>NC_134206.1:179033281-180283281 GCF_965140235.1 Caretta caretta
CTAAAATAATTGATGTGATATCATCAACTTCTTGAGCATCCCAAGTAACATAATCTGCCACATTCTCCATAAACAAAATGAGGGGCACAATGTTGAACCTCTGAACCTAATGAGCCAGATCCTCAGGTGGTGCAAATCCACATAGCTCCATTGAAACCAATGGTGCTATGCTGACTTACCCTAACTGAGAACTGGCTCCATGTTTGTTTATATATAATAGTATCATCGCCCAACTGGCAATAATATGATTACACCATTCTGATAAGCAGTTCTGCCTTTGATCTCACAGGAAGTATTAGGAATACTGGCCCATCAAGTGAAGCAATTCCAACCAGACAAACATCCATGAAAATGATGACTGAATACTGAGCGGGAAAGAGGAATAAAAAGGGCAACTGGAAACAAATGGTTAGAAGAGAGTGTATGGAATGCTGAAATAAAAAGAAAATGTCTTTTGTGCTTTCCAGTCCCACTAAAGATGGGCCCAAGTTTAACAATTTGGATATGGATCTTGAACATCAAAAGAGTGTGACTTAATTCAGGTATAATTAATAAGACAAGGAAGTGATCTGCGCATTTACATGTTACATATTTTAGAAGCAGTTGTTAAAATTGTGAAAGCTCCTTTTAGATATGTTACTCCTTTTGAAATAGCACTAGATACCTAAATCACGGGGAAGAGATGTAAAGGGCATCTCAGCTATTTTGGTGCAGAGAAGAACAGAGGTAGCAGATTAAAAATTTAGGGCTAAATCCTGCTAAATATGTTCATATCTGTGTGGGTGTATGAGGAGGAAAAGCATGTAAACAGCCCAAAATTTGTTACAAATGTCAGTGCATGCAGAAGCACATTGCTAATGTACCCTGGTGACAGGAACCTGGTGTGAAGGCAAAGGAGTTTGATTGACCCAAAATCCAGCAAGAGCACATGTTGCCATCAACAGGAAGAGCAAGATGTTGCTCCAACATCAATGAATAGTGCCTATAGCTTGTAGTGCATTCAGCTGTCCTCATACATGATGTCCTGGCTAGAAATGACAGGATTTCTCATTCCTTGCATGCATCTGATAGCAACTGCAAGCGTGTGTGCTGCCCTCACTGTGTAGTATCTTAAGTGTATAGCCCAAGTATTTGGCTCTGTACTGTTAAAATAGATCTTAATTAAACTTAAAAAAACAAACTCAGGAAAGATTGATGAAAACAATATCTAATAACACTTTTAATGTGAACATATTGCAAGATGGAATCTTGTAAAGAATATAAAATATCAATAAGGTTATACCTACGGTAACTCCAACAAAATACCAAGATCCATTCTACGTTCCCCGGTAATTGCATTTCTTGTTAGATAGGGAGAAAAATCATATGTTCAAGTATAGGGGACCATTTTACCCTTTTCTGTTACATTAAAAGCCTTTGAAAATCAGCGTTATCAGTTTTGCTCTGAAAGAACACACTCTGCTGGCTGTGATAATATCACTTCCTAGAGATAGCAGTATCAGGGAGAAGCAGAAGATACTGTTAGTAAATGTGTAAATTTAGACTACATGAAAATGTTCATTTTAAAGATCATCCAAAACTAATAATTCTGCACTAAAAGAGCAGAGACCATAATGATGCTAGCTTTCAGAACTCAAGTGAGGATAGTTATGCAGCTAATAATACAAAGGGATCTAGAGTAGTTTACAATATTTCTAGGAACTAAAATGGGATCCAACCCACAATATCAGAATCAAATCCTATGCTTCAGGAAGTCAGCTTCATACCCACACATGTAGAGCATACACAAAAATTAGTTAGGTATGTTAGTGTTTGACTTCTGTAACATTAACACTGCAAGAGGCAGGATATCAGACCCAATGAACCAATGGTCTGATCCTACATAACAAATCCAAAATGCAAACTAAGGCAACTGGGGGGAAATAATCCATAACAATTCCATCCCCTTGAAAAACTAATTTGAGACTTGAATTGTGCAGTCTTTATGCATTCTGCAACAGGGTGAATTTAGTCTTGTAATACAAGGGCATTTCTAGCATCAGAAAAAAGCTCACAAGCTAGAGAGAAATCAGAGAAGACAACAAGAAAGGAATGAGGATTTGTAAGGTTTGTGAGCAAAGGTGAATGTGTTATAGACTAGTGTGTAAATGAAATGGTAAAGCTGATAGAGTTGTCGCTATTAGATGGGTACTTATCTCAAGAATTTAGGCTGCTTCCTTAATATTCCCAACAAAAAAATTTGTTCAGATGGGGTTAAGGTTGATAGTACATGTCAACAATTTTAGGGAAAATACTTTACAATAACACTGCAACAATTTTGTTTGGAAAAAAAAAAAACGATTGCAAACTTAGGGCTTGCCTTCATTATTGGGGTAAGTTGACCTAAGTTACGCTACTCCAGCTATGTGAATAACGTAGCTGGAGTCAACGTAGCTTAGGTCAACTTACTGCGGAGTCTTCACTGTGCTGCATTGACAGGACACACTCTCCGGTAGACTTTCCTTACTTTTCTTGGAGAGGTGGATACTGGAGCCGACCTGATAGTGTTCTGCCATTGATTTAGTGGGTCTTTACTAGACCCGCTAAATCAACATCCACTGCATCAATTGCAGCAGCGTTGATCTTCCAGTAGTGAAGGCAAGCCCTTAGGAAGTTCAGAACTGGCTTAAAATTAAATGAAGTTGAAACCTGTTAGTGCATGGAAATGTACATTTAAAATGCAAATGTAAGTAAGCTGTAAGTTTCTACCGGTATTTCAAGGGTACAGATATTGTAGCAGAAGAGGTGCTGTTTAAGATGGCACAATTGGGTATAATGAGGTGAAATTAAGCAAATGAAAATTTAGTCTGGAATTCAGTGAGGTCTATTAAACTGTGGAATAATCTCCCTAGGGAAGGGGTTTGTCATTGCTTGAGGCATTCAAAACTAGACTGGATAAAGCCGTATGATCCCGTATTTTCAGATTGATGGATGAAAAGATAAAATAGGCATTTTTTAAAAAATCTCTAATTTCTGTAATCCACTGAAATTAATCCAATTCTTATAGCCAGTCAAACTCAATATACCCTGGAAGATTATTTTGGGAAGAATATTTTAGATAGTATTATATCCTAGTTGAGAATAACATTGCACAGTAATCACAATGATTGTCAGATTTCTGGACCCTAAAGTAAATGGAGATTGGAATAGATTGTCTTTAGAGCTGTTGCTTTTAGGAAAGAAAAACTGGACTGGGATGCTGAATATTGGCTGTTTTTTTTTTTAAATGGGGTTGGATGATTTTCTAACCATAAATAACATCTGTTGCTACATAAGTTAAAATGTGGAAAGGTTAATCAAAGCTCATGTTTCAGGATGTAATCTGATCACCTAGAGGTGATTATGAGAAATTTTGTCCCTTGTACAGCATTGTACAACTGCTATACATTCTCTGTCTCTGTCTCTCTCTCTCCCTCCTGCCCTCTCCCCACCCCCTCCCCCCCAGCATGATGCCAAACTAGATGGAAGTGTGATCTGATCCACATTCCTTTATTCCTCTCGATTTTTCTAGAGTAATTAGACTCCATTGATTAGCATGGCATATTTGGCTATTTAATATGTTGCTCATTGTGGGAAAAACAACATATATTCTATACAAAATGTTGTGATTTGAATGTAAACACTTGTTAAGGGGAGTGGGGGGCATGCAAAGACATTATAACAAAGGTAGGTTTAAAAAATGACCTAAAGTAAGTTAGCTGTATGAACTAAAAGGGGTTAATACATTGCTTTTGGCAAACGATTTGTAATTTTCCATAATCGCTATAAGTATACACCAGGTGTATGGATAACAGTTACCTGGTGTATGCTATAAGCATACACCAGGTAACTGTTATCCATTATTTTTTGACAGATACTTGGGGTGTGTATGTGTGTGCACATAAAAAGAACAGGGTAACATTAACATAAAAGTGATGCTTCTACTTTCAGAAGGATAATTGTATGGCACTGCAACACCAGAACTATGAGGTGAAAATGCTAGGTGATGCCCTTTTATTATAGACCCTTTTTTCCCCCAATAGAATTGAAATTTAATTAAAACAGATTCCTTTATTCTAAAAGCAGAAAAAAGGTTCAGAACAACACATTCAGGAATGGAAAGACCAAGGGAACAGCATGATTAATCTGAAGTAAAAGGAAGGAAATCTTTCATTATTCATCAGTTAATGACAGTTAGGAGCAAGCTGCAATGTTTCGATAAATGAGAGATGTAAAATGCTACCGTGAAGCAGCCGTCTTCCCCTCAAACTAGAACACAGGACTCAACTGAGTCCTGAAAGAAAATGCTAATTCCACATGATTAATCCTTTCTTCTTTTCTGTCAACATGAATATTAAGTAACTTCCTCTCCAGTGTCACTGTTAACTTGTACTTTGTTTATTTCGGGCTGTTTTCTTGGGAATATACAGCTTGACCTTAACACTTAGGATGACCTTATTTGAGCCCATTTGGATTGCGCTTCTTTTTTTTTTTTCAGTGTTTTACAACACATTAAAAAAAAATTGTTGGATTGCACTGATGTACGGAATTGGGCATGAGGTTTCATCCACTGGTTTACAATCTGCAAGGAGACTAAAAACTGAACTAGGCAAAGAGGAGAATGTTTCTACTTTAACACAACCAATTTTCAAATGTTTGTGCCTAAGCTGTACTCCCCAAAATTGCCACTTTTGCAAACATACAGCCTGATCCTGATCTAATTTACACTGATTTAAATCAGAAGTAGCCCCACTGAAGACAATAGAGTTAAATCATTGTAAAGTGGTGTACACATTAGAATCAGGCTGTGCGTCTGTCTGTGTGGGAAGGTGACCTAACCTGATTTGTACATGTAAGTACCTGTTTGGCATTTCTTAAGGTGCACAATAGATGTCCATGTTTGAAAATGTGTCTATAAGCATCTACAAATTAAGGCTATTCCTAAATGAGACAGTCACTCTGTCTCCTGTTTCTGCTTTGTGTAAGTATTAAAATTGCAGAATAGTTCATGAGACAATAAATTTCAATTTGCCACTTGGTACATTGATAGGCATATTGATTTAAAATTGGAATTTTGTTTTTACTTTGTTTTGTGCCAAGTTATTTGCATTTCAGACAATGGAAATCTGTACATAAGCATATTTATCAGTACTGCTGGTCAGGTGACAAATGTTTCCTTTATCATGTAATGAAAGGCTGATAAAACCAATTCATTTAAATAAAATGTGACCTACTTTGAATCAATCTGTTTGTACGTCCTCTATCCGTAAAAGAAACTAGCTCTAGTCCCACAGCTCAAAGCCTTTGACACAGTTCTTCATATCTATCTATAGAATATATCTATAGAATAGAGATATTAGATTGATACAGATATACCTATTATAAAAAAAGGAATAAACAGTCATGGCATACATGCAATGCATGTGTTTCAGATAATACCTTTTTTCCTTTGCCCTGCATCAGAGCCCTCATCTTCATATACAGTTTCCCCCTTCATTCACCCCAGTTCTTAATCCCGTATAACACCAGCTCTACCTCCAGCATAGAAGGCCTGTGTGTTACTCCCTCTAGAACAAGTCAGCATAGCTCCTGAGTTACCAGAAGAGTGGTTGATGGTGATGTCCATGTTCTGGGATGAATGAGATCTCTACAATGTTCACAACCCTTTCCAGGCCAGGAGAGGTGTAGCAAACTCAGTTCCTGAACTTGGAATTCAGTTTTGAATAATTTGATCAGCAATTTGGCTGCCCACATGCACATTTTAATCACAAAACAAATAAACCCATAATAATAATTAATAACCTAGGAGTCAATTTTCAAAGGCAGAAATGGGAGTTAGGCACCTACATGCCTTTCACAATCTATTCCTAGTCTAAAAGTAGTAACAAATATTTCAACAAAAAGAACTGCAGATTGAGGAATGCGTGTCAAAAGCCCCTCAAACTACGCCATATTAATTTTTTCTCAGACCTCTCTAACTATAAAATGTCTGTATTTAAGGCTTATATTCAGGAAATACCCCTATTTAGGAGAGTACTTATGAACTTGCTTAACTTTAACCACAAGGCTAAGTCCTGTAAAGTTAACCATGTTCTTCCATGCTTTCATAAATTAGAGGGACTTAGGCATCTGCTTAGGTCCTTTCCTGAACTGGAGGCTAAATGTACATTAGGGTGGAAAAAATTCCTATTGCCATGATTCAGCCTAGAGTTTCCAGATGAGTTCTGTTATAAACCTTTGAGAACAGAGAATCTGACATAACTGTCACTATTACATAAGCATGTATATCAGGAATATAGCATGCTTTTTAAATACAGATTTAAATGAGACTGTGCTGACGATCTCATTAGGCATATGCCACATATAGTGTGGCAAATAGCTTCTGATTTCCTTTGGTCAGTATTTCTTTTGGTATTCCTACAAAGCTTCTTGGTTTTCCTGGTCTTCCTCAGGGTTTGTATTAATATGTTGTTTGATATCTGTATCTATGTACATTCGTTATGCTGGTGATATCCTGGATGTAAAGGTCTACCATTGTTGGAATGCATAGCATCAGTCTGAAAACCACTAAGAGATTCAAGCAGACCAGGATGCCTGGATTTTATGCCTGCTCATTAAATGGTACTTGTGTGGAGATTTTTACACCTCTATTCCATAGACATCTGAGTTTCTATTTCTTTTCAGCATTAAAAAAAAAGTTAGATCTCCATGATTTAGGTCATTGCCACTTTAGCGAAAAGTTGAACAAATTGTGGCACCTAGGCAAGGGAAGGGGAACAATCCATTGTTGTTTTGTTGTGATAGCACCTAGGAGCCCATGGACCAGGATGCCATTGTGCTGGGCACTGTACAAATGTGGAAGAAAAAGAAAGTCTCTGTCCCAAAGACCTCACAGTTGTAGGGGAACCATCCTTTAAAAGGTAGGTGTTGAGAAGGAGTTTGAAGGAGGAGAAAGCAGTGACCTCATAGATAAGCTCATGGGGAAAAAAAAATATATATATATATAGCATGAGTCTATATATTTTAGAGGCAAGTTTAAATCATGAGATTTGCATCTGGTTTTGGTACAAATAAAAACATTTGCCAGTCAATGAATGTTCTTAGTCAGTAAGCGTAGTAGATCCACTACCTAGAGAAAACGAGGCCCAGGTTAGGGGTTTACAGATTCAGTGTTTGAGTCCAGTTCCAATTCTCCCCCACCCTCCAGTGTGTGTGTGTGTGTGTGTGTGTGTGTGTATGTATATAAATATGTTCTTTGTTCTGTGTTTGTACAGCACCTAGCACACTGGGGTCCTGGTCCACTACTGGGTCTCCTAGGTGCTATCACAATACAAAAAACAATAAGTAACAACAATGGATTGCTCCCCATCCTTTATGCCGGACTTAGATGTTAGGTTTGTAGTCATATATATATAAACCATAGTAGGGTATATATGAAATCCTATGTTCTGTATTGTCTTCTCTGTCAATCCTCTTATCTTGTGGATAATAGTGCTGAAGCATTGCTGGATGGCATTATTTACCTTTTCTCCTGATATGATGTTTTCTACAAAAGGGTCTTTTCTTCAGGAATGAATCCTTATATGAACTCCCTGTTACCTTAATGCTTGAAGATACAAATAAAATTGTAACCTTGATACATAGTAATGGCAATGAGGAGGCACATTGTTCCTCAGTATTCCTATTTCTCTGCTGAATAAAATTGTGATGACATCATCAAAGCTACCTGACTCAGAGCTTCACTCTTTTTCTCCATCAATTTTATTGAATAAAAATAGCATTTTCTTCCAAAACCGCCTTACCCGGTTCCCTTTATTGCTAATTCCTCATTTCAGGGCCAATTTAGAAAACTGTTAAACACATGAAATCTATCGCCATCTTGCTTCTTCTAATGACTCTGCTACCCCCTGCTAGAGTTTGACTGACTGCTTCTGGATTGTGTCACCACAAGTGCTCACAGATGATGATGTGGATGTTTCCTGACTTGCATTTAGCAGTGAGGCTGACTTTACTGTTGGGGAAGTGGCAGGTGGAACAGGAGCAACAAGAAGAGATTAGATAGTCTAGGATGACAAAAACTCAGTGGCTAAAAGCAATGCAGTGGATGTAGGCTGGGATTTGCAAAGGAGCTCAGTGGAGTTAGGCATCTAGTAATATACCTTCATTTGGTACAGTGTGGCACACAATATTAGTTCAAAAATTAATGCAAATTGGCTTGGATATCAATGTCCTCACATGGACTAACAACTGGCTGGATGACTGCAAATATGGGGCAATGATAGACAACAGTGTACTGGTTTGGAGGAAAGTATTGGTTGGTTTGCCGCAGGGATCTTTTTTTTTTTTGTCTGTCTCTTGCTAACATCTTGGTTAGTAACCTGGAGGAGGGGGTAAACTGCATGCTAATTAAGATGACACTAAATGGGGAGGTGTTAGTGTTACCAGAGTTTCTCGGTGAAAATCTGTACCCCCTGTCGTGACAGGCACATGGAGGGAGGCTTTAGTAGGTATGAGGGAGGGGAACAAGCACAGCAAGTCTTGACAGGTTGCTGGAGGGGGGAAAGATTGCCTACTCCTCTCTCTCCTTAACCAAGCATAGCATTCCTCTCCCTCCCCAACATTCTGTGGCTGATCAAAGGTAGCTGGTGAATTTTCCAACAACTTGAGGATGGGGTATACTGTAGATACAGAGGGTCAACTCCAGGAATAATATCCAGAAATAACTGCCGCCCCCAAGCTCACCTCCGCTCCACCTCTGCCTCCTCCCCTGAGCGTGGCGCCGGGTCCTGCTTCTCCCCGCTCCCTGCCAGTGCTTTTGTGCGAAAATTGCCTTCTATGACGAGATAACTGGTTCTGTGGATGAAGGAAAAGCAGTGGACATGTTGTTCCTTGACTTTAGCAAAGTCAAGACTTTTGACACTGTCTCCCACAGTATTCTTGTCAGCAAGTTAAAGAAGTACGGGCTGGATGAATGCACTATAAGGTGGGTAGAAAGTTGGCTAGATTGTCGGGCTCAACGGGTAGTGATCATTGGCTCCATGTCTAGTTGGCAGCCAGTATCAAGTGGAGTGCCCCAAGGGTCGGTCCCGGGGCCGGTTTTGTTCAATATCCTCATAAATGATCTGGAGGATGGTGTGGATTGCACCCTCAGCAAGTTTGCGGACAACACTAAACTGGGAGGAGTGGTAGATACGCTGGAGGGTAGGGATAGGATACAGAGGGACTTAGACACATTGGAGGATTGGGCCAAAAGAAATCTAATGAGGTTCAACAAGGACAAGTGCAGAATCCTGCACTTAGGACAGAAGAATCCAATGCACCGCTACAGACTAGGGACCGAATGGCTCGGCAGCAGTTCTGCAGAAAAGGACCTAGGGGTTACAGTGGATGAGAAGCTGGATATTGGTCAACAGTGTGCCCTTGTTGCCAAGAAGGCCAATGGCATTTTGGGCTGTATAAGTAGAGGCATTGCCAGCAGATTGAGAGACGTGATAGTTCCCCTATATTCGACATTGGTGAGGCCTCATCTGGAGTACTGTGTCCAGTTTTGGGCCCCACACTACAAGAAGGATGTGGAAAAATTGGAGAGAGTCCAGCGGAGGGCAACAAAAATGATTAGGAGACTGGAGCACATGACTTATGAGGAGAGGCTGAGGGAACTGGGATTGTTTAGTCTGTGGAAGAGAAGAATGAGGGGGGATTTGATAGCTGCTTTCAACTACCTGAAAGATGGTTCCAAAGAGGATGGATCTAGACTATTCTCAGTGGTAGCAGATGACAGGACAAGGAGTAATGGTCTCAAGTTGCAGTGGGGGAGGTTTAGGTTGGATATTAGGAAAAACCTTTTCACTAGGAGGGTGGTGAAACACTGGAATGCGTTACCTAGGGAGGTGGTGGAATCTCCTTCCTTAGAAGTTTTTAAGGTCAGGCTTGACAAAGCCCTGGCTGAGATGATTTAATTGGGGATTGGTCCTACTTTGAGCAGGGGATTGGACTAGATGACCTCCTGAAGTCCCTTCCAACCCTGATATTCTATGATTCTATGAAACAGCTTTGCGAAGGAGGGGGGAAGGGGGGGAACGTGGCACACTCAGGAGAGGAGGCAGGGCTGGGTCGGGGATTTGGGTAAAGGAAACCAATAGGGACAGGGAGGGGGTGGGGAATGAGGGAGGGGAAGGGGTGGAGTTGGGGCGGGGCCAGGGGCAGAGCGTGTGAACCGGCACCAGGGGAAGCAGCCTCTGGCTGCTATTATAAATTTGCCGCCCTAGGCCTAGGCCTTGGCAGCCTAGGCGTTAATACGCCGCTGTATCTACAGTATTCCTTATCCTCAGGTCATTGAAAAATTCACCAACTACCTAGTATGGGGAAGGCTAAACCTACTAGTGAGTACTGGAGGAAGCAGAAAGGTTTTAAAAACCACTTTTGCATTCCCATAGGTGTACTGAATTCCGCTCCAACACAGCTGGGGACTGAGCTCTATATATTAAATTTAAACTATACATGAAACCTAGCTAATACTTGATAACATTCCTATCTTTGCTTTTTCTTTTATTGTTTGTTTTTAGCGGTGTGGGTTAGTGGATACAGAACTGAACTGAGTCTTGGGAGACCTAGGTTTTCTTGTTCATGGCTCTGCGGAGTGATCTTCAACAAGTCAGTTTGTTTCTTTGTGCCTCAGTTTCACATCTATAAAATAGGAATAATTACACTGTCCTCCTCTGTAAAATGTTTTTTGTTCAAATGACGGATGAAAAGGACAATATGCATTTAGGTATTATTATTATTTAGTAAATGCTGTCCCTGCTGTTGTCAGCTAAGATCACTGTCCAATTTATATATAAGGTGAAAGCTTAAATTACTGAATCCATTACATGTGATGATTGAGCTCCCCACAGGAGTGAAACTAGTGAACTGCATACTACCCAGAGTCTGCTTAATTTATCACTTGTGTTGCGGAGAATAATATGCAGTGATGGAAATATTATCTTCTTGTATGTATTTGTTTTGAAATGTAGCTTGGAGATATTTTTTTCCAAAGAAATCTGGAGCTATGTCATGCTGCAGATTCAGTGGCAATGACATGAAACACCCTGCAATCCAATACTGCACATAGATTAGACTTTTGGTATGTATTTAGCTGTAATCCAGTTCCATATTTGTTATCCCAAACAATAGGTGATTCAGGATGTAATGCCCATGTGACAAATGACGAGCATGATGCTCTGTCTTCATGGAGCTTTCCACTCTTGGCCTTTGTTTTCTAGGCATCTTCCCTGGCAGTGTTATGCAAATTAACCAATTAATGACAGACAAAATGGCCTTCCTGCATCACCATGTTTGTAATAAGAAGGGCAACACTGTAAGTCACGTACTATTCAGAGAGTTCTGTAGGCCACTGCTAGGGCATGATTAGCCTGACTGTAGAAGACAATTGCAGAGGCATCTGCTTGGTTAATTTTGAGAGAAAATTTACCAGATGGAGGCTGAAGATTTAAGTGATTAGAAGGTAGTAGGTTGGAATACAAATTGGATTAAAAGAAATTAGATTGATATAAATCGAATTGAGTCACAACAGTTTGTGTTGTTCGTACCAAGGGGCAGTGGATTATGGGAGAAGCAGATGCTCCAATGAGATAGGAATTAATGTGGCTTTGACAGTCCATCTGGGAAGGCCTGAATATCGAGTATATCCCTAATCTCTCTCTCCATTTATCAATGCCATAATGTTAATTAGTACTTCATTCATTAAGTTACTTACAGAGGAAAAAATCTCACCCTTAGCCCCTCTCTGCTTGAGGATCTGTTATTGTGCCAAGAAATGGAAATCTCTCTTTAGCTGAGCTAGCTACAGTTGACTGTTACGTTAGACCTGTGTAATTTTCCTCAAGCATGCTGCTGCTTTTGGCATACGTGAAATTTATTGGGCTTTGTTTTGTAATAAATTTGCCTTCATAAATCCAGCTGCATAGTTATTTGAAGTCCTGTCTTGATCCCCTAAAGCGCATCAATCCCAAGGTACTAGTAATAAGCCCCCTTTTCACAGTTTTAATAAGGTACTGTATATACTGTACTGTATGTAGTTGAGTAACATTGTGTTTTATGGCCACGATGTAGCTGTGACATTAATGATGAGAGGCAGATTCTTCCTTGAGGGGGGAAAACAAGACAGATTTGTGTGTGGTGCATGAGCACTCTGTTGGAGAGAGTTATATTTATTGCACCTGAAATGTCTGATGTTGGACTGGTTTGTCCTAAAATCTGGAGAGACTGGCTGACAACAGCCCTGTTGACTTTTAAATAGTTCTTTCATTTTGACAATGTTCTAGAGGAAGAATGCTTGCTTTGGACCTGAGAAACAGCACAGAAAGATAACTTTGTGTTTGTTAGATGGAAAAAAAGGCTGAAAAATACTATTTTAAAATGAGAAATCCACACCACACTTTGATGTGATTATAATTATTTTCTAGCCACGGTCTTCCAGTACTGAATACAAGGTGATGAAAAGAAGAGCATTCTTAGTAAAGGCACAAAATCAGTCTTTTTTTTCCCCACTGCATACAAGTGTGATGCAGTAAGGTGGTGCCAAGCCATTTGCATATAATTTAGATGCTGCCACACAAGGGCTGCATGTCACTGTGAGAGTGGTATGAACCCTTTAACATGTCTGTCCTTTAAAAAAAACCTAAATAAATATTTGACCTGTTGTCCTAGAGCCCAGAAAAGATTAAGCATGTAAATGGACCAGAAGAAACTGTAACTATAATTCTAAATGACCTTTCTTTCATCTCAATTTCTTTAGAAAATGAATCATAAATAGATTTGAAAATGTCTTGTGCTTTACTGACAGAAGCAAGTAAGGCCACAGATCTTTACAAACACATCAAACAGATTAATGTAATAAATAACCTTCTGTTTTGTCGTTGAAGACAATAGTTGAAGCTCTGAGGTATTTTCTTAATTACAAAATAGTTTTGTAGAAGAGAAGACTATTGTATTTCATTTGAGTTAGTTTTGTATGAACATAAGTGATCCAGGCATGTGTACAGGTGTGTATAGTTCCATATGTGTGTGTGTTTATATTTTTATAAAACCCTCACACTATCATTTACAATTGTACAGTATTGACAGATAAAAAAGGAACCATATAAAATAACCTCCATTTCCTGAACACCTGCTGTCATTTTTAGCTCTAGACAAAAACACCCAATATTTAGGAGCAGTATTGTGACCCACCCTCCTTTAGGTCCAGTTGCATGAAACATATGTAAGTGTTGGAAGGTTGAAATATTTTTTTCTTTATTACAGCCCAGACAGCATGCATTATGCTTATTGACAATAATGATAATAAGTCAATTAATGTTTATGACCAGAGATGGTACCATCTGCTTCCTCTGTAATATTCCTTTCACTTCTTGTCCTACTGCTTTTACATCTCATTCACAAATATATGGCTATGGCAGTAAGCAATGAGAGAACTGTCTGTATGTGTGTGGGAAAGAGAGTGAGAGACCTCCTTGGATACTAGCCTCTTTTATTCTTGTGCCCTTGTGCGTGCTGCTTACAGTGGAAAAATAGATTAGATAAATCACATATCTGGAAGAAGTAAAGCATTTAAAGTAAGCATTGTCATAGCTATACACTCAACCATTCTATGACTCTTGCTTGTGGTAGTTTACTGGGCGTGTCGTGATGCATTAATGGAATGAACAGACATCTTAGCCAATAAAGGTATTTAGACAGAAACATTGACCTAGACTGTACAATAAAAGTACACTTCTTAGAACAGTAAATTTTGTTAATGCATCAAAGCTAAAATAATGCTGGGACAAGATACTGTATCATGCCTGTCCTCTGAAAGGCAGAATTCTTCTCAGCTACACATATTCCATTTCATTGACTGCAGTGGCTTTACATGCAGGTAATGGAGAACAGAATTTGGTCCAGTACATTCATAGAAGCTCAAGAGAAGCACTGGACTGGTGCCTTCAAGCTGAAGTATTAAAAGTGACATCTCTGATGTCTGTCAGCCTTGACTATAAATAAACGAAGCAGGAGAGTTGAGCAAAAATCTCAGTAAGTATTGTCGAAACAAATGCCAAGAGTTGGCACAATGACTCAGAGTGTGTGTGCGCTCTATCATCAGGCCCAAGGGCATTCCATTTAATTCTGGCTGTACAAGATGGAGTTGGAGAATTCCAATTTACAGTTTAAGAGGACATATAACTGGATTACTACTGGGGAGGGGAGGGAAGATTCACCTGGTAAATGGAAGTGAGAGAGAGGTTGTCTTTGTTTTGGATGGGATAAAGAAATCATCATCATCTTAGCCAGAGACATAGTCACTATTTTGTAGTTGTGGCAAGATTGACCAATTTTGTTAATTAAACTATGTGAGCTGTTTGTGAAACAAGTTGAAATGATGTGCATAAAAGGATTCTGTAGGGTGGGGAAAATCTTCAGAAGTGCCTTGTGTTTTTTCAGTATCCTACTTCAGAGTGGGGTTCCATAAGCAGAGAGAGTATGTGAAAGAGAAAATCTCAAACACATCTTCACTTTCAGCTGGAAGTTGAGTTTGAATTTACAATCAGACGTATCCATGCTAGTAACTGTGATTGAGCTAGTGTTCTAAAAATAGTGTAGCCTTGGCAGCTTTAGCAGTAGGAGGGACTAGCCGCTCCAAGTACCTACCCATCCAAGTCACTAGGCATGTACTTAAGGGTAGCTAGTGCAGGTATGTCTCCACGAGCTGGATTTTATACCTTCCAGCATGAAGTGTAGCCATACCCTCAAGTGAGCTAATCTGTACTCTAGGTGCACCAGGAGCAGTTAGGTGTGGGGAAATTGGAGAACAAGTTCTCTGGGCACAAATGAATCTGTCTTAAATCTTGTGTTTGTTACCCAGATTCTAAAGTGCTCAGTGCTTTTGTTATCACCATAGTCTCCTGTATTTAGAAGACGGAATAATTATTACCTCAGATGTCACTGTGGTAACCACTGAAATATCCTTTTAATGGCAGGTCAAACCATTGTATAAAGGATGCCCTTTTTGGCAAATGATTTTTTAAAAAACCATCCTCAATGTGAGTAGTAACAAATGCTGGTTGAGATTCATAAGAGAATATTAGTGTAAGTCCTTGTGGTGACCCCAGGGTATGTATATAATGGGTTCAACAAACATAACACATAGTAGGTGACTGTTCTTTCTTGATATGAAATTTTACGTTGGTTTAAGAGCAACTGAATGGGTTGCTACAAAGAACAAACTCAAAAGGAACATTTACAGATATCCAAAGATACTAACACTGCCTCACATTTAGAATTCATGGCCTTAATAACTGAATATAATCAGTGTAAATAGCAGGGATGTACAGATGTCAGGAAGTGAATGCTGGCAGAATGGTTTTGCCACCCTTGGGGAAGATTCGGAATATGCTATCTCTTCCACGATGGCGTGAAGCGGGAGAGAGAATAACACCATGATTCCTTTGAGATAAAGTCCTGTCCTGGGAGGGGACACACACTGCTGTCTGCTTGCATTTGTACTTGTGCAAGTGCAGTGAGGGGAAGGAAGCAACTTGTGCCCTTCTCTTGCAGAGCTATCCAGAGGCCAGACACAATCTGACTTTTAAAGGGAGCATGAAGACTAATGCATTAAGAAGGCATAGAGCAAAATGTGCACGCAATGAGAGATGTGATCGAAGCAGGAGCAGAGCTATGCAAAACCTTGAAAATGAGGGTGAAGACTTTGTATGTGATGTGAGAGAAACAGCATACTATGGGAATCCAGACCTTTTATATAAACTTGATGATTTTTAATTTTCTTGCTGGGTTTCATCTTGAGAAGTTTTAAAGTAACTCTCCTCTCTCAATGTGAAACTTTCAAAGTAAGCTGTTTGACTTACAGCCAAGTTCCTAAAAATAAAGACTTCTATAAGTTGTCTTGTTTGTAAGAAGAATGATGACATGCACACATAAGATGTTCAAGTTCATTTTTATGATGGATGAACATCGGCTGGATGGCTGTTGCAAGGGTCTTTTCAGTTAGTTATTTTTATAGGTTTTTTTTGGCTCAAACTTTCCATAAACTGGTGACATATTCTCTTAAGACCTTTTCACCCAGACAAGGCCATGAAAATTTCCTCAAAAGTAGTTTCATTTTAGGTATTTTTGGAATTTGGGGGAGGGAAGGGGGAGGTCATAGTCTTACTGTGTTTGTTATACAAAACATTGTTTTTTAAAAAAATTATTGGCTTAATCAGGACTTTTCCATGTTGACATTAACTAAAGCTGACCAAGTTGCCTGGGTTCAAGGTAGGCCTCGCACCTGATTTGACGGAAGTCTTTAAAGGGAGGCACTGAAAGGTGAAGTAAGCAAAGACCATAAACCATAAAAATCAAGGACAAGAATGAGAAGCCTCACCTTCAGGTCAAAAAGCCACCTGGAGGAAGACTGATGTTCCTGGAACCATAAGTCCGGCCAGCTTGGGGAGAGAAAGTCAAGACATCAAAAAACAGGCTATCCGGACCAGACAAGCCAACCTTTGAGCTGCATCAGAGGGAAGCTTGCTAGTAAGAAGTGCTGTGCAACTAACATTACTATTTGGCTTCTTGAGTGCAATTCCTAACTACTAAGCTGTTAGAGTCCAGTAGACTATGGAAGCTAAAGAGTTTGTGAACCCCGTTATGTTAAGTGTTTTATTTTTCCTGGTTTCTGTTTCTGTGTTTTGTCCCTGTCTTTTCATCCTATCATTTTAGGATGTGAAAGTATGATCATGGGGATGCATGTTTGTTCGAGCACCCATAAAGTCCACAAAGGGAAAGTACCTGAAAGGAAGTTTTCCAGGTTTAAGCAGCCCTAAACACAGTCTTGTAAAGATGCTCATTAAAACATGTTATGTGTTGAAAAGTCCTAAAATTCAATTGTCATGTGAAAAATTTTGTACATAAGAGTTGTCAAACTTCTGCTTGTCAAAATATTCTGTAAAAGTCTATATTATAACATCTCTGTTAGGGAGGAGGGGGAGAAAAGGGTTAACTACCACTCAAGAATTCAGATTGGAGAAGGAGGCTTTGTAATTGGCTCTGAGGTTGTGGTCCAGATTTTAGATGATGATTTGTTTTTGGTATTAAAATACTTAACCAGCTGGGGTTTATAATGAATCTAGTTGGAGCTTACAACCAGATAACCACCTCCTTAGATCCTTTCTTGGAATTTATAAGAATTAATTTGTTGTATGAATCTAATTATTTAACTAATTTGGTTATTTAATTCCAATCCAATATTGATACCAACTTGTCGATTTATTGATTTGACAGGTGTTCTACACTCTTAGTTTAATACTGTTAACAGTAGATTAGCTTTGGTAATATGATACTTGATTTTATTTTTGTTTAATAGTTTTAATAAAATGTATAAAACTGATACTGAGTCATATTTCTTTCAATAAATGGTGTGGGTCCAGGACCTGGGTGGGTATCAGCAAGTTATTCTAAAAGCCTGACCAGCTCTCCCTAATTAGCCTTTGGTTCTCACAGTGATCTGCAAGGAGATGTGAAGGAGGTCCTTTTACTGTCTGATAAGAAGCCATTGTTATCATCCCAATGCTGCAATGATATGTTAGTTCTGTAGCAAAGGATGGACTGGGAAATCTTGAAAAGATGTCTGTTTTCCACTCATCCTTGATCGGAAAAAGATCAGAAAGGAAACATGCTGAGAGGAGTCAGGAATATACTTAACTTTGCTAAATTCCAGAAATGGCTTTGAGAGAATCTCTCGGGATGAGCTGCTTTGCTTTAGTTGTGCTGGATGAAAAGAGTGAGCAAATACCCATTGTCTTTGTGGTACTCTTGTTACCTGCATTTTTTTCAGATATGAAGCCCTTTCTCCCCCCCACCCACCCACCTCCCCCAATTCATACTGCCTTTCATAGCTCAAAATGTTTTTCCCACTATATTTTCTTGCCTGAAGTGAATTTATCATGTCATATTGTGGGGAACACAGTGGAACACTCATGGAACTCAAACCTAGAAATGTTTCAGAGTAACAGCCGTGTTAGTCTGTATTCGCAAAAAGAAAAGGAGTACTTGTGGCACCTTAGAGACTAACCAATTTATTTGAGCATAAGCTTTAGTGAGCTACAGCTCACTTCATCGGATGCATACTGTGGAAAGTATAGAAGATCTTTTTATACACACAAAGCATAAAAAAATGGGTGTTTACCACTACAAAAGGTTTTCTCTCCCCCCACCCCACTCTCCTGCTGGTAATAGCTTATCTAAAGTGATCACTCTCCTTACAATGTGTATGATAATCAAGTTGGGCCATTTCCAGCACAAATCCAGGTTTTCTCCCCCCCACCCCCCCACACATCATGTGCCAGCAATGCCCCTCTGCCATGTACATTGGTCAAACTGGACAGTCTCTACGTAAAAGAATAAATGGACACAAATCAGATGTCAAGAATTATAACATTCATAAACCAGTCGGAGAACTCTTCAATCTCTGTGGTCACGCGATTACAGACATGAAAGTTGCAATATTACAACAAAAAAACTTCAAAACCGGACTCCAGCGAGAGACTGTTGAATTGGAATTCATTTGCAAATTGGATACAATTAACTTAGGCTTGAATAGAGACTGGGAGTGGCTAAGTCATTATGCAAGGTAACTTATTTCCCCTTGTTTTTTCCTACCCCCCCCCCAGACGTTCTTGTTAAACCCTGGATTTGTGCTGAAAATGGCCCACCTTGATTATCATATACATTGTAAGGAGAGGTTTCAGAGGAACAGCCGTGTTAGTCTGTATTCGCAAAAAGAAAAGGAGTACTTGTGGCACCTTAGAGACTAACCAATTTATTTGAGCATGAGCTTTCGTGAGCTACAGCTCACTAGAGTGATCACTTTAGATAATCTATTACCAACAGGAGAGTGGGTTTGTGGGTGTGGGGGGGAGAAAACCTGGATTTGTGCTGGAAATGGCCCAACTTGATTATCATACACATTGTAAGGAGAGTGATCACTTTAGATAAGCTATTACCAGCAGGAGAGTGGGGTGGGGGGAGAGAAAACCTTTTGTAGTGGTAAACACCCATTTTTTCATGCTTTGTGTGTATAAAAAGATCTTCTATACTTTCCACAGTATGCATCCGATGATGTGCGCTGTAGCTCACGAAAGCTTATGCTCAAATAAATTGGTTAGTCTCTAAGGTGCCACAAGTACTCCTTTTCTTTTTGCAAACCTTGAAATGAGTCTCTATTATTTTAAGCTCAAAAGCAAAAGTCTATTGGTAGGAAAGTTTTACCAACTAAATAAATGTGAGTTATGGAATTAGGTGAATAAGGATAAGTGTCTGTGATCTTCTTTTGATGAACCAAGTGTATAGTGTATGATTAATTTCTACACCATTCCCCAAACCAGACTACCCTACAATGATAACATAACAATTAGTTGTCAAGAGAAAACAGAGATCTGAGGTAACTTTTGAGGGTAAGAAATGAGGAAACAAAAGAAATCCTGTTTGAATTAATCTGGGTGAAATTCTGTTCAACCAAACAAAATTGATTCAATTTTTCTGTGCAATACTGACGTGTATTAATAATAATATTTTTCATCTCCAAGGATATGAATGATTTATAGATAATCATATGCTTTGGGCTATTTATACCACTTTGCAGAGGTAGTGAAATTTGCACTGACTCCTGATTAGCATTGGCATGTGTGAGAAGTGGATGTGTGAACAACATGCAGCCGCTGTGGTGGAAACAGCAAACTTTAAAGACTAAAAGAAAAGGAGTACTAGTGGCACCTTAGAGACTAACCAATTTATTTGAGCATAAGCTTTTGTGAGCTACAGCTCACTTCATCGGATGCATACAGTGGAAAATACAGTGAGGAGATTTATATACACACAGAACATGAAAAAATGGGTGTTATCATACACGTTGTAAGGAGAGTGATCATTTAAGATGAGCAATTACCAGCAGCAGAGTGGGGGCGGGGGAGGGAAGAAAACCTTTTGTAGTGATAGTCAAGGTGGGCCATTGCCAGCAGATAACAGGAATGTCTGAGGAGCCGTGTGGGGGGGGGGGGAATAAATATGGGGAAATAGTTTTACTTTGTGTAACGACACATCCACTCCCAGTCTCTATTCAAGCCTAAGTTAATTGTATTCAGTTTGCAAATTAATTCCAATTCAGCAGTCTCTCATTGGAGTCTGTTTTTGAAGTTTTTTTGTTGTAATATTGCGACCTTTAGGTCTGTAATCGAGTGACCAGAGAGACTGATGTGTTCTCCGACTGGTTTTTGAATGTTATAATTCTTGACATCTGATTTGTGTCCATTTATTCTTTTACGTAGAGACCGTCCAGTTTGACCAATGTACATGGCAGAGGGGCGTTACTGGCACATGATGGCATATATCACATTGGTAGATGTGCAGGGGAACGATAGTGTGGCTGATGCGATTAGGCCCTATGATGGTGTCCCCTGAATAGATATGTGGACTAAGTGTACTCTGCAAAAGTGTTTTAGAAAAGACTCTTAGTACAACAGGCTGGCTGCTTATATTACAACTGACAAATTATTCTTCCCACACTTACAATGAGGAGCAGGTTTGTGCGTTTACTAAGTATTTTTCCCATTAAAATTGGTTATATCGCACTAATAAGTCAAAATTTTGTATAACAGAATCTTAATAAAATCACTCTTTCCATAACATTTGGTAAATATTTTAATAGCAGATATAGATTTTTCTCTCCTGGAGATTTTTGAAGGACTGTTTTAACTTTTTCCCTCAGTCCTAAGGAAACTTCCAGTGCAGGAAAGGTGGCATGTCTTGTAGAAACAGTTTTCTGAGGAAAGTAGGGTGTGCTGTTTAATGGGTTAATTTTGCAGTAGGAAAAGCTGTCACAGACTTTGACACAGCTCACTCTCAGTGCCTTCCATGGAAACATATCAGAGTCCTTTCACTTTTGCCAAGATTTGCAAAAAATTGCAAACTATAAAGCTTACAAATGTAATCTTCACTGTGACACTTTGTCTAGAGGAATGCATCTACGAGAATCAGGTAGCCTGATGCCACTGTATCAGCTCACGCTCCAGTTGCATTTTTTCATTAGCTTGAATTTTCACACTATCTTTTGTTCCAACTAGCATGTGACTGACTGGATCTCTATATGGGATCTCTGCTATCTTTTAGCCAATTCTCTGGTTAAGAAGGTGGTGAAAACAACATATTTATTCATTATATCTAGGAGATGTGGATAATAAGTGTGGCTCATAAGTACTTTCTAAGTGGAATAATCAGCATAGGCATTTGAAAGTAGGTTAGTGGGCAGTAACTGTGTGACTATCTTCCAATAAACTTATGTAAGGAGGCCTTTATTATACATTTGTATCTACAAATGTGTGTTTCTTTTTTCACACTAACACTGATCAGAAATAGGTGGCTAGTGTACAAAAAGTTCATAGAATCATAGAATCATAGAATATAAGGGTTGGAAGGGACCCCAGAAGGTCATCTAGTCCAACCCCCTGCTCGAAGCAGGACCAATTCCCAGTTAAATCATCCCAGCCAGGGCTTTGTCAAGCCTGACCTTAAAAACCTCTAAGGAAGGAGATTCTACCACCTCCCTAGGTAACGCATTCCAGTGTCTCACCACCCTCTTAGTGAAAAAGTTTTTCCTAATATCCAATCTAAACCTCCCCCACTGCAGCTTGAGACCATTACTCCTCGTTCTGTCATCTGCTACCATTGAGAACAGTCTAGAGCCATCCTCTTTGGAACCCCCTTTCAGGTAGTTGAAAGCAGCTATCAAATCCCCCCTCATTCTTCTCTTCTGCAGGCTAAACAATCCCAGCTCCCTCAGCCTCTCCTCATAACTCATGTGTTCCAGACCCCTAATCATTTTTGTTGCCCTTCGCTGGACTCTCTCCAATTTATCCACATCCTTCTTGAAGTGTGGGGCCCAAAACTGGACACAGTACTCCAGATGAGGCCTCACCAATGTCGAATAGAGGGGAATGATCACGTCCCTCGATCTGCTCGCTATGCCCCTACTTATACATCCCAAAATGCCATTGGCCTTCTTGGCAACAAGGGCACACTGCTGACTCATATCCAGCTTCTCGTCCACTGTCACCCCTAGGTCCTTTTCCGCAGAACTGCTGCCTAGCCATTCGGTCCCTAGTCTGTAGCTGTGCATTGGGTTCTTCCGTCCTAAGTGCAGGACCCTGCACTTATCCTTATTGAACCTCATCAGATTTCTTTTGGCCCAATCCTCCAATTTGTCTAGGTCCTTCTGTATCCTATCCCTCCCCTCCAGTGTATCTACCACTCCTCCCAGTTTAGTATCATCCGCAAAGCGCATCTACCACTCCTCCCAGTTTAGTATCATCCGCAAAGTCAGGTAGGAAAAAGAGTGGCAGAGCTAAAGAGGGCCTTGAAGGCAAGACTGAAAACTGTATTATGAAGTATTTTCTGTATATTCTGTTGATAGTTAAATTAATGTATTTTTTCTGTTTTTCTTTTAAACTGCTCAATGCTTATAGTGAAATCAGCATCCTCCCTGGTGTATAATCTGTGCCTCTTTAAGAATTGCCATTATTCCAATAACCGTGAATGGTCTGGTGATTTGAGAAATAAAAATTTGCTATGAGCTTAGCCTGCTTATATTACTGCTGTTCACGTATGACAACCTGCTGGTTTTGGGAAGTGCCTACCATCAAGTAGCAGGTTTAATAAATCAAATCAACTTTTGTCTGAAAGTGATAAAATCCAGACTGGAGGAGCATGAAGTGTGTGGGGGAGGATAGTGTGGGGGGGAGCAGTTTATTTCTGATGATTTTTTCCCCTCAGACTCAGAATAGTGGTAGTGTGAGATATAAGGCAAATTCATAAGTCTGCCTCTGGGCTATATACATTTGTTGTTTAGTGTGAGATAGCGTGGCTACTTAGTTCGTTTATAAAGTTCAGTGAGACTATTCTCAGTGGTAGAAGAGGACAGGAGAAGGAGTAATGGTCTCAAGTTGCAGTGGGGGAGGTTTAGGTTGGATATTAGGAAAAACTTTTTCACTAGGAGGATGGTGAAACACTGGAATGCGTTACCTAGCGAGGTGGTAGAATCTCCTTCCTTAGAAGTTTTTAAGGTCAGGCTTGACAAAGCCCTGGCTGGGATGATTTAATTGGGGATTGGCCCTGCTTTGAGCAGGGGGTTGGACTAGATGACCTCCTGAGGTCCCTTCCAACCCTGATATTCTATGATTCTATGAAAGCATCTTACACTTAATTGTACAGGAATGATTCATAAATGAGGGGGTTTTATTTATTTTACTTCTTTTTGTGTTTTTTTTTATGGGAAATATGTTGCTTTTATACATGCAAGCAAATTATTTTGGTTTAATTGAAAGTCTTGCAAAACAATAATAGGTAGAAAGCAACACATTTTACTCAGTTCATATGCTAATTCTGGGGCAATGTAGTAGATTAGATAGAAATGTTTTCTAGGAGACACGTATGGATATCAGTGCACCTCTACAACAAAGCTCATACAAAACACATTTGCCTTGATTCATCCAAGGGTTAGTGAAAAGATAATTTTCAAATGTAAATGAATATTGTGTCACTTTTCAAATATTAAGAGTAGTCAATACTCCAAGTAAGGTAGATAGATTACAGAATGTACATCTGCACATCCATATACTTACACCATCCCTTGCACAACAACCTGAAATGTTAGCCATTATATTCCTCATTACCATCATCTTCCTTATCATCACCAGTGGCCATCATTTGGGCCCCTTCCAAAGGCTACATCTCTTTCTCTTCTACCCTCACAAGCTAGGATGCAACTTTTATAATATGTTACGCTGACACCCTTATATCTAATGCATATTCAGTACGGGTTTTCCCCTTTTTCTTACTTGTTTTTCCTTACCCTACCAATGTTGAGGTGTCCTTCTTCTATAGGATACTATATTGATATGTGTAACTACCATTTCAGCTCATGATCATATCTGTCACCCCTTGCTTAAGCGGAATTGTGGTTATTACTTTCATGTGCCTTGTGGTAGCACTTACTGAAATATTCTATCTCCTACCATTGAGCAAGCTCTTCTTAATTCCTAAGATTTAAAGGTAACCGTTGATCTATGTCAAGGGTTATGACACTTATGCTAATTTATGCTTCAGCTAATGTCTTACAGGATACTGTAGGTTTCTTGTGTAACAGATGAATATAATGAAGGCAACACAATGAATACAATAAAGGCAAGCCTACGGGCTACATCGTAGGCTATTCTGTGGGTACAGGTTGAAGGATGAGTGCCTTCAGCCACTTGAAAAGTGCACCAATAGTCTACTAATGCATATTCTGGAGTGACTTACTGCTATGGGAGTATGGCTTATTGATTTTACATTTAAATGTTTTTTAACTTCTAAAAATCCAGTTTTATGGGGATTTAGGTAATGTGTCCTTACATTATGGAAAAAAGGTCCTATAATAGTAATGAGAAAACAATAGGAAAGAGATTACAAATAAATGTATACTACTACTTTGACTCTATTTGTTTGATTTATTATTTCTCTTTACCTTTTTTAGTTTAGGAAATTTATTACATCCACTCCCATTTGTATCTAGGTATAAAAGTAAGAGCCACCATTTGCAGACATGTAGTTGTGGGAGTGCTGCCTCTGTACATCTGGCAGCTAAGGACAGCATTTTGCCTCTTTGAGATAGAGACTGTCCTGTGGTAGCTTGACATCACCTCCAGCACAGGGCTGTGCCTGATTGAGGGCCTATTGTAGTCCTTAAGAACATAAGAATGGCCATACTGGCTCAGGCCAAAGGTCCATCCAGCCCAGTATCCTCTCTACCAACAGTGGCCAATGCCAGGTGCCCCAGAGGGAGTGAACCTAACAGGTAATGATCTAGTGATCTCTCTCCTGCCATCCATCTCCACCCTCTGACAAACAGAGGCTAGGGACACAATTCCTTACCCATCCTGGCTAATAGCCATGAATGGACTTAACCTCCATGAATTTGTCCAGTTCTCTTTTAAACCCTGTTATAGTCCTAGCCTTCACAACCTCCTCAGGCAAGGAGTTCCACGGGTTGACTGTGCACTGAGTGAAGAAGAACTTCCTTTTATTTGTTTTAAACCTGCTACCCATTAATTTCATTTGGTGGCCCCTAGTTCTTATATTATGGGAACAAGTAAATAATGTTTCCTTATTCACTTTCTCCACACCACTCATGATTTTATAGACCTTTATCATATCCCCCTTTATTCTCCTCTTTTCCAAGCTGAAAAGTCCTAGCCTCTTTAATCTTTCCTCATATGGGACACATTCCAAACCCCTAATCATTTTAGTTGCCCTTTTCTGAACCTTTTCTAATGCCAGTATATCTTTTTTGAGATGAGGGGACTACATCTGTACACAATATTCAAGATGTGGGCATACCATGGATTTATATAAAGGCAATAAGATATTCTCCATCTTATTTTCTATCCCTTTTTTAATGATTTCTAACATCCCATTTGCTTTTTTGACTGCCGCTGCACACTGCATGGGCATCTTCAGAGAACTATCCACGATTACTCCAAGATCTTTCTCCTGATTAGTTGTAGCTAAATTATCCCCCATCATATTATATGTATAATTGGGTTTTTTCCCCCAATGTGCATTACTTTACATTTATCCACATTAAATTTCATTTGTCATTTTGTTGCCCAATCACTTAGTTTTGTGAGATCTTTTTGAAGTTCTTCACAGTCTGCTTTGATCTTAACTATCTTGAGCAATTTAGTATCATTTGCAAACTTTGCCTTCTCGCTGTTTACCCCTTTCTCCAGATCATTTATGAATAAGTTGAGTAGGATTGGTCCTAGGACTGACCCTTGGGGAACACCCCTCTCCATTCTGAAACTTTGCCATTTATTCCTACCCTGGAGTTCAACTGAAGTTATTAGTAACCATAGAAGAAGTTATTAACACAAAGGTAGATACAAATGGATGTGAATTGATTACTCATGCAGTTAAGTGACAGCTTATCATAAATCCACCAATTATTATTGCAAGAACGACAGTGTTTACCATTAGTCATCTTTTAACAAGTCAACATTTAGTGATAGTTAGCAGACTATGGAATCTGTATAGAGAAGCCTAGTGGTACACTATCTCAGATATCACAAGATGATAACTTGACGAATGTTGACTTTTTTTTTTAAACGAAGACCACTATATTCACAAGTAGATATGTGAGTGTGAGGGATCTATCTGGCCCTCTCTGTGTCTCCTTGCCCCCTCCTCCCCCCAACAACAGGCATCAGTACTCTGACACCCCCCTTGCCGAGGAAAAGCCCATTCAGTTTTGGGTACCAAAAAGACTTCATCCTCTAGGGGCCTAGAAAGGCCAGGAAAAGATACTAACCAATCAGGAGCCAGCAGAGAAGTTAAGAAGGTTTGTCTGCTCCATCCCACGGAGGGGTGTGCTGGGTGGAGCTCTGCATTCTAGGTCTAGGTCAGACCTTAGACCTTAGTCCATCCCATGCTTTGCTGCACATTGGGCTACCCACATTTGCCATCCTTGCCTGTCAACTGCCCTTTTCTCCAAATCTTCCCATTTCATGTTGAGGTACTTGATGTCGTTCAGAACCGTTCATTTCCATGTTATTCACAGTCTTCCTCTCTTTCTTCTTGCATTTTCTGGCTTCCATTCAAGGGCAGTATTTGGTAAGCATTTTTTTCCATTCTCAGCACATGTCCCAGCCACTGATGTCTTCTTTTGTAGATTATTTGTGGAAGTGTACCTTGTCCAGTAATTTTTCTGACTTCTTCATTTTTCTTCCTATCTCTAGGAAGGGCGGGAGGAATAGGTTAGTGGGTTGAGCATTGGCCTGCTAAACCCAGGTTGTGAGTTCAATCCTTGAGGGGGCCATTTAGGGATCTGGGGCAAAAAAAAATGGGGATTGTGCCTGCTTTGAGCAGGGGGTTGGACTAGATGATCTCCTGAGATCCCTTCCAACTCTGATAGTCTATGAGTCTATATGTTATTCCCAATATTTGTCTCAGACATTTGTGATGAAATGCATCCAGCTTTTGCATATATTTCTTGGTAAATTGCCATGTCTCTCTGCTATATGTTGAGATGGCAATAACAATTGCTTTGTACGCATTCAGTTTTGTCTTGAGGGAGATGTTTTTGAGTCTTCCAAATGCAGCGTTTTCCTTCCTGATTCATCATTTTATTTCCTTGGAACTAGTACCACCTTGGCTGATGGTACTTCCAAGATATGTAAAATTGCCCACTTTCTCCAGTTCTCTTCTTCAGTTTTGATTTCTGTCCCTATAGTCTCCATTAACATGACTTTACATATTTTTGCATTGTATCTCAAACCTATCTTTGTTTGTTACCAGTGTTTAAATGTCATTACCAAGTGGTTACTTTTTGAGTTCGTAAGTTTAAAGCTAGATTATGAGTTTACCTCAGTGCACCGGTTGCCTTGCTCTGAGTGGCATTTTTAAAAATCTGAAATGTAAAGTAAATCCCTCATAAATGTGGTCCATAGCCAGTTAGATATTAGAAAGATGGTAAATATTCTTTCCTTATGTTAGGAGTTTCTCCTATTATCTGTTTCCTTTAACTCAATGCTGTCTCTTAAATTGAAAGTGTGTGCTTTAAAAAAGCTTAGCAAACTTAATATTTTGCACTTATTTCAACTGGGGACATTCAACTGGGGACAACAAAGTACAGATCTTCTTAATTTATTAATTTAAAGTGGCATGTTACTATGTGGTATAAGTGAAGTGAATTAATACTATTTTATTAGTGGTCCCTTGCAGGCCACCTTATTTTCAACAGTGATTCCTTTGTTAGAAGAATGCTAGTTGACAGTAGTGATAGTTGTTCAGGGAGGAGTGACAGCCTTGAAAACTCATTTAAATCAAAAGTGAAAAGTGAGGGACAGATCCTCACTGGTGTAAATTGCAAAACCTCCACTGATTTCAATTAAGCTATCGCAATTTAGGATCTGCCCCAAATACGTATTTTGTGAAAGAACCTGAATTGTCCCTGGTAGCTTACTTTTGATGTCACTGGTAGCTCTCCTGCACTTATTGCCCCCAGTGCCTGCCCCAACACAGTATAGAAGTTATTTGAAAGGCAACACTGCCCCATGGTACTCTAATATAAATTGTTGTAGCTGTATTGGCTTCTATGTGCCCTTGTGCAAAAATGCAATGGTGCCCTCAACAACATTAAGGCAGAATAACTTTCCAAATGGATGGTGTGATGTGCTGATCTCTAGATATGAGGACGAATAAGGTCATTATGAAGGTTTTGTGTGAGACTGTGAGTTAGATGAATTTGGGGCATGTGTTGTTGTTTGTTACATGTTGTAGCTGCAAGCAACTGCCTAGTGGAATTTTAGACTATGTTATCAACAGTGTTGTAGGTGATGTGAAGGTGGCAAGAAACAGTGGAGTCTTTTCTCTCAACTGCTTGTTTTCATACTTTCACAGTTTTTTGATGTATAGGTTGATCCTGATGCAACGTTAAACAAAAACTCTGCATGGTGGTAGTTATGTTCATTTAGTAAAGAAGTGTTGCATCAGGTATCTATTATTACGTCATGATGCTTATGGTCCAAGGCATCATTGTTCCTTAATTCAACATTGTTGTTGTGTACTTTCTTCAGAGTTTTTATGTGATGTTAATAACTTCTGAATTATGTTCAGTAAACAACTTGTTACACATCCCACCCCAGGGGTAACAACAAAGCATTAGCCTAAGGTAGCAAAGGATTAGCCTAGGGCCAAGGGCAGCGCTCATGTTGTTTTTCTTCTTTCAGTTAATGGATTTGGAAGTGCTGTTTCTGCAATTTCGTGTTGTGATTCTCTGATGGGTACAGCTCCTGAGTGCTTGGTTTGTCCTGTTCACTTAATAGTATGATCCTATGCTGTGTATTACAGGTTTCTAAGATCATAATATATACCATGGTCACATGCCTACATACTCAAACACAAGAAGCAGCTGGTGTCTGTACCCATCCCAAACGGAATCCCGAGTTCTTATGTCTCTGGGCCCCTCTCTTCTGTATCAGCCTGCTCCCTAGAGCAAAGCTCTGCTGGGTCCTGGCCCTCCTGTCAGTGAGGAGTCAGATCTGCAAATCAATGAGAATTTATCCTTAATTTGTCACTTCTTGCAAGGGTCTTGACTGATTCTAAGTTCCTCGAGTCTTCTGGGAAATTTTCCTACCCGCCAGACTGATCCTGTGGCTGCACTTCAGTGGAGTGTGACATGATTTCTCTTTATAATTTTTGTCATTCCTAATACAATTTTTCAGGAGCAAAATATTGTATATCAGTAATGATCTTTTTAGATTGTATGCTGTTCAGGACGAGGGCCATGACTTCCTCTAGATTTCAGTAGTCCCCAACGTATTTTGTCTGCCACTGCAATGAAAATAATAATAATGGAAGATACTGTGACAGCCTTAGGAGTCTTTTTAAAATAGTACTAGCCCCTTTAAAGCTAGGAAATGAAGAGGTGACACTGAAAAGTTATCTGCCATGTTGGTTACCCTTCTGGGTATATATGAAACTGTAATTCTGAAGCCCCCTAATAAATGATAATATGCTAATGCACAACAGATCAGATTACTGTAGGCACAGTAGAGCCATTACAATATACTGTTTAAATATATATTTAGGGGCTTTTTACCTGCCCACTTTTTCCCAGCTAAAACTTACAGGCTTCTTTGGAGTAGCCATCATGGTCCATTGTATACATTCATATTGTCGTGGCTTTCTGCAAAGGTGTGTTTTGACTCAGTAGAGTGTAACAGCTAAATTGGAATCGTTGCAGTCCCTCATGGCAATGAGTATTTAGGGACTGTTAAATCCAGGGGTAATTCAGCTTTGCACGCATGCATGCAAAGTCCATGTGGTGGAAATCCTTTGAGGAAAAAACTAATGAAAATGGTGCTGCATGGGTAGTGCAGTTCACAAAGTAAACTGCCTTCCTCAGTGAAACAACTTGTGCTCTTACATAGATATGGGGCAGAAATAAAATCCATCATCTCTCTCTCTTCTGCTCCCCCCTCAAAAAAGTACCCCAAGTGACTCTGTATGCATTAAAGTACTAGTGAAGGCCATTGACAGACCTTTTAACATTCATCATTTTAATATTTGCCAGAGAAAGCAGACAATAGTCATTTTTTTATAAAATCAGTAATATTCAGAATAGCTCCTCCTGTTCAGATCACAATTTATGCCACTTTAAATTAATAAATGAGTGACAATGAGTATGGTGCTCTTTTTCCTGAAAGTGAAATGACTCTCAGCACTGGACAGATCCAGGTAACATTATGGTCCAGGAAGAACTGTACAAGCTTCCCCACACCAGTCTGCCTATGCACCCCACAGCCGTGACTGACAATACTTGTGTTGCCGAACTCCTGGATCTTTCTTCACCAGAGGCTACTTTATCAGGCCAGAATGAGATAAACAGTATGTTAATTTTGCATCAGTGTAGAAGAGGACTGAAGTATTGTGCATATGTCTTATTATGACCCTAAGGAAGGATTTGAAGTCAGCCTCATGAGGTGAAAGGTGGGAACAAATGCAAACCCCGCTGAAACCAAAGGAAGACTCCAAGAGGGGTCGAATCAGGCCTTTAATCCTTTGCTCCACTTTGCCCCCAATTTTGTAATCCTTTGCAAGCATTTGTGCATCAAAACCACCGTGTATTTTGGTACGTAGAGCTGGTCAATTTTTTTTTTTAATTTTCATTAAAAATATTGTCAACAATTTGAGCTTTTAAAATATTTTCACCTGAGTTGGTTGAAAAAAAATTCATCAAAAATTCAGAAATACCCAAAATATTGACTAGTTGTAATGGCAATATTGGAAGTCCCCAGCGAACACAGAATTAGTACTGGAAAAACAAGAATTGTTCAGGGATATTTAAGAAATATGTTAAAAAGTTGTATGGTGTGTATTATACCGGCCTTTTGCCAATGTTCTTCTTCTATTTGTCAGTCTGGCATACTGATATATATGAAATTCATGCTTTTTATTTTAGTGAATATTGCTAATGCTTTGCATTCCTGTCTTGGCAGAGAATAATGATGCTTTCTCATTACAAATTCTCCAGCTAAATTTTAAATGAAATAAGGAACATATCTTTTCTTAACATGCTCTGGCCATATCATTCACAATCTCTTTTTGGGCTTTGCAATGATGAACAGATAACCAGATAATTTTACTGTATTGGTTAAAAAAGGTGCTGTAGCTACTAAAAGAGCTCAGATCTGCAGCATTGGTATAACACATTATTGCTATGCATCTGATGAAGTGAGCTGTAGCTCACGAAAGCTTATGCTCAAATAAATTGGTTAGTCTCTAACGTGCCAAAAGTCCTCCTTTTCTTTTTGCGGATACAGACTAACACGGCTGCTACTCTGAAATCTGTCATTATTTCTAGGGCAAGCCTCAGTTTAATGATCCAGATGACAGTAAAACAGAATTCCAAAGGTGGACAAACTTTGTGATATGTGAAATGTAACCTTATTTCTCAGAACCTTGGGGGCAAATGAGGCATAGAAGATATTTTCAAATGTATACTCTCTGAAACATAGTGATGTTAAATCTTTTTCCTAACTACTAATGCACTGTAGAATCCTCAGTCTGAAAGTTGAAGCATGTAAGTTTCATGGATCTGCTGAAGGTGACATTACTTGAGTCTAAGAAGTTCTGTGCAATGACATTAGATTGACAGCTCCATTGCAAGCATTTTTAGCATTTTGTACTAGCTAAAGGTAATTTGTGCTGGTAATTAGGAAGATTGGTTTCCTTTTTATGAGAGGGGATTTGGAGAAAAATTAGGGCCCTTTTTCAGAAGAGGACTTGTTTGCCAATTTACTGTAGATTCTAACTGAAACTGTAGGAAGGAAGTATGTACCTAATAGTTAGAGCAGGATACTAGAAGTCCTGGGTTCTAGAAACGTCTCTGCCAATTATTTTGTTGAGTATACTCGTCTGTAACCTGGTACACATCTCACTTACTAATAGGTGTGATGAGAGGCTCAGCCAACTGATGTATGAACTAAAAAGGGGTTATACAAATACAATGCACAACTGACAGATGGAAGTGTTTTTGTAGTGTATAGATTTCAGGGATGGCTTTTATTTTTGCACCGCAGCAACCCCTTGGTAGAGATTTCAGGGGGAAAAAAAAGGGTAGAATGAGCCACTGAAGTGTCTAAAGGTATATCACTGTCATACAGCATTCCTATGGTAAATTCACAAACTATCCTGGGAAAGAGCTTGTGAGCAGGGAGGAGGTCAAAAAGGAAAAAAAACAGAAGAGTTGTAAATTAAGAAGGTAGTAGGAAAAAAAAACAATGGAAAGGGATGTGGAATCTCCCGTCATAGAGAACAGTGTCAGAAATGTCTTTTTAAGCTGTTTCTTTTTTATTCTTATAGATTAATTGGGAATTTCTAAAGCTCATAGCTGAGGGTTGTTTTTTTTTGTAATGTAAATAAGGAGCATGTATGAGTCAGTACTTTTTGAAACCTCAAATCCTCCCAACTATGGCATTAAAAATGAGCAAAGGAAGGGACAGCTGTCATATTTCAGCCTTTGTTCTTTCCACACTCTAGCTGTTTGTGTGATAGGGGTACAAAACATAGTCACACATCTGTAGAGACATATTAACCAATAGGTCTTGAGGCCCAGGCACAAAATGCAGTGATTTTGGATGTGCACATCTCTTGATTCAGGCAGGTGAAAGAGCAAGAGAGCAACAGCTGTGAGTGCAGTCTGGGAGGGCATTGGTATCCAGAGGTATGTGTTGTTCAGAAAGATTATTGGACGCACGGGCGAGTGTGTGTTACAGGTCCCCCTCTGTGCCCCATTTGCAGAATATATGATTGTGTTACAATCTCAAAGCCTTGTCTAAAATCTCTACAAAGCCTTGGCTTCAGCTGAAGCAGCTCATGAGTTTTAGCTCTGGAAGTCCCTAGTTCAATGTTTAGTGCGTCAGCCAAGATGGCTGCCATCACACATGCTCAAATGCTTGGAAACCCCTCTGCTGCATTAAGAGAGCCTAGCAGTGAGAACCCACCTATTAAGATGAAAAATTTAAAAAAAATAAACCTTTTTTCTCCCTGTCCTTTGTCTCCAGGATCCCGTCTTCGCCAGGAGGACTTTCCACCGCGGATTGTTGAGCATCCTTCAGATGTGATAGTCTCTAAGGGAGAACCAACAACTCTGAACTGTAAGGCTGAGGGAAGGCCAACTCCCACTATTGAATGGTACAAGGATGGAGAGCGAGTGGAGACTGACAAAGATGACCCCCGTTCCCACCGTATGCTGCTGCCCAGCGGATCTTTATTTTTCTTACGCATTGTACATGGACGCAGGAGCAAACCTGATGAAGGAAGTTATGTTTGTGTTGCGAGGAACTATCTTGGTGAAGCTGTGAGTCGCAATGCATCTCTGGAAGTAGCATGTAAGTAGTCCAAAATATGATCACCACCTTCTAAAATTCATGTAAAACTTTGTGGTTGTTTTGATGTTAACATATATCCCTCACATGCAGTGCCAAGTTAGCAGATGATAAATGTGGATAAGCATGTCATTTTACCTTTCGCTATTACTCTTAGCCAAGCTGTTTCCACACACATCTATTCAGTCGCAATGACCATGCAAAATATATGATTTATATCGAGGTACTATTCTTGTCTGTGTATAATCATAATTGACAGTAGCATGGAGGAAGCCTATTCTCCCTTTAATGAGTAGTCTAATTTTGAAATTATGGGTAAAGTTGGTTATACTGAACCATAACGTGAAAAATATCATTTAATATAAGGGTGCACTGTCTCTTTCTCCTTATTAGGTCATCTGTTACTTCTCCAGAAGTAGTCAGTTTCCAGTCTGGTAACTCATGTACTGTACTGTTGAAAGCCTCAATCCCTTCAGAGTTCCCTTCTGCCAAAAACTCAGTGCAGGTCTCATTCATTATGTGACTGGCATGTGATAATTGTTAACCATTTCTCAATACATCTAGAACAGTCTTATTCCTATTGATCGGCTTTATGTAACAGTGAAGTCATCACAGATCTTTTAGAGAATTTGAAATTACTGAGAGTTCATGCATGAATGCTCTGCTTCCAAGTAAACAAGCTGAAACAAGGTCATTTTATTTGCATGTTAAAGAAGCTTGTCTTTCACAAAATGTTAAGTTGCTATGTGTTAACTGCCCCTAATTAATTATCTGGGTTAAAAGGAAACAGGGAAAGAAAAGTAAATTTCAGCATGCAAAATTAAATCAGCTAATGCTGGCTATGCATTTTAAAAAAATAGTTAAAAAGCAAAAAACACAATTCTTTTCTTAGACTTCTTTTTCACTACAGGGAGGCTGCAAGGCCCTGATTCAGCAAAGTCATTAAACATGTGTTTAACTTAAGCCCCATTGACTTCTGTGGTAAGCACATACTTAAGCACTTAGGGTGAAGAGGGATGGACTTAAGCATGTACTTAAATGCCTTGCTGACCTGCGACCCAAGTGTTTTGCCTGCTTCTTTTTTTCTAGGTAGCTAACATTTTTAATCTTCCAATTTCCAACTCCCTCCATTGTCATACAGCCACCCTTGTATGAGGGTAAGAGGTACCTTCTCCATGGCTGATGTCAGTTATAGTCTTTGAATAAGGGAAGGCATTCATATCTGAAACCACCAGAAGTAATTGAAGGGTATTGGAAGAACTGCTGGTTCAGTTTCCTTAAAAGAATTTCTCCTGCTTCATCTGACTTTTGCGTATACAATGCTATACGTTAGTTAATCTTGATAGTTTTTCATTATCTTCATACATTACAGAAAGGACATTCCCTTGAACTAATGATCAGATGGTATGGGAGCTCAACAGTAGTGCAGGGTAGGCCAATGCATTACCTTTCATTTCATAGAACCTTCTTTCAAAGCTTTTTCAAATCATACGTGAAAGGTAGTTTATAGTTTTCATTCAAGTCCTCAGTGAAGACTTGTCCCCATCACAAAAGCATCACACAGTTTTGCACAGTTTAGGATTATAGGCATTTTTGGGCTGCAGAGAAGGATAGCATGAGAAAGGTTGCAAAGCTGTTTGAAGAAACCTAAATTGTGTGTGTGTGTCCAGCCAACACTATTAGATTATAACTCTTCTGAGCACTTTATTCACATGCATGATTGTTAAGATCTCTGAGAGAGGTTATGTTGTCTTTCTTACAGGTATAAACATGATTGAAATTTTTGGCTTCTTAACTTGCAGATTTGCCTGGTACATGATGTTAAGATTAAAACATCTACTGTCTGGATATAGAGTAGAAAAACTGGTGCAGTTGCACCTTGAGTCATCAAAATGATTGGTTGCTTCAAAATAAAAGTATGCTTTTATTGCATCAGATCTTACTGATCTCTACTATAATGACTGCTGAGAGTCTCTAGTTACAAACTGTTTGGTCTCCTGAGTTACGATTTTAACCACTGCAGCTGGTGGCAGGTCATGCATGAACTAAAAGTCAGATAACAGAAGACTGCAAAAATAATAAGACCAGGTTTCATTGTAGATGGTGTTTTAGGGAAGGATCACGGAACATGAAATCTGAGAGCTGAAACCATAGCCAAACTTTCTGTAAAGGCATCGTGCAACTGACACCAGATTATCTTACTGTTTTTGTACCTTTGAAGTTTAACTGACTGAATTCTCCAATTAAACTCCTTGGGGATTAAAGGGAACATTCCTGGGCCATTTAAATTAAATGATGCTTTGTCTTTGCTTGAACTGAAACATGATGGTATGAGGGACTTCATAAAGGATGGTAGAAAATTTTTAAACATGTTTGTTCATGATTTAAGGGCAAGATTCTGCCACACTTACTCACTTTGTGAATAGGATCTATTGATTTCACTGGACTATAGACTCAGTAAAATACATCCTTATTAACATTGTGACCTAGACATCTTTTATAGTTTAGGTAGCATTGCTTCAAAACAACATCGTTATGTTGGACACCTGTGTAAAAAGATTGTCACTTGATGTACCTGACTGGGATGCAGCTCTTACTGGAGACTGCAAAACTACTCAACTCTTCCCAGTTTACTGTGACAGTTCATGTATTTTCTCATTCAAATGTCTATTTTTTTTATTCTCATGGATATAGAATAAATTTCCAAATGATTTGTAGGCAACAGCCCCTTTAAGGCTTTACATCAAGCTTTGTGCATCATAACTGTTTCTAGGTTGTTGGAGACTTTCTAAAAGTCGATCTCCATTATAGAAATGGCCTGTTGCTGATAACTGTTGTCATCAGTGGGTGCCCCCGCACTGCTCCAGTTGCTGAATTAAAAACAGTTTATCTGCTCGTGTAGCTGGGACACTACAGCACTGTTAAAAGACAGCATGATAGGCCACATTCTGCCAGCTCTCACGCATGCTATCTGTAATGGCGTTGAAAACTGTCGTCTCTACGCTAGCAGTTAAACCTTTTTCAACGCCAGATAAAGAGGAGCTAGTGGGGTCCTTTTGTGACAACCATTGAAATGGATCGTTTTTCAAGGGTAGGTGGATCCTAATTGTAGCAAAAGGGAAACTGCTGCTTTTTACAGATCTAAAAATACTTGAATCTCTCTTCTATTTTGGTAATTAATCAATAGTGAATTATTTAAATATCTGTATTAAATTGTAAATTAAATTGCTTTAAAAATGTGAAGCTGAACAATCCCTTTCAGAAGGGGCACTTTGGAAATAAATATTTGTTTTTATTTGTGTCTCAAATTACTGTTAGGTAAACTGCTCATGCAAACTGGTTCATTCGTGTCTCCTTTTCCTACTGTTTTGTATGGGCACCTACCACAAAAACACCATGATCCTTGAACTTATTCATATTCCTTTGTTTAGTGGAAATCATTAGAACTACAAGGGGCCATGATTCAAGGAAGTATCCCTCTTTAGGAAATAACTTAAAAACACATTTAAAGTTAAGCATGTGCTTAAATCCATTGCTGTATTGGGGCTTTTGTTTTCTGTCTTAGTTTTCCTAAAGAAAACTAAAAAAAAAAAAGTCTTACTCATAAAGATTTTCAAAAAGATTTTTATTTGAAAGCGTAATTCATCATTGATGTGATGCATTTCAATCATGCTGACTGATGCTTGGGTTAGTATTTTAGTAAGAATTTCCTACTAACCAGAAAACTAATTCCAACATCATTGATCTGACATCTGTGTGGGAATTATGTGTGTGTGTTTTTTTTAATAGTTAAACCATTAATAGTAGGCACTGTGCTCTTAAACCAACAGCAAATAGTTGTTTTATTCAAAAGAGAAAAATGTGTTTATCTTGAGGTTTTATGTTTTAAATACCACAAATATAATTTGTATGCAATATAGAGTTGGTATTAGAAGCATCATAAGTGTACTGCCCAAAATGTGCTTGGGAGCATTTTAAATAATCTGGTATAAATGGTAGGTTTGAAGTAATCTGTCTTTTGTGAAATGCCTTCAGTACTTTTTAAATGTTTTGAAAATAAAAGCACTTTTTTTCACAAAGCAAAACATTGACATGCCTGAAACTATGGTGTGGAGTTTTCCAATGGGAATATTGGGAGACACATTGGCAGTAACTACTGTAGGTAGGATTTCAGTTTCAAGCACTAGGGCGCCACTTGTAAGGAACAGAAAGAGCATAAGGGGTCCTCGCACTGACTCAGGCTGTCTCTGATCTAGCCTGAGTCAGTGGTAGTCCCCAGAGATAACAGCTGTAGCCCCAGGTGTTAAATATATGACAGCAGCTTGATCTATCGACCAGTGTAAGAGGGGGCTCTGGCCTAAATGAAAATTCATGAAAAATTGATGAAGTCCCCAGATTATTTTTTTCCTTTTTCAGTGCTGTGCCAATGCAGTGAGGAGAGATTAAATGAGGTGTTGAATGCTTTAGTGGCAAAGAGGTTGTGGTTCAAAGGTTAGGGGTTACGAATAAAAAGATCATCTTCCTCCCCCACCCTTTGCTTTCTTCTAAAACAAAACACAAGGGCTTCTCAGATTAGCCAGGCTTTATTTTGCCTTTGATATCAAAATGAAAAAAGGATAATTGTTCAAAAGCTGGGGTATTTTTCACTCGAAGGGAAGAAGTGTGGAGGTTGGGGCTGATACAAAAGAGTGAACAAACTCTGATTCATAATTCAATTGTAGAACCAGAAATAGATTGAATTCCACGACTGCAATATAAATTTTGGCCTCCATCTTTCAGGGTTTGTGCTTGAACTGAAGTCATTAGGAGAAAGAAAAGGTCTTGCATTATTTATAGGTCACAGATTGCTGCAATAGCAAGCTTTGGAACATTCTCAAAACATAATGGTCCTGTTTGCATTAAATCCAAAACTAAATTGATGCTTTATCTGTACGAGTAAGAGAGGTTACAGGAGTTGACCGAGATTAGCAAGAGGAGTCGCAGGTGTTCTCCAAAGTGAGCCAAATCTTTTACACAAGAAATCTAATATTACAACATGTCTGTTTTATTTGTAAAATGTGGAGATTAAAAGATGAGAGGCATAAAATATTGACTAAATAATAATCCGTATATCATAAAAACAATCCCTTCAGATATTCTATGAAGCTCTCGTAGAGGGCAACTATGTGTTGATGAAAATGAAATTAATTACATTTATCGAAGATACTTGAAATCCGAAGCACCTGCAAAGTAACATAACATAGCCACATTGGCACAATAAAGTGTGTTGATGACCTTGGTCTGGTTTCTACTGCACAGATATTCCCATTTCAAAACATAATTTCACAGTTGGCGCTAAGTGTCAGTGTCAGCAAGGAGACCAAGGGCTCAGTGGTCAAAGAGCTGATTTGCTCTCTGATGTGTGGTGTCTGAATACTCCACTGTCGTGCACCCTTTTTAGTCATTCACACCTTTGCCAAGTGACTGGGTAACACTACCTGTCCGAACTGGTAGTCATCTATGTTCTCTTAGCAGGTGTATAAATGACTATAGAAAGTGGAATGCAGTGGCCAGTGGTCCTTTAAGAACTCGGCTGGTGCAGAAGACCAGGACATTGGAGTGAAGCTGGTACTGTCCTTCCCATACTTCCATTTTTCTGGGGATAAATTTGGTATTCCTGGGTTGTCAACAGAACACATTTCATGAGTTCAACATTCCTTTTAAAGGGGAAAATTGTGACAGATGTGATAAATAAGGACCATACATTTAAAGAAAGAAGAGTTGAAATGCTTCAAGTATGAAATTCAGGCATTTTTTTCCTTAAAGTGGGATGAAAAAATAGACAGATGTAGTATCATCTTATCTGGCTGCTTATGAGCACCGTTCTCTGTCAAAAATGTAGCTTATGTTGAGATATAATTGTACTCTTTCTTTGCCCTCAAAGTCTCCCCAGTGTGGAATTCCTAATCAAAAAGTCTGTTAGTCTTTAATACACATGCACAACTTCCGTCAATAGTGATGAGAGGTGTATATTAGTGGGTGCATGAACTCGGCAAACCGGTATAGTATCAGTGCGAAAAAGGACAATGGCTTCAGAAAAGAAAAATCTCTCTACAGTATACTTCTGTAGCAGTAAATTGGTTATCTGGTATAATCCACTGTGGGAAGTTACAATATGATAGAGCATGTCAGTAGATTCAGAGATACCAAGGTCAGAAGGGACCACTACGATCATCCAGTCCGACCTCCTGCACAACGCAGGCCACAGAATCTCACCCACCCACTCCTGCGAAAAACCTCTCACCTATGTCTGAGCTATTGAAGTCCTCAAATCGTGGTTTAAAGACTTCAAGGAGCGGAGAATCCTCCAGCAAGTGACCCATGCCCCATGCTACAGAGGAAGGCGAAAAACCTCCAGGGCCTCTTCCAATCTGCCCTGGATGATATGCACACATTTATTTCTACAGTGAAAATATGAAACTAGAGAACCATACAACCAGCAGTGAGTGATGGGCACCCAGGCTCAGTTGTAGATTCAGGACCTAAAATGTTAGCGACTATCCTGCCACTCCTGGCTGGAATATGTCTAAATGGGACCTGGATCTATGAAAGTTTCAAGAACACATAAACGAAAAAAAAAAGTCAGTCATTTTTGGTCTCCTTGATCTTTTCCCCCTGTTTCCTCTCCACTCTTCCATTCCTCGGGACCTGTCATAATGGGCTGATCTTCTCCACAGCTATCCACACCTTGGATAGAATATTGGTTTCTCACCCCCCTCCACCCCCTTGAAAATGTTAAGGGCAAAGCAAATTTCTTTAGGATATCCAGTTTCTCCTCTGAAATTATCTGCTCAGTGCTCACTACTTTCTCTTGCACAAAGAAAAACCTGACATTTAATTTTGGAAGCTATTTTGCAAAGGTGTTGATCTGATTCTGCTTTTTAATAATCTCTTGCACATCACTTCATTTGATTTTGAGGCTTCCTTCTTTCCCTCGCCTTTGATTTTTATCAAGCCTGCTATTTATATAATTTCTGAACAGTCTACTTGATAAAAGGTTGAAAGCTAAGCAACTGCCAATGAGTCATGTATTATTATCTTTAAAATACCTCCCAGTGTGTGTGGGTTGATCTTCTATTAGTCTGTGTCATATACTCATTCTGTGCTCGACATTTTTCTAATTTTAGTCAGTCCAGGAAATAACACAGCAGATCTCGATAACGCTGTAACATCAAATTATTTAACACATTTGCATTTCCACACCTCTGCTCCCTTTGCTGAGAAAACTATGAGTGCCATTTGAATATTAATTGAAATACTGGCTATTGTTGGCATATGCCTCAGACATGTTGTACTACTTTGTGATGTCAAATCAGATTAAAAAAAAATCATTTGAAGCACACTCCAGACCTTTCATTTGCAAAAACTACATGATCTAAATACTAACAAAGTGCATTACACCGCTAATTAACAGAAATCATACGGGCAAAGTTGGTGGATGTTATACATTAATGGGCTGGCATTCAGATAATCACTTTATTTGTTCATGGAAACTAGAATCTTATCATTCCTCCTTTTCATTTTTAACACTCATCGTTTCTATCTTCATTCACAAAATTCTGTGTTTTATTTTTCTAGTCTCCAGGCATTAAAACTTGACCATGGCTTTTGATGATAAGCCATTTCAAGATGTTTCCATAGGTGTTTTTGATTGGACAATCTGATAATATCTGATGGCTCTTCCAGTGGGAGGAGGGAGAGGGACCAGTTCCCAGTAGACAGGTATCTGTTTCACATCTTTCAGTGAGCACACGTGGACTTCTGGGTGTGCTTCTGGCGTTACTCTTTCCTGTCTGGGGGGAGTAATCTTCACTTAAGCATGTGGCATCAACTCACTCCTCAGCAAAATTCTAACATTCTTTTCTTTTCAGCCCTATATGCAAGTTAGACTGTCATTTTCTTCCATCACAGATACCTGCAATGTTGTACCAAAGGGCTTGAATTCTTGTGGTCCTGCTGGGCTCTTCCCTGATCCTGCATGCCTAGGTAGAGATAGTGGCAGTGTCATTCAGGATTGGCAATGACTTCTTCCACCTTCAGCTTTCTGGGAAAATTTGCCCTATTCTATTTGTAATAGGATCTGTTATTGTTTTTTTAAATTCACTCAGTGACTTGGTAAATGCTGAAGTAATATAGACGTTTCAGCTTGCAGAGAATATGATGGCTTGTCCTCTCAATGGGCTTGAGCCATCATGAGACCATTACTCCTGTGACTCTCATTCTGCCTCCATTACCAGTTCAAAGCCTTGGTCCTGCTTTTCAAAGACTTCGACAGCTCAGGATGAAACTGTATTAGTAACCACACCTCTAGCTATGATCCACAAAGAAAGTTGCACTTTCTGGGGCAATGCAGCTTGCAAGACCCAGGATGAAAGGTGTGAGAACCAAAGACCAAGTGTTTTGGAGTGAGAGGTGCTAGATGTTAAATGTTCTTCCAGAGGAATTTAGAATAATCCCAAATCTGACTACTTTTTAGATCACATTACAAGACCAACTTTTTTGATAAAGCTTACTTCCCATAACCAGAAATGTATACATAGCACACCTTTTTATAGCTTGGCAGGCAGGGACAGAGAAATTAATTACATTTCTTAAGGCCATAGAAGAAGTCACAATGAGACGAGATTAAAATGTAGGAGTTCCTGTGTTTTGTCCACTAGAACCACACCTTCCACCTGGTGTGAATGTGTAAATTCTCCCAGCTTTTCAGTTTATATCAAAGGAATACAATAGTGGCATCCTTGAGGCAGCCTTCAGATTTCTTCTGCCAAGAAATATAAACTCTTGGCAGTTTTAAAGTGCATACTTAAATAGACAGGGTTTTTTTTTATGCTGATGAATGAAACTGCAAAGCTTTGGTGTGGCTAAGTGATTTTGAACCATCTGTAAATGTGTTCGTTTTGATAAAAAAAATGGGCTGGAGTCATACCAGAAAATACTTTGGGTTGTTTGAGCTTGCCCCAATTGTAACAGAAATCAGGGTGTACTGACACATCAAAATGGAGGTGGGGACAAAGGAAGTGAATGCCTTTTTCAAATATTCAAAAACATTTGGTTTGCAATTTGAATGAAAATTCAGAATGTGTTTTACTTCAGAATAGGTAGTTTCCTGATGCTACTTATTTTTAATGTAGTAGTTGGTTAACCTTAAATGAGATTTACTCCTGGTTAGATGAGCACTCAGCTGATTGGCTATCAGTTTAGACCTTATTCAAACTATTCTAACTCATCCGACCTCTAAAACTGGGTTTGAAATCTTGCAGGAAAAAGCTTTCTGGTGAGATTTCCACTACCACTTTTATGTAGTTCATTGAAGAGGGTGGAAATACACAAGAAAAGGCTATTAGTGTATTTTAGCACTTACATGTCTCTTCCTGGCTGGAATCAGAAAAGTACAGAGATTGTGAAAATTATGGTTAAAAGCATTGGGTTCAGGTGAAAGATTAGGTCACTCTTAATTATCCCTGGAATATTTTCCCCATCTTTACCAGAGACGTTTTCTTCGGGGGGGGGGGGGGGGAGTCTCTGTGTCATGCAGAGTTCAGAAATGGAACATTTTATTTTTTTCTTCTATAGAGAACATGTTGAATCCTTGTTTTCTCAGATTAAAAATATGAACAAACTGGCAATGTGAAATAATATTTGTGCAGTACAAATCAGTATACAAATCAGAAGTTGGTGAATTAAATCAGAAATGGAAGGGCCTCCTAGGAAAGAAGTTCCTTCTGCCCCTGTTTCAATGGGTGGAGCTGATAGACATGAGCTGAAATTGGAAAGAAAAAAACAACCCTTTCACATTACACTCTTTTCAGTTGCCATCAGTAGGTAATCTGCCCCAAATTGAAGTGACTCTTCTTTCTCTCTGGGTACTTATGTGGATCCCATCATAGTATTTTAGCATCTCAGAAACGTTTAGTGAGATTAGTTCAAAGGGTGTTGTAAGGATAGGAAAGTACTATCTTCCCCATTTTACAGATGATACTCAGAGAGACTGTGACTTGCCCAAAGTCACACAGGAAGTTGTTGCAGAGCCAGGAATTGAAGGCAGGTTTCAACTACAGGACCACCTGTCTTTTTGTTCTTCCCACTCTCTACCAGTCATTAAAAACATAACAAAAAACCAAAATCTCTTTTCACTTCTTCTTTCACTCTGTCCATACACGTTTTCTGGCAACATATAAATGTCAAGACAACGGTAAAATAGAGGCTTCCCTTAAGTTTTCTTTTACAAGGAATTACCTAATTGTGTAAATTCTGTTCACAGTCACCTTGTGGCAAGGTTATGAGACTTTTTTTCCTTTTTCAGTGGGATTTTCAATATAAACCATAGTTTATAGATACATTATCTCTGGGGAAAGAAATCATAAAAATCATGGACAATGGTTTCCCTTATGAATGCAGTCTAAATGCCCATATGCACCTTGAGGAATTAATAATGTAGAGTCCCAGAGTTTGCACTCTCATGCATAGAATCTATTGATAATGGACTTGACCCTGCTCTCTCTTACATTTGTGTAAACTGGGAGTCTCTCCGCTGGTGTAAAAATGGGGAAAATGAGATCAGAATCAGTTCTAATTTTTCAAGCTGGATTTGCATCATATATCCTTATTATATACCTGTATAGTGAACCAGTGGGATGGGATCAGATGGGATCAGAACACCCATGTTATCAAGCCCTTGTACTGTTGTTTTTCATTCCAGCACTGCAGTGGTGTTCAAATGTAGCCTTTTCACCCATCTCTTGCAACTGATTTGGCCTTTGCAGAATGACTCATCATAGGGCATAGATCTAAACAGAGTCACAGCAAACAGGTACATGAAGAGGACAGTTTTATTTGAAGTGAAGTTTAAACTGTGAAACAGAATTGCTACACAAATAAGCTTCACGATACATCTGAAAATATCATTTATAATTAAAATATCCTTATTGCCAATGTTATGAGAAAAATATATCCTCAAGTTGTAATGAAACATGGAAAGTATTATTTTACAGCACACTTTACAATATATACATTCTGTATAAATAGCGATTAATATCCTTAAAAGTTCTCATGCTCGGGAGCCTGAAAGGAATGCTCATGTCATCTTTAAGCTTCTAAATTATGACAAAGCTCCCTTGTTTAGAACACAGTGAGCTCAATTTAATTTCAATATAAGATGGGTAGATTTCCAGCCTATTTTATTTAATTTGGTAAAATCCACTATATAATATCATCTATAGTATATTTGCTCTATTTTCTCCTTCCAATTAGTCTCATAAATATGCAAAAGCTAATAAAAGAAACATAACATAGATTTCCCCCACAAGTTCGGACTTACAAAATTAATTGTACATCCTGATCATGATTTTTCTGATTTATTGGCCTTCTCTGGCTTTTGCTGTGGTATCTGTGAGAAAATGTTTATATAAATATTTCTGTCACCCAATAGCCCAGCATCTTTTGGAGCTTAAGAACAGTATCAGCATCTATACTTATTTCCATATGTCTCATCAGCTGCCGGAAAAATGTATACATTTCTGCCAGCCATTTTTCCATCACCTATCACAGAGTCCTCAGTTGAGGTGACCTCTGGAGTGACTTGTGCGGTGAGTGATGTAGTTAATGAGATCCAGCGACATCATGACCCTGACCCCTCATGGCTCTGACTCTCCTCATCCATCTTCTTAGCCCCACAGACTGTAAGGCAGTGTGTGGAAACAGGATTAAACAAGTGTGAATAAACAAGTTCAAGAGCTTTCTGTCATGACTGCCAACACTGGACAGCAGCAAAGTGAGAGACTAATAACCCGATGCGGGGGAGCTAGGTCACTTAACCATAGATGCACCGAGAGAAATTACCACTTTCTACGTGGTGATTGTTTTTCCAACTTCAGGAAGAGTTTATATAAGACTTGTGTGATATCTGTGAGGCTTTGCCTGCCATTCCTTTTTTGTCACACAGCTGGTGGGACATGTAGTCTAGGGATGGGTAATACATCATTTAAGGCTCCATCCAGAAAGGTGCAGAGGCCAACAGCACCACTAAGCAATCGAGCCCTCGGCTTTTACTTAAACTTTGATCTCTTCAGAAAATAATTGGACTTTCTGATATAAAAAAGATAATCTCATTTGCTTACATGAAAACCAATCCAGAATGTAAGACATACCATAGAAAAGAATCATGGCATTTCAGATAGGAGCTCGAGCCTACTGGCTTATTTTCTAATATGAAATTTGTTTTCCTTAATATGATTTCACCCTGAGTCTGTTTCTAAACATAAGATGCTGAGATAAGGCATACTTTTACTTTCCTGCTTGTGGCAATGGTTCAGGCAGTGTCTGTCCTCTGTTTGTCAAAACCTACTGTTACCCTGTGGCACTTTTTGATAAGTTGACCAGTTGGTGATTAAACATATTTATTTAGTTCAATGGGTCAGAGCTATTGTGGCAGATAGAAAATTACTGATGGATTATTAGTTTCAGCACCTCTGACATCTGGCCTTAGTGTAGTCCATCATCTGAGAATTCATAACACATTTGCCTGGACAATAACATGCTCAGCTACCTGTGTGATCATGGATCTGGATATTGGAAACATTTTGTTCAGAATTAATAGGACAGATGTCACAGAAACTAGAACGCTATCATTTTTTTCTGTGGTTGCAAAAGCACCCATTAGAGTTGACTAGTAAATAGTGCACTAGAGTCCGTACAGAGATTCAGTTGTAGTTCACCAATATTTTTAAATGTTTCTCTAGCATGTCAAGAGAAACTAAATGGGAATTTTAGAATTAAAGCAGGTTTGTCTTCCATACTAACACAAACATTGATTAATGGGACATTTAAGTAAGGAAGTATATAATTGGTATTTTTCTGTGTTGTCTTTTCTGTTACACTGTCAAACTGGTAAACTAATATATTTGAATTAAGATACTTTATTTGTACAAGCATTAAGTCATCTGTTTCTCTATAATCCCCGATGTCACCATCGGCTGACACCAGAACCCAGTCTATTTATGTTCCATCCAGTGTCCTGGCAATTGCCTGAGCTAAGGTTCCAGAGCCTCATCCTGAAAGGTGATTAGTACCTTTTGCCAAGGACTGAGGCCCTCAATACAGGATAGCGCTTGAGCGTGTTCTTAAATACTGTTCCACAAAGGCATGGTCTCCTGAACTGGGGTTTGTGACAAGATAGAATGGTGCTGCTATGCAAGCTCCAGTGCAGGAGGGGCTGACCTCACATGGGTGATCGGAGGTGGGAATATACAGGAAAAGGGAAAGTGGTGTAGTCATGGCTATGTAGGGAAAAGACTGTGTCCTTTTTCCTCCCATCTGGCAAAAAAAAAAAAAAAAAGCTGCCAAGGTCTCTGGCAGTTGGGACCCACTCTTCTGAGTGGCTTGTTTTTGTTTGGACTCAATAAAAGAAATCCCTCAGGAAAGAAATTAAAGCTCTGCCGCTTGTAGTTTTGCTTGCCAGTTTACAGGGCCTAAATTCCCTCAACTCCCACTACCACCAGAGAGAGTTAGGGGCACTCACAAACTTTTGTGAGGTGATCAGCACTTTATAGTATCTGGTCTCCAGTATGAAGGCTATATGTTCCCAGCTATTAGTCCCTCTTCCCATTTCCTCCCAACATCTATTCCACCAACAGCACCCTCCCACAATACTTCTACAAATCATTCTCAGGACTGGGGACTGCAATACTGAACTATAATTCACTAAGAACTTTCTTCATGTCCGTATTTATCTAATTCTACATGCCGGTAGTGTTCTGACTATTCCTTAGTAGATGGGGCAATGACAACTTTCTAGCATCTATTGGGGCTAATGTGGTTGTATTTGAGTGAAGTAGTGAACATTTTTTTTTAATTTTTTTTATATGCATCTGTTTCTGTCAAATCTACATTCCGTTCTCTCATAGAGAATCCTGACACACATTTTCATTGTCTAAGAAATAGTGTTTTGTTTTGTTTTTTAAATAGCCATAATCAACATTGGAGATGCATTTAATGTAGCACTTCCATACAAGATATCATTTAATTTTGAGACATCAACTAGTATGGCATTTGCAACCTTTAATGTCACCTACAGCCAAAGGGGAATAAGGTTTTAGAAGGAGGTGAAATGATTGATTTTCCAGAGGACTTAACTAAAATTTTCATTGCTATCACTAAAATAAAAGCTAGCACCCACATGTACTTTGATTCTGCTATCTGCCGCCAATGGATATTTTGCAAGATTTTAAGTTTTTAAAGGAATTGCCATCAACTTAAAAATCACACTTTGTTTTAATTTGTATTTAACTAACAATTTATATTTACTATGTATAGCCAGGGCCTACTCCTTCACAAGGAAGACTGATCCAGTGGTTAGGGCTCTAGCTAGGCATTTAGGTTCAATTTCTTGCTCTTTCACAGCCTTCCTGTGCAACCATCGGCTCTCTATGCTTTAGTTCCCAATCTGTGAAATGGAGAAGACAATACCTTACCTCAGAAGGGTACTGTGAGTTAATACATTGGAGTTAATAAGGTGCTCTGATACTATGGCAGTAGGTATCATATAAATAACCTGGATAAAATTAATCCTGTTCCCATTGGTGTAAATGTAGTGGAATCAAGCCATTAATTATGATCTGACCAACATTTGGGCACATCCATTTAACTCAGAAGGAATACTCATGTACATAAAGTTACTTACAACCATAAGTATTTGCAGGAGCAGGCTGTTAGTTTCCCCTGTTTTTTTTTTTTAATTTTATTTTATATTATTTTATTTAGTGGTTGTCTTTAATGTATTGAGAGGCAAAAAAACTGGGAAAATACTATTCTAAAAGGACAAAAAGAATCTGGAGGAATTCAGGAGCATGTGTAGCACCTGAAACCTACTTTTAATGCAGTTTTGATATTGACTAGCTTTTTGAGTTGACGTGTCCCTTTGAAATCTCTAACTTGTAATCATTATCTCTTGTGATTTTTTTTTAAATTAACTTATTATTGACAGGTAAGCTTTCGTTTAGCAAATGGATTCCAGCTCTTTGTCACAGTTCCTTGCTACAAATATGAGGTGAGGCTAATACACATACACTTACAGTATGACAATAGTTCTGCTCTTTCACTGGGGGAAGCATTCAGAAATTATCAAGTTAGACCCTAGAATTTGCATCAATTGTTGTGATGTCAAACCTGCCATATTAATATTCTTAGTTTTCCATCTCAGTAGATAAGCATAATACAGCTCAATCTAATGAGGTGTTTAGGTACACTAAGTACTTCACATATTCACAGCTCTGTGGTCTTGAGTAAAAAAAAAAAGCTTTTTAAAGCAGACAATCACATGATAAAAAGTTGTAGCTTTAATTAAAAGGAGAATTAAAGAAAAACTGTGTTAAATAAATGTTTTGTGTATTTTCTTTAATAACTCCCCCCAAAAATCCATACCCTGCAGAGAGATGTGCTATGCAAAACTCTAGATGGATTGGTTTAGTTTTGTTGAAGTTCCAACAGAAGAGATGGAGAAAAATGAGGATAAAATGGGAATCTGGTTGTAATCTTTATTCTATATGAATGACTCTTGTCTCCTCAATATCTAGAGTTGTCGCTATATTTTCCTGCCTAAATACCAAGAAAAGAAATGCATATACTATAAAGTTATCTCGTAACGTTTGCTGTTTGTCCATTGTAAAAATCTCAGTGAAGGAGAAAGATAGGGGTCATGGAATAAACACATAGACTCTTTTCAATCAACATGGGCAGGCCTCAAAGATAATATGCCTAAAAATGTTTATCTTGGGGTCATTGCAATAGTCTTAAAATTAGAGGTCCAGGATCCTCAATTGGTGTAAATTGGCACAGTACCATTGACTTCAGAGGAGTTTGTACCATTTAGTGGGAAGCATAATGAATTTGCTACTTAGAAGGATTTTATTTTACAGAATTGAAACTAACATTTATGCTGGCAGTATGAAAAACTGTTGTACCATACTAACCCAAGGCTTTGTTCTGCTATATATAATACACTGCATTTTGGTAATATTGCAAGCATTCAAGTATTAAAACAATTTTGTCTTGTGTTCTTTCATCTTGACAGCACAACAGTCCAGTGACATAATGTCACAAACCATGTCTGATAGATTTAAAAGTGAACGCGGATGTCATGTATTTTCTTTTTCTTAACACCACTCCCACCTTTCTGCCCCCATGGCTAATACAAGCTTTCATTTTTTGCAAGCTGTCTGCTTCACAGACAAATATGGAAACTGCTTGTGGTGGTCTACTTCAGTAGCCAGAGGAAATTGCTTGCTCAGAACTGTGCTACTTTATTATTAAAGCTGATTGGAGGGGAATCAGCAGCAGAGAATCAAGTGCTGTATCAAGAACCTAAACTCTGAACAGTTTGGTAATGAATAAATTGGCCTATCTTTATAATTGACTAGTTTTAAAAGAAATTTAACCACTTGATTCTTTATGAGCCCCTGTGGAGCTGCTTTTAAGGAGAAAAAATGGTAAATTTAAGACATGACACGAATATTGATTTTAGATCTATTACGAGGTTCTAGTGGGGAAAGATGATAAGCAGTGTATGGAACAGAAACCTTAATATAACCTTCATAACTATTTTGCTGCTGCACAGCTTTATTATTGAATCAAATAAGGTTGATTAATCTTAGGCTATACAATCTGTTTAAAACTGTTTCCTAGATTATTGCTGTAAAAAAGATGTGTATGGAAAGATAAAGCAGACTAAGTCAAGTGATCTTTGGTTTATTGTAACACTAGTGCAGGATGGGCTTTAACAAGTAGCCTGTGTTTTCAGTGTACAGCTTGTGAAATGGATTGACAGAAGGTAAAATGGGGCATATTCATCTCTGGTGTAATATTGTAGTTCTATTGATTTTTGAATGGTGTTACACGAGGGATCAGTTTGTCTGCTGATTGTGCATGTTTCTTCATAATATTTTTATATATACGTGTATGTTATACAATATTATGCATTCATGAATTTATCTGTTTTGTACGTGAGTGTGTATACATACACACACACACTATTAGAAAAAATACATTAAAAGAACATTAAGGTTGTAATTGTAAAGTGAAGCAGTCAGGAAATTAACAAAGATGAGATTGCCTGTGAAACCTTAACTCTGCCCCAATGTGTGTGTTATGATATAGTCTCTAATTACATGGTCACATACTGTATTTTCTGCAGGACTCCTATTTCAGTCACTGAACAAGATAGATAGTGCCCAGTCAACCAGGCTGCTGTTCAATAACATTTTTGTATCCCGATCTATCAATGTTTGGCCCCAGAGAGTCAGTGAAAGAGGCAGAAAAGGAATTTAATTCCCTTGGTTCGTAGTCTATTGTCTTAACTCAGGAGTATTCTTCTTCTTCCAGTCTTACCTGACTCCTCAAACAATGTACAACTTCTACATAAAATAAGGAATGGGTGTTAGAAGTACCTGTGTCATTTGGCACATACCATACACCGAATGGGGCAGAGTTGCTTTGGATTCCAGACTGACTCTCTCCATAGTCCAGCCTCATTCTCTCCAACATGGAAAACCAAGGGCCTGATCCAGAGCACACTTAAGTCAACGAGCTTTGATTCAGGCTCTGAATGAGCAGGGGGCCTGTAGAAAAGGTAGTATGTGGCCATGTAATAAAAGACTGTATTGTATTGCATACACATAAGAATGAAGTGTTAAAATAGCACAGGTAACCTTAATTTTGTTATTTCCTGACTTCATAGTGCTGCTTTTTAATATAGTTCTTTCTTTCTTTCTTTCTTTCTTCTATTAAAAAAAAATCAACATGACACAAATTCCATCATGTTCAGCTATTTGCTAGACAGCAGTAGACCCCCCCCACCCCCCTCCCGCTGTCCGCTCCCGTACTGCATACACCTCTCTATAGCCTGTGTATATGTGGGTATAAAAAAAATAATAAAATCAGGACTTCTTCAGACCACTGTCCCCTTGTACGTGCACCTTCACTTATTATATGAAAGGAGCTCTGCTTCCTTTCTTACTAATCATAGAGAAAACACGGTCCCAACGCTGCCTACAACACTAGATGAAAGTTGCTCTAAAAGACCTATTGTTGTTTTTGTTGTTTGCATTTACATGCAGAGTGCCAGAAGAATGTTGGTAGGCTGTTAAGAGATTGCATTAGAGAATCCAGTGTACATACCTAAGGTCCATTTTAAAACTTTGAGAAATTACTATTAATTTTCACTAGAACACTGACAGGCAATCTGTGATGTAGGGACCATCTCCAATTTCACCTTTCTACCTTTCTGCCATTACCATGGATGAGCTGCTCAAAATAATGTTGCAACTACTTAAAAAAATATAATTGAAGTGTTTTTACCCCTCACTTTTTCATTCTTGAAAATCGCCAAATCCCTAAGATTTCTAACAAATATTTGTTCCTGGACTGAAGAAGGAGGAAAAAAATAAAATAAACCTCTTTCAAATTTCAACCAGAATGGATAAAATGCTGAAGTCCAAAAATGGTCCCTTAAATGAAAATGCTTGTGCAACCTTAGCTATAGAATACTGATACCGGCTCTACCCATAGTATATGCTTATATGTATGTATAAATGATTATGTATATTTATTAAAATGTTTAAGTACCATCATCATGTAAATCCAGCTGGTCAGTTCATCTCATTTTCCATGGTACAATATTTAACTGTATGTTTGAGCTATGAAAAACACCAACATCAGTACAGTTAGCGAATGGAATAGAGAGTCGTTCTGAAAGTAATGGAATAAAACAATCTGTTCTAATTTTCATTGAGTTAATGCTATTTTCTTCTTCTCCCAGTTCATGAAACAAGATACAGATCACCCTAAAGTTACAATGACTGTGCCAGTTGAATACAGCTTGATAGGATGCCTTTTGCTGAGATGTGGTCCTGGCATGGATTTCAAATTGCATGCAGTTTTGCTATATTTAGACTGCAACAACCCCCAAACAAAAATTAGGCATAAAATTTCCTAGAAAACCTATCCAATGACAAGTTATTTTTATAAAGCACAGTGAGGGTATATGAGAGATGACACTGCCGCGGAAGTGGTAATATGTCCTATGACCTTCCTGTGTCATGAAGAAACTTGGTCGTGTTTAGTTAACCTACAGAAATACACACCACATTATCAATCAGCTTTATAAGATTGAGCAAAGCATCTTTTGAAGGATGCCTCTGTGGCTTACAAGTATGGCTATGGTGTGTTAAGAGAAGAAATTCTGGAGACCACTGTCATGCTGAAGCAAAGGTTCATATATATGCAGCTCCCAGCCATTGAACACATTTGACCCCCAAATGACAGAGTAAATGAAAGCTCTTTTTTAAAGTAATGCAATCAGTTCAAAAATATTGTGCTAATAAAGTTATGTATTCTAATTGAAAGATTTATGGCAATCCATTTAGTTGTTACTAGGTTATTTGTGACAGACAGATGCAGAGTAACCTGATTAGAGTCAGCATTGTGATGACTTGTAGCTACAGAGGGGAATAAAGCTTCAAACCATTGTCACAGTCCATTCTCTGAAATGCAATTGGAAGATGATTTAAAGGAAAATATGTGACACACAAGTTTTGCAGCTGCCTACTAGAGGTTTTCACAAGCAAAACACTAAAATAACTGGAACTCTCTCTTTGGCTGTTTACTTTTTATTCATTTTTCAGGTTTGCAGATTAATTTAGAAGACATTTCCTACAAAATACAAAACAAACACCATCACCCCAATCCAAACCAACAATACTTCTATGCTGTCTGCTTTCATTCATTTTACATATTGTTTCTTATCTTAGAAATAATATATTTGGTAATGGAATTAATAGAGGATTATAATATTGGCATTTTTGTTGAACTTGATGAACACACAAAAACTGAAAATAACAGAGGTGCTGTTTTATAGATGTATCTTTGAAAAATATAGTATTGGTAAGATTTAGATATATAGAATAAATAACTGACATTTTAGATGTGAAACTTTAGTAATACTGTTATTCTGTATAATAGAATAATGAATGTTGGAGGTGGAATGAATTTATTAGATTAGCACCCTGTCCCCTCCCATTCAAGAAATATGCGTGTGATTAAAAATGAATGTGTTTTCATAAAGATGCAGATATATTTTAATTGTGTCCCCGCTCCAAGTTATATTGTAAATTAGAATTGTTATTTTGTTGTCTTTTTTGACTCATTTCACAGAAGACACATAGTAACATTATATTCTAATAACATTGTAATACCATATGTCACTGTAGTTCTAATTTCTGTGCACCTGGAGACAATGTACCTGAATGCTTCTGGGTGAGTATTGGCTGATAAGCAAAAAAATGATCCAAGTTAAGTCTCAGTGGTAAATGATGCTGTAACCCTTTCTAATTAATACAGGCCTTTTCCTGTCATGTGTCAATTTGTATCAGATTCAAATGTATCATCAAAGTAGGTGTCAGAGGAGACCTATTTGACAGAGGTACTGTTTCATTCAGAATTAAATCATTCTGAGGACTAAAACGTTATGAAATGGTACACTTTGTTTACTGCCATTGATTTAAACAATACTTCATTGATGCTACAGGGTAAAAGACACATGTTCATCTGAAGGCACTGAAGGGTTAATTTAGGAATCTGCCTAATAGGGTGTTAGTGGATTCCAGTATTTATAAAGTGCTTGCTGCAAAATCTCTTTTGACCCTTGACTTTTAAATTCTGCGGTGTTTATCCTCCAGAGTATAAAGCTTTCTTTGGCAATTTGAAACATTTGGTAAAGAATGACTACTGCTGCAGTGCTAGGCAGGAAGAAACACACACACACGCACACACATATCTTTTAAATTCCTGAGGAGGGAGATTGGGACTGGGAGCCAGTGGGAGGTTGGGGAATGTGGGTGACTGGGGTCCAGGGTGGGAGGGGCAAGGGGCAGATTGGATGAGGAGTCAGGAGAGAAAGGAACTGTGACTCGGCTGGCCAATGAAACTGGGGACAAGGATCTGTGTGGTGGAGAACTGGAAATTGTGGGGCCAGGAGACTGGGACTAGGTGAAGACACTGGGGTTGTGACAAGAAGACTGGAGGGATGAGACTATAACTTGCTGGGCAAGGGGACTTGGAATGGGATGAGGAACCCAAAAGAATGGTGAGTGGGACTGATTAGGTGAGGAGAATGGGATTGGGATAAGAGGCCATGGTGAGAAGAGGCAGGACTGGGACAAGGCTGAAGGGATCAAGTTTGGGAGGAATAAGCAGAAGAGTCTGTAGGCATATTCCTTCCAGAGCCTGAAATAGAATTCCAAATTTCTGAGTCTCACCATTCTCACCACTGAAACTGTCACATCCTGCTTTAGTGCTGGTCCATGTAGAGGATTGGACAGTTCTATTTATAATTGGTAAAATCATTCAGAATGGTTTGGAATTTTTAAAAGGATGCCCTTGTGATGTATGTATGTGTGGAGGCATTAGAACTGAGTTACCAGTCACCAGAAGCACTAATCGTACCTATAAAATATTTAGATCCTAAGCACTTGTAAACCATTTACTGTTCACCACGAGCTTGGACAGATATTAATACATATTTATAATATAGAATTGTGGGTACCATGTGTTGAGCACTAAAATGGTGAAAATAGACTTTGAATGATTTGTCCATTGTAAAGTGAAAGAGAGAGATAGGAGTCATGGAATAAACACATAACCTCTTTTAAATCAACATGGGCAGGGCCCAAAGATAATGTGCCTGAAAATGTTCATCTTGGGGTTGTTGTAATAGTCTTAAAATTAGTGGTCCAGTATCATCAGCTGGTGTAAATTGGCACAGTACCATTAACTTAGGTGGCATTTGTAACACTTTGGTGGTCAACCTAGACCTGCCGTGCAATTCCAGGTACCTTAACAGCCCTGACACCAACAGCCAGTCACAACCTTGTTTCCACCACCCAGTTACTTTTTGCAGAGTGACCCAACAATGCCCCAGTCCCAATTTTTCCCCAAACTATCTGCCAATGTGACAATCAGCGGAGGTTCCCAGATAACTCAGTTACTGATAACTCTGCTACTCTTCTCAGCCTCAGCTAGTGAGAAGTTTCCTACTGCTAAACTATGTGACATCTCCCTTTAACCCCAACTTGTCTGCCTTGCCAGCAAACTCTTGAGGACTCTACCAGCCCAAACCTTGCCTGGCGGTAACTGACAGTGAACCCCAACTCCCGAGTTCCCCAAAGACACCCACCTGCAGTGTCCACCCTTTCCTGGAATGCTTACAGAAGTTGTTCATTGCCATTTAAAGAGACAATTACACTGCAGCTCCTTAATTTAGCAGGGGTTTGACAAACTGGCAGGTTTCCATCACAGCACCTGAACTGGTTTATAATAAAAGTAAAACAAGTTTATTTAACAAAAAGACATAGAATTAAGTGATACCAAGTATAAGGAATTAAGATAGAATGTGTTACAAACAAACAAACAAACAAAAGGAAAATTATGCCTTCTAATGGCTAAGATATAACATAACAAGCTACAATCGTTGTTCAAGGTAGTTTCCTCCCCATCTTCCTTTTCGAGCAATGGCTGTGATCCCCACAGAGTCCAAGGCTCTGATTTTCCTTGTCTCCTGAGGTTGAAGAGTTTAGGGTTCCTTGCCCCTCTCTTTACAGTCCAGGACACCTTTGACAGTATTACTGTCAAAGTTGATTGGCCAGGCTTCAAGAGGCAGGAAGGCTTTCTGTGGGTGCAGTCTCTATTCCTCACTGAGACTGTCAAGCGATCACTTTTTCTTTACTTGCACTCCTGATTACTGTTTGGCTGGCATGCAAATGTGCTTTTTTTTCCTTTAGTCATACCTTGGTTAATTTACATGAGAGACACATTCAAGCAGGTGGAATCGCAGTCCTTTGTCTGGGGAAAAAAAAAAACCTGTTTATCAACTCCTGCTCGCATGCCTGGTTTAAACACCTTTTAGTCATAATTACATCACATCTGTATAATCCTTTGTGGGTTGATCGTACATACATCACACAAGATTGTTAATGATCAGGGAGTTATTAGTTTTCCAATGACATATTACATGCTACCTTTTGTGTATATATCATGACAACAGTATGTTAGATGTAATGAGTGTGTCAGGCCTGACAAGAGCTGCTACACAAAGTAATGGGCTTTTGTCACAGAGTTATGTCCATGTACAACACTGAAGATCTGGCTCCGTGTTTTTAGAAGACACATACAGCCCTAAGGTCCACATCTAATACTGGAAGTGGTGGAGTACTGTCAACTTCCCTTCATTTTAATAGTAATTGAAGGTGCTGGGCACCCTGCAGGAGGAGTTCAGCATCTTGCAGGATTAAACAAAGAATATTTCAAACACAAAATTCTTCCTTGAACATTAAAAATTCAGATTCCCTGTTGAGCTTTTTGTTTGTATCTTCCAGAATCTAATTTTCAGATGCCAGTGGTATTTTTTTTGGTGAGGGAAACCTATTTGAGGGCTCTGCTTTGACAGTGTACCTTTTACGTGCTTTTCCCCATCTCTAAAATATTAGAGGGGTGGACAGATAGAAAAAAGGAGGGCCTTAGTGACTACATTCACGAGCCCTGCAATGCAATTGTCACAAAAATTGAATGTTGTCATTTTGTCTTTGTCAAGTTCTACAGGCCCCGAAAATTGCATTTTGGAATGCTCTTTTTTCTACCATTGACTCTGGCTACACTAAATTCACAAAAATACAATGGATTTTATCTTAAATAAAACATTTCTCACAGCTGGATTGGTTCAGCTTTAATTTGCAGCCACATTATATAATGCTCTGAGTGATTAAATGTAACCTTTCTTTGGTGGAGGATTCCCAGCTCAAACCTAGAAATGGAAAGAGAGTTGATTCAGCACCTGACTGACACCTCTCTGGGAGGGTTTGAGTGTTTGGAGCAGCCATGTGTTATTCCTGTGCTCTTTCAATTATAAACAAAAAATGCTGCAGTGGGCATATTGTGAATGTTCACGTCTCTACCTGTCAACACTTTTGAAACCTTCAGCACCCTGTTTCCTCGTGCTCCTCCTGATCAAATCATGACCTGCTTACTAAGACTCTCATAAGATAATAATTTAATAACAGCCCTGAGCCAGAAGACAAAGGGAAAGACATTGTAGGAGGCTTGCTGCTAATTTCTCTCTCACCATAATCAAATCAGTACAGCTATCCAGCCAGGACTCATAACCCTTAATAAGTCACTCTACTCGATTAAGAGAAATTGATTTTTCTCCACCATGGATCATAGTGATTATGATAAATCTGGTATCTGCTGCTCACTTCCCTTTCTCCCCTGCCAGTGTCCATTTGTTTGCAGGGTCGGCAGGTAAAGGAGCTGGAGAGATGACACCGTGTCATTATCTGTAGTGGGTGTCAGCACTCTGACAGCTGTGGAATTGAGTGGTTCTACAGGCCAGTTGTGAGGGTCTCTCACAGCAATTACACACTTCTGACAACTGTACTGACAGCCTTTAAATGCAGGAAACTATGGGGCAGAAATTTGTAATTGCAATTAGTTGAGAAAGTTGTAGTTGGAGATGGTAGCATGGAGGCCATAATTTAGAGGTTAGCCAAAGTGAGGGCAGATGGGAGAGGAGGGGGAGAGAGAGTTGGCAAGCTGCAATGTTTTAGAAAAAAACATTTTGACTTGGTCTTCCATCTGAGGTTACCCATGCAAATAGTTCTTGACAAGGTTACTTTTGTGTTGTGTTCTCTTTCTACTTTCCCCTTAGCTATATTGGCAGTAGAATCTTTAATTGGCTTCTTTGTTTGTCCAGCTGGACTTTTGAGGATATAAGTAGGGCAAATTTGCAATGTAATTCAAGATGATTTTTAAAATTTGCCTTTTTTAAAAAAATCATATTAATTATAATTTTGGACTAGTGTAAAAGCAAAAGAAAACAGTTAATTGTTTTTCCCCCTCCATAGCTCCCTGTATGATGGTAATATTAACCCATTCCAATGTATCACCTGTTGCAGAGGACCATAAATCAGTCCAGGGGAAACTAGTGAGTCCATGGTTTTGGCTTTTCCTACTTATTTTCAGCTGCTAAACTGATATAAAAGATAACTAAAGTATATATCACTGTCAACATTTTCAAACACAGTTGTCTGAAGTTAGGCTCCTAAACCCATATTTGGGCACTTAAGGAAGTGTCTTGATTTTCAAAAGTGCTTAAGTGCCTTGTAGATGACTAAAGGAAACTAAAAGTAATTTTCCCTTTCTGAAAATCTTCAGAGTCTTTGACCTTGGCAATGTTTGGATTATATGATATAGAAGTTATCTGAATAAGCAAAGTCAAAATTCACTAGATCATTAGGATCATCAAGTCCAATCTCCTGCATAATGCTGCCATAGAACTTCACACAGTAATTCCTCTACTGAACCCAGTAATTTGTGGTTGGATGAGAACATATCTATGGAAAGATATCCAATTCTGAGTGAAGGCCAGATTCTGGTCTTTTACTTATCTTGATTAGGAGCTTATTCCACTAGTACTGTAGTTACTCAAAGACTGCATGGGGTGAAGTGTTGACCACATCCTGTGGTAAGTTGTTCTAATGGATATTTAAAATTTTGCAGCCTATTTTTAGTTTGAATTTTTCTGGCTTCAGCTTCCAGCTGTTGGCTCTTGTTATGCCTTTTCTTGAATAAAGCATTTTTAAAAATAAGATGTCATCTCCTAGCATACATACTTATGAACTATAATCACGTTGACTCTAAACCCTCTCTTTGATGTGTTAAGTATGTTGAGCTCTTTACATCTCTCTTTGTAAGGTGTATTTTCCAGACTCTGGAATCATTCTCATAGCTCTATCACACTGGATGCTCGTGTTCAGTTGGTTATTCATCATGAACATTTATTTAATGCTAATTCTTTTTCAGAGTCACTGCTTTCCAGGACGCAGTCTCTCACCCCGTAACTGTAACTAACAACCTATGTCTCTAGAAATATGACGTTGTACTGGCTGCATTAAAATGTATGATGTTGGATTGTGCCCAACTTAACTAACAATTCAGATCACTTTGTATAAATCATGTATTTTATGTTTATTTGCCAGTTTGTGTCATCTGAAAACTTGATCAGCACTGATTTTATATTTTCTTCCAGATTACCGATAAAAATATTGAATAGTATTGGGGAGATAACTGATCCCTGCAGGACTCCATTAGAAACACATCCTCTCATTGATGATTCCCTACTGAAGATTCTATTTTGAGATCTGTCTTGGAGGCAGTTTTAAATCAATTTACTATATACTGTATTGATTTTGAATAGTGCTAATTTTCTAATCGGAATGTCGTGTGGTCAGATGCCTTCCTGAATATTCCACTATGGCTGTTTCCTTTATCAACCAATTTCATCAAATAATATCTAATTTGTTTTGTAAGACCTATTTTCTATGAAACCATGTTGATTACATATTTTGAAATGTATCTCTTGACAGTTATCAAGTTTTCAGCATCTCTTGAAACTTACTCAGTTTGAACAAGAGACTTAAAACTTTCATTTTTGATTATTGGACCTTCTGGCTTCGGTATTAAAAATCCTCTTGGCAGAGTAGTCCTATCTTGGCCCAGAACACTGTTTCTGCTGGCTGCTTTTGAACATGTGCTGCTCATGTTCCAGTGGGCAAAGCAAGAGTGTCTTCTACAATATGCCAACGCTTGATTGCACTACTGAGAGTGTTTGAAATCTCCTTAAAACCCCATTACTGGCAGGACATGTTGGAGAGACACTGGAATACTGACATTTTATTAGCTGGGGCTGATGGCAAGTATCCTAGATTATTTTCCCTGCATGAAAAAGTGTGTACCCTTCAAACTGCTTCCTTTCTCAGTGCCAAGACTGCACAGCAGTGGTGTAGTAATGGTGTATTCCTTATTTAATAGAACTTGCTGATATTGTATTGGTAATGGCAGTTTGAAAATAAAATGAAAAAGTAAAAAAATACCAGATTATTGCCACCAACTCAACCCCATGTGCCTAAAATCTGCATAGACAGCTCTTCACCACCTCCCCAGGCATACAGGGCATTCCTGTTGATTTTTGTCATTTTAACTGGCTAAGCAGACTGCTCTAAATCATGCTAGTGGCTAGATGGTGCCTTGAACAACCGCACTATCAGGGGAACCCTGTTCTGTGCCGAGTGCAGTTCAGCTGGATCTGGGGGTCTGGCTTGCTGAGGGTATGTCTACACTGCAGTGTAAGCCTTGGGTTAGAAGAACTAGAGTTACAGACCCTGGCTTTGTTAACCTAGTGCTTGAGCGGCTACACTCATTTGTAACCCAGGTTAGGAATTGTGGAACCCTGGGTCCCAACCTGGAGCTTCAGCATCTGCACTGCAGTATGCAGGCTAGAGTCCAACCACCCCATATCCCAGATTTTCTGGAGACATCTCAAAATGTGGCCGCTCTAGACTTTTGGTCATGGTGCAGAGTGGGAAATCTTGATTGTTCACCAGAGATGACTGTCCAGAGGATAAAGAAAGTTCACTCATGGGATTGTGGGATATTTTTGACAGATTCCCAGAGCACAAGTCTGGTGGGGCTGCATCCACACTGCAAAGTAATGGAGCTTGAACCCTGGGTCCTGGTTTGATTCAGGCTCAGACCCTCCACCCCTGTGAGGTCCTAGGACCCTCGGTCCGAGCCTTGAGTTAGTGTGATTTGTGTGTAGATGAAAGCGGGGGTAAGCTTGAGTCTGAGTTTGAACCCTGGGCTTACATTATTGCAATGTAGACATACCCGGAGCCTGCAGAGGACTTAGAGAGAATGAGGTAGAGAAGGTGAATGTAAAACTCCATCAGCAAAAACAATTGTCCATCCAGGATACCTGCCACTGATAATACAGATACTAGTTCAGTACAAGCGAGTATTAACTTGCAACTTGCCTGGTACCATTATTTTCTGTACTGCCAAATATGCAGCGGTGAAAGTAAGCCCGTATGGTCCAGTACAGCGTACCGGCAAGAGCCAGTACGCCGTGCCAGACCGGACCAGCTTCCCCAGGCTGTCACTTTAAAGGGCCCAAGGCTCCACACAGTGGCCAGAGCCCTGGGCTCTTTAAAGTGCTGCCGGAGCCTTGTTGCTGCTATCCCAGGGGCTCCAGCAGCGGGGCAGCTTTAAAGGGCCCCTGGGGTAGCGGCAGCAGGGCTCCGGCGGTGATTTAAAGGGCCCGGAGCTCCACTGTAGTAGCCGCAGCCAGAGCCCTGGGCCCTTTAAATCGCCCCTGAGCCCTGGGGCTCCCAGCTACCTCTGCAGCTGGTAGCTCTGGGTGTGATTTAAAGGCCCCAGGGCTCCCAGCCGCAGCCAGAGCTCTGGGGCCTTTAAATCTTGATTTAAAGGGCCTGCCCCACCTCTTCCGGTTGAGGTCATGCCTCTTCCGGTTGAGGCCACACCCCCTGCTCAGGACTCCAGAGTACTGGTATGTCCTTTAAGTTACTTTCACCCCTGCAAATACATATATTTGTTGTTGACTGGCTCAACATCAGCTAAATGTTAAAGTTCCATGTTTGTTTTCTTAAAGATCTGTAATGATTAATTGTTAACAGCATTTGATCCTGCAGGGTTGAATGCATTAGAAATGCCAGAGGTAAGTATGAAGTTAAAGAGGGAATTTAAAAGGTATTTTTCCTCCTTTGTAAACAAAATGTTAGTCACTAGGCCAAACCAAAGGTCAGTATTCTTTGTGGGATTCCTGTTATCCTAGTGGAAATTCTGATCTTATGATTGTTCAATTGGTCTCTGTAAGTTACTACTGGTATCTCTTGTGGTGGGGCATAACTTGTTTGTTATTGGAGGACCCTGGAAATAGTAGACCACTAGATCCCATTTTTCCTCCCAAAACCTAGTTGCCAACTGGAATTAGTACACACAAGTTGACATTTTTTCCACTAGAATTTCCATTAGGAGGAAAAGAGTATCATAAAATCATCAGTGGCAGGACATGACCCAAAACATTCATTTTCTCTTAGCTAGACATGCCCAAGAGTGGAAGCAAGGAAGGTACAGACAAAATCAAAGGGGGGAAGAAACCTGAATCTCTGCCCTAATTTAATTTTTGAAATAGTTGCTTGTATTTCAATAGTTGGTCACACACAAACACTGAATGACGACGGTGTAAGTCACGAAAACACGGTAGATCCAACCATGTTTGAATTTGTTTGTTTGTTTTCAAAATCTACTTTGAACCTAGGTTGAGAATTTATATGCTAACTTATAGCCCAAGCGAAATATTAGGGTTGGGTCACAAGCCTTTGAATGATGAGTTCCGAGTGGAAACACTCATAGTCTTCAGTCTAGTGTAGAAAATATTGCTATGGAAATAAGTCACATATTCAACAAATTTGACCACAAAAGAATTTAAGGAATGGAAGAGAAGTACAACTCAGTTGAAACCGACAAGATCTTTTCAGACTGACACTTTTCCTGACACATTTCCATTAACTCATTTGATACTCTAAGTTGAGAATAGGAGCTTGGGTGGGCATTGGATGATTTTTGAGGTACTTACTGGATCATTACAATTTTTATTAGAAACAATTTGGTATATAATTTATTAAATAAATAAATGTTGGTAAAGTACTCCATAAATGTTGGCTATTATACAAGAAACTGACTATATGTTTAAGAACAGCGGTGCAAGAGTTCTCATTACTGCAAATCATTTTATTTACTGACAGGGTTCTGGTTTTTCTTAAAGAGAATATATTACTGAAGAAAGGTACAAGACTGACCTGGTGCCTAAAACCCTGTATTCATCAGGGTCACTAGTCATTAGTGGCAAAAGAAATATAGGCTTCCCTTCACAGTGTACTGTAACCTTGACCTAGAGGGGGCATCTCTACGTGTATTAGCATAGTTCTGGCTCCATGCTCTATAAATTCTGGACTGAGTCTGTTATGAGTGCCAAAAATGGTACCACTTGCTACCATCTGTGAGGTTAATTTTTATTAGTAATAGTAATTATCTTGTACTACAGTAATGCTTGTAGGCCAGGGCTCCATTGTGCTTGGCATGGTACAGCCATAACAAAGAGAGAATCCCTACCCCCTGCTAATTTACAGCCTAGGTCATGTGATATGGACATGTGTCCACTCCATACTGGCCTGTGATCATATGGTTCACTGTATGGCCTTTAAATCTACATCTGTGTTGAAGTCTGACTTAGCAATACTGTTATAATAAATTAATAACTGCAGAACTGCCCTGCAACAGAATATTAGGAATCTCTAGCTGTAAATCTCCAGCTTTGTGTGGGCATTCTTATTTGAGTGAAGGCTTTGAAAACCATTGCACTAAGCCCTCTTCCCCATGAAGTTGGACAACAGCAGAAGCTGCTTCTCTCAAGTCACTTTTCTTCCCTTGTTTTGATAATTATGAATAAAGGTCAATCAATTTCCCATCAAGCCAGATCCTGACAGCTTCATATGTCAGCTAGTGAGCAACAGATGACATGCTTGTCAACATAAAAAAAACCCCAAAAAACAAAACCATAAGATATATCTTTACTTCCCTGTGACCAGCTGAAAGTCAAAGCCAAACCAAAAACCAGGGCCTTGGAGCAGAGCCCGGAGCTGGACCTCAGAGCCACTCTGGAGCAGTGGAGCTGCAGGTTTTTGCCTGGAGCGGAGCCAGAGCACAGCTCCAAAGCCCTGCCAAAAACAAAAAGGAGGAAGCGAAGTGGGCCCCTTTGTCAGCCATGGATGTATGGTGCTGGGGAATATTTCTCATTTTAAGCTCTATTAATGGACAATTACATTCTGCTTGTTAAACGTATGCTGAGAGTATTCGAAGAGAATACGAATGCTCTAGTTAAAACATGCACTTGTCAAGGCCTTCACTTGAAGTATTGGTTTTATCAAATCATTTCCCCAAATCAGAGGCTAGGATTTTTTTTTCAGATAAATATAAAATATTAACATTTTCACAGAGTTATGTTTAAGGTTTTAGACAAAGAGTCTAAAAATAATCCTGTATTAGCAAAAAATAGATTGTGTATCAATATTAATTGTTTGTATTATAGCAGAGCCTGGAGGTTCCAGTCAGTTTTGGGGCACCATTGTGCTGGGTACTGTACAAACACAGTAGCAAGAGACAGCCTCTGTCCTAGGCTATATATGTAATGTTTGATTTTGAAAGATAAGATTTTAAGTTGCGAAAGGTTAATGTAAAAAGGAGATGTGTTTTCTTGTTATCTTATAAGTATTTCTTTAAAAACTACAAGGTTCAGCCTGCCAAGTGCCATATATAGTAATGCAATAAGTCCCCAGTGCAACACCCGGAAACGATTTCCGTCAGAAAAATGCATTGAAGTGTCAGTAGATTTATTTATTTACTTGCTTAGTTATTAAAGTTTCACTTATGAGCACATGGAATTCCCTTAAAAAAAAAAAAAAGAAAACCAGCTAATATTGAACACAGTGGTTCACAAAAGACCACTCAAATAAAATGAGCGAGGGGGGAAAAAATAGGGACAAGCTGATGAAAAAGGGAGGCCTAAATTATCATAGAGTAAATTATTCACAAAGGGCTAGATTTTGAGTATCCTAATGTAACTGTGCAGTGCATGAGGTGGTGCCCTCCACATCCACAATAAGGCTATTTTGTATTCTGACTCTGGGTTCTCAAACAAGTGGCTGGAGCAAAGACAGAGAATTAGCACTGTCTCCTCCTTCCCTCACCCGCCTTCTTTTCAATGCACTGTCCAACAAAGCTGGCTGGGCATAAAGAGGGAAGTAAGCCTGCACCCATTTCAGGGCAGTAGTGGAAATTCTGACTCTGAGTCAGTTCCTTTTTGTGCTCATCCTAAGGTACCACAGCCCTGTCCCCTTTACTTACTTAGGAATGAGTAGAAAGGCTCAATTTAGCCCATTAAAAGGATCTACCAGGCTGTGAATAGAACTACTGAGGGACTCCAAAGCACAGCATACATTTTGGGAGGGAGTTTCACAGATGGGGGCGCAAACAAAGGCCTGTTCTGAACCAAGTGTGACTTTGGAACAAATGACAATAAAACCCCTTTGAATGAAAGACTAAATGAGAACTTGGAAATATAGGAGAAGTAAATAATGTATTTGCCGCAACACTTTTCACCTAAGGGTCCCAGGTGGTATTTTCCAAATCATTACACACCACTGAAATGTAATCACTTCTGGAATGAAACGTAACAACTTGTTGAGCATATACAACACTACTTGACAAGTTGTCAATCAAAACAGGGTAGGGCATAGTTGCTGGAACTAAGGGTGCAGGGAGTGCTGCTGCATCCCCTGGCTTGACGTGGTTCCCATCATATACAGGGGATACTGTTTGGTTCAGTGACTCTCAGAATCCCCACTGTACAGATTGTTCCAGTGCCTCTCATACAGAGAGCAGTTTGGCCGAAAGCGACAGCCAGTATCGTAAAGCTGTCTCTTCCCCACGTGACACGCTGCATTTCTCTCATTGGTGCACCTCTAATGAGGGGAAATTGTAACTTTAATTTTAACTAGATACCTGTCCTAAAATTGGCTGTCTGGACAAAAATAGAACATTGAACTGACTTTCTGAAACTCAGAGACTTTATTCATTTCATTTGCTGAAAACACATTGGTATGCATGCACCTCCGTAAGGTTTTAAAGGGTTGAAGCCAAAGGACACCCATTGACTTTGTTGATAATTTTGTGATGAAGACTACCATCCCCAAACCTTCTTGACTATGTGCTCCATGGTGTAAATCAGCTTTGTTAAAAAATAGGCAAAACCTCTCTTTGGAGCAGTGTACATTTTCAAACTTTCTCTATGCAAATGGATCTGGTTAAACAACCTTATCTTCCATTTCTATCCACCCCATTTTCCTAAAGAACCATTTCAATCATTCACCTGTCGTGGTGTCCACAGAAATAGAGTAAAAGACTTGCCTGGCAAATACACAGGTATTTTTGTCACTTTTCTCTTTTTTCCTTTCAGTTATTCATTATGGTAATGGTACTTTGTGATGTGCAATTTCTGGATTTATGACCCTTTCTTGATAAGCATGAATCCAGCCTGCATGTGCATCTTTGATAAGGTTCTAATTAGATAGCAGTGACCTTTCTGAATGTAATTCTGGGAGGAAGATTAAAAAGCAGTCCAGAAAGTGACAGGTTTGGGACAATAACATATGAATTCGGCTCCACTGGCAGGCAAGAGATGTAAGCCATGATAAATTAGAGGCAGGCCAAGCAGGCTTGCTGAATGATTGTTTATTTCTGCTACATCCTTGGGTAAAATCTATTGCATGAGTAGTGCCAACAGTGCCATATTTGGCCTCTACACCACATTGCTTGTTTACTAATTTCAGATGCTGGAAAATTAAATAGCTAATATAGTTTCACAAAGTATGAGAATCACATACTGAATTAGCAGCACATACATTTTAGTGATACACCCCTTAGTGCACTAGGGCATTCATATATTTACCCTCCACATTAAGCAATTGCCAATAAGAGCTTTTTGCTGTCATTTATACAACTGTAAACAAGTAAACAGCTTCATCCAGTGGATCCCAAGTTGAAGCATTAATCCTCTCTCTAACTAGTCAGCCATCCATCTCTGTTGATTCTTTTTGGAAACTAAACAAGGAAATTGTGAAGCTGACTGCACGATTTACAGTGTGTTCCGTACTCTGCTGGATAGAAACGATTGGAGGCCTAAGATAACAGGGGAAGGAGCTGGGAGAAGGAGACAATTTCCTCTCAGTATACAGAAAACCTAAATAACAGTAATTGCCAATTTATATCTGAGGTGAAAGTCAAATAAAAAGGGATGAGCTCACAAGTTAGAAAAAACATAGACACTGTAAGTTGAATCATCAATTTCTCACTACATTTCTAGAAAACTCTTTAGATCTCTAGGTGAAATCCTAGCCCTGTTAATGTCAATAGGTGTTTTTGTTCAATAACTTTTTCCTATAAAATATATTGTCTTCCCCCACCCCCACTTTCTGTAGTTGCACTTGATGGGAAGTGAGGTTAGGATAGCAGGATGGAAAAAATAGCTAAGCCAAATATCAGTACCATTACAGAAGTGTTTACCTACTACAGTATCTTGATTTTAAATTCTGTACATTTTCCAGCTGTTCTCACTGCCCGTTATTGCGAGGTGACAAAAAATATTAGAGTTCGAAGCCTTTCCTCAGTGGTGCCAGAAGTGCTATCTGTCCTGTAGAAAATCTGAGAAGATCAAAGTGAGGGAAAGATCTTTGTCATTACAGTAAGCCTCTCTATGAATAACCTAGTTTTTTAATCCTTTTAAGCGATCTCTTTTCTGCTTCCTTATTATAGAGTGAAGAATTCAAATGAACGTTGCTTTAGCTTTCAAGATAAAAATATAAGTGAAGAGGAAAAAGAAGTTATGAATATAAATGTGGTGCTGGGTAGCTGTGTGTGGTTCGGCTGGAGGTTACTAAAGTTGTAAACACAGATTTACATTTCTTTAAGTTTGAAAGTTAACCCTTTTGGAAGAAAGAACTGATTTCTGAATTTGGAAGTCACAGGCTTACAGTAGACATGGATGCTTTGGGCTTTAAATCAGGTTCCCAATGTTAGTAATACTAGTTAGACTGGGAGACAATTATTTATTAATGCCCTAGCTCAATGGAGCATGATGATAAAAATGAGCAGTGGCTACCTCTCTGATCGTTTGTTTTGTCTTATTTTAATCTGTCTTGAAACATTTAAAAAATGGGTCATGGGAAGAAGCTGTCAGAGGTTATAGCACATTCATCATTTGCCATTTGCTTTTAAATATTAATAATCTGCATAATGAAGGTACTTAAATGCAAATGGAAAATGAACAGGAAATATTTATTTGCTTTAATAGTTACAGAACCTAAAATCTACAGGAAAGATTTTAAAATTAAAGCCAGATCTCAGTTAATCTAGCATGGGTTTGCTAGAGCAGAGTGGGTGAACAGTGACTCCTGTCCCCAATCCCCCTACCCACCCACTGCACCTGTCCCTGAGGCACCATAGTTTGACTGGCTACACTGGGAAGCAGGAAGAAGGGGGAAAAGGGGATTGTGTGTTTGTCTGGCTATACTAAAAGTAGGACAGGAGACATTTGATATGGATTTTAATCCAGCTGCAACTTTATTATATAGATGTCTGGGTCTACCCGGCAGATAAAGTGTACAGTGCAGGCAAATCCATGTTTATTGAAACTATTACTCGGGGCTTCCATCAGCCCCCCCTTCATTTTCCATCCAAGTCCCCTAGCCAACTTGTGGCTTGGATCTTACCATCCACCCCACCCCCCTCATAAGAAGGTTAAGGTGGGCTATAAGAAGGGGAGGGGGAATTTGGCTCCCTGCCATACCAATCATAGGAGTCCCCAACCCCCTCTCCCCCACTCTGTTCCTTTATCCAGCACCTCTTTTTAAGTCCTTTACCAGGTCCCTGGATGCCTCCCCTATGGAGTACCTGCACTGAACATCTGCCCCACACTTACAAAATAAGTTGTGACATATAGCCACCCCCTTTTCTTCTTACCAGAAAAGATCCTCCCTGACACCTGCTGTGGGGAAGGTGAAAAAACCTCACTCTACCAAAGCCAATCAGGGAAAAATACCTTCCCAGCCCCCCTAAAAACAAGAGACTAGCACAATGCCCACAGCAGGTCCTAACCCAACCTGATATTTGCCACTTCGAGGAGAAGGAGAAAGGGCTTCCAATGCTCAGGGCTTGCACCTTTAAAGTTTCTGACCTCACATTCCCCAGAGGTGGGTCAGCGACATAAAGCTGACCACCACTCACCTTTTGCATCAGTTTCTGATCTTCTTCTCTCCCTTTCCCCTTTCCCCCCTGCCATAAAGCCCTGCTGCCTTCCTTTGGCAAGCCCAGAAAATGTTCCCCCTACTTCAGGTGCGGTGCAGTCAGTGTCATACCTGAGAGTTCTGTGGGCAGTACTAGCCAGACCCAGAAGATACGTGCCTTGGTGGGGATGGGTGGTGAAGGGGAAGTTGTCACTATTTGGGAGTGGAGGATGCAAGGTTCGCGTTTTCAAAGGTGCAGTGAGATGACCTTGGAGTACCCAGGAGGTTTATGCCTTATAGAAGCAGAAACCAAAACACTCAAATGGGGGTGCCTAAAATTAGGCATCTAACTAAGCAGCCTGATTATCAGAGGTACTGAGCTCCCACTGAATTCAGTGGCAACTCCTGGGTGCTCAGCAGCTTTGAAGATGAGGACAGTTATGTGGCTCAGTATGAATTTAGGTGCTTAGTGTGTTCTAAGTTTGGGAATTTTTAATATAAAGGGCCTGTTTTTTGGAAAGTTGGAGCATATGCAATACCAATTGAATTGAATGTGTGGAGATATGGGAGAACTTTTTCATAAGAACATAAGAATGGCCATACTGGGTCAGCCCAGTATCCATTCAGCCCAGTATCCTGTCTACCAACGGTGGCCAATGCCAGGTGCCCCAGAGGGAGTGAACCTAACAGGTAATGATCTAGTGATCTCTCTCCTGCCATCCATCTCCACCCTCTGACAAATACAGGCTAGGGACACCATTCCTTACCCATCCTGGCTAATAGCCATTAATGGACTTAACCTGCATGAATTTGTCCAGTTCTCTTTTAAACCCTGTTATAGTCCTAGCCTTCACAACCTCCTCAGGCAAGGAGTTCCGCAGGTTGACTGTGCGCTGAGTGAAGAAGAACTTCCTTTTATTTGTTTTAAACCTGCTGCCCATTAATTTTATATGGTGGCCCCTAGTTCTTATATTATGGGAACAAGTAAATAATGTTTCCTTATTCACTTCCTCCACACCACTCATGATTTTATATACCTCTATCATACTCCCCCTTAGTCTCCTCTTTTCCAAGCTGAAAAGTCCTAGCTTCTTTAATCTCTCCTCATATGGGACCTGTTCCAAACCCCTAATCATTTTAATTGCCCTTTTCTGAACCTTTTCTAATGCCAGTATATCTTTTTTGAGATGAGGAGACCACATCTGTAGCAGTATTCAAGATCTGGGCATACCATGGATTTATATAAAGGCAATAAGATATTCTCCATCTTATTCTCTATCCCTTTTTTAATGATTCCTAACGTCCTGTTTGCTTTTTTGATTGCTGCTGCACACTGCGTGGACGTCTTTAGAGAACTATCCACGATTACTCCAAGATCTTTCTCCTGATTAGTTGTAGCTAAATTTGCCCCCATTGTATTGTATGTTTAGTTGGGGTTATTTTTTCAAGTGTGCATTACTTTACATTTTCTCCTGGTACCTTTACCCAAAGAGCGCACATCCTTCCTTATAACCGGCAAAGCTCAGTCTTCTAGATGCATAATTTAGCCGTAAGAGCTCTTAAAAAAATCTGCATTTGCCAAGTGTTATGAAAGCTTGATTTCTGTGATCCTATTGTATTTCCTGTTCTAAGCTGCATTAACCCTGATATCACTGTATGACAACTTTTGGTAAATGTTGACTTCTGTGTGAGAACCACTGAATTTGTTGTGGGAGAGCATATAGAACAATTAGTGAAAGCTGTCTAATAACTCTTAACTAAGATTAGCTGATATTCCCTGAATAGGTAAGTAAAAAAAAATAACATATACGATTAAAGAAAAACACACCCAATTTTAAGGGCCAAATCCCTTGCTGATGTAAATTAGTGTGGTGCTGTTGAAGATAATAAAGTTGCACCAATTTGCACCAGTTGTGAATTTGGCCCTAGATTTTCAGTTACATTTAAGTAATGGTATTGTATTTTTCTCCTTGAATCTGGATACAAATATACTTTGTTTGCATGACTAAGCTTGAGTGAACATACACGTTGAAATGAAGGCAATGTTGACTCACATACCAGTAGCATATAGGCATCACCAAGAGTTTTGTAAAACAGCTATTGTAAACTTGAGTTTTTATTGCAAAGGGTTGAGAAGTTTTTTTTTTTTTTAAATTTCACAACTTAAAAAAAAAGTGTCTCAGAGGAAAAGAGGAAAAAAAAAAAAGCTTGAAGTGAATGTAAACCAGCAATAGTCGGACTACGTGTAGTCCCTTTTTCCTGGGGAGAGAGGGAGATTGCATACTACTCTTTATTGTGTTACTGTACTATAGAATCTCCTTATTCTGCAAGGAAGGCGTTCAAACGGAAAATATGCAATGTGCACAGAGCCATTTATTTTATTATGAAGTTTTCACTGTTAATGATCTCTCCACTTTCAAAAGAATGAGGGCTTGGGGGAGTGGAGGTAAACACATGGTGATTGCATTTGCCTTTCCATGGAAAGTAACTAATAGAAATGCAGAATCTGCATGTTCGATGCATGTTGAGTTGCTTACCTCAATCCTTCAATGTTATGGGGTGGATTTATGGATAGATTTTTTTCCCCAACAGGCAAACTCCCATGTTGTTGTGTCAGGAACCAGAAAAATCAAAGAGCCACCTACTGACCCTTCCTATTGTCTGGCCTTGTTGTCTTCTATCAGTAGTGTGCCACAGTCAGCAAGATACATATGTACCTCATGCTTGCTTGGGGTTTGGCAGACCCCTGTCCTTTGCACCTGTTTGCTTATGCATGAGCTGTGCATGTTTGAATCCAAATAGCTGCTGGGGGAAGAAGGGTGGGGGGAGAAGTCACTGTCAGAAGCTTTTCATTATCATGCACAGAGGAGCAAAGGCAGAGAGGAGACAAGGGAAGCTCTGGGGGAGTCCACAAGTGTACTGTAAAATGGGAATAGATGTGGGCAGTTAATCATAGTGCATTAGTTAATAAATTAACTGTAAGTTTGAGAGAGAAGATAATATTTTTCTGGTTACTTTCATTTGCAGCCTCTTTCTCTTATTGTAATAGATCAAATAATTTTGGAGCAGATTCCACCACCCTTACTCATCTTGGGTATCCTACAGGTAATGTCAGGTAAGTGTTGAGTAAATCACTACTCAGTGTGAGCTAGGATGGAAGAATCTAATCTGTTACCTACTCATCTGTACAGTCTACAAGCCTGATTGTGGATCACTTACAGAAGATATTGGTGAGGTTCCTTCTGATTTACACCAGCGTGAGTAAAATCAGTATCTGGCCCTATCTAGTGAATACATCTTCTGGTTAATTTTGTTAGCTATGTGTCTTGTACAAAATCCTGCACTGAAAGGAACCCCCACGTGTCTGTGCAGTGGCAGAGGAATGAGCAAAAAGCTTCCCCATTGACTTGAAATACTGTGCAGGTGATGCTCACTAAGGTGCTACTTTATGTAAGAATAGCAGAACTGGGCCCAGAGCCACATGAGTAAATCCTGCAGGATCAGACTCTTAAATAGTTCATGCAAAATAGTGGCTAGTATATAGCATAGGCTCGTATGGTGAATAAACTGAAGCATATATGGAAAACATTTCATATGCACCTACATAGCTTAGGATCATAAGTCCTGTTTTCAAAAGGCACTTAGGAGCCTAAGTAACCAAAGCCAGTGGGACGTAGGCTCGTTGGGGCTTAAGTTACTTTTAAAACGGGACTTAAGATCCTAAGTCATGTCAGTGCTTTGGAGAATTTTACCCGTATTCAGAAGTCCAAAAGGAAGATCGAAATGTTAGGTGTTAATATGCAGCCTACGTATGCTGTCTACTTGAATGTTGTGCCCAGCCATATATTTAATTGCAGAGCTATTATGCTATTCATTTTTTGTGATGCAGTCTTTATAACTATGTGTGCACCAGTGCAAATTTCATAAAATCATAAAATGGTACAAAGAGGTTTAAAATAGTGTTTATTTCTTTAGTATATGAAATGTGATATTTTTAAAAATGAACTCCTATTAATAATACTGAATCCGTATGGGTGTTCTAAGTATTACCTTCTGGAGGTAATATTTTTGTGCTGTTAAATGTAATTTCAGAAAGAATTTTAGCAGCGTAAAATTGATGTGTTTTATATAATTTGTTATTCCTTCATAAAAAGCTCCAATATGTATTATGGAATGTAGCTGAGCTAGTGCTTGCAATGAGCGTATTCCAGTGTGTTTTCCCTCCTGCCCTTTGTCTCATACAGCTGTTATCTGACAAAAGGGAAATAAAGAAGGGACACGACAAATTCCTGTGGTCTATCCCACGCATTCTGCTATGCTGGGAAAACGTGATCTATCCTTGTAGTAAGAAGAAAAGTATTTGAAGTTTAGCATCTATGAATTCAGGTGAAGGACCACCCCCCCCTCCCCCCCGGCCGATAAAACACTTAAAGTTGTCGCTATTTCTCTGTCCCATGCACTTTGAACAAATGAACAATCTTGAACTTTGTACACAGAGTTGCAGTGCCTGGGCAGAAGGCACTGCGGGTCCTTGCATGACTAATTTTGTGTCAGCAACTGATTTTATTACCATGTAAATAAGAATTTATAATAATAGCTGTAAATTTGCCAGATGGCTAAATTGATAAATTTTAAAGTGCATAAGCTTAAAATATTTTGCTTCCCTCCCCCACTCCTCCACAACAGCGACTTAAATCCTTCACTTGCTGCATTTGATTCAGTTGTCTTCCAGCAGAAGCACATGATAGCCATTTCAAAACAGATAGGTAGCTTGTTTGCATATTGTAAGACTGGAACAGCAATAAGAAACCTGTCAATGGGTCAGCAAGTCAACGTGTGAAATTCATCTTGCATTATGGCCCCTTTAAAGTGGAAACATTCACTACAAAGCCACAGTAGTCACCCTTGGGGGAATTCCCCTGACACGGGGGAGTCCCTAACAGACCTAGTTTGTACAGCCAGCTCTGCGTCACCCTTGCAGCATCCTCAGCTAAGGAAGCGTGCCAGCGAAGACAATGCATGTATATCAAGGTAAAATTTGGATAAGCTGTCAAAGTAAGAAGATTGTTTTGAAATTTGTCGGGTGGACTCTGATTTTCCCTTTTGTTTTACAGTATTTTTGACTATTTCAAGTTCTCTGTGAATAACATAAGCAAAGATGCACTTATCCTAGCCCCTGTATTCTTGACATTGAAATTCTAGCTAAGCTTTGCCTTTTTCAGTACTCTTATTAAAACCTCTTTTTCTTATAGGTTTCACTCATAGGACCATAGTACAGTTGTGGGCCGGTTCATTTAAGTACATAGACAGTAATCAAGCACATAAATCAAATCATAGAATCATAGAATATCAGGGTTGGAAGGGACCTCAGGAGGTCATCTAGTCCAACCCCCTGCTCAAAGCAGGACCAATCCCCAATTAAATCATCCCAGCCAGGGCTTTGTCAAGCCTGACCTTAAAAACTTCTAAGGAAGGAGATTCTACTACCTCCCTAGGTAATGCATTCCAGTGTTTCACCACCCTCCTAGTGAAGAAGTTTTTCCTAATATCCAACCTAAACCTCCCCCACTGCGACTTGAGACCATTACTCCTTCTCCTGTCCTCTTCTACCACTGAGAATAGTCTAGAACCATCCTCTCTGGAACCACCTCTCAGGTAGTTGAAAGCAGCTATCAAATCCCCTCTCATTCTTCTCTTCTGCAGACTAAACAGAACCTAAACAGGTCTTAAATGTTTGGAACCCCAGTGTATTTTACAGATCTTCCAAACATTTTTGTGCAGACTGTAGTATTTAGTGTAGATTAGCTACCGTGCCTTTGGGGATTAGTTTCCCTGCACTTGCTGAGCTTTTCTAGTGTGTGTTTCCACATGCTGAGAATACACACAGATGCTTTCCTGGCCTCCAACCTGTAAGAAAATAAATTTATCAAGAGTCCAATACTGGTCACGGGGAGGGGGGTGTAAATTCCCACAGGTCAGTGCTGGCTTATACATCTTTTCAAGAGATTTAGATCCTTTTGCTAGCATTACTCAGCCTCAAACATCTCTCTCATCCAATTCACAGCTTGAACTTCCTCACCTACCAATATATGTGTTTGCTGCCTAAAAAGCAAACTGTTGAAGGATTGCTTTAAGAAGGATAGATTATTGGCTTGGTTACATTCAGCCTTGTCACAGACGTGATCTGTATAAAATATTTTGGTGACGGGATCTTTCATTTCTGGTTTATCTCTCTCCCTCCCCTCCAACTCTTGCGTGTCAACTGTCAGTTAATGTTGTCTTTCTCCTTTTTGCTTTGCATTCTGCACATTTACTTCTTAGTTTAATCCCTTTTAACTAGGGACATAGTTAATTCACAAAATAACAGTGAACCATATAGAAAGCAGGAAAGCAAGAGAAAATGCTTCCTTATAAAAATGTCAAAATTGGTTGGTTTCTCTCTCTCTCTTTTATTTTTCCTCTTCTCTGGATGTATAATTACATCATTGTTTCAGTAATGGGAAACAAAAATTAGATGCAGGGAGAAAATATCTAAATGCTTTTTTTTTAAAATAAGGAATTTAACTAAACCACTCTAAAGTCCCCTGCTGGGCTCAGGCGAGCTGAAATTAATTCAAGACGGCAGATAAAAATTTTAACCAGCCCGAGTGGAGATGACGGATGTGACAGCTCTCAGTTAAAATGTCTTTTAGTGGCAAATGCATGCGTATTAGTCAAGTGATGTGACATAACTGTCCCGGGTGAGAGACGATGAACCAGTGACCATTTGCATTGAGAACAAAAGAAAATACTTAAAACTAAAACATAGAAAAAGGGGGGGAAGTAAGTCAGTGTTTTACACACAGTTTTTGATGGTTGTTTTTTGTTGGTTTTTTTTAAGTCCTCTTTATCTTAAAGGGTTTTGGGAGTGACAAAAAATCTTCTATTCTGAAGCTTTTTCTTTTCTTTTTGATAGAAGAATTCAAAAACCGGGACAGATGTAACTTGTTTGAACAGAGAAAACCAAGGGAACATGGTCATGAAAACCATATTTGTTGTTTTTATTACACTGAATTTAAAAAAAACCAAACAAACCTAAAATGCAGTGTGGTGTATGTTGAATAACATGGCATAATAGAATACGTTCCATGAGCATTTTCTTTTGTGAAGACGGATTTGGCTCCTTCAGTGCTTTCTTAGGTTAAGCAAATGTAGAGACATTATAATATGAGCTGGGTTTGTTTAAAGGATCACCCAAGGTTGCAGTTCATTGTGAAACAGTGCAGCAGTAAAATAATAAGAATAATAACATAAACAGGAAAACACATATAAGAAGGAAATTATTTGCAAAGAAAATACTTCAGAAACTGCAGTCAGTCAGTAAGTGAATTAACTACGTGGAAGTCATTTTTAATATGCTTTAGGAGCAGATGTTACCAAGTCACAATAGCTCCCAGTTAGAGCTGCCAGAGTAATTGAGTTTTCAGTATTATTCTGCTTATTTTCCCATTATAATCAAATTGTATTATCATAATTTTGTTATTAGGGTGCACCTCTTACTATGTACCTCAATAAGATTCAAGGCCACATATGAAACTTACTGTACTTGTTTTTACTTAGGGTGGGAGGAACTAAAATATTTACTAATACCATTTCAGTACAAAATAAGATATACTCAGAACCACAGCCATAGAAAGTAAGCTACAGAGGAATTCTTTTGAAGGTAGGACTTTAATCTCAAAAGTCAGGTAAAATTGGTCAGACATTTGGCATGGTATCTAAGGATTGTATATATACTCACAGTTTCTCTTGCCTTTCCACATAAGAATGTGTATAAATGAATCTCCTGTGCCTGTGTTTTAACAGCTAATCTAGAAATCTATATCTTGTTTCAATATATATTAGTATATAGCCTTGTGCAATATGCCAGATTACTGCTTATTTTAAATGAAATACAATATTCATTCAAAATACTGAATAAAGTACTCTGGAAATAGGATATAAGAAGTAGAAACTGGAAAATGCTGAACTACTCTAAAATAAATTGAGTGTCAGCAAATTGATTGCAAGCTAGCCATTAACATTTAAACAAGGGTAGCTAATAACACTGCAGGTTTATTACCTCCAGTATGTATATGAGCTATGTTTTTCTACAGTAGTTTCACCTCTATTCCATGACTCTTGTGAAAATAGTAATTAAAAAATTTGAAGTCGGAAGTTCTGCAAGTTTTTTTCAAGAGAAACCATCTCTGTCAAACCACATTAGTATAACTAAAAAATTTCAAGGCATTTAGCCTTATTGTAGGAAGTGGTCAGCCTTTAGGTTGATTCACTAGCATCAACCCTAGGCCCTCAAAGGTTCTGGAACCCACATTGCTTATTGAAATAAATGATTAATATATACTTCAACTCTCCTTCAAAATTTAACAGTGTCCTTGTTCTCCGACTGCCCCCAGAATGGTTGGGATGATAGCCTTGGACTTCAGAGGTCTGGCTTCAAAGTCCAGATCTGGCATAGACTTCCTCTGTTACCTTTTGACAAGTCACTTAGTCTCTCTGTGACTCAGTTCCCCATCTATAAAATGGGAATAATAGCACTTCTGTACCTCACAACAGTGTGTGAGGATAAATGTGTTATAAATTGTTAGGCACTCAGATACTATGGTGTTGGGAGTCATGTAAGTACTATAACTAGAAAATAGCTAAACAATGTCTTTATAGGTACTACTAATCCAACACTATTTGGGCACGAATTATGGGATGATTACAGAGGTAATTCTCTGGATCAAAACTAGGTGGGTCACAGAGCTGTCTTTGGTTTCTACCTTTGGATTCGTCAGGTCTAAACCCTGACTAGCTAGAGAAGAAACATTCAAATGACACAGATTTCCAATTTTATATAATTTATCAGCTAAACTAAATAACTACTCCTGGGGGAATCTGCGCTACTGCGTGTGTGCATAATTAATGAGCCACGCATAGTTTTAATTTTTTGCTCAGAAAAAAGTTTCTGCTGAAATGTTACTGCAGTTCTGCCTTTTGCCCATCAGAGGGTGGTATAGTGATAGAACAAAGCAGCAGCTCCCAGCCAGCTAGGGAAGAGAGAGAGCCTGCCTTCTTCGCAGTGCCTGTGAGGTCAGGTCAGGAGCTATGGGGAGACAGAAAGTGTTGGGTGCTGGTGGGGATTCAAACAGGGGGTCATAAGGGCTAGCGGGGGAGGACAGACTGGGGAAGGGGCTGAATGGGAGAGGAGGCACAGGGCCACGTGGGGTAGGGAGGTTCAGGGCCACATGGTGATGGGGGAGGGCTGCAGAGCTACATAGGGACAGGGAATGGCTGAGTGGGGGCACAGACACACATGAGAATGGGGGAAAGGGTATAGCACCACATAGGGACAGGGGGAAGGGGTGCAGGGCCACATGGGGATGCGGGGAGTAGGTGTCTGAGTGGGATGGAGAAATAAATATGGACAGGGGGTGCAAGAACATATGGGGTGCAGAAACACATGTGGACAGGGACAGATGTGCCTGACTGAATGGGAGAGGCTTGGGGTCAGCCAGGATCTGCATGGGGGGAGCTCCCTAACAATCCTTCCTCACCCCGCCAAAAAAAACTGTTCCATACTTTTCCCACACATACCCAACAGCCCTCCAAGTTCACACCTAGACTCCTTCCCAGCAATTTACTTCCCTCTCCCTCAGCTCCTCCATTCCCCCATGCTCCCCCAAGCTTTTGCACTGCTTCTGAGGGATGCAGGAAATATGATTCTGTATTGTAGTTTAAATGAATTATTTCTCAGAGTTCTGTATTAATATGCCTACTAAGGAATCTATTTGTCAAAAAACATATCCTGAATCTTTCTGTTGTCTGTATTGTTCCAGACATACTTGCTGACAGGTATTTTGAAATAAAAGATCAAAAATTATTGAAACTGGTGTGATTATATTGCTATTTTGACAAATTAAATATGCAGAATTTTGCAGAATTTTAAAATATTATGTGCAGAATTTTTTTTTTTTGGTGCAGAATTCCACCAGGAGTAAATAACAAAGCAAAAACGTAAAATAAATGACATATAAGCAAACCAAATTAGAATGAAGTGGGTTAATCTCAAATGACCAAATAAATCTAATGATCAGGTTGATTAAACCACAGTAAGTCAACAGTTCCTTATAAGTTGTATTTAATAATGTGGGAAGGAAGCAGTATTGTTTAGTTTTCATCCCCATAAGTAAAATATATTGTCAGTCTTCGTGCTAGTGGCAGTAATTATATTCCAGGTGAAGGCTCATACGGGGAAGGACAAATCACTCCCAGGTTGAAGTCAATGTTGAGACTACATATCTGATGCCAGTTAAGGCAGCTTGCCCAATTATAGGTGGTTATATAATAGCCACTCTCTAGCTCCTGTTCCTCAAATATAAGGTTATCTGAAACATGCCAGTACAATTCAATATGACAGCTTGGTACATTTTAAATTCAAATGCCAAATTTAGGTGAAATAGCATGATTTCTCAGGATTCAATGTACAGCTCCTAGGTGTGTGATCTCTTGGAGAACAAGGTTATTAGACACAGGGTTGTTTTAGGTGTTTAAAGAACTATTTTGTATGCATCATTCACAGATAAATTCTGTGGCTTCTATCCACACCCACTGCTGTGCACATGCACAGATTCACTGACAGCCTTTTGGAGTTTAAAAAATGCAGAAACACGATGGTAGAGACATCCCTATATAAAAATTGGAAAAATGAGCTGAACTAAAAAGGTTGATACTAATGAAGAATGGGGGCATGACTCTAGTGCAGGGATGGGCAAACTTTCTGGCCCGAGGGCCACATCGAGGTGCAAAACTGTATGGAGGGCCGGATAGGGAAGGCTGTGCCTCCCCAAACAGTCTGGCCCCCACCCCCTATCCACCCCCTCTCACTTCCCACCTCCTGACTGCCCCCATCAGAACCCCCGACCCATCCAACCCCCACTGCTCCTTGTCCCCTGACCGCCCCCTCCCAGGACCCCTGCCCCTAACCGCCCCCTGGGACTCTACCCCCTATTTAACCCCCCTGCTTTCCTCTGACCGCCCCCCCCCCGAACCTCCACCCCAGCCAACCACCCCCTGTCCCCTGACTGTCCCCCCGGGACCCCTTGCCCCTTATCCAATGCCCCGGCCCCCTTACCATGCCACTCAGAGCAGCATGTTTGGCCGCCACGCCACCCGGCTGGAGCCAGACATGCTGCCACGCTGCCCTGCAGGAGCTCCCAGCCCCACCGCCCAGAGCGCTGCCCATGTGGCGGCTTCGCTGTGGGAGAGGGAGGACAGCGGGGGAGGGGCCGGGGGTAGCCTCCCTGGCCAGGAGCTCAGGGGCAGGGCAGGATGGTCCCGCGGGCTGGATGTGGCCCACAGGCCATAGTTTGCCCACCTCTGCTCTACTGGTTACCTGCAGGATGCTGGTGGTGGTTGGAAAGGTTAGCTGGTTGTCTTATCAACTTCAGTTTTTGAAGATGGTGGCCTGGTTCCTCCTGAAGATGGTTCTTCCTCCATGGGAACTCAACAGGAGTTTCTTTTGTGAATCAGGAAGGGGCACTCAGCTTCTGAAGTCACTGGCATCACCAATATAGTTTGACTGGACCACCTTTATGGAAAGGTACATAAGAACCTCCCCATTCCAGTAGTTTTTGGCTCAGAAAGTCCACAGATCCTCTCTTTCTCTTCCCCCCCCCCCCCCACGCCACCAAACAGTCAATCAGCCAGTCTGTTAGGTATTTTGAGACTTTTGCTTTCATAGATCAGTCCACAGACATTATCTCAACCTTCCAACAAAAGTCCCATGTCAAAGCTACTAAAAGGGGGGTATGGACATCTGAGAGAAAGCCTAATTGCACATATTAGGCTAATTAGGTCTCTACTGGAGTATTCTGTCCAGTTCTGGGTGCCACATTTCAGGAAAGATGTGGACGAATTGGAGAAAGTCCAGAGAAGAGCAACAAAAATAATTAAAGGTCTAGAAAACATGACCTATGAGGGAAGATTGAAAAAACTGGGTTTGTTTAATCTGGAAAAGAAAGGACTGAGAGGGGACATAACAGTTTTCAAGTACATAAAAGGATGTTACAAGGAGGAGGGAGAAAAATTGTTGTTCTTAACCTCTGAGGATAGGACAAGAAGCAATGGGCTTAAATTTCAGCAAGGGAGATTTAGGTTGGACATCAGGAAAAACTTCCTAACTGTCAGGGTGGTTAAGCACTGGAATAAACTGCCTAGGGAGGTTGTGGAATCTCCATCACTGGAGATTTTTAAGACCAGGTTAGACAAACACCTGTCAGGGATGATCTAGATAATACTTAGTCCTGCCATGAGTGCAGGACTAGATGAGCTCTCGAGGTCCCTTTCAGTCCTATGATTCTATGATATAACCTTGCACACAGAGGAACAGTTCCTATTCTATAGACAGATGCTTGTAACTTCCCCTTTTATATTTTTGATACTCAGCAGTTCAGTTCTGAACAGCATTGTTATACAAAATTTGTGTGAAAAGTTAGACTTAGAGTAAAAGGTTTTTTTTCCTCTAAATTTACATTTTGCAGTTTTATATAGAGGCCTTTCCGTATCTCAGAAGGCCCACTCAGCTTGTGTCAGATTTATGGATTTAAAAGGAAAGAAATCCCTTCCATAGCTGTGATCGTTGCAGAAGATTTCTCTGCCTCCCCCCTCCCTCCACCCCTGTCCTCAACATTGTTGCCTCAAGGTGATTATTTGCAGAGACAGCTGTGTAATTGCCAGCAGCTAGTGGAGAGCAAAACTAATGACTGGTATAAAATAAAATACACAGGCATAAATGCAGTCCTTTGATAGATGGGTGCAAGTCAGAGGTGTACCATGGCTGAATTAGGACCAGTGTGAGTTTCTCAGTTTTAGTTGTCATCTGGTTGGATTCCAAATTGGGTATGTTAAGTGACAGACATCTAATCTATTTTTCTATATATATATTACTTACTTCACAGAGAACTTCATCGTCCCATTGAGTTGCTTTTGTAGTACTAGTTAGATTTGTGCACTAGTGTAAACAATATAAGGGACATAGGCAAATTCTCATAAAAATTGGGGAACTTCAGGCTTGCGTTTCTCATACGTTGCTTTAAAAATGTATATGTAAGATGCTTATTAAGATAATATGTATTAGAAATATATATACATCAGATTCCACAGTAATACCTGTTTTAAACAAGTATTTCCACTTATCTCTGGATAGTTATCTTCTGTGATGATTGGCTAACTGTACATCTCAAGCAGAAATATCTATTGAAGTCATGGGTGACAAATGGAGAGTATTCAACAGAAATGCTGCAATATCTCTTGTTCAGCACTTCTTTTATCAGTAGGTGTCATTTTAGTTAATGTGGGTTTCTGAGGAATGGTTAACCATTCAGAACCTGGGGACCAAGGGAACCATTTGACTTAGCAATAAAATAAGACAAAATGTCACAGATCCTTGTGTTTTTGATACCCTTTATTCTAATTACAAGCTCTTTTTTCAATAAGATATGTTACTTTTCTCCAATTGGATTGGAATGCTCTTGGCGAATAGCATTAGTAGCAGCATGGTAAGAGAAAACCATGAGTGTTCTAGAGCCCTTTTCTAATTCCAATATTTACTTCATTTGAGACCTGATCCAATTCCCATTGAGGTCAATGAGAGTCTTTCATTGACTGAATGAGAGCTGGATCAGGCTTCTGATTATTTTAATAATTTTCATTCACAGTATGAGGCCATAAAGATACATTTATATACAGCTATCAGTATGTGGTCTTGCTAACCCAGATATTGACCTTTGACCCATCTCATTTAATGGATCTTACTTCTGTGTAAGTAAATGAGGCCAAATTCAGGTCAGGTGTAAGGAGGATACAGGTCCATTGAATTTAATGGAAGAAACTCTGACAGTTTTAATGAGGTTTGCACTGCACATTTTGAAATTCCATATGGAAGACTTCCACCTACATTCCATTTGAACAAATAAAAGGAACACAGCATTAAAATTTGACTATCCAAGATGTATTAATTAAAGTAATGGAAGAAATCAATGTGGATTCCACATTTTTTTGAAATAAAGCTGAACTAAACTTGGTGGGTTCAGATCAGATATGATGTCCATAATATTTTGCAAGGAACTATTTCAGGGTATTGAAGGATGAATTGTAAATTTGACTGGAATGATTTATTATTGTATCAGAGTGAGAAGATGCAGAAGCCGAATTAGCATATTTGTAAATTCTAAAGTGAAGTTTTCCGCATATCTGTGTTGATCTTACTACCACCAATAATAAAACTAATCAAGTTGTCTGTTGAAGACAAGAAACAAGGAACAATACACAGGTGACCATCATCGCATAGTGTCATAAGCTATTTGGGACACATTTACAATCCATTTAAGCTTATTTTTTTGTTAGGAAAATAAAATGTTTGAATTGTAATAAAGAAGACACAGGTGGCATTATAATTCATTGAGTGAATTAGCACTTATTCATCCTTCATATATACATTTTTAAAACTTTGATCAGACTTCTCCTTATTCCATTCTTCCACCAGTCCCATATGGCAGAAAGAGATTTGATAAAATGAACCTTGTTTTTACTTGTTCCTCTTTCCCAGGGATCAAAGCAATCCTTTCATTCAAACCAAAGGAAGGGGTTTCAGTTCCTAACGCTCAATGAGCTTTGATCCATTATCTGTAGATTTCTCAATAAAAAAAGAAAGACAGAAAGTCTTGAAGTGAATATGACTCCAGTTTTAAAAATACAGTTCTCTCTGAAGTCATACACTCTTATACTGTTAATTGAACGTTAGATTCCCATAAAATTTGATATGTCTGACTTTCACTTACTGAGGTGTTCTCCACTTTTGAAGTGAGGTCTTGCTCATTTGCTTTCTTAAAACAATTCAAATGGCAAAAGATATAAAGTCTAAATCAGACTTTACATTTGTACTAAATACCTTGTATATATAAAATCTCAAAGCAATTGCAATTATGGTTATAGCTCTACTTTATAGATAGGGAAACTGGGGAACAGAGACTTATCCAAGATCACAGGCAATTAACAGTACTGTCAAGAATAAAACCTAGATTTCCTGAGTCTCAGCACACTCTAACCACTAGGCAATACTGTCTCCCTTTATGACAAGAGCTTTGCTGGTATAAAGTCTTTGAGAGAGGGTTTCCCTCCTGCCCCCTTTATCAGAGCTCTAGGAGAGAAGAAGAGGGGATGCAAGAATTAGTTATCACTTCTTGATTCTAAGAGCTGGTCCTGACCTTGATACAACTTAGAGCATCTGCTAGGATGTACTTAAGTTGTTCTATTGGTATAAGGTCATTAATTGAACCCCAAATTGGTAATTTTGTAGTCAATCTGTGTCTTTGAATTCAGCATCATCATTTTGCCTTTTTCTTTTCATTGGGACCAAATCATTTACTAAACTCTTTAAGCAAACCAGATATGTCAGTCTTCATAGTCAATTAATGAGTAATTAAAAGTGCAAGTGAGAATTCTTAAATGTTAGAAGTGATCTGAAAGTAGGAATATCAACAATCGTGGCTTATGTTCAGTCATTTAATTTGGAACGCCTGGCCAGACAGTCAGCTGGTTAAATTGGCATAGCTCCATTGATATCAATGGAGCTATGTCAATTTACACCAGATGAGGATGTGTCCCAGTGCTAAATGTTTATATGCTCGGCAGTGCAGTTACATATTAGAGCCCATCCTTTTGACTGTGGAGGATCTCAGGGGATGTTTACTGGGATTAGCTGCAGACAACACTTGAAAATCAAACAAATATTTTGTCAGTTTAAGGAGACTTTCTCTTTTGGAAAATGTAAGTGATCTCAAAGGTGGGGATTTTATTTCCAAGGTTATTTTAAGAGTTGATCTATTGCATTTATGTTCTTAAAAAGGGTGGAAAGCAGAAATAAGGCCTTAAAAGCTTAAAAATTCCACTGAAATTTGGAAAACTGATCGCTCATTTAATAAAGAAATGTTTATCATTTTTACATGTTTTGCATGTGTATCTGTTGGCCATTTTAGCCTTTTAAAAATCTTTGATATTATTGCTAAGAGATATAGATTTTCTTACTAAATGCATTCAAATATTGCCCATGGTAATAGACCTATAAATGGCCACTGATACAATCGTTGCAATAGGGAGATATCTATCTATCTATCTATCTATCTATCTAGATATTGGTACTGTAGATTTAAAAGCAAACACGTCTTTGAAGTATTGCTATTTAGGGGCTGCCTACATGTACAGCGCTGCAGCGCATCTGGGGATTCCGGGTATTCCGACAGGAGAGGGGTCTCCCGTCAGTATAATAAAACCACCTCCGCGAACGGTAGAAGCTACATCGGTGGGAGAAGCTCTCCTGCCGACATAGCGCTGTCCCCACCGGCGCTTAGGTTGGTTTAACTTATGTCGCTCAGGGAGGTGGTTTATCCATACCCCTTAGCGACATAAGTTATGCTGACATAGGCTGGAATGTAGACATAAGTGTCAATCATTCATATCTATAGCAAAAGGTCGGAATGGCAGCCTTAATTCTGTAGTCTGAAATCAGATTCTTAAATTATTCATCATTTTGGACCAGATTCTGAGCTATGGACACCATCAACTTCACTGGAGTTACTCCTCATTTATACCAGTTTAAGTGAGAGTAGAATCAGGAGCCTTTATGTTTTGTTGTAATTTCCCTGTTTTCCCCACCATCTTTTTGTTATGAGTCAAATTGATTTTGCTGTGTCATATATAGAGATAAATTAAACCACTACAGCTTCCTAGAAATAATACATTCATCTTTCTATTCCCCATCCTTTATTTTGTCCTTATACTAATGATCTAGTACCACCCTCAGAGGAAACCAATATGCCAACTCATTTAAACAGAACTTGTGTTTTGTTCCTGTGAATGTCACCAGTAATTCTCCTCCATCTGTATATCCATGTTAACAAAATCAATATATATCTTAGACCTTGAAGAAAACTGGCAAGAAAAATCCTTCTTAGAAAGTAGATTCTATCACTACAGTTTTAGGAACCCTTTAAAACTTGGAGTACTAGCTATAAATATTATTAAAATATTTTAAATTGTCGATTATTGATCCAGTAGATTGTGTTCTCCTTTGCAGTCATTCCTTTCTGTACAGCGAATGCATCCTAGTGTAGGTTGCAGCATATTGACCCAATACCACATTTCAGTGGCATGTTGTTATTCTTCCATTAAGATAAATTATTTCAGTGTATCAAATAACTGTAGATGGATTTTACTGTATTTTCCACTCCATGCATCTGATGAAGTGGGTTTTAGCCCACGAAAGCTTATCCCAAAATAAATTTTAGTCTCTAAGGTGCCACAAAGACTCCTCATTGTTTTTGCTGATACAGACTAACACGGCTACCCCCCTGAAACCTGTAGATGTAATGATTCCATGAATCTATATTTAGGGAGTCTGCAGATTATTGACACAAAACACCATTGTAGCCATTAGGTTCTGTCATGTCACTGGCTATTTTAAGAACATCTTAAAATCTGCAAATTACTGACATCATATGCAATATAAGTATTATCATTGGATACCTGTATGAGTCTTTAGTGTGAGGATTATTGTATTGACGTACTTCAGAACCCTGGTGCTCTATCATGTCAGTGTGTTTTGGAGGGGGCATTTAATCTGCGGATCTTTAGCTTCTTCCTCATAGGAAGCTAAGTATCTCAATCAATTTCTTGATTGCTTTGATATCAAGTCTGATCTGCAGACCTGCTTCATTCTGTGCTATACCATTTAAACTGATAGAACACCAGGATTTTTCAGACCAGTAAATCACTGTAGCAGCATTCTGTCATCAATATGGTTATTAACACTGATTATTTGTATTGTTAATTTTGTTGCAACGTAGAGGTACTTTACAAAGAAATGAGGAGTGAGAAATGAGCAGGGCTGCCCAGAGGAGGCGGCAAGTGGGGCACGAGAGTTTTCAGGGCCCCCACGAGAGTTTTCGGCGGCACTTCAGCTGCGAGGGTCCTTCCGCTCCATGTCTTCGGCGAAGTGCCCCAAAGACCCGGAGCGGAAGGACCCCCGCTGCCGAAGACCCCAGGCCCCCGAATCCTCTGGGCGGCCCGGAAATGAGTCTGATTCTGAGCTGCATGTCTCAAGAGCCAGAGCCGAGAGGGGCGGTGGCGGCAACGTGCCACTTCTGCATTTCCTGGATTCTAGAGCAGCAGGGAACTGAAGCAGCCCCAGCATAAACTAGAGCAGCTCCAAGGAGTGCTCTAATTTATGTGGCTTCAATGGCTCCCAATGAAGCCATCAAACAGCCCAGGATAGATCTCTGCCTCTTCCTTCCCGAATGTGATGCCTTGTCACAATGAGCAACTGAACAGGGTGTGAGGGTGAGGGGGCAGTAAAGAGTTTTTGAAATATGTTGCTAATTAATTAAATATGTAATCAACGTTCAGCAGTGATTCATCATTTTCCACAAGCTGCTTATTCTCTGCTTAACTTTTGTCAGAACTGTGAGCGTCATGAATTCTGAACTCCCAATTAGGCTTTTTAAATGTGAACATGGAAAGTAGCTGACTATCATGGGGCTTTGGAAAGTGAGACTATTTTTTTCTTAAAAGATTTTAAAATACTTTTGATTCCCCCCCCCATGCTCCTCTTTCATTTTGTTTTTTCTCTCCCACCTCCTCACATTTTCCTCTTGCTTTCATGATCTTTTAATTACTGTATTAAAAATTATATTGCATTAGTGTTTAGCAACCCCAGTTAGGAGCAGGGCCCCATTGTGCCAGCTAACATTTTGTAATACACAGCTGGGTCCTATGGAGGTTAAAGTACCAAGTTTACAATCTAAGGCCTCCATCCTGTAAACACTTACACACATGCTTAACTTTAAGCACGAGAGTAGCCCCTTCAACATCACATACTTGAAGTTAAGAGCATATGGGTTTGCAGTATCAGAGCCTAATAATTCTCCCTTTACCTCTTCACTCACCCTTTCCTCCCCTTTTACTTGCTAGTCCCTCCATTATGCACATCTTGAGAAAGAACAAAAGAAAGAGCCCTACAGAAGCAGGTGAAGAGCAGAAGCTGAACACTGTTACACATGTTTAATACATGTTCGTGGCTCACATTGTTTGACATCTTTACAGTGTTGTCTAGTGAATGAGACGCTAAGAAGAAGGGATGCAGATCCCAGGTCTGACACTGACACTGTGGCCTTGGTTAAGTTGATTTCCTTTTCTGATTTACTTTTCCCATGCAATTCTAGAAAATGGTTATGGCCTAAGGAAGCCTAAATGTTTCCATCCTCAGTGCAATCTTTTCCTGGACCTTTTTGCTTATAGAGGCGCATACAGGCAACTGCATTAATAGCCAACACCAAAATCTCACTATGAGCTTGTTCTCAAGGTATGTACATAGTAACACACACATTAGTGTATCCTTCTGTAAAATACTTAGCCCAAGGCTTTCCTAGAGTCTTTTTTGGGTAGTTGTTGCGGCAGTAAGACTCTGCACAAGGTGATAAAGTTGATGATCTCTAATAACACTGCCCTGTGGTTTTGTTGTTCATGTTCTGGTAATGCCTAGAGGTCTCAGTGAGGGACTGGGGCTTCCTTGTGCTACTGATTTTCCAAACACATAGTGAAAAGATAGTTCCTAATCACCGATATTATTGTGCTTCTCAATTCTGTTGAGTCTCATGATAAACATCCCTTCCAAACACCAGCATGCTCATCAGTTTTGTCATTACTGTTACTTTTAAGCATTTATATAGCACCATAAATGTACATGACACTCTACAAAATGTAGAAAAATGAAACAGTCTCTTGCTTAAAAATGTCTAATCTAATGCTGACAAGAAAAGTAAGAGGGATCGTGGCAGAAAAGAAAGATGGTGGAGAGATCATTGGTGGAGAGACCAACATAGGAATGATTAATGAAAGAAGTGGGTTTTAAGAGAGGATTTGAAGAAGCAGAGAGAGTATGGTTGGCTGACATGAAGTGGGAAATATATCAAGCTTTCTTTTCTTTTTTCTTTTTTTTCTTTTTTGCTCTCAGTTACAGCATTCTAAAGGATATATTGTAGGCACTCAGCTCTGGAAATGGAAGTTCCATTTCTGTGAAAAATCATTTAGAACCCATCTGTTTATATTTCACAGAACCAGCAAGCACAAGACATATAAATGATTGAAGATTGTATGATTTGCAAAGGGCCCACCTCTGAATGAGGTTGTCTGTTTTACTTTAATTAGAAAGAGACTTGTATTTTATAACCCTATGCCTACAAATGTTTACTTCATCTGCTGCATTAACACACCCATGTTGCACTTGTGAGCAGGGATTTTAGAAGGGGTTTAAGGGACTTTAGTATCTAAATCCTATTAAAGTTCAGTGGGAGTTGGACACTTAAGTCCCTTAGGCTCCTTTAAAAATCCCAGCTCTAAATGTTAAGCGCTAGTTGATGAATAGTGCTGCCCCCGGTGCGCCAGGTCTGAGGACGGAAGGAAAAGGGAAAGGATGAAAGAAGTCTTGCATCCCTGGTGCCCCTTGCAGAGGCTAAGCACATTCCCAGTCTTTGTGTGCAGTGAGCACAAGGACTGTGTAAGGCTAGCACTAACAGCCATGCTAGTCACCCGAAGGGGGTGGTGGAGGAGCAGCAAGTGTACAGCCATAGGCCCACCCCCGGATACAGACTGTTCCATTCAGAGGGTACACCTGGGGTGTCTATGGCCCCCTTTTTTCCTTCCATGCCTCAGGGACAATAAGCCTGAATCAGAATATTTCCCAAGTCCCTTGCTGTGGTGCTGTGTACCCTCCTACCCTAAGAAGTGGCTATAGAGATCTTTGTCTAAAGCAAAGCAATACAGAAATAAATGATAGGGCCAGAGCCTCAGGTGTTGTAAATGAGCATAGCTTCATTCATTCTGCAGTTGAAGATCTAGCCTGTAAAGCTCTGGCTGATATTCTGCCCTGTTGTTTCTAGGTGTTTCAGCACATGTGGTACTATGTGTCACTGGAGCATGGGATTTAAGATACAAGGTCCCTACGCTTTTTCTTACGGTGTCACAATCTCACTGTTGTTTTAAACAATCTTGTTTTTTAACCTGTGTAACCGGGTATCCTATGAAAAAAGCATCAACCCCAGCTCATTTTCAGCTCTGCACATATGCCCAGGGGAAAAGGTATGAGTGGCTGCATGGGGACACAAAGGGACTGAAGGCTCATAGGACTTGCTAGCTGGGGAGTTTTTCTGTTTACTTTCTGATCATATTAAGTTTTTTTTCTTATTATAAACATTAACTCTTGAGGAAAAGATCTTGTTGACTTCAGCTTTTTTTTTTTTTTTGATTGAGTCATTCTATTAGATTGCATATTATTGACAAAACAGTGAAAAATGGCTTTTTTGGAATATCCCAAGAATTCATCATAATATCACACTGTGATTCAGATGGGACTCTTATTGACTTCAGTCTAATAGTAAAATTTGGAATGATCATTCTAAATGCCTCATTCCATTACAAACTCTGAGCATCTTCTTACGGTGCACCTATGAAAAGCTCACTGTTTCACTCTTATGAATTTTTGTTGAGGGAGAACTTGCAGCATGGACAATGTTTTCTAAATAAAACAACTCACATTTTTAAGCACTATAACAAAAATTCAGATTAAAAATACAAATAGGCATGCAGAAAAATTACTATAAGCACCCACGCCTTGTGTGTTTGTCCTTTTCTCTAGTTTCAAAATGACCCAATGAAAATTAAGTTTTGAAAGTTACTGACCAACTAAGATCTTGTATACCAGGTTTCAGCTGATACCCGGACAACTTTAATGGTGTGAGGAAGCTACTGTTATGGTTAGTTTGTTACATGTAGTAAAAGGGAAATACCCCGCATGAAATCAGTGTTGCCGATTGTAGGCTGAGTGGTAAAGAACAGGAACATTTGTGTTAATACTTTTAGACTGGAAAAAATTCTGATAGTTTAGTTATAGAATTTATATAAGTCTTTATTCCAAGGTTTCAGAAAGGTTTATGGAACTAACACTGGCATTTTTGAGAGAACAAATGTGGGGACATAGATGCCATATTTCATATGTTTAGCAACGCCCTTCTCTGAGCTGCCACTCTCTATTTACAGCCGTGCATCATAAATAATATACTTTCTTACTCTTAATTCACTTGCTGCTATATTGCCAGCCAGGCTGTAAAAGATTCCAGTATAATACATGACCATATCCAGAGGCCAAATTAATGGTTAAGGTGGAGCCAAATACTTACTTATCAATCGAGACTCTGTAGGTTGAATGACTTCATAATGCAAGCTGGCAAGTTGTAGTTTTTTTCACAGGAAATTACATCTGGCTGCAGCAACTAATGACAAAACTACTGCTAAGAAACTGCTGCTTATTTTATTGTTCTTCAGGTAATATTATTTGATGGCTGTTGCTCTGTGTAAACTTTCCAATAAATTAGCAGTTTTAAGCTGGATAGAAGCATGTTCCAGTGTACTGATCACAGAACTGGAAGGCTCAGAGTAATGGCGCTGACAGTGACTGCCCCTGTGACTTGCCCAACTCACTCAAACTCTGCCCGTAGCTTTACTACGGGGAGAGTTGCCCCTGGTTCAACTTAAGATGTGTTTTTAAAATGGATTTAGTAGAGCTGGTGCAAAAAGGTGTGTGGACATTGAGTGAAATCCTGGTGTCATTGAAGACGATGGGAGTTTTGCCATTGAGTTCAGCGGAATCAGAATTTCATGTACCTATTTTAATTTATACCAAATTGATGTCACTAAACTAGTACAAATTTGTATGTTGGCAAGGCCTCGGTTTACTCACCTGGAAACTGGGGATAATATTTACCTGCCTCAAGATACATTGAAAAGGTTAAATAATGTTTGTAGAGTACTTTGAAGTTTATCAAGTTTAATAAGCCCAATAAGTACGGATTTATTATTATCATCATTAACTTAAAGATTTTTTTTCCCTGTGCTTCAGTATTCTTCTTCTGGTGTCTAACACTGTGGCCTTGCTACATGAGAAAGTTGTATCGGTTTAACTTAAGTCAGTTTTTAAACTAATTTAGTGAAACTGGTGTAAACCCTTATGTTTTTGCTTAAGTTGGTTTATTTGCTTCTATTTGATGTAGCTTATACCACTTCCACACTGACTTAGAATAAAGCAAAGTAAGCGTGTCCACATAGCCTTTTGAACTGGTTTAGCAATATTGGTTGAAATTGATTTTAATATCTCACCTTGCATTAAACCAGTGCAACTATCTTGGGCAGACAAAACTTAAAGATAAAAAATATATATATCTCTTTGCCTCACTGTGGATCTCTGCTGAATGCTTTGTACTGGTCTCCACACACTGAGCTGTCATTGAGAATTCCATGTGTAACAGAGATCCACAAGGTGGACTGCAGAGGAGAAATTTGCTATTGCTGAATTATAGTAGAGATGTTAAAGAAAGACAGGAAATTCAGTAATACCCAGTCACAAAGTTATTTACTGTAACTGTTCACTATTATATACAGCACAACTGATTATCTCTACAGTTTGTAAATTCTGAAGGAAGGGTTACTTTAAAGAAGATTGAATTATAAAATGTTGGATGGATTATGGAAAATAAGGAATGATATTTTTTTCATATATTTAATTCTTAATATTATACCATTCTTTCTTTTGTTTGAGAGGATTAAATAAATGTCAAGGGTGATATTTAAAAAGTCAACGTAAGTCTATATGTTTTCCATATATAATAAAATGTGTTTAGAATAATCCAGTCTAAAAATAATGCTAGTGCCCAGGTTGAGTTAACAAAGAATTATGTATATATTTTTGAGTGCATATGTGCATTCACATTAATAAATGCAAAATTAGAAAACTGATTCTATAATTATAACAACATGCCTAGCACTGATAGCAGAAACGATTTCCAGTCATGTGGTCTCCAGACTGGGAGCATCTCCTTTCTAAATGTCTTTTATCTATACCCCGATATATCCTACTGATGAAAAGGTATTTGTCATGGCATGTCATACTTTGAGACCCGTTTACATGGCATGTGACACAAATCATGTCATAAAAGCATGATTCTGGGAGAATATGACTAGTAAAAGACCTTCTGGATTGCTGTAAGATGGCAGGATGTTGAATTCCTTAGCTTAATGGTATTTTTACATGAATTTATAATGCTTCCCCCCACTTACTGATTCTTATTTGCTTGCTGTATAGATGTGGTTTTTCAAACTGGAGAAGTGCTTCACACAATATCATGATTCTTAATAAAGCCTTGTTCCTATCATCAAATATTACAGCATGCTCAACTATGACTAAGTGAAATTATCTCTGAGAATTTTTCTATAACAAACTGGAATAAATACACTAAAACTGTGTTCTTGCTGTGATAAAAGGTCTGATTGAACTTCACTGGAGAAGAAAATTCAGATTGAAACTCCATCTGTAACTCACCCAGTTGTGCCTAACTCCCCATAGAGACTGCTGCTAATATGTCGGGTCGGCCACTATTTGACCTCTGTATTTGAACACACATTAAGTTAATAAACCTATTAAGATTTTGCTGAATTTGTGTGTTGTTGTTAATATGCCTTCATCATGCACTCTGACTGCAATAAATGCATATTAATAACTGTACAGATTTTCAAATTATGGATCCAGAATGCTACATGTGAAAAAATCCACAGGCAAAATTGTTGTCTCTGCACAGAATGCCTTGGTTTAGATGCCATTGTTTCAGCCATTTTAGATACTCTTGGAAGATATCCTATCATAAAGGTTTCAGTGGTAGCTATGTTAGTCTGTATCAGCAAAAAAAAACCGAGGACTCCTTGTGGCACCTTAGAGACTAACAAATTTATTTGGGCATAAGCTTTCGTGGGCGAGAACCCACTTCATCAGATGTATGAAGTAAAAGATACAGGAGCAGGTATAAATACATGAAAGGATGTGGGTTGCTTTACCTAGTGTGAGGTCAGTCTAACGAGATAAATCTATTAACAGCAGGATATCAAGGGAGGAGAAATAACTTTTGAAGTGGCCCATTACAGACAGTAAGAGAGTGGCCCATTACAGACAGTTGACAAGAAGATGTGAGTAACAGTAGGGAGAAATTAGTATTGGGGAAATTAAGTTTAGGTTTTGTAATGACCCAACCACTTCCAGTCTTTATTCAGGTCTAATCTGATGGTATCTAGTTTGCAAATTAATTCCAGTTCTGCAGCTTCACATTGGTGTCTGGGTTTGAAGATTTTTTGTTGAAGAACTGCCACTTTGAGGTCTGTTATTGAGTGACCAGAGAGATTGAAGTGTTCTCCTACTGGTTTTTGAATGTTATGATTCCTGATGTCAGATTTGTGTCCATTTATTCTTTTGTGTAGAGACTGTCCGGTTTGGCCAATGTACGTGGCAGAGGGGCATTGCTGGCACATGATGGCATATATCACATTGGTAGATATGCAGGTGAACAAGCCCCGGATGGTGTGGCTGATGTGGTTAGGTCCTAGGATGGCGTCCCTTGAATAGATATGTGGACAGAGTTGGCAGGGTTTGGTCTCTGGGTTGGTGTTTTTGTTGTATAGTTGCTGGTGAGTATTTGCTTCAGGTTGGGAGGCTGTCTGTAAGCGAGGACTGGCGTGTCTCCCAAGGTCTGTGACAGTGAGGAGTCATCCTTCAGGATAGGTTGTAGATCTTTGATGATGCGCTGGAGAGTTTTTAGTTGGGGGCTGTAGGTGATGGCTAGTGGCGTTCTGTTACTTTCTTTGTTGGGCCTGTCCTGTAGTAGGTGACTTCTGGGTACTCTTCTGGCTCTGTCAATCTGTTTCTTCACTTCAGTAGGTGGGTATTGTAGTTGTAAGAATGCTTGATAGAGATCTTGTAGGTGTTTGTCTCTTTCTGAGGGGTTGGAGCGAATGTGGTTGTATCGTAGAGCTTGGCTGTAGACAATGGATCATGTGGTGTGGTCTGGATGAAAGCTGGAGGCATGTAGGTAAGTATAGTGGTCACTAGGTTTCCAGTATAGGGTGGTGTTTATGTGACCATCACTTATTAGCACTGTAGTGTCTAGGAAGTGGACATCTTGTGTGGACTGGTCTAGGCTAAGGTTGATGTTAGGGTGGAAATTGTTGGTGGAATTCCTCAAGGGCCTCCTTCCCATGGGTCCAGATGATGAAGATGTCATCAATGTAGCACAAGTAGAGTAGGGGCATAAGGGGACGAGAGCTGAGGAAGCTTTGTTCTAAGTCAGCCATAAAAATGTTGGCGTATTGAGGGGCCATACGGGTACCCATAGCAGTCCCACTGACTTGAAGATATAAATTGTCCCCAAATCTGAAATAGTTGTGGTTGAGGACAAAGTCACAAAGTTAAGCCACCAGGTTTGCCATGATGGTATCAGGGATGCTATTCCTGATGGCAGACCTCAAAGTGGCAGTTCTTCAACAAAAAATCTTCAAACCCAGACACCAATGTGAAGCTGCAGAACTGGAATTAATTTGCAAACTAGATACCATCAGATTAGACCTGAATAAAGACTGGAAGTGGTTGGGTCATTACAAAACCTAAACTTAATTTCCCCAATACTAATTTCTCCCTACTGTTACTCACATCTTCTTGTCAACTGTCTGTAATGGGCCATTCATCAAAAGTTATTTCTCCTCCCTTGGTATCCTGCTGTTGATAGATTTATCTCGTTAGACTGACCTCACACTAGGTAAAGCAACCCACATCCTTTCATGTATTTATACCTGCTCCTGTATCTTTTACTTCATACATCTGATGAAGTGGGTTCTAGCCCACAAAAGCTTATGCCCAAATAAATTTGTTAGTCTCTAAGGTGCCACAAGGACTCCTCGTTTTTTTTTCTGTCATAAAGGATTCATCTATATTGTAGAATCATACTGTTTTGATGTGAGGCAACATTTTTATGGACAAATAATAAACACCTCTTAAGTGAGGGTTTGCATTAATTACACCATTATAGTAAGTATAATTGGGCAATAGCTGTTTTTATGCTAAATCATGTATTTAATTTCACAGAGATCACTGGGCAAAACCATATGATAAAATGTTCGTAGTGCTTAATTTTCACAATTGAAGAAAGCCCATTGTAGGAGACTCAGGTACGCTGCATAATAGATGATGCAGGTTGAGGGACACCGTAAAACTTCCCTAGGTTCTTCGCTGTGAAACTCCATTATAAAAACTCTGGGAATAATCAACAGATAGCACACATGTTACCTCTCAGAATGAAGTAGAAGATCCAATCAGCAAAAAAAGATGATAGGAAAATAGAATTTCCATGCCATTCATCCCTATGTCATTCTATTTGCATGAAAATAATTTTAAAGCAGAGATCATGAGTCTAATGAGAGTGGGAATGTTCCCCCTCAGATGGAAGCCACTTGTGGATGGTAATGAAACCAATCTGTAAATTAGTTTTTAAGGGATGCAGTACTTTATCACTGGCACCAGTGTCACCATGCGGACAGCCTTTCCCTCTCTTTGGAGTGGAATGAGATTAGTTGTAGATTAAGAGTGATGACAGAATCGAGTGCAAATCACACCCTCCACAGTGTCCACAGACCCTAATGATTACATAGTACTGCTTTCCTTAAAGAGTTGCATGTCTTATTCAATGTAAATGGTGAAAATGTGGCATTTTAGACCCAATGATGTGTTTTTCTATTGATGCTGTCACAGTAGCCAGCTGCTGAAAGAAGAGCTGTGTGTCAGATTCCATTTTCCTCAGTGATTCATCAAACAGTGGCAGTTCATGCATGCAGTATCAGAATGGGAATAAATAAGTTACAGCCATGCACTGAGGAAGGTACTGTCTTATTAAACTCCCACCAACTATTAATCCATTCAACATGTGTGGACAAAGCTTTCTGGGCACATGCACCCAATCTTGTATTTGCTAGTCTATAAACTAAATGCCTGTTTTCAGGAGGGAATTTATAGAATAAGAATGTCATCTCATGAGCTAGTATGAGTGAGAGAACAGAGAAGAGCAATTCTAATATGCCTGTTATAAACAATATTACACTCATACCATACAAGGTAACCACCAATATAAATCTTGCTCGGGATTTTTAAAAAAAATAAATTATAGTATTTTTAAGAGGGGGAAAACTCCCTGCAATAATAGAATGTCCCAGGAGGAGAAAATTAATCTCCTTACATGCCAGGCAGGATTGGCTCGTGTCTGAGAGCTGCATGGTTTGAAATACTATTAGCACAATAAGCACTGGGAAAGTCTGTATACAGACTGGTGAAAAATCTGTACATCATTTAAGCTGAAGGAAAATGTGTATTCTGGGACAGGTTCCCAGCTGGCGCAAGTCAGAGTAGATCCATTGAAGCAAATGCAATTTTACCATTTTACACCAGATGAAGATTTGGCCAATAGTTAGAGTCAAATTCTGACCTTGGGTATGGGCTTGCAACTCCCATTTACTTTAGCGAGAGTAGATTTTGCCCTTTAACTTTAAAATACTCTTACAGGATTAACTTAGCTTTTAGATATATATTATCTATCTAGGATATGACAGGAAGTAGAGAGATACAGAGGTAATAAACAAAAAAACAAAGCAGAAAGGCCTAGACTTTTAAGATTATGGTCTGACTCTATTAAGGCACATGTTGAGGATGGTGCAGCCTAGTGGGAATTGAAGGAGACATTGGGTGGGATCCAGAAAGATACTTCGGTGCCTAAACCCCATACTTCAGTGTCGAAATCTTGTGTTTCGGTGTATAAGTTCCAATTTTTAGGCTCCACTGTGGTCCACAAAACTCCTGTGGAACCTTGTAGGTGCCTGAACTCACTCAATGCCTAATTTTTCTGGGTAAAAGTTTCCTAGATGCCTATTTTCCGCCTCTGGGCATGTGCACTGTTGCTCCTGTTAGGCAGCTGTCTGGCTCCTGCCTAAGGCTCTGAGCTATTCACAAATGGGGTGTGGCAGTGGGGAGGAGGGGAGGCATTTGGCTATGTTACCTGATCTAGTTGGTGTGCTCCAACGATTGGGCACTTTCTCCTGCTGAAGCTGTTCTACCATGGATAAATTTTGAAACAGTGACTGGAGCAGGAGATCTGGATCCTGGGTCTCCCATCTCCCATTTCTCTCTATGGTCTAGTGACTGTTCCACTGTGGAAAAATACCTAAATACACATTGGGTCAGAGAGAGCGAGAATGATTTTGTAGTCCAGTGGTTAGGGCAGCCACCTGTGGAAGACCCATGGTCCAGTTGCCCTGGTTCAATCACTCTGTCATTATTTATCCACAGAAGAACAGGTTCAACAGGAGAAATTGAGGAGTATCAACGTCAGAGTATGCTGTAGCTCTGTGGATTTCAAATCCTTTCTCCCCCTCTGGCAGGGAGGAATTGAACCTGGGCTAAAGGTGGGCAGCCGCACCACCACCTCCTCATCCAGCTGTCTTCTGCGGTTCGAGCAGGTGGCTAACTCATTCTACAGGCGGCTGGTTCCCATTCATGGATAGCTAAACAGAGATGCCTCTGAAGAAGTGGGTTTTTTACCCACGAAAGCTTATGCCCAAATAAATCTGTTAGTCTTTAAGATGCCACCAGACTCCTCATTGTTTTTTTTTAACAGAGATGGATGCCTTTCTGTGTCCCAGACATAGGCATCTCTCTTCAAGAGAGGCACAGGGTGTAGGACACACCCCTGTTGGCATCTCCCCTTGGCTATCTTACGCAGCAACCCACTTAGCATGAAAAAAAATGAGGAGTACTTGTGGCACCTTAGAGACTAACAAATTCATTTGGGCATAAGCTTTTGTGGGCTAAACCCCACTTCATCGCATGCACAAATAAATTTATTAGTCTCTAAAGTGCCACAAGTACTCCTCAGTTTTTTGGGTTTTTTTTGCTAATCCAGGCTAACACGGCTACCACTCTGAAACCTGCCACCTAGCATGCTGGCTTTTGTGCTTCACATTTTAAGGTGCCTAGCTCCCTCTGTTCATTTATAGGGAGAATAGGTGCCAAACTCACGCTTTGTAGATTGCAGTCGTTGTTTCTGTGATTTTCTAGGCACCTACAAATTAGGCACTTTCAACACTTAGTTTTGCCATGCCTAAGTCCCTTTGTAGATCCTACTCATGTGTCTATATTGATTATTTAAAAAAAAATTAACCAGCTCTCTGGCTTTCTTTCTCTTTTTTGGTAAAAAAATTAAAATAATAATTAAAATTTCATTAAAAATGTGGCAGATTTTGACCAGCTCACTTATATTAATGGTGATCTGCACAGTGGAAGGTAGGCATGAGTCGACCTCTTTCCTGTGCCTCCCATTTGGGGTGGCTGGTGCTTCCAAGGATACAAACAGAGAACAGTTCTTGCACTCATGGGAGCACAAAAGATTCCCACGTTACAAAATTAGTTGAAATAATGACAAAGGGTCTGAAGTGGATTATTTTTGTAGCTGTAAATTGTACTAATTTTCTTTGTTGCTCCATAGGAAGTCTGATGTGCTCACCTGACAACTTCATAACTCTATTCCAGTTCCTGTCTTCAGGCTGATTAATTGCTGAGGCAAAATAGAAACACCCCCATATCTTACAACCAGAATAAAGCTGAACTGTTTCTTCCTTCTGTGGCAGCAAACATGTGCTACTGTGAAAAGCATTATTGTTCAGGAGGACTCTTTGCCACTCTAGGATGATATTAATAAAATACTGATAATGAATAATAACACAAATATTTTAAAGAGCTAATCCAAAGAAATCAGTGTTTTCAAAGGTAGGTTTGGAAATAACTAATTTTTAAGAGTATTATATACCCCCAAAGAAAACAAGTTCCAGTCTGGAATTCTAGTAGAGGAAATATATGTTTAAAACCAACAGGGTAAGGAATTTCTGATTTGTACTGTTTAGAAGTCACACCTTTACATTCATCTGTGCATAACAGCTCATTTGAATATTAGTTGTTGGAGGGCTAAAAGCAATTGTGCAGTCGTTTTCAAAACACCTGTAGTAACTGTGGTTAGGAAACTGCCATAGACCTTTTAGAAATGCTTTGGATACAGTGGGCTTGATTCTGCTCCATTAAAGTCAATAAGAATCTTTGCCATTTCAATGGAACAGGATCGAGCTAACAGCATCAACTCTTTAGAAGTACGCAGTTCTTTAGTAATGATAAAAAAAATGTAATACTGACAAGCTAAAGATGGGGATGCTAGGAAAGTGAAAATAATCAGTGCAGATAAATAAGTTTTCTGAATAGAAGTTAGTGTATATTTAAATAAAATATAGTACTCAATATATACTGTTTGCTATTGCTTTACTTTAGAACCTGGATAACTATGCAGTATTGCAACTTTGTAAGTTCACAAGACTTACTATGTAAGACTAAGCAATCTCAAGATAAATGTTCTGGTTCTGTCTTTTAAACCTCATCTATAGCATAAGCCCTAACAAATAAATTTAGTACTGTACCTGCAAGTACAGAGACCTAGTAATCTGCACAAATATTAAATCAGCACTCTGCATGACACTTACCATGTAATTATAGCATAGTTACCTGTTTACATTGGCCCTGTGAAATAGGGATTGTGCTGTTTCACAGTAGAAACTGTAACTTAGATGTGAAATTGCAGTGCACTTGAACTGCTTTCGTGTGTGCTTTCTCTCCAAAACAGTAATTCATATGTATGGGTTCCTTGGTTTTCTGTGAAATTATGAATACATTAAGTGATATTAAAGCATCTTTTATTATTGAATGGTTAACTGGTTACATAAGGAGGTAAAGGGAAGAGTACTCCAGTGGGTTGGAAGAGGCGGGTAATTACAACTGTACTTCAGAAAGCTTCATTGCATGTGCTTCACGCAAGACAGAGCCAATGGAGCACGACTGCCTAGGGCACGTATGTCCCAGAGGCTTTGAGTTGTTTATTTAGGTTTTGAGAAAAACACAGTATGACCCTAATAATACTTATGTATTTTGAATTGGATTTTTACATCTACATCACACAATTCTATCCTGCATTAAAATGCAGCTTCAGCATAATTTTCAGATGCCTCATTTGCTAATGGAGCTTCACAAAACTACTCGAATACAGGCCTCTAATTGACAGGGAATATTATTACAGTTAATTTAGTATATATGTTAAGCTTATGAATAGCCTTTTTTTAAAGAGTATTCATGGTCCATCTGCCCATGTACTCCTTGACACATCAACAGTGTTTGACAATTTAGAAATATTGTGAAAGTCAAAGAAAGTGTTTTCTTCCTTGCCCTTTCGGGAGACAGTATTGTTTAATGGCGATAGCAAAAGACTGGCAATGGGGAGACCTGGGCCCACAGTTGCTACTGACTCCTATTGAATCCTGTTTTGAAGGCTCAAGTGGTGCACAGGCTTTATGCTATGCTACTTCAAGTCATTAATCTATTTGTGACTCACTTTACCTGTCTGTAAAATAGGGTTGATAAATACTTAGCTGCCTGGGTAAAGTGATTTGATAGAAGGTATGACAGAAGTGCAAAATATTACCATTGTATGTTTGTATGTCTCACAGGTATACAACGAGGTAATATCTTGTAGTCCCTCATTCCTTTGTTTACCAAATGTTGGCATTGACTTCCTTAGCAATACTTCTAATTTGGCAAATCACTTTTAAAACCTAGTAGTCAAAAACATACATTTTGGGTTAGCAGAAGGTCGTCAAAAGAAATGGATCAGGCAACTTTGGAAATCAACAGAAAAATCCTGAGACCTATCGCTGAGTTATTTTGCCTTTTTCTTATGTATGTCTCAGATAGTAAACTGAAAGAATTGGTATTAGAAGGAGCTACCAAGATTTTTTTCTAAATTATTATAAAGAGCTATGCATTGCTTATGCAAGACACAAAATAGTGCAATATGGTAAAAAATAACCCACACAATTGCTTGGCTGAAATTGAAACATTCTCTTACTTCTGCAATACATTCTTGGACCCCTGTTCACACAACAGTGCACTCATTATACTGCCTTAGCTCCCTTGCCTCAAATGGATTCAGATAGAACAAGTTGAGAGCATAAATAAATCTCTTACAAAATGCATACAGTGGAAAGAGGTTTGTTTCTTTCCTGAACCATGGCTAGATTGTTTCCAAGTAGATGTTCCTACTGTAAATCCCAAATTGCTATTGGGAATCCATCTTATTATGAGAATGAGTGAATGATTTTCTGATCAAATTAACCTTTCTTAATATGGTGCACCAATTGTTATTCATATTGGTATTAATATTAATGTAGTCTTAATACTGTGCTAGTGGTGTTTATTTTTCTTGTGGGGGGGATGGGTAGAGTGCCAAGGGAGGGTTTACAAAGGGAGATTTTCTTTCTGCATGTTACCAGTTAAAACTTTGCATGCCAGCACACATTGGATGCTCTGTGTTCTATCATTTCAAAGGAAAACCGATCCACTTACATAATTCTGGGATGTGAAATGCATATCCATAAGAGCAAGAGAATGATGCATATGAAACTTACCAAGGTGCATAAAGGGTTAATAAATAGTGGGCGGAAATATAGGTTGATGAATAGTGGAACATTTACTTAACATTCTTTCATATTCTTGACCTCCAAGTTCCACTGTTTTCATGTCATCTTTATTAGCATCATCTTAAACTGTTTGTAATGCATCCAAGCACTTTGAATGTCTTCTAATGTACTCTTTGGAAATTAAGAACCGACACAAAGAGCCTGCAAATGTAACTCCCCATTAAAAATCAAACACCCTTGAAAATTATATGAATAAAAATTGACCATTCCTACTAGTCAGAAAATATAATAAAGATCCGCTGACAGCTAAGACAGTGGATTTTCTCTCGTCATTAAGCCACCAACTTGCATGATACAGAAACTATAATATAACAATGACATATATTGCAGTGTAATGCCCTAAGCTGTTTTAATGCCATATATTTAAAAAAATCTATAATCAACAAACAGTAATTTAGCACTAGTAAAATTCTGATTTTGAGATTGGGAATCCATCTTATTATATAGAATCTATTTATTATCATTTATTTTCACTGATGTTTGCTTCTCCCTTCAAATTCCCCACCACCACCTCCAACATTAATGTTAAAACAGCCAAAGTTTATTAATCACAAGATGTGGTGTTCTTAAATACCTCTTGCTTTGAATTTAAAGTGGGCTGTTCATCTCTTTGAAAGTGAAATTAAATTCAAAATTAGTACCCTTGATTATGAAAGCGAGCAAGCAGTCAAGCATGATTTTTCTGAACAAATTAACCATCTTTAGCATACTGAGTACAGTACTCAATACTTACTCACAATGGGGTAGGTTGTGATAGGTCCTTAAGAATATGCACAAAGTTTGTGTCAAGGGAACCTATCTCCTCTCTGTGCTCAACACAAGCAACTGACTGAGAAGTATAGAGGTTATGCTCAGGAGAAGTCAGGGACAGCCTCAGAGTGAACAGGGAGGAGCTGGGGCCATGGGTTCCTCCCACTCGACAATAGCCAAAGTGGTGGGCTTGACCAAAAAAAAAAGAGTGAGTGGCACTGTTCTAAAGGGCAGTGTAAATTTTAGGTTCCCTGGACACAATCGAGAATTCAAGGAGGGATTGTCCCAGCTTCCCCCGAGACAGGTGCGACTGCACATCATTCCTGTTTGAGTCCGTGTCTTAAAGGGACAGCCCATTATGACTAGTAGCATAGCCTTAGTCTTGTGATTTTCATTAGTTTTTTTAATTTATCTTTCAATGTAAATTGGAAATGTAGGATTCCGTCTAAGTTACAGAATTCTTGGGAATTTCTGTTTCATTAACAAACATAAGGCCAGATTTCAATACCTGTAGTCAAGTGGAGTGTAGCACTGTACCTCACAAGTATCCTCATTGACTTCATTTGGGCTATGTTATGGGGGTAGAGGCGAGGGGGTTCTAGGCCTTATGCTGTAACAGTCACCACACGGTTAATGGACTGTCTAGCTACTTCCCCACCTGTAGCTAATTATTTGACCAGCAACAGTTGGGATGAAAGGCAGCAGCTCAGGCAGAGAGGGGCTGTTGCCAGGGAACCTAAGGAGGACTCTGAAAATAAGGAGGAAGTGGCACAAGGAGTTGGAACCTCCAAGGACAAAACATTGGAACTAGCTGCTCTTTGAGAGGGGCCCTGAGGCAGATGAAAGTAGGATGTAGCAGGGAGTCTGAAGGAGCAGATATTATGTGCTTAGTATAGGTTCCTTGGGCTGGAACCCAGAGAAGAGGGAGGGCCTGAGTTCCCCTACCTGCCACCAAAGAAGGGGGTGTAAAGCCCTCCTGACGGAAAAGTTGCAAGGACTATTGAGCCCAGTTGAAGACCTGGCACAAAGTCATTGGACTTTTGGTTGATTGGACTTATTATTACCCCAGAATGGGTGGAACTGTAAGTGACCTGCCCAGATAGCTGAGCTTTGAGAAGGGACAAATCATCACAGACTGTCAACAGGTGGCACCAGAGTCAGATGGCTACCCTACTGCTACAAGGGAGCACACCAGCTGATGAGTGACCCTTCTACAGGCTCCTTGTGGCATAAGGAACTTAAGTGAGAATGAGGGTGTCAGACTCTCAACCACCAGACTTCTAAACTCTTGGCTGTCTGCACCAATAAACTGAACATAGTTTGGAGGGGCTATTATAAGCATTTATTAATATGATTTGTTTTGCATATAGTGCATAACATATACATATGTCCATAATAAATACATTATACAAGTATTTGTGTTGTTTTTTTAAAGTAAGCCTGGTGCTTCAATGTGAGCAGGGGAAAGTTTCTGTAGGATGTAGTTACATTCCAAAGCCCAATCAAGCTTCTAAACACACTGCTATAAAAACAGAGAAGTGTATCTTTAAACATTTAAAAAAGGATTTTAATTAGCAACTTAATTTTCAGTGCTAAGTAGAATGTGGTTGTGTTCCTCAAATGAAATGAAATAACACATTTTGGTTTTGTGGATTTTGCTTGTGTTGTGACAAGCGTGAATATCTTCCTAATAAGATTGATTAGCCTTTTGGCCTCTTTACTTAATATTTTTGTCATTCTTCTGTGGAAGTTCCTGAGTGCCTCTGGTCAGGGTTATTGGAATTTGGAACCTCATCTATAATTGTCTACCAATAGGGGTGACATGATGTGTCTCTTGCCGCATTAACTTTATCTTTCCCTGTAAAACATTATCACAGCAAAAATCTGAGCTTGTAAACAAAAGGCTTGTCTTCATCTTGATCAGAGAAATGAAATTTATAATTTAAATGAGAAAAGTTAATGAACTTGATGCACAGGCCAGAAAAAGTGTTGTAATATGCCAATTTTGTCCTCATAAGGATGCTTCCAAACATTCCCATTAAGGTATTGATTGTGTCCATTTAGCAAAGTGAAGGGGACAATGAACTCCCTAATGGTTTCCACATCAAACCATTAGTGTCTAGCCCCCAAAACAAAGGAAATGCCTTAATCATATTCCTTAAACCCCTAAAATATTTGAATATAAACATAAGTAAAAATACAGGTGTTAATGCTGATGTGGTTCTTTGGAAGATAAAAAAAGACTCTTAAGGATACTTGCTGCTAAAGTATACAGGCTTTTGTTGTTGCTTATATGAATGTGTACATCAGGTTTTACCATTATACATCTGAAAATACAACCGGTAAGCAAGGATCTTCACCGGACTTTAGAGTAACATTTTGTAAAGAGAGACATGAGACTGTAAAATGACCAAGGGATGCTTTGGAGTCAGACTTGCTATTCTGTAGCATGGAATTAAAAATCTGCTAGTTGTACCTTCCATCACATTTGATTTCCACATTGCAGAAGAGTAATTGTCATGTCAGCCATTGTGTATGATAGCTTGTGCTACTGCTGCTGTCCCTCCACAGGCCCAAATTATACTGGTTTATTAGTCGAAGGATGTTTCTGATAAGACCACAAGGGTGTTCATATTTTCTTACTGGAGGTAAAGGTCATCCCTGAGAAGTGGTCTGTATGTTAAAACTGTTCCAAATGGTTAGTTTTAGCAATAAGGATAGACTATGCAGTCTATGTAGGAGACCTGGGTCCAGCAATAGCCTCAACACTCTTGCACCTTATGGGGCTACTGGAGCAAGGAGATGTCAACACTGCTGACTTTGCACTTTATCCCTGGCTGGAAATACAGCATCACATCGTGTGCTGAGACTGACACCAGTGCAGCTTTGAAAACTGGGGAGTCGGATCTGTCAGCTGCATCTTCTGAAATGATGAAACATTTTGTGTCCGTGAAGTACAGGTACTAATTCCCCATCAGAGAGTTGTGAATAACCTGTCTTCCCGATCTCATCTCAGGCATCCCACATGGCAGCACGTAGTGTTGTTACTGCACTACTAGGCTGATTGCTCAAATAGCTTTAGATTCCTAAGGTGGTGTATAAACAGATGTGGGCTTCATGGTTAACAAATTGCACTGTTTACTCAGACAGCAGCTGCAGAGTGAAAATATAGTGTAGCTCACTTAACCTAAGCCCAGTTTGAAAGAACATGCATTATTTTCTCCACAGCACATCCAACCATAAATGCAAGACTGCAAAGGATAAGTAATAAGACACTGTTTCTGTTATTAATTGTCTTTAATAATGAGGTTAAATAATCATATATAAAATTTAATTAAGCAAATAAATCTGCTAAACTTCCTGAGGGCTGAAGTAAATATGCCAAATCAATGGGAGAGGGAGGAAAAATGCTTTAAACTATGCTTTATTTATATAAGTAAATAAAAAAAAGCTTTTTTTTTATAAGTAAAAGAGTCTCAGAAAGTGTTTGAAAGTTAGCCAGTGCTAAATGCAGACCTTGAGCATTTGCATACTTGAGTGTAGAACAAGTCAGCATACTATTGATTGGAGTATGGTGGGATAAATGTGTGGCTTCTGCCCTTAATGGAAGCTGATTGTTCAGGGATGTGCTGGCAAGGCTGGTCGATTCTCTAGCTGTTGTTTACTGTGGAGGACGATATCAATTTTCCAGAGGGATGATTGGTGGGATGTCAAGGCTGTCACCCTTTTCTTCCCATCACTGACAGACAGCTGAGTGACAATTACAGTGACGGGACATTGTCTGCACTGGCATATACACCAGAGGATAAGTGGCAAACAAAAAAAGGCAGCAGTGCTTTAAAAAAGATATAATCAGCAGTTGTCAGGACTAGTTACATATATGATGTCTGAATAACAAGGCCAGACTGTCCTGCCTCAGCCACTGACACACACTGTACTGTGTATGCCTCATCCTGTGTAAAAAATTAGCCCTAGGAAAGTTATTGGCTCTCTCACCAGTAATCGTGAGGATCCTGATTGGGAATACAATTTCAAGGAATTGGCTTCCTGTGTGGCTGTTTAAAAATCAAGTGAAGTGAAAGTTTGTGCAGGATTTGACACATTGGAGGTGTGTATTAGAAATGTTTTAAGTTAGGGACCTTGCTAAAGTGATACACCAAATTCACTATAGGGAATCCTGTATTGCAATGTCTTATGAAAGCCATAGGAAAAAAGCATTTGCTGATGTATTGTGACAAGTGAGTTAACAGAAGAAGGAGTTCCCTACAAGTTTGTTACTAGTGCTTACCTTGTTAGCTGATGTTTTTTTAACATACCAGTAGAACAATCACACACAAGGCTGTATTTTTGTGGCCCCTTCGCTAACAAAGATCCAGAGATATACATATTTTCTCTAATAGTGAGATGAGTACACTATCCTAATCTAGAAAACAACTGCTCATGGAAATGAGTCAAATATTTTTAATGGGTGCTAAGGGCTCTATCCTGCTCCTATGGAAGTCATCGATAACATTCCCATTGATTTAAAATTTCCATTGAAAAAGCCCTATGGGGCTAATCCTGCAAGATACTGAGTACTCTCAACTTTCCATTGAGCTTGGGTGCTATGAGAGCAGAATCATCCCCTGAAAGACGGAGATTCAGAAATTGCTTGTATTCAGCCATAAGGCACTAGAGTTACAGTGCAAAAAGCAAATGGTTTATTCTATAACTTCAGTGCCAGGAAAATTGGTTGAAATGACACTACAAAACAGATTTATCAGACAAATAGATGAACACAATTTGTTGGGGAAGAGTCAATATGACTTTTGTAAAGGGAAATCATGCCTCACCAATCTATTAGAATTCTTTGAGGGGATCAACAAACATGTGGACAAGGGTGACCAGTGAAAATAGTGTACTTGGACTTTCAGAAAGCCTTTGACAAGGTCCCTCACCAAAGGCTCTTAAGCAAAGTAAGAAGTCATGGGATAAGAGGGAAGGTCCTCTCATGGATCAGTAACTGGCTAAAAGATAGGAAACAAAGGGTAGAAATAAATGGTTAGTTTTCAGAATGGAGGGAGGTAAATAGTGGTGTCTCCAGCGGTCTGTACGGGGACCAGTCCTATTCAACATATTCATGAATTATCTGGAAAAAGGGATAAACAGTGTGGTGGCAAAATTTGCAGATGACACAATTTCTCAAGAGAGTTAAGTCCTAAGCAGACTGCAAAGAGTTACAAAGGGGTCTCACAAAACTGGGTGGCTGGACAACAAAATGACAGATCACATTCAGTAATAATAAATGCAAAGTAATGCACATTGTGAGCTGTAGCTCACGAAAGCTTATGCTCAAATAAATTGGTTAGTCTCTAAGGTGCCACAAGTCCTCCTTTTCTCTTTATAATCCCAACTATACATACTAACTGATGGGGTCTAAATTAGCTGTTGCGTGTCAAGAAAGAGATCGTGGAATCATTGTGGATAGTGCTTTGAAAACATCCTTTCAGTGTGCAACAGCAGTCAAAAAAGCAAACAGAATGTTGGGAATCATTAGGAAAGGGATAGTTAATAAGATAGAAAATATCATAATACCTCTATATAAATCCATGGTATGCCCACATCTTTCATCTTGCATACTGTATGCAGATTTGGTTGCCCCATCTCAAAAAAAGATGTACTAGAATTAGAAAAGGTACAGAGAAATGCAACACAAATGATTGGGGTATGGAACAGTTTCTATTTGAAGAGAGATTAAAAGGATTGGGACTTTTCATCTTGGAAAAGAGACAACTAAGGGGGGGATATGATAGAGGTCTATACAATCTTGACTGGTGTGGAAAAAATGAATGGGGGAATGTTATCGACTCCTTCACATGAAGACTTTACTCAGGAGTGGTTCCAAAGACCAGGTCCCACAGCAAGCTGTGGAGAGAACGGAGCACTCAGCAACTCACACACCACTTAGACTCTAAAACAACTAAGGATAATGGGGATAGGTATTTTAGGAATAATCATTTCCTATTACCATAGGCCTATTTAAAAATGAGCTTGAGCTATTACCCACACTGTGCTGTGGACTCTGTATCTAATAATAATGGATAAGAAAAAAAGGGGCACTGAGCAATTTGACAGAATTGTAGGTCTCAGAAGATGAATATAAGAATACACCAAGGCAATGAGAATATTTCCTGTCTGCTTTACAAACTGAGTGGAAAACGGCTTGGCATATAGAGTGCCTTTGCTATCCATGACCGCATGGATTCTTTTCATGCTGTCCAATTTAGCTATACAATTCCTATCACAGTGTTGTCTGGCTAACCTACACACAGGTTGAAAATTCAACTGTGTATTTGTACTTGATAGCAAGCATACTGTAATTAAATTTAACATCCTTTGGGGGAGGGGGGGAATACCAAAGAAACCCACCCACCACAGTAGCATTTAACTTTAAAAAGGGGAACCACACAAAAATGAGGAGGTTAGTTAACTGGAAATTAAAAGGAACAATCGTAACAGTAGAGATGCCTGCAAGCTGCATGGAAATTTTTTTAAAACACCATAATAGAGGCTCAAACTATATGTATAGCCCTAATAATAATAATAATTAATAATAAAAAAACAGTAAGAGGACCATACAAATGCCACCATGGCTAAACAGTGTAAAAGAGGTGGTTGGAGACGAAGAGGCATCTTTTAATAATTGGAAGTCAAATCCTCCTGAGGAAAATAGAAAGGAACATAAACTTGGAGTCATTTTGAATAGTTCTCTGAAGGCATTTTGCTCAATGTGCAGCAGTAGTCAAAAAAGCTAACAATGCTAGGAACCATTAGGAAAAGGATCGATGATAAAACAGAAAATATTATAATGCCACTTCATAAATACAGGGTACACCCACACCTTGAATAGTGTGTTCATTTCTTGTTGCCTTATCTAAAAAAACCCCGATATATTAGAATTGGAAAAAATACAGAGAAGTACCAAAATGATTAGAGGTATGGAACAGCTTCTGTTTGAGGACAGATTAAAAATATTGGGCCCATTCCATTTGTCAAAAGAAATGACTAAGGGGGGATATGATAGAGGTCTATAAAATCATGACTGGTGTGGAGAATGTGAATAAGGAAGTGTTATGTATCCCTTCACATAACACAAGGACCAGGTGTCACCTAATCTATCCTTAACAGTTAGAATGAGGCTTTTTCTCTCTTGCCCTCTGCTATTGTCCCACTCAGCCTCTGTATTTGTTTTTCCACTGGGCTCACTCTCTCCTTTCTATTTTTCCTTGTATTTTTCAGGGAATATTTTTTCTTTCTTCCTGATCTCTTTTTTTCAGCCAACTGCACCCAATAACAATCACATCACTCAGTGTTCAATTGGGTCCAAAATTTGGCAAAATGAGTTTGCTCATCCTTTTTGGCCCGATTCGTTCCTTGAGTTGCAGGCTTTGATTATATTAGCTCCACCAGAAAGAGGGACACTGTGGTGGAGAATGGCGCTCACTTCCATGTGGGGCCTGGATATAGATAGCACAGCCCCTCAAACAGGACATGGCTGTCCCAAAGCAGTCCTGATTCAATACTGCTAATGGGCAGCGTACGGTAGAGTTCTGAAGGAAACAGCAGGTTTAAAATCCTAGATGGAATACAAGAGGGATGGTGGCAGTGATACCAATATTGTCTTTAAAGGTGACCAACTTCTCTGGAACAGTTGCTCCGTTGGGCATAAAAGAGGATGCATTTTATGTCTTCTGATTTACTGCATCTGTTCCCCTGTATTAAACTTACATCACTTTGCAGGTTCTCCTCAGTTTTTCTAAGGTCTAAATACATAACTTTTTGTCTCCCTGTTTTCTAAATTGCTAAATTTTGTGTCTTTTTTAAAATTAAAAAATCCGTGCACTGAAGTCTCAGAAAACTCTTCTCAAATAAGAGGCATTATTCCAGAGCTATTGGTTTCCAGGTACACACACAGTTTTAAACATTTAGCACTTTGGGGAGAATTGCCTGCTGCAGTGGGGACATAATATGACGTATGAAGTTGGTTGTGTCCCATGAATGGTGGCAGGAGAAGCACATTGGACAATTCTCTTCTCTTTTTCTGTTCTTTCTGAAAATATATTTTCTTTTTTCTTTTTTTTAATATTATAGCATTTTGCAGCTAATGATGTGACTGATGTGAAAGCCTGTGATTTTGATTTCATATTTTTATGTTCAAGCACTGGTTCTTCAGGTTGCCAAAGAATACCAATATACCAATATACATAATTAATATTGAAGTTTATTTTTGATAGGACTCATGAAAATGCCAAACAAAAGTGATTATTAATTTCCTCTTCCAAGCCACTAGCTAATTGATTTTGTGCTGTGCTCATTAAAAATAGATATGTTGCCTTTCATAGGGCTGTCTCAGCAACCCAAGGCAGGGCATGACTCCTCAGGGATGCCATCAACTGACCATTCCATCAGACAGGGAAGAGGAGCAAGAGTGGTTGTCAGAACTGAAGTATATTTACCTCATCTCCCTGCAGATAAACATTTGCAAGGCAAATAATAAATTAGCCATTAATCAGAAGAGTGTCTGTGTTTGATGAACTCTGAATAGAGTGAAGATGTCAGGTAAGGAGACAGAGTAAACTGACATAGTGGATTTAGCCATGAGGAAATAGCTGCTAGCAGCTCAGAAATCATTTGTACTCTGTTTTCAAGAACTTTTAAGGATAAGTAAAAAGTCCAAAGACATTTGTAGAGCAGAAAAGACACTGGTTTGCAAAGTGATTATATTCTTCAATCTGCCTTCTTGTAATTAAATCTGCACTATTATCCTAACACAAACACACCTGATCTAGAAATGCACATTTCCAGAGACGCTGTACATAATAACCTATTATTACCAATTTGTTCAAGGCATTTGTACAGCATACATTTGTACAAACATAATGATCTACATTAATTTTTAGGTTAAAGTTCAAACTTCTTGTTAGCAAAGTTTTTTTTTTAATATTATTTTTAACATACTAATTAACCAGGTCATTTGTATGTCATAAATAAATGGTTTTTGCAAAATGTGCCTGATGAAAGGAGCAGGACAAATTTTGCCCTGTTTTACCCATTGAAGTCCAATCATGCATTAATGGCCACTTTTTAAAAAAGTGATCTCTGACTTCAGGTGCTCAACACAAGACATGTTGAGCCTTATGTTCAAAATTTCAGCTGCACTGTAGATGCTTAGCAATTAATCGGAGTTTCGAGTTCTAAAAATCAGGCCCAAGGTGTGTCTGAAGATGAGTATCCAAAATGAGAGGCAATTTTCTTTCCCTTCTTTTCTTAGGTGGTATAAGTAGGGCTGGTTGAAAATTTTCTGTTAACTGGTTTTCAATGGAAAATTGGGTTTTTGACTAAATGAAATTTTTAATGAAAGGTTTTTTTTGTTTAATAAAACCAAATATTTCAGCCACAAGCCCCCACCATATTTGGGCTTAGGAATACTTCCTGTGTGATGTCTCAGGCCTGCGAGTTCCCAGACAGTTGTTGCATCCTGGCCTCTGCCCTGTCTTCACTGAAACCCGTTGGGCTGAGATGCCAGTAGAAAAACAGCCTCAGTCAGGGCACCACCCACAACACCCCTGATTTGGGGACTGTCTGGTTCCATTAATTAGTCTAACCATGCTATTTAAGCCAGAAGGCAGCACAAGAAGCTGCCTGAGCAGCAAAGTCATTTCCTGTTATAGCTGCCTTGACCCCGCTTGTACCTGCACCCATTCCTGTGTCTGATTCTTGAGCTGCTCCTGTGTCCTGCCTCACCCTCGCCTTCACTCCTGTTCCACCATGCTCCTGCTCTACGCTTGATCCTTGCTTCTCCTCTGGTTCCTGCCCTTATGCCTCACTTCCAGCCATCAGTTTCCAATCCTGGCTCTGATCCCAGCCTCTGAATTCTGATTTTGCCTTGACCCTTGGCTCTGGCATTCAGTATCTGACCCTGGCTCTGACCCTTAGCTTTGAGTCTTGCCTCCCGGCCTAGCCTACATTTCCTAACATACACCATGGGCAGGGATTCTCATCTTGTACCATTTCCCCTCTTCAACAAGGAGGTCCATTGTGCATCACGAGAGGTGTAGTCATGGGTAGATGCTGTGCTGCATGCTCATTTCTGTGATAACAGAATGAGTTATTAATTTGAAAAGGAGCTCTGGGTGCTGCTGTGTAGTCTTTTTAAAAGTATGGATAGGTATCCTTTCCTTTCCTGTTTTTATTAAATGTTTCGCTGACAGGGAAAACTGCCATCCTTTAGCCTTTTACATATGTCTTATTGTTAATACGCGTCTTCACAGTGCAAACTCTGTCACCCTTGGTATTCCACTGAGACTGCAACTGTGGTAGGGCACAGTTTGATATAGAGGGACCTACTTCAGGTTTTGATTCCTTCCCTCTCCTCCGTTTAGGCTGGTGAATTTATAGAGGGATACAAATACACAAATCCAGATATAGTTGCAAGGTTTCAGAATAGTGAATACTCAATACCGCTCATTTTCATCTCCACTTATTACCCAAAGTAGAGCTTCTACCTCTGGTGGTGGGTTTCCTAGAAGGCATAGCTCTTAAATGAACCTTCCCTGTTATAAAATTAGCTGTGTTACTATTCCCCATAGTCTCCATCTCTAGACTTTCCCTGACTCATGGAAGCCTTTAAGTCATTAATTTTAAATTAATACATGTGCAGCTCATTACCACCGCCTCAAGCAAGCACTGTTGTTAAATTTATTTTAAGAGTAAGCTATTACATGTCACTAGTTGCTTTTTCACTAAAGTAATAGATTTAGAAGTAATGGATTACTGATTACTAGTATATTACTTGTATACTGTGCATGTGTGCTGCCTAATGAGACTTTGACCATACTGACTACCTTGTCATAATCACTCATGCTTGAGACAAGAATTATTTTTCTTGACAGTCCTGTAACTAAGAGAAATCTGTGTGAATTATTTGGTCTGGAAAATAACTTGACTCTTTATAAGGATTATATTTTTTTTAAATGACATTCCTGTCCCTGGTTGTTTCAGCAACTTGAGAAGATAGATTGTACCTTTCTAAAAGGTCTTCATTGTGTCCTGGCTTATGTGTTCAGAAGCATCATTTCACTGTAGCTGGAAGTTCTGCTGCAGGTGAATGACTCAGAAGGGGAAATGGATTCTTTTCACAGTCCTTTTGGAAATGGAATATATGGAGTTTAATAGAAAAGGACCTGTAGGGGAGAGAGGAGGCCAACCTATGTGAACATAAAGGAAAATAGAAGTGGTTTTCTAGCCATCAGAAAAACAGGATGGAAAAATCCCAAAACAAATACTTTTCCAATTCATAAAATCCAAGTTACCAACTAACCTCCCTTGAAGGGACATCAGCAACTTCAAATCTAGTTAAAAACACCTTAAGTGTTTTCAGGTACATCTGCCCCTGAGTCCACTTGTCAGTTGTTGTGGGTTTACAGTCACTTTTTGTCTTTAAAAACAAAACAAAACCAACCAAACAAAAACAAAATCTACTCCATTGATCTATATGAAAAACCCTGGGGAAAGTAACTTCCTGACACAATGTGCTGTCAAATGCAAAATGTAAGTAAACTGAAAAGAGAAATTTTTTCCTGTAATCTCTTTTTGTTTAACTTGTGCATTAGTGCTGCATGGTTCATTTTTAGCCAGAAATATGATTAAGTTGATGGTGGCCCATCAAATCCCAGCCTTATAAAGGTATGCAAGATTCTCAACCTCCAAGCCTCAAAGCTGTTGCACTGGACTTTGAACTATGTGGGAAAACAATGCAAAAGTAACAATAGAATCATAGAATATCAGGGTTGGAAGGGACTTCAGGAGGTCATCTAGTCCAACCCCCTGCTCAAAGCAGGACCAATCCCCAACTAAATCATCCCAGCCAGGGCTTTGTCAAGCCTGACTTTAAAAACCTCAAAGGAAGGAGATTCCACCACCTCCCTAGGTAACACATTCCAGTGCTTCACCACCCTCCTAGTGAAAAAGGTTTTCCTAATATCCAACCTAAACCTCCCCCACTGCAACTTGAGACCATTACTCCTTGTTCTGTCATCTGCTGCCACTGAGAACAGTTTAGATCCATCCTCTTTGGAACCCCCTTTCAGGTAGTTGAAAACAGCTATCAAATGCCCCCTCATTCTTCTCTTTCACAGACTAAACAATCCCAGTTCCCTCAGCCTCTCCTCATAAGTCATGTGTTCCAGTCCCCTAATCATTTTTGTTGCCCTCTGCTAGATGCTTTCCAATTTTTTCACATCGTTCTTGTAGTGTGGGGCCCAAAACTGGACACAGTACTCCAGATGAGGCCTCACCAATGTCAAATAGAGGGGAATGATCACATCCCTCGATCTGCTGGCAATGCCCCTACTTATACATCCCAAAATGCCATTGGCCTTCTGGCAACAAGGGCACACTGTTGACCAATATCTAGCTTCTCGTCCACTGTAACCCATAGGTCCTTTTCTGCAGAACTGCTGCCTAGCCATTCGGTCCCTAGTCTGTAGCGGTGCATGGGATTCTTCTGCCCTAAGTGTAGAACTCTGCACTTGTCCTTGTTGAACCTCATCAGATTTCTTTTGGCCCAATCCTCTAATTTTTCTAGGTCCCTCTGAATCCTATCCCTACCCTCCGGCATATCTACCTCTCCTCCCAGTTTAGTGTCATCTGCAAACTTGCTGAGGGTGCAATCCACGCCATCCTCCAGATCATTAATGAAGACATTGAACAAAACCGGCCCAAGGACCGACCCTTGGGGCATTCCACTTGATACCCAGCTGCCAATTAGTCATGGAGCCATTTGATCACTACCCGTTGAGCCCGACGATCTAGCCAGCTTTCTATCCACCTTATAGTCCATTTATCTAGCACATACTTTAACTTGCTGGCAAGAATACTGTGGGAGACCGTGTCAAAAGCTTTGCTAAAGTCAAGGAATAACACGTCCACTGCTTTCCCCTCATCCACAGACCCAGTTTTCTTGTCATAGAAGGAAATTAGATAGTCAGGCATGACTTGCTCTTGATGAATCCATGCTGACTGTTCCTGATCACTTTTCTCTCCTCTAAGTGCTTCAGAATTGATTCCTTGAGGACCTGCTCCATGATTTTTCCAGGGACTGAAGTGAGGCTGACTGGCCTGTAGTTCCCCGGATCCTCTTCCTTCCCTTTTTTAAAGATGGGCACTACATTAGCCTTTTTCCAGTCATCCAGGACCTCCACCGATCACCATGAGTTTTCAAAGAAAATGGTCAATGGCTCTGCAATCATATCCGCCAACTCCTTTAGCACTCTTGGATGCAGCGCGTCTAGCCCCATGGACTTGTGCTTGTCCAGCTTTTCTAAATAGTTCCAAACCACTTCTTTCTCCACAGAGGGCTGGTCACCTCCTCCCCATGCTGTGCTGCCCAGTGCAGTGGTCAGGGAGCTGACCTTGTTCATGAAGACAAAGAAGTTAGATTATGTTGAAATAGATCTATCAGCAAACACACATTTTTCGTAACCTTAATTTGATGTTATGTTTGATATTCAGTACTCTAGCAAACAGACCTTTAACTTGGTTGCAAAACACCTGAGATCATGAAATGGTCCAACAGTCTCCTCATAAACTTAACTTAACTTCCATTAAATTGAAAGTCATGTCATAAATATCAAACAGTATTATTAGAAAATATTGATCATCCCATGAGTGCCTTCTGAAGGTTCTCTAGCTTCATCCTCTGAAGCACCTAGTGTTGGCACTGTTGGAGACAGAATGCTGGACTACATGGATCACTGGTCTGACAATTCCTATGTGCTATGCATGTGGGATTATTAATATTTGTTCAAAATATGTAGATAAGGGGCTCTGCAAACGATAGTACAAATGTTTCAGGATTGTGGCATTGTAAACTGGCAGATGGAAAAACTATTTGCAAATTTGGATTCATAGTGAGAAATATTTCTGACTGACCCAAATAGTCACACACCATTTTTCATTTTAAAAATAACTTTCTGTTGTCTTGGAAATTGTGCTTTACTTCCTGGTGCTGTTTCAAACTACAGCATAGTCTGTGCACAAAGAGGAATCCCAGTTCCATTATGTTGCTTTTTAGCACTTGGCATCTTCAGTCATTACAATCCTGCTGTTTATTCCTTCGATACCTCAGACTGTGTTGTTATAAACAAGGCTTCGGCATTTTCCATGCTAAAGAGTTGCTAACTAATAATGGAGTACATTTTTCAAAACCACCTAAAAGCCCATTTTTGAAAGTGATGCAGGCACTCTGGCTCCTGAGTCCCACTGACATTCAATGACATTTGCAGTAAAATGTGCAAAAGTACCTAAGTGACTTAGGAGCCTGTGGTTGGGATTGCTTCACCCTCATTTATATTCATGAGAGTTAGGTGCCTAAGTATCTTTTGTGAATCCCACCCTAAATCTGATTGAAAATCAGGGAGTCAGGAACCTCTATCATTTAGGCCGTATAATAATTTTTATCTGAAATCTTCAGCTAGTGTAAATCGGAATAGCTCCACTGACTTCAATGGAGGTATACTGACTTGCAGCAGCTGCAGGTCTAGTTTGCTACCAAGCTGAACTCTCTGAAAAGAATATACAGAATAGCAATATGACAGGTTTCAGAGTAGCAGCCGTGTGAGTCTGTATCCTCAAAAAGAAAAGGAGTACTTGTGGAACCTTAGAGACTAACTAATTTATTTGAGCATAAGCTTCCGTGAGCTACAGATCACTTCATCGGATGCATGCAGTGGGGAGATTTATCACTACAAAAGGGTCCCCCTCCCCCGCTCTCCTGCTGGTAATAGCTCACTTTACCTGATCACTCTTGTTACAGCATGTATGGTAACACCCATTGTTTCATGTTCGCTGTGTATATAAATTTCCCCACTGTATTTTCCACTGAATGCATCCAATGAAGTGAGCTGTAGCTCACAAAAACTTATGCTCAAATAAATTTGTTAGTCTGTAAGGTGCAACTAATTCTCCTTTTCTTTTTGCAGAATAGCAATGTTTTTTCCCAAGTAATGTTTTTTTTAATTTTACCATTGGCATTGTTTTGTCTTCTGAATCCATTATCCTATTTAGTCCCTATTGGGGTTTAATCTTTAACACCAGATTACTTGTTATTTATTAGCAGTATAGTAAGTGGTTAAGGGCAGTCCACTGTCAGTCAGATATCATAATTATTCTGTGTGGTCTCTGTGAAAAATGACTAATCTGTAGATTAGCCACTTTTTTATCTCTTATCTTTGCCTAATTTATTCTTGACACTTTATTTTTTTTTGTCTGCATAAGAAAGTTGAATAAGCAATGTCATCTCTTGGGAGAAGAAATTCACATGGGGAGGAGACTGATGTATCCTGCATTTGCAGTTTTTAAGTTGATCAAAGATAGCCTTTTTGTTGTAGCTTTTTTAATTTCACCAATTACTTCTTAAAGGCTTAAACAATTAGCTGGGATGAGAGAATTTTTTTTTATTTTGAAATACTTCTATAACTTCTGCAGACATATTTTTTTTCTTCCTAATTAGGATTGCAGCCATGCGTTGTGGCTAACACTATATCAAAAAAAGAAAAGGAGTACTTGTGGCACCTTAGAGACTAACCAATTTATTTGAGCATCTCTAAGGTGCCACAAGTCTCTAAGGTGCCACAAGTACTCCTTTTCTTTTTGCGAATACAGACTAACACGGCTGTTCCTCTGAAACTATATCAAAACACATTCAGGTATAGATACCATGCCATATACTTGAGCTATTCTAGAAATGGCTTTTGGTTGGCTGATCTCGCACTGACACTGATCTTGCATTGATCATTTTATTAGCACATTTAAGAGGTTAGTATTTGAGAAACCTTTTCCTAACTCTCATGTTCTTGCCTTGATAAGGTGTCTAAAATATTTTGCAATTGAGAGATTTGTTAGTAAATGTGAAATTATTTTTATTTGTACAATAATAAAGTGGTTTATACATTAGATAATGAAATAAGAATGTGTAGGAAGAACACTGCCCATAGTAAGAGATGGTGTTTTGCGGTGCTACAACAGAAGCAGCTCGGGAAGTCACAGTTTTCCCCCTACGTTCCTCTTGCTCCTGGGAATTGGTGATTTACTGCTGGAATTACTACCCTTGGTGCTCTGGCTTAGCTGTGCTGCCTGGCACACTGGGGATGAAGGTTCATCCATTGGTTAAGGAAGTAGCCTAGAATTTGCAAGATCAGGGTGCAGGTCCCTACAATGCCACAGACTTTCTATGTGACCTTGAGCAAGTTACTTAGTCTCTCTGGGCCACATTTGTAAAGATATATTTATGCACCTAAAGATGCAGATAGGCACAGAGTGGGATTTTCAAAAGGACCTGATTTGCATTGATTTCAATGGGAGTTAGCCACCCAGGTGCTTTCGAAAATCCTACTAGTTGCTTTAAGTGCCTAAAAATTTAGCTGTCTATGCCTTTGCTCCCCATATGCAAAATGGGAAAAAACCGCACTTCTCTACCTCACAGGGCTGTTGTGAGGTTAAACACATTAAGGAATATGAGGTGCTCAGATACTATAGTAATGGGGCCCATCTCTTTCCTACCCCTCTCTGCCCACCTACTGAGTCAGAGGCTTGTGGGGAGCATTCATGCAGCAACCCGTAAAATTAGGCCTAGGCAGCCCTTACAAAGGAATATGTGGAGGAGGTCTTATTCTCTGTTAATACCCTGTGTGGGTGTGAAGCTTGCTTCACACTCTAGCTGTTAGGGTAGAAAACAGTGGTAAAATTTGTTATAAAGCAATTGTACTATTTACAAAAGTATACTAAAGAGCTAAATATTAGGTATAATTTTAACATGAACAGTTCAGTGTCTAAACGCAGAAACCAAACTAAAGGTCTGATCTTGCCATGTGAGCATAGTACCTCCTGATAACAGCTTCATCAGCTCAGTTGAGTGGAGCAATTACAGGAGCAGGGCAGCCTAACTGTAGGTGTGTAAAAACAACAAGGCATCATTGTGGCACCTTAGAGACTAACAAATTTATTTGAGCATAAGCTTTCATGAGCTACAGCTCACTTCATCGGATGCATTCAGTGGATGCTCACTTCATCGGACTAACATGGCTGCTATTCTGAAACCTTTTGTTGGATACTTATTTCAGCTGAATATGACTTGTCTTGGCTCCTTTCTTTGCTCTATACTTTACTCTTGTGTAAAAGTCCCTGCGAGCTGCCTGTCAGTTAAACTTTTTACATTTCTTTATTCCCATTCATCTTTCTTCATATTCTTTCCACTTCAGAAGAGTCATTGTACTTTCTGAATTGGAATCTCAGTAGTTTACTTCCTCTCTGCCTACATTCGGACAAAAACAAAAACAAACAAACAAACAAACAACAACAACAACAAAACCCCACCTAGCTTTGGCTTGACTTTCTAATACCAAAATTCACCAAAAATAAATTCAACTTCCAGGTTCACTGATTTTACTAGGAAAGCTTCAGGGATATTAGTTCCATAGTTTTAGACTACTCGGGCAATAACATTTTAAGCAGTCATTTTGCTTTGCTTTGTCATTGACTAATCTGTGAGTAAGTTTTAAACATTGTAGAAAACCTCTGAGACAGTAGTTAACTTTCCCATGTTAGCTCACTTTTTATCTAGTTTTCATTGTTTTTTTTTTCTGATTTGCCAGTTACATGGTATAATTGGATCTATCACAAGGAGAATGGAAAGAGCGTGAGAGAGAGAATCTTACTATCCTTTAAAAGATTCACAGTCCATTCATTAAGAATATATTTTCCCATCAGTGAGCTCACATAAGTCCTAGTAACTAATGGAAGTTAGATGTACGCATTGAAAGAACATGCCCATAATATTATTTTGGGGATTTAGGGGATTTACAGACACATCTTCCATTAAAACTGTCAAGATCCTTAGACTGCTTTAAAAATATCAGCCCTTATTATTATCTTCATATCTTTTTCTTTCTAAAATAGTTTTGTTTTTCATGGGTTCATATCAATAGCAGGGGGCACTGGCAGCATGCTTGGCTGAAGTGTAAAGAGACATCATGGTTGAAAGCAGGCATTGCATGTTTGTTCCTTTGTATGACATTTGTCTCCCAAGCTGGCTAATGCATTGCTTTGATATTATGTTACACCTATTTTAATGTATTCATCTCTTGAGCACTGCCAGCATACTAAGAGCCAGCTAAGAGGCAGACATGTAAATGTTGACCCCTCCTGAGGTCCATTAGCACTGTTTTACACAAGCCCTTCTCTGGACACAGTACCTGTTAGCGCTACGGTTGATGGAAGCCCTGTAGGGAATTTGGCCATTTAGACTCTGATGGCCCCTAGCCCTCTGTGGGTCCCAATATGCATGCCCCAACTGCCTTCAACAACAAGGTTTTCCCAGCACCCCAGATTCTCTTCCTCCACAATCAACCCTCCCAGTTGCTTTTCTGACTGCCCTAGGCCCCTCCCCAGCTGGCCACATTTCGTCCAACTCCCCAGGAGTAAAAGAGCAGCCACAGAGTCCTTCCCAGCCGATCTACCTCTTTGCTGACACATCACTGCTCAGCAGACTCCTCACAAATGGTCTCTTCCCCAGGAAACTTAGCCTAAGTCAGATGCAGATGGTCTGGTTGGCACATTATAGTAAAACACATGTTCTGTTTGGAAGCCAGATCTGTTGGCAACAGTAATTTATTCCAGCTGAGGATCTGGGCCTTTCTTTAAAGTACCTGGCAATTCAGGCTATTGGCTTTACCCAGAACATATTAGTATTAGCAGTTGAATAGCCAAGCTGACTGGGTATTTCATTCACACCAGGTTTTGCCACTGTCATGTCCAACACTCTTTGCTTACAAGCAATATAAACTGTCAAAATGCAATAGCTCCTGTACAGTTAGCAAGCTATCTGTTTTTTCCTTGACATGCCTGCATGCAGAGTGACTTGTGGTGGTATATTTGCTTTACGATATACATTCTGTAACAGGAGTTGCACTGGTCAACGAGAAGGGAGAACTTTCTGAGGAGACGATCCCTGGCAGCTGCAAACAGATAATATGGATAGGTTAATCTGTGAGCTCAAACTTGGCACTGAGGTGGACTGTGTTAAGGAGATAGAGTTTCTTTAGCCGGAGCCCATTTGTAATTAGATAAGAAATACTGACAGGAGCAGTGAGTTAGTGGCTTCCCCCCAGTGACAGCTATTGACTGAACACTAGGCTGCGCAGGAGATGGTGATGCAGTCAATAAAAGCATCAGGCCTTGTTTGGAGTAACACTGACAATTACTCTGTAATTTGCAGCCTGGAAATGAGCCACAGACATTTCTGCCCTGTGTTTAGTGTTGATGAGACCCAGAGCTTCCATTCAATCTTATGTTTACTAGCAAACCACTTGTAATAAGGATACAATACCACAGAAAGGAAACTCTGATGGGTCAACATCCGTGCAAGCTTAGTACTGGCTGTGGCTGGTTCAAAGAAGCAGCTAGATTTGGACTATTCATTTGGAAAACTATGGCCCAAGGCAAAGCTCTAACTCTTTGATGGGGAAAAAATGAATTCTTAAGTACATCTGTTACTTATCTTTTGATTAAAAACAAACAAGGAAACTAGAAGTCATTTCCCGAAATACATCTGGGGCTACTAACGTCCAAATCCTACATGCTGCTCTGCAGGGGTAGACTCCTGCACCAATGCAGAACCTCACTGGTGGGGTTGCGCACAAGTGCAGTTGTCTGCCCGTGCCAACCAATTTGCAGGAGTGCATCCTAAAGCAGACTCTTAGTCTGTGTCCTACAAGTGTGATCAGTTCTTCAGGGTCCTTCTCAGGCATGTAAAGAATTTTTTTTAAATGTTATCCAGAGTGTCTCTCAAAGGAGTGCACTGTGAGCACAGTGCACCAAAAGGATACAGAAATTAACAGTGATCTACAATTTGCTGCATTTATCTATACAGGCTAATAATAATCAGCTATAAGCCTATAAAAGTCAATGCCAACCACAGGGGGCAAAACAAGTATTGGGATTTTTAGCTTTTAAGTATGTACTTTTGGTTTTGTTTTTTCTTTGTAATATCCCTCTGGCTCTCTCCTGCAACACCCTTTCTTTTCTAGGCAGCCAGTCTGCTGAAGTATCTCAAAGACAGATGCCTTCCTTCTTCCTGAAACGGTCTGGACAAATGCAATAAAATAGCTTCAATCCAAAAATAAATAAAGGGGTAATGTCAGTTCAGGAGATTGGTAAGGGGATATAAAACTTCTAACCTCTAGGCTGCTTGTTCATTTCCAGACAAGGTCTGTAGAGTAAGTGACCAAATGCTTCTTACTCTGTAATTGCTGTTTTTAATCCTATGTAAAATGAGATTGGAGGCCTTACTGCTATTGTCAATGGACAAGAATCTATATTTAAAAAAAATAAAACACAAAACTAAAAACCTTGAAGGGTCCTATTTGGCATCTTTGTTGTTAAGAATTTCAGAAGAGGTCCAACGCTTAAGTCATGGAGACTTAATTCCTCCACTGAATTAACAGGAGACAGCTGTTCCTAAAGATGGTCATCCTGTTGGATGGCATGGGAGTGCTGGTTCTGAGAATGAAAAATGTCAGTTTCCAGTGTTGAGCAGCACCGTAAATGAATATTTAAAACTAATTAGGGTTGATCCAAAATGCCCACTGCATTCAATGGAAAGATACTCTTTGTTTTTTTTTTTAACAGGCTTTGGATGAAGATCCTAAAAATAATTATACTTTTTTTTAAATAAAAAGTTTTTAAAATTGTAACAAATTATTAAAATTTTACAGTTTTTGGCTTTGTTTCTTCCATGCATTTTTTACCAGATGTCACAGACGGAGTCAGATAAACAAAAATACCTTTAATTAAAGCCATGAAATATCATGATTACTATAATAATAATAAATTCAATATGTAGTTCCATAAATTTTACAAGCTTTTTGCAAACATGTAGAAAAATTTCCCATTTCAGTGAATTTACAGTCTAGGGGTCTGAATTCAAATCTACATGGAGATAAATTGAGATCTACAATATACACTGTAAACCCTTAAGCACATGCATGTGTAAAGATATGCACATGCTTAAGTGTTTACAGCCCACATATGAAAAGACAAATAAGCACACAAGATGGAGGACAGTAATTGCATATAGATATGGGTGTGAAGAAGAGAAGCAACACAAAAACAGAGTTGGTGATGATGAGAGATTACCCACAATTGGAGAACAGAGGGGTGGACTGGGTAGACTGTAAGGAGGAGTAAATCAGTGAAGGTAGAATTGAACATAGAAGAAATGAGAAGAAGGTAGACAGGAGTTTAGGAATGAGAGGAGTGGAAAAAGCAGAGCCAGTGGAGAGACTAAAAGACTGGAAATTATGAAAAGAGTAAGTAATGGGATAGAGAGGGAGAATGAACACTGTGGAAGATGATGGTGTGCTGGTCAGAGAGAGAATCTGTAAACAGAGATTGGAAAAAAAAAACATTTGATAAAGTACTTACCAGTTGAAAGAGAGTTGCATTAAGATCCTCTATGATTAGATTAGCTACATTTGATACATTTGCAGTGGGATAAATGTACAAGAATGCCTCACCTACAGAGGAGGGGTATCCTGAACATTTCAAAAGCCATTCAGTCTATGTGGGTTTAAGCTATAACATCTCTATCTGTTCCATTGGCAGATAAATGTTTTTCCATGTAGCCTAGCTGAGGGGGAGTGTTAAATTCTTGCATGCCTATCTTCTGACTCTCATGGTTGCTTTGTCTATTTGCTGGTCTAACTAATCTAATTTATATTTTGTATTTATAGGGTACCAATCACCACAGTATCTAGGCGTCAAATGCATTATTAATATAAAGATTGAGATTATACAAAACAGAGTCTGCTTGGCCATCCAAGGGTTCAGTGTTTTACTCTCAGAGATTTCCTGCGTACCTTTGTGGTCTTCCCTTTTCTGCAGAAAAAGTAGTCTTCACACCACCAGCCTCTTAAATCTGTCAGACTAGGTGTCATTATGTTCTCCTCCAGTAGTGTGTTTCATAGTTTTAGGATTAGGGCTGAGAATCTCTTGCCTTCAGCGCTGATGATTTCCAGATAACTCTGTCATCTCTGGTTGATTTCAAGTGGTGACGCATTCACTAAGGTGGCCTTTTCCCCCGCCACCAACAGACTTAAAAGTGAAATTAGGACTTCAAACTGGAGCCAGTGGAGGGTGTGGTGCATTTCTACATTTTCAAATATATTGATTTCAATTACAACACAGAATACACAGTGTATAGTGCTCACTTCATATTTATTTTTATGACTTAAGTGTTTGCACTGTAAAAAGACAAAAGAAATAGTATTTTGCAATTCCCCCATTACAAGTACTGTAGTGCAATCTCTTTATCATGAAAATTGAACTTACAAATATAGAATTATGTACAAAAACTGCATTCAAAAATAGAACAATATAAAATTTTAGAGCCTAGAAGTCCACTCGGTCCTATTGATTGTTCAGCCAATCGCTCAGACAAATAAGTTTGTTTACATTTATAGGAGATAATGCTGCCCGCTTCTTGTTTACAATGTCACCTGAAAGTGAAAAGGCATTCTTCTGGCACTGTTGTAGCCGGTGTCGCAAGATATTTACGTGCAAGATGTGCTAAAGATTCATAAGTCCCTTCATGCTTCAAACACCATTCCAGGGGGCATGCATCCATGCTGATGACGGGTTCTGCTCGAAAACTATCCAAAGCAGTGCAGACCAACGCATGTTCATTTTCATCATCTGAGTCAGATGCCACCATAGAAGGTGTGATAGGTTCGGTCACAGAGACCCCCTTGGGACTCTCACCTGACGTGCTGGAACTACCTCTGAGCCTGTTTTCCACTGCCAGCCTGAGACTTCAGAACCCCGTCTTGTCGAGCAGGACATGCTAGTCTGCTGCAACACAGACCCAAGGTCTGAACCATACCCCCAAGTGCATAGTCAATATTCATAACTTCAAATACAAAAATGATACACACATACAGATAGCATAATCATAACCAGCAAATTACAACCTTTCCATTGACCTCCTTTGTACAAAATTTGGTGCAATTGTAGGATCTTGGTTGCAACAATGATCTATACAGTCACAGTTCATGTCAATAACATCACAGAAAGTTGATTTTCTTTTTTGGTGGTTCAGGTTCTGTAGTTTCCACACTGGAGTATTGTTCTTTTAAAACTTCTGAAAGCATGCTACACACCTTGTTCCTCTCAGATTTTGGAAGGCATCAGATTCTTAAGTCTTGGGTTGAGTGCTGTAGCTATCTTTACAAATCTCACATTGGTACCTTTGTGTTTTGTCAAATCTGCAGTGAAAGTGTTTTTAAAATGAACAACATGTGCTGGGTCATCATCTGAGACTGCCATAACGTGAAATATATGACAGAATACGGGTAAAACAGAGAAGGGGATGCATAATTCTCCCCCAAGGAGTTCAGTCACAAATTTAATTAAGGCATTATTTTTTTAATGAACATCATCAGCATGGCAGCTTGTCCTCTGGAATGGTGGCTGAAGCATGAAGGGGGCATACAAATGTTTAGCATATCTGGCACATAAATACTTTGCAATGCTGGCTACAAAACTGCCATGCAAATGCCTGTTCTCACTTTCTGGTGATTCTGTAAATAAGAAGAGGACAGCATTATCTCCTGTAAATGTAAACAAATGTGTTTGTCTCAGCAATTGGCTGAATAAGAAGTAGGACTGAGTGGACTTGTAGGCTCTGAAGTTTTACACTCTTGTTTTTGAGTGCAGTTATGTAACCAAAAAAATCTGCATTTGTAAGTTGCACTTTCAGGACAAAGAGATTGCACTACAGTATTTGTATGAGGTGAATTAAAATATGATTTCTTCTGTTTATCATTTTTACAGTGCAATTATTTGTCAGCAAAATATACGCTTTGATTTCGATTACAACACAGAATACAAGATATATATGAAAATGTAGAAAAACATCCAAAATATTTAATGAATTTCAATTGGTATTTTTAATTGTGATTTTTTTAAATTAATTGCATGAGTCAACTGTGATTAACTGACAGCCCTAATTTACACAAAATACAGTGTGTTTGGTGTCAATTAAGACCAGGAGGGAACTGTCACCTGTTTGGAGAGGTGATAATTATTTCAATTGGTCAAAGACTCTTCAGTTTTCACCAGTAATTAGAGAACAGAAACAACGTGAGTTACATGTAGTGGAATGATGAATCTCTGAGTGTTCAGTGGTTTAAACTGTGATGGAATTCAGTAGGATTCCCTTTTCAAGCTTGTTGTCATTCCTCCCTCAAAAAAACTGTTTGGTTAATCTTTTTCCAAGAAGTAGTTCTAGAGCTCTTTGCAGCAGGTGACAGTTGGATCCAAGGTTTGCCTGATGCAGCATGGGTTTATCAGCTAATTGACTATTAACAATAGGTCAACCAGCTGTGATTTGACAGAGTTTATGACAAAGAACAAGGCAGTCTTAAATTCCTTAACAGCTGTTGCATAGTTGTGCAAACAATCCCCAGGTTGTTGTCAGAGAGGATCAGAGCAGGTTTTGTGTCATCAGTGTTCTGGTCTTGCAGTTTTTATGCTGCTTCTGACACAGTTCAGTGGTGAGCCATGGTGGTTTTATGTGGTCAGTGGCAGCAGGGTGTCTTTTGAGACCAAGATGCCACTGGTTGTGGCTAATACTTGATTGTATTGCTCAGTCAGGCCACCGTGGTCTTGTCTTGTAGTTGGACATTTCTCTCCCCTAGTGCATTCTGGAAATTTGTCAGACTTCAGAAGACTTCAGTTGACTTTCATTTTTAAGTTACTAGTCTATTTATATTTAAATAAACACATAGTTATCATGGGATAAATTTCATACTAAATACCGTCTGCCAGTACATCTGGAAGTCTCTTCAATAACTAATCTTTGGGTATTCGTGATATATCAGGCAACAGAGGTATAAATGTACAATTTTAATGTGATATTTTACATTTATACACACTTTTTAAATCACAAAATGCTTTACGGACTATAAGTGCACTTCACCCACCATTAACATACAGACACCTTTAAGGTGTAACACAACAACTCTTTAACAGCACCTGGACAGCAAATGAAGTGTAGAGTATTAAATTGAAAGTTCAGGAGATCATGTAGATAAACTGGAATTTTGCCTGGGTATTGAGATTAAGTGTCATGAGCTATTTAATATCAAGTGGACTTCGGTTGTATATATCATCAAAAGGTAGCGCTTCCAGAAACAGAGCTCAATCACACTATTCTGGGATTCCTGGCTCAATACTAACATTGGCTCTGGTCCAGTGCCCATTGAAGTTAATAGAAAACCCGCCATTGTCTTCAATAGGCTTTGGATCAGACACTTAGAGGGAAAAGTGCCAGCTACTGAATCACCAAACCGTTTCCCACAGCACCTGTGTTTTTTTTCCCTGGAGGACACCCAGCCAGGGACAGACAAGGAATGATCCTGCTCAGTCTGGTCGATCTGAAAGATCAAAGCTCAAGGTGGTATGGCTTTGGGGTATGAACTGAACAAAACAAAACTCCACAAATTTGATCATTGTGGGACAATTTCTTCAACTCTATGTGGATAGTGGCCCAGCAGAAAGGATGAAAAACACAAACGTGGGAAAAGTTTGAGTGGACATTGAGGATTTTTTGATCAAGGCCTTACGCAAATAATAAATTATCCATAGCTCTGCTAATAAAACTACCAAAACAAATGCAGGGCCTTGTAAAGTAGATGAACAGGCACGTTGCTAAAACATTTGATTCATATAAACACTGTCTTCATTGAAGTATTGTAAAGATGGCCACCCCATATCAGCTTCTAGCCCGGCACTCTCTCAATTTGTTTGCAGTCCTGAGTGATTCTGAGTTTACCCATGGAATGAAGGTTGTTACATCTGCTGTACAGTTCGACTTTCTGGAAGCTTGTGTTAGTGAACTGTACTAAATCTTTCTAAACAACCTTATACCCAAAATACATATAGGTAATTAGGAACCTGTTTATTAAGATTGGTGTAATGAATAATTACTCTAGAGGCATTCTTATTACTGGACAGCACACCTGCATCTCCAGAGACAATCACATTAATTGTAAAGTGCATATTTTTTCCCTACACAGCTTACATCAGCCTACTTTGCAAAATCTAAAATCAGCAAAGCATTTTCGCTTTATAGCAATGATTTATGGACAGAAAACTGAGTGTATTTGTGTTTGGATTAGATTTTATTTTGTTTTTGTAGTTAGCTAAAAAAGCCTTTCTTTTTCAAAACAAGGCAAGTGTTAGTTAATTGAAGAAAGGGAGAATACATTTAATAGAAACTTCAGTTTTGTTCTTGTCCTCTACAAACACTGGAGAATATTGCCTGGTATTATGTATGCATAATGGATGTTAGGCAATATATTTGGAGTATTTTGTCAATAACAAATAGTGTGCTGCTATATTACATTATCAATGAAACATTGCACCTAAGTAGCAAAAAAGTCCCATTTAATCGTCATTTCCATTACAAATTTATTGTGTGAATCTTAATGTACAAGAAAATAAAAAATGCTATCAATCTGGGATACTTATATTGTCAGTTACAATACTAAATCATGGAATAAGCTTGAAACATACTATTGTACATGTATTCAAAGAGTTCTTTCTCTTAGACCCTCCAGGGTCCTATTTTAATAAGTAGATGAATATAATGGCCCGTTTAGTTTATGATGTACTTCAAATGCATTGCATACTATTCTGAAGATCCTAACATTCAGTATCACATGTGCTATTCTAATAATCAATTTGCAAGTCTCATTTTCAGATAGCTAAAATCGTTTCTACAGATACAGGCATTTATTTTTTATTTTTTGCCAACAGTGTTTGTCTAGAATAACAAAAAGTAACATGGAAGAGTTTGCATTTGGTGGAATATTATTTGAATTTGACACAGGACACAAGGAGCCCAGTTCTTTGCAGTTTAATAGAAACAGGTTGTTGTTTTTTTTTTTTAACAGTAGAATCTCATTTCTAGAAATAATGTGTCCAAGAAGCTAATTTTTTCAGAAATACTATGGGAAGGGCAGATTTTCTGACAACTTAACAGCAGCTACCTTCATATGCAGGGGTACAAAAAATGTTCACCGTAACTGACTATATTACCAAAGTTCCTATTGAATCTGAGAGTGGCAGTCAAGGTGTGGAATCACTTCTTCTTTCAATGCAGTTTGGATAGCCACAAAATAGGCAAGTCCTAATGTTCTGCCATTGTGTTGCAAACCATGGAGCCGAATCATAAGCTCATGTAATTGGTGTAGCATTGTTATTTCAGGCGACCCAGGCCTGCTAATAGTGGGGGGTGGGGGGGTGAAGGCTTCAGGAGTGTTATTGAGCATGCTGCATACATTTTTATGAAATAGATTTATAGATTCTATGAATATGTTTAACTGTCTTTGCATTTTTGAAGAGTATTTTTATTAATGTGCTCTATGCAACCAGACACACCAATAAAGTATCAGAGCTTCCCATGCATCTCAGCTATTTCTAGGAGAAACAGATTAAAAACAGAACTGAGTTATGAATTGTTATTCTTCACTATGAAAGCCAAAAGCCAACTGAAGAGCACTAATCCTTAAAACAAAACTCTATCTGATTCCCCTCCACTACACCAATAGGATTAAAGGTAAAGCAATGATATTTGTCAACACACTTTTGATTTTCCCCAGAGCATTAATTTAGGAGGTAGTTTCCTTTTATATGCAAAATGGCCTGTCAAAATTATGAAGAGAATTCTGACACCTGCCTCCACACCCGTGCCTCAAAGCAAAGGTGAGGCAACATGCTACTGATCATGCTATTGCATCACTTACTTGGTTTGACTTAAAAGAGGAAGGTTGTTGCAATGACACAGGTTCCCCTATAAAATAAATCTATTTATTTCAGACCATTTCTCCAGTTTGTCCAGTTCATTTTGAATTTTAATCCTATCCTCCAAAGCACTTGCAACCCCTCTCAGCTTGGTATCATCCACAAACTTTATAAGTGTACTCTGTATCTAAATCATTGATGAAGATATTGAACAGAACCAGACCCAGAACCGATCTCTGCGGGACCCCTCTCATTATGCCCTTCCAGCATGACTGTGAACCACTCATAACTACTCTCTGGGAATGATTTTCCAACCAGTTATGCATCCACCTTATAGTAGCTCCATCTAGTTTTCATTTCCCTTGTTTATTTATGAGAAGGTCACGCGGGACAGTATCAAAACCTTTACTAAATTCAAGATATACCACATCTACCACCTCCCCCTATCCACAAAGCTTTCTTTGACAGGGTAACAAGTCACCAGGTTGGTTTGACACTATTTGTTTTTGACATCCATCCTGACTGTTACTTATCACCTTATTATCGTCTAGATGTTTGCAAATTCATTGCTTAATTATTTGCTCTATTATCTTTCTGGGTACAGAAGTTAAGCTGGTTGGTCTGTAATTACCCAGGTTGTCCTTATTTCCCTTTTTATAGATGGGCACTGTGTGACATTGCACTCCACATGGTTTGTGAAAATATACTTATGAATGTGAATATAATGTGACTGGAATATGCTTTATACAAAAGGTCTCTTGTAAGGTATCATTGCAAAGCTTATAATCTACTGAGTGTGTCCATCCTATTTGTATGCATGTATCATTCTTGTATCTGAAGCTAGAAATATAAAGTATAACTCTGAGGTCCTATTGTAATTGTGCAAAGTGTGGGCCATTAACGGTGGTTTAGAATCTTGATGGCTCCCATTGACTAGGAAAATTGGCTCTGTTTACTTACAAACCTTCCTGTGTATGTGTAGGCCAGCCCAGGAAGAATGGAAGATGGGGTCTTACAGGACACGTGATCATGTCACCTGATACTAGAATCCATTTTAAATCTAGTACTTTTCTATTTAGAAGGAGGGGTAGGGAGCCAGAGAGACAAAAGATTCCCGCCTTGTGCCAAAGCTATAAAAGGCAGTGGAACAGAACAAAGGGGCTGCCAGTCATAAGAATACCTCTGCTTTCCACCTAAGATATCTACTGGAACTAACAAGGAGTGAACCAGGGAAAAGGATTGGGCCCAGACTAGGAAGGAGACTAGTCTATGAAAGAAGCTTATTGGGTCATTTCCGAGGGTGAGATTTTACTTGTAATCAGTTTCTTAATGTATTAAGCTTAGACTTGTGAGTTTTTGCTTTATTTTGCTTGGTGACTTACTTTGTTCTGTCCGTTATTACTTGAAATCACTTAAATCCTACTTTTTATACCTAATAAAATCACTTTTGTTTATTAGTAAACGCAGAGTAAGTGATTAATACCTGGGGGTGCAAACAGAGGGATGTGCACAGCTATCAGTGTTATAGAAGGTGTACAATTTATGAGTTTACCCTGTATAAGCTTTATACAGAGTAAAACAGATTCATTTGGGATTTGGATCCCATTGGGAGCTGGGTGTCTAGGTGCTGGAGACAGGAGCACTTCTTAAGCTGTTTTCAGTTAAATCTGCAGCTTTGGGGGCATGGACCAGACCTGGGTCTGTGATGCAGGAGGCCATTGTGTCTGGCTCAACAAGGCAGGGTTTTGGAGTCCCAAGCTGGGAGGGAAAATGGGTTCAGAGGTAATTCTTGCACATCAGGTCTCTGTGATCGAGGGGGTCTCTGTGACCGAACCCGTCACACACTATATTTGCCTTTTTCCAGTCTTCTGGAATCTCTCCTGTCTTCCATGACTTCTCAAAGATAATCGCTAATGGCTCAGTTATCTCCTCAGTCAGCTCCTTGAGTATTCCCGGATGCATTTCATCAGGCCCTGGTGAATTGAAGACATCTAATTTGTCTAAGTAATTTTTAAGTTGTTCTTCCTATTTTAGCCTCTTCTGATCCTACCTCATTTTCACTGATATTCAGTATGTTAGATGTCCAATCACCACCAACCTTATTGGTGAAAACCGAAACAAAGGAGTCATTAAACACCTCTGCCATTACCACATTTTCTGTCATTATGTTTCCCCCTTCAATGAAGCATCTCACACGTTTGACGAGCTTGCCAATATACTAACAGTTGTCTATATGTAAGCAGAGTCAGGATGAGCTCTACCCTGACATCTGATGGCGAGTCATGGTGGGTTGTGGAAAAGAACTTCAGGGGCTGATCTCATTTGCATAGGCACACCCACCCTGCCTAGATGGTCACTTTGTCTGCTGCAGGAACCCCAGTTTCTCTGTTACTGGGGCAGGAATAAACTGTTTTTATCCTGATTATGTGAATCAAGGACAGTAGAACTGTACTTGGCCTCTTGTTATGATGGAGGGACTCACCATCAACTAAGCAGCACTTGCTAGGCAAGGGTCATGGGTTCCAAAACCCAGTGAAGGGAGAGAGGCTGGGGACAAGTATTAATACTTGGTGGCATGGGTCCCCCTTACATGCTGACTGCACTTGCTCCTCTCTCCACTGTGGAATATCAGAGCTAATTTTGATTCCATTAGGAGTCTAGTTACAGGCTGCTTGGCTGAATTCACTTTAGGCTAATGGTGCACCAGCACTGAGGCTCCCCTACTACAAGCTGAAATCACAAAAGAGCTAAACTTACTAAGAGCTGAAATCACTGAGTGTTGTGTTAAGTAGTGGGGGAGCCTGCGGAGCAGAGCGGCTGGTGGAGCAGGGCAGTTTGTCAGATGCCTGGAGCAGCTCATGGGGGCGGCTGGCAGAGCGGAACCCCATGGAGAGGTGGGGCAATTTGGACCACGTAAGGTGCCCCTTAACCCCCCCCCCCCATCTCCACCCAGGTTGGGAGGTAAAGCTCCGCAGATAAACTTTCGAACTCTGGGGCTGCCCTGACCAGGGACAGAGACTTTTGGGTTGTTGGACTTTTGGGACTTTGGGTGATTTTGGGTTGCTGGACTCAAGAACCAAAGGGAAAGGACACGCCCCAATTTGCTTGGGGTGGGTTTTTTGCTCATGGGTTGTGTTTGTCAGTGGTGTTTCCTCAACATAATGCCACATTGTTTCTCTCTGTTATTAAAAGGCTTTTTGCTACACTCAGATGCTGTGCTTGTGAGAGGGGAAGTATTGCCTCTTGGAGGCGCACAGCGGGGGTGGTATATATTTGTTCCAGGTCACTGGGTGGGGGCTCAAGCTGGTTTTGCATTGTGTTATTGGAATGGAACCCCTAGATACTGAACCCGGCCCTTGTTGCTGCCAACTCTGATGGGCAGAAGGGGTTACATATATAAATATGATGCACTGATTTAACTTTAGTTATAGCAACCAAACCCCTGTGTGGACACTCTCTTATTTCAGTCTGAGTGGCTTATTCTGGTATAGTCTAAACTGATTTCTAATCAATTTAAGCTAAACTGAAATAAAGTGCTTTAAACTGAAGTAAGTGTCAATACAGCCTTTTGCAATGATTTAACTAGATCTGTTTAAAATCATGCTTGTAATTAAACTAATACAACTTTCTTGTGTGGGCACGGACTAGCTTAACCAGAAGTTATGTACTTGATGTAGGAATCACTGAGTGAAATTCTGTGGCCTGTGCTACATAGGTGCTGGAACTAGGCATTCTGTGAGTGCTGCAGCAGCCCCTGGCTTGAAGTGGTTTCCATCATATACAGGGTTTACAGTTTGGTTCAGTGTCTCTCAGCACCTCCACTATACAAATTGTTCTTGCAACCCTGGTGCGTTATGCAAGCAACTTGACTAGATGATCATAGTGGTCTCTTCTGGCCTTAAGATATATATTAACATGGTTTTATCCAGGCCCCACTGAAGACAATAGCAGTTTTGCCATTGATTTTAATGCACCCAGCATTTCAGCTTTAGGGTATGTCCACACTACAATAAAAGACACATGGCAGAGCTGTGGCTGGCCTGGATCGGCTGATTCAGGCTCGCAGGATTCAGATTGTGAAGCTATAGGTTTGCCACATGTTTGGTTTTCCACTGGAATACCCATTTAAAGTCTGGTTGGCAGTGCAGTGGGGCTGGCAGGCTCCCAGGAAGTGGCCAGGATGTCCGACTCCTAAGTGGAGGGGCGGCCAGAGTCGCTCCGTGTGCTGCCCCTGCCCACAGATGCCGCCCCAAGCACTGGCTCTGCAGCTCCCATTGGCCAGGAATTGCCACCTGAGGTCAGTGCTGCTTTGAGCCTGCACCCCTCACCCCAACACTTTGCCCCAGCCCGGAGCCCCCTCCACACTTCAACCCCTTGGATCCAGCCCAGAGCCCCCTCCTGCATCCCAAGCCCCTCATCCCCAGGCCCACCCCAGAGCCCACAACCTCAGCCAGAGTCCTCACCATCCTAGCACCGCAACCCCCTGTCCCAGCCCAGAGCCTCTCCTACACACCAAACTACTCATCTCCAATCCCCACGCAGAGCCAATACTGCCATCCTAAACCCCAGACTGCTGCACCAGTCCAGTGAAAATGAGTGAGTGAGCAAGGGTTGAGGAAAGAGCGATGAAGGTAGGCGGGATGGAGTGAGTGGGGGGCAGGGCCTCAAGGAAGGGGTGGGGCAAGCATGTTTGGTTTTCTGCAATCAGAAAGTTGGCAATCCTATGTGGCTGTAAAATTGCAGTGTAGATATTAGGGCTTGAGCTGGGATTCGGACTGGAGCCCAGGCTCTGCAATCCTGGAAGGGCTCCAGCCCAAGCCCAAATGTCTACATTGCAATTGTACAGCCCTACAACCCAAGTCAGCTGAGACTAGGTGCCATTGTTTTTTTGTCGCAGTGTAGAAATACCCTTGCGACTAGTGGCTACTGAGCTCTCCTCACTGATGAGAATCACTTTCATCAACCCACTGTTCTGCAAACTCCATTGGCTTCCCATTCACTTCACAAGAGAGTCCAAAGTCCCAGGTCCTAGCTGCCTCAGAGACAGCCTTGACATCCATGATATCCCCAGGCAGCTATAGTCCATAGGAACCAAGAAGCTAAATAGACCTTGGTTCCAAGTATCAGCCACTGAGAACAGAGCACTCCTTGCTGAAGAATTCCTTTCCAGAAGTGATCCAGTGGAATGCAAGCCAGGCAGTGTTCAGGTTAAGGTCTAAAGCTAACCTTTTTAAAAAAAACTTTTTCCCCAGGATGAATGTTTTTAACTTAAAAAAAAATCCTGCACATGTTCCTCTGCTCTAAGGAATGGAGCGTAAAACATTTTTGTTCGGAGCTTTGTGTCTCATATTTTATACTTTGTGTACTTTTTTGGAAGTCTAGTGTAGAATTGAACAGTTTCTCCATTTCACAGCCTGTGTTAAAATCAGAAGGTATCTGTTACGTCATAAAGACCCCGCGAAAAACAAAGTACCTCCACGGCTGGTGCTGCAAGTTATTCCATGCTCAGTGACTGATCTCCACAGGAGTCTGCACAGATTTTGAATTCCTTCTCCTCTTGTAGTGGTTTAGGGCTTGTCAGTGGTGTACCTTACTGGATGTATAGTAGATAAATAACTTCAGAGAGCTAATTAATTGTAGAAGAAACACTGCATTCTTGTATGCCACCGCACTTGTTCAGAAGGTGACCGTATCCATTTATTGATTTACGTAGTTTTTAGCAGTGGCACTATTTCATGTGTATAGGAAACCTGGACATTTTTCATGACAAGCTTTAGAGTCAAGCATTTATACTTAAAAAAATCTTATTGTTATTTGGGGTTTTTTGTAAGAGTGAGTGAATTGCTATAAAGATAAATCGTTGAACAAATTTCACAGAGGGTCCTGTGAGCAGTCTGCTTATTGTTTTTGGAGTCAAAATGCCTTTTTCTCTCCCAAACCGCTCCCAAAAGGGAATAATAATTATAATTATAATTAATTAATAAAAACAAACTTGAATGTGTCTTTCAAATTTGGCTCTGGCGTGGTGACTACAGTATTAAAACATAAGATTATTGTGGGTCTAAAACAATGTACTTAGCATCTAAAACTAGATGTCCTATATCCTGCCTTGTGATTTTCCCCAAATATTGTCATGACTAAAATCACAGCATACACACCAAAGTATCCATGACGAAACTGCATTGACATGCATTTGTAAATCTTCTGTGCTTGCAGATGGATAGGATGGTGCATTTCCTAACATATTTAAGCAAATGCTGTACAGTGAATGCTAAGTTTGTCTCTGCTGGGAGACTGATTTGGCAGTTGTGTTTTTTTACAGTTTTGAGTGAAATATAGTGAAAAATCGTATAATATGGAAAACGGTCTTAGCCTGCATCTCTGTTATGGCTGCCTTGTGATATGTCTTGTGATATGTCTGTGAAGTAACATGTTAAGTAGTTAGAGTGCCCAACCATACAATGCTCAGCTTAAAGCAAAATCTGTGATTTCTAGTCTGTTCAACCAGAAATTTCTCAAGACCAGGATAATAGCTCTGAGAGCAAAGTACACAAAACCTGACCTACTAGCCTCCTTTTAGCTTTTGTCTCTTCATTCAACTCTTAAGAAAGAATCCTATTTTCTTTTCAGACCAAATGTCATAATTCCTATTAGACCAGCAGCTGATACACACAGTGAAATTCATTGTAGTGCACAAAACTCCATAGTGAGCAAAATCTGGGTAGGGAAGGGCTTGTTGCTAGACTTCCTCTTTCCTTTGATCTTTTTAAACCCATCAGAAAGAATAATAGAAGAGAAACAGAAATAACAGTAGCTGCCTTTCCTCTGTGATTGGCACGTATGTATCAAGCTGTTATGCAGTCCTTGTGCTGCAGGGGTGGATGAGGTATGTGGGAACATATACAAGAAGGATATCCTGAAGTAGTGTAGGAGACTATATAGCAGGCAACAGGACAAAAATTTTGTCATGCTATTCTTTCAGGCAGCAGAAATCCTCTTGCATGATGCCTGAAAGCTTTAAGGTGGTCCTTGCTAGAGATGAATGATACTTGTTGGCAAAGAACAATACTTCCTCTTCTCAGAGAAACTGTATTAATAATCCTGGAAGGATGGGTTTTCTTGTGAACAATGACAGGTCTTTTACTGTGCTAGGCTAAAGTTAATTAGAGAAACTTCAATCCCTTCCAAAAAGTAGAGAATAATGTTTAGTCATGAATGAAGATCCCATTTTAAATTTGAAGTTATAGAAATGTTGTTTAAACATCATATGATATTATGTATGTATCTGTATTGTGTATAGAGATGGGACCAAATCCTGGTCACAGACTCCTTTATCCTTTAAACACTGGGAAACTCTGAATAAAATTGTCACAACAAATCTGCTTGTACCACTGCATTTTGGTAACACAATTCACTGGGAGACGACACTTGTGTCCATCCCCTTGACCAACACTGAGGATGGTCATATAAATGTATCCCTCAGCACCTGTCCTTAGTGGGTCAGGGTTTTCTCCTCCTTGGGGATGTCAGCATGGAGTTACTCATAAAGCAGTAAACATAATACAAACAGGATGTATTTAAAACAAAGACAATGGAATTAAAAAAAGTGTGTAATATATCTAGAGTCACACTACTGATATGCTAAGTTAAATGAAGCATTATCTGTTTAGATACAGAAAGCAGATTAGCGGATATCTTATATCCCTTGAAAGGAATATTCTCTCTCTGAATGCTTTTCTGATCTGTCAGCATCTTATGCTGTTTATATTATCCCCTCCCTCCCACTTTTCTTTGCCCAGGACTTACTTTTCAAGTCCCTTAATCAGTGTGTATGTTCAGATATGCCCCTCCTGACTGTCTGTACATCTCTTGCTGAATGTAGTGTTGTGCCGTGTCGGTCCCAAGATGTTAGGCTTTGTCTACACTGACAACTGAACCACAAAACTTCTCCCACCAACATAGCGCTGTGCACACTACCACTTATGCCGGCGAAAGTTGTGTCGTTCAGGAGGGTGTTTATTTTCATACCCCCGAGCAACATAAGTTTTGCTGACATAAGTGGTAGGGTAGACATGGCCTTCGTGTTATGGACAATTTTTGACCCATACCCCATTGCACTTCTCTATGGGAGATAATTCGTGCTCTCCAGCTGAATACACTCAGTCTTCATCAGTGCTGAATACAGAAAGAGCTTGGATGTCACATTTTTTTAAAAAGTCTGTTAATTCTTACCATAAAACAAATTATTGACAGATCACAAATCCTCTGTCATAGTGCTAAATGAAAACACCCTCTGAATATCAGCAAACTTTTGAGAAATGTGGACTTAAACCTTGATTTTATGGCTGGGTCTTACTTCCTAAATGTGTGTGTCTATAGTGAGCTTCCTTGCTCACCAGCCATATATGCTCATGTGACCCACAAGCCACAGAACAGGGAAGAAGGGTAGCAGATTGCTACACATTCAGCCTCCAAAGTTCAGTCCAAGGCCAAAGCTTCCTACTTGGCATGTTGGCATTGTAATTTACAACAGAAAAAATGCAGAACATCTATAAAGACAAATGATTATATGGGATGAGTCAGGGGAAGCTACCTATATATGAGACATTGGAAACAAACATAGCATGTAATAGAAAAGTCAGCACAAGTTATGGCTGCACTAGGTTTCTCCTTCTGTTAAGACTGTGGTCCTGGTTCTCTTCAGGCAGGTTTGAACAGGAATTGTTCAAAGAACTTTAGATTGTTTTAAGCTGTTTTTCCCAGCCCGATTTACAAATTTGCTTAATTAAATCATTGTTTAACTGTACGTTTAAATTTGAGGAAGGAAGGGTCAAGAATGTACCTATGTAAAATTGGCAAACTATTAACCAAAATTTTGCTCTCTATGTATTTTACATATATACTGTGTCTTATTGTTAAAAATAAGTGTTACTACTTCTGGATTGTAGAACCAGTGTATCTATAAGAGATTAATCTTGTTTGACTCATACATCAACACAAAAATCTGTTAACTGTGGTGATTGTCATTAAAAAGTTTGACAATGGCTGCCACTAGGAAATATCTCAGATGTTTTATTTATTTCCTATTGTGTTATATATATTTCCTATCCTGGATATAATTGCAATATATTAGATCTCTGATTAGAAACTATAGAGAAATGTTGGTGTCTTAGTGACAACCATTATAATTTCCAGTTACAGAATCTTTACCCTGAGGTGTACATCTCAGCTGCCTTAGGTTGGTCAGAGTGCTATGGTTAGTTAAGCCACAGGGAGCACAGCTTGACGTTCAGATCTACAGCCAAGTTTTCAGGGCTGGCAGTGAGGAAGGAAAACATCTTTTACTTGTAAACAAAGCAAATTTGAGATGGAAATTTGGAATGAGATACCTTATAGATTATATATTTTCATACAGGGTGAAACCCTAGATCCATTGAAGTCAGTGGTAAAACTCTGGGGCAAGGATTTCACACATGGAACCTAAACAGAAGTAACTGAAAGATAATGAACATGAGCCCATTGATGCAATTTGTACAAGTCACTTTTCAGAGGGGAAAAAACACACTAGAAGTATAATTTGATATGAGTTGGGTTTTATTTGGGGGGGGGGGCTTAAGGGGAAGTGGCTTCCTGTGTGGAAATTTAATATTTTTGTTTCCTCATGAAAGTAGGTGATAAATATCAATGGATAGTGAGTGATATGCAGTGTTGATATAGCCGTGTTGGTTCCAGGATGTTAGAGAGATAAGGTGATATTATCTCACCCACTTTGTTTCTGTAATGGGTAGTGGTGTGAACTTTTCCCAAACAGCTCAGCTCGTGGGCCTTAATCCTGACCTGCAACCCATCCCCTGCTTCGGTACTGGGACTCAACTTGAACAGAAATGCTGATTGTGCAGTTGTTTCATGACGTGGCTAAATATCCACTATGGATTTAGTTGAGATCACCAACCTCTTTTAACTTGTGACCTAGTACAGATATGAACCCTCATCTCCAGAGATAAAATACTAATGCACTAAACCACTGTTCCACCTAGTCCTACTGATTGTTGTCCTTCCTAAAATCTAGGGTAAATTGTACCTGGCAATTGAAATTATTCTTATGGAGATGTTTCTCTTTTTATTGACCAGTAAGACAAAGAAAATTTTTAAAAAAGCTTAATAAAAATAATCAGAATTAAATAAAACCTCTAACTAAAGGACACATTGGGAAACTTACTACTCTTCCACATTTCAGACCATTTCATTTACTCAGAAAAGTCTCCTGGGACCCAAGTAGCAACTGATATCTCTTCTAGTATGGAAGAAAACACTATGCATGAACAAGTCCCTGGAATTTCATTGCTGAGCTTTTAAGACAGAAAATGCATCTTGGTTTATTTGAGAATCCTTATTTCTTACAATAAATTTTATTGCAGACCTACAAATTCTTCACATTGGGATGTCAATGAGGATGACTTGTGAAAATGTGCTAACACAGAGAGTGAAAGTTATAACTAACATTTTCCCCTTAATGTAAAGCAATGGCCTGGTGATATATGGCATAGTCATTAATGAACAGGTCTTTCTTTCTTTCTTTCTTTCTTTCTTGGAGGTGGGGAGGAGAAAATAGAGCTGCTTGCTAAAGGATCTCCAAAAATAAGCAAAAAATAAACTGCATGTTGAAATTTTTGACCAAATTATGAAAGAGTTTAGCAAAGTACTCTTTAAGATTTGTTGGTCAACAAATGTGTGTAGTGTGAATTAATGGCAAAGATTGGTCAGAAGAAGACAGAAGAGACCAAATGACCTGTTTGATTTTCTCAGCCAACAGATTATAGTTTCTTTTTTAATAAAAGTACTTGCCCATCAGCATTTTAACCCAATATGTATCATAAAGAACTGATTTATAGACTAACTATGATAGTTGAGGAAAAACATGTTCAGGATGATGCTTCATTCAAGCGACAGAGTTGAACAAAAAAAGGCCCGTGCATAGTAGTACTGATGAGCGTATGGGGAATGGGTTTTTTTTTACACAATGCAGTCTGACAAAAGAGATGCCAGTTTGAGATAGAAGCCTAAAATATCATACCATGGCGTGGCAAGCCCACACAATTGCTTCCACACCAATTACACCCTACTCTGGGGCTATGCATACAAAGAACAGCTGTTGAGGTGGGTCTCTGGTCTGAATCTGTGGCAGCTCAACCATGTGCTGCTCTTTGCTCAGCTTCTGATAAAGCCACAATTTAATCCTAAATAAGGGTTATGTCTCATTTTTGTATTAAAATGCATGTCATGGATTTGTGAACAAGAGCTGTGAATTGTGGAAAAGGTTTACAGTAGTTATTAAGTTTTTAAGCTGTTAAGTTGACTGAACTGTTTTGTAAAATAATAATGTTACTAATCTTCTGAGTCACTTTTTAATAAGCATGATTAGCAATTTGAAACTTAATTTATGATTTATGTATTTGTTGTATCTCTTATGATAGCGGAGAAAATAACCTGATTCATTATGAAGAGATCTTGAAATTTTCAAAATTTAATGAGATGGTTTCCAGGGTCTTTATGATATTTGCCAAACCAAAGTACTTCATCAAATCTGCTGGCCCTGGAAGGCAAGATTACAGACATTTCATATTTAATGTACAGGATTTCCTATAACTTTAAACATACATTCTTCATTAAAAAACCCACTGAGATTATAATTTGTTTTCCTCTTCCCACCCACTCCCCAAAAAGGCAGTTTGAATGGATAGTACTTTTTTATAAAGAAACCTTGGTTTGTTTTCCTGTGGCTGCACATTAGCTTAAAGTTATGAGTTTAGAAGAGATCCCTCATGATTAAGCAGGGACTTTCCTAATGCAGGCCAGAACCTTTAATTCGTTATAAAGATGAGCCTTGAGCAAGTTTGTTAATTTTACTAATGAGTTTGTTTTGTTTGTTTGACAGCAAAATGCTTTGAAGTTTGTGAGAACAATTCAATTTAGAATGGTAGTGAGGTAACATGCCTTAATTCACAAAAAGAACAGGAGTACTTGTGGCACCTTAGAGACTAACAAATTTATTAGAGCATAAGCTTTTGTGGGCTACAGCCCACTTCATCGGATGCATAGAATGGAACATATAATAAGAAGGTATATATACACATACAGAGAAGGTGGAAGTTGCCATACAAATTGTAAGAGGCTAATTAATTAAGACCAGCTATTATCAGCAGGAGAAAAAAAAACTTTTGTAGTGATAATCAAGATGTCCCATTTCGACAGTTGACAAGAAGGTGTGAGGATACTTAACATGGGGAAATAGCCACTCATTACACAGTCATTACACATGTTTAATCTATTTCCCCATGTTAAGTATCCTCACACCTTCTTGTCAACTGTCTAAATGGGCCATCTTGATTATCACTACCAAAAGTTTTTTTCTCTTGATGATAATAGCGCATCTTAATTAATTAGCCTCTTACAGTTTGTATGGCAACTTCCACCTTCTCTGTCTGTGTGTGTATATATATATATATACACTTACTATATGTTTCATTCTATGCATCCGATGGAAGTGGGCTGTAGCCCACGAAAGCTTATGTTCGAAAAATTTGGAAGTCTCTAAGGTGCCACAAGTACTCCTGTTCTTTTTGCGGATACAGACTAACACGGCTGCTAATCTAATGCCTTAATTCAGCAAAACACTGAAGCATACACTTAAATCATTCTATTCTACATTCAAAAACATGCTTAACTTCAAGTCTGTGTTTAAGATTCATTGAAGGGAATGGGTCTTAAAGAGAGGCTTAAAGTTAAGCATGTACTTATTTGTCTGAATTGGGGTGTCAAGCTCAAGTTGCTCACATAGGATATGACTACACTGCAAATGCAGGAGTAATTTGTAGCAATGGTAGTGAACACATGGTGGCACAGATTTTGGCCTGGGCTAGCAAACTGGACATGTAGCTACAGTCCATGGCAGCTTCTATTACCGCAGCTAGCCAATGCTGAAGCCCAGGCTACCAAGTCTACTATTGCTACCCATGCTAGTGAGATTGTACCTGCCCTACAATTACACCTTCATTTGTGATGTAGACATACTCTGTATGAACAACTTCAGCTTGACACCCAATTCAGACAAGCAGATATTTTGACAATGCTTCATTTCTCTGTTATATTATCTTACTGACTAGCATACTTTTGTTTTGCTAGAACCTGCATTGTTTGTACTGACCTGTTTTATAAATCTCATTGCACTTCACATCCTCTTCACTTCAACTGATAACTGAAAGAATACCTTATGAGGCAGCTATATGGTGGGACTCACTCACATGACTTTGTGGTAATGGGAGTCGTTACTAAATCCCCAAGGAGAACACTGAATCTCTTAGTATCTTCAAAAGTTTAGGAATAGGTATTTCTAAAATATGATGGGAATTCTATTATTGTAATAAGATCCTACCTTTGGTATATAAATTAACTTGAATATTTATGATCCCAAACACAAAATCTACTTGCTCACTTGTTCTGGTAGTGGTGGTGATGATGAAACCCTGATGAGATTTCACTTACCTGTCAGAATGTTACTTCCCTTCGATGAATTGGCAAAGAGAATTTTTCCAAGACAGTACCACACATCATTTGTTCTTTGATTTTCCAGTTCAGTAAGAAACAGTCTATCTTTTAACAAACAATTTACATAGGAATGTTTTACAGTTCAGAAGAATTTAAGAAAAATATTCACCCTTAGCAATCTTACCTCATCTTAAAGATAACTGAATTAGCTTAAGTGTCATTCACTAAAATCCACTCAGCACTGCATTAGCATTGCAAAAGAGACTGGGAGGGAATTACATTTCAGAACTTATTTAAATGTATAATTCAAATCCAGTATATTGTGTTATGTTACCTCTCTCACCCAGGTCTCATTAAGTCAAAATCCTAGAGAGTGTGCTGTCTCTTTAAGGCAGAGTAGGTATTGTCCTGATGAGTCAGGGGGCAGCCCACCAATTGGCAGACCCATTGGGTGATAAATGTCCAAAGGCCTCCAGGCTGACTACACATTTTTCATCATTAATCCAGCCTATTGTGAGCTGGTCCACTCGCATTGATTCCAACTAGGGGGCATCATCTGCTGTTAAGAGGGTGATGACTCGCTAAAAATGAAGGCCTGAAACTAATCAAATATAGTTAGAGCCTTTGCTGGCAGCTTACTCAGATAGCTGTGGGATACTAATAGGAAAGCGCCAGACGTGGGCAGATCCCTTCAGGCACTGCTTGGCTTTGTATGGGAATGTGATGGTTCCCTTTGAAAGCATGTCATGTGATTATAGCTATTATTAAGTCAAATGCTGTTACGAGAGATTCTTCTGTCTTTTTATGATTATGTTTTTTCTGGATGCTTTTGCACTATAAAAAAAACGCAGTGAATTTGGAAATGTCCTGTCAAGTCAAGATCGTACTAAATGATTCACTTACAAAGAGAAAAGAATTCCCTGTGCAAAATCTTTGTCTGCCTGTCTAATTCATCTGCCTGTCTCTCTGTCTTTCTGTTTAGCCACTTATTTATGTATTTATCTGAGGACTTCACTTCTTTTGTGTGCAAGTAAGACAAATGAAGTGCTTAACTTGATGCCTTTGTACAGTGTTTGCCTTTGGATGGTTATGATTCATTTATATGTAATAAGTCCAGTTGGAAGTAAAGAGTGAAGATTGGAGTAAATCACTGCCTAAAGTGAAATTATAGATGCAGGCTTATCTTGGTCTTCAGCAATCTACCAATGTTGCAAAGGGGTGGGTTTTCCACTGTTCTTTTCTTCTTTTTTTCCACATTGCTGAGCATGTCCCTTTTCTAACAGTTCACATCAGTGGAGGCTCCCCCTTGAGGAATTAACATTGCTGGGAGAGATCTTTTTTTCAAGAAATTTTCGATTGTTGGTGTGAGGGCTTTCAGAGAGTTCATATTGCTGCAGAGACCCCTCCCATTCTGAGATTCTTGCTTCCTTTGGGATTCTTCTAATGAGAGATTGCATTCAGGAAACAAGGCAGTTTGAATTGGTGGTTGATGCAGCCGTCTGATGATGAATTTTCAGTGTCTGAGGCTGATGCGCTTTTTAAGCCTTGATCCATGCAGGCCCCTTAAAAATCATGCGTTCAACGTGCAGATTGTTTTTGTCATTGATGGATCCTCCTTTTCTCAGTCAGGACTGCTAAGAGTGCCATATCCATTTAGGCAGCACTTATAAATTCATGGATGAGATGGACAAGACCCAAAAATAACATGAGGATGACTGGATTGCCCCAAAACCAGAGAGAGCTGTTGATGGGCTCGGGGAGAGAGGAATAAGTTTAATTTAGCAAAGCTCAATTTGTTGTTGTTGTTAGTAATTATTATGTGTATTATTTCTCAAAAGAGTGCCAAAGGCTTTACAATTATTTAATTTCTTGCCCCAAAGAACTTGTAGTCTAAGGCTATGTGTACACTTGAAGCTGTGATTCGCAGCTCGAATAGACATATTCACATTAGCTTTCTGTGACATTATTGACATTAATTGGGACCGTATAGATCATTATTGCAACCAAGGTCCTATAGTGGCACCAAATCTTGTATAAAGGGGGTCAAATAAGGTGTCTAAGACAATGTTGTGGTTTGCTGGTTATGATTATGCTATCTGTATACATGTGTCAAGGTTCCTTCCCCACTCTGAACTCTAGGGTACAGATGTGGGGACCTGCATGAAAGACCCTCTAAGCTTATTCTTACCAGCTTAGGTTAAAAGCTTCCCCAAGGTACAAGCTTTGCCTTGTCCTTGAACAGTATGCTGCTACCACCAAGTGTTTTAAACAAAGAACCGGGAAAGAGACCACTTGGAGACGTCTTCCCCCCAAATATCCCCCCCAAGCCCTACACCCCCTTTCCTGAGGAAGGCTTGATAATAATCCTCACCAATTGGTACAGATGAACACAGACCCAAACCCTTGGATAGTAAGAACAATGAAAAATCAATCCGGTTCTTAAAAGAAGAATTTTAATTAAAGAAAAGGTAAAAGAATCACCTCTGTAAAATCAGGATGGTAAATACCTTACAGGGTAATCTGATTCAAAACATAGAGAATCCCTCTAGGCAAAACCTTAAATTACAAAAAGACATAAAACCAGGAATATACATTCCCTCCAGCACAGCTTATTTTACCAGCCATTAAACAAAAGAAAATCTAATGCATTTTCTAGCTAGATTACTTACTAACTTAACAGGAGTTGGAAGGCTTGCATTTCTTATCTGTTCCCGGCAACAGCATCACACAGACAGACAGAACCCTTTGTTCCCTCCGCTCCAGGTTTGAAAGTATCTTGTCCCATCATTGGTCATTTTGGGTCAAGTGCCAGCGAGGTTATCTTAGCTTCTTAACCTTTTACAGGTTAAAGGGTTTTGCCTCTGGCCAGTAGGGATTTTATAGCACTGTATACAGAAAGGTGGTTACTCTTCCCTTTATATTTATAACAGCATGTATCATTTTTGTTTTTAAAGATATAAGTATTGGCTCTATACTGTCTGTATTTCAAACTTGTGCTATGCGTCTGGGTGACACCCTAGACAAGTTGGTGTCAGCTCTGCCAAGCCTGCTTGATGGTCCATTAAGGAACATCAGCTATACAGTTGACCCATTGAGAGAAGGCAGACACACCTTGTGACTCAGCAACGCATGCAGGGACCTGACTATGGACAGAACTCTGAGGTTTTTCCATACCATGTGATGGACAGCTTGTCTTTCGGACAAAGAAGGCAGAGACCACATGGCAAGAGAATATAAAAAGCTACTGCAGCTCCTCCATCTTGTCTTCAATCCTGCTTCTTACCTCTGGAGGGACTTAGCTACAAATGGAAGCTCTACACAAAGGACTGAAGACCCATCCCAGCTGTGGATGTACTCCAGAGACTTGATTTGAACCTGCAGCTTATTCCATCATTGCTACAAACTTGAACCAAGAACTTTGCCATTACTGTATGTAATTGATTCCATTTGACCAAGTCTAGCTCTCATCTATATCTTTTTTCCTTTTATGAATAAACCTTTAGATTTTAGATTCTAAAGGATTGGAAACAGCGTGATTTATGGGTAAGATCTAACTTGTATATTGGCCTGGGTCTGGGGCTCGGTCCTTTGTGATTGAGAGAACCTTTTTTCTTTTATTGGGTATTGGTTTTCATAACCATTTGTCCCCATAACAAGTACGACTGGTGGTGATACTGGGAAACTGGAGTGTCTAAGGGAATTGCTTGTGTGACTTGTGGTTAGCCAGTGGGGTAAAACCAAAGTCCTCTCTGTTTGGCTGGTTTGGTTTGCCTTGCTGTGCATAGAAACCCCAGCCTTGGGCTGTAACTACCCTGCTTTAAGCAATTTGTCCTAATTGGCACCCTCAGTTGGGTTCCGCCAGAACCAGCATTGTTACACTTTCATTGAGCTAGTGTGCTAAAAATAGTAGTGTAGCCGCAGTGGCATGGACTAGCCTCCCCAAGTATGTACCGGGGGGCAGCTAGCCCATGTCTCTGCTTGCCGTGCACTAACTCACTAAGATCTAAGGTAAGTATGTCTGCTCAAGCTGAGAGTCACACCCCAGCTCCAAGTGTAGACAAAACTGTAGGGTTGGATTTTCAAAGACCCAAAGGGAGTTAGTAATCCAACTCCCACTAAAAGTTACCTACTACACCTAATCATTTTTGAATATCTCACCCTGAAACCCCAATCCTGCGAACTAAGATGCTGCAGTACATATTGCATAGATTTCAAATTGTGCAGAATACTCATGGTGTAGATTGATTATATCTATGAATCATACTCAGGAAGACACAGTTCAATGCAATGACTTGAAGTCAGAAGGACTACACATGTTTAAAGTTAAGCACATGCAACTGTACTTTTCTGAATTGAAACCTTACTCTCCAGGGTCTTTCTAATCCACCACTTAAGGGCCATTCTTACCCAAATGTTACTCCAAAAGGAAGGAATTTGCCTTACATTTCTAAACTACATTTCTTTTCAAAATCCCAGTGTATTTTGATTAAATACATATTGTTTTCATATTAATTATTTAGATAAACCATATACAAGTTTCCCCAATTTAGAAAAAAAAATCATTATTCGATTTTGTATTCATGGGCATAGTTCATAAATATTGTCAGTCCTACAGAATGGGTATTCTCATTCTACACAATTTGGTTAAGTCATTCTCTTAGTTTTCACTTCTAGTTTATCATGATATAGCATTGTAAATTCCTGTGTGTGTATTTTTAAAAATGCTTATGATTTCTCAGTTATTTAATTCAGATATTATATGTATTTCTTGTCTATTTAGCATCTTTAGTAAAGTCAGCTTCTTTAATTTCTCCTATACACAAGTAAATTAATGAAACATTATTTCACTCACACATTTAGAGGCCAAGGAAAGATTTTACAAATATTGTAATATCAAAGAGGAGAGAAGTCAGCCAACTGCGAAATTACTGATCATCAGGATTTTTGCCCTAGTTTTGACTGCATATAGTGAATTGGAATCAACGCATTTTTCTGCAGCGTACAGCACTTCTGCTTCACAGTACTTTATACCAATTTGCTGCCGTTGATTACATGTCCATCTTACCAGAGGTACATTAGATGGTTTGTAGCAAATTTTCTAGTGGAACTTCAGGGAGGGATAATGCAGTAAAAAAAATACGATTATCTGCTAATGTGTGGCTGCCCTTACCATTCTTTAGAAGAAGTAAAATAGTCTCAAGAAAGGTTAGTTGAAAATTTTTCATCCTAAAAAAGTAAAGTGTCTCTCCTCATAGTGTTTTGAATAATGTAGGCAATTACAGAACATCTGTTTTGAGCGTATCCCTTGTTAGGATTTAAGGTGGTGTGTGTGACAGGATCCCCAGGTGTGTAGCCTGGGACAGTGAGAATGCTGTGCCCCCTAAACTCTCCAGCCTGGGCTGTCTTTCATAATGATTTGCTAGTGACAAGCAGCAAACCCCTCCAGGAGCTATCATCACTCAGCACAACAGCATGTGGAGTCCCACACCCACCTAGCTTGCATGAATGCACCCAGAGCCACTTATGAATCACACAGAGAAAGGCATCAGCTAAATTCCGCCCAGCTGCCAGCACTGTATCTCAGGACTATACCGTCTTGCACTGTTCAAAACCCTTTCTTGATAAATGCAAGTTCATTAATTGATTCATCACTTCATCAATGGAAAGTGGATGTACACGAGCCTTTGTAAACCTGAGCAGATTTACCAAGCACATCAGGCAAACTCATTGGTAATGAAAAACAGTAAAACAAGATTATTGATGACAAAAGATAGATTTTAAGTGATAGGCAAAAAGTCACAGTTAGTTACCAAAGAAAATAAAATAAGCACACAATCTAAATCTTAAAACTATAAGTCACTAGGCAGTATTTACATCAAGCAGTTTTCTCATCCCACTAGATGTTACAGTTCATACTAAACAGGTTTCACCCTTGAAACCTGGGCCAGTCTCCTCTGTTGGCATCTTCAGTTTGCAGCATAGGTGGCGGGAGGAGGAAGGCAAAGCATATGGGCACTATGTTCTGTTGTATACCCTTAGTCCATGTGCCTGGAGAACACAAGTCCAGGCATGTCTGGTGGGCATTGCTCAGTCACGAGGCAAGGTTGAGCAATTCCCCTGGCATGGCCTTGTGAAGCTGAATCATTGCATTGTAGCTCCCTTGCTGGACGATGGCTGTTGATGGTTGTTCAACACCCGCCTGGGCATTGGTTAGTTCCCTTGTCCTTTTCCCTAGGGATCTAATATCTGGGCACTTCCCCAACTCAGAGCATGTTTTAGTGACAACTGTACAACACAATCTCAAAACTTCATATGCACTCATGATATACATATTTAGATAGAACCATGGCTTTCATCAGATCAGAACTTTTCCCCTGATACCTCACAAGGCATGCTTTATATGAAATATCACAATTATATATAAACAATGAATATGGGGGTTACAGGGTACTCCCCCTGAGGTATAGAGTGTCAGAATGTGTAATGGAGTTATGTTGATTTCATTACAAGTTAAATACAGTTGATCATTTAAAGGATGGAATCTTCAGACATGAACATATAAGTGATGAGAGTTGAAGGTGTTCTGCATCTCTCAAAAAACACTAAGAAGCTCAAAGAATTCAGCCCTGGTATAATTTTTTGGCCTGGAAGATTCATTTGGTCCTTGCTTGAGCTTTGGAAATGGATGTCACCAGTGTGATTGGTTACACACATGATGAAAGAAAAGGTTTCTGAAACTTTTGTGACCTTGTGACAGTGGAAATTTAGAAGCTAATTTTAGCATGATGATTTCTCTCATCTACCACCAGCACACTTATAATGTAACTGAGAGAAGTACTGTGTTATGGCTCCAGTTCAGGAAGGCCTTTAAGCGCATGCTTTATTTTAGGGATGGTTAGGGACTACATTTGTACGCTTAAAGTTAGTCATGTGCCCAAGTAATTTGCTGTCCTGGGGCCCATAACAGCAGCAGTGTAGATGATGGCACTTGAAACAATGTAAGATTGATGACTAAAGTACTCACCATTTTGAATATTTACTTTACACTTTGAAGAGTTTTTTTTAATTTGTATGTCAATTGCATATATTATTATTTATTTTGGTTTTCATAAATCAAATCTGTTATAACCTAGTACTTCATGCACAACATTTAGGCTTCTCTCTTATTCTGCTATGATCAATGGGCTAGATCATTTAGCCCTGCTAAATCCCTTTTGTGTTGTTTGGTGATTCAAAACATTTAGCTTTGAACGGGCAGCAGGGAGTTGTCCTGGCATGCAGTCCAAGTACTGTAAAGATGTCATACCTGGCTCTCTGATACCCCCTCTCCACTCCTTGGTTGGGGTGGAGGTGCCCTCACGAGTGTGTGATGTACTCTGGCAATCCCTGCTGATGAGACGGCGCGCTTTAGAGTGACCTCAGGCTCTGAGCTGTCCTTTGGGCTGATTTATACATTGGCAGCCTTGGAGATGGGGGAGGGGGAGGGCAGGGAGGAGGAAATGTTCTCCCTTCTCAGTACAGCACTAGCACATCCCCTGGAACCAACGGGTCACATTTTAAACTACAGAATCAGCTATATCTTTGCAGCGAGGACTCCCCCCCCCCCCCCTCAAATAGAAATACCAAAAATATTGACATGAGGAAAATATGATTTTCTTACAACAAGGCATGTTCCAAGCTTTCACCTTCTTTGGCCTGTGGCACAATAGTCAGAGCATATGCACTGCAACCAATATGTTCTCCCTTTGAGATAAACTGTCTCCCCCATCCCGCAACTGTGAATGGTGTAAAGACTCAAGGACATACCATCCATAGTGTCCAGCTGTTCTGCCCTTCCAGAAGAGAAATTCTAATATCTTGGTAGCCTAGTTAGCCAGATCACTGGGCATGAAGGTGGGGATGTGCCAGGACCTCATGCCAGCAGATGTAGCCTCATATGGTCTTAAACCAGCTTCATAATTTTCACTGTTAGAGGAAGCATTTTTTTTGTCTGTGTGGTGTGGGCCGAGAAATATGCTGATATGGACAGTGACACTAGAGGAAATGGCACATTTCCTTCTAGCTGTGCAAAAGACATGCTACATTTGCTGCAGATTGCCTCAAAATGTGGCTATTCAGGCTCCTTGCAAGCTTACCACTGATGAAACTGAAACATAAAAAAATACAGTATCATTGCCTTTTCCATCTCAATATCATCAGCATGCTGTTATTACTGTTTAGTTTTCAACAAGCCTATTTATGTAAAACAAGTAATGTAAAATCATTGTGTTTTACTCTATTTCTGTGTGTTTATAATAGAAGAACAAAAGCTTCTAATGTAGTGAAGCTATTCCTAGCACAACATGTGACGGGATGTAATAATTTTCTATTGTGTCAGCAAACATGTCATAGCAGATGTTCTTCATTACATTTTGAGATGTTCAGATACCTACTGTAGGTAAGCACTGCTTGTGAAAAAATTAATCCTTACATAAGAAATCATAACATTCAGTACATGGATACATGGTTATACTCTTGAGGGAATTCTGTGCCAAAAAATTAAAAGTTATGTGCAGAAAAATTAAAAATTCTGCACACAATATTTTAAAATTTTACAAGTTTTATTTGTCAATAAATAAATGCAGAGGCTCCAGCATGGCATTGCGGAGCACAGGCCACTGGCTGCATGAAGGTGGGAGATCACCCTGCAGTCCCTCTCCTCCCCTGGGACACAGAGTCAGCGGTGATGCTGCACCCGACCCTGACACAGCACAAGGGCTGGGCCTTCCCCAGAAATACCCTGGGGCCCTGCCCCTCTGTGCCAGGTGCATCAGATGTGGGGCAGGCAGGGTCAAACAGACAGGATCCAAGTGTGAAGGGGCTCAGTGTGGAGGGATCCTGGTGTGTGCTGAGAGAATTCTGTGTGGGACAATCTGGGTGCAGGCAGCTCAGTGGGGAAATCTAGGTGTGGGGGGAATCTGGCTGCACAGAGGCTTATTGGGGGTGGGGTTCCAGGTGTAGGAGAAATGGGTCTCTGCAGGAGCTTTCAGCTGAAGGTGGTTGGGGTTCAGCAGGGGGTGTGGGTGTGAGGGGTCTCAGCAGAGATGTCCGGGTGCTGGGGGAGTGAGGCAAAATAAAATAAAAAGACTAGCCATCTTGCAAGGAAAGAGCTGAATCATTAATTTATGAATTAGTTTCTATCCCAAATGTGGGTGAGATTTTCAAATCAGTGGTGGCCCCTTGGCACCAATCAGGTGGTTCAAATGGGCCATGATCTATAGGGGAACTCACTGCTAGAATAATTGTGCTAGATCTAAGCCCTGTGAATAAGACCCCTTCCTGGTATGGGGTCATGACAGAGACACAGGAGGTGAGATGTGACATGCAGCAGAGAATTTAGTCCTATATATTTTAACAGTGACAGCACAAATATTGCATTCGCTAAGGGCAGGTCTTCCCTTAAAAAGCTGCAGCAGTGCAGCTGCACCAGAAGCTTTCCTGTTGACATAGTACTGTCTACACCGGGGGTTAGGTCAGTATAACTGTTTTTTCACACACGCCGAGCAATGTAGTCATACCAACATAAGTTTGTAGCATAGACCTGGCCTAAGCTAGTTATTCATCCATGTAAGATCTATTCTTTTGCTTCTTTGCCATTGAGTTCACCATTGTTTCCTTCAGTAGCTGCCTCATCAAGGGATCAGAATTGTTTTGAAGCCAATCTCATTTTAAAACTCCAGAGAAAAATAGAGTACATTTAATATAAATTACAAGTTGTAAACCAATATATACAGGCTAAGTGCTGAAGTGCTATGCAGTCCTAGTGTAGTCTCTGCAGAGGGTGAATTTTACACAGTGGAGAGGACATCAGGACTACAGCATACATTGTGGCCAAGATTTTCAAAAGTGACCAGTGGTTTTTGGGTGCTGCTATTTTTAGCTGTTTGACTTGAGTGGATTGATTTTCAGAGGGTGGATAGTCAGCATTTTCTGAAAATCAGGTCCTTTTAAAGTTTCTCAAGTTAGGACCAAAAATGGAGGCCTACTTCAAATCACTAGTCACTTTTGAAAATCTTTTGGCCACAATGTATGCTGTAGTCCTGATGTCCTTTCCACTGTGTAAAATTCATCCTCTGCAGAGACTGCACTAGGACTGCATAGCACTTCAGTCCCATTTGAATACTGTTTTGAGAGCTCAAGTGGAATTTAAGTGATGCATAGGCCTTGTGTGAGACTTTTCTGAAAGGAGTGAGTTTAACACTAGTAAGATGAAAAGTTTCATAACCAGTTTTTCCATAGCATAAGAATATACATTTAATCTGTGACAGGAGTCCACACTGTCTGTTTATGACCAGAACAAATGAAAGGGAGAATATGAATGAATATACCATGTGCTTCCAGATACTACTGTGATTGGGAACATACAATAGTCTTAAAAAAAAAGATTAAATATTGGGTTTGATTTCTGTTTATTCATAAAAGTAGAACACTAGGTAGGAAGGATTTTTGTTTTAACTTTTTTAATGCACTGGAAACTATTTTGTATATGTATTGTGCTTTCTGGTGTAAATATAAGGTGACTGTATTTAGGATGATCACTCTTTTATTTTAATTTGAAATCATATCAAAAGCTTCCTATCAACCAATAACTGTTACTATCCAACAACTGCTTGATGGTCTATGTGCAAAATGTCCAGTTCCTAGTAGGATGCATGTCCACATTACAAAATTGACCACCACAATTAATGCATCTGCCTATGATGCAGATGAAAGGCCAAGCAATGAATGGCTATGTTGAGAGTGACTGTTCCTCTTATCACGAGGAACTGCTTGTAGAGCAAACACTGGCATGCTGGTTGGTCTCTATATCGAAATTTGCAGTGTTGCTGTCCCTGCTCTGTGGGTAAGCAGAGAGGTTCAGTTCCCAGTGCTGTCAAACTGACATTTTCAGAGACACTACAAATTGATTTATGAATGTTAATTAACATTGTGTATTTATCTGCTCTTTAGTAGCCAGTGGCAGTATTTTCAGTATTTCAACTCTACGGTGAGTAGTCAAACTCTTAGCAGTCAAGAAGCTGGTAATGATGCTCACAGGTACAATGTTACAAGACACATGTTTACCATATGCATAGAAGAATTTCAAACTTCTAACAATGGACAGTGTACAGTATAATATCTGCCACCTTTCCACTGTCTCCTGACCTATTAAACATTCTGCTCATGAGAGCCCATTAGTCTTGATTTAATTAATATTAATAGGAAGAAGCTACTTATAATGCAGGTTTAAATGGGTAATCAATCTCATGTTTTGATCCAAACTTTACTGTTTGTGCCTCACCCTCTGTCAGTGCTTTCAATTACCTGAAATTGTTGCTTTAGTTTTAAAAAAAAAAAGTCTATCTTGTTTGTTTCCACCCAATTTTCTTATCAGTGCAATGAAAATGTTGCTAGTTCCATAACAAAGTTCCAGATGTAGTTGCAAAGGAGGGTCATGAGATTTCTGTGTTTGTTTTGTTTCATCTCTCCCCTCTCCATTAAAGAGAGACCACATTGCCTCCCATCCCCCATCATCAGTGGGATTCTTTTACATGACAAATGTCCGGGATCGGAGGGAGTTACTGATATTATTTTGAGACTGCACACCTGATTGTACTGTACACTTATCACTGAATTTCACCACACTTTAACTTCATAGTCATAATCTTGATTGGTGACATTCCCCCTTATTTTTGATCAACCTTGTTCTCTTCCTGTATTGCCTTTTTGATGTTGGTAGATCTAAATCATATTTTTCTTTCTAAAAAATTAGAGCATCAACAGTGCTAAGTCTTGAATCCAAAGGCAGAAATATTCCTAGCTCAGAAATTACCTACAAGCCATATCCTTCTTTTGGTTGGATTCATTAATTTGAAACCTTTTTTCTCTAAGTTTTAAGGATAACAGCCATCATTTGATCCTTGATAGTTGAAAAGACACTGTGATGCAGCTGTTTTGCATGAAAAATATATATTAAGAACTAAGAAGCAGTACAGTAGAAAGCGAAGAAGAAAAACATTCCCGACTCTAGTTTTCGTTTTGTAATTTGTCTCATCAGATGTAGTTCAGTGATTTTGCCTGCAGTGATTGTAGCAATCCAGTGTCACATGCAGATACACACCGTGGGCTTCAAATGAATCACATGCATGCCACATGGGGAATAGAATACATGATTTTCAGCTCCAAAAACCAAAGCTTCTATCAGTTGAACTGAAACAGAATCTTCGCTACCTGAGTAAGATAAGGGTTTATATCATATGATACATATATTTACAGCCACTAGAGGTCAACATAATCACAAATACTTTGATCACTCTGATTCAGTTCAATGAAATGCAATAATGACTTTGAATATAGACGGTTATTTGGTGACCGGATAGAAAATCCTAAGTGCCCTAACTTAAAGGTGGTCAGAAATTCTATGAGTGTAAAGCCAAAAAGAAGTTTTATTTAAAAGTTGGGGGAAACACAGCCTATTTGTTTTGGATGTTCAGTGAAGGACAAGACTTCTGTTGCTGTATGACAGCCTTCCAAGTTTCTACTTGTCCTCTCCCCCAGGGCAAACAAATAATTTTGTTTGAATAGTGAAAATTGCTTGCCTTTATTTCCTTCAATCATTGTGGTGGAAAGTGAGGAAGTAGATTTTTGTGCTTGATCTGGTAAACAGTCCTGCGTTTTCCAGGTTTGATTGTAATATAGTGAAAAAATAATGTATTAAGCCCTGAAATTATTTTAATTCCATTTATACTGACTCTTGTTTTTCTCTTCATGAATATTTTGTAAACTATGCTGGAAGAATTGTATCAATATATTGCTTGAGTGAAATGTGTGCAGTTTTTGAATTAATGCTGTTTATACATTGAAGCCTTTTGTTCACATACAGGAGATGCATTCAAATTGTTTTGCTTTAATACAGTTTATGATTAAAAGGACAATGTCAAAGTAATTTTTCAAATGATTTTTTCCTGGACTGTTTTTTTTATAATAACTCTTTGGAAGATTCATACTTCAGGCATATTCATTTGAAATCAAATAATGTCTGGGAACATTTTCTAACTTAGCTTGGCTAATTTTGTTGAGCTAATGAAGAGAGATTAATATCTGTTTCACCATTAAGACATTAATGAATTTTCAGTCCTGTGCACCCAAGTTACCCATTTATCTTTTCCTAAAAGACAAATTATTACATAGCTTTCAATAATGCTTGTGAGCTTTATTACATGTATTATGAGAATACTTGTTTAAGCAACAGCATTTTTATTATAAATGGCTAAGGTGCATAAGGTGTATATTCAAGATGAAGAATAAATAACCTTAAAACTTCAGCAATCTTAACATATAGCAATTAATGATTGTCTTGAGTTGCACTTAGGCCAAATTCACCCGTCCGAATTTTATTCCTGAATAGGGCCAAAGGGTGAAAACTCTAAGTTACACTTCACAGAGTTTCCCTTTGTCTCTTTTGTGGGGGAAAATGGTTTTACCCACCCCTAGAAGAGGATGTGGGTTTCATCTCTTAAACCCTAAAGGCATTTGCCTGAGACAAAGTACATCTAAATAGAGTCCCCATGATTCTCGACTGCAGCTTCCCTAGCTACCGATGACTTCTGTATAGTATGCCTTCTGCTGGAGACTTGCTGCTGTGGGCTCCCCTGAAGTGACTGCCTCACACTGAATTGCAGGCTTGAGGTTAGAAATCAGCTAGACCTCCTTTCATCCCTCCAACACTGCCTCTGCCCATGAAGGGGCTTTCATTCAGTTGGGGTTTCAGTGGGGAAGTATATGAGACAGAGCCTGTACTCCCCATTCTATGTACCTCCAACCATGGGGACAATGTTAGGAACATGAGCCTTTAATTTTTTGTTTAAAGAAAAAACTAAACATTTTATCAGTGAGATGTTTCTTTCATGTAGCTTCACTTAATAGTTGAGAGTTGATTTGCTGTTTTCATTGATCAGCCACTCCCTTCCTACTTGAATTCTCTTTCATTCTGTGCTTAGACAAATATTGTGAGATAGGACTGCAGTGTGGTCAAAACTTAGAGTTAGTTGTGGGAGTTGGCATTGATCCCATGCAAAAGTACGGTCAATTCCTAAATTTATTTTCTTTTTCTAAATATGAGGGCCCATTAAATTGCAGACATCTGGTGTTCCGGGCACTTAAAGCTGCAGATCCCAAAGAGCTCTTTTCTTCCTGTTTAAATATGCATGAACTGTTGTTTAGGTAATCCACGTCACCTAGTCAAAATAGCATCAAATATAATACATTTCTGCCCTCCTAGACATTGAAGAGGGAGGACCAGGCACATCTGTTTACAATACATGCTGCACTGGATCTGTAGCATTGTTCTTATGTTTAAATCTTTATTGAAAGATTTAAAAATATTACATAAGTCAGAATAGACATCTAACATTGTATTTGTATCCTCCGTTCAGTTTGCCACAGAAGTGATATTACATGAATCCTGTGTTATGCACCACTACTTGGATCTTAGGTATAAAAGAATATAATTGGACAAAAGCTTTAGTGCTTTGGTGGTATCTGAAAAATACCATGCTCAAAGTGCAGATGGAAGGAAAGATCAGTCTGGAAGACACTGAGATAGAATCTAAGGTCCAGCTGAGCTGCACTCAGTGCAGGACCAGAAGGTAAAAAGGAGAGGCAAAAGTGGCTATATACCATTTTCGTGCCCTCACACATCCTGGGACTGGCTGGGTCTGGTTTGGCATCAGTTACAGCAAACTCAGTACTGTTCTAAGTTGCATTGGGCTCCAGCAACCCCCAACGGTCATCCTGGCAGCTGGTGATCGCCAGAGCAAGGCAGCACTTCACCCATGCCTGATTTCCCTTGGTCATATGCCCTATGCCACGGGGTGCTGGGAGGATGTGACAAGATGTCATAGGGTCAGCTATGCTGGTTTTATACCATAGCGGGGTAATCTTGGGGTAGCCAGCTAAGATAGTTTTGTGGTTGCTTTGTGCTACTGGGCTAGTAAGAAGCAGCCACATCTAGGGATGGCATTTCACAGAACTTGTATTGCATTGCACTCCAAACATAAAGGCTTACCAAGTTTGCAGTCAAGTCAGTGGTTTACCTGCCATGTTAACATACAGCTTTCAGTGGAAATTACTATTTATGTCAAAGGAAATGAATGATGTCTCATTTGCCATGCTCCTGATTTTCTTGTGGATAAGTTAGAGGTGACAGTGGCTCACAAGAGCTCATATGTTGTTTTAAGTAATTTGCTCTGTTTGGGATTTTTCAGTTTTATACCAGTCAGGGGTTTAAAATTTCTAAAGGTTTACTGGCCTTGATGTGCATGTGGAACTGCTAGTCTTGTTACTTGATAAAATACTAGTAACCCTATTATAAAGTCTGTAAAATTTGCATATGTTGCTTGCAGTCAGTTATTCTAAACCTGACCCATAAACATCTGGCGGACTGTACTTATTATATCCTTTTTAACTTTACAGTGAAACGTATTGCTATAATGATAAATGTGATTTAAAAAGTATGGGCTTGTTCTCTTGCTGATGGACATATTTTTAATAGGCATTTAATCCTTGTGCAAGGTTCTGGATGGTGACAGCATTTGAAGATTAATTTCTGTATTTGTCTGCAGAAGTGGTGCAGCGCGGGGTGGGCGGGGGGCAGCAGTGCAAGCTTCCTCAACAAATATGTCTGAACCCTGACCTTGGAGAGGTCACCTCTAAAGATGAGTTTCTGTGCCCACTCAATCCTTGATCTCACTGCTGAGACTGCCATCAGGTTTGCTAATTTATGATATGCACACTAGACTGAGTACCAGCTAGTTTCATGTCATCTACCAAACTAGCTGTGAATAATAATGACATGGAGGGGTTTCAAGCCAGTTGCCTAAACCAGTATTTCTCAATGATGGGTCCGTGGACTGGCGCCGGTCCCTGAGATCTGTCTAGCACAGTTTAGGAAGGCAACAAGCTGGTCCCTGGTATCAAGAAGGTTGAGAAACACTGGCCTAGGGGTGAAAGGTTTTCCATCTCATTACTGATCACAGGAGCCATCTACTTGTCTCAGGGGACTCCTTTTTTGTCAAGTAGTTCTCTTGTGCTTGCACTGTGCTAATTTTTACAAGGTATCCAGTACTGGGTCCCTGTGTGTCTAAGAACAGTCCTGAACTCATGGAGCTTAGTTCTACAGCATGCCTAAGGGCCTGATCCTCACCCACTGGAATAAATGAAAAAGCTCCCATTAACTTTGCATCCGATGAAGTGAGCTGTTGCTCACGAAAGCTTATGCTCAAATAAATTGGTTAGTCTCTAAGGTGCCACAAGTACTCCTTTTTGCGAATACAGACTAACACGGCTGTTACTCTGAAACCATTCGGTGACATAGGTTCAGGTTCTCAGACTTGCTAGTGTTTTCTTGAGATTTATATAAGAACTCTGGAACTATTGTTTAGCCCTGCATATAATTCCCCACCCTCCTCCCCATTAGGAGGAATAAGAGCCAACTAATGCATTTTGTGAGATTTTTTTTCTTATTCTCCTTTTACTAATTGCTTCAAACCGAGCCATTTTTTGCATAAGCTCTAATGGTGTCAGAGCCCTTTCCCCTCTTTTCCTTTCCAAAGCATTTGAATAACATTGCTCATTTAGAACCTGTCTTAACCTCAGCAATATGCATAGGCTATTTGAATTCTTGTTCTATTTTTCCTCTTTGTTATTCACTGTACAATTTTTTTAATGCTGCTTCAGCCGTGCATTACCAGTCAACCTTAGATATAAATTCTATAATAAATTAAATAAAGCTCTGTATGGGTCAGCTTAGACGAGCCCGATTAAAAAATGATTTACCAAAGAGATGGAGGTAGAGAGATAGTAATACGTGCTTCTAAATCAATTATGAGCCCATTCACTTTTGGCCTATTGTGCGTAATAGTGTATTAAAATGCATTCTATATTGTTAAAAAAAAGATTGACTCTTTCATTGAAACGGAATTAACATTTGCAAGCACATAATAGTCTTTGAAAAGCTATAAACATTTAAATTCAGTCCCTCATTGCAGGCTAAATATATACAACTAGAATTGTAATAACCAGATAAGTCTTTATGTTGTACTCATTTCAGTATTATAACAAGATGTTTGCCATGCTGAAAGGTAAAGTTGGATCAGCACTTGTTTATAAACCCACAATTTCAGTGGGAAAGTGAGGCCGCTGGACTGTGAAAATAAAATTAATCTTGAGCTGAAACTTAATATATATAATCTTCCTAACATATGTCAATAAATTATTGAAAAGTCTTGTTTTAATATTCAATGCCTGTGGATGTAGTGATGTGGTTTGGCCAGGTAGCAGTAGATTAGCAGGTCACATTCTCTTCTGCGATCTGGCTTCTCTGTGTCATCCAGGTAGAGTAAAGAGGCTGAATTCTAGTTATAGACTGCTAGCAGAGAATTTCCCTAGCATAGAGTGGCTACCTGGTGGTGCATTTGGGGCATGTCAGAGGCTTGGAGTGGGTGTACTGGAACTTCAACCTGCTATGGTAATCCTCCATTGGGGTAGGGCCCATATTTTGTGAAAACAGTTCAATTTCAATTCGATTAATGATTTTTCTTTTTTATGAAAAAAAATCAAATACAAATGGAACTAAAATTTCCATTTCTGTTTTAGGTTTTTCTTTACATTCAGTTTCTGTAAACCTAAATGAAATGAAAATTTTTATTTGAAAAATAAATCATTTTGGTCATTTTTTTCATAAAAAATTAAAACATTTCAGTAAAAATATTTGAAGACAGTTGATTTCTCTCTCTCTCTCTCTCTCACACACACACCCTCAATACACAAATCTGTAAGCAAGAGCTTTTTGTGTCTGAAGCACATCTGTTTGAGAGCGTGCTTTCTTGTGTAAACATCGAACTACAGAGCAAGAACTCAGATTATGTTTATAAAATATTAGATGAGAAGGAACAAATAATAGACTATAGCCTTGTGTAATGGGGAAAATAAACAATAGGTGCCTTGCACATGGTTTATTGCATTTGCTGTTGAGACGAGTGTTGCCTCACGTGCACGAGCAGTTCTTCCAGCCTTGTGAGTTTGTCTAAAATTGTTGTTCTAAAATAGTTTGTGTAATTCAGGTTGATACGTGGGATGTTTGCAGAAACCTCTAAGAATTATTCTAAGTCTTTTTGTAACATCCAAAGAGGGGCTAAAGCTTGACCTACCACAGAGACTGAATTATTTCTCATTCCCTGAAGAAACTTACCCCTTTACTTCTCTGAAATTATCCATTGAGGAATAAGATGATCAGGTTATGTTTATAAACCAACTGGAAGCATGGTGTTCACACCACACTAGCCTAGGAAACGTTAATGAAGTTGAGGAGGGGCCAGTTAAGTGGACAGGGCACACCTGAGGGGAATTAGGTGGTCTAAGTAACCCCAAATTGATGAAGAAGCCCAGCTGAGAAGGAATAGGCGGTGCTACTATAAAGTCAGGAAGCTGGCAGCAGAAGAGGCCTGTCGTGAAGGAGCCTATAGGCACTCTGGGGACGTTAGAGAAGGAGGATAAGAACCTACGGAAGAAAGGGTGTAGGAAAAAGCTCAGGGAAATGGCAACAAGATTTGAGAGGGTGCAGACCTTAGCTGCTGATTAGAGGGTCCCTGAGGTGAAACCTGAAGTAGAGGGCAGGCCCGGGTTCCCCTACCAGTGACTGGGGAAGTGGCCCAATATGGGCAGTGAATGGGAAGACTGACTGAGACAATTTGGATGGAGAGACTTTGATACACTGGAAGGGGAAAACAAACAATGATCTAACTGGAAGACAAAGAGAGAGCACTCTGAGTCACAGAGAGAGAGAGAGAGAGAGAGAGAGAGAGAGAGAGAGGTTCAGCAAGGAGTGCCAATGCATGGCAGAAGGGGGTGTTGGACCTGAAAGGAGCTAATCCCCAGAGCAGACAGGGGGAAGTGCCCAAGCAGTGAGTGGACACTGTGGAAATGTATGTAATGTACTTTAAAAAAAAATGTATGAGTCCATCAGATATCAGCCACTGTTCATGATACAAGTTCCTCATCAGACAAATAATTTTGCTATATTTTCTAAGGGGGAATAATGTGTAATGATGAAATTCTTATGATGAATGTAATATTTGAGGGCTTAATTAATGAAAAATATGTTCAGTTTCTAAGATGATTTTTCATGGTTTTGTGACATGGTGCTGAAGCCCAGATTTTAATTGTGTTAAATACAAGTCTCAGTTTATTTAATCCCTGATTTTATTCACAGATTGTATTCCAAAAATTTGTAATTTTAGAGATTTGGCTGATGTACAGTTTCACTCCTTATATATATTTTTTATTCTGCATAGGGAGTGGAGGGGGGGGGGGATGAAAAAAGTTAAGACAGATTTTGACAGGTTGGCGTTTGTACAAAAACATTTTTTTAGGTGCTTAACCTCAGTTAGGCTTATAGTCAATGTTCATGGTGTGATGCAGGGACTATCCAGATGAAATAATTGCTTTGTCTGGCAAATAGATGGTCTCATAAGAGGACTGAACTGTATTAAGTGATTTTTCCCCTGGTGATTGGAAGTATATCTCTCCAGTGGTTCAGGTAATTCTAAGGTTGTGCCTTCCTTCTTTCATGCTAGACTGCTTTTCCAATAAAATAAAAAAATGTAGAACCTGCTACACAAATGTAATATTAACCTAGATTTCTCTAAGGACAAAGGTGAATGCTATAAGGCCTGCCAAAGGCAAAGGGGGAAATGATATTAAAAGAATATTAGTTCTAGAATTGGATTCGTGGGACTATACAAAAGTGATAGGTGCAGACTGGGTGTATGAATTTTATATTAGTTTACATTTCTATTAGACTCCGTGTGGTCTATTTGAAAGCTGAATGCTACCATATGATTTCTGTCAAATATAAATTTGTGGTAGCAGATTTCTGGGAGTGAAAAAAAACCCAACAACTGTCGGTGCAATAGTAAGCATTAGTCATGTGACAGAGGGAAACAAAGAATTTGAGAAAACATGCTGGTGAAGTATTTTAGGTGCAGTAGCTGGGAATCACAGACAGCTGTGTAAATTCTTATGGTTAAGGGACACATTAAGTCACCAGCATTTTAAACAACATATTTTCTTTAAATTTAAATTTTTAATATTTGTTTACCAAAAAGTTGAAATAGACTACTTGTATAGGGATCCTGTTTTATTCCTATTTAATTTCATGATACCAAGGCATGGTACAATCACGATGCATATTTATTGTAATCACTCTGGAAATTTATGGATCTGGAAAGATGTTTGGGTACTGTAGAGATGAGGGCCATAATAATGCTTAGATTAGAAGGTTTTGATTAGTTTTGTGTGAAATTATAAGACTTCAGTTTCTTACAAATTATGAAAAAATATATATTTAATATTATTTTTATTACTGATTATTATGGCACAGTAATGTTCTTGCAATATACTTGAAATACCTTATTGTATTAAGTTTATGTATTTAATCTCTCTAGTGGGGGAGATGTGACAGATTTTGCAATCCCATGCAATTCCCCATCTATGGGGTCTATGGTTTTAAATTAATAGTTCATGTATGATTGTGTTCTAGTCTATTGGGGAGGGCTACCACAGCTCCTCCAGGAACTAAAAACACTGGGTGATGAATAAGGCAAATCAGCTTGGTTGAACCTGCCCTTCCTCCCTGGAGAGAGACCCCATCTCCTGGGGAGGATTGCATAAACTAGTTCAAACTGGATTCTCCAGAGGCTCACAGACAAAGAAAGGACTTTTGGATAATAGCCTGACTTTAAACAGGCTCAGGGCTGCCTTTCTGATCCAGTAAACGGACAGGACGTTCTGTTTGGGAGGACCAATATTTCCATAAGTATTGGAAAGACTGATGCGTGACCTCTAGTAAACTTTGAATGTGTGTACAGGAACTATTGTTTTTGTTTTATCACATTTTTACCTTAATAATAAGTATGCTTGCTTAAAAAGGAGCTGTGTGGTAACTTGTAACTGTGGGCAATACACTGTTTATAAAATCATGAGTGGTATAGAGAAAGTAAATAAGGAAGTGTTATTTACTCCTTCTCATAATACAAGAACAAGGGGCCACCAAATGAAATTAATAGGTAGCAGGTTTAAAACAAACACAAAGTATTTTTTCATGCAACACACTGTCAACCTCTGGAACTCCTTGCCAGAGGGTGTTGTGAAGGCCAATACTATAATGGGGTTCAAAAGGGAGCTAGATAGATTCATGGAAGATAAGTCCATCAATGGCTATTAGCCAGGATGGGCAGGAATGGTGTCCCTAGCCTCTGTTTGCCAGAAGCTGGGATTGGGTGACAGAGCATGGATCACTTGATGATAACCTGTCTGTTCATTCCCTTTGGGGCACCTGCCATTGGCCACTGTCAGAGGACAGGATCCTGGGCTTGATGGACCTTTGGTCCGGCCCAGTATGGCTGCTCTTATGTTCACGACCTTCAGAGAAAAAGCGAAGTACAGGCACTGGCCTGTTGAGGTGTGGGATGTGAGGTGATGGCTGGGCGCCAGAAACCTTTCAGCAGGTGTCCTAGAGGGACCCTGGAAGTAGAATACAGGTGCAGTTACCCTGAAACTGTGACAATTATGAGTAAGTACATAGCTAGAAACCATGAGTTCAGATCAGACCCCATGACAAGGACTCATGCCCACTGCGTGTATTCCAGCGTACCACACACTGTAACAGGTCCCAATGTTCAGATGGGACATTAAACTACAGGTCCCATTTCTGGTGGATATCGAGATGGAAGTTAAAGGGCTTGTGGATTTTTTTTTTTTGAAGTGGAATGGCTACTTTAATGGTACAGAATTTCTTTTTTTCTATTTAAGGGATCCCGACAAAGCTTGTATGTGAACTACTGATTGGTGAATAATGGATGTTGTGCTTGGTTACAAAATCAGAGTTACTAATAATTTGGGTGTCCCTAGAATATGAAAACTGCTATAGAAATCCAAAGCTCATGTCACTGTTTATGAATCATTTATTTAAAAATAATTTTAAATGATTAGCAAGTAGCGTTAAAGGCACCCCTTTATAAACTTCTTCGGAGAAATGCTCTGAAAAAAGCAAGGAGAAACTCTTACTAATGCAAGATATGCTGTGAAATAAATTCTCATTTAATTGGCAAAGATTAAAAAGGGTCACTGCCTCAAAATTTGGCATACCATTTAAGCTCAAAGAAATGAACAGGAAAACAATTTAACTGTGAAAAAGCATTGGCTGCTATTGGGTGTCTCCCTTGCCCCAAACCCTTTCCATTAATTGGAAAAGAACACTCCTTATAGAGTTCTGAACAAGAAAAATCACAGCCTAGATTTCTACATTCTTTTAGCCTGACTGACTATACTGTGGATGTCATTAAATCCTTAACATTTGCTGCATATGATAAATAAACTTACTAGGAAATTTAATGCAGAATTTACCAAATCTAATCACAGATACCACAGGAAAGACTTTGGTGTGGTATACATCAAAGACCAATTCCACTGATTCATCTCTTGTCTCAGGTTTGCTGGCAAATCAACAGCACCTCTCAGCAAGAAAACGGTATCTTTCTGTTGGCAGTAAAATCAGCTTCCATTTCACTACTGGGTTTTCATTTCATGTTGATTAAAAAAAGTTTGCAAATTATAATGGTTTTCACAGTCTGGAATGTCATGCAGAAGAACCAGGTTTGATCCATAGTTACTGATAATCAGTGCCTAGGCCAGCAGGGAATTCAGAGTGCTTAACAAGCAGCATGCTGAGTCCCTACAGGAAGAGACTGTCTTGTCTGGCTCAACAGTGTGCCCTCTAGCCTGGTTAGGAGTATAATTAATGGGCATTAAAGAAAGTCCTCTCTAGTCTATGACAGAAAGTGGAATGATCATAGTACAGAGTCGGGGGAGAAGGAAATAGAAGTAAGAGGATGTTGCTGGAGAGGATGTGGAAACAACCTTTAGCATTTATGAAGAGATTCAAACCAACCACTTTCTATGGAAAAAGAAAAGGAGTACTTGTGGCACCTTAGAGACTAACAAATTAATTAGAGCATAAGCTTTCATGAGCTACAGCTCACTTCATCGGATGCATACAGTGGAAAATATAGTGGGGAGATTTTATATACACAGAGAACATGAAACAATGGGTGTTACCATACAGACTGTAACAAGAGTGATCAGGAAAGGTAAGCTATTACCAGCAGGGGAGCAGTGGGGGCGGGGGACCTTTTGTAGTGATAATCAAGGTGGGCCATTTCTGGCACTTTACAAGAACAGTAGGAGGGGAAATAAACAAGGGAAAATAGTTTTAGTTTGTGTAATGACACATCCACTCCTGGTCTTTATTCAAGCCTAAGTTAATTGTATCCAGTTTACAAATTAATTCCAATTCAGCAGTCTCTCCTTGGAGTCTGTTTTTGAAGTTTTTTTGTTGAAGAATTGCCACTTTTAGGTCTGTAATCGAGTGACCAAAGAGAGTGAAGTGTTCTCAGACTAGTTTTTGAATGTTATAATTCTTGACGTCTGATCTGTGTCCATTTATTCTTTTACATGGCTGCTACTCTGAAACACTTTCTATGGGTCACATATGTCCTTTTTGTGCAATACATCTACACAGTGTTCTTACTATTTAGGCTTCAGCACTGCTCCCTCTGCTGCAGGTGAGGATGAGCTGTTATTTACTCCTGAGGGAATTCAGCACTGAAAAATGAAAATTATGCACCAAAAAAATAAAATTTCTGTGCACAATATTTTAAAATATTGAAAAATTCTTCAAATTCTATTTTTCAATAAATAAATGTGGAGAGTGGGGAGCACAGACCACTGTTTGTACAGAGGTGGGAGATCACCCTACAGCCCCCTCTACTCCCACCAGGACTCAGCGGTGAAGGTGCACCTGACCCTGACATAGCGAAAGGGCTGGGACTGCCCAAGAAACACTCCGGGGCCCTGCCGCTCCAGGCCAGGCACACCAGGTGTGGGCAGACAGGCTCAGCTTGGCAGGATCCAAGTTTGGAGGGGCTTAGTGTGTGTGTGTTTGTGGGGGGGATTCTGGTGTGAAGTGAAAGGATTCTGTGTTGGACAGTCTGGGTGCAGGTGGCTCAGCAGGGTGTCCAGGTGGAGTGGAAGCCTTGGTGCAGCTAGTTGGGGCTCATTGGGGTGGGGGTTCAAGTGGAGGGTAGACTGGGTGCAGGGGTGGGAGTCCAGATGCAGGGAGTGGGGCTCGGCAAGGGGGTCCAGGTGCAGTGGGGCTCTTGGTGTGAGGGGCTCTGGGGGGGTAGGTGCATGGGAGGGTGAGGCGTGGTGGGGGAGGGTCTAGGTATGGGGGGGTCCAGATGCATGAGGGTTGGGTGGATGGGGAGCAGTTCCCACACAGTGACCCTCCCCCATATAGTGGCTGAGGAGCGATGGGGACAGGAAGCAGGAGCGAGGGTGTGGATTTTCCTGCAGCTAGGGGAGATTTCTGGGGGTGGATGTGACCCAGCCCCAACTGCTCCTTGCAGGGGAGGGAAGTCCTGCCCTCCCCAAGCCCAGACAGGATTAGCAGCTGAGCCTAGCACATGGTAAGAGTCACCATCCCCAGATCTCCCTAACTCCCGACAGTAATTTACCTCTCTGCTGGCTGCTCCAGGCACCCAAAACGATACACCCATGTTGCTGGTGCGGGGCCAGGTATCTGCTCTTGTGGCTTCCCTTTGCTTCCCCATCATAAAGTCATTTTTCTGCAGCGAAGCAAAGAAATCTGCAGGGGACATGAATTCTGCACACGTGCAGTAGCGCAAAATCCCCCCAGGAGTAAATTGTCATTGTAACAGGCAGGATATCTTTGTTTTCCATTGTAACACAGACAGTATCGATGATGCAAACCAAAAATGTACTTGTTTTCATTATCTCTAAACAATGTCAATATTTCAATATGGTAATAGTGTTTATCAGAAGCTGCTAATTCATCACCCTGTTGTAAGATGGAAAACGTCATGGTTTAGAGGCTGCCATTCAGCATCACTGATGATGCCATTACTCTGTAACCATTAATATGGTTTTATCTATAATTAGCAAGGGTCTGACACATTTCTGGCCATACAGAAAATAAGTTAGCTCCTGTCATAACAGGACAATAACTATTGGGCAAAGTGTAAATATTTAAACATTATGAATAATGGTTACCCACAGAATCCTCTGCAGGGTAAAAGTAGCATCTGCCTTTACTTTCAGGATATCATACATGATTAATTTGAAGGCACTGGGCTTCATTTTCAGCGGCACCCAGTATTCACTGGGCATAGTCCAGCCAGGGAGCTTAGCCCACAGAGGACATGAGGTGCACATGAAGTACAATTCTCATGAGACACTGGCACAGCTTAATCAAGTGTTTTCAGCTGATTTTTTTTTTTTTTGCTTTTCAGCCAAATACCTTTGAGGTTTGGCTGAATTTGCAATTGTTTATCTTTGCCTGAAAATTTGAAATTTTCCATGGAAAATTTTATGAATATAATTTTGTTTTTGTTTTTGTCAGAATTTTCCACAGACAAACGTAAGAAAACTTTTTTCCCCTACCAGCTATAGTCCAAATACAAAACATGACAACTAACCCTCCATGTCAATTCTTTGTGTCCCTGGAATCAGTCAAACACTTTAAAATACTGTAGTTCTAAAATCTGATCTAAAGGCAGTGGTGGTAGGTGGCAGGCATTATGGGACTACATCAACATTTCCTTCAATATCAAATCCCTAAGGGATTTGCTATCACTATCTCAGCAATAACCAAAGTCATTAATCTTTATGGTTATTCATTTTATAACAAACCAGAATAATGATGACAGATACTTTTCTCTGCATGCATGGGTGGGGATAGAAGGGGGAAAGAGAAACTTCCTATAATTTAAACATTCTTTACACATTCAAACAACAGTGGTAAAAAAGGCAAGAGTTAACTGAAATGCACTCAGTGTTAGAGTATGAAATCTATTGAACAAAACCAGCTGGCGGTCTCTAGTTTTGTGAAATTTTGTACAATGTAGGTAGATAAATGGCTCCTGCTCCTGTTGAAGTTAATGGAACCTGCACAATTTTGCAAAGCATGCTGAACTGAACTCATTGTGACAAAATCAGCACTGTCTTTAGTACACCTTTTTTAACTGAGGTAAGGCTCAAAGAGGTGAAAGTAAATGAATAATTAAGCACATTGTTTATTTGTTTACTTACATATAATCTTAAATTTCTACATGTGGAAACAATCATTTAGGTCAATACTTATTTTTTTGTTTTCCAAATAAAACCTCAAAGCTTATGAAAGATTTTGCATAGGTATTTACTTCTTTAATGTTGGCCTAGCTAGCTGAGGACCATTGGCTTTGTTGGAGCTTTGGGACTTCACCCCTTTGACTCTGGAAATTAAATATTTAATATTGCTTTGTCTGTGCTTACTTTGAAAAGCATCATCTCTCATTTGGGTGCCACGTCAACATACACTGAGGAGCAATAGCTAATGTTGTTGACTGAAATGAAATCTGACCCTCTACTCCCTTTTCACCCCCCAAGGACTCTGTCAGCATTGCCATCTCTACAACCCCTAGGGTTGTTGGTGTTAAAATGAAGTGAAATTAGGGCCCTGCCAGAAGGCAGTCTGATATTGTATGGAATAATCTAGGCAGGAACCTCCTTTATTGTTTTGTTGGCAATGAGATTCATTTTGCTTGAACACTTGCTCCTGGGTGACTTAATGTGTATACTGACTAAAGAATAACAGTAGGTGAATAACAACGATTAAATACCTAAAAACATTTTATAAGCATTGTTTGAAATGAAAGATGCACATATTTAAAGGTTATCTCACCAATGAAAGCAGTATTTATTTCCCTAAATAAAGGAGCGTGGGGATACTACGTAAGCCACAGAGTAAGGGAGACGGGCTGGGTGTTTTATTAATACATTTTAAATTACATTTTTGTGATCTTTTATCTTTGTTTTTCTCTCAAATTTTTATGTATGCCCTACCTGAGATCTTTTCCCATGTAGCATCCTTCCTGTGTCTGATTAGATGTAATGAACTTATTGCAAAGGGTAGATAATCAGTGAAAGACTGGTATATTATATAATCAATCCATATCTGCAGAGAGCTTATTTTGTAAACCTCTAGGCCAGTGGTTCTCAAACTAGGGCTGCTGCTTGTTCAGGGAAAGCCTGAAAGCAGGCGGGCCAGAGCGGTTTGTTTACCTACCGCGTCCGCAGGTTCGGCCGATCGTGGCTCCAGGCCAATGGAGGCTGCAGCAAGAGCAGCCAGCACATCCCTTGGCCTGCACCACTTCCCACAACCCCCATTGGCCTGGAGTGGTGAACCACAGCCAGTGGGAGCCGCAATCGGCCGAACCTGCAGACGCGGCAGGTAAACAAACTGGCCCAGCTCGTCAGGGGCTTTCCCTGAAAAAGCAGAGACCCTAGTTTGAGAACCACTGCTCTAGGCTATGAAGTGAGGGTGTACTAAACAGTCTAATCAAATGCTTAGGTGAGTGATATTAGCATCAGCCGAAACAATTTTAGCCATGGCATTTCTAGCTGCAGTATCATGCTCAAGTCCTGGGTTACACTTCCTATGAGAGAAAAGCTTATATTTTATGAGAGTTCAATTGTGTGCACACTATTAAATAAAATTGATTTTATAAAGTTTTTGTTTTGAATTTAAAATTGGCACTTCATCCATTCAGTGTGTTTTTTCAACTTTCACATTTTCATACTGAAACAATTTATAACATAGAATGAATTATGCTACTGATTTACTGTACTCAGCTGATAAAGCTAACATTGGCAATTTGGTATAAGTTTCCATATTTCACAAAACAGATATGGGAATAAATCTATAGAATAAAGAAAACAAATATTGATATGTCAATATTCGCTTGAAATTTGTAATGAGGCCTCTTCCAAACCAAGTGTATTTATATGGCACAGAACCCTGCTGGAGAAGATGGGTATAAATGTATGCAATAAGCAGATGCTATACACATCAATGATTTAAGATTAGCTTTGGTACTCATTAGAAAAATGTTAAAAGGCCTGGAATATTTTAAATATGAAATTTGATGGGACTATAATTTCCTTAAATATATAAATAAATAATAAATCCAGCCCTTTATCTGCTTTATCCTGTGAGTTTTTGGTAAATATACTCACTCCCATTAGGAGACATGCTTAATGAAGACTTGAGGAAGGAGGTAATAGTGGAAGGGTAGGATTTTCATGCAGAATGCCTATCTAAATCTGTACTGGGAATTAGAAAGTAAGGGCTAGATTGTACATAAGCCAATGCAGGTGCACAAGAGTAGAAAGATCCTTTTCTGCATTTAACACATGCACTCTAATTCATGTACCTGGCACACACTTAGTCCTTGTGTTATTGCAGCATAAGGACTGAGGGGAATCTAACACAAACAGTGGGTGGGTAAAGTGCAGAGTGATGGCCCCATCAGTCTCCCAACCAACAAATGGATGTAGCCTGGGGCAAGTGGAAGCACATGCTACATCTGGTAAGGTAGTTTAGCAGGGGTTGCTCATCCCTGTGCTTCCAGAACTATTCTGCTTTCTTCAGGAAAAAAATGCTCTGAGAGGAACCACTAGCACATAGCCTTATTTCCTCCTTTCAGAGTTTGGGCAGAGGTTTAGACATGAGGTGACTATTTGAGTATTTGAATGTCCTAAATGAGATTATATACTTTTTTCTCCTTCTTGATTGAAATTTTTACCTTTTTGTGTCATAACTTTTTGTAAAATGATTAATCGAATATTATGAAAGGTGCTGGAACAGTGGCTATTTAGAATAAAGTCCAGTGTTTATCCACAGGACAATTATAGTGTGGCATCAATGATGCAGGCTGCCATAGAGTAATCTGCCAATGTACCTAAACTCTGTTCTCAAAAGACTATGTCTAGGAATGATAGCTTATTATAACAGTGATTTCCACACAATCTTTGGCCTATCTGCTGTAAGCTATGATAAGTGCTATTAGTGATGTGGCCACTTGCTCATAAGAAACTGGCCTGGGAAGTCCAAACTCAACTGACCAAAAAGTCTTTAGATGGGCAACAAATTTTTGTCACACATTCAAAGTATCATTGCCTGGGGGGTACCTGAAAAGTCAGAAAAGGTGCTTCCAGAAGTGCACAGGAACTGCTGAAGGTATCTGTGTGAGTCACAATAACCTTGATCTTTCTCACTGAAATCTCTTTTGCCGATCTTTTCAAAGTAACAACTGTTCGTTTGTTTGGCTCAAGCTGGTTTGTTGCAATGGTTCAACTGTTTGGTGAACCATTGCAACAAACCAGCTTGAGCCAAACAAACAAACAGCCACCCAAAAAAAGCCCCCACACGCTACCTTACGGAATGTTTTGGGACACTGAGGTTGCTAATTTAAGGTTTCTAATTCATTAATATGATGCAAATGAGTAATGCAGGAACATCAAATTCAGACATAACTTGCCAGTTCCTTCCTAGCAAATACAAAGTATTATACACTATCTTGTTTGGATTGGAATCTGTCTGATGCTATCAGATTGAAGTCTGCAATCAGGTTTGCCATTAGTTTTGGTGCACCATAAGCATGACCTGTTGCTCACCTGGTAATCCACTGAGCAATTGAATTTTTAATGGATGGAGAATTCATTTTCTGAGGGATGAGGGTCTTAGGTTTAAGGCACTAGAGTTGGATTCCGGAGTACAACTCACTGGGAATTTTACAACAAAATGATACAAGAAAATTTCTGAAATCTTCAAAAGTTTTGTTGGATATGGAAAATGTTTGCTGCTCAGCTCTATTCAGGGGAACCAAGTTCAGTTCTTGGCTTTGGCGCAGACCTCCTGCATGACTTTAAGTAAGTCACGTAATCTCTCTGTGCCTCAGCTTCCCATCTTAAAAATGGGGGTATTAAATGCTGCCTTTGTCTGTCTTGCCCATTTATACTGTCAGCTCTTTGGGGCAGGGACTATATCTTGTTGTGTATATACAGTGCCTAGCACAATGAATGTTGGATCTCAGAAGTTGCCAGTCGGGTCTATTGTAATAAAATTATAGATGGTGATCGCAGTATACTTTAGACAACCAGTGACACTACCCACTAGCCTTGCATGCTTACTGAAATGTTTAGTCATCTAGAGCAGTGGTTCCCAAACTTGTTCCGCCGCTTGTGCAGGGAAAGCCCCTGGCGAGCCGGGCCGGTTTGTTTACCTGCCGCGTCCACAGGTTCGGCCGACTGCAGCTCCCAGTGGCCGTGGTTCGCTGCTCCAGGCCAATGTGAGCTGCTGGAAGTGGTGCGGGCCGAGGGACATACTGGCCGCCGCTTCCAGCAGCTCCCATTGGCCTGAAGCAGTGAACTGCAGCCACTGGGAGCCACGATCGGTCGAACCTGTGGACACGGCAAGTAAACAAACCGGCCCTGCCCGCCAGGGGCTTTCCCTGCACAAGCGGCGGAACAAGTTTGGGAACCACTGATCTAGAGAGATGGCAAAACACTTTTATTAACTTGATCTCAGCTCAGATTGTGTTTACTCAGGTTTCTGGAAACTATGGATCTGAGCATGCTCAGAAGCTTAATATAGATTTTGATATAATCACTTCCACACATATGTCACATCATTTCACTAGCATAAATGCCATAGTAATAATTGAGCCTTACTTTTATAATGTGCTCTGTACTAACTCATCCTAACACACAAAAAAAGAGTCAAATAATTCCTTTGACAATATCTCACACTCACTCCTTTCCTTTCACTCCATCAATAAAATTTCCACTTAGCATTATCTATGTAAAAAATGCTCACACGTAATGTTTTCAGTGCCCATGACCTTGCTACAGCAATGCTGATGTGACAGCTAATATAGTAATGTGTGTAACTAATTAAAGACAGTTACTTTAATTATGAAAAACAAACAAACACAATCCTTTTAAGTTACTAGAAAACAAAATGTTCTTAGGGCAGTGTTGCACCATTCAGAGCTTATTCTGCGGGTAGTTCAAAAGAGTTATGCTACAGAATGGAATGTATTTTTTGTCTGTTGTGGTGTTTTAAATCTACATTACTGTGACTTGCTCCCAAATGATGGGACAATGCAACTCTGCTACTGGCATGCTCAATGTGTTAGTTGGGAAGTGACAGGAAGCAGCTATAGTGCGTACATGAAACCTAGCACTAGATACAAAGAAACAGACTCCTTGTCAACACAGACTTTTCTCTTATCTGATCTCCAGATACTTCAGCATCTGAGCCCTCAAGCTCATTGGCTGATTAAGTCTCTCAAATTATTGTCCAACCCAGTGGAAGAATGGAGCAATCATACAGGTAGTGCCTCAGTATGTAGAAATGAAGAATAATTCTGGGACATTTTTTTCTAGTTAACTAGGTTCCTAATAAAATGATAATAGCCAAACAAAATAAGTGTCAGGATGAGACTATACATTTGATCATTGATTAGCATGGAGTTACTTTGTGGAGCTGTTTTACTAACATTTAGAACATAAGCTCTTTCTTTTAACTTTTTTCTTTGATTCTCCTCCACTCGCTCCCCTCCTGTGCAAAAGTACACATATTAGCGCTGGAATATGTAGTGCCTTATGGGCTGCAGTTGGCACAAGCTCTCTGAGTGTTGAGCATTCGCACATTTTAAGGAGTACTTGGACGACTTTGTATTTACTGCGGGAAAAAACAAGAGTAACATAATCCAAGAAACTAAAAATCAAGTTAAAGTGGCAACAAGATGGTGTTTGTTTGACAAATAAAGATAACAGCATCCACACCCTGTTAGAATGGGCTTTTTTCCCCCTGCTGATTTGCTTTTAGTGCAAACTCTTGGCAAAGGAAAATATTACTTTCTCTGCCTTATGTAACACTTTGGTTACAGTTCCTACAATAGGATTTACATGATGGTACATTAAAGAATTCAAACAAACAAACACAGGGAGCCGAAATAAAGATTTGCACTTAAAAATGAAGCAATTTCTGTTTTGTTTATGGCATATGTTGGCAGAGTTCTGATCACTGGCATTTTGGGGGCAGCTTCTGAGCAGTGCAAACCCCAGTCATCTTGCTCTGTTAATACCACATCAGCAGAGCTGCATCTTGTTTACGAGAATGTGTTATCAACATTAAAACTTTCTAATTTTAAATCCTCCCTTTTTAACTTTAAAGGTGGCTTGTAGGAAGGCAAAGCTGTAGGAGGCAATGTCTGACCCAGCAATATGAGAAGGGAGATGCAGTGTGTCAGATCTGAAGAACAGCTGTATATTATAAAATATAAACAAACTCAAGGAGTCAGGTGGCTCTGTAGGTAAGGGCACTAATTTTAAACCCTTGAGGGGGAGCAGCTGGGATCAAGTGGGTCACAAAGTTGAAAAATGAAATTGGGCAAATGGAAGCTATAATGAGTCCACAATTTAAAAGAAGAAAAAGAGACAACTGATCATAATTATCAAGTTTTTCTTCAGAGATGCCTGGGTCTGGGATAATGGGGTGTTGAAGGTCAAGAATGTGGTTCATCTGTTGAAAAGTGTGGAGAAGTTTTCACTGTGCTCACACAATGGACAGATTTACCAAGTCCTACTGTGACTGCAAGAGGAATTTGCATAGGAATAAAAATCCACCCACATGGGTCCAAATGAAAGATCATACCATACTTAATTAGCACAGAGGTTATAATGAGAACTTTCAGGCAGAGAGAGAGAGAGAGAGAGAGAGAGAGGTTAAGTTGACAATACAAGCCTCCAACCTGCAAATATTCAGCACATGACACAAGTTTGCTGACACAAGTAGTCCATTAAATTTACTCATGTAAGTAGCTCCACCAATATATCTGGGACTACTCACATGGATAACTTTACACATATATATGAGTTTTCAGGATTGTGGCCTACTTTAGTTTTGTAGTTAACTAGCTCTCCCTGTACACTGCACAAAGCAAGGCTCTGCTGGCCATGTGCACTCAGCAAAGTTGGCCCATTCTCCATAATTATCCATAAGGAAGGTGATGCTGGTTTAAAAAAAAATGATGATAAAGACTGCTGACAAAATTATTCAAGTACATGCCTTGGACATTTTATGTGTACTCCGTTCTCAAAGTCAATTAAGTTATGTCATTAAAGATTATGGGTGAATTCCTAGCCCCATTGTAGTTAATGGGGAAAATATTTAATGTCTCTTTAGCCTACTAGAGAAAGGTAAAGCATGATCCAATGGCTGGAAGTTGAAGCTAGACAAATAGAGATTGGAAATAAGGCATAACATTTGAAAGTGAAAGTAAGTAACCATTGGGACAATTTACCAAGGTTTGTGGTGGATTCTCCATCACTGACCACTTCTAAATCAAGATTGGATGTTTTTCTAAAAGATCTGCTGAAGAAATTATTTTGGGGGAAGTTATATATCCTGTGGTATACAAGAAATCAGATTAGATGATTACAATGGTCCCTTCTGGCCTTGGATTTTGTAAATCTATGAAAATTCCTATTGGCTTTATCAGGGCTAGGATTTTATTCTATGAGTGGGATTTTCAAAAGAACTCAAAGCGGTTGAGTGCCCAACTCATATTTTAACTTAGTGGGATCTGATTGCCTAACTCCTTTAAGACTGGGATTCTCAAAAGCAGAGTAAGTTTTTATACACAATCTTAACTTTGCCTTTTATTTACATCATGCCTCTGCATTGGTGCAGTAGTGTGCCTACGTGCCTCCCATTGCAAGATGCGGGCAGTATCGTGGAATAATCACTGCACAGTCATTTGCACAGGAGAACAGTAAATAAAAAAATCACCTGCTTTAATACCTATAAAACATTTATAAAGGCTTTTGAACTATGCAGTTCTCCAAAATAAAATGGAAGGACTGTTTTAAACATTATATTGATAGCCACTTTGGAAATACAGTGTTTGATTTTTAAAAATGGTGAAACTGTTGATAGCCAAAACTAAAACAAAGTACATTTTATGCATGTTGCATTTTAACCAGTCTGTTGTCTTATTGGGAATGCACTGCCTTCTTGTGCTACATTTTATTTTTGGAATTTAATAAGGCACCTGTCATATCTGCCTCAAGGCTAAAGGATATCATGGGGCGGAGGGGAATCCAAAGTACTGTCATGTTTGACTGACATGAACCAATTTTACTTTTTTTAGGGGAGATGGCTAAAATTAACAGGCTGTAATGCTGAAGATGCGTTGCTGTGCCATCTGCTTTAAATACCTTGTTATGATGGTCTGGTAATGATGTTGCCTGGTGACATTTATCAGGTGGATTTGGCTCGGAAACTTATTAGAGGCTTTTAATTAAACAAAATAATTCTGTTCTTTTTACAGTGGAGCCCATTGTCATATAGATTTTGATACAGTGCCATGTGTCTACAGAAGATGTGCTCTTTATGTGAGAAACTTGGGAAGGCAAATTTTGTGCGTGTGAGTGTGTGTGTGTTTTCCCTCAACACATTGCCTTGTTTATCTCAAATTTCTACAAGTCTATGTGAATATTACTGAGTCTTCAAAGTAATAGGCAAAAACAATTGCTGCTCAGTGGTTATTTGGGGCTAGGATCTTTTTGACTGAGGTTCAGTATAAGAGGTCATTCTGCATTCTGTCCAGTAGAGGAGTGATCAGAGGAAATACTGGAGGGAACCCTGAAGTTTAATACAGGATTTAAGGGTTCCTCAGAGGTACCTCTGGTTGAAAAACGTTGGTGATATTTTATGAATAAATGTCATCTAAAATTTGAAATTTCAAAAAAAATATAAGCCAGTTAGATTCAGAAGGATGAAAACTTCTGCTTACCAATTAAGAGCTTTGAGGACTGGGTGTGTCCTTGAAGAAATGAATTGGAGATGCGTTTATGGGGCAGCCTGGGAGGTTTAAAGCATGATATTGATATAAAAGAATTGTTTTTTCTTTCAATATTTGTAATAGTATTGAAATGTATTCATTTTGTTGACTACATTTCTTACCAGCTTAAAATTAGAAAAGTAAAACCTGCATGTATAGGAAAATGTGAACAGTGATCTTTGAAGAGGCACAATAGAGTGGATTGGATAGTTCAGAGAATACAGAGCCCCTTCTCCTATTCTTATGGAATAAGTCTGACTCGAGCTCAGTTCAGTATAGACTGAAAGTTATCTTATTTGAAGGTTGCATTGGAGTTTCTGAAATGAGCTGGTAGCCTTAAATCAATTTTCTATAGGCTGTCAGACCACCACCCAAACTGTCAATTACCGGCATGTTTTTTGGTAGTCTCAGGTGAAAGACCAAGGACTAAATGAACATAGAAAATAAGCTACCATCTCATATTAAGAAGTGATCTTTTCAGGTCAGAGTACAGGCACATTGGTAGAGCAGCACGTGCTTCCTGTGTAGTGGACAGAGGGCTTAGGGATTCATTGGACAAGGTGCTGAGCATTCTGGCCCTGATCAGCAAAGCATTCCATTGTTAACTTTAGACATGTCAGTAATCTTATCATTGACGTCTATGGGAGGTGCAGAAGACAAGCCCCTCAGAATATCAGTTTGAAGATCTAGTCAGAAAAGTCTGGGGGGGGGGATCCACTGAAAATTAACAATATTTTGACAATGTGTCTTTTCACAACTCCTTCCCTCCCCAGTTTTTCTGACCTGTTTTATGTGGTCAGCTCATCTTGCTTTAATACTATTGTTAATAATAATAATAAATAAATCCCATGAACACTTTCACAGGAAAAAGTGTTTCAGCCAGCTCTAGTAGTTTGTTATCCAGACACGCTCTTGCGAGTGTACCGTTCACTCAGTGAAACAGGAATAGTTACTTATTAACTGATTTCTTTAAATGTTTCAGTGACTCAGCAAATAATTTTCTATAAAGTAGGTGATAGTTAACACCTGGCTCTGGGACGTATATGTTGGGGGTTGAGGGGGAGAAGTATCTCATTGATGGGAGAATTACGTTTATGACCTATTGAGAGAGGTTCATTTTGGGAAATTTCATGTAGCATGAAAGTACATTTCTGGATCCATTCATCACTTTAATGCATACCTGCCAGCTGAACTATCCTGCGGAGGTCAGGTGGATCAGACCTTCAAGCAGCTCCTCTAATCAGGGGAACCATGGCAAGTATTCATTTAACTTAATTTTAGCTGCTGCTACTTTATTTCCGTACTCCATTTTGCCTTACTCCTTACACCTACCTCACTCGCTGCAGCTAATGAAGGCCTAAGAAAAATTGCTGTATTACTGGGGGGGGCGGGGGGGAGAATGGATTGTTCAAAGGTAATCTCCTCCTTTAGACATATCCGATTTCCCAACCCTCTCTTGTCCTCCCCTTGTCAAGTTGAAGTGTTTCTGGCCCTGTCCAGGTGTTAGTCCTCCTCTTACCTTTGAACTTTTGTAATACACTGGACTCCCTGCTGCTGGTCAAGGCAGAGCTGAATAACTGTATGGCTGCCTGAGCTCACTTAGCTAGTCACTCAAGACCCGAGCAGATGGCTGTGCTTCTCAGGCTTACAAGACAAATTCTATTTCTCTCCCAAGAGTGAATTAGTGGATAGTGGGAGAGTCCCCCCCACCATTCCCCCACCCCCAAAAATATCTGTGGTACTTGAACATGAGCCCCTCTGAAACAGGATGAAACACAATTACACAATAGAGCTGCACAGCAGAAACCTTCATTTAAATATTAGTCGAAAACCCAAGCTGACTTAAACAAAGAGAATTTGCTGCCTTCAACAAACGTCTGTTTGCAGCTACTGCATGTTCATTTACTTGCCTGGGTTTCAAGGCTCTGCATGATTGTTTCATGTGTGCAGCAGAGTTGTGAGAACCTTATCATGCTGCTTCACAGGAAAGTAAGTTTCAATCTGTAAGAGTGCTGCCTTTTCTCCCTTTAATTACCAGCTGCTGTTGTGAGTGACAAGCCATGTCATACAGTAGGTCTTGTTTGCATGGCTCATGCTTTTTTTAAAAAAGCATTCATAGAACTATTTCTGTACCTTTCGCTTTCCTTATAATAAGAATAATTCAGATGGCACCTGGAAATCGACACTGAGTCCAAACTCAAACTTTTACCACAGATATTAATTCATCAGCAGTTTATCTCAGCCACGCTTCTGTAACGACTCATACTTTTCACAATAGCAGGGCAAATTGCCAGAAATCCCTAGCATGCTGGAACTGGGATTGTGGGCTAGGGGCAAATGACTTTCCTGGAGGGACAAAGTGTATAGCGGTTGTTCCACCCGATAATTTTCTTTTTTTGTTCAGATGGCCAACAGCTGGTTAAGGCCAAATCCCCAAAGGGTGGGGAAGTGATTACACCTAAGCAGACAGTGGGTTTGGATTGGTGAAATGACACCCTGGTCAGCATTTGCAGCCGAGAAGATGGGGCTGAATGCACCATGGAGACTGAACAACCATCTCACCCCTACAGGTTGTCTTTCCAAGTTAGAAGTTGCTTGCTTGCGTGTTGTTTCAGGTGTGCTGTAGAAATGAGATGTCTGTGTATAGAGGGAAGTCTGTGGCCTAAAGCTCTACCTGCCTCTGTTTGTGAACATGGGGAAAAATAGCCACAGAGCTGCTTTATTTGCACAAGCTATTTACTCAGACAACCACATGGACTAAAGTCCCAGAAGAAAAGGAGCTCTCTGTCACCATCTGTTGGTCAACAGGAGGAAGGACAGTTTTATTTGCATAAGCTTTCACCCCAGAATTCCTTCATTGGCTTTTTGGCAGTCACCATAACTGTGAACCCAGACACACAATTCATTGGGTAGTAGCCTGAGCAATGTGAGGAAAGAAGGCTTCTGCCTTATGTCAGGACTCTGCTCAAGGGTTCTATATGGTTCCCCTCCATTTTCCTGTTGGAAGGACTAACTCTTCAATGGAAAGTGACTCAGAGATGGCTCCTCAATGGGGTGCAATGCTGAGAGGGCTTTTTGATGAAGCATCAGTGGAGCTGAGTGAGTTCTAGCTAGGTCCCCTCCTACACAGTCACTAAAAAAAATCTGAAATCACTATAGCTGTGTTATATGGTGCAGCTTTAGAACAGGACCAAGCAGCACTTCCCAAGGGACTGGGGACAGCTGGGACTACACTACCAGCTGACACAAAACCATGAGTGGCGTTTAGCAGGTGGGGGAGGTGGAAGTGATGTGGCTATTGGATATTCATTCTGGTGAGTGGGGAAATGAGTTAAAATGTTACCATTGGGGGATGGAGGAAGTGTTTTAGTTAGCCTTCATATAGCCTATCTTTTCCAAAGCTGATGCTATGTTCCCTCTTTCCCCTAATAAAGTTTTCCTTGTTTTGTACACAGACTCAGTGTGTGACTGAGGAAGTGTGGCCTATTGAGGGTACCCAATGAAGGTTTTCAGGGATACCAGAAATTCTGGATGGTAGTTGGAGCTAGTGGTGGTTGTTAGTTTTAAGAGACCCTTAGTTGTTGAACCCATTCATTGTTGCTGACAACAATCGCTTGAAGAATGGCTACATACATGTAAATAGATAAATATACAGTAGATGGTGCTGAAGAATAAATAGCACAATTCTTGGCTTTTGTAGGACCAATAACATTTGTTGTCCCTGCAAATGACTTCTTCTGTGTAGTTCTTTACATCAGCTCTTAAGTGTGAGGGAATTTGTGTTGCTGCTGCTATGTCTCTCTTTTGTGAGGATAGAATACTCTAGTCCAGTGGAGTAGAATACTCTAGTCTGCGCTGCTTCCTGCAGCTCCCATTGGCCTGGAATGGCGAACCACGGCCACTGGGAGCTGCAGGTGGCCATGACTGCAGATGGTCAATGTAAACAAACTGTCTCGTGGCCCGCCAGTGGATTACCCTGACTGGCCGCCTGTGGCCCGTGGGTCGCAGGTTGCCCACCACTACTCTAGTCTCTGGCTAGCAACTTTCATGAGCACTACATTCACTTTAGTAGTTAAAGAAGAATTAAAATCAGGGGAAAAATCAGGGGTAAGATATCTTTTTTTCTTCTCATAATATCTTTATATTTATTAAGTTACTTGATATGGAGACACCATTTCTTTTCATGCCTTGTCTACTTAATCCCTAATCCCCTTGGTATGGGAACAGTACTAATGTCATGGATGTAGCAATCTAGGCATTATACACTTAAACCAGCATTGTATAAATAGCTGGAGGATGGGGGAGTGTGTGTCCAGTTAAGCACAGGTCTCTTCTTGTTCTAGGTTTTATCTGATCCACCAAATGAAATCACTGTCCTATGGTGGAATTCTGCTAGGTAATTATTGCAATTGATTTTTATATTCCAGGGGAGAAACCAGACATGTTTACCCTTTCTTTTTTTAAAGATGTCATTTTCTGTGATTGTGATCGTGATTTCCAGATTAAAACAATTTAAACTTCCTTCTTCTGGCTTGATGTTATTTTAATGTCAAAAAAATGCTTAATATACTTAAAATGCTGTGTATTCTTGCAATAGTGATTTGAGGACACTAAAAATCAGCTAATAAAATAAGCAACTACTGTGCCTAAAGTCTTTACCAACCTGAGAACATCTGGGACTAAAAAACAAGATATGAGTAATCTGCTTCAGATAAACTAAACTCTCTCTCACACACACCCTTTGCACAGACTGTTGTTATCCTTGACCAATTTCAGAACCTATCACAAACTGAACCTTTCTTGGGGTTAGGAAATATTTGAAGTGTTTTGTTTTCCCCTAAATGTTTATCTTGAATTTTCAAATTGTTGAGGTTCTTCCATCACTATCCAGGACCCCAATGACATAAGATTATCAGTTTAAAGGATAGGAGCCATTGGAACATCAGTCAGATTCCCTGCATGTTGTTTTAGTGCTAGTGATAGATAGAAAGTTTATAGAAGGTTAAGAATATTAGTCCATTCATCAGGAGCCTGATTCAGAACCAAGGGATGTTAATGGGAGTCAATTCATTGACATTAAGTGGTCTCCGGTTTGGGTGCTGGGCACAATTAGCAGCAGATTCTCAACCATCTTGTTTTTTTCTTCACTTTTGATTTTAAGTGTCTTTCATTACAGGTAGGGTGTATTATCCCCTTGATACACAGACATAATTCTTACTATAATCCCCATTGAGAGGAGAATGACAGAAGTAGGCTTTGGGAGCATGAACTTTCCTGAGAGAAAAAAAAAATGGCCACTACCGAGTTTTTTCTTGTCTGCCTTGTGATGTTTTCAGGTGAGCTGGAGAAAAGACTGTAACCACCAAACCAGTTCATGAAAGGGCAAGCCAAAGTTCAATTGAATGGCTGAAGGACATCGGCTTCCACAGTCCCAATGAAATGTAAATTCATAAAGCACAAATACATTTTTATAATGATTGAATCATTACTTTATAAGAACTATTACACATATTTGAAATTCTAAATAGACTGTTTGTGATAAAATTGCTCCTATTTTCTGCTGCCTCCTCTCTCTTCTCCTTTGCTGAAGGTGAGTGAGGTGGTGGGATTATTGGGTCTTGGAATATGCTTGGTATATGAAGAGGAAAAATGGAGCTGATGAAAAACTGAATATAATTTAACTGGTCATTGCTGACAGTGCCAAAACTTTGCCTCTTCTTTAATAAGAATGTTCCAGATTAAGTTTTTAAAAGGTCGGCATGAATATGCCTGCCATGTTTGAAGCTGCACCCATTGGTGTATGCAGAATAGGCACATATGCATATAAGTACTTAGTTTTCACACGTGTGCATCTTTTACGGTCACAACATTTCCACCAGGTAAAAAAACCCTGCCCCTAACTCCACTTCATCCCTATCCATCAAGCCATTGCTGTCTGACAAATGGTTACCCAGTTACTCATGGTCTCCTAGCCCAGACAGACATGTGACTTTCTAAATGGCTGCCATAATCTCGTTTTTTTTCCCAGACAAGTGGCTTGGAAGCACACATGTGACTGGTCCAGAAGGGAATGCTGGGCTACTTGGTTCCAGCTGCTAAAGAGTAAACCACATATCAATACTACACAGCTTTGAAAAAAAGCCACATGGTGAGAGCTGCTTTCCCAAAGCACATGTGAGATCTAGGCTCCAGTTTCCCTATTTAAATGGAGCCTGCTCTTGGAAATGGGGATACTGACAATGCAGATTGAAAAACAGATCTTCCAGTTTTAAGCTAGGCACATATCGGATGTTAATAATTCTGACAGCAATGAAATCACAACACACATGAAAAAATTGTCACTTTAAATTGAATTTGGCACTACCATCTTCCATTATTTGGGGTGGCAAATGTGCTTCCATTTGAGCTCAATCTCTAACTGATCCAACATCAGAACCAATATTTATGACCACACATGGGGTGCACCTGGCGTCTGCAAAATCCAGATGCCAAGCTCTGGAATGTATTTTTACGGTAGTGCCATCTGGGTCTCTGGCTGGTTTCTTTTATTGTCTCTTGGTTGTTTTCACTCCCTGGCTTTGCTGGACAGTAGAACAGCCTGTGGGATGTTTGCTAGGTCAAACCATTTTGGGGCTCCTTTGTCATCTTTGATGCCATTTTCCTTTGAATCACTCTTAAGTGAGAGCAGTTTAACTCCTTTTATGTTTCTATAGCACCATTTGAAATAAATAAAACAGGTGGTCCTCATATATAGGAAGACTACTGGGGTATGTTTTAATATTATAGAAACATGAAATGCTTTAGATATTCTGCTCTATAGATCTTTTGTAAGTCAGGAATAAAATCCTCAGTCTGAATCCCAAAGATTGTTTAAAATCATATTCAAGTATTTTAGTCTCTTCTGGGTTCCATTATACTTTCTGTAGATTTTTGCAGATTAATTTTTAAAATTGGTTTTATGATATACAGTAAATAAAATAAACAGTGTATATTAGGATTAAAGTATAAGTGGCATCCTTAGCATCCAGCATGTTAGAATACCAGATCATCAATATGTAGCAGAATGGGTCTGATCCTAAAGAGGCACTATTGATGCAGGATTCTCTAAGTGTAATATAGACTATTCTATTTCATATTGTTGTGCCACTCAAGAATGTGTAGATTCAATATTTAATGGACTCATTGTGGCACAGACATACAACTATAAGAATTTGATTCTCCGGTTTTCTTCCAGTAGATTCTGAATTGGTTGTTTGTTCAGAAACTTTTGAAATTGGAAGGACTGGATCAAGTGGCTACAAACGGTAATAAAAATCCACACATTAGACAAAAGTGTTTTACTTAGGCCCTGATTCTGCAGATGCACATGCACGTGCTTAACTTGACTCAGGTCAGTAGACCCATTGAAAAGACTGCAAAGTCACATGGTAAAGTAAAATCATATAAAGTTAAGGACATGTTTGCTGGATCAGGACCCTAGTGTGCACCTTGCACTATAATATGGAACATCCCAAACTTCCAGATTAACAGCAACATGAAATGCTGTTGAGACAGTGTGTGTTCAGTTTCAGGGAAGGGGATAGCAGCAGCTATACTTTACAAGAAAGGGGAAGGAAGCTTTACAATGATATCCATTGCTAATGCATAGAACAGAGAGAGTAGCTGAGCACAATGTGCTTCCACCCTGACCTGGAGAGATCACTTCCAAGGGTGAAAGAAAGGGCAGTTCATTTTGCAAACACAACAAGCCATTCAACCCAAGGCTTGTTTGCTGTGACTGCCAAGGGTGCCAATTAGTGGCAGCTGTATTGGTGTTTTTTTTGTGATGTGAACAGCTGACCCCTAGGAACTGAACCAAGACACTCCTCTCATTTCACATTATAAAAGAGGGGGAGAAATACTATTTTCTTCCCTGGTAACTGGATAGAGCTGATTTTTTTTTCCCCTACCACCTTCTGATTCTTCTTATCTTACCCCACTCATTGGCTTTGTGTGATGATGAACCTTCTTCCGTATGAAGGTAGGCTGAATGTGACCCAGCCCTAAGAATGGCCTTGAAGAGCTTCTTTGCCTAGAAAGATAATGATCTCAGTGTAAAACCACTGAAGGAGGGGGTTGTGAAGGGGAAAACAAGCAATCCCAGAGAAGCCCCCAAAAAGGAAAACTAAATTTTGTTAGTTACTAGAGAAAAAGAAGTTACTTTATTGTGTGTTTTATTGTGAATTGTGATGATGGGAGGAAGGTCAGACCATAGTGGACAGACCACAGGAGCAACCACCACAGCTGTCACCCTCTGCAGTCGGAGCAAAGCAGCTAAAGACTGTGAAAATGAACTACCCTCTCATCCTTTGATATAGTCCTTCTGGGTCATGGTTGGCAGGGCACTGTGGAGAGCCTTGTTCTTCTCCTGTGCCAGTTCTGTAAATTAACATAGTACTTCATTTTCCAAACACACAGCCACTAAGGAAAATGGATTCTGTTGTGTAAAAAAAGGTGCTGATGTCCTGATGATAGTGGGTTATTTTTTCTGAATACAAAGGATGTTTCTTTTTCAAATACAGCCTTGAGAGGAACAAAGGAATCCAGCAGCACAATGCTGTTTTCTAAAACACTCAGTGGAGGGGAGCTGGGTTTTATTATAGATCAGCCCTTTGTGTTAGAGACTGAGTTTCTACAGCAAGGTAGTTTAACCAGAAACAATGAAAATATTGCTATTTGTATCTTGGCAGCCAACTAGAAAGAGGTAATAAAAAGGTGTATATTATCTCATCTGGAGGAAAAGCTATAAACTGTTGCAGTTCCTCTAGGTTGCTCTGATGCCAACGAGCACATTTCAGATTTCATCTTGTCCATGAATGAGATGTGGGGACCGTTTATGGTTTCTCTGAAATGTCCTCATATTGATTGGCACAGTCTCAGCCCTACTGAAAATAATGGCTTGGGGTGGCCCACATAGTAATTTTCACTGCTTCAATTTTGTACAGTCTGTTGCTAGCTGGAAAATAAATATCTTGCAAAACTATTATGGCTGCATACAAATGTGTCAGTAACTTCTGCAATGAATACTGGTATTACATCTCTGAAACGAGCCTTTTGTTGGCAAAGAGAATCCAACAAAAATGACAGTGGCAACCTGGATGTTGACTTCTCCGAGTGACAGAATACAAGGTTTGTTATAAATGTAAAGGGAAGGGTAAACCCCTTTAAAATCCCTCCTGGCCAGAGAAAAAATCCTCTCACCTGTAAAGGGTTAAGAAGCTAAAGGTAACCTCACTGGCACCTGACCAAAATGACCAATGAGGAGACAAGATACTTTCAAAAGCTGGGAGGAGGGAGAGAAACAAAGGGTCTGTGTCTGTTGGTATGCTGCTTTGTCGGGGATAGACCAGGAATGGAGTCTTAGAACTTTTAGTAAGTAATCTAGCTAGGTATGCATTAGATTATGATTTCTTTAAATGGCTGAGAAAAGAATTGTGCTGAATAGAATGACTATTTCTGTCTGTGTGTCTTTTTTGTAACTTAAGGTTTTGCCTAGAGGGATTCTCTATGTTTTGAATCTAATTACCCTGTAAGGTACCTACCATCCTGATTTTACAGGGGTGATTCCTTTACTCCTATTTACTTCTATTTCTATTAAAAGTCTTCTTGTAAGAAAACTGAATGCTTTTTCATTGTTCTCAGATCCAAGGGTTTGGGTCTGTAGTCACCTATGCAAATTGGTGAGGATTTTTACCAAACCTTTCCCAGGAAGTGGGGTGCAAGGGTTGGGAGGATTTTGGGGGGAAAGACGTGTCCAAACTACGTTTCCCAATAAACCCAGTTAGAGTTTGGTGGTGGCAGTGGTTATTCCAAGGACAAAGGATAAAATTAATTTGTACCTTGGGGAAGTTTTAACCTAAGCTGGTAAAAGTAAGCTTAGGAGGTTTTCATGCAGGTCCCCACATCTGTACCCTAGAGTTCAGAGTGGGGGAGGAACCTTGACAAGGTTGTACACCACCACTTTTGCTTTCTGAAAAATCTGTGTTCAAGAATCAAAAAGGCACCCAGTGTTGGACACCATATTATTGAGAGATATTCAATATAGGTGGGGGAATCAGTATGGTAAGAGAACGTTACGGATTAGACTTAAACCAACAAAAACAAAGGCCAAAGCCTATAGTCAAAATTCGAGTGGCTGCAAAATGATTAATATAATATATAAATATAATATAATATAATTATAATAATAATATAATAAAGGGTAACACAAAGAAGTACTGGTAAAAGACTGCTCTTCGTTTCCTGGCCAATAGGATATTACATGGATCAGAATTACAAAAGGTTATACCTCGTCACATGACTGCTCTGCCGCCAATGGCTACTATTCTACATCGTGTCCTACAACCTTTTCTTCCCTCCTTTGCACTGCTGTTGTGTTAAGCCAGTGCTTAAAGTGTGAATGTGGGGGGGGACTCTCAGAATCAGGGGAAAAAAATAAAAATAGAGCTGGGTCACTAAGGGTGCACTTTAAGCACTGTCTTATTAGTGCTGCTTTCCCCAGATTATGGTAGGACCTTTCTTCCCCCAACTCACCCATACCCACACACTTGTTTCAGACCACTTTAAGCATTGCATTGTGCCAAATTCTATACAGACTTATGGCTTGATCCTGCAATGAGGTGCTGAGCATGCTCAATTCCCACTAAACTCAATGGGTATTAAGAGTACTATGGAGAGCAGGTCAGCATATTTCAAAAACAACTCTTGTTCAAAGGAAATGTTTTGAGAAAAATTGTTGAACATATCATGAAAGATTTTTAGAGCATTTATCAAAAACATCAAAATGGTTATAAAACATTTTTTGTGTACTGAAAACTCATCTAAATATTTTTGATGTTTAAAAACCTTTTTTTAAAAAAACAGCTAAAAGAAATCACTCATGAAAGGGCCCATTTTGACCTCTTCGAAATGAAAACACCTTTGAAACACCAAAATGTTTCACTTCAATTTTGATTTTTTTCAACCACTAGTAGTCCCTCACCACTTCACGGGAAAGCACAGTATCTTGCAGGATCAAGCCCTCAAGACCCATGTAAGCCCATTGATTTCTGTCCCTGCATAACATGTTAGTCAATGCAGAATATGAACTAGTGCACAAAAGTGGGAGGAAAATTAGGAAATTTTACTTGTTTTTGTGTATTTGTAGAATCTTCAAATACTTTTAATGTTGAACCTTATTTACTTTACTTTTTCTTTTAAAGGCTAATCTAAACATGAAAATAAAAAAATACACCTTTTGCAATAAACCCATGTAAATAATAAACAAAACCACTCCCATTTTCAGTAGTATAAATGACATTCTTCACTCTTTAATCCCACTCTGATTTTAATAGAATCATTACATATGATCCATTCCTTCTATGAAACACTTGTAATGATATTTCCATTTAGACCAAGGGCCAGTGACTCATTATAATGCCAATATTACAATGCAAGCAATCTTGTCCAATTCAAAAGGATTTTTAGTATTTTCTAATTCATATATGTGGTATGATGAAGTAGAATCGGAATATTTCTTCAAGAAAGAAAAAAAAAGTCACTCCTATATATCTCATTTATCTGATCTCAGTAACTTAGGAAGTTCATGTCCAATTAGTTTTTGGGCAGGACACAATGAGACCATTTTTGATTTTTATTTTCAATACCAAATTATACATTTCTATTTTATTATGTGGGCACTGATCACAGCTCCATACTTAAAGTTGAACTTAGTTTTGCACTTAAAACAGGAATTCAATTTCTTTTCTATGTGTATCTCCCCAAAATTAGAGCATTTACTCTTTGAATACTGAATATATTAAGGAGTTACACCTGTACTTTTCCTTTGTTCTCTGCATACAAATCCTATTGGTGATAGAAGGAGTGACACATGAGAATAAAGAGAACAACTTTCTTAGTGCTTGCAAAATGTGGCTTGCCAATTTGAAGCCTCTATGCAGAGTAGATGTAAAGTAAGGTGTGTATCTTCGTACAGGTTATTTTTGTTTGTCTGATACCATCTAGATCAACAGTTTGCTTATTTATTTATTTAGTGCCCAAGAAATGATGCAAGTTTATCATATTAGAAAACTGAGTCCTATGTCTGTCCACAATACAGATACATCACAGGTAGTTTCACACCTGATTGGGGAGATCATCTTTCAGGGTTTACAGAGATTCCATATGTCTACCTCTAGAGTCTGTTCCTCTTTAACTTTCTACTTGGCAAATGACAGTTGTTCTACTGGAATTTTTTGTGATGTAGAGATCATTACGCCGAGAATTTGACTGAGACCAGCAACTCATTTCACTTAAGGCATGAAATACCAGTTGCCATAACCTGTGGTCATTATTAACCTGGGCTAGATTCTGAAACTGAAGATATTAAGCACAAATTGCTCCATGTCTCATAGCCCAATCCACAACTTAAAAGGTCTGATCTGAGTTAAAATATTATTTAATGCTATAAAATGGTTTCAACCAATATGATTTGGAAAAACTGGAAAAAATGGCAATGCCAGCCAACACAAATCTAATGTACAGTATACTGTACACCATTCCTACCACGAGGGATTATAGTATAGTCATTGAACTGCATAAATTTATATAGTTGAGAAACTGGTGTAACTATAATGAAGAGGAAATACTGATTTTTTTTTAAAAGTAGATTCTACATATCGTTGAACATGCTCTAAAGCAGTGTTTCGCAACCTTTTTGATATCAGGGACCTGCTTGCTACCTTCCTAAACTGTGCTAGGGAGATCTCAGGGACTGGTGCCAGTCCACGGAGCAATCATTGAGAAACACCACTCTACAGGCTGCTGACTTAAGGAGTGTTATTTGGTAGCATATAGAATAGCTGATTTGCAATATATGTGAAAGGTATTGGTTACAGAGTGCATGTGGTCTTACTCTCGAGCAAGGCAACCATTTTGAATGCAACAGTTCCAAAATTCCATGAGGAGAGCTCATTGGCAATATTATTCTGAATAAGGAAGCTATGGAGAAGCAAAGAGGATCCAGACCAGAGAAATGAGACAAGGTAATATAAAAGCACATGCTTCCTGACTTGATCCATCTGATCCTCAGTCTGATCTAAGACATTAGCTTCACACTAGAAAAAAAGAGATGCGTGCTGTAAAAGAGTTAAGGTGCTGATTAGTACATCTGCCCTGCAAGAAAATCCCCATGTGGAAAAGATAGGTCACTGTGCAAGGGAGAAGCGAACAAGAATAAATAAAGCAGTTCATTTGTAAGTGGGGTGATCCCTCTTGCTCATGCATTAGTGCTTGTGCTTCAGAAGAGTAGTAATTTATTGATGCAGATGGCTATGTAAAGTGCATGCAATTTGTGAGGGGGCTTGACCCTTGACTGATGGGCCATATGTTGCAAAGCCCCAGAGGCATCATTTGACTGAGTTCTCTTCCTCTCTCTGTTTCTGCACCTATGGTCCTTGTTCAATCACCACATATTGAACTATAGACTTACTAACTCCCCCAATAAATCTCCAGCTAATGGCTCACAAAGGCCATAACTTAACCCTTTCCATACAAGAGAGCACATTATTTTGCATGAAGTTTTCACATTCATTGAAATAAATGATAAATATTACATGGCCTTACTAGTATAAAAAAGCAAGTTGTTGAAAAATACTGTTCCCTGAAGGGTATTCACTGAGTTTGGACACTAAACTTAGTTTGAACTCTTGAATTCAAGTAATACATATTTTATAATTGACAATGCATTGCAAGTATCATACACCGTTGAAGTAGAATACTTAAACGCCAGTGGAACAGTATATATTTCAAAATATAAAACAGTGGAACTTTTTATATTTCAAATTTAATATATTTTGCCTGTTACTACTTTTTGTATACCAAGAGGGCTAATATGTTCTTCATGACCAATGCTTATGTCTTTGGTTGACATAGAGACTAAACAAATACTGTTTGCCTGGTGGACAGCCTTCTCATTTTTTTTCAGACAAAATCATTTGTTAAGCAAAGCTAAGGTATTTACATACAGTATAGTCACAGATACAATTTATTTTATTGAGTGTCCTTCATTCCTGATACTACAAGATGCTTTGCACACTGAGTCATGCCTAAATTGAATGGACAAAATAGTGTTCTAAGGCCAGAGGTGAAAGTAAGCCGGTACGCCCCGGTACGGCGTACCGGCAATTTCCAGGGGGAAATTTAAATGGCCTGGGGTTCCTACAAGTGGCTGGAGCCCCAGGCCATTTAAATTGCCTCCAGCGCCCCGCTGCTGGAGCCCTGGGGTAGTGGCTGCGGCGCTCCGGGGGCTATTTAATGGACTGGGGCGGTAGAAGCAGGGGAGCCACAGGCCCTTTAAATAGCCCCCAGAGCCCTCTGCCGCCATGGTCCTTTAAATAGCCGCTGGAGCCCCGTCTCTTCCCCAGGGCTCCGGCGGCTAATTAAAGGACCAGGGCAGTAGAAGCAGGGGAGCCCCAGGCACTTTGAATAGCCCCCGGAGCCCCGGGCTGCTGCTACTGCTACCCCAGTGGGGGAGGGGGAGAGGAGGAGAAGGAGGGTGGGGGCACTTACCTTATAGAGTGGGCTGGCTCTGACCACGCAGCCCCGCCCCTTCCGCCCTAGGCCCCACCCCTTCCGGGGGCCAGAGCTGGCCCCAGCACACCGCTAAGTCGCTCAACTTACTTTCACCACTGTCTAAGGCCTTGTCTATACTAAAATGTTGTACTTCTTAAACTAGTGTAGTTAAAGCAGTACAATCCCCCTAGTGTGGATACAGTTATATTGGTATAAACATGCTTTATACCAAATATAGCTATTCCTGTACAGGAAGGGGAACAAACTACACTTCTATAAGACACTTTTATATCCATATAACTTCATCCACACTATGTCTTGTAGCATTATAACTATTTTGGTAAAAATCACACCCCTAACTGACAATGTTATAACTTTCAAGTGTAGACTAGATCATAGTTTGTCAAAGAAAGAGTGTGCCAATGACATGGGAGGAACAGAGTTCTGGATGCATAGGGCAACAAAATGGAATTAATAAGCCTTTTCTCCCTCAATTTTCTCTCTCTTTTTTTTTCCCCTCTCAACAGAAGTAAGGTGAAATTCTGGCCCACTGAAGTTAATGGAATTTTCCCATTGACTTTCAGAGGGTCAGGATTTCATCTGTGGCAAGCGGAGTCATGAAGGGAGTTACTTCCGGGAGTGACCAGTATGTCTGGCAGTAGCTCCTGGGGGTGGCGTGGGGCAGGCAGCTCCACCGCATGCTGCCCTCACCTGTGGGTACCACCCCAGAAGCTCCCATTGACCTCGGTTCCCCGTTCCTGCCCAATGGGAGCTGCAGGGGAAGGTGTCTGTAGGCGAGGGCAGTGCATTGAACCCTCTGATCCCCCTCCCCCAGGGGCCGCAGGGATGTGGGGCTGGCCATTCCCCGGAGCGGCGCAGGGCCAGGGTAGGCAGGGAGCCTGCCTTAGCCCTGCTGCACCATGGGGCTAGCAATCCCGCGGGCCAGATTGAAAGCCCTGATGGGCTGGATCCGGCCTGCGGGCTGTAGTTTGCCCTCCCCTAACCTAGGTGTTTTAGTTTGTTTCTGCTGTGACCAAAGGCTCTAGCTACATATGACAAGTAAAATTCAGTATGCTACTTCTTTCATCTTAATTTATTGAATCATAATATTTGTTTTCTATAGAGGCAGAATAGTTAAGTAATACTTAATAAATCAAGATGTTTGTCATTCTGACCTGCAGTACTGTATAATATTTTATATTATTTTTTTTCCCCACCAAACTTCAGGTCCACAATTTAGTACACTTGAGATCTTTCTTACAAAAGTAAGATTTTTGATTTTTTGTGTATATACGTCAGTTCAGTGGCAAAAGCTGTGAAAAAACAAACCTCAGTTTCCTTTAATTTGCTACTCAGATGATAAGGATGCTATTGTGTTGTTGTAACATGATGCAACATGACTTCTCTTTGCAAACAAAATCTCCCTCACTTATTTAAGCAAATTACCAGTGCTGTGACCTTTGTTTTCCATGTGTTGATTTGTTCACCATGAATGAAGTCATTAGGGCATATGTCAAGCAGTTAAGGAGCCAAAAAAGATGGCTGTCCCTTTTTTAAAAAGATACATTATAATTAGAAAAAGCACAGAGAAGAGCAACAAAAGTGATTGGGGGTATGGAACACCTTCCATATGAGGAGAGAGAGAAAAGACTGGGACTGTTCATCTTGGAAAAGAGGTGACTAAGGGGGATATGATAGAGGTCTATAAAACCATGACTAGAAGGAGAAAGTGAATAGGGAAGTGTTATTTACCCCTTCACATAACACGAGAACCAGTGGTTACCGAATGCAATTAATAGGTAGCATGTTTAAAACAAACATAAGGAAGTATAGTAACGCCTCCCTTAACCTCGTAGTTATGTTCCTGAAAAATGCGACTTTAAGCAAAACGATGTTAAGTGAATCCAATTTCCCCATAAGAATTAATGTAAATAGGGGGGTTAGGTTCCAGGAAAAAAATTTTCACCAGACAAAAAACTATTATATATATATATACATACACACACACACACACACAGAGTATATGTTTTAAACAAACAATTTAATACCGTACACAGCAATGATGATTGTGAAGCTTGGTTGAGCTGGTGAAGTCAGAGGGTGGGATATTTCCCAGGGAATGCCTTACTGCTAAATGATGAACTAGCATTCAGCTGAGCCCTCAAGGGTTAACACATTGTTCTTAATGGAGCCTCACACTCTACAAGGCAGCACGAATGGAGGGAGGGGAGACAGCATGGCAGAGACAGAGACACACACCCTGTGTGTGGGAGAGAGAGAGAGATATGCATTGCCCCTTTAAGTATGCTGACCCCACTCTAAGTACATTGCCTTTAAAAAGATCAGGAAATTGAGACAGCAGCTGCAGCCAGCAAGCTCTCTCTGTCCTGAGCCCTGTTGTTCCCCCCAGCCCTGGCTTTGTGGATGGGGTAAAGGGGAGGGGAGAGGGACACCCTGACATTAGCACCCCTTCCCCCCCAACTCCTTGCACAGCAAGCAGGAGGTTCCGGGGAGCAGCTCCAATGCAGAGGGCAGGAGCAGCACATGGCAGTGGGGGGAGGGACCCTGAACTGCCGGCAATTGGTAGCCTGCTGGGCAGCTGCTGCACACGGAACTTAGGGTAGTGGGGAAGCTGATGGGGGCTGCTGGTCCACCCTGGTTCCGAGGCCCACCGGGTAGCTCCAACGGGCTGCTCTTTCTGCATGCAGTAGACAAATCAGGTGGCTGCCAAACGACGTTAGAAGGGAGCATTGCACAACTTTAAACGAGCATGTTCGCAAATTGATCAACAACATAACGAAACAACATGAACCTGGACGACTTTAAGTGAGGAGTTACTGTAGTTCTTCACACTGTGGAACTAATTTTCAGGGGATGTTGTGAAGATCAAAAGTATAACTGGGTTCAAAAAGGATTAGATAAATTAATGGAGGACATGTTCATCAATGGCTATTAGCCAAGATGAGCAGGGAAGCAACCTCATGTTTTGGGTCCCTCTAAATATCTGACTGCCAGAAGCTGGGGATGGATCACTCAATAAATTACTCTGTTCTGCTCAGTCCCTCTGAAGCATCTGGTACTGACAATTGTCAGCAGACAGGATACTGGGCTAGATGACCTGGTATGGCCATTTTTATGTTCTTATGAGACTCTAACAACACCTAGGCTAACTATCTTTTTTCTTTTAACTTCGGCTACATCTTTCACGCAAAAGAAGAGAATCTGATGGACAGAACTGCATATGCCCCCCCCCCATGGAAGCAGGACTGAGCACATAATCAGTCTTCTTTAAGTCCAAAGTTACCATTTTTTGCTTACTTCTACAGAAATTAGCATCTCTGTGGTTCTTTTTGTTTACAGCATGAGAGGAATCTCAGTTGATTCAGGGTGGCTCACTGAGACTTGAACATCCCCAAACTTGTTCAATGCTGTGTGATGATGCTCCTTCTTGGTTAAGATATTTAAGGCATATAAAACTCATATTGCTATATTAATCAGTACTGTCATGGTTGCCAAGGTCTAAAAGAAGTGGGAAAGTTTGCCTTGCTACATTATTAAAGCATCTCTCAATGTATTTTTCTTGAGTGAGGTATATAATAGGGGTCCTGTGTGTATTCACTTGGATACCAGTTTCAAAACAGTGCACAATCCCTAGATAGAAATTAACATGTCAGGCATTGCCCCAAAGAGTATTTATAAGCAGCAGCTGAAGGATTAAGGGAACACCAGTGTTGTGTAAAGCAAACAAGGATACACAATATGATTAAATCACTGCTCGCTGTGCTATTCTTAGGGAGCTGTTTGAGAAATCCACTGTTGTCTCCATAGTGTTTGTGCTGGTTTTGCTTTCTATGGTTGCATGAAATGGTGATGACTTTTAATAAGCAATGAAAGTCAACACTATAGGAAAGCAGAGTAGAGAACTCATTTCTATATTTCACAGCTAGCACAATATTGAGCAGGGAAGCACAAGCCTGGAGGATCAATTCAGAGCAAAAGTGGGTTTTTCCCTTTGGTTGCTGAGTCCAATTTCTCTCCTTGTTTCATCATAGAATGAATTTCTTTGTGCAGTCTGCTAGGCAGAGTGTTTTGAGGAGTTTTAAGACTTCTGAATAAGTTTATAAAGCAAAAGCATGTTGCAGTATTATTTTAGCCCACTTTGATCAATGTTGAATGTAGCAGGTTTTTTTCATTTGGTGAACTAATAAACTTCCCTGCAGAGAGTCTAAGGAAGCACTTAAATTTGAGCTTTTATTTTGGCTAACAGCAGTACAAATATAGGGCAGGTAGCAGGTGGCTATAATTTTACACTGTGTGAGAAAAAATGTTCTATTTATCTAAACTGTCTTGTATTTCCAAGTTAAACTAGTGACTGGGGGAGTGCGTGAATAAATATTTAAAAATAGTTTCTCAGGCCATAGTAAGGAAAGGAGGGAAACCTGTTGATTCGTATAATCAAAAATTTGTTTATATATTTCTGTCAGAAGACTAACTGCTACCCTTCAATTGAATAACATGTTATAACAACAAAGGAGTGGATGCATGATCCTTTCTAGTGTGTAGGAGTAGGGAAGGAAGAACCTGGGAAGTGGTGTTCAATGTCTTTGTTTGATTGGTATCCATATGCTTAGGGAAAGAACAAAAAAAGATTTCAGTGGTAGCTCTGCAATTATTTTTATTATTTTTTTAGATTTTCAAGACCACAGAAAAATGACCCCTAAAACCATTTGAAATATATAGTTGGAAGTAACATGTAATCTCACACTAAAATGATGAAAGAAAACATTCCCCTGCTAATATTTGCATTTGCCTGCTGGCGCTTGGCTTCTAGAAGACAGGACCTCTTTGGATTTTGGACTTGAAAAGCAACCTTGGGGAATCTATGAAAGTTATGCTTTGAGCTGTTGGAAGAATGTCACAGGTGGTTGTTCTAAAACACAAATGCTCACACTAATAGTCAATAAAGTGCAGTATTAGTATTACTACAAATTCCCATGAGTAAGAGGAGTAAACTGAGGCACGGAGAACTTACCTTACCCAAAGTTTCACAAGGCAACAGATGCAGGGTTGGGAATAGAGCCCAGGATGCCTATCAGCCAGACCCTTGATGCAACCACAAGAGAATATTCCTGATTATGTGTTACCAATGATTATACATTTTTATTCCATAAGTTAGGGAGGCTACAAAGCTCATACATGGCAAAGCAATCAGGTTAGGTCATTCCACCAATTCACGCTCGCTTTCCACACCTGGGATATGCCTACCTGGCATAGCTATGCTGCAGCCTATGCCGACAGAAGGGTTTTTTTTCCTGCTGGTGCAGGAGCATCACCTCCCTAAACAAAGTTAGCTATATTGACAGAAACCCATTTCCATCAAGATACCTTAATTTAAACTTGGGGATACAATGGCATAGCTACATCTGTCAGGGGTGTGTTTGATTCACAGCCATGACCGAAGTAGCCAATACAGACTTTTCAGGGTAGACCAGGCCTTAGAGAATTCTTTTAGTTAACCTCAAAAGGTTCAGTGATTCCAGTTCCCCTTTGTTAATTACTCCAAAGTTTGATTCCTTGGTTGAACACAGCCAAGACCCTTTACTTTGGAGATTGCATTGGCAATCCTAAAAGAACAGTTGTCCTTGTGAGGTTTCCTGATTTTATTTAGATCACAAATATAGTGCAAATAGCTTCTTTTCATGGCGTATCTACCTTCTTTCTGTCCCAAATTAAACTTGAAGCTGCACACATAGACAATTTAAAAATTAAAACAAACAAAACCCCCTCTAATGATTTCAGTGTAGGCTTTGAAGTATGTTTTTTTTTTATTTTAGCTAAACTGGCTCACCTGTCTTTAATGCTTTTTTTTTAAAAAAAAGGGTATGCAGCATTCTTTTTTAAAGATGATTTTAAATCACTGTTGTATTATGTTGCAAGATCTGTTATTCACAAGTAGTTTGATCGGTAGAGAACAATACTGCTATTCCTTTATTTGATGTTATAGGCAATTGGATAATAATAAGAAAAAGGGGGTTACTTTGCCAAGCTCCACCCACAAACTAAGCTCTGCCAAGTCATGGCACCAGAATGAGATGTCCAGTATGAAGACTGATTTTTAGCTCATAAGCGGCTCATCCTGGTTTTGGGGTTAGGTATATGTGTGCCATTCACTCCTTTAGCTCACATCCAGCTGATACTAAACATTAGGGTCATAATTAACTAATGCACCATGTCATTTAAAAAGGTTTATTTCTGGCAGACTGTTAATGGAGGAGAGTTTATTGTTAATGGTATCTAATCAAATATTGATAAATCAGTAAAAAAGAAAGCCAGAAAGAATTTTACCTTAGATATTAATAAATTGATTCAAGGGTTAAACTAATCAGTGACTGCTGAACACCTATGGGAGGCGAGATCATCTTTGAATGCCCAGGAAGGAGGCTAAAGACATTAGGAGAGTAAAGAAAGGAGCTGGTCTAGCATGTAGAGAAAGTCATTCTGGATGGTGGCCTAGCTGACAGTGATCAACCAGGAAGCAAGAATCACTCCAGTGACAATCAAAGACCCCTTTCCAACAAAGGGATCTGCACAAAAGTCAATGGTGCTTCTCATGCGGTTCCCTTTTCAAGATTGGGCCAAAGGATGGAGGATAGGAGAGACTCCAGATAATACTTTCTGGGACAGGAGTAAGGGAAGGTAGCACTAGTGAGAGCAGGAGGGAACATAAGTCTATGGAGAGCATTATTTAGAAGTCCCATAAATCCTAGAAAATTTAAACAAAAAATACTTTGGAAATGTATAATATTAGAGTTCTGTATCCCCATCTTTCAGCTCTGATAACCACATAGGCCATTTGTGCTACACTTCTGTGATTGTTAACAGATGGTTTTGGTGGAGTCACATCTCAATAATACACAATTACCTGACTTTTATTTGCATGCATTAGAACCCTCTTTTCTGAAATATGTTCTTATTCCAGTCAAGTTAGATTACAGTGGTTGCTATTAAATAATGAACAAGTATTTTCCCCTGATGCCACATAATGATACCTGAAATGTTATTTCCTCTCCTAAGAGCAGGGAAACACGGAGGTAACAGTTGGTAAATGGCAACATTTTCATGGGAACCAGAGCGTGTTCCACAGTGCAAGTCACCTACATGAAAATTTCCCCTCTATCCAAATACATTCTGTGACTCCTGTTCCATTTGGAACAATGTGATTATATAGCTGGCATCTCTGGGAAGGATATTGGGTGAAGGGTAGAAACCTGCAATTTCATATACAGTAAAGATTCAAATTAGGATTAACCTCTTCCTTGAAAGTCTACTTGTTACTTTACATCTGTTAAAGTATTTTTATTTTTGCAGGAAGACTTCTATATCTCTAAAAGTGGCAAAGAGTCCTGTGGCACCTTATAGACGAACAGACATATTGGAGCATGAGCTTTCGTGGGTGAATACAGGACTCTTTGCCACTTTTACAGATCCAGACTAACACGGCTACCCCTCTGAAGCTTATATATCTCTGTAAAGGGGCTAGGCCGGGGCTCGACCCTCTCCAGGGCGGCAGGGAGCCACATTGGCTCACTATACACAGTTGACTTTGGGGGAATTTGTCCGGCACCGGAGTCTCCAAATAGAACGAGCACCGTAGGGCTGGGCCCTGAGTCAGGGAGGGGCACCACACAATCAGTAGCTCAGGCCCCCAGGCAGGGGCTGAGCAAATAGTTCAGTGTTAACAGGCCCAGGCCCTGGGTCAGGGTGGGGCAACAAACAGTCAATAACTCAGGCCCTCGGGAAGGGGCTGAGCAAATAGCACAATGTTAGCAGGCCAGGCCCTGGGTCAGGGCGGGGCACCAGATAGTCAGTAGCTCAGGCCCTCGGGCAGGGGCTGAGCAGCACAGCATGTGTGAATTAGCCCAGGCCTCCAAGGACCTGGAAGAGGGGGAGACTGCCACCCAGGAGTTGGGTGGTGGGGGGACGCAGGCCCACCCACCCCACTGCGTCCCAGCCTGGGGCCCTAGCAGCGGCAAATGATCCGCTGCTGGGTCAGTGGGGATCCTGACCGCAACACACTGACATGGGTTCTGGCAGAGTTACAGTCAGACTATGGTCGGCTGCCCCCGGGCTACTTCCTAACTCCCCTCCTTCCGGTACCTGGGTCCCGGCGGTGTTCTCCGGGGGGGTCCAGCACTATGGGTTCCTCGGGGCAGTAGACAAGCAGCAGGCCTGGATAGCTATCCTCTGGATAGCTGGTGTAGGGCAGGTCCAGCCAGTCCTGGCGTGGACCTGGGCCCACGGGGTTTTCCCAGTTGTGGGCTAGGCTGGCTACATCTGGCCTCCCTGGCGGCTGATCCTCTAGCGAGCTCTGAGGGCCGGCCTTTCTACTTCCAGGTCGCTGCCTGTCCCTCTGAAGGGCCGGCTCAGAGTTTCCTGGCTCCACCCACCCTGGTGTCTGGAGGGGCTCGACCCCCTCCGGAGCGGCGGGGAGCCACACCGCCTCGCTACAATCTCCCAAATATTAACAGTTTTTGAAACACCCATATCCTTTTTTCCACAGACGTCACAACGTTTGCATACAGGAAATATCTAGAATACAGCAATTAAAAACAAACAAACTTTTAAACTATCCTCAGACTAAACTACACTAACTGAGCCAAACTGTTGGACTTCATTTGAATAACATGACCAATATTGATTTTATCAATGATGCAGACTTATTTAAACAAGTCTTTCTTTCTTTCTTTCTTTCTTTCTTTCTTTCTTTCTTTCTTTAACTGATTGAATTTTGTGATTAAAAAGGCAATGTCAAGTACTGTAGCCTAAGACTATATTTTGGCCTTCCTTAAAATCTTCATATCCAGATAGGAAATATCCAACATCTCTTTGCACCTGTAATGTTGACCTTTGTTGGTTTGCAGTATCAGAGATCTTGCTTTTGTAAAATACTAACTGTGGTGAAAAGGATTGGAATCACAATTTAACTATTCCCTTTTTGGCCAAAGCAACATGTAACAATATGAGAATATGTAGCACACTTGATTACTTCTGGGGAAGTAGAACATAGCTATTGGGGTTGACAAATCTAGTGGTAAATGTCAGACAAGTTATGACAGGAGGCACTGAGATGGAGGTGGCATGGGTAAGTAAAGGTTGAATCAGGCAATGCCTTTCCCAGTCTATAAAGAAAGAACCTTGGAGAAGAAATGGGAAGTTATGTATGCATTACGGGGCTGGAGAATAAAATTAGGTCCTAGCTGTCAATAGAGGGAATCAGGAGAGCAAATCAGAGTAGGCTAGAAAATCTATGTTACTGTTGCTCCTGAAGATACTGCATGTGTAGTTACAAAAGGGCATATGCTTTCTTGTCTAAAACATTTTGGTTGCTTTGATTCTGCTAGTGTTGGCTTTTGACTAGGAATGAATTCTGTGTCCTGCCTACCTGATCTAAATTCTATGAACGCAGCCTACTTAAAGCACAGCTAGCAAAATTGCAAGCACTCTGCTTTGCTGATTTGAGGAACTGTGCAGATAAGACAATTCCTCTCATGCACACAGACATGTAGACATGCTTCTCAGCCATTAAACCTGCCAGTGTGTGACAGAAGCAATCAACATGTAGCAAATGACTAAAATCTAGAACACCTGTGTTTTTGTTGCATTTCATGCCATAATTGACATATTATAATTGTTTTAACTATCAGACCTGTTTTTAAGGATGTCATTTCACTGCTTGGGCTAAACAAACCTATTGTTTAACAAGAAAACTGAAAGGAAAAACATCAAATGCAAGTCCCCACTGGCATAGGTTAGTACCAGAGTTAGAGCCTTTGACCTTTAGATTTCCAGTACAAATCTCTTACCATTTGAGGTAAAGAAGTCTTATATAGATCATTCAACAGGGGAGTAAGCAATCTACACACTTTGCCTCTAGTTTACAGAACTGTTTTCTGGTTAGTAGTAGACCAGGGTTGGTCAAACTACGGCCCGGGGGCCGCATGTGGCCCTCCAGATATTTTAATCTGGCCCTCGAGCTCCTGCTGGGGAGTGGGGTCCGGGGCTTGGCCCGCTCTGGCTATCTGGCTGGGGAGCGGGTTCAGGGGCTTGACCCGCTCCGCACGGCTCCTGGAAGCAACAGCATGTGTCCCATCTGGCTCCTATGCATGGGGCAGCCAGGGGTTTCTGCATGCTGCCTCCACCCCAAACACCTCCCCCGCAGCTCCCATTGGCCAGGACTGTGGATAATGGGATCTGCAGGGGCAGTACCTGCAGATGGAGCAACACACAGAACTGGCTGGCCACGCCTCCACGTAGGAGCTGGAGGCAGGACATGCTGCTGCTTCTGGGAGCCGCTTGAGGTAAGCGCCACCTGGAGCCTGTATCCCTGACCCACTCCTATGCCCTGATCCCCCTCCAGCCCTCCGAACCCCTCGGTCCCAGCCCAGAGCACCCTCCTGCACTCCTAACCCCTCATCCCCAGCCCCACCCTCACCCTAGAGCCTGCACCCCCAGCTGGAGCCCTCACCCCCTCCTGCACCCCAACTCCCAATTTCATGAGCATTCATGGCCCGCCATACAATTTCCATACCCTGATGTGGCCCTCGGGCCAAAAAGTTTGCCCACTCCTGCAGTAGACTGTTGAGGATCAGGATTCCTGGATTCTGCTCTTACCCCTGAAAAGGTAGTGGGGTTGAGAGTTTTCAGAAAGGCCAAATCACATTAATTCTGAACAGTAGTGTGGTGGAATTGATGAGACTTGGGTTTATTGTAATGAAAAGCTGGGGTCTGTTCCCATTTTTTTCTAAAAAATTGTTCTTGTGCAGCCTCAGTTGATTTATTTGTAAAATGAAGGGACTATTTGCCTCCTTCCTAGGAAGGAGTATTGAGGTCTTCTTCAGTAGGAAGGTTTTGAAGTGCACAGAAATATAGATAGCACTCTGTGGAAAAGATAAGTTTAGAACTCGTGCCCTCTAAGGTCCTGGTCAAGTCTATCTTCTCCCACTTGTGAGAGTAGTTTGAGAAATTATCTCTCTGTCCTGCCTGTGAACATCACTTGACACTACTGCAGAACAGAGAGGCTGATTTACCCAAAATGCAGTACATATTGCAGACATTTCTGGAGATATGTATGTAGACAAGAGATCAGATCACAGGCGTACATGTATGAGTGATTGCCCACTGCATCAGCTTTGAGGTGGAGAATTTGGACAAAGAGAAAGAGGGAGGGCTAATAGCAGCACTATCCTGGAAAGAAGCCTCAGGTATTTGTATTCTTCTCTTTTTGGTTTTTAACATGCAAACCAGCCATCTTTCTGAAATTTCAGGAGTATGAAATTACCTTAAATTAAATAGTTAAAAGAATGTTGAGCCATATGTGGAATTTTTAATCACTTTTTTGCAGATTTTTATTACTATTATTTCAGATGGCTGGTGTAACTTTTTTATACATTTGCTATTTATATCATGCCAAAAGATCTCTTCCAATCGTTCAGTGAAGAAAAACTTGGATAGGTGAACCAGCTATTTGAAACAATAAACTCTGCAATTAAAAAAAAGAATGAAAGACAAACACACAGTTATAATTGACTTTGACTATGGGACTGTTTTTTTAATCCAACACACAATATAATTGCAAGCCTGAACACGGAGAAAACTGGGCAGATGTTCTTACTGCAGATCAGATCAAACTTCCTGACATTTAAAAGTAGGATTAGTCTAGGCAGAAAGATTTCAGAGTACATGTCTGTGCAATTTGGGGGTTATATTTTTGAAGTGGGATGAAGCAAGACACAGTGTTGAGCATAAACGTGTCCCATGGTCTTTGGGCACAGAAAGCTCTGACAGTAGCAGATCTTATGTGATTCCCTGTGCTGGAGAGGCAGGATGTCAGTGGGTCCACATTCCCTGCATGTAATGGAGCTGTATTCCTCAGGTAGCTCTCTTTACCCCAACATGCATGATAAATGTGGTTTTGAGGCCCAGTAGATCCAGGCCTATGCAAAATCTGGTGGCCATTTTCCTTGCTTGGGAGGGGAAGGGAGTGGCATTGGTGCCACGGGGGTTACTAAGTCTGAAGTAGCTGCTCTGGAGACATTTTCTACCTGACAGGAAGCATGCCACTCTGAAAATAGAACCATTTATTGCTGTGCAGTTTTTCCAGTACTCGATTGCACAATACAGTAGTTCTCTGCATAGTTGTAGGGTCGAATACTGTTCTTGAGCTGAAGGAAGTGTCCATTGATATCAATGAGAGTTAGTTGTGTCAATTGAGAGTAGCATACATCCCTTAACTAGGAAGGATTATCATATGTAGCTACATCTAGGGAGAAGGTCTGTTAAAATTTAACTATGAGGAAAAGAGAGAGGCACATTCATTTTGGCTAATTTTTAGCCCACTTGAACATAAAAGGATTAAAAAAGAACACTACTTTTGGGTTAGCTTTTGCTCTTAAAATAGACTGGGAGAAGGGGAGGAGCAGGGAGAAAAATGAAGACATAGGGTGTAATCCTGAATCCCACTGGAGTCAATGGCTAAATCCCACTGTTTTCAGTGTGCCTTGGATTTCACCCAACAAATAAAAGGAAAGAGAGAGAAAAGTTAATATACCAAGATATTGGATGGGGGTGGGGGGAAGAAGAGAAGTTCTAATGGAAGAAATATATCCTGTACAAGTGTAGTACATATAGCCCACAGCCAAACACATTTTTTTCTCTGACACACAAAGCACAAGGTTCCCTTTAGCTAGAAAAAAAACATGCTTTAAAAATTGATGTGAGGTGAAAAAGAGTTTAAATAAAAGGGGAAATTTTTCATGAACTCAAGCTGGATTTGTACAGTCCCCCCAACCCCAAACAAAAACAAATTAAAGGTTCAAAAAATATCAAATAGCACAAGGTTCACTCTCAGTAAAGAGAAGAGTGCTTATTATTGTTAACAATATCTCCAATTTCCTAAAGTGATTTTTCAGTACCATGCATGCCTCCTTTACGCGTTCTGTCCCTACCTTCCTCTTTAAGAGATTTTTGTGCAAGAGATTACACATTTGTGTTTTTTTTTTCTTTTCCTAGTAGTGGACCTGGGAGCACCTCCTTTTTTTCAGTCATTCAAGGCTTTGTTGTAAATTTGGAGTCATGACTATTTTCTTCTTTTTCTGTCCTTTTTTTTTTTCCCAGTGTGCCAGACTCTAAAACCTTATCATATAAATTACAAGGTCATTTTGTGTAACCAGCTCTAACGTCAAAACACTACATTTTTTTCTAACCCCTGGTTTCAAGTGGCTTCATATTGCCTGTGCATCTAGTTGGTCCACAGCAACCTTACAAATATTTCTTGTAAATCAAGACAAGCCGTTATCATATTATCTGACTCATTCTTAATCTAGTAACTGAAACTCTGATACCAAAGAAATGTGATTCAGTCTTACGTCAGTCTTGATTCCTGCACAATTGCAAATCAAAGGAATAGATTAGATTTGAGCAGGAGAAGGACACTGTGAAGTAAGACTGCACAAGGAAGTTAATATATGGTTTCAGTTTCTTGGTTCCAAATTTAATATTTAAATACAATTTTTTTTTTTCCAAAATGTGAAATTCCATCTCCTTCCCGCCCCCCGCTTCAAAAAGTTACTCGTGACCTTTGAGCCTGGTAGGACATGTAAGCTTTTCATTATGGAATAGTTGTTTAGAGTTTAATAGGGATAGATCCAATAGGGTTCCTTACAAACTACTTAAAATCATGTAGAATTTAATAGAGAGTGGTCCTTTACAATTCCAGAGATTGATCTTTATAGTCTATATAGGAAGGTTATCAATCTCTATTCAAATATATAGGACTTTTTCATACAGATCACAGTGGAGACGCCAAAAGAAATTTAGAAAATCCCAAATCTTCCAAGCACCCTCTACTTCCTATTACTGTCTTTATCGTCCTTCCCAGTCTTATTACTTTCGTGGCTAAATGGCCACACTGAGTGTTTGAGGGTGCTTGTCTGGCTACGGCCTTATTTTGGAGTGGAGGTTTAGAATTGGTAAAGGAAAGTGGGAGGAAGAAATCTCCCTTTTGTACTGTAATTGATTTTACAACCTGCAGGGCTAGGTCTTGTCTAATATGGCCTAGTTTAGTAGTTAAGAGAATAGTAAGGTGTAACCTAGCAACACCATGCTAGGGAATTGACACCCTATAGTTTCTAATGCAAGTTAAATAGAGACATTCAAAGGGCTCTAAATCTGCTGTGCTGTTATTTATGTGGTGCCACCTGCATCTGCAGCTTACCACAATAGCAGTGGCGAGTGGAAAGTGTCCCTTTCCAATTGCCCGGTAGAGGTCAGGTTGTTTCCTCACTATTCCCCACAGGAAGACCCTCAGACTTGGCAGGGGCAGTGTTCTTGCAAAAGTTCTTGTTCAACCCAAATACAGGAAAAAATGGAAGGGAATCTGCGTGACCAAGCAGCTCTTGAAAGCCCAGAGAAAGGGCCACCAGGTCAAAGGTCAATGAATGTGCAGGCGGGCCCTCACTGAAGACAGGTGTCCTGAAGTGAATGTTGGGTGTGACTTAGGAGAGGGGCCTCATAGTGGGCAGATGAGAGTGGCATGTTCCCTTGCAAGTGAAGATGCACAGGTTGGTTCACAGCATGTTCCCCCGACAAAATGAACTGCAATGTTGGTTTCCTAAGCATCAGTGTGTAATAGAATCCTGCAGGGTCTACAGAGCCCTAGCACAGATCCAAAATCTCTTCACTTCTTTGCTGTACATCTAGTGCTGACATTGCACTGACTGGTGAGTAGGTAACTTAGTTCATGTATATTGTTATGGATAAAGTATATGCTTAGTCTTAACTTAATAGATAGACAGTATAGTACACATATGCAAAAATCCTTTTGTATACCTTGCCGTGTAGCTGAGAGAGCAATAGGGGTTAAGGAAAACAGAGTACATGGTTTCTTAGGGTCAACACACTAATACAGTGAAAGGAAAGAAACTTTAAAAATGAGGTTAAAATTTACAGCATACTCCAGGGTCAAGGCAACCGCATACAATCAGCTTATTCTTTGTAACTTTGGAAACAAAAGTCCATCTGCCTAGGGGTTGGTCTGTATAATTGTTGCACTAAAGAGCATGTTAATGTTTTCTTCTTTTCCTTGTCTTCCTATCAGACCACCCAAGGTTTTCCAGTCTCTTCGGTGTTATTTTAAAATACAAGTTGATGTGAAATGCCAGTTTGAAAAATACAGACATGTAATTTCTCTTTTCCCTTTTGCACAAAGCAAGGGTAATTGTACCGTGGACAACTCATTTGAGATAATTATGTCTAATCTGCACAGAGCATGTTCACAATTAGGCAAGAAGCCTTACAATCCTTTGGTTATCCTAGTGCCCTTTTTAATAATACAATTTTGAATGACATAAAGAGAGTCATAGGCATGTGTAAATAATTTGATCCGATTTGTGTGTGGATGTATATAACTTTCTTGCAATCACCTAGCACTTGATGACTGTCAGGGTACTGCACACCATGACCATTTGGATCATCACAGTAGCAGGGATAGAACTCGAAACCTGCTTTTTTAAAGGAGTACCTACCTGAACCTGAGCTATATAGGGAAATCACCATGAGGTATTAGCACTACAGGGTCTACAACATCCAGTTGAGCAGGTCTGATGCCAGCAGAGAGGGGACAGTTGAAAATGTACCCATTTAGCTAGTCATTAGAGAATTACAGTATGAAACATACGATCTATTTTAGAGTATTATTACATTTCTGAGCTTATTTGTTAACACAGGCAGGGTCATATTGTTTTTTTTCTATTTCTTTATTCAACTTTTATTTTTAGAGTACAGCAGTATCTAGAATTTGTAATCTTTTATTTTTCAAACTATCATCCTGACATTTTAGGATGTAGTTATATTAAAATCAGTAACTATATTAAACACATGTAATGCATGCATTTATTGAAAGGGAAATGAAAATGTATGAAAATATCTAATTGTGTATACTGTTGGATAGAGAATTAAAGATGATAACCCCTTTTCACTATTCAACAGAGCATGAAAGAGCAAAAGAGATTCAAAAACTTCATTAATTGCTGTAACATGACGTTACAAGCCACCTGCACTTCAAAGAATTTACACTGAAGCAGATGGATTGATGAATATGCCATCAAAGATTTTCTGAATGTTTGTTTTAAAAATAAACTGCTTTCTAAGTCACTGACAATCAAAGCATACATTTTGCAAAGATAACATTGCTCTTTTCCACCCCACGTACATGTAAAGACATAGTCTTTGAGAGTGGAGACTTAAACACAAAATTCCCATACCCAGTAATTGCAGTTACATATGAAACACATTGCAGATCATGAAGAAAATATACCCCCTAATGTTTTCATGCATGTTTAATAACCAGGGGCATGAGTGGAATGTCTGTTGTTTTTTAATTTGGATCTGTGTGTCTGGGGGGGCTCATACAAGTGAGGGATTACTCCCACTGGCTAGAGCCAGGAAGAGTGTGGCCAGATGTGGTGAAAGCTTCATCTAGTCCTGACCTACAACACTCTTGATCCAGTTTTGATTCTATTTTGAGCAGAGGCTGCTGCCACTTGTGCTGGAATATGTTGGTGGCTTTGTGTTGTGACTAGATATTCGTTAGGGATTCAGAGGAGACCACCAGATATTTTTCCCCCTTGTGATCTAATCTAGACTAGAATTTAAGTCACTAGAAGGGAATGCATTAGCCCATTGTTTTACAAAGTTAATGTATTTTAATCCAGTGTTTACACAGTAGGGATCAGATCCTGTGATCATATCCGCATGAGCAGACCCATCCCCAGGTAGAGCTTTATTGCCTTCAGTTGGTGTATTACAGGGGGTGCTGCAATAATCTGTTTGCAGGATCACGGTCAAGGAATTGACTTCACCCGTTCTTAGTTACATAAGAAGGTTATGGTCTTGAGAGGTACAGAGCACCTGCAGTTCTCTCTGGGTTCTTTCCCTTATGCAGTTAATGTTTGATCTAAAGCACACTGTAGATAATGGAAAGACTCCCATTGACTTCAACAGGCTTTGCATCAGGCCCTTATATAGCATCTTACATGAACGTATCTGTGACTTTTACAAAATGTAATTATTTAAACCTCCCAACACACCTGTGACATAAGTATTATTCTATTTGTATAAGGGAGTAGATGTTGGCATACAAGGTTAAGTGACTTGCCCAAAGTCACACACACAATCTGTGGCAGAGCTGGGAATAACATTTTGGAATCCTGATTCCAATTCTCCCTCCTCTAATGATTAAATACCACTCCTATCCTCTTCCCATCTTGGGTAAATGCTGTGCTTGTCAGCGGTTTTGTCCATCGTTAACTCATCAGAAATTTTCTAAAATACCCTTATTGGTTTGGCTTTCGGTTTAAATAGTCACAGTTAATGTGTTTAGACTCTAACCTTATTATGTTGTATAGGTCCTAAAAAATTATAACTTGACATGGTCTTCAAATTTAATGAAAATCTATTTTGTAATGTTACAGTGTAATGTTTTCTAAATTAAGAAAGGTCAAAATTAAATTTAAAGGGAGAAAAGCAATTTCAAGCTCTCAAAAAGAGAGTGTTGCCAACTCTTGTGATTTGATCATTAGTTTCATGTTATTTTGTTTTTTTCCTAAAGTCCCAACTCTTTGAGGCATGTGATTAGAATCTCAGCTTTCATTTAAAAGGAAAAGTAAGTTTCTATGCCTCGTGGTTGTGGAGAAAAGCTTGAAGACATGAGCAAAGTGCACTCTAAGGCTCACAGAACAAAAGCCAAATTAAAAGAACACTAAATGTATTATTTAAAAATAAGTCTCAGTTGTTTTTGGGGGGAAGGGACTGACTTATGCATGATATTTGAACATTTGAAGTTGGTAATACTGAAAGGAAAACAATGGAGAAAGGGGCATGGAATAACTTTTTGAAAAAAACAACCCAATAATGTTTGTCTTTGTACTATTAATGTTCAGTATGGGACACGTAAACATAAATCCATCTTTCCATATTAAGACCGAATCGCACACTTGTCTAGACCCCCACATTGGCAGAGCACTTTCATTCAAATGCAAAAGGATTGACCTCTCCAGGGATAGCAGGGCAATTTAGTCTTCAGGCTTATTCACTTTCATGCTTCTTTAAAGGAAACAAAAATACAGCTGAAATGTGTCAGATTCAAGTTTCCCAAGGTTTAAAATATATTATTTCACTGTATCCTTCAAAGTGGATTCATTAAACTTTCATTGTATGAAACTGTAGTAAATATTTAGTCTATTATGCTTACATTCTTCACTGCAGAGGGGTTAAACAGTACTGTTTTTGGCTTGAATCGCCCAAGAAGGAGCAGGTTGCATATCCTAAAATGCTTCCAAATATTAGACAGTGATAGGAATTTAGTGGAAATGATTTCATTCTTGTTTTTTCTTTATATGTTTTATCTCAGTGGTTGCAAAAAAACCCTAAAATAAAATGTGTTATTTATTTTAACTTAATGGAATTAAATTGTCACACAATGCTTACAATTCTTTAGGGACAATTATGGGATACGTTTAGGATGCTGCTGCTAACAGGCATCCATTCCCTGGAGAGACTGGTATACAACAGAAAGATGCTTACAAAACAGAATTATTGCAAGATTTTTGTACCTGGTGTTTTGCAGTGCGCCTCTGCAAGTGATTTCTCTGTGCTGTTTTTGCATGAATTACTCTTAGCGTCAAAGACACTAGGTAAAATGCTCATTTGTAGTGAAATGTTGCTTTTGTAATCTAAAGATAGAGCATTTGCAGCAATTAAAATCCATTTGCTATTTAATGTTGGAATAAGGGACATAATTTCTTGATCACATGTTGATAGAATAGGCAGTAATGATCTTTTCCCCTCACTCAGTATAAAAAGGAGAGGAGCTGCTTATTTGCTGGATATAAGTCACCAAATAATTTAGCCTCCTGATAATAGGTAAAATTTGTCATTTGTACTTGGTAGGTACTAGCAAGTTTAAATGTTCTTCTCCAGGGTATACCAAAGTAGATGCTAAGGTGATTGGCTCCTTTTAAAAATATCGGAGATGTAGAGAAATGTATGGAATAATCGGTCTCCAAGTAAAGTTTTTCTATTAACTAGGCTGTTAGCATATAAAGTGGTAATGCCAATGAAATCATCCTTTAATGGAGTTTAAGGAAATCTGAGGTTTCCAAACAAAAGCAAAACCTATTGTGATGGAAATGTGCATATGGAGGTTAGAAGAAAGGAAGTAAGGAAGCAAAGGTAGGCATGTTGTTTTTCTCTTGGGAGAGAAGGATTTGCAGAGAGAGTCTTTCCAATTGAGACTTCCATGGATTTTGCTATCTTGTCAGTATTTTGGAGTGTCACACAGTTGAGATGTGATGACTAAGAGCTTTGATGTCTCAGTTCATCCTTTGCAGATAGTAAGCCATTTTTTCACCAGACTACCTCACACTGTGGCATAATTCAGCATAATTTATAGTCAGTGTTCAGAGAAAAGTCTGCCTTAAATTAACATAAATGTGAGCTGAACTGGTTAAGTAATGCTGTGCCGCCTGTTTATTTCATTAAGGCTCACTTGCACTGTTGTATATAGAATGGGCTTTTAGTTAAGGTACTGTCACTGCAACATTGAGTCTTCCAGAATTACATTAAAGTTAAGTATTTTGATACCTGGTAATTGTTTTCTGACAAGCCATTGATTTGGCACTATTTTAATGTATCGGAAACCTGTTTTAATATATTTTTTGTTGTTGTTTTTTCTCTCAGTAATACTAAGATCAAATACCTGACTTCAAAACTGGCCAGTCATGAATTGTTTTTACAATTGTGGGAGCTGGTTCAAATGGCAAAGAATCAGAAATATTGTTGATATATATATGTATTGTGCAGAAAGTAGTGATAGGATTAAAACATCAGGGTGGCAAATGCACTTTTTGGCTGATAAACCAGCACCTTCAATGTGTGCATTTATCAGAAGCCTATGTTTAGCTTAGGCTATACCTTCTAGGCATAACTGCAGGTGGAGGGCTAGCATGGGGCTTGTGCCTTATGGTAACTGCCACTGCAAGACAATTAGAGTTCATTATTGCTGTGCTTATGCTATACTAATTAACATGCCTGTTGTGCTGTTTTTCTTGTTTGACCATGTGACAGTCACTGGTCTGACACCCTCTGTGAACAATCAACCTAGGAAATGCTAAGTGCCGCCGATGTTGTACTAAGTGCGCCCAGTCACAAATGTAATCACATCTTCTTCTAAACAAAGGCATTAACAAAGTGTGTTTTACAAGAACTCCTGTGAATGGATATTAGAGAGTGTACAGAAAGATTGAGAGAAGACTCCACTACTTTTACATCATTATGTAACTCACTGTATTCATGTGTCTAGAAATCTATGATTCTAGTGATGGAGCAATGCTACATAACATACACATATATTTTTCATAAGGGTTTATAACTTGAGTATTCATTAAAGTAAACAAATCAAGCAGGTGTTTGGGGCTGTGCATCCTATACAAGGTCTGCAGTTGATGGATTCTCCAAGCTTCATCTCGAGCACCCAGACTGCATGGGTCTGTATGTTTCCAGAATCCCATATTTCCTGCAGCAACACAACCAGAAGAAGACATTCAAATCTAATGTTCCCTTTTCTGGTTGCATGGACCCCATTCTTGCTTGGGGTCTTACCAATCATAAAACCAGTCTTTGCAAGTACTGAATTTGTGACTAAGGTGTGACCTGAAATCTTCCCTCTAGTAGAAATGATATTTTATCAAATAAGCTTCTAGCTTAATATTTTTGTTACGCTATCGAAATTTCTATGTAATTTGGGAGTCTGGCAGGCAGATGTGGAGGATGATTGAACATGTTAGGTGAATGAATGAACGTTATAGGTTAGTGAGGTTTTCTGTGAAGTGTAACATGATTAAAGCTTGAGCTTGTGTTTTGGACTTGGTCATAAATTTTGTTAGAAATTATTTTTCTCCAAATGTTTGGGTAAATCTGATGTTTGTGTAATTCAGGAACTGGTGATACCGTGGCATGAGACAGTCATGACACAGGCAGACAATTTACAAGCTTTGTCAGATAGCTTTACCAGTGTATTTCATTGCTGATTTGTAGATGCAGAGGCATTCTAATGTGCTAGGCCTTTTTTGAGCAAAGCAGTGTGCAGACTTCCAGTAATGACAAATGGTTTGGCAGTTTTATGACTGGGATAAAATGTTCACTATGGAATATATTACAACTAACAAACAAATTTCCCCTTTAATTTCTGGAAAGGTGAAAGGTTTTCATTCAGTTCAGGAACCGAACAAAGGGCCTATTGTTATACTGGCTAATGAGGCCGTGCTTTCCTCATACATTCACTACCATCAGTATTCATCTCTATGTGCCCTGTTTGTCAAGATTACAGTCACCTACCTCTGCATCTCTTCTTTCATTAATTACCTAGGTGCCAGGGCTCTGGCAAGGGGTAATATTATTAATGAAGTATGAGGAGCAAGACAAGTATGAGGCTTGACCTGTGAAATGGCACTTGCTGGAGAGGGAAGAGGAGCTTACTGGAGTACAACATGTTGCTGCTGCTAGAGAACAATATGCTGCAATAGGCTAAGTGTCCCAAAAGAAAGTGTACACACTGTTATGGAGGAGGAAGAAATTGTGGGTTAGTTAGCTGTACTAGTGCTATAAAGAGAGGCTGCAGGGATTACTAGGGGCCATGTAAAATGTGGATAATGATACTTCCTTTCTTCTGTCCTTTCTCTGACTTGTCTATTTAGCTTAGAAACTCTTAAGGACAGAAATTATTTTTCACTGTCTTTATATGGTGCCAACGCTGCTACTAGCTTTCACGATTTTATCATGAGTCTGGCAGTATTCTCTCAGGTATTTTTATGTGATCTCTCTATTCTTGCCTTCTGTCATGCGAGTTTTTTCTTATTCAGAATGGTCACCATCTCCCATGATTTTTAATGGAGCTGAAGCCATGCAAGATGGTCACCATTTTCCTACATTCATAGTGACCTGCCCTTAGTCCTGCCCAAAACCTTTTATTTTGCATGGGAGTAAAGCCTGGCTGCCCTCAGGAAAAATGGCTGCCACTTTGTTAAGATGCTGTAGAGGTCACTATGAGGTCATATGGGAATGTGAGAATCAGAAAAGAGCTGAAGAGGGTCAGGAGAAGACTGAGGGGGATGTGGAAGACAGGAGGCCAAATGAGCAGGTCTGGGAGAATATAGGAGGAATGAGAAGATTAGGATAAGGTGCAGGAAAGAGTGAAGTGGATGCAGAGGGACTGTAGGGCGCAGGAGAAGACTGAGGGAGTGCAAGTAAGACAGAGAGGGTTCAGAGGAGTGGAGTGGGGGGCAGGATACTGGCTTGGAGTCAGAAGTGTTGGCAAAGTAGTGGAATAGCACAAAATGAAGTAGGAGGAAGTCATGAACTGAAGGCGGAGGAAGAGAAGTGGGAGACAAAAGGCAGGCACAAAGATGTCAGAGATTGGGAGGTAGGCTGTTGCTTTCTTGTGTGATGAATCTGAGCAGAAAAAGGTCAGCAGAGGCAAATGTGATGAATTTGTCAAGGGTGAAACTGCTGCTGCTCTCTTCCTCCCACAGGATGGATGTGGTTGCCAGGAGAGGAAGGTACAGTGGCATTTGGAAGGCTATAGGAAGGAGCAGGTGACCGGCACTACCTGAGGGCACTGGGAAGTATGTGGTGATTGTAGGCAGCTGGAGGGTATTGTGGACCTACCTTGTGCTAGAGTTTTAGCAGCTGAAGCGCCAAAATGTCTTGGCTGGCTGATGCTACTATCTTTTTTGCTACCAAGAACCATTTCATGACAAAGTGTGGTGACTGCATAACTCTGAGCATCCCATGAGGAGACCTTGAAAACACAGATAAGGTGGCTCATGTGATTGCACCTCCCGGACCAATTACTAAGTAGCATCAATGCTGTCTAAAGAACAACATCTTCAGTTCATTGTAGAGGAGAGTACTGAGCCTGTGACATAGATTGGGTAAAAATGAGGATAAATTAGTGTCAATTCTGAAGGCTCAGGCCAGAGATTCTCTGTGGGAACAACATTTATACTGTAATGGGAAATATGCATGAACTTTATGTTCTATGCAGTTCAATGGAACCAAAGGAGAAGTCCTGGCCTGCAAATTCCTTGATGACCTGAGCATCCATCTGTCTGCTAGTGAAAGTGTTGAATTCATCTCCCATCAGATATTGGGCAGTCTTAGCGTCAGACAGTTTCAAAATACTTATTTTAAAGTTGGATATGATTGAAATTTGTCCCTCTGTTTGATGAGTGTTCTAATCACCCCCCTTTTGGATAGCTGGCTGCCATGGCAAGATGGATGACTTGGGGAGTGTGAATGCACTATGTCACCATGGGGCCTTCAGGCCCACACTGGGGAACTAATTAAGATCAAGGAATTTCAGAAGCTTGAGGAAGTCTCCATATGTAGATTAAGATCTGGGGGTTAAGAAGCTTTACTTGGAAATTTAAAAAAATTAAAATGTTTTGAAGCCTGAGCCTGTGAAGGCTGTAAGTAAGACTGCCCTGTAATGGAGTAAACTTTCTGCTAGTTCTGAAACAATTTTTAATATTTAAAAAAACCTTACTTCACCATTGAGTTTGATTCTTGTGTGGGATCCAATACAAAGAAATACTGATAGTCTGTAATTTTGATGTATTTATGTTTTGGGGTATGATGGACTCAGTTCAGGCCATATTTGCGAAGATCAAATACAAAATAAACAACATATGCAAACTATATATGGCATGCTAGACCATATTTCTGTAATATCTGGATAAAATGTGAGTTTTCCAAATAGTAACTTCAATTAAAATGAAGGTTTTTATTTTACTAGATACTGATATGGACCCAATAGCCCATCAACTCTGAATGCCTCACACATATTAATGAATTTATTTTCACAACATTCCTGTGATGCAGTTTGCTATAGAAGTAGGCACAAAACCTGTCTTCAAATCTGGTCGTTTAGTTTCCCCCCTTAAAGCATGTTGGAGAATGATTAGTAACTGTATGAAATATTCTAATACATAGTTAGATGATTGCTGAACCACTGCCAAAGAAACATTTAGACAGATCTGTCTGGATCTCATTCAATAACTTAATTCAAGTGTAGATTCATGAATTGTTATAGAATTTACAGTACTGTCCTGCACAGTTTGTTGTCTAGCTGTATGTCCAGGTCAACTGAAACAGAAACTGAAAAAGAGAAACATACAATGCCTGTCATTATTTTCTCACATTCCTTCCTGACCTAACTTGATGTAACATGTCTCTAAGGTGTCCTTATAGTTAGACCTATAAATACTGTACCTCATTAAACATAAGGACCAGCAATGGACATATGCCACTCGTGTCCACTTTCCTTCAGAGATTTAGGGTGATGAGAAGATAAAAGGTCTGCTTAGCAGATGGAGCTTGTCAGATTAGCAATTGGAACAGAGTAAATAGTGCTGTCAAATTGGTGGTGGTGGTGAGCACAAAGAACTCTCTTTATAACTCATGTGCATATTTTATGGTCTTTAGGAAATTGGGAAAAAAAGCTCAGCAGAAGGTTGACTTGTGGTTGTTCCACTGGCCGAGTAGCCATTGCCTCCAGGCACTTTCCTGCTTTCTTCATAATAAGGAGCATTAGCAACCAGTGGCTCAGGAAAGGCAGAGTCAAATAAGTCTCTTGGGGACATGTAGGCCACATGAAGTGAGAGCCATTAGAAAAAGCAATGAGATTACTGTGCCAGAAAGGGTTTACCACATATATTACCACATAGATTTTACAGGGCTGCCAGCTCACTCAACTTACAAATGTCAAACATGATTTAAAAGGTTATTATACTATCAAGAGGTAAAGAGGATGATTTTCCATCACAGAAATTTCTATTTCATTCTGTTGCACAGACTGCATCTTGCAGAGTCCCGTATAGCTAAATAACCTGCTTTTATCTTTAATAAGTGTTTTATGGGCTTCAAATTGGAAGAACCATTTTCACTTTATTTGTATTAGAAAATTTGATCTCTGCTCACATAACAGTGATAAATATTGCATGTAAGTCTTGTATTGGAGGGTTGAAGACTGTTCTTTTAGGCTAAACATATTTGTGTGTGTGTGTGTGTGTGTGTGTGTGTGTAATGTGTTGTAGGAAGGGGCTGTATCTATAAGCAATGCACAGTTAAGTAGTTTTAATACTTCAGTTCTTCAAATATATCAATTAGACATACTATACTAAATATTTATTAAAGTAAATTGTTTAAAGGTTTTACTGTATGTGATCTTTAAAACATAATTTTATTTTTCACTTTTGTCCCCTCTGGGTAGTTTTTCTTGCTTAACAGAGACCCCTGTTGGGGAATATATTTAATTGAATTCCATAGCCACAAGTTAATTTAAGGCAGTTCCTGCCCAAGAGAAATAAGAGGATGGGACATGAACTAAGAATAAGACATGAACTACTTTCATCCATAAGGATAGCTTCTATTATGGTGTCACATTTTGATTCCCAATTAGAATTCAGATTGAAACTTGAAATGCTGGGTGATTTGTACCAGACCCAGTTACTTGCTGGCTCACAAATATGTCACTAAATTGTACTATGCAATACCTGCTTATTTCACATTTTGACCACTTAGAAACCTTTGCACAGTTAAATAAGAAGAAAAGCTGGAATCTGTGATGGAGAAGATATTTAAAGTGAATTTTTAATTGTTTGTTTTCCCTCCCTACCAATGAAGCATTCTTTCCTCATCTTCTTTCAAATAAGTGATTTCCCCCATTCCCTGCTTTGTGTGTAAATCTGGTAAAATCAAAGGCTGCACACCTCTAAATCTTCAGCAGAATCCAAGCGCAGCAGTTTATCGGGACTCAGAGACACCACCATGCTGGTTGCAGTCCTCAGGTGGGAAGTAAAGGACAGTAGGATTTAGTTTATGGTGTTCAGATAATACAGATTTTTTTCTTATCTCTTAGCCCTGAAGCATTAAGTTCAGTGCTGTGAATTCACACAGGTTTGCATGTACACTATCAAGATTAAATTAAACATATGGTACAAACATTCTGAAAATGTTTAAAGCTGCAGCTCAGTATGAAATTGAACACTGAATTATTCCAAATTCAGCACCTTTATATTGTTTGGCTTCAGTTCCTGTTGGGAATTTGGGATTTCTCATATTGCAAGGGGCAATAGTCTCAAGTTGCAAAGGAAGCTATTTTGAAATGTGAAAGTTCACTAAACGGCACATGGAAGTAACTTAAGATGTGGGAGCAATAACTCTTCCCACTCCCCTGATTTTCCTGCAAAAGTTATATACAACATACTACTGACTTGTAAAATATTAGGAAGAACAGATCCCAAGCCCTTAGAGGGAAGTGTGCTTTTTATGAAGCAAATGGTTTACATTTTATGCAGTGAAGGTTGACAGGAAAAATCCACATTCTTCATTATTGCTATAACTTGAAATGAAAACAAAAAAGAGCTAGATGCAAATAAATTAGGACCACAGGAATGAGCTAAGTGCTCCATTTTACCCTGCTCCATTGATGTAGGAATTCAAGTGATATAAAAATAGGAAAACCTATTTAAACAATTGCTTGTAAGGATGAAAATTACCTGCTCCATTTTGCTGGTATACATAGAACATTATTAGTTGAATAATAATGATACTTTTCATTCATACTTTTCATCTGAGTATCTCGAAGTGCTTTACAAACATTGTCAAAGTAACCCTGTCAGGTGGGAAAATATGATCCCAATTTTACATATAGGGAAACTGAGATATGGGGATGGGAGAGTACTTGATTTGTCCACCATCATGAAAGTTTGTGGCAGAGCTTGTGATGTAACACAAAAGTCTTAATTCCTTTCCTCCAACCATTAGACAATTGTCCCTCTCATAAAATAATTTTGATGTATCTTCCCCCAAATATATATGACTATATGAAACTGTATGTGCAGCATACGGATGAAGTGTAAAGGTAGCGTATTTCACAGCAGGTATACTTTCTGCATTGTTTAGACTGCACAATTTTATTTGCAAAATAATGTTTCTTTTTAAGTGGATATATTTCTCAGAATGCACTGTTAAGCTTCTGTCATGTTGTTTCAAGGGCAACCATCTAGTAACAAACAATTAAAATATTCTCAGGAAGCCAAAGAGGTCTTTCATGAATTGTTCATTGGGCAAACAAACAAACAAACTGAACAGAAAAACACCTGGCCTATTAAATAAGTTCATATTGGCGTGTAAGTGAGCTACTTACATTAGCTCACTTAGTTCAATTAGCTGTATCATATTTATTTTTATATTGCTTGTGGATATATACATCACATTTCTCTCTAACATTTCTACAACACATTGAATTCATAGGTCTCTAAGCCTCACAAAACCCTGTTAGATAGGAACAGTTTTACACCAGAGACCATATTGTACTCTCTGTCCCTATCCCAGAAGAGAGAACTGGAGTGCACCTCCACTCCCCTAATCATCCACACCCATGGGAGAGAGCAGCAGGAGCCACCTTCTGATACTTGGGTAGGTATTGGCAATAAGGGTCCCCTCTGTGTGCTCCTCAAAACACTTCTGGTGTTAGCCTCCTGTCAGACACAACTCCACACAGGGGGAAAGTGGCAAAAGCCACCAGCATGGATTGTGTTTCTGGGGTGGGAGGCATGGTGGGGGTGAGGGAAGACCTTTGCTGTTTTCAGACACTTTCACGAAAATAGGTATCATCTGACTGGCATTATTTTTTGGCCTTAGTTTTTTTTCCTGAAGCTGACATGGTAGAAAGGAAGGCACAGTGGGGCAGCACTAGTTTAGCAGGATAACTGGGCAGTGGGACAGAAGACGAGATGTAGTGGGCTGGGTCAGTTTAATACATTTTTAAAATTTGGTTTGCATGTTGTCTGGTCTGCCTGTTTAGATTGTAAACTCCCTGGGCAGGCATTGTGATCTGTGTTTCTACAATACCTAGCACAATCAGGTCCTGAGCCTGAGTGGAACTTTTGGGGACAACTGCAGTATAAAGGATAATAATCATTTGTAATTTGTTTTGTTTTTCATAAATTGTGAATTTTGAGGACTCTATTGCCAGGTAGTTCAAGGGATAGATTTTTATGTGAAGAATAATTACTTCCAGTACTCTGTAATTTTGCTTCACAGGGATTCCTGCAAACAATTATAAAAAGATAAGTCTTTCTGTCTCTGTTTAAATCTTTGTGATTACTATCAAATATTAATATTAGCATTGTATCAAATGCTTTACTAAAGTCCAAATACATTAATTCCAGTCATCCATTTTTTAAACTCTCTCTCTCTCTCTCTCTCTCTCTCTCTCTCTCTCTCTCATAACAAAAAACCAAAACAAAAAAGATTTATTAGGGAAGACCTATATTTTCTAAACTCATGCTAATTATTGCTGATGATATTTTTTATCCTTCATGAGCTGGTAATCTCTGCCCCTCCACCTTCCTTTCCCCATACCCCAAATCTATGGTTTTACTTGAAAAAACTGTTAATTATAAGACAGCAGTCACCAGGATCAATTTTCTTTCCTTTCTCAAATCCAGTACAACATTTACTTTTGTCCTGTCATGCTTTTAGACACAACAAGACCTACAGTTCCTGAAGGTAGGTAAGGTAATATCTTTTTACTCTTGCGGTCCCTTCTGACTCTATGATTCTATCTTGATTTAATCCTAAGTGGAGCAGAGGATCAGGTCCAAGAGGTGAATATAACTGGACCACTTGGTAACAGTGACCATAACATAATTATATTTAACATCCCTGTGGCATGGAAAACACCACAGCAGCCCTACACTGTCACATTTAATTTCAGAAAGGGGAACTACACGAAAATGAGGAGGTTAGTTAAACAGAAGTTAAAAGGTATAGCACCAAAAGTAAAATCCCTGCAAGCTGCATGGAAACTTTTTTAATACACCATAATAGAGGCTCAGCTTAAGTGTATACCCCACATTAAAAAAAACATAGTAAGAGAACCAAACATGTGCCACCAGGACTAAACAACAAAGTAAAAGAAGCACTGAGAGGCAAAAAGGCATCCTTTAAAAACTGGAAGTTAAATCCTGGTGAGGAAAATAAAAAAGAGCATAAACTCTGGCAAATGAAGTTTAAGAATATAATTAGGAAGGCCAAAAAAGAATTTGAAGAACAGCTAGCCAAAGATTCAAAAAGTAATAGCAAATTTTTTTTAAGTACATCAGAAGCAGGAAGCCTGCTAAACCACCAGTGGGGCCACTGGACGATTGAGATTGAGCACTCAGGGACGATAAGGCCATTGCGGAGAAACTAAATGAATTCTTTGCATTGGTCTTCACGGTTGAGGATGTGAGGGAGATTCCTAAACCTCAGCCGTTCATTTTAGATGACAAATCTGAGGAACTGGCCTAGATTGAGGTGTCATTAGAGGAGGTTTTGGAACAGATTGATAAATCAAACAGTAATAAGTCACTAGGACCAGATGGTATTCTGAGGGAACTCAAATGTGAAATTTCAGGACTACTAACTGTAGTCTGTAACCTATCATTTAAATCAGCTTCTGTACCAAATGACTGGAGGATAGCTAATGCAATGCCAATTTTTAAAAAGGGCTCCAGAGGTGACCCTGGCAACTACAGGCCAGTAAGCCTCACTTCAGTACCGGACAAATTGGATGAAACAATTTGTATCATAAAGAACAAAATTGTCAGACACATAGATGAACATAATTTGTTGGGAAATAGTCAAGATGTTTTTTATAAAAGGAAATCATGCCTCACCAATCTACTAGAATTCTTTGAGGGTCAACAAGCGTGTGGACAAAGGAGATCCAGTGGATATAGTGTATTTAGATTTTCAGGAAGCCTTTGACGAGGTCCTTCACCAAAGGCTCTTAAGCAAAATATACAGTCATAGGATAAGAGGGAAGGTTCTCTCAGGGATTGGTAACTGGTTAAAAGATAGGAAACAAAGGATAGGAATAAATGGTCAGTTTCAGAATGGAGAGAGGTAAATAGTGGTGTCCCCCAGGGATCTGTACTAGGGCCAGTCCTATTCAACATATTCATAAATGATCTGGAAAAAAGAGCTCAACAGTGAGGTGGCAAAATTTGCAGATGATACAAAACTGCTCAAGATAGTTAAGTCCCAGGCAGACTGCCAAGAGCTACAAAAGGATCTCTCAAAACTGGATGACTGGGCAACAAAATGATAAATGCAAAGAAACGCACATTGGAAAACATAATCCCAACTATACATATAAAAATGATGGGGTCTAAATTAGCTGTTACCACCCCAAAAAGAGATCTTGGAGTCATTGTGGATAGTTCTCTGAAAACATCCATTCAATGTGCAGTGGCAGTCAAAAAAGCTAACAGAATGTTGGGAATCATTAAAAAAGGGACAGATAATAATACAGAAAATATCATATTGCCTCTGTATAAATCCATGCTATGCCCACATCTTGAATACTGTATGCAAATGTGGTTGCCCCATCTCAAAAAAGATATATTGGAATTGGAAAAGGTTCAGAAAAGGACAACAAAAATTACTAGGGCCATAGAGCGTCTTCCCTATGAGGAGAGATTAATAAGACTGGGACTTTTCAGCTTTGAAAAAAGATGACTAAGAGGGGATATGATAGAGGTCTATAAAATCATGACTGGTGTGAAGAAAGTAAATAAGGAAGTGGTATTTACTCCTTCTCATAACACAAGAACTAGGGGTCACCAAATGAAATTAATAGGCAGCAAGTTTAAAAAAAAGGAAGTATTTTTTCACACAACGCACAGTCAACCTGTGGAACTCTTTGCCAGAGTATGTTGTAAAGGCCAGGACTATTACAAAAAGAACGAGATAAATTCATGGAGGATATGTCCATCAATGGCCATTAGCCAGGATGGGCAGGGATGGAGTCCCTAGCTTCTATTTGCGAGAAGCTGGGAATGGGCGACAGAGGATGGATCACTTGATGATTACCTGTTCTGTTAATTCCCTCTGGGGCACCTGGCATTGGCCACTGTTGGAAGACAGGATACTGGGCTAGATGGACTTTTGGTCTGATCCAGTATAGCCATTCTTATATTCTTATCATCTGGTACACAATCCCCAATGTTCCACGTCTATATTTTTTTTTAACTAATGGCATAATTTTCTCTACAAATTATTTTCAAAACCTAGGATAAAGTCCTGACCCCTGAAGTAAATGGCAAAATTCTCACTAACTTCAGCTGGGCAAGAATTCCACTCCTAATAATTATGCATAACTGATTTGGTTGTTCCAATTTTCCAAGTGTTCTCTGAGCTGCTCTTTATCAGTTGCCATTATTAGAAAGTCTCTCTCACTTCCAAATTGTGACTAGTAGGGCACTACAGGGATTTTTATTAGATCTAGAGTTTCTTAATACCTTCCTTGGTGATCTAGAAGACAGAATAAACAAGGTTTTAAGTAAATTCACATATGTTTCAAACAGCAGTGAGGAAAGCAAATAATACAGATTGACCAGTAGAAACATGGACATATAATAACAAAAGATTCTGCATAGAAAAATATAAACTTGTCCATCTGGAGAAAAATAAGGCAGATAGATGAGTAAAACCTAGTATCTGTATTGCTTCAAAAAACTGAAAGAGCAGTTCTACTCTAAAAAGGTGACTGTGTAAAACTGCACTGCTTCTTGCCCACTGAAGTGAACATGGAGATGTCTAAGAATGTTTTCAGGCTCATTTATCATCAATAAAATTGTTAACTTACTTCCTGTAGAAGGGTCATATTATATCTTCCTGTAGGAGGGTCCACTGAAGACAAAAAAGTACACTTGTGCAATCCCATTGGACAGATTGTGGGTTACACAGATATAACTGAGGGTGTAATTTGTCCTGCAGAACTTTTTTTATTATTGGTGACGATGCACGAGAAGGAAAGTACATAGCTTAATTTTCAGATCCCAGGTAGAGTTTGAAAGGGCTGTTACCTGTAGGGAGATGCACTGAAGTGGAGCACGTTTGATATGGGAATTGAAGAATCCTCATTGCCATTTTGTGCTGAGTCTGTTTTCAGAGCATAATAAGAATGGACTGCAAATTAGGCATAATAAGGCAGTATAAAAGCCCAATATATTTTTGGCTATAGCTACACAGGAGGCATTTCATCATGGGACAGGGAAGTCATATTTTCACTGTATACAGCTGTAGTGCAACTGTTTGTGGAAAAATGTGTTAGGTTCCAGAAAGATATTGACAAATTGGAGAGAATTCAGGGAACAGCAATAAAAAGTAAGGTGCCAGAGGGAATGATTGATGAGGAGTGATTGAGATAAATATGTATAGCTTAGCTAAGTGACAAGTAAGAAGGACATGATAACAGTCTACAATTACCTGAAGTGTGTCAATACCAAGAAAGGAGACTGCATAATGATTTAGCACAGTGGAAGTGGCAAATAAATTAGAAATAAGAGGATGAAATTAATGAGTGGACAGTTGAGGCTAGACTGTCCATCTTCTTTCTTGATTGCTGCATCATCCTTCTGTTTGGTTTACCTAATACTTATACTTCACCTTTAGACTGTCAGAAATGATGGTGCCCATAGTCAGACCTCAGAATTCCCTTTTTCTGTCTCCAGTGGTTTCTTGTGGCCAATGCTAAGTTTTAACATTCTCATTTTTGCCTTCAGAACCCTACAGAATTCTGCCCTGGCCCACATCTCAGACCTTAGATCAACAGGCTTAGGCTCCTAAGCAGCTATGTCACTTTTGAAAATGGGACTTGGGATCCTAAATCAATTAGATGCTTTTGAAAATACTAACCCTTGACTCTTATTGCATCCTCCCTTTGCCCTTCCTTCCACTGATAATGCCAGTCTCAGTGACCCATTAGTTTTTCTCCTTCTCTTGTGTCTGTATCTTCTTGCATATTTCTCTTTATGCATGGAACAATCCCCAAAGACTCTCACTGGCCCATGTTCTCCGTCAATTCCTTCATAACAATACATAATAATTAATACATCATCATCATAATTCTACAACCTGCTTTAAAAAGCCTACACTGGATGTTCTCTCCATCCCATCATTGCATTAGCTGTTTTGCCAACCTCAAGCATTCAAAGTCATCATGAGACAAGCCCTCCAAAATCACAAAATAGCTTGAAAAGTGTGAGCTTTTTAAAAAATAATAAATTTGGGATTCTTTTCATTTGCTCCTGGGTTTTTGAACTTTGAGCATGTGCCCTCAGGTCACATTTTCAGCTTTCCTCCGCAATCACGAGCTAGAAACTTAATAAATAAATGAAAACTAAGATCTTCCACTAATCACTTGACTCCAGGTGGTGGGACTTTAAGAAAAAACACCAAATATGAGAGACTTATGGGAGCTGTCAACACTGCACTAGAGATGAAAGTATCAAAAATAAATCCATCAACGTTAACTCCCTCCTCTGGGTTCCTCAGTGCATTTTGTTGTCTTCTCTCTCTCCGTCTGTCACTCAGAATGTAAGATCCCTGGAGAAGCTATTGTCTTTTTGTGAGAGAGTGTGTGTGTGTGCTTTGGACAGAACTGAACACATTTTGGACACCTAACAAATAACAGGTTCTGTGTTTCAAAAAATACTGCTGCTAAAACCACCACATTCACATAGTTTCCATCCAAATAGAAAAATTGCCCTACTTTGGGTAAGCATTCGGCTTTCCGCAAATCTTCTGGCAACCCTGGCCCAGTTTCATTATGGATGTCCCATAATTACCTCATTAGCTGTTTTCAGCCAAGGCACTGAAGTAACCACTGTATTTTTCTCAGCTAAATAAATATGAGGGCCTGTGATGTACCAGTATATCTCAGTTTGTAAATATTTTAACAATATTTTAAACATCTTATTTAAAATCAATAAATAACAAGAAGTGCACTATGCTTTGTAAATGATTCTTTGGTGCAAAGCAGCAAATCCATATGTGTTGGGGGGTTTTCTGAGCTTGTGCAGGACAACAAAATATCAAATTTAACCAATATAGTTGAATCAAGGGCCCCAGGAAATGCATCACGAAGTACTGTTTGTGCTCACAAATGGTTAAAATAATAATAATAATAATAATTAATAATGAAAATAAATCAAACTTGTGGCATAGCCAGGTAAAAGATTGGACCTTCTGTTACGTGCCACAGAAAAGTTTTAAAGCAGGCATGAATGAAGCAGTGATATACTAATGTAGATGAGAAGCTGGCTTAATTGAGATGAAAGAAGATAAAAATGCAATACTTGGCTACCTAAACAACACCTGCCAAATGAGTATAGTCAGCCATTGTATGTGCAGGTGGGTATTTATGTGCACAGTTAGCTGGTTGATGTGCACAAGTGCCCATTTGCAAATGAAAAATCAGATTGTGTCAATAATTAAGAAGTTGCACTTGCAAATTTTATGGGTTTTATTTGGGTGGCCAGCTTGGAATCTCTGCCCGTTGGATAGGAATGTTGAAGACAAATGCTTGGCTTTTTTAGAATGATGAAGTGTCTGTCCCTGGCTCGACAACATGCTGTCAATAAAAAGAAGTACTGATGGGGTTGAAAGGAAATCCTATCCAGACCTCATTGACCGAAATTTGGTAGTTATGAAATATGTGGTGTATCATGTAGAGCTGGTAAGTGCAATATGGAAAAAAAGAGTAAATACAGAGTAATCAGGGCTTTGTACCTATGCCAGGAAGAAACGTAATAAATGATCGAAACAAGTAGTTGCCTGTGCAGATTGTGCGGGATTCATGGTGGCTGGCAAAGGGAAGTTACTTTTTCCCATGTTTAAGCATTTTGGCATAACCTCAGGGTACCCATGAACTGGGCTTAATTGTCCATTTAACTTTGCTATAGCAGAGAAGAATGCAGGGGTCAGGGGGCTACTGAAAAAGGCAAGAACTATAAAGATGAATGAATGTGTTTAGCTTATGTACAAGTATAAGTCTTTGCTGGATTGGGTTTAATTTATTAATATGATTAAGTCAGCCAATGTGGAAACATTCTTCCTTAAGCTGTAGGTATGTAAAGTACTGCCCTTGAGATAGACAGTTGTGCTTGAGAGATTACTTTGGACAGTCTTGATAATATTTCTCCTCAGGCAACACTTCACGACTGTTGCCTGTAAAACTAGTCATCATTGGGATTATAATCTTGACTGAAGATGAAGTGTAAAGTGAAAAATTTTGTAAATTGAAAGAGCAACTCACAGTGGAATATAATTTCTGAACTGGATGGCTAGTTAATTGTCAATGATGGTTATTTGTTTAAATACAATGGCTAATACTTCTCCCTTTACACTAACCCTATTATCTTTATATGTGGAGCTTCAGCACAGGCAAGCCACGGAATACTCCAAATGCTGTTCTAAATGTTTAAGGAGGTTGAATGTCTCAAATGCTTCCTGTAGTCTAGAGCTGAGGCACATTGTGTTAGCTATACACATATTATTTATAGTGAATTATTTATAATGATGATAATAATAATAATAAATAGATTATTGATTTGTTTGTCTAGCATTGGGATGGTCACTGCCACTGCACGTACCAGACTTGTTTTATAGACAGAAAATTTTATTCTTCATTGTTATCAGTCTGGCAGCATCCAAGAGCACCTAAATGGTTAAAAATATAGGAAGAAAAATGGTTAAAATATAAGTCCTCTCTGTCCTCTCAAAATATGCTTCTGCAAAGAGGTACTTTCTGATGAGACATATGTTATGTTAAATGGTCATTTTGACTGTGTATTAAGCCACTGGCTGTCCCGTCAATACCTTGATTTTGCCACCAAAACCTGTTGACCTGCCAAATAGGGCGATAGCATCACACTTTTTTCTAGTGTATATGGGGCTGTGACAGAGCCAGCTGAGCTGTTTGACTGTCGAAAGATGTAATGTGTGTATGAAGAATACAACAAAAAAGTGTGTGTCGAAAGTACATGATGGCTTAGGTCTTCTACAACATTAATTTCCTTGAGTGACTACACCACAGTCTTCTCACTCATGAGTTATCAAATGTTTTCTTAGGAGTAAACAGAAATGTCACGTTAGACCTCTGCCACCATGTACTTCATTAGATAGAATATAGCTCAGAACATATTCTCATACTTGTTGAATGTCGTCTGTTTTGGAAACAAAATAGTACATTGAAAATGTGTTAATAGGCAACATATTTTAAAATATATTTTGTCTGTTCTTTTGTGCAAGTGTTGCCACATTATTTTGTCTCTTGCGCTGTGTCTGTATTTTTGTAATTACACCAGAATATAATTTAGTTAGAGAAATTCATAGATGTTTGTTATGGGGATTCCCATAAATGTGATTCTGTGACTCAGGATGCAGAACATTTCATCTCAAGGTCATTGGTTAAACCCTGACTTTTAGATTGTAATATATTTTGGGGAGGGTTCTTTTCTTTATGCACGTTTGTAAAGACTCTAGCACATAGTTGACACAATACAAATAATAAATAATAGGTTGGCAGCACCAAAAGTTATGATCCCACAGCTATTTGGGGGCCTAGCTGAAAATAATTGGATTTGTCCTTCAAGTCTTCTGTCAGGTGTCCATATCTCAAAATATGCCAACAGAATTGGTGCCACATACTGGCCATCTCAGCAGACTCAGTCACCCTTTCGCTCCTGGAGAGGCTCCCTCCAAATTCAAGACATGTCGGTGGAGCACTGTAAGGTTTGCTCTGTTGCTGCCTGTGTTATACCTGCTTTTAGAATAAAGTCTCCAAGACTCTGTGGCATCATTTGTCATAAAAATGCAAACAATGAAAAAAAGTATTGGCTTAAATAAATGCATTTTCTTACATAGTGAAAGCACATGAAGTTTCAGCTTAACTGGAAAAAGTGAAGTGACTTTTTAAAATACAATAAGAAAATCTGTCAATGACCCAGCAAGTGTGAAATCATTTTCTAGACAACAGAACTAAGAAGGTACTCAAAATTATGTCAGCATTTAATGCAGTGGGGCAAACTAGTCTGCAAAGTTGCATTATCTTAAAAGGCAATTACAAGCATAGTTGCAAATATTTTCTGCATATACATGTGTTTTTTATATAAGTATATATGGTATTTATAAATTAAACTGGTAAATAAGTATAGTCTTTATGGATCTGTTATTTATTGTACACCTACAATTACCAAAAGTAGCATTTCATCATTATAATCTCTTCCTTCCAGGCCTTCCTCATGTTAGACTGATGAAGTCATGTACAGACAGCCCTCCCTCCACTCCTACCCCTATTGCTGAGGTCCATACACTCTATGCCTGTCAAGTTTTTCACATTCTCAGCTGTCAGATGCCTCCTTGGTTTTGGCAGTCATGCAAGATTTCCCTGACCACTACAAGTACAATTATTTTTTGACCCCTGTGTTTACATTAATGCCAGTTGGAGTGGCACTGCTGAGCGTGTGGGTTGCTGACTCACAGTAAAGAAGGATCCACTTGAGGAAGGAGGTGGCTCAGGGACAGTGTGTTTTTAACTGGAGACACCAGCATGCACTTTCATTAGACACTTTACAGTGGTGATGGAATTAAAAGCAGGGAAGGGCAAGACTGGTTCGTTTAAAATAAGAACTGATTTAACCTTTCTCCCAATACTTGAATCCAAGTTGGAACTTTATTTCTGTGAGGTTTAAAGGATTTTTACTAATTTCATGATAGAGCTCTGTCTTTCAGATAATCATGTTTATACTGATGCCGACCACCATAGTATCTGAGTGCCTTTTAGGTAGAATTGATAGCAATAGTGAAGTCCCTTGTGGACTTCATGGTGTCTCCAGTACTTCTCCTTTTTGGGGGTCCAAATTGTGCTTAGGGTAGATTTGTTTGCTTGGTTTTACATTTTGTTGATGGTGTTTGTTGGTTGGTCAGGGTTTAGGGGGAAAAGGGGTTGTTATTGTTGTGAGTGGAAACAATTGAGCTGCAGTGTGTGGGTCAAGATCCAAATTTCCCCAGAGTTTGGTTTGGAAATGTTTATATTTGGTGTTCTAGTTGTGCATGTTGTGGAAGCAGACCTGTGCTGTGATGTGGGAGTTGGCAGTCACACTACCCTGAAGATGATCCCCAGGCATTTTGGAGAACAATGCCCTACTTGCTAACCTGGGGCCTGATCCAAATTTTACTGAAGACACTTTGGGTCTTTCCATTGACTTTGGATCAGGCTTCTTTATCAAATGTTCACAACATGGCAAGAATTGTCAGTCCTGTGAGTTTAGAGGAGGGACTCTCCCAAGTCTGCTAAATCTTTAGTTTTCACACTGAATTTTGATGAATTTATATCAGGCTGCAATCCCCTCACCTTGTGTTGGGTTATGAAGTGAAATTTCATGCAACTCTGATCATGACCCTAAACGTGTATTTCCTTTGTCTTAATAGGTTTAAAAAACAGAGAAATGGTTCAGTGGTCTACCACTTGATTTTTCCATAAGCAAAGAGAAAATAAATTTGCTTTTGTTCTTTGAGTTGAAGAGTGCTGAAGACTCTGGACAGGTCTTGTCAGCATACAGTCAGATGGCTTATTATTGCATCCATAAGACTGACTGAGTGACTGACTTCTGTGCTATGCCACAGTTGAATACTATCAACTTTATGGAATACAAGTGCTTTTCCTTTAGTACTGCATAGTACTGTAATAATTGATTAAATCATAACTATGAACTACAGATATATATATGTATGTACATATGTATGTATGTATATATTTACAAACCCCACTATGACAAGCCTTCCTCTTAACTAGACATACATCTCTTAAGAGTTTAATACCAGCACAAAAAAAACACCAATGGGACCAATAGTGTTGGACTTTTGTCCTGCTGTAGTTGAGGATTTATTAACAGCTTTGCCAGCTTTATGTGGCTTTTGGATGTTTATATGTAGCTTGATTCAGGATTTCTACCTTTCTGCATTGCTCATTAGTTGCAGTGGCCTTTCTAAACCTAGTCTTTTGGGAATGACAGCGATTGTGACAGATGGCAGGGGAACAGAATTGAACTGGGACATGGCTTCTCACTCTGTCTCTGTCTCTCTCTTGCTTTCCTTCCTCTTTTTTTACTCTTCAATACTGATGTTAGATTCCCATGCATTTGACCCTGGAGAGACACAAATTGCAGTAGTTACTTATACAGCGCTTCACAGAGCACTTGTGAGAATAAGATCTTGTGTTTCTCCTTTGCCAAATATAAATCCATTGTTGTTTGCTTTTTTACTTTTTTAAAATGGGATTTATTTTTATTATTTGCATCTTGTGAAAACGAATGCATTGAGAGCATTAGAACCCAAAGATGTGTCTTTATAGGAGTGTACCTGTTATACCACAGCAAAAGCATCTTTCAGCTGCTTTACTAATGTTGTTTGTGGTTTGAAAGTAGACACTCTGGTGGAGAAAAGTGGTATTTTTAATTCTGACTCTAAAGAGTCAGGAATACTTAGCACAATATTTTGGCATCACCGCTGATCAATATGTCCTCTGTTTTTGCACAATATAAATGAGAAAGGTGTGTTAACAGTGTGCAACATTTAAAATACATAAAATTGGTATTTTGCTTTCCAGAATGACTACTCAACCAAGAGACCTTTTCAGCTGTGTCTGGGAGTGGGAGGCAGGGCACAGTAGGAGGGGGACAACAGGGTGCATGCCCTTTGAACTTGGCAGCATGAGAAAGAAGAGAGTTTAAATTCTAAGCTATTTATGTCTTAAGAAAATGAACATATTTCAAAGCATGACGAGTAGGCTAAAACATCAACATTTTAAGTTAGTGGTGTTAGGTGTCTCGGAGATTTTCTCAAGATCCCATGATAACCATGGAAACTCATGATTGTACAAGAGTGGCACCCAGTTGTAGTTTCTGTATGTACACATGGAAAAAGTCAGCCAGGTGCTTTAAAATGTAAAATACAAACAGACTTAAAACAGCATATTTGTTTTTTTGTCATCAGAAATCTGTATTCTCTGTGTTTTAAACCTAATCTGTAGATATACATTTCTCTCAACAAACAAACAAACAAACAAACAAAAACAGTAGCTGGCTCTCCCATACTTTGGCTTAAAAAAGAATACAGTTAGGCCTAGATTGTATGTAGTCCTGCAGAGATGCAGAGAAAGCTTTCTCTCTCCTCTCCACTCTTTTCAGGGATTAGCTACAATCTCAGTCCCTTGTGTTTTTCGTACACAGAGGCTCTTCAAGGCTATCACTGTCAGTTGCAATATTAATGCAATGGTTTGAACACTCTTTGATTGGCTAGCAGAGCTAAGCTGGCACAGGATGGGGGAATGCAAACTGGATCTCTTCACAGAATTCTGAAATCCATTGAATACATTAATGGAAGTTTATGTGATTAGCTCTAATTATGATCTACAGTATATGTGGGAATGGATGTAGGTTCTAGGGCGGGGTGGGCAAACTACGGCCCAGGGGGCCGCATCCGGCCCTTCAGATGTTTTAATCCAGCCCTCGAGCTCCCGCCGGGGAGTGGGGTTGGGGGCTTGCCCCACTCCACGTGTGCCGTGGCTCCCAGAAGCAGCGGCATATTCCACCTCTGGCTCCTATGCATAGGGGAAGCCAGGGGGCTCAGCACGCTGCCCCGGCCCCAAGCACCACTCCTGGTCCAGGAACCAGGGCCAATGGGGGCTGCAGGGGTGGTGCCTGCAGACAGGACAGTGCGCAGAGCCGCCTGGCCAGAGCCTGCACCTTTGACCCCCTCCTGAGCCCCAACTCCCTGCCCCAGGCCTGATTGCTCTGACTCCCTCCGGCCCTCCAAACCCCTCAGTCCCAACCCAGAGCACTCTCCTGCACCCCCAACCCCTCATCCCCAGCCCCATCCCCCCCACACACACACCCCAACCCCCAATTTTGTGAGCATTCATGGCCCACCATACAATTTCCGTACCCAGATGTAGTCCTTGGGCCAAAAAGTTTGCCCACCCCTGTTCTAGGAGAACCTTAGAAACCTGGAAATAACCCTGTGGTTCAGGGTCAATGCTCCATCAGACTTGGTGCTCTCTCTTTTTAGTGCTTTTTATTTGGCGGAAGTGGGGGGGGGCATAAAGGAGAAGGGAAATTAAGACTTTGTAGTTTCCTTATATCCAAGGGGGGGTATCCTTTATCAGAGTTGATGACTGGCACTATTAGATAAAGGTGTTCAACATCATTAAGATGTCTGTGAAATTATACAATTTTTTGTTGAATTCTTCATAGAAGAGATACATGGCCATGGAATGAAATGGCATTCTCTTCTCTGCTTCCAGTGTAGGTTATGTAATAAGATATATGGAAATGAGTGTAATATTACAAGCTGTAGAAAATACAACAATCTTGCTTTATACAGTCACTGTTAATATTTTCAATTTCCAATCAACTATTTGAGTGCATAATTCCTGCCTTGACTTCACTACATGCCCAGCTATTTACAGTGTGTGTGGTTGGTTGCTAGTCAGATTGAATCCTTACTGTAGGCCAGGGATTGGCAACCTTTGGCACACAGCCCATCAGGGAAATCCGCTGGCGGGCTGGGAAGGTTTGTTCACCTGCAGCATCCGCAGATTCAGCCGATCACAGCTCCCATTGGCATATAGTCACTGTTAATTTGCCATTCCAGGCCAATGGGGGCTGCGGGAAGCGGCGGCCAGCACATCCCTCGGCCCGTACTGCTTCCCGCAGCCCCCATTGGCCTGGCACAGCGAACCGCGGCCAGTGGGAGCTGCGATCAGCTGAACCTGCGGACATGGCAGGTAAACAAATCATGCTGGCCTGCCAGCGGATTTCCCTGACGGGCCACGTGCCAAAGGTTGCCGATCCCTGCTGTAGGCTCACAGAAGCAATGAGGATACAGTTGCTTATAAAGCTATAGGATCCTTAAGGATGTTGGCACTGCGTTGTCCATTTACTGTAATGGACTGGAACTCTGGACACTGATTTAATTGAGTTTGTAACCATGCAACCAAAATATTTTTAAGCATTGTTATGTTGCTTGTTAGCTAACTCTAAATTCACTGTACTGAATACGGTATACAATCAAAACATGGGGGAATGAAGTAACTATAACTACTCATGAGTGGAGAAGATTGTGCAAATTATGGAGAATTTAATGTCCTCTGTATTTTTCTTTCTTTTGCTGCATCTAATCATGCAACTTGTTCAATATCTTATTTTTAAAAACTCTGCTGTTACTGACACTATTTAAAATAAGAATCAGCTGTATTGTGCAGACATTTTTAGGAAAAATAACACTTTTAGACTAAAGGGCAAAAGAACTGTTTTTAATGTTAGGATCCTAAAATATACTTGTTTTCTATATGAAAGACAATCTCTGATCATGTTTTTCAATGAAATATGCTTGCAATCAGGTTTCTGCCACTTCTCCAGTGGAGGTGGATCTTCTGTTATTCTGTGTTGTAATAGGTACGCCAAATATGTTTAGGGGAGGCATGTGCTGCGGATGCCACAGCACACAATTCTGAGTTCATGGGGGCAACGTTTTGGGAGTTTTTGTTCTTCGCTAGGCCTTTTATGAACACACTGATAGATCCCCCTGTCTAGTGGCACCCACTGTGTAGTCATCATATTATAGATTATGGTATGTCTACCTAGGGGGATTATGGGTATAGTGAGGGCAGGGGACCAACAGAGAGGCCAGTGTGTGTGTACACTTATCAAATTGCTAGCTGCACCCCTGGCTAAATTGCACAGTTAAACATAGCATGCTGATAACAGTGAATAAAAGAAATGAGGTTGGTGGCTAGTTAGTTATTCATTTATTTCTATATGTTTATGTGTAATTTCTATAGTTCTCAGCAATAGCAGCATACAGAATAATAACCTCTCTGCTGTGGAACTGCAGAGTCCAGAGTCACCAAGGCTAGTAACCATTCCCTAAACACAAAAAGCCATGGTATAGACTTTTCACCTTAGGATTCAGACAACATGACGAAAGCTTTATAAATTTCACCTTATAGCAGACTAGTTATTAGGGCAGATGCAACCAGGGAGTTGACAACCTCCTCCGCACATTGACTAGATTGACATTTGCTTAGCGGTAACAAGCTGCCATAGTGTGGTGCCGTGGGGGCCCTTGGGCTTGATTTAAGAGTACTGACACAGACTGCTTGTTGTTTCATATTTTAAAGCTGTCAGGGAGGCAACTTATGTCAGCATAAAATTATTTGATAGCCTTAAATCACAGGCAAAGTATGAATCTATTGACAGCCCAGCCTTAAACCAGAAATCAGATTGTTGACCCATTCAATAGTGAGAAAACTGACAATTGAATAGTGCTCTCGACGTAGAGACATACACATAAACACACAACAGTTACTCAACATTAAATCTTAATCCACGGTTCTGTATCAGGCATCAACTCTGGATTGTATCACTGTGTACCTTTAATCACCTAAATATTCAATATTGTCTTTGTCCGATCCATGAACTCGTTTCTGTGCCGGAATGCATTGCAGTTTGTCCTATCTGCTGTGAACTTCTATTTGGCTTGTTTGATGGTAGTAATGTTTTCACTGCATATTGTACCTTTGTAAATGTAATTACTTGTGTCTTCACTAGCAGTTTTGCAGATTATTTAACATGGAACAGAGACTGTTGAATTAGGATGTATCATAACTAACTGAGGCACGGTATAAATACTTGTGACAGGCACTGCATATCAAGTCCCAAAGCCTTAGTAATCACCCCAAAAGTGTCCTAATGAAACACAGGTTGGGTTCAATTCACCACTGCGCTTCTTTAGTTTTATGCTGGTGTGACTCCATTATTATTTTCAGCAGAGTAACATAGTGAATCAAGCTAATTGTGTGTGTGTGTGTGTGCCAGATTTCTAAACTTCATTTGTGGAGTGTGAAGCACAAGATGGTCTTCGGTGAATGCAAAAAGTTAATGTTGCTTTATGGTACATGCTTTATTTACTTCAGCCATGTAGTTTGTTTGGTTCCTCCCCACCCGCCTTCAAGCCTGTCTCTTGGATCTTGAAGGCTTGTGATTCTCTAATTCTGTCTCAGTGTATATACCAATTGAAAGCATTTAGTTGTGATTAAAGCAGATTGAATGAGATAATCCCTTGGAGTGAGCAGCTTCAAGCAGCTCAAACACAGCTCTTTGGGGACATGAACTAACTCAACACAAGCTAATTCCTGCAGCATTTCCCCCGTGGTGTGTTATGCACACCGATCGCTTTTTATTTTTGTTTACTGGGCTCCATTTGAATTATTGAATTTTGCAGAAAGCTTCAGCAGTCGAATGGCCTGGAACCCTACCTCTTCATTTCCCTTTCAACTGTGTAATGAAATGCATTTCACCTTGTTAGAAATCAGAGCAATGAAGTTCCTGATGGAAGCTATGATGACTTGAGTTGTGACCTTCAAGGGAAGGATAATAAGGTGAAAGCACTAGAATTTGCTTCACTTTCAACAATATACTATTATGGTTAGTGTGATTGAATGTACCTGGCTCTTTGAGGCCACCTGCTGGAGACTCTGTGGTCTTACCACTCCCCATCCCAGGACAGGAGAGTGAAGGTGGTTTCTCCAGGCCTGCCTAGAGTGGCTGCACTGAAAGCAGCCAATCAGAGTGTAGCAGGATCACATAAAAGGAGCTGCTGGGTCTGAGCAGGGCAGTTCCTGGCTGAGACCAGAGGGGTCAGGCACTGGGCTCCACTCCGGCCAGAGGAGCTTAATGGGCTGAATTACTAGGAATGAGGAACCTGAGAGAACCTGACTATTGTGACCCGAAGGTAATAGGTGAAAGGAACAGGGCTACATGGGAAAAGGCCCAGGGAATAGCAGCAGTGAACTGGACACAGTGGTACATGGCTTCTGTTTACTGGGTCCCTGGTTTGGGACCTGGAGTAGTAGGTGGGCCTGGGTCTCCCCACCGGCCACTGGGAATGTGGGCTAAGCCATGAAAAGAGGACAAAGCTTGGTGAGAAGCCAGAGTCTTAAAGGGCCCAGAGATGGGGCTGTAAACCTTGGTGAGGGACAACAGTGTGTTAAACTCTTTGCTACCCCAGGAAGGGGTTCATTGTGTGATTTGGCCAGAGGGCTGAGCTATTGAAGACCTACCAAGCAAAGTTGACAACCCGCAGAGGAAGCCAGGAGTGTGGGAAAAGATTGTGATAATGCAATAATTTGCACTTGTGAAAAATAGGAATAAAATGCTATCAAATCAGAATGGATGCTATTTCTCATTCATTTTCAGAGATGAACATGAGTGCAGGAAGGCCAAGGCTGTTGAGTATCAGTGCCTGTATGTGTACATGGTGTTACCCGTGCTGAACTGGGACAATATGTTTCACCAGAGTCTCTTCAGCTGAGATTTACAGAACACATTCTGCTCATGGGCAGTGCCACAAATACTCTTTTTTTTTTTCCTATAGGACAAGTGCTTAGACATTTGAGCTATTCTACTCTTTATCCTAAGGGCCAAATTCACTCCTGGTATTACCCTGGCATCAGCAGAATTTGGGTCTAACAAACAATGAAATGGCCGTATTTTTCCCCATTCATAACTTGATATTGGGATGATTTTTAAATCAATTTTGATTCAATATTTTTAATCAGTTGATTTTCTGAGATCTATTTATATTTATTGGTTGTGTTCTTTGCTCTTCTTTTCCCCTCATCTCCATTTTTTGTGCGCTGGTGCATTTGCACTGCTACTGCTGATGCACATAAATACATACATATGTATAGCCATTACTTCTGTGGTAGTGATAGGTACGGCATAAATGTCAGAGCCAAGCACTGAGTTTCGGATCTTGCATTATTCACAAGCCATGAAGCCACATTTATGTCATTCCAAGTGAACACCGTTAAAACCTAGATACCACACCATCACAACTTCTGTATATGCTACATATTTTGGAACAATTGCTTTAGATGGTACTTAAACATGTTATTGAACATGTCCTCAGAACGTAAAACTAGAAATGCTGTACTTACCATGAGTCTAAATTTATAGAATAAAACTAAAATGAAAACATTTTAAAAACCTCAAAAAATCAGCTTAAGTAGTTTTTGTACACTTATCGATTGTGATTGTTAGTCTGTTACTAAGCTTTTATATCTCTGGATCCTCATGGTCTAGAACACAAACTATATATTTCAGTACAAAGATGGGAATTTTCCCTTTTCAGTGATACAAAGCTGCTGTTTCTGGCTCTTAATGAGTTAAGAGATGAGACCTTAAACTTGTCACTGGCTAAGAAACGAATATTATCTCAGACTAGGGGATGAATTTGGAGGGAGATGCCATGTTTGAGGACGTGTGATAAACTGGGGAATATCTGATTATTTTTATGAATATGTTGCATTTCTTTGTGTGTGTGTTTGATGGATTACCTGCCATGGAGTAAGATCAAAAGGAGGGGTTGTTAAAGGAACCAAGCAGGAAAGATAAAACAATGGCCTATTTAAGGAGCATCCTAACACTCAAAAATAATTGCCTGGATTATAGCTGTGAAGAGGCGACCCCTGAGCTCCAACCCTAGTGACATAGCTGGTTTGCCAAGGATGAGAAGAAAGATCAAGGGACACTAAATTGTGACAGGTCAATGGGGCCTAGGAAAGGATGTGGGGTGGGGTGAGTGTCCAGAGACTGCCCAGGGAGTGTTAGCGGAAGGTGATAGCCTGGCGAGGACACAGAGAGAGAACATGTTTGGGAGAGGTTGGAAGAGACTGTTTCTCTCAGTCAGAGATAGGGTGTTACCTGGGCTGAGAGAAACTTTAAAAAGCTGGCAAGACATGACTAAGGTGCAAATACAACCCATGCATACAGGCCTTTTATTTTTTTACTCTTTGCTCTATGTGCTCTGTACCTTCTGGGAGAATGAATAAATAATGCTTTGTTTTGAAGGCACCATTTTGGAGTTTCGTTAATCAGCTAGCTGGTCATAGCTCACTGGAGTGAAAGGGCTTACAGGTGCCAAACACAGTTGGGCCTGTGTCATTAACTTAGTTAGAGAACAGCGGGGCTGCAACCCAGAGATCCAGTCTGAGTAGTTAGACCATATGATTCCACCCAGAGTGAGGTGCAGGAGGCCATGCCTGTCACCTAAGGGGTGCACTAGATAGGCAGTAAAAGTGGTCTCAGGCACAGTTTGCCCAATAATCATTACAAGAGGAAAGAGGAAGACCTCTCCTTGGCAGTTTTTCTCCACATTCAGCTTTTGGAGTTCTACAGGTATAAGAAAAAAATGAAAACTTTTTCCCTTTAAAAACAAATGAAATTCACTTCTTTTTTTACATCAGGCTACAGCAAAAATATATATGGTTGAAATCTGAAACTTTGCATGTAAATTCTTTTTAACAAGGTTAAAGGTTTTGCTAGCTTTGGGGTGGAGTTTGGGAACAAGTAATTTCTAAGCAATTGAAAAGTAACTTGGCACATGGTTAACTGGCACTTGCTAAGACATTGTGTTATCTTTCTTCCCAGTCTGTCTGGTAGAGAGATGGCTGCTGGGACGATTTGCATGTGGGAGATTGTAAATGTCTAGGTGAAATACTGTACGCATCAAAATCATAAAAACCTATCTTAGCTTCTGTGGTGGGACATATTCACAGTTATGTTTTGCTGTTGATCCCCAACACAATAAACCTGGAGTTAGTTTGCACAAGTTGACTACTGCGAAGAAAACTTTTGGGGCTTTAATGTAAGTATTCTTGTGCATGAATGCTATAGGTTCCAGTCAGGATATAGGGTATTAAAAGTAGTATACATCCAACTTGTATTGCTGCAGCTGTTTCACTCTTTGATCTATTGGTGGTATCTTGATTCCCAGTAATGATCATTTAGGCTGTTCCTCTGTGCTCTACGGTGCACATAGAGGAGGAAAAATGCAGAAGAGTATATAAAATGATTCATGTGAAAGGGAAAGGCACCTGTACACGATAGCCCACCTCACATAACCACCACAATACTCGGCCTAGTAAAGTGGGTGAAGTCAGGGAAGAGCTGATTTAAGCAGCTTGTTCCCCTTGGGACTCATCACAATTTGTGATGTAAAATGCATCAAACTTACTGTTGCTGGCACAGTGGCAAGTCCCCTTCCTTGTCTTTTACACCCTAGAGTAGACAAAGGGGCCCTGCTGGTAAAGAGGGTAACAAACAACAGCATCAAAGGACAAGATAAATGTTGAGAGAAATCCAGGGGGTGTTTTACATAAAGGGAAAAAAAATAGGGCTGTCAATTAATCGCAGTTAACTCCCGTGATTAACTACAAAAATTAATCACAGTTAAAAAAAAATAATTGCAATTAATCGCACTGTTAAACAATAGAATACCAATTGAAATTTATTAAATATTTGTGGATGTTTTTCTACATTTTAAAATATATTAATTTCTATTACAACACAATACAAAGTATACAGTGCTCATTTTATATTATTTTTATTACAGATATTTGCACTGTAGAAATGATAAACAAAAGAAATAGTATTTTTCAGTTCACCTCATACTAGTACTGTAGTTCAATCTCTTTATCATGAAAGTGCAACTTACAAATGTAGATTTTCTTTTGTTACATAGCTGCTGTCAAAAACAAAACTATGTAAAACTTTAGTGCCTACAAGTCCACTCAGTGCTACTTCTTGTTCAGCCATTCGCTAAGAAAAACAAGTTTGTTTATATTTACAGGAGATGCTGCTGCCTGCTTCTTATTTACAATATCACCTGAAAGCGAGAAAAGGCGTTTGCATGGCACTTTTGTAGCCGGTGTTGCAAGGTATTTATGTGCCAGATACGCTAAACTTTTGTATGCCCCTTCATGCTTCAGCCACCATTCCAGAGGACATGCTTCCATGCTGATGATGCTCGTTAAAAAATGTGTTAATTAAATTTGTGACTGAACTCCTTGGGGGGAAAACTGTATTTTTCGGTTCTATTTTACCTGCATTCTACCATATATTTCATGTTATAGCAGTCTCGGATGATGACCCAGCACATGATTGTTTTAAGAACACTTTCACAGCAGATTTGACAAAACGCAAAGAAGATACCAATGTGAGATTTCTAAAAATAGCTACAACACTCGACCTAAGGTTTAAGAATCGGAAGTGCCTTCCAAAATCTGAGAGGGACGAGGTGTGGAACATGCTTTCAGAAGTCTTAAAAGAGCAACACTCAGATGCAGAAACTATAGAACCCGAACCACCAAACAGGAAAATCAACCTTCTGCTGGTGGCATCTGACTCGGAGGATGAAAATGAACATGCATCAGTCCACTCTGCTTTGGATCGTAATCAAGCAGAACCCATCATCAGCATGGACACGTGTCCTCTGTAATGGTGGTTGAAGCATGAAGGGACATATGAATCTTTACTGCATCTGGCACGTAAATATCTTGCGATGCTGGCTACACCACAGCCATGCAAATGCCTTTCAAGTGACTTTCAGGTGACATTGTAAACAAGAAGCGGTCAGCGTTATCTCCTGCAAATTGTAACCAAGCTTGTTTGTCTGAGCAATTGGCTGAAGTAGAACTGAGTGGACTTCTAGGCTCTAAAGCAGGGACGGGCAACCTTTGGCCCGCAGCCTGCCAGGGTAAGTCCCCCTGGCATGCCGGGCCTGTTTGTTTACGTGCCGTGTCTGCAGGTTCAGCTGATTGCAGCTCCCACTGTCCGCGGCTCACCGGTCCAGGTCAAGGGGGGCTGCGGGAAGCGGCGGCCAGCCTGTGCCTCGGCCCGTGCCACTTCCCGCAGCCCCCATTGGCCTGGAGTGGCAAACCACAGCCAGTGGGAGCTGTGATCGGCCGAACCTGTGGACATGGCAGGTAAACAAACCAGCCCGGCCCACTAGGGGGCTTAACCTGGCGGGCTGCGGGCCAAAGGTTGCCGATCCCTGCTCTAAAGTTTGACATTTTATTTTTCAATGCAGTTATTTTTTGTACATAATTCTACATTTTAAAGTTCAACTTTCATGATAAAGAGATTGCACTACAGTACTTGTATGAGGTGAATTGAAAAATACTATTTCTTTTGTTTTTTACAGTGCAAATATTTGTAATCAATAAATATAAAGTGAGCAGTGTACACTTTATCTGTGTTGTAATTGATATCAACGTATTTGAAAATGTAGGAAACACCCCAAAATATTTAAATAAATGGTATTCCATTATTGTTTAAGAATATGATTAATTGCATGATTAATCATAATTTTTTAATCATACGAATAATCGCGATTAATTTTTTGAATCGCTTGATAGCCCTAGGAAAAATACTTATTATGGGCCCAATCTATTGAAATTAATGGGAATCATATCATAGACTTCATGGATCAAGCCTTATGTGATCCTGCTGTTGTCTTAAAAGTAAGATCTCTCTTTCCATATGTTTTTCTGCAAGAAATATGGGGAACTTGAGCTCTAATAACAAAATACTCCCTAGAGAGAGAGTAAAAAGTAGGTACATGAACACCCTTAGATCCCTGTTCATTAAAGGCAAAATCAGCGTTTACCTCACTATTGGCAGTATTTCCTATGGTAAATGGAAGGACAGTGAATACTGCAAGTATTAACTTTATTTATTGAAAGTAAAATTAAGTGTCTACATTGCCCACTTACTCTCTGAGGGGGTGTTTTTAGTTAGGAATATGCTCAATATAAACATATGGAAGGAGAAGTCTTGCTTTAAAGATATCTGCCGCTACCATTTTACCCTACCAATATTTGCAGTATTGTCGATAGTAAATATGGGGAAGTACAGAAATACTGAGGTAATGTTATTTAGTTATGTTGGGCAAATGACAGTTTTTAAGGGTGAATGGTTTACCAGTGAAAAGTGATCCACAACTGTCCCCAGTTTGACAAACAGTGGTCACCATTAAAAAGTCACCATTTGTCATCAGTTACTACACCGTGGTATGTGAGATTTTCATATTTTTCTTATATGTAGAAGAGGCATCATCCGTGTTGAAATATTGGCAGCTGTTTACTTTTTAGTTGTATGGATTATAGCTGGTAGGACCAGAAAATGGGAATATTAAGAGATGCATCCAGTTTTCATTCTTTTATCATTGGATAAAATATTTCATGATATTACTTAGTAGGAGGCCTGGAATAAAAGCAGCATTAAAAATTGTATTCAAAACAACTGGAAATATGTCCATGAACTTGCCCAAAATAATGGGTGAAATCCTGGGCACAAAAGTGTCTGGCTGTTCAATAAGGTAAGGATTTCACTCTCTATGTATGATGCTTGGTATTAAATTTGATGAATTTGGTGGTACCAGTAGAAACATTGAAGGGGTGGGACCTAATATCACCTTGTCTATCCCACTGATGTTCTTCCCCTCCTTCCTTTATCTGTTACACTGAAGAATGTTCATCACTGAACAGATATCCCTGGGATGTCTGAAAACAGGAATATCGATCAGCTACAATTTGTACCATTTTCTTGAGATAATCTCATCTTAATTTGCCTGAGTTACAGGATCTAAACCACAAAGGATCTTCTTATCCTACATAGGCAGTTTGTAGAAATTCCATTTCCCTTCAGCCCCAAAGAGATCTCTGCCCAAAGCCCAATTATTCTGGCTTTGGAAAGGGAGGGCATATTTCGTTCATAATAGAAATATAATTGTTCTGTTTGACATGATTCATTACATTTTCTTCTGGCTGAAAGAATTTCTGTTTAGAGTATAGTACTTGTTTGGAATCTTCCCTCCCCCCATGAACGTTTTACATAACACATGTGAAAGTAGGCTTCATTAAGAAGAACCAGCTAGTCAGACATATTCAAGGAACATATTTAGTACTCACCAGATTGTTATTACTGAATAGACTGTAGCTATTACTCATATTTACAAAATGCATCTATCATCACAAATAAAATAATAGTTTGGTTTTGGATCAGGTTTCTTGTCTGACAGATCTTGATAAAGGCTGTACATTGTTTAGGGAAAGGATCCAGTTGGGGCTCTATTAATAATGGATATCCTCCATCTGTCTCTTGAAAATGAATTTGCATGATCACATTGTTTCAAACATTGTGGATAAAGCCCACGGTTGCTATATATAGGAAGAAGGGTTTATCCTACCAGATCAGCCTATTGGTTCATGAAATCAGGAATCCTGCCTGTACGAGCATCCAATTCTTTGTGTACATTTTAGGACCCCATTCTGATCACTAGGATTTATTGAGCATTTTAATGTAATTTAAATGAAAAAGCAGCATGATGGGGCTCTCATTTCCCTCTAGGATATTGGGGTACATCCCTGGAAATGAGTCAAGGACAATACTGTATGCTGCCTGTATCCTAAATTGGAATAGAGAAACCTGAGAAAGAGGAACACCAACCAGCGCAAACTGTCAAGATACAGTTATGTTTTTTCTCCATATTTCTTTGAAATCTATTAACTGTGTGAGTAAGTAGCTGGAGCCCTTGGGCAGGTTTAACTTGCATGGCAGCAGTTCATTAGCAGAACAGCCAGCATGTTACTGGCCTTGGCAGCATCACACAAGCCATGTTTTTAGCTGCATAAAAAGTTCTTGAACAATTTCTCTGTTAGGCACTGTTTTATCTACCATCAGGTCGATACATTTCCTTTTTATTTTATTTTTATTGGTGAACAGAAGGAAAATCTCCACTGCTAGATTTGTCCCCATTGTATTTATTACCTACCCTATTTTAGGGAAGCAACAGAATATATGATCTTGTTACTCCCTTGTCATTCTGGAAGTCTCCACTTAAAATGTCCTGGGAAGATCCCTTCTGTACTCCCAAGAAGGGGTCAAATGCTGGCTCTTTTAAAATCAATGGTTGCTTTCTTGTTGGCTTCAATGGGGCCAAGATTTGTCTCCAGGACTTTAGAATATGTGAAGCAAACAAAGTTTCAAAAGAATCCATGCCCCGTTTTACAGGAGACTTTTCGTTTCCAGCAAACAGGGAAACAATAAATCTAACTTGAAGAGTATAATATGTTTCCTAGATGAATTGTAAATATTTGTTTTCTTACAGTAATTATAAGTATTGGGGGGGGGGTCTCAGTTGGTGCATTGTTCCATATTTCATCACCTGACTTTGTCACCAGTAGCACAAGGTATGGAAGCAACATCCTTTCTTTTGTCAGAGTTGGCAGCGATCACTATTTCCGCTATTGCTAACTGTTCTCCTTCTGCTCTCTCTGTCTCTCTTCCTGATTTACCTATCTGCAGTCATCACTTGGACTCTTTTTTGGCATCGCCCATCAGCTCCTCCCTTCTTCCTACATCTCTTCTCCTCCCCGCCCCATCACTTGGCCTTTCTGTGTCTTACAGTCCATCAGGATTGATAACTTCTCCTCTGCTCTCAGCCCTCTTCTCCCTGCCCTCTCCCCTTTCTTCTGCTGATAGGGTTGTCCATGCTGCACTCTTCTCCACTGTCAACTCTTTTGCTGCTCGTTCCCATTGCAAGATCTGCTCTGCCAGCCTCCAATCTTGGCTTGCTATCAACGTTCGCTTCCTCTGCTCCTACTCCCATGCTGTGCAGCATCCTTAGCAGAAATCCTGCAACCAGGCTGATGTTCTCCACTACTTCTTTCTTCCTTCAGTTCTGCCATCTTCTTAGCTAACAACTCTACTTCTCCAACTTAATTCACTCCCACTCTCACATTTGCAGCTGTCTTGTCACTGCCTTTGTCGCACTGCTCAAACCCTCCCCTCTTTTTGCCTCCACGTCTTTCTCAATGCAGGATCTTGTTGGTTTGTTCCAAGAGAAAACTGACAAATTACGACATAACCTTCTCTGTCCCCTCGGCTCATTTTCCCTTTCTACATCTCTCTCTTCCTCCTTCCCTGTCATGAACGCAGAAGATTCTTTTCTGTTCTTCTCATCTAACCCCTCTACTTGTCCCAGTGATCCAATCCCTATACCATTTCCTGATCTTTTTTGCATCTACTCATATCTCCTTCTTTATTTTTCTCCTTAACCTCTCACTCTTCTATGGTTCTTCCCCTCACAGTACAAGCATACTTTCATCTTTCCCATCTGAAAACCAAAGCAACCCCCCCAAATAAAATAAAATACAATAAACACCACCCTTGATTCTTTTTGCCTCTTCAACTACCAACCCATCTCCCTTGACCTTTGAATTTCTAAGCTCATTGAATATGCTTTTTACAATCATAGTTTGAAGTTCCTCTCCTTCAGTTCCATCCTAGATGCTCTCCAATCTGATTTCCTCCCCCTGCACTCTTCTGAAGTTGCTCTTGTCAATATCCAAATTTCAGAACTTGTTCTCATCCTCCTGAACCAGTCAGCCTCTTTTGACACTGGCAACCCTTGCTGTTCTTCATGAAATCATGTCCTCCCTTGGATTCTTTGACACTCCTCTCCTGGTGCTTTCCCAACCTCTCTAAGCATTCAGTATATCGTTTCTTATCTCCCTTCCAGCTTTCTGTGGGGTTCCACAGGGCTCTCTCCTTGGTCTGCTTCTCTACACCTTATCTCTGGGTAACCTCATCCACAAGCAAATTTCAATGTTATCTCTATGCTGCTAATTCACAACGCCAGTCTTCTATTTTCTAGTCCAGTCTTCTGTCCAAACTAAAATCTCAGCCTGTCTGTCTGACATCTACTTGTGTATGCCTAGCTGTCTGCTCAAATGCAACATAACTAAAACAGAGCTCTTAATCTTTATCTCCAAGTCTCCCTCCCACCTCCTTTCTTAATCACTGTGGACAACACTACTCTTCTGCCTGACAGTCAAGCCTCTGATGTGGGCTTCATCTTTGACTAAGATGACATGCTGGCCACCACTTCCTGCAGCTCCCATTGGCCGGGAACGACGAACCGCGGCCACTGGGAGCTGTGGGGGGTCGTGCCTGAAGATGGTCAACATCAGCAAAATGTTTTGCAGCCAGCAATCAGATTACCTTGATGGACCGCATGCGGGCCCCAGGTTGCTCACCACTGCTCTTGTGTATTTATAGAGAGCAATCATATCTCCTCTCAGTCTTTGGTTACGCTAAACAAGCCAAGCTTGAGTCTCTTCCCATAAGGTATGTTTTCAATTCATCTGATCATCCTTGTAGCTGCACCTGTTCCAGTTTGAATTCATCTTTCTTAAACATGGGAGACCAGAATGGCACACAGTATTCCAGATGAGGTCTTACCAGTGCCTTGTATAATGGTACTAACACTTCCCTGTGTCTACTGGAAATACCTTTCCTGATGCATCCTAGGAATGCATCAGGTTTTTTTTACGGTCGCATCACATTAGCAGCTCATAGTTATTCTCTGATCAGCCAAGACACCCAGGTCTTTCTCCTTCTCTGTCACTTCCAAGTGATAAGTTCCCAGCTTATAGAAATAATTCTTCTTGTTAGTCCCTAAGTGCATGACCTTGCACTGTGCACTATTAAATTCCATCCCATTTCTATTACTTCAGTTTTCAAAGTTGTCCAGATTTTCTTGTATGATACTCGGTCTTCCTCCATATTGGCAATTCCTCCCAACTCTGTCTTATTTGCAAATTTTATTAGTATGCTCCTGCTTTTTGTGACAAGGTCGTTAATAAAAATGTTATAAAAGAGTGGTCCCAAGACCAATCCCTGATGAACTATTAGTATGCTCTCTACAGCCTGACAGTTCATCTTGCAGTATGACTCATTGTAGTCTCCCAATTAACCAGTTCCTTATCCACCTTTCAATTCTCACATTAATCTCCATCCTCTCCAATTTAACTGTCCTTTGCTTTAACTAGGTCACCCCTTTCTTTGCATCCTCCCATGGGCTCTCCCTTCTTTATCATATCAAACATAAGCTATTTGTCTTCTCTCTCAAATTCTTTATGGTCTGTCACCACTCTGCTCCTTTATCTCTGATTGATTATCAGAAAGTCAACTTCTGTTTCTGATTGGACAATAATGGATCCATTGTCCACTTATTAAAATGTCAAACATGCTCCATCATGCTTTCTTCTATTCTTCCTCTCATATTTGGGATAAGCTCCCCATAAACATCTGCACAAATAACAGATTCTCCTCCTGCAAAACCCTTAACTCTCCTTTTCCACAATGACTACAAAAACTTGACAGTGGTTAGGCTTCTGGAGTGCTGAAACCACAGCCTGTCATGCTGACCAATTTTGTCTCCTTTTCCTTTTACTCCTTGTTTGGCTGTATTCATCTGTTTTCTGTTCCCTTAAGCTGTGAACTCTTTGGGGCAGGGTCTATCTTTTTGTTCTGTATTTGGACAGTGCCTACCACAATGAGGTCCTGATCCTTAACAGGTTCCTTGGTTCTATGTTAATATAAATAATAACCATAATAATAAATCTGAGAAAAGTCACCGTGATGGGGTGGATTACACCCAGAGGTCGCCTGCTTGAGGCCTCGGGTCTTACCACACCCCGTCCCAGAAAGGTGCAATAGAGAAGTCCTCCAGGCTGCCTAGAGTGGCTGCAGGGAAAGCAGCCAATGAGAGAGACTGCAGGGAGTAGTCAGTCAGGGCCATATAAAAGGAGCTGTAAAGCTAGAAACAGTTAATTGCTGCCTGGAGCTGAAGGAGTGAGTGCTGTGTTCAAGGCTACCTGAAGCACTGTAGCACCACAGACAGTGTGATAGGAACTGGCTGAACAAGAAGGAGCTCCTGACTGGCTGTTGGGACTGAAGAGAGAAGAACAGCTGGGACCAGAAAAGGTGAAGAGTCTCCAGGGAGAAAGTCCTGGGGGCATGGCCCTATGCCAGGATCAAGCGACTATTTGAAGTCTAGCCCAGAAAGAGCTGTGGGACTGATGAAGGGATGAGCCTGGGGAGGGATACAGCAACTTTGCCAATGGAGGGGTACTGGGAGAGGCCCCTGTTGGACTGTATACCCAGGAAGGGGTCTGCTTTGTTTCACATAGAGACACTGTATGACTTGGCCGGAGGGCTGAGTCACCAAAACCACCTGAGAAACCACTGATGGGTCACCACAGAGTGAGAGAGGAGCAGATGCACACTTGATGCTGGGGGGAGGGGGCGCTTGCAAGAGGTGGGTGCCACCCAGTTATAGTCACCTCACTTTCCTATCTGTAAAATGGAGATATTAGCACTGCCCCACCTGTTGGGGTGTTGTAAAGATAAATATTTAAAGATTATGAGGTGCACTGATAGTGCTAGGGAGTATATAAATAGTCTGATAGATTCATAGATAATTCTCAAAGTTTAAAAGGGACTGAATTAATTTAGATAAATTATTTACTTTGATTTTTTGAAATATTACAAATAACTTTGTTGAATTCTCCTTTTCAATGGGTTGAGCGAGAAGTTGTCTCAGCCTTTGGAACATTAGGATTCTAAATCCTTCTGGAGAACTTCTTAGAGAAAGTTTGTGTCATCTTGGTCAGAACTCCCAGAACTGTGAGTCTCTGTGTTACCATCATGCAATGATGTTTGGGACGAGTGTGTCACCAGCTTACATATGATACATTGTATGACACCTCTGGGATATATATATTATGACAAAAGTGAGTTGATGAGGCTAAGAGTGTGTCAAGCCTGATGTGAGTTACAGTATAGTGGGTGTTCTGAGGGTTGGCATTCCCGGGCTCACAGGGTCACAAAGATATTAGGCAATTTGTACGTATCCTGAATGGCAATCACAGCTGCTTTTCCCTAGAATGCTTACAGTTTTCTAAAACATCTTAAATTAAGCTTTCATCTTTCAAAGAAAAAAAATGGAGAGCTGGCTTTTCCTAGCTACTTAAAGAAATTCTTCCTTTACTCATGCTGGACTCAAAGTGTGGACTTCTTGAGCTTCATTACATCTTTCGCTGATGTAAATCAGTGTAGCTCCACTGAGTTCAGTAGAGCTATGCTAATTTATAGGATATGGCTACTTAAAGTTATGGTTTTTTTTGTTTCTCTTTGCACGCACGTGTATGTGTGTGTTTAAGGCAAACTGTACTAGATTTATAAAACGTGTAGATAAAAAAGACTAAGCCACAAAATTGAAACAAAGACTATAAACACACCAGGGTAATCTATTTAATAGGCATATATATGATTCTCACCACTGCCAAGCCCAGGATCTTAATTTAGGGTCCAGTATCCATAGACCTCAGTGAAATAAACATAAGAAAGTAGTGTAACAAAGGTAACAACGCAATTACAAAGCAAGGCAATGCACCCTAATGTAACACCAGAGCTAGAGCTGAGGAAGCTCCTCAACAATAAATAGATACTGTGAGGGAACGTATGTGAAGCAGCAAGATGAGGGTCATCACTTGCTATGGATCAGAGGGCAGAGAGCATTCCCAGTATATGCACTTATGTGTGTGATTATGCTAGGAAATAACATTGCAATATGATGTTTCCATACTTTAAACTCTAATTTGCTGTCTTAGTGCTACAAGCGGGTTTAACCTTGAACAGTACTCTGGTGTCAGTTGTCAGTTTGTCTGTGGTGCGGGATGACGACAGCAGCATTTACTGTTTACAAGATAAGCAAATTCTGTTCTTTAACTTCAATGACAAATGAATCACCTCAGATAATCATGGGTCTTTTTAAATAAAGATTTTATTGAAAAAGAGCAATTATAACTCTCTCTCTCTCATTTTCACTTTTTTCCTCAGCACCTTGAGACCCATCGTCCTCTCACCAACACGGCTCTTTTGGAACAGTGTAACTCCATTCATTTTAATGGGACATTTTGCTGATTTATACCAGAGTAAACTGAGAGCAGAATTTGGCTTATTGTGCAGAGACAATTATATATTTTCCTTCCATTCTCTATTCTAATTACAGCTGTGAATAGGCAACGGTCTCATATTTTAACCGGCTCTGTGCATGTTAGCGATTGCTGTTTCTTAACATAGTAGCAAACATGAAAACAATTTATTTTTAAAGAAAAGGTAAATCACCAAGTTCGTGTTCGGTAGAATTAAGTCTGTCATTCATTGTCTCTCTCTCTCTCTCTCTCTCTCACACACACACACACACACACACACACACACACACACACAGACAGAGGCTATATGTCCTGTCACATTAGACTGTACTGTCAAAACTGACAGGTGAACAGCCCTGAGGATTTCAGGCATAGTAGCTTTCCAGAAGCATTTAAAGGATGCTTACTGGAGAAATGAAAGTGTATTATTAAGAATACTGTACATTTTCTCTCCTGTTTTCAACACATCTGTAATGAAACATACTCTTAATGTATGAACATTTCTATAAAATAAAAGGATGGTAGGTTGCCATGCCTAGGTATTCCTGAATGAGCAAATAAAATCTAAGGTAGTCGGCAACTTCAGTTTGTGTTTTGTTGCCTTAGGGAGAGTCTTTAATGAGTTGATGTGAAGCCTTTTACAGTTTATTGTGGGTGACATTTTGAGGACACATTCTGTTAGTAGAATAAAGAACAATAAAGCTGGGGTATTTTTCCTGTATATGGTTTATATGTCCAACAAGTACCAGGCATATTCTGACAAATGAAAGAGGTAATGTAATTGTTCCTTTGGATCAGATGAAAAGGTTTACCTTAGGAAACTATTTTCAGATACACAAGTAATAAATTGATAGTAAATTAACAGACTGTTACGCAGAACCAAGAAGGTGGGATTTTTTTCTGCATTATACATATTTGAATCTCTCCTATTTATCTTCAGTAGCCTCAAGAGAGTTTCTTCCTTTTTCCTTTCCCTTCACAGTGATGTGAAGGCTAAGATGAGGAGGATGCAGAAGTTGTTGAATAAAGATGGCTAATTGGCCAAAAATCTACCTGTTAGTAAAGATTACAAATACATATTGAAATAGTCCACTTGTCCTGGTTAGTGAGTAGTTAAGGCATTAGTATCTTGTCATGTAGTTGGGTAATTCGATTATTCTGGATCCTGAAAAACGTGGGTTGGGTGTTTAGCCAGGAGAAGAAAGCTCTTATTTAATCTTTTTATTCTGACATCGGCACAAAAAGTGGGAGTGTGCTAATAAAGTTTGCAGATGATACAAAGCTGGGAGGTATTGCCAATTTAGAGAAGGACAGAGATATCCTACAGGAGGATGTGGATGACCTTGTAAACCCTATAATAGAGTAATAGTAATAAGATGAAATTTAATAGTGAGAAGTGTAAGGTCATGCATTTAGGGATTAATAACAAGAATTTTAGTTACAAGCTAGGGACGCATCAATTAGAAGTAACAGAGGAGGAAAAGGACCTTGGAGTATTGGTTGATCATAGAATGACTATGAGTTGCCAATGTGATATGGCTGTGAAAAAAGCTAATGCGGTCTTGGGATGCATCAGGAGAGGTATTTCCAGTAGGGATAAGGAGGTTTTAGTACCGTTATACAAGGCACTGGTGAGACCTCACCTGGAATACTGTGTGCAGTTCTGGTCTCCCATGTTTAAGAAGGATGAATTCAAACTGGAACAGGTACAGAGAATGGTTACTAGGATGATCCAAGGAATGGAAAACTTGTCTTATGAAAGGAGACTCAAGGAGCGTGGCTTGTTTAGCCTAACTAAAAGAAGGTTGAGGGGAGACATGATTGCTCTCTATAAATATATCAGAGGGATAAATACCAGAGAGGGAGAGGAATTATTTAAGCTCAGTACCAATGTGGACACAAGAACAAAAGGATATAAACTGGCCACCGGGAAATTTAGACTAGAAATTAGATGAAGGTTTCTAACCATCAGAGGAGTGAAGTTTTGGAAAAGCCTTCCAAGGGAAGCAGTGGGGGCAAAAGATCTATCTGGCTTTAAGATTAAACTCGATAAGTTTATGGAGGAGATGGTATGATGGGATAACATGGTTTTGGTAATTAAATATTCATGGTTAATAGGCCCAATGGCCTGTGATGGGATATCAGATGGGGTGGGATCTGAGTTACCCAGGAAAGAATTTTCTGTAGTATCTGGCTGATGAATCTTGCCCATATGCTCAGGGTTTAGCTGATCACCATATTTGGGGTCGGGAAGGAATTTTCCTCCAGCGCAGACGGGAAGAGGCCCTCGAGGTTTTTCATCTTCCTCTATAGCATGGGGCACGGGTCACTTGCTGGAGGATTCTCTGCTCCTTGAAGTCTTTAAACTACGATTTGAGGACTTCGATAGCACAGATATAGGTGTGAGGTTTTTTGCAGGAGTGGTGGGTGAAATTCTGTGGCCTGCGTTGTGCAGGAGGTCAGACTAGATGATCATAATGGTCCCTTCTGACCTAAATATCTATGAATCTAATAACTAAGTACAAAAATAAATAAATAGGAGAGCAACAGGGAGAAGCTATAGTCTTTTGTGATAACTTTTTCTTTTGGGAATTTAGATCTCCTTATCTACTCTCAGGCAAGATACAGGCACATACTGCAACTCAGTATCAGCAGCACGGATAATGAATTTTGTACCTACTTGCACGTCAGTAACAGCTACCACATATTGGGTAGCAATATGGACAGGTGACAGAGAAAATTGATCTCTTGACTTAATTGTTTTCCATAACAGGTTTGTGGCATGAATTCTGTCACTCTTAGATTCTATATCCATTTCCACAGCCAGGGAGGGGAACTTTTTGGCTGGGACTAAACAGGAGCGTATCATAATGTGAAGTAACTTCACACAAGGGCTTTTAAAATCAGCTCTACAATAGGTGTTGGTATTTAACAGGCTCTCTGGTGTATGCTGAAGAAGGGACAGTACACCCTAGGTAATGTTCAGTATTATGATAGGTTTTTCACTGGTTGGCAGCTATTATTGACATTCTGCTGATCTTCAGGAGGCGTTCTTTGATGGGTGGCGCCCTACTGGCATTAGCTGGCAGTAGCTTGCCCCTCTAACTCAGGTGTGGTGTCTGAACCAGAAAAATCTGCTGCAGTTGTAGAGACCCATAGGAATGTATATACTGGCCAAACTTCTGTTTTGTGAGTTTCTCTTTCATTAGGTTTGACATTTTTGAGATAGAACTGGGAGCTGTGGGCAGCTGTGTCTGCAGACAATCAATGTAAACAAACTGTCTCGTGGCCTGTCAGCGGATTACCCTGATGGGCTGCAGGTTGCCCACCACTGGCCTAGACTGAACATAAATAAATTAAAAGCCAAAGAAAGCAAGAAAGATAAAAGCATTTGTTTTTGGTCTTTATGTTAAGCTAGGAAGTTATAGGATTGCTCTGATATTTGTTTGGTTAAAGGGGAACTGAGTCTAATGTGCCTTAGTAGAAGTTTCAAACAAACTAGAGGACAACAAATAAAAATAATTATGATCCTAAATTCAATGCAATGCGTCGCTCGAATTCCAGGTCTCTGAGAATTTTAAGGTGACAATGAGTTTGTTTATCAAGGTGAGATATTGCACTAGCACTATTTTAATAACTGCCAATTAAAAGGGTTGATATTGGGGCAATCTGGTACATTTTAATGCTGTGCTTCTATTCAAGGTCATAGTGATGGTTTGCCAGACCTGGACAAGATATAGAAGGAAGCCCTCACTGGCCCCAATACAATGATGCTGCCTTCCAGTCTTGCACCTCATGGTACCACTTTCTCTCCTGTAAGGCCCTGATCCTTTCAGCTTCTTGTTTTCCTTCACCTTCCTGCCTAATTATGACCTTGGTCTTCAGTTTTCTTTCAGCCTTTCTTTTCCTCGGGTCACAATTTTTTTCTGCCTCTGGTATTCACTGGCCCCCTCTTTGCCTCAGATTTTGATATCCCCCCCCCCGTTTACTCCCTCCCCCGCACTGCTTATTGCTGCCTCTCCTCTCGCTTCCTGGTTTTGCTGCCTCTTCCCTCATAGGAACACAGGACTGGAAGGGACCTCCTGGGTCATCCTGATATCACAGGCAACCCAGTCATATAATCCTGTTCATAAATGTATCAAACTTCACCTCAAAACAAATTCAGTTGTCTGCCCCTATGACTACTATTGGGAGACAGTTCCATAATCTCACTCCTCTGATGGTTAGAAACCTTCTTCTAATTTCTCGCCTAAATATGTTCATGGCCAGTTTTATACCCATTTGTTCTTGTGCTAACATTATCCTTTAGTTTAAATAGGTCTCCCTCCCGGGTGTTTACATCCCTGATGTATTTATAGAGAGCCACCAGATCTCCCCCTCAGACTTCATTTTGTTAGGCTAAATAAAAGAAGGATTTTAGGGTCTGTTTATATTCCACACTAAGCCCTGGCTCTGACTCAGGTTTGAGCCAAAGCCCCCCTTCTGTCCACAGACAAATCACTTTGATTTGAGTCAGCAAGCACTGAGGACCCAGGTCCTAGGACCTTCCTAAGGTTTACAGTGAAGTGTGGATGATCAATCACAGACTTGGAAACACTGAGTCCACCAGTCTGGGTCTAGGGTGACCAGACAGCAAGTGTGAAAAATTGGGGTGGGGGGTAATAGGAACCTATATAAGAAAAAGACCCCCAAATTGGGACTGTCCCTATAAAATTGGGACATCTGGTCATCCTAGCCGGGTCCCACACTTTGGGCTTCGTTTGCAGTGTACACATACCCTTAGTCTTCTCTTACAAAATGGGCCTTCAATTCCCCTGATCATCCTAGTAGCTCTTCTCTGCACTGTTCCAGTTTGAATTATTTTTTCTTGAACATGGATGACCAGAACTGTACCACTGAATTCCAGATAAGTTGCCTTGTAAAATGGCATTAATACTTCCCTGTCTCTACTGGTAATACCTTGCCTGATACATCCAAGGATCACATTTGCCTTTTTTGTGGCCGCATCGCATTGAGGGTGCCTACTTATCTTGTCATCGGCTACTACATTGAGGTATTTCTCCTCTTCTATTGTTTTCAAATCACAAGTCTCCAGTTTATAGCAGAAATTCTTATTATTAGTCCCTAAATGTGTGTATTATTAAATTTCATCCCATTTCTATTGCTCCATCCTCTGTCATTCAGTTCTTCCTGTATAATATTCCAGTCCTCCTCTGCATTGTCATTTCTCCCCATTGTCATCAGCAAATTCATTAGCATACTCCTACTTTTTGTGTCAAAGTTATTAGTGAAAATATTACATGACAGAGGTATGATGGGTTGCCCCTGGGGTGCCACCTGGAATTGGGGTACCACTTAGCCCTCTGACCCACCTGCCTGGGCTCCCTCTCATACTGTGCTGTTGTGACAAGTTGCAGAGCCCTTTAAGTTTTCACTCTCACCAGTATTCAAGCAGGTAGAGACACACCCAGCTGCAGTTACATGCAGGTTCACTAACCACCAGCCTAGGACCCCAAAGCAGTATTGTTCTGTCCTGGTGAGATCTGGCCAGTATATGTGTTTAACACCCATTCTGCCTCCACTTCAATGTGAAGAGAACCATGCACACTTGTGGTAACCAAGCTGAGATTTTCCCCAGACACCTTAGTCAAACACACACTGGTTTGGATTAAAACATAAAATAAGTTTATTAACTACAAAAGGATAGATTTTAAGTGATTATAAGTGATAGCAAACAGATCAAAGCAGATTATCTAGTAAATAAACAAAAACGCAAACTGAGCTTAACATACTAGATAGGTAGGATATGAATTAGCAAATTCTCACGCTGTGTGATAAATAGGCTGGCAGATACACAGGCTAGAAATCACTTTAGCTTGGGACCATCACTTCCCCCATTTCAGTCTTTGTTCCTCGGGTGTTTCCAGGTGTGTTGTAGTAGGGAGAGTGAGGTACCATCATGATGTCTTTCCCCCCTTTTATATCTCCTTCTGACTTGCTGGAAAGCTCTTTTGCTGTGACCTGGGTCAAACGGTTCCCATTGCATAGTGCTATCTCTGAGAGGTTTCTATTGTACACGGTTCTTGGGGTAATCCTTGTGCTTTGTGTGCAACATTGTTTGGCCTTTTTTTATTGTACTTGAAAGGCTGCTTCTGGGTGTTTTCAACCTCACAACATGTTTCAGTAACACATACATAGCCAAACTTCATAACTTCACATACCATGATAGTAATAGCTCATCAGATTGTATGTACTGTCTAGAAGACCAAGACTTTTAGAATGATACCTCACAAGGCATACTTTGTGCAAAACATATCCTAATTACAAGACAGTGGTGAATATTGGGGTGCCAGGGTGTCCCAAGAGGTCCCAAGACAGACCTTTGAAGAACTCCTTGGGTAACCTCCCTCCGGTCTGATAATTCTCTTTTCAGCACAACCCATTCTTGTCTCCAGCAAGTTTCTTACCTGCCTTACAATTATTGTGCTAATCCCCATTTTCTCTGTTAATAATTTCCCATGTGGTACTGTATCAGATGTTTTACTGAAGTCCAGATAGATTAAATCTACCACATTTCCCTTGTCTAAAAAATTAGTTATCTTATCAAAGAACAATATCAGGTGAGTTTGGCATGATCTACCTTCCTATTTGTCTTTCCACGGTCTCAAAATGATTAGGACTATGCAGGATGTGCTGGCTCCATGAATTCTGCCCACAGTGCTTTCCCCAGCAGTTCTCCCCTGCTGGCTTTCCTCTGCAGGAGGCATTGAATAGACCTGCTGCTACTATGTTTACTGAAACAGATTACACCAGTGAACAGTCCCATTGTTGGGTACCACCAAGCTTGCACCCTTCTTTGACTTTGGGTAAGTGCGCAGTCTGTTCCCAGAGGAAGTCTGGATTTCATTATATGCAGTTAAACTCCTGAGTTAGTCACCAGGTGCCTAATCCTACCCCATTGAAGCCATCATTGACTTTACAATGCTCAGAAGCAACCCCTTATTTCATAAAATTGTTGTAATATGTAAATGCAGTGGAAATGTATCCCCATTATAGACCAGTTGCATTTCAAGTTATTGGAGAAGCAGAGCTCCTGCAGTGAGGGAGTGTGGAAGGAGGCACAGGGTTTGGAGAAGTAGTGCAAGGACTGCCCCCCATGCCACTACTGTGTATAGACAGTACAACTCTCATGAAAAATAACAGTGATGTAAGCCTACATTGGGCCACATGATAAACTTGCATCCTCTGCACTGTTTCTGGATTCACACTGAGAAAGTTACACCAGGAAATCTCTCCATTGTTCCTTCAAAAGGGGCGGGGGGGGGAGGAGTTAATACTTTATAGCTGCACATGTCCAGAACAAGGGTCCAGAACTACTCATCTAGTAGTTAAATTAGTCAAACGGCTGTTTTCATGCCAGCAAATTCTGAACTACTCTTGGAGCATGTAGCCCAACAAATCAAATCGTTTGCTTTATCCAGTAAATCTGTAGGTATTGGCTGAAGCCTAATTCTGCTGTCCTTGAAATGCTCTGCTGAACTTTTAAGATTTTTTTAATAACCTCTCATTATTAAGGCTGCTAAAATGTTCAGGGTTAGGTGTTAAACTATGGAGGGTTAATTTCTTCTCAGGTCAAAGATCAAGAGTTCGGGCAACTGTCACTACAATGTGAGAGGGGAGGAGGGCTATGGAAACCTTTGAATGACGCACTTAAAGCCTATAGAAAATTTCAGAAGTTATTTATTTAAAGTGTGCTATGCATGCGTGTCCGTGTGTGAGGGAGAGGGTAATAAATTTTAAGACACTTGCATAAAATACACTATTGGCTCCTGCTGCTATTTCTTCAATTAGTTATAGGTACAGATTATCAGACTAGTAGGAGAATAATTGCACAGACATTTGCACATATAACAGCCAGTTATATGGCAATTTCTTGCCAAAGTAAATTTTCAGAAAAAAATCTGGGACATAATGTTCAAAAATATTTCCATTACAATCATTAGCAGTGACAAGTTGGGTGAGGCAATATCTTTTATTGGAGCAACTTCTGTTGCTGAGAGAAGCAAGCTTTCGAGCCACACAGAGCTCTTCTTCAGGTCTGGGAAAGGTACTCCTAGCGTCACAGCTAAATGCAAGGTGGAACAGATTGTTTATCTTAAGTAGTTAGCACAGGGGTGGGCAAACTACAGCTCATGGTCTAGATCCGGCCACGTGCTGTTTTAAGTCGGCCTGCGAGCTGCACCACGTGGCCCCGCTCTGGCTCCTATACTCTCCAATGCGATCTGCAGGGGTGGTGCCTGCGGATGGGGCAGTGTGCAGAGACACCTGGCTGCACCTGGCTGCGTAAGAGCCAGAGGAGGGACATGCCACTGCTTCCTGAAGCCGCTTGAGGAAAGCGCCTCTCGGAGTCTGCATCCCCTGAGCCTCTCCCCATGCCCCAACCCCCTGCCCTGATCCCCCTCCTGCCCTCCGAACCCCTTGATCCCAGCCCAGAGCACCCTCCTACACCCCAAACTCTTCATCCCCAGCCCCACCCCAAAGCCCACACCCCCTCCCGCGCCCTAACCCCAATTTTGTGAGCATTCATGGCCCACCATACAATTTTTATTCGCTGATGTGGCCCTTGGGCCAAAATGTTTGCCCACCCCTGGGCTAGGCCATCGTATTGCGTATAAGTCTGCAGGTGTTGTACATTTGTACTTTTAAATATCAGATCATTTTCTGATCTGCATCAAAGGAAATAGAAATAAAATTGTATCAATTATTTTTTTAAAAGGCTGTGTGTGTTTCCCCAAATTAGCAGCAATTCATTAAAACTGTAGGCAAACACCAAAGTTACAAGCACAGTCTGCCTTCAGTTCTGCAAGGCACTTTAAGCATGTGCTTAAGCTTTAGTGAATTAAATGGAATGTAAGCCTGTGGTTAAATGTTTTGCTGAACTGGGGCCTATAAAAACCTATATAGAATAGAACAGACTAAGATCCAGATTTGAATATTGAGAAAAAAATTATAGTGGTGTCAGAGGTCTCCTGCCCTGTCTCCCCTCCCCCACCCCCTGACAATTTATTTGTGAGATTAGTGAAAAAAATTCTCTTTCCCTGACCCTTCAGAATTAAGGTCTTGATGCTCCCATTTTGCACAGAGGACTTGCTACAGAAAATCTGTGATGCCTGGCCTGTGTTCAGCCACATCATCCCCTGCAAGAAGCCATGCTTCTGGCAGAACAGAATTGACAGGGCTCAGACAGGTCTTCCAGAGTTCAGGCCATCCTGCTCTTCCCTCCCTCATCTCATCCTAACATTACGTCCGTCTGCCTGTGAAGTTGTACCAAGCTAAGCTTCTGCACTGCAGATGCAGAGTAAAAAGACAGCAATACATTGAGCCACCATTCCCCTCCAGCGGCACTCCTGTTTTGATTTATGAATGCTTTGATGAAACAGAAAGGGGCATACCAGAGAGAGCAAGTGATATGCCCCTAATTGGGAGAAGGTGCATCTGTGTGGAGGTGGGGGAGGAAATGAAGTACTTAGTATATTTGGGTCCCTTCTCTCTCTCTCTCTAGACTCATACAAAATTGAACATGTGGGCAATGTTCAGACTGAAAGCAAAATTGCTCTTGTGAGCAAAATATATCTGTCTCCCATGGATCTCTGTAGAATTGGAGTGGAGTATATTTGTTTGAAAAAATTGAGGAAATTCCTCTTCGATTTGCAGGCTCTGTGTAGATTGGACATTTGGAACAGACAGGCTGCAAAGGAACTAAAACATTGCCATGTACTTATTACCGTTGAGAAATCAAGTTACTGCTTATCAGAGGATATGTCTGCATTGTAATTGGGAGTATGCTTCCCAGCATGGATAGACAGACCCTTGCTACCTCTGCCAAAGTTAGTGTGCTAAAAACAACAGTGCAGTTGCAGTAGAATGGGTGGTGGGTCAGGCTAGCTACCAGAATACAAACCTACCCAGACTCCCTGGTTACATACTAAGGTGGCTAGTCCGAACTGCCCCAGCTTCACCGCTATTTTTAGCGCCCTAGCTCAAGCAAAGTTAGCATGTATCTGTCTACCAATGCTGGGAAGCAAGCACACTCCCAGAGGCAGTGCAGACATACCTGGAGGTGCTGTTTCAAGGCCTGCATTTACCTGAAAAAACAAGTTAAAAAACAGGCTGTTCATCTTAATTTCCAATATCACAAATTATGGTATGTGATTCCCTGAATAAAAACACCAGAACTATTCAACGCTGATTCTATCATCTCTTTAGAATCACTTCCTATTGGAGGAGGGCGCGTCCTTCTTCCTCCATATGCTTGGGCTGACCCTGGAAAAGTCAGAGATTTGATACATGTGCCCAGCCAGACTTGTTCAGTTTTCTAATGCCAGCCCAACTCTAAACAACAGCCTTTCAGCATGTTAGTGTCTAAAAGGAAATCTGATCTGACAACTCTGCAGTGCAGTTCACATTTTAGAAGAGATCAAAGATCTGCCAAATGCAGGAACTGATTGCAGTCAATATAACTTCAGAGGCATTAAAAATGATCTTGCATCTGTGTGAAGTTTCTGAAAGGCATGTCATTTCCAAATCTGTTAGAGAGATGTGTGTCCTTTTTCAGTATGCTTTGGAGAATTAAAATGCATATGTATTGTGACAAAGTTCCTCCTCTGCCTTGGTGGGGCCTGCACTTATTGGCGGATTTGCTCACCTCAGAGGTTCACGCTCAAATCTGCCATTCACTCAGTTAGCCTCATCACTGGCCAGCATGGGAAAAAGGAAGAAGAACAATTCTCCGCAGTCTCTGCTGATCCACCTAGTGGATCGGGGAACAGGCCAGAGACCTTCCCCTCTGGTGGAACCCACAGTCCAGTTCAACTCCTCTGGTATCAAGTAGGGAGTTGGAAGGATGGGGGAAACCTGGGCCCACCCTCTACTCTGGGTTCCAGCCCAGGGCCCTGTGGATTGCAGCTGTCTACAGTGGCTCCTGTAACAGCTGTGCGACAGCTACAACTCCCTGGGCTACTTCCCCATGGCCTCCTCCCAACACCTTCTTCTTTATTCTCACCACAGGACCTTCCTCCTGATGTCTGATAATGCTTGTACTTCTCAGACTTCCAGTAGTATGCCTTCTCTCTCTCAGCATTTTGTGCCTCTTGTTCTCAGCTCCTCGCATGCACACCACAAACTGAAGTGAGCTCTTTTTTAAAACCCAGGTGCCCTGATTAGCCTGCTTGTCTTAATTGATTCTAGCAGCTTCTTGATTGGCTGCAGGTGTTCTAATCAGTCCCTCTGCCTTAATTGTTTCCAGAAAGTTCCTGATTGCTCTGGAACCTTTCCAGTTACCTTACCTAGGGAAAAGGGACCTACTTATCCTGGGGCTAATATATCTGCCTTCTGTCACTCTCCTGTATAAAATATGTCTGCCTTCTCTCACTGACTCCCTTGATGCCTTTGAGGAGCAGTGGGCACTATCCGGGGTTCTCTGCTCAGTGTCCCCGTCCAGTTCCCTTTGTTTGACCCTTTGACCACACTCCTGTCCCTGTTATTTCATTAGTTGTCACCAGTATTTATTTGGTGTCCAGGTCCTGTGGATCCCCCTCTTAGGCTGGGGCGGGATCCTTTATCCCACCCACTTCCCAGATCCCAATAGGATCACTCTTCTGTAGCCATCTGGCCTGACCCTGTCACGGTATGTATGAGGCTTGATGAGGAATAACTGGTTTGGGTGATTATGCTGTATTTAACAGAAGGGGTTGGAGGAGAAAGACACAGTAGAACAGTTTCTCATCCGGTAGGTATGAGGTCACTGGAGCTACATCAGTGTACATCAGTTTAGGATGTGGCCCAGTGTATACATTTTTATATGGAATTTTTGTCCTTTGTTTCATTTATTCAAAAACTATTTTCCTCAGCTTCCCCTGCCATGGCCACATTCTATACCGGATAGCAGCTTTCCTTTTTAGTGCTGCACATCATAAATAACAGCTTTATTTGGTGCCAAATGAGATGCCCCAAGTTATGAGTTTTCCATAAACATATCTGAATTGTTCAATTTCCTTTTCATTACATAATTTCCAAATTGGACCTCTTCTTGTTGATATTCAACTAAAGATTTCATTTGAGTCATTTACAAAAATGCTATGAAACTGTTCCAGTGTAGCCTACTATCAAAAGTAGCAGAATCGTTCAATTTTTCTTTAGGTGTAATAACAATGCAGCTCACATTTTTGATGGCTATTTCCACAGCCATCTTGCTATAATGAATGGTAAAAGGAAAAATAAAAGAGCACTAGAAGTTAGTTCCCTAAACAAATGTACTCCATATTAGAGGCAGAATATAATACTGGTTGGTCAACATGGATCCACTGGTTTATTTTTAATGCCTTTTTATTTGAAGAGGGAAAAAAAACTTAGCTAACTGTTTCCTTTCTTTTTCTTTCATGTCATTGATGTGGATTTCTGAATTGGTGTCCTTTGTCCAAATGACTGGGATTTCATATAACTCCAATAGGTAAGTAAACAAAATTATCTCAGAATTACTGCAGATCTGACATTGACATCTTTATTTTTAATTTTAAGTTTGTGAGGTGTATATTAGAATAAGAATGAAGATCCTTGTATTGTTTCTGTCAAAGTACTGTTATTTCAGTTCCATACTGTGTAGCGAGGACTTAGCAGAGAAGTCTAATACCAAAATCTTTAGCCATGGAGGACAGATGCTTCAGATGTTTGGAAAGTCCTGGTAAAGGGATGGTACCTCTCAGGGCTTGATTGAAAAACCCCTCAATTCAATACAAAAAAGCTGCCAAACAAACCTTTCCATAGACAGATCTGCACAGAGGAACTTCTGCAGAGTCTGGCAGAGACAGCAGGGGTAAAGCTGAGTTTTCAAAACATACATGGAGACCCATTCCAATGGCTGTTCCAGAAATCCAGTATTCTCCTCTGGATTATGTTGATGCACCCAAAGATTGGGCTCAATATATTAATTGGTGGGTGGGGGGGATGTTTCCCTTTATGATGCTGTCAATGAAATGGCAATTAGGTAATGCATATGTGTGTGTGTGTGGGGGGGGGGGGACACACTGAAGCCCTAATCAACTTGTAGTTCTCTGGCCACTACATTACAATATCCTCTTGAGATACCAATGGTGTACTCCCTTTGATCAACAAGTATGCTAAGCCACTAGGTGCCTAGATACCAGAAAGATAGGTACGGTTAAATACCTGGATAGAATGATAAGGGTAGACCTGAGAATGTCAGTGCCAACAAAGCAAGTTACCTGACACTGAGAACTCATTTCCCAAAATCACATTGTCCTGGGATGTTTCTCCCCAGTAGTTAAACAGTGGCATGAGTAGTAAAATAGTGACTCTACCCCAGATAGACATCAAACTGGAATTCCTTATGTGTGAAGTGTTCCTGAATCATTGAGGTTTAGCAAAGAAGATCAGAAAATTTTACCACTCCCCCTTCAAATAAAAAAATTCAACAGAAATGAGATTTTCTGAAGATTTTCACAATATTCCCCCCCCCTTTCCCAACCAGCTCCAGTATCTAGTAATTTACACTGCATATCACTTAGGCAGCAGCTCCCCACAGCTCCATGGCTGTGATGGGTGGGACAGTAATTTTCTCTAGTCCTTTAATAGGTGCCAATGTTCTTACACACAGCTGGCTGCCACTTCACCTCCGCTCCCTGCTTCCTCCTCCCACCTCTTTTAGAGAGATGCTCCAATGGGGTGAAGCACACTTAGTAGAAACTACAGCAGCTCTGGTTCTAGGCAGTCTTTTATTGGGTTGCACTGAAACAACCATAGTCAATGATTTGTGTGGCAGATACTGCAACAGTTCCTGGGACTTTTTAGATGATTTATTAGCATAGGAATGGACAGACTGAGATCGTGGCTGGTCCAGATGCTGGCCTAAGGTATGCCAATGTATAGATGACCTCACTAGGACTGACCATATGCTGCTGTAGCAGAAAGCAGAATTTGGCACACTGTGTCAAGGTATGCTAGATCAACAGAGCAGTTATTACATAATATATTGTGGTTTATTTGCCTTTTTTTCCCACTAGCTAGCATTGATTTGTCATCTTGCATTGTTAGCAACTGAAGTGCACAAAAGGTGCTAGGAAACAAAGGATATACCATGGAATATTGTGACAGAAAAACTCTCAAGGAGCAGTGTAAAAACTGCTAGATGTTAAGTACATGTATTATTTTGCTGGTTTAGACCACTGGGAAATAAAGCTTCTGTCTGGGTATTTGATATATATCGACAGGCAGGGAGAAAAAGCAAGCATACCATACATGTTCAGGTGTGGTACAGTTATTCAGCAGCGTTTTCCAGCCGATTTCATGAAAATCTGACATTACCGTACCACAGACTGGAGCAGCAGGAATCCCCAGGGAAAGAACAGCTAGGTACTTTATTAGGTTTTATGTTATACAGAAGGAGGCCATGTTTTCCACTGTCAGAGTATAAAAGAAAATGAAAGCTCTGGGCATCATTAAAGTCTTGAAAGTGTAGGATGTGTCAGTCCTGTTCCTCCAACACCTGGATTGAAAGCTCAGTCTGAAATCACTTAGAAAACAAAAACAGATTGTCTTCTATGGTTTAGTTTTTATGCATTAAGTTTCTAGTATGCTTCTACTAAGATGAGGTTCAAAAATATCATCTAAGGTATTTCCTTGTACTCTCTTTTTTTTTTTTGAGGGGGTCAGAAGCTGGGCTAGGGGACCAACTTGCATATAGCAGGACCTACTTCCTTATGCCATGAGTTGAAACTGCTCAGAATTTGGATTGGAAAATATATATTTTGATGCAAAAAGTTGATAGGACCCCATTTTTGTTAACTTATTTTACATTTTTCAGAGTAACAGCCGTGTTAGTCTGTATTCGCAAAAAGAAAAGGAGTACTTGTGGCACCTTCGAGACTAACCAATTTATTTGAGCATAAGCTTTCGTGAGCTACAGCTCACTTCATCGGATGCATACTGTGGAAAGTATAGAAGATCTTTTTATACACACAAAGCATGAAAAAATGGGTGTTTACCACTACAAAAGGTTTTTTCTCCCCCCACCCCACTCTTCTGCTGGTAATAGCTTATCTAAAGTGATCACTCTCCTTACAATGTGTATGATAATCAAGTTGGGCCATTTCCAGCACAAATCCAGGTTCCCCCCCTCCCCCCCCACACACAAACCCACTCTCCTGTTGGTAATAGCTTATCTAAAGTGATCACTCTCCTTACAATGTGTATGATAATCAAGGTGGGCCATTTCCAGCACAAATCCAGGGTTTAACAAGAATGTCTGAGGAGGGGGGGCGGGGTAGGAAAAAACAAGGGGAAATAGGTTACCTTGCATAATGACTTAGCCACTCCCAGTCTCTATTCAAGCCTAAGTTAATTGTATCCAATTTGCAAATGAGTTCCAATTCAACAGTCTCTCGCTGGAGTCTGGATTTGAAGTTTTTTTGTTGTAATATCGCAACTTTCATGTCTGTAATTGCGTGACCAGAGAGATTGAAGTGTTCTCTGACTGGTTTATGAATGTTATAATTCTTGATGTCTGATTTGTGTCCATTTATTCTTTTACATAGAGACTGCCCACTTTGACCAATGTACATGGCAGAGGGGCATTGCTGGCACATGATGGCATATATCACATTGGTGGATGTGCAGGTGAACGAGCCTCTGATAGTGTGGCTGATGTTATTAGGCCCTGTGATGGTGTCCCCTGAATAGATATGTGGGCACAGTTGGCAACGGGCTTTGTTGCAAGGATAGGTTCCTGGGTTAGTGGTTCTGTTGTGTGGTATGTGGTTGCTGGTGAGTATTTGCTTCAGGCTGGGGAGCTGTCTGTAGGCAAGGCCTGGCCTGTCTCCCAAGATTTGTGAGAGTGTTGGGTCATCCTTCAGGATAGGTTGTAGATCCTTAATAATGCGTTGGAGAGGTTTTAGTTGGGGGCTGAAGGTGACGGCTAGTGGCGTTCTGTTATTTTCTGTGTTAAGCCTGTCCTGTAGTAGGTGACACAAGGTGCCACAAGTACTCCTTTTCTTTTTATTTTACATTGTAATATCTTGTGGAATGTGACTCAGGCTGTAACTCTTTAAACACACGATTCCTCTCTTACCATAGCTTTGTGCTTCCTTTACTGGACCATTTTAAGTTATGTGAATTGATGTGGGTCCCTTCCAAAATTAGTGATTGTGAAAGGCCACCCTGCCTTCTGAGAATCATCTAACATCAGAAATGAATGGAAGGGAGACAGACTGACATTTGTGAGGGAGATGGGGGCAAATGTCATAAAACTAAGGTTGAATGATGAGATCCCTGGTAGTGCAAATTTTCAGGAGAAAGTCGTTTTCCTCATTTTTCTCTCCTACCATCACAACCCTAGTAGGCCAACTATCCCAATCTGATGTTTGTTTTTCATATAGCAGTGATTTGAATGCGTAATATTCTACTTTTCAGGAACATTAAATTTTAAAGAATCACAACAAACGTTAGAAACTCAGGAAATTCAGAGTTAAACTCGCAAGGAACCCAACCCTTTGGAAATATTAAAAATCACACTTAAGGGATCCAAACTACTTTAACTTTGCTCTCTTACATAATCTAGCCCCCCATCTTTCTTTCTTTGAGGGCATAAAATAAAAAAAATGTGCACCACAAAATATTGGTTTCATAATTTCTTTCAAAAATGCATGTTTCCAGTGTTAAATATTACTTTGTCACCTTGCTAATCTTTACCATGCGAGTGCTATAATTTCATGACCTAGGCAATTGTGTATATATAGAGACACTGGCTAAGATTTTCCAAGCTTCCTAATGGATTTGGATGCTCAGTTCACATATGTACCTGAAAATCTCAACTACTGCTTCTATATATAATAACACTTGAATCATTTGCATATTGCATTATGGTATACTTTGAAGAGTACCCTTAATGTGGAGTGGGGAGTGGTGTGCAGCCTTCAATATGCTATTTGTGTAATCTGAAATTTGTAAAAAAATAAATCTTTTTCTTGTCGAGGGAATGCTGGATATGGTATATCTGCAGGGTTAAAAATAAAACTTTATATTTTTTGTGCTGGCTGATAAAGTAAACTATCTATTTCACTGTTTGACCAGATGGCTGAATAGTATGAATCAATTTGATAAATATTTTTAAATATTTAATGCATATTTTTCTGGTATTCAGCTACCCTAGTTATCAATTTAGGAATGTATAGTACATATTTTATGAAAAATATGTTGAGAAAAAATTTGCTTGAGACTTCACTAAGATGAAGGTGATTATTTTTTTTTTACTTTGTAGAGAGAGTGTGCATCAAACTATCTTCCAAAATTGTGTGTAATGCCAAGCAGGATAAACAAATTAATCATTATAGAGAAACTGTTAATAAGAATGATAAAATACTTCCTCCTCTGTTTCTGAGATCTTCCTGGATATATCTTATTGCCAATGTAGGGCTGTGGAAAAATAGAATCTTAATTCCAGTACTGATATTTGTTGAGATTCATATTCTTACAACATGCTTAAAACAATGTATGTTTCCAAACTGGACCATTTACAGGGAAGGGGGGAACTGTTCATTGTGATTCCCATTAGCAGAACAGAAACACGACTCTGAAAAGATAAAGTGTGTGTGGAGGGGAAGGGGCAGGAAAGTTTACCATGGAAGAAAAAGAGAGGGAATGGGATTTAGGAGCTAGTGAGTGTGTGATTAGATGATTGGGCCCTTCAGCATCACTAGGCGACTTTTCCCCTTTATTGGGATTCTGGTTGAACAACTGGAGAAACATCGTCTAAGAGAATTTTAGGGAAAATCATGCTCTGTGGAGAAAGGAGAAGTCTACCCATGGAAATTAAGGAGCCAACAGTGGAAATTACTGTGAGTATTTGTCTTTTTGTTGCATTAAAGTTCTGATCAGCTTTTCAAGAAGGTGTTTGAGCCTACGTGTTCCTCCCAGCATTCCCTTCCATTCAAAATACAACAAAAATGAAATTTTCTTTCGCTTGTAATCTGAATGCAAACAGAATGAGAATTTCCATCACTGTCATTACAGTGCATGGTGTCTGTTGTCGCAGCACAGTAGTTCAGTCCAATAACACTTTTGTAACTGAAGCAGAACACATGAGGTCATTGTACACAACTACAAACTTTTGATTGCTGCGACATTAACCATCAGATAGGAAACCGTTTTTTTTTTTTGCTGATTCACATTCTTTATAGTAGTTTAAAGTTGCACTGCATAATGTGTTCTTATGTGCTAAAACTTCCACAATGTACTCCCTCTTTTTAATGCACATCTAGTTAGTTTACTCTGGTGTCTTTTATGTTACTTTAAACATTAATTTATGCATTAGAAGAGGCATGCTAAATCCTAATTTGTCATCCAGCATAGAAATGCCCAGAGAGGTACTAGTGATTTTTGACTTGCAGCGAGCCCTCTCATCCTTTGTCTCCTTTGCACATTTACTTTTGTTTCATTTATTTCTTTTTCAGATGAAAGTTTAGATGTACTGTTGCACAGAATAGTTGTATCCTTAATAAATAATTCATACATGAGGTACCAGAATAGTTATGAGTAAGAAGGATGAAGTCATAGTCTGAAAATCCTTTCTTAAATGCTAATTTTTTCAGAGTTGCATAGGGTTTAGCCAAGGAGTCCCTTTGAAAATTTAGTGGAGATGGTATAGTCCTGCACTCCTTCAAATTTTGAGCATTTGATTCCTAAAAGGCCATGGAATATCTTACTCTGAGTGAGTGAAAAGCCTCAGTTCAGAAACCATGTTGGTGGAGTTGCTGTGTATGTGAGTAACCCATTTGGACCAGCAGTGGAAAGCTAGATGAATAATAATAGTAATATCATATGGATGGATGGATATAGACTTTCAATGAGCCCCTAAGTGTACACACACACACACATGTTTGTGTGTGTTTACTTTGGCCTTATCAAAAGCCAATTGCATTCAATGGGAAAACTCCCATTGTGTCCAGTGGACTTTGGATTGGAATCCTAGTGCAGAATAAGATGGTCTCTTATTTTTCTGCATATGGAAAGAAATGCCTCTCTCCATCTGCTCAAGTACAGGATGACGTGGGGAGGGGCAGTGGGGATAGCTGGGGTGTGTGTACAGACATAGGTTTGTTAGTCTTAATTAGTGATGGGGAGGCTTTATAAATAATTTAGATAGATCTATCTTATAATGCTTTATTCTCCTCCATTTCTTCCTTATTACTATTTGCATCATTATAGCGAACATCTCTAAACTCCCACTGTCTGGTGTTATTTGTCATGTATTTTATTCATATCTATATATAAACACTTAATATTTTTCATTATGTTCTCAGGATCAGTAACAGCAGGTCATCACCATAAAGCAGTTGAGCTATCTTATGTCAACCCACAATAGAGAATTTTAATTGCAGATACTGTGTTTTTTCCCCTTTCCAAATTCCTTCACTTTATATTTATTCCAAACAGTGTATATTACAGAAAGCAAATAAATTAATGCTCAAAGACCTTTTTTGAGCCTAAGCTCTTAGCATAGGTTTAAATATCTGGTTAATATCATGATCTGGAAAGCTGGCTTTTCTGATTCCACTTGAAATTATTGCTGTAGAAAGGCAGTGATGAAATTTTTTTTTATATATATTAAGTGATGATCAAGGCTCCCACACAAACAGGAAGAAAAAAAGAGAGCATCTACATGAGAGCAACTAGTGTTCAGTGAAAGATTGCACTGTAGCGTTTAAAACGAATAAACAGAATCTGGGGTTCATTCTACTCTGAGGATGAAACTATTTCTTTTTCTGCTGAAAAAGCCGACTCACCTGGAAAAATCTGAATAAATGGGGATGTAAACTCTAATGGAAAATACATTTTTTATGTTGGTATTGAGAGGTATTATATTGTGATTATATAGTGATCAACTGAGATTCGAAGGACACAGATCATTTCAGATAGATGACATTGTACCTAGATCCATCAGAAAGCATTTGTTTGAATACAAACTATAGTAAGCTCTGTGTGAGAAGTCCAGTATGTCCATTGCAGTGTGTGCTGCACCTACTGATGGTGATTTCTTTATGAACAATTTTTGGAAACTGATCATTTATTTCTTAGTTTAAAATACACATTTAATTAACAAATGAGTATTGAGGTTCTGCTGTACAATGTAAAATAACTGGAACAACAGTACGGAAGTGACTGTGTTGTTTTAGTCAGATGCTCGAAAATGGCCAAGACTTTATTTCTGTAACCAAAACACCAACTGGCATTTGAGAGACCTGTTGCTGAATGAGGAATGCAGTGCAGAGTAAGGCCCGTGTTAACTGCATCGTTTTAAATTTGAGCAAATTCCTTTTCAGATTCTTATTATTTTTTAAATGGTGACGTTTCAGCCCTTTAAGAAACCAGTGAATCAGCCTGGCAAGATTCAAGAATGGGGACAAAGAGACAAAATAATAATAGTATAGGAAGCATACAGTGATAGAGGTTCTAGTTCTTAAAATGACAATGGCCAAAATGTTGAAACTTGGATGTTAGGAAGTAACAACAAGAATTTTTTTTGCTATAAGCTGGCGACTTATCAGTTGGAATTCACAGAGGAGGAGAAAGACTTGGGTGTACTGGTTGATCACATGATGACTATGACCCTCCAATGTGATATGGTTGTGTAAAAAGCGAATGCAATCCTAAAATGCATCAGGCAAGGTATTTCCAGTAGCGATAGGGAAGTGTTAGGAAATTCCATAATACAAGGCACCAGTGGAGACCTCATCTGGAATACTGTGTGCAATTCTGCTCTCCCATGTTTGAGAGATGGATATAAACTGGAACAGGTGCGGCGAAGGGCTATTAGGATGATCAGAGGAATGGGAAACCTACCTTATGAGACATACTCAAATAGCTTGACTTCTTTAGCCTAAACAAACGAAGGCTGAGGGAAAATAAGATTGTTCTCTGTAAATCCATTGGGGGGATAAATACCAGGGTGGGAGAGGAGTTATTTAGATTAAGTGCCAATGTGGATACAAGAACAAATGGTCATAAACCAACCATCAGCAAGTTTAGGCTTGAAATTACATGATGGTTTCTAACCATCACAGGAGTGAAGTTTCAGGGAAAGCAGTGGGAGCAAAAATCTAACTGGTTTCAAGACTGAGCTTGATAAGTTTATAGAGGGGATGGTATGACAGAACTGCCTATAACGGCATGTGTCCCACCTGGGACTGCTGGTAGCAAATATTCCCAACAGCCAGAGATGGGACACTGGGTGGGGAGGGCTCTTAGTACAGAGAATTCTTTCCCAGGGCTCTGACTGGTGGGTCTTTCCCACATGCTCAGGGTCTAACTAATCACCATATTTGGGGTCAGGAAGGAAATTTCCCCTGGGCCACATTAGCGTAGACCCTGGGGTATTTTCGCTTTCCTTTGCAGCATGGGGCACAGGTCACTTGCAGATTTAAACTACTGTAAATGGTAGATTCTCTATACATTGCAGTCTTTAAATCATGATTTGATGACTTCAGTAACTCAAAGAGAGGTTCTGGGTCTGTTACAAGAATGGGTGGGCGAGGTTTTGTGGCAGGTAACATGCAGGAGGTCAGATTAGATGATCATGATGGTCCTTTCTGGCCATAATGTCTATCAACAGGCAGAAAAATCCATATTTAGGGACCTAAAGTGTCCACTGGTGCTGCAGGTGTTCAGCATATCTGAAATTCAGGCCACTTTAGCGTTAAAATGATCAGGAGGGTGGTGACGGGATGAGATGCATTCAATTTGAGCTGAAAATGAGGGCTGTTCTTTGGCGTAGGGGAGAGCAACGATCGAGGCCAGACTGCTGCCTAGCCACGAAACTGTAGCAAATGCAGTGAACACTTCTGCTTCTATTCTTGATTTGTAATGTGTCTTCTTGAAGCAATAGGAAGGCATGACAGCCAAATTGTGGGTGATTTTTCTGTACTTCATGATGACAAAGTACCCAGTAAAAGGTTATACTGTGGGAAGGGGAGCTGGTTAGAGGGTTTTATTTCTACAAATTAGAAGAGAACCTTACAGTGACACTGTCTGAGGTACTTTAGGAGCTCATTTAAAAATGGGGAAATGTTTTATAGCAGTTGTGCTAGATGGTTGAGGGCTTCTGTGCATTGGTTTGTGGATAAAATATTGAACATATTTTCAGTACCATATGATTTTGATACTCATATATACGTGCATATATAGGTATTTTAGAACCACATGATGCTATTTGCTAGACTGTTATGTAACATTAGAACATCTGTATTGTAGAACAACAGCGGTGTCAATAACTGAGATTCAGATTCTGATCTCTTAATCATGTTGCCTTATACCTTACCTTGAGTATTTCTTTTAATGGGGAGTAAGAATGAGAATGGTATCAGAATCTGGACCGGACCTGGCAGAGATGATGCTTCAGGTGGAGTGATAATGTTATGACCAGGTAGAGTGGTGATGCAGTCTTGGAAGAAGCTATATTCTGTCTTAGCTATGGCACGAATCCTGTTTGCTTTCCAGGAAGGGAAAATAAAGTGACCCAAAATAGAATAGTATGCTAATACATGTCTTGATATCACTAATTTTGGAGGGAAGGAGCTGTAAGTCACCTTGTATATGATTCTATCAAGGCTAGTTAGGTTCAAATGCCCACATTTAGATGCATGAGATCATCTGGCACAAACCTCTTCCAGCTCTCTCCTCTCACTTCTTGGAAAGAAAAAAAAGAGCTAGTTGATATATAATTGTGTATATTGCACATAGTTGGAGAGTTGGAGCACAGTATTTAAACATAGTAATAAACTGGTATGGGCTAATAAGTAATATCTGAGATCTTGGCACCTTTCTTATATGAGCAATAAAAAAAGACATTCAACATGAAAAATTAAAGGTATTATGGAGATGTTGGAAGTGATTTTCTGTGTCTTACTGAGGGATTATCAGAGTGATGAAGGATTCCAGCCTTTGAGAACAAGAGATAGTAATTTTCTCTAGTTCTGTGGGAGATACTATGCTTAGCAAAGAAACTGTGTGTAATAAAATCTGAGACTGAAATATTACCTCTAGCTTCCAGAACTTTATTCTGTTTATTCTCTCAAAGGAATGCTGCACTCAGGTTAACCACTGGAGTACCAAGGCTCACCGTATTTGGCAGTTGGCTATAATAGATCATTGTGGGGTTGTTTTGGCAGGGGAGTGGGTGCATAGGGAGGAGAGTTTCTTGTCTGTGAATTCAATAATTTGAAATGGTTAAGTTGCAACACAGAAAAGCGTGTGTGTGTGTGTGTGTGTTTTGAATGTAAACCATATTTTTCGCTCTAACATTTAGTTAGCCAGTCTTCCCGCCGCTTGTGCAGGGAAAGCCCCTGGCGGGCCGGGCTGGTTTGTTTACCTGCTGCGTCCGCAGGTTCAGCCAATCGCGGATCCCACTGGCCGCGGTTCACTGTTCCAGGCCAATGGGAGCTGCTGGAAGCGGCGCGGGCCAAGGGATGTACTGGCTGCCGCTTCCAGCAGCTCCCATTGGTTTGAAGCAGTGAACCGTGGCCAGTAGGAGCCGCGATTGGCCGAACCTGCGGACGCAGCAGGTAAACAAACCGGCCAGGCCCGCTAGGGGCTTTCCCTGCACAAGTGGTGGAACGAGTTTGGGAACCACTGAGTTAGGCCATTAAATCACTGGTGAGCAGTGTTATACTTCATCCACGTATATATTCAAGGGTCATACATATGTCAGGCATCTGTACTTGACTTTTGTGACTTTTTTTCTTTGTATTCCAACATTATTTACTCGTATTTTAACATCTACTGGAAGAAGAGCAAGGATCCTACATAGATGATGTCAGGATCATGCAGAGGACTTGCAAAATGGAATTATGCATAAAGTGTAATGTTTAAGAGGCATGATCTTTGCATGAGTTTGCATGTTCCCTACTTCATGCCTAGCTCAGGACACTTTCTATGCTTGAGTCATTGGATACATGAAAATAGGTAGTTTTAATTTGAAACAAATATCATGTATTTATTTCTAACTACCACTTTGTCCTCCCCTTCATTCCATTTTGTTTTGTTCCTCATATGTTCTGTGTCGTTTTCTCCTTTCCTTTGTTAATTTAGTTAGAAATAGTCCACAGTGTTTAAAAATAGTATACATTTTAAAATAGGCTTATTATAATAATATTTTACATGTGAGTAACATCTTTCTTCCCAAATGGCACAAAAACACTTCAGACATTCCGAGGGCACTACTGAAATATAGCTGCCTCTCGTGCACCAAAGATTGCAAATTACATACAAGTTTCAGTGGCCTTATTTAAAGCTTGAACCAGGTCTCATTCAACTCCATGGAAAGATTTCCATTTACTTCAGTTTCAGTTAATTCTTGAGGTGTTATGGGTATTTCATTTAAGGCCTTTCACTTGAATAAGCCATGAGGAACTTGGGTCTATGAACTGACACCGGACTATATGGAAAAGAACAGATAAAAACAGATCTTTAGAACAAAATACACAGACTTACCAGTTCCTGAACTGCTTCCTCCTTTTCAAATAATCAGTCAGTTGTTCTGATTAATGTCCTTAGCATTTGTTTTCTCTGGGGTATTATAAGTGAATTATGTGGAGAACCTGCAGCAGTAGATGAAAGCCATTCCATACAACCTAGTCATTTTTGTTGCCTTTTTCTAAACCTTTTCCAATTCCAATATATCTTTTTTGACATGGAACGACCACATCTGCATGCAGTATTCAAGATGTGAGCATACCATGGATTTATACAGAGGCACTATGATATTGTGTGTCTTATTTTCTATCCCTTTCTTAATGATTCCCAACATTCTGCTTCAGGTAGAATAAACAAATTTATTAACTATAAAGATAGATTTTAAGTGTTTATAAATCAAAGCATAACAAGTCAGATTTGATCAAATTAAATAAAAGCAAAACGCATTCTACGCTGATCTTAACACTTTCAATGCCCGTATAAACTTAGATGCTTCTCACCGCTGGCTGGTTGCTCTTCAGCCAGGCTCTCCCCTTTGATCAGCACTTCAGTCGCTTGGTGTGGTGTCTGTAGATGTAGGTGGGAGAGAGGGAGAGAGTATGGGAAATGTCTCTCCCTTTTATCATGTCCTTTCTTCCCTCTTGGATTTGTTCCCCCACCCACCCCTTCAGAGTCAGGTGAACATTACCTCATCACAGTTCCAAACTGACCAAAGGAAGGGGGGTGACTCCCTTGAGAGTCTAACAGATTCTTTTGTTGCTGCCTATGTGAGCATCTTTTGTTCCTGTGAGGCTGGGCTGGATTTATCCCATACCTGCCCTGATGAAGTGTGAACTGCCTCTCTGCTCTTGGAGAGTTTTTGTCTGGGTTTGTTTTAAGCCATGAGGATACATTTTCAGCTTCATAACTACATACATTAAATTGTAAACTATAACATTGCTGTAACAATTACAATAACATCACTATGACAACCATGTTCAGTGCATCATGAGCCTTCCAAAGACACCCAACATGACACCACACAATCATTTTATAAAGATGAACATGCGGGTGTAGGGTGTTCCCCCGAGGTACAGAGCATCACAGAGAGGGACTTGTCAAAGGCTTTCTGAAAATGTAAGTACACTATATCCACTGGATCCCCCTTGTCCACATGCTTGTTGACCCCCTCAAAGAATTTTAGTAGATTGGTGGGGCATGATTTCCCTTTTTGAAAACCATCTTGACTATTTCCCAACAAATTATGTTCATCTATGTGTCTGACAATTTTGTTCTTTACTATAGTTTCAACCAGAATGCCCAGTACTGAAATCAGGCTTACTGGCCTGTAATTGCTGGAATCACCTCTGCAGCACTTTTAAAAAAAATATGTCGCATTAGCTATCCTCCAGTCATTTGGTACAGAAGCTGATTTAAATGATAGGTTACAAACTACAGTTAGTAGTTCTGCAGTTTCACATTTGATTTCCCTCAGAACTCTTGGATGAATCCCATCTGGATCTGGTGACTTATTACTGTTGAGTTTATCAATTTGTTCCAATACCAGCTCTAATGACACCTCAATCTGGGACAGTGCCTCAGATTTGTCACCTAAAAAGAATGGCTCAGCTTTGGGAATCTCCTTCATATTTTCCCTTGCTTTGTACCTGCATTGTCATTTGCACTTGTTCAAAGTAGTATAAAATGCTAACAAATCAACATGACCGTTCTACATGCACTTTGCGTAGTCATTTACCCACACAGAAAGTGAGTGCAAAGTGCAATGGCAGTGGAGAATATGTCCCTTTTCTTCACTTAATTTCCAGCACTGCATCGTATAACTGGTCTAACATGCTGCCAAGCCACCTTGCAATATCAGGTTCTTGGCAATTAAGAGGTGTAGAATAAATAGTATGTTGTCTAGTCCATAACCCTGGACATACAAGCGGGAAGAAGGGAATTTGTTACAAGAAAGTCTGAGGGTAATGGAAAACGGGGTAAAAAACAAGGGTGATGTCACAGTAGGGATCTACTGCAGACAACCTAACCAGGAAGATGAGGTGGATGAGGCTTTTTTTTAACAACTAAAACAAAATCAGCTAGCACACAGGAGTTGGTGGTGATGGGGAACTTCAATTACCCAGCATCTGTTTAAATAATACAGCAGGGCACATACTATCCAACATATTTTTTGAAATGCATTGGAGACATTTTTTATTATTATTATTTGAGAAGGTGCAGAAAGCAACCAGGGGAGGCTATACTAGATTTGATTTTAACAAACAGGGAGGAACTGGTTGAGAACTTGAAAGTATAAGTCAGTTTGGGTGAAAGTGATCATGAAATTATAGAGTTCATGATTCTAAGGAATGGTAGGAGGGGAAAACAGCAGACTAAAGAGAACAGATTTCAAGAAGGCAGACTTTAGCTAACTCAGAGAGTTGGTAAATAAGATCCCATGGGAATCAAGTCTAAGGGGAAAAACAGTTCAAGAGAGTTGGCAGTTTTTCAAAGAGACATTATTAAAGGCACGAGACCAAACTATCCCACTGCATAGGAAAGATAAGACATATTGGAAGAGACCACTCTGGCTTAATGAGGAGATCATCAATGATCTGAAACTCAAAAAAGAGTGCTAAAAAAGGTGAAAACAGGTCAAATTTCAAAGAATAAATACCAAAGAACAACATAAGCACATAAGAAGACAATTAGAAAGTCCAAGGCACAAAACAAGATTAAACTAGCTAGAGACATAAAGGGTAACAAGAAAACAGTCTACAAATATACAAGAAGCAAAAGGAAAACCAAGGACAGGATAGGGCCATTACTCAATGGGTGTGGGGGAAGAGTCAATAACAGAAAATGTGGGAAAATGGCAGAAGTGCTAAATGAATTTTTTATTAGTTTTTCACCAAAAAGGTTAGTAGCGATTACAAGTCTAACATAGTGAATGCCAGTGAAAATGAGGTAGGATCTGAGGCTCAAATAGCGAGAAAACAATTCTTTTTTTTTAAAGTTAGATGTCTTCTAACAGGGCCTGATGAAGTACATGCTAGAATAGTCTAGGCTGACTGAGGAGATTCTGAGCCATTAGCAAATATCTTCAAAAACTCATGGAAGATTGGAGAGATTCCAGAGGACTAGAAGAGGGCAAATATAGTGCCAATCTATAAAAAGGGGAATAAAGACAACCCGGGGAATTATAGGCTCATCATCTTAACTTCAGTATCCAGAAGGATAATGGAGTAAATATTCAAGCAAATAATTTGCGAACACCTAGAAGATAAAAAGGTGATAAGTAACAGCATAGATTTGTCAAGAACAAATCATGTCAAACCAACTTAGTAGCTTTTCTTTGACAGGGTAACAAGCCTTGTGGATAGTGGGGAAGCAGATGACATAGTATATTTTGACTGTAGTAAGGCTTTTGATATTGTCTCGCATGACCTTCTCATAAACAAACTAGGGAAATATAACCTAGATGGAGCTAATATAAGGTGGATGCATATGTGGTTGGAAAACCATTCCCAGAGAGTAGTTATCAGTGGTTCATAATTAAGCTGGAAAGGCATATTGAGCTTGGTCCCACATGGATCAGTTCTGGGTCTGGTTCTGTTCAATATCTTCATTAATGATTTAGATAATGGCAGAGAGTGTACATTTATAAAGTTTGTGGATGATACCAAAAGCTGGGAAGAGTTGCAATTGCTTTGGAGGATAGGATTAAAATTCAAAATGATCTGGATAAACTGGAGAAATGGTCTGAAGTAAATAGGATAAAATTCAGTAAGGACAATTTCCAAGTATTCCACTTAGGAAAGAACAATCCCACAGATGCAAAATTGGAAATGACTGGTAGGATGGAGTACTGCTGAAAGGGATCTGGTGGTTGTAGTGGATCACAAGCTAAGTATGAATGAACAGTGTTACACTCTTGCAAAAAAAGCAAACATCATTCTGGCATGTATTAGCAGGAGTGTTGTAAGCAAGACACTAGAAGTAATGATTCCACTCTACTACATGCTCATAAGGGCTCAACTGGAGTATTGTGTCCAGCTCCGCTTAATACATTTCAGGAAAGACGTGGACAAATTGGAGAAAGTCCAGAGGAGAACAATGATTAAAGGTCTAGAAAATATGATTGAATAGGAAAGATTGAAAAAACTGGGTTTGTTTAGTCTGGAGAAGAGAAGACGGAGGGGGGACATGGTAACGGTTTTCAAGTACATACAAGGTTGTTACAACGAGAAGGATGAAACATTGTTTCCCTTAATCCATAAGGATAGAACAAGAAGCAATGGGCTTAAAATGCAGCAAGGGAGATTTAGGTTAGACATTAGGAAAAAAAAACTTCCTGTCAGGATAGTTAGGCACTAGAACAGATTGCCTAGGGAGGTTGTGGAATCTCCTTCTTTGGAGGCTTTTAAGAAGAGGTTAAACAAACACATGTCAGGAGTGGTCTAGTTATTATGTAGACCTGCACTGAGTGCAGAGGACTGGCCTAGATGATCTATTGAGGTCACTTCTAGTCCTACATTGCTATGATTCTGTACTACAAAATGAAAAAGAGCAGTGCATTCTGTATGTACAATCCCTTCTGTCATCACCAGAGTGGTGTGAGTGCTACTCATTCAACTCTATTTTCTATGAAATATTCAAAAAACAAAAAAGAAAGTTAATTTGTTGAAATTCACTGTTTTGCCTTCATGGTAGAAGGCAGCAGCGGAATATTGTTCCTTTAGCCTTGCTGATCCGGTTCTGTGAATCCTGTATTTATAGTGAAGGAAAATCCCCTTCTGAAGATCCCCTTTGTACCAAGGGACCGTCCGAATTCAAATATTTGCGTGTATTCCGAGGGGCAGGGAGGGGAAGATAGAGTGTAACCTCCTCAGAAGTAGGTATCTAATTTTATTATCCACAGTAACACTTAGTACAGCATTATTAAGGAGGGGTGGAGTGAGAAACATTTTTTTAAGAAATAAGTCAAGTCAGCTAGCTGAAGCACAAAACTAGAGGGGGAGGAATCTACTTAGCAATGTATTGAGCATCATTGACTCTTGTTTAGTAGATGGTATTCCATTGCTCTTCCAGCAGTGATAGGTGTGGATTCTGTACAGAAGTCAAAAGGAAAAGGGAGGTGTTGTGGGGTGGGAGGTGTGTGGGGGTAAAGTAGTCCTTAATTTGGGTGGTCTCAAAGACATGTCCTTTCTCATTGGGAAGATGAGAGATACTTACAGAAAAGGGAAACAACAGCATAAATTTTGGTTGTAAATCCTTAATAAATGGCATATATTTCCTACATTTAGAAACTGTCTGAATTTATAGTTAGTAGGGCTTTTGTACATTATCTTCTGAAACTTTGTTTAGGTGAAAAGGAGATTTCTCCACATTGCTTCTACATATATACTGTACAGCATTTAAATCATGAGTAGGAGACATTACACTTTATTGAAGAGAGCACATAATTAAAGTAAAATAGGAAGTAATCCCAGAACTTCTCTTTAGGAAAAAAAAAACATACTGGTTAGTGCTAATTATAGGAACAAAGTATTGAACCCAGCAAACTCACTTTAATTAGACCTTTCTACAGCTGTGGTGTGGGAATCATTTATTTATATATTTGCAATGTATTGGTTGATTTCAAACCCTTCAGATTATATCCTTATATTGTGGAAATGCTATTTTAACTTTTAAAAAAAGATCATTGCAGAAGGTTATTTTAGTTATAAAATACTTTAAAAGAGACATATCTTAATGGGTTAATATTTCCATAGTCCAGTACCAATTTACAGATGTATTAAGCAATACCAGGTATTTTATTTGATAACAGCATTAAGAGCTAAATTGCAGACAAGTATAGCGAACATCATGTAAACTGAATTATTTCTTTCCAGTGCAACTACCCCCCGGAGAAAGGTGGTAGCTGAGAAATGTATATTTTGAGTGTGTGTACTACAGAAATTATAGCTGCTAGCAGTATCTCACTGCAGGGAGAAAATTAAAAGCAAGAGAGGAGAAAAAGGTCATGTGACCCACCCAGAGGTCTGTTGTGCCCATTCACAGTGTTAGCAAAGCTTCATTTCCAGAAGGGGTCATTGTACACCAGTCATAGCCCCTTAAGAGAGGGAGATAAAATGGACAGCATTTAAGAACACCTACACATTCCATCATGTGTAACTTGTGCAATACATACTCTGAAAAGTGACTTACCTGTACAGTAAGTAGTGAAGAAAATGTGTACATATTTGATATAGTATAGTACTTGTTCACTTGTATGTGTGCATATGCATGGAAGTTGGACACAGATAATTTTTAATCTCTTAATCGTTCCCCAGGATCAGTTGCAGTAACAAAGGTTTGGGGATTAACTCGTGTGATCTCCATCTCTAACAAGGGAAAATCGTGTGAACCAGGAAACTCTAGGTCTTCCTATACATCTACCTTCAGTCAAGAGACATGTATAGTATTCTCATAAATGATAGACTAGTGGACTAGGTTGAAGATATATGGTTTATGACTGCGGACAAGCATGACCTTACAATACATTATATAATCACATTATCTATTTATAAATAATCTTTGTTTTAGGAGTTGAGTAAGTCTACCAAAGAGAAGACTGCATCTGATAAAAAGAAGCTTGATCTTTACATTGCCAGCATTTATGTGGAATCTGTTTTAAATGCATAGTGGCATGTCATCATAATTACAATGAGTAATACCTATTAGTAGGATACCTCAGTGGTCAGACTTGGTCAGTTTTGTTTACTAATGATTTTAAGAATAGCTTTACTTATAGAATAATAATATTTACTAATATCACAGGCATTTGACATATTGATGGGGGGAAGTACAATACTTGCTCATATGTACTGTATTGTATTGACTTTTTCAAATAAGAGAGACTAGAGAGTTTTCCTTTCAGTTTTCTTGTAGGTTTCCAGGCAGTGGGTTATAATTATCCAAGTGCTGATTGAGTCAAGCTTTAATTAGACTCTTTGGGTGATATCCTACAATACTACTTTTGCCACTGACTTATGTTTCAATCTTTGTTTCTATCCCTCAAATCTAGGTAGGGTTAATAAGTGAGTAATTCCAAGAACCTTACTGGGTTGTTACATATAATTCTTGGAATTACTCACTTATTAGCCCTACCTGGATTCAAGGGATAAAAACCAACCACTGCTTTTATTTTCCACAAATAATCAAGTGATTTATTTTGGCATAAGAATCATAAAGCAACTGATCATTAAATTAAGATCTGGACGGTACCAACCGTTAAAGAACTTGAAGATGAAAGTAAGCAGCAACTAGAGGATTTGAATAATTATTCATCTCAAGGAATCAAAAAAAATATCCTAATATAAATCATAGGAGCACTATAAATAAGACCATGGAAATTGTTATATTTAAAAACTATTAATCCAATGTGGGTCCTTCTTTGTCCCGATCTGGTGGCTGGCCACATAAGAAGAGAAGTCTGCTGCTGCCTCTGTGTTAATATATGTGGTCCTCTAGCTCACATAGCAGATGATTATATTGTCAGATGGAGAGATTCCCAATCCCTGAAGATGACCAGTCAAGAGGATGTCATTATACCACAGTTACAGAAGGTCATGTTCAGACCAACATGGAGTATTGAATCCAATTCTGAAGAACTTAATTCTATGCAGATGCATAAATTCTGGAGAAAGTCTAGAAAAACATTAGTAAATTGATCAGAATATGATGGGTTGTATCAATCCTGCCAAAATAAAAACGTTAAGCCTGCACTATATTTTGGATAATATGAGACTATATATATTTTTTCTATTGAATAAATACCTGAAGGGTATCTCAAAGTCATTGGTATGGATCTGTTTTAGGAAAATGTGGACATTCTTGGAAATTTGAGTTAAGCACAGAGAGGCTGTCTTCCCACCTCATCCAGAGGGTAATGAAAGGCTGGAATTAACAGACTCTGGAAGTCTTGACATGAGCTACATGATTAGGATTCAAGAAAAAAATACGGACAATGTAGCGACTCAAATGTCAGCTTTGTATGAATGGGATTAGATTCTTAATCATGTTTCCCCCCCACCTACACAGGGTAACACTGATCACCGAATTAAAGATGAATGACATTTCCCCCCCTAAAGCATAATAGCCTCTCCCTCCTTTTTTAAAAATCTTTCAATGCAGCATTGAGATGGGGGTTATTTGCCTTAACATGCAGGGGTTCTTGCATTTGTTTTGCACCTTAGTCATGGTTCTTAGTAAAATACAATAGGTGAAAGAATCTTCTGTTCTCCCAAGGATATTTTCAAAAGATTCTTTATGGCGTTAGTATGATTGTTCTAGAGCTAGAAACAGACTTTTAAAAAATACTGGTTATGATGCTGAATGCACAGTTAATGTTTTGTATCTGGAAAGCTGATCCTCATGGGTTGCTGTGTACAATTTAAGTAGCAACAGAGGGTTTGCAACAGGCCTAGCTAAGAGTTGCTGCACACTGATTCTTGGCAAGAGTGTCAGTTCTGTGCATGCCAAGTGCCTGTTAAAACAAGCAGAGGTTACTGTAGCAGAAGTAAGATATCTGATTTTTGTTTACATACCCATGCTCATAGCAGGAACAAAAAGATCTCACATTAATACATTTTGAATTTCTTGCTAGCCTTTTGTCAGTTGTATATAATTTGGCAAAAGAAAATACTACCATTAATTATTATTGAATTGCTTAATACTGAGGGATAAGAGCACAAGCTGTTGGACCAATACCGAACCTAAGCAGAGTAAGACAAATTTACAAAAAAAAATTTATCAGGGACATGGCATACTTTTTGAAAGCTGTAGGATGTTGGTATCCCATTCTACAGTAGTGAAATTCTATCTTACATGATTTTAAATGACAGGCCAAAAATTATATTAACATACATAAATAAACCTGTCAGAGTATTAAACTTGAAAAAAATGTAATTTTTTAAATTGTATCATATTTTAATTGCTACTTGTGGGATTTGTTTACTGTTCAGTCATGTCACTCAGAGTAGACAATAAAAATTGATCATTAACTTCTTGCCATTGTCACATTTTTATATCCCTGTACTGGATACTGTACTTTGAGCAGGGGAGTAGGTGACCTCCTGAGGGCTCTTCTAACCCTAATATTCTATGATTCTGTTATTCTACTGTAAAAACCTGCAGTATCTGGGCAGAAAATGTTGGAGGGGAAAGATACTCTGTTTCTTTCTTTTATCTATTTCCACTGGGGTTATTTTAAATTAATTTCATGGAATCATTTCTCTTGATTCTGGATTTTATAAAAGCTTGTTTTTACAAAAGGTATATTTTGGGCCAAGTTTGACCCAGTGCTGTTCCTTTAATTCCCTATGTTAGGAAAATACCAGTTATTATAATAGATCAGAGCAGCAGTCTATTTAGTCCAGTTTTTTGTGTTTGCTAGCAGCCAGAACCATGTGTTTCAGTGGAGAGTACAATGTGTGTTCTCATTTGTGCCAGCTCCCTTTGAGGTATCCAACGCCTAACCTGGACCATTACTGTCTAAACAGTCTGGTTTGCCGGAGAATGAAGGTTGAATGTGACAGTGTTCTTCTTTTGATCAAGATGCTGAAACTCTGCACAGAGACATTGATTGATTCCTGCAGATTCACTGGGGCCGGTGTGGCTTGTTAATTCCACCCAGGATATAATAAGGGAATTGGGAGCAATTTTTTTCTTTAAGCAGAGAGGAGTTTTAGGATACAGAGGTTTCCGTAGGGAACACTAGACACAGCCAAGTTTGGGAAAAAAACTTAGTCCAAGGTTCATGTTTAGGTTATTGTCTGAGTTACAGATAAAGCCAGACCCAGGAAAGCAGGAAGTTTGGAATAAATTTGGTATGTGTAGATGCTCTCTAGATCAGGCTAACAACTCCAGCTGCATAGACTGTCCTTTACACAAATGTGCAAGTAGGGCTGGAGTTCCATGAGGGTTGTTAACCCTGCCCCACTCACTGGGCATGTATGCAGGGTTAACAATAATCTAGCCTTCAATGTTTTGTAACTGAATCTTCAGGTATAGTCATTTGCATTTGTTTGTGCAACTCATTGGGAAATGTTCTCCAAGACTGCTATTTTCAGTTCTCATGTATCCACAACTGATGTATCTGCTTCAACCGATCTTATTTTTATTTATTTTTTATTTGACTTGTTACTTTTCATCTTTAGAAACTCAGCTAATTCTTTTTTGAGGGGAGGGCATGGGAGAGATAGATGCGTATGTTTTGGTACCTTAATTTTCATACATGGTTTAAAATAAATAAGAGATGTGCCCAAACAGTAAAACTCATATAATGATTTTTAAGTTTCCCAATGTTTAGGGGATCTTCAGGTCTAGAATTGTGGTTCTCTTTGAAAAGGTACTTGATCTGGTTAGCAGAACTATGTCAAAAGTCTGTTTCCATGGATAAACCTCAGGAATCAGTTCAGAAAATTCCCAAGTTTTGATCGTTGTGTCTGGAAAACTGGAAAGTTGACTTGCAGGATTTCCAGTAGTCAGCTTTGAGTCGTGCCTCACATGAGATATTTCTGCACTTCCATTCCAGTCCTGAGTGGAATTTGTGAATGCAAAGGTGCCCAAAAATACAAACTAATGGGGAGGAAATAGTTACATTCATACCATGTCAGTTTCTGTCATCCTTACTTATGCTGAATAGTACCTTATTCCACAACCCCACTGAGTTGCGCTGCTCATGGGGGAAAGGTACAGTGCAGCTTGGGTGAGGATGGCAGAGGGTGGCCCACTTTTTAAGATTCTAAACAAAGTTCTTTTGGAGTTCAATTTTGCGCAGAAGGTTCTGGCTAGTTCTCAATTTATTCCAAATACTTGAGGATGGAAGTGATAATACTTTGCAGTTGAAAAACACTCTATTTGTAATCATTCAGAAAGAAGGGGAAGGGTGCTAAAAAGCATATCTACCAGTTGGCGAAAATGGTGAGAGTTCTTTTTTCATTAAACTCCTCACAGCATTTTTTGTCAATTTGTTTTTTACTTCTGTTTGTTTGTTTTTTGCACCCTTCACATTTTGGTTGGCACACAAATTCAAGGCAAATGTCTTCCTTTATCTTGAAATTCCAAACATGGAAGTATTGTGTGCAAGTACCATGACGACCAACTTTAGCAGTTTTGGGTGGTGTATTGCAGACCAAGAAAGAACAGACTCACAAAGTGACTGAGTCAGGCAAGGGCAGAAGTGGACAGAGAATTATGAATTATGGTACCACCCCTGGAAATATCATTTGGAGCCTGGACTAGACCTTGTTGTCTGGCCAGGATGGAATGGAAGATATTTCTATGGTATGAACACAAAAAATGTTTGCATTAATTTTTGTCACATGCTTGTACAATTAGCTTACCTTTTGTCTGTTAAGAAAACTCAGAAAATGTTTTTTGTTTATTTCTCCGTCAGAGTCTAAGGCCAGAAGGGGCCAATAGATTATCAAGTCTGACCTCTTGTGTATCACAGGCCACCAGTCTTTCCTCATAGGTCAGTCTCTAGGGTAAATCCTTAGCTGGTGTCAATTGTTACACCTCCTATGATTTTGATAGAACTATGGAAGTTTACACCAACAAAGAATCTTCTCTTCTTCTATATTTATTGATTTTCAAGAGAACCCAAAAGTAAGCTCCCCATCCTGCTGTCAGAGTCACAGGGTCTGGTCCCAGGTTGTGCACCTTCTGCAGACATGTTCAGTGTGCCAGGCCCCAAGTACCACACAGTTCCACAGTGATAGGCCTGTGGCCTCCAAGTCTCCAAGACTGAGCCCCAAGCACCCGGAAGTGACCCTGCGATGGGGTACACAAACCCCACATTGGAGAGAAAGGGATCAAGGAACAGCTCTGGGCCCAGATGGCCCCACCCAGCCACATTGGCAAAGCCTGCGCAAGCTGGAGGCAGGGCTTTAAAAAGAGGAGCAGGGCAGTTCAGAAGCAGGCAGTGAAAGGGAGCAGGTGGCTGCTCTGAGAAGAAAGTATTGCCCAAGAGCTCATTATCTGGGACCTGACAACACAGGCCTGTGCAAACCCACAAAGGAGAGGCAAATGTCTGAGTGCAGGTCAGAAACCTGATTGCAGTGATGTACCCTTGGAAGCTAAAGGAGACTGGGGTAGGAATAGTTCTGGGATGGCAGCAGTTTAACGCCCCAAGGTGTTGGTTGTAGCTGCCCACCACTGGGCCCTGGTCCAGAACCCAGCGGAGAGGGTGGGCCTGGGACCTCTTACCCCCTCTGAAAGGACATTACCACACCAGGAGTCTTCACCTAGGTGAGAGACCAGCTGGAAAAGGCCTTGACTATTCAAGGGCCCATCTTTCAACACAGTCTCTGTGTTCCAACGGGGAGACACTCTGCCAAAACCCTGCCTGATCACCAGGCGGCCCTGTCTGTGATTGTGCACATTCTGCAGATTGTGCACCTTCTGTTCAGTGTGCCAGGCCCCAAGTATCACACAGTTCCACAGTGATAGGCCTGTGGCCTCATAGTCTCAAAGACTGAGCCTTTGGCACCAGCATCCCCTGTCCCCATGGCTGCCTGTAGCAAATCCAGCCAAACCAGAGTCCTGAGGGAGGCTTCCCCATCCAGGAGGCAATGCTCTCAGTGAGCACTTACAGCCACACAGGCTACCTTTTCAAAACAAGGTAACCCTTTATTAGTTACCTGGCAAACAGAATGTGGAAGTCCGTGGGTTAGCACAGAGAGATGAAGGGTAAAAGTCTCTTCTGGTTAGCCCGGAGCTACAGCCAAAAGCTGTAGTGAACCCCTGCTCTTGCTCTGTGTATCCCTCATTCTCATTTGTCGGTCTCCAAGTGAAAGAGCCCCCAGCTTCCTTCAGAAGTCCCCCACATCACAACTTCCAGTCCTTTGTTATTGAGCTGGGGGTCTGTGCCCTGCTTCTCTGATGAAAGGTGGAGAAATACATCTCCCTCTGGGTCATTGGTTGCTAGGGGTCAATGTCCTGGTGACTGGGTTTTCTGTTGTCTTCTTGGATACTGATATTGGTTCAGCCGTTACTGCTCCTTTCTTTAATGACACATTCAGACTCAGAAGCTAGGTGACACACATACCTATCTCTCTTAGCCTGCCCTGTGAGCAGACTTAGTTCTTCTCCCTCTTCCCATCACCCCGGTAGCAATACAACATATAGGGAAAACAGAGGCACACACAGGATTCATAAAAATATTTCAGAAAACTCTCACTTCATCACACCTAGTCCATATATTGCCCTCAATTTTTCATTGCTTTTTGATTTCAATGGGTGGATCTGCTGTGAAATTGAGGGCACAGTATAGCATTGTTTGTTTAATATCTTTCCCATTAAATACAGATCTAAATGTATGTAGTAGTTAGGAGAGATGAGGTGGGAGAGTCATTGTTTTGTTGAGGGGAGACTGAGAAGTGAAGAGAAAAACAAGACAAAATGGCCCTGGTAACATATAAAACCAGGAATTTTAAATAAAGGAGAACAAAGGAGACAAGAGTTGAAAGCAAAAGATGATAAAAAAAAAGCAGCAGATGGGGATTTTTCAGAATCAAAGTACTAACAGAAATAACAGTGCTTTGTTTTCATGTATTGCGTGGCCTTAAAGCTGTGTTAGGCTAAAGTGTCCTTTTTATCAGAGCAGTGGGTGTTACAGAGATTATTTCAGTGGCGAGTCTGTGCAAAGATGAATGTGCTCTGTTTCCCTCTGCTGATTAGCACAGTCCCAAATGGCAAGTGTGATAAACCTTAGCCTTTTGATGCCCTTTTTTTCCCTTCAACTCAGACTTTGAGATCACAGGGTACATTTTTTCTAACAAGACATTGGCGTTTTCCCCTGAATTCTTCGTAAATCAGACATTTAGAATACTTAAGACTCTGTCCTTCTATTTCCTTTGTTTCCATGGAATCTATAGAACATTTAAAGTATTCCAGGATGCCCTGCCAGCGCAGAAAACCATTATCAGATTTTCAGTCTCTTGTGCCTCACTTAGATCTTCTGAGGTATATTGCGTTGCTGTTTTCAGCTGAGCAACTCTGCACGAGGAGCTCTTAAACGATGGCTTCTAAACTTCCTATATTCCTTTGATTTCACACTGTGTCTATTTTTGCATCTTACTGACATTTGTAGCTCCCTTGAGGCAAGTGCTACAGCATACACACCATCCACAATCCCCACAGTTAGATAATCACCAGTTTGGATACCTGAGACTACTCAGAGGCAGAAGTCTGTCTGAAGAAAAAAAAATTGTTTAAGGAAGTGTTCTCCTCCAGCCCAATGGAAAAGCATCACAGGAAAGGCTGCATGTCCAGTCATTTTAAATATGTATTTTGCCATTTTACTTCACTGGGGGACAGGATTTGGGTCTGAGGACACGAGACACAGACCATCGTTGGGTCATTTGGCATAGCGACACAGCATGATTCAGTCAGTACATTACAATCAATCTCATTTCAAAAGGTGGCACTGAAAATATATTAAACCCTATTCATAGTGCTATATATTTCTTTTGACACACACAGCATTTTAATTTCATTATTGTAGGGTTGTTTGGTTTGTTTGTTTTTAATCTTGGTCTGTGATGTGCCATTTGACTCTTTCCTAATGTTCTGAACTACAACAATCAGCTGCTCATTGTACCTATTGTGACATAGCACGTATGTATGTTACTGCATTATGTACTAGTACAGTCTGAGCATTATTTCTGTTTGCTTCACGAAAAGAGTTTATGTTGCTAATATGTGATAGGGTTGTACTGCACTTAACCTTGAATTCCAATGTAGGTATGCCACAAGCTGAAATGGTGCTGGAAAAGTTGAGATGTTGCAGTTCAGGACTATGGTGTCTGGCAGAGAGCTAAGGAGACGACTGTACAATATGAAGTATAGACAAGGCTCAGTTAGGCCAGGAATTAACTAAAAGTTTAGGGGCTAGTTAATTTTATAATAATATTTGGTTTTATTGTTTCCCATGGACCTACTAATGCTATTTGGTGGTTTCTCTTCATAGTTGTGAACTGTTTTTATACATATCTTCTTATGCACTTTGAGGACAGAAGTGCTGAATGCTTACTAGGAAATGCTTAGAACTGTCAGCTCCAATGATATCCTCCCATAATTTGCTAAGCCCTGTGCAGGATTGGCATCCTTATTCTGTTTCTCTTTCACCTTGTGTTCCATTTTGTTGTGGTGCTGTTTAATCAAGTATTAGGGAGATTTTTTTCTCCCCACCCCCAACCCATAGAGATAGGAACATTAATGTTTAAATCTAATTGATTTGTACCTTTCTGCTAATATTTGTAAACATTTAGTGAGTGGGTGGCCTCAAATTGGTAGAGCAACATTTTGCAAAGTATAATATTCTAAAAACTCCTTTTGAGCTGCCAATATCTCAAACTGCTTAACCTGCTGGACAGTGCCTTTGCCAATCAGATCAAAGTACTTGCAGGAGCAAGTACAAAGCTACCTGGTGAACATTAAGATCTTTACCTGCTCCCTGCTCCCCCCCCCCCCCCCCCCGCAGTATTGTGGATGTTTTTACATTGGGTTCTTAGTACATCTAGGGCATCTTACATCAAAGTATCTCATAATGCTTTGCTAACTATATAGACTCTTATTCCATGACCATCACTTGGTAGAAGCACAACCCCTCTCCCTTTAAATGGGATTTTGGGGATGTTAATGTAGTTAGGCTAGGTCATTCTAATCTCTTTGTGAAATGAGCTGTACAGTTTCTGAGAAAGTTTTTGTCTTCTGTGCATCTGAGCCTGACTCTTAACATTGACAAGTAACTTGGGGATAGACCAATGGAGATTTTTGAAAATGAGGATTGAACCCTTGAATGTGACCCAGTTTTCAACACCTGTGAAGAGAGTGGAGGGCTATGGTGATGGGCCCTTGCGGGACCTGTATTACTGAGTAACAGTTGCAGGTTTTATTAGGTTGGAGGCTTAATTCCTAGGTAAGCCTTTGAAACCTGGGGAGAAAGGTAAGGTCATTATAGGCACTACAGCAGCACAGGTAAGGCACTGTAGTGCCATAGTGTAGATGCCTCCCAAAGTGACAGAAGGGGTTTTTGTGTTGCTGCATGGAATTCCCCTGATCTCAACAGTGGTAGCTAGGTCAACAGAAGCATTCTTTTGTGCAACTAGTGAATCTACGCTGGGGGTTAGGTATAGCTATGGGATTTCACACCCCGGGGCAACGCAGCAGGAAGTGTAGGCAAGGCCCAAACGTTATGAGACACAGATAGGCTAAGACAGTGGTTCTCAACCAGGGATATGCCTACCCCTGGGGGGGTACGCAGAGGTCTTCCAGAGGGTACATCAACTTATCTAGATATTTGCCTCATTTTACAACAGGCTCCATAAAAAGCACTAGTGAAGTCAGTACAAACTAAAATTTCATACAATCACTCGTTTGTAGTACTCTATGTACTATACACTGAAATGTAAGTACAATATATACAGTCCAACTGATTTATTTTATAAATATATGGTAAAAATGAGAAAGTCAGCAACTTTTCAGTAATAGTGTGCTGTGACTTTTTTTTTTTTGTATTTTTATGTCTGATTTTGTAAGCAAATAGTTTTCAAGTAAGGTGAATCTTGGGGGTATGCAAGACTCCTGAAAAGGGTACAGTAGTCTAGAAAGGTTGGGAGCCACTGGGTTAAGGGACTTGAGTGAGATCATCCATGGAGTTCTACCCCCCTATCACTTGCCCTAAATGCTCTGCCAGATATGCCTGATTTTGATCTCCATTGGATTTAAACGGATGAAATTCTATTTTGCAGTAGAATAGCTCCTGATTTACACATGTGATCAGAATGAGGCTGGCATTTAGTGAGATAAAAAGCAATAAACCTGTAGTACAACAAAAAGCAAATACAATAGAAAATTGAGCTGATAAAATAAGAATGAATGTCTGCATTCTTTGCATGCTAAGCCACGTGCAGGCTTCACATATGAACAGAACCCTCTAAACATTACTTGTTATAGGGATCAACAAGGTTATCCATTTACCCGGATTGAAATCTTGGCCCTACTGAAATCAGTGGGAGTTTTGCCATGACTTCAGTGAGGCTAGGATTTCACATCAGGTTTCTACTTTCTGTAGAAACATTCTGTATGTTTAGACACTGACCTAGACTATTCCAGTATGGGAATTAGCTCCTGCTACTTAAACATTTATAAGATTTGTCAAGGTCAAACAAGAAATCATTCTTCAACTCTCTCTATTTATACTGTTACTTACTTTTATCTCCCTCCCTTCCCCAATAGCCAGTGGATTACTGGCAAAGATAGCTATAAAATCAGCCAATTCAACAGTAACAGCATAACACTCTCTATAGCACCCAGCACAGTTTTTCTATGCATTTGATATTTTTATAAGGGATGAAATAGGGCTATTTTGTAAAACTGTAGGACACAAGCAGGGTTCGTTTCACATTTATGGTAGATATATGTTTATAGATGATCTTTCTCGCTGTACTGAGAATAAATGCCAAATTCCAGCTTGAGCTGGGAAGGAATGATGTTTCTTAAGTACTTTATCACAGCTCTTCAATTTGTGGCCTTTTACAGCCACCGTAAATTGACTGTAAATCAGGAAAAGACCTTAATATGCCAATGGAAACTGCAAAAATCTGCCTGAAAGAGCAAAGTTCCCCAAAAGTAACCTAAATAGGAAAGGGATTTAACATTTTTAAGTCAGTGTTTAAAGTGTGGACTGCAGTGTCAGCTCAATTCTGGGTACTGACACTTTTTAGAGTGATCCAGAAGAATTATCTATTAGAACTAAGTGTTGCTAGGATTCAAGTCCTTTCCCTGATGATCTCATCAAGCCTTATCAATTACACAGCTTTCTCACTGCCTAATTTCTTTCAATGACACTGTTTTATTTCATTCAGACGAATTTTCCAATTTCGTTTTATAAAATGAGCAGTTTTACAACATCTCAAATGTAACTTCTATATGAACTCCATGAAGTACTAGTTAATTTCATGTGGATACCTCGGTGAAATCTTTCCAGCTCCACAATTGATTATTGTGGACTGAATGTGGTTTCGCAGTGGAAAATACACTACAGGTAGAAGGAGAAGGGATTTGAAAAATTGAGTGTGGCGGAGATTTGAAGAGGTTGCATAAAGGGACACTCACCTCTTGAGTGTCTCAGAGCAGCAGTGGGAGGTAGCACAGTCCTTTTCTCATTCTCCAGTACCCCCTACAGGCTGCCAGCTAACCTTGGAGGGTCTTCAGTGGCTTGGCCATCTGGCAAGTCACAAAGTCTGAATGAACTCCTTCCAGGTATTAAAGAGTCCAATACATCAACAGTCTATTTGTGTTGCTAGGGTGTTCAGTTCCAACTCTTGGCCCTTTAAATTCATCTCTTTGTTCAGGCTTCCAAATAAGTTCTGTCTCATTTTGGGTTTTAGGCAACTTTACCTGTGGCCAGTAGCAGAACCTGGGTCCACCAACTACTCTGGGTTCCAACCCAGGGACCCTATGAAGAGCAGCCACATACTGCTTGATTCAATTTGTTGCTGCTTCTTACCTGGGCTGCTTCATTACTGGTCCCTTTAGCTTCACCCTTACCTCAGGGTCAAGGTTCTTAGTCCTCTCTCTCCCTGCAAACCCAGCTAGACAAATGCAGCTAGAAACAAACTCTGGCTATCTCCTGAGTTCCTTTTGCCAGAGGACAACCCTGCTTTGCCCCTCTGGTCCCAGCCATGAACTGACCTGCTAAGGACAGGCAGCTCCTTTAATCTGGGCCAACAGGGCCCTGATTGACTGTTACTAGCCCCTCTAGCCGTTGGAGGACTGGGTCTCTGTGGTTTCCAAAATAGTCGAAGTGGAGACTCTCCTCTAAGCAAGCTTGGAGGACTCACCTTTGTTGCCTTTTTTTCCTCTCAGCCTGTTGCTTTTTGGGTTGGAGTGTAACAGGGCTGTGGGGCCTCCAGCAGGTAGCTGCTGAGGCCAGATACATCCTGTCTCAGGTAGCTATAGAGTATAATATTTTTCTTTGACCTGCTTAATCCAGAGCATATAAAACAGGGACAAGTGGAAAGAAACAGTGTGGAGTCAAATGCATGAAGTCCTTCACTTCAAAAGAATTATTTAAAAAACAATGTATCAAAATAAAATGAGCTAATAATTCACATATGCTAATATATCTGTAAAACATAAGAGAAAGCATTGGCTTCTCCATAAAATAAGTGGAGTAGAGGCACTTGAATTTTTCAGTTTTCCTAGATCTTATCATTTGCACTTACAAAATTAAATTGGAATAAAAATAAAAATTCCACAGTGTTACAGGGTACAGATTTCTTCTGCAGAACCAACCAGTTCATAAGTGTTGGAACCCTCCATGGAGATGCTCACTAATGTCTGCTGATTATGACAGAATTAGCTTGTTAACTCCCACAAAGCAGGGTGATGGGAGTGGCTTTTTGGAAAAAGTAGAACTGGGCTGGAAGGGGTAAGTTTGGACTCAGTACAGCAAGTATAGATTCTGTTCTGTACATAGAAACATGAAAGTTTATTTGTATTTCATTAAGGCTAAATTCTGCATTGCTCAAACACCTTGATTTAATGAGATAAGGGCACCATTCAAACTAGCTGTGAAACAGATCATGTTTTCGTGCATGATTTCCAGGTCCACTGCACAAAGAATTTTATCCTAATTCAGTGGCTTGCCACTGGGGTTCATCCAATAACTTCAACAGAGCTATGGTGTTTTACATGAGCTTAGTATCTAGCCCAAACATTGACATTATTGAATTCATTAGAGGACTTGATTTGATTTGGGGTATACAGTATTAAACATATCATGCCAAAGGCAAATTATGATGTTGGTTACTTCCCTGCTGCCTCATTGACTCAATGGTCAAAATGCAAGTAGCATATAACGCATAGTGTTCATTTTCTTCTATCTGTTCTTTTCCTCCCAAAGGACTATTTAAATCTATATATTAGTCAAGTACAAACACAGAGTAAAATTCAGGTCAAGTCAAGACACTGGAATTTGCAACATGCTTAGCAAGTCATAGTTCAATGACCTAATAAATGGGACAAAAAAAGACACATGATATTTCAATAATAACATGGAATAATTGTTTCCTTTAACTTCCAACATAGTCTTAAAAAATGGCAGAGCAGATCTGGGTGTGTTCTAATGTTGCTTGAATGTGTATAGTGGGTATATTGTAAAATCACTGTCTTCCATTAAACCTATGAAGTTTTTTAAGGGTAGCTGAATTACTTTGAGGACTTATCTGACCATAGCTCTGTGTATCATATTTCTGTTAGTCCACCTAATTGTGATTTCCTCTATCGTGCCGTCCCTTGTCCTGTCTCTTATGATGGCTGCTGATGGGGCTTGATGTAGCTTGTGATGACTCAGCATTTGTAAATAACCCAGAAATTACATAGGATATCCAGAAAGTAATTAAAAGTATTTGTCCAGCTGCAAGTAGATAACTTGTTAGTACTGTATTGCGCGGCCTCTTTCCTTTCTATTTACTGTCGTACATCACTGGTACATGCTACAAATTAATCTCCTTCCTTCTGGTCTGTTGCCTGATTCAAAGCTCCTTTTGTGTGTGTGCATTTCCAATTATAATAATACATACATTTTATACACCATTTTAATCACTTGAAAGTCTGCATTAGTCTTTTAATTATTAATAAGGTGAAATCTATTGATTTCCTTCAGTTGTTCGAACATGAGTCTGGCCTAATCCCGCCTCAGGCTTGAAGGGCACTGAGATGAACAGCAAATCCTTGAGCTAAACATTAATTTCATGGGATTTAAAATGTGCGTCAGTGGGGCACAGTGGGGTATCTTTTTGTTTCTCCTGAAGGGGTCTTTTCTTTTGCCTTCTTTTTCCCTTTCTCAAATCTAAATATATTTTGGAAGCTAAATTTTGTTTGTCACAAGAAAGAATGCCGATGAAAATCAGTCAGAACTTTGCAAGAAGGAGTCAGAGTAGTTTGGAATCTGCGAAAGTAAATGATTTGTTGTTTAAGACTACTCAATTTATGTGCATTTCTATACATAGCTGATGAAAATAGCCTTGTGGTGCATACGGTTGCACTATTGAATCTGAGAAGTCATACAACTGGTAAACCATTCTGGCTATGTTAATTATACCACAAAATGAAAAATGCGGTAAATAATATGATAGTGTGTGTGTATGGGTTATCCTGCGATTAATGTCAAATGTTATCTTTTGTGTGAAGGACCTTGTTCACTAAAGCCACTGTCTCAGCTGCAAATCAGTGGTTTGATGCAATTGACATGGTTTGTCTTTTTAATTGTTCTGTACCTATGACCCTAATTACTAAAATTTGGCATCCACCCCTCCTACAGTAGCCAAATGATTCGACTATTCTCCATTTTTCTTTATCAATCTAATTTTCTTCGTTGTTAACACAGAGGGTCTTTCATGCTGAATTAATAGAAAATCTCCTTTGTGAGATGCATGGTTTGAATCCAACCTTAAAAACCCAAACAAACAAACAAAAACACAACCTCCAGCAAGCCATATCAAATTTAAAAACAAACATGATAAAAATATGCATTAACAAGAAATGAGACATGATTGGTTTGGTGCTAATTTGATGCCATCCTAGGTGTATTTCTTGAAATCAGTATCAGACCTCTAAGCTTTGTTCCATTCTCTTCAGAATTTCTAATCTCTGAACAGAGCCTTTCCAACTGCTCAGATTCCCTGGTCTTGGGGACTTAATTTCCAAAATGATATAACCGTTTCAGAAAGCATCCATGAATATAACAGGTTCAAAGGGGCAAGTATCAGCACCTCAGTTGTGCCATGGAAGACAATATCCATCTTCTCTGAAGAGGCATAGTATTTTCCCATGCTGCCACTAAAGGGAAACCTCCTTTGGGACCTTGTTAGATGCTTTCATGTGAAGACCATTTGACCCACTTATGATTAGTGAGCAGGCTTAGAAGGCAGTAGTTGTTGCGGGATGCCTTTGGCTGATAGCCTCCCCCTTTCTGTAGTAGGAGACAATTCTCAGTGGAATATATTATGGATAATAATGGGGTAAAAATGTCAGTTAAAAGGAGGGTGACGGATGGAGCTCCTATTTTTAAAAAAATTCTACAATAGGTGTACTTTCTTATTTGCTGCAATGAAAGGAGTATTAGGCATTAGGATAACTTTTGAAGTAGTTTCTCTTTTTTTAACCGATAAAATCTGTTCTATCATTTTCAAAAATGCTATGAATGACTATCATGTAATACACACATGCAAATTTATGGCAAAATGTATCATAGTTTTTAACAATGAAATCCCTTTATTGTAATGCAAATATGTCTAATCTATGAGAGGAAATAAATTAATACATTAAAAAAAATCATTAATTTTTTTGTGCCTCAGTTTTTGGGTTCCCAATGTTAAGACAGCTGGTGTCTGATTTTCAGAGTTGCATAAATCTGATAGCTTCCACTGTAGTCAAGTTCTTTGTTATAACAAAGAAAATTGGATTAATAAAGGGTGGAGGTAGGACTGCAAATGCTTCTGAGTAGTATATATTTCAGCTGTCAGTGGAGAAGATGAAAGAAAAGGCAGCCAGACAGTGGAGAAACCACAATTGGAGCATAAATAATATTTCATAAGCCATGCATTTTTATAATAGTTACTTCATTTCCTCCTGGCATATGAGATGATTTAATTTCATTGGTCACAATGATGTTTCTTGGCCAAAATTAAAAATCTCATACTTTTCCATGGTTATAGTTGTATTATTTTGACACAATATACAGTAATGCCTACATTTTCAGATCTATTCACTAATTTTCTGTGTCTTGGAATTGGGGTGCCCAGTTTAAGACACTTTGTGTCTAATGATCAAAAGGGTTGAGAATCGACCATAACCCCCTTATTTTTTTCCATAACACAGTGATGCTAAACATAACAGGGTATCAGAATTACCTGATTTCAAATTCATCATGATCTATGTCCGTGAAAACCAATGTCCATGTAGATTTTCTTTTCCTGAACAACTCTGAATAGGCAACAAAATAGCATACACAAGAGTGATATGGGGATACTGTAGGAGCCCTAGTGCCCGATATACAAGCTCAGCAACAGGGGAAAGCTACTGATTAAATATTTGAAGACTTTATCCTTCCATTGGGATTTCCTGTAAAAATTCACTATAACCAGAGTAGTGAATTTGAGAATTAACTGTTCTACAGACTTTGGGAAGGTTTCTGACTCCTGATCCAATCTCTATACACTACGTGCATATGGACTGTATATGACAGTCACAAGGATAGACTCCAGGGCTGCTCTGATTTCAGCCCTGAATCAGCCTAAAATTTGGCGGATGTACAAGTGATGTAAAGATGACCGTGCCTCCACTCCTCTGTACTTTTCCTCGACTGCCGGTGATATGTTGTGCTTCTGTGTTCTTCCTCTCAGGCGATGCAGCAAAAAATTTAGCCCTTTGTGAATATAAGGAGATATAAAGCTCCAGTACTTCACTGCCTACTATCCACAAGGAAACCCAGCTGAAAGTTTTAACAGAATGCTGTTACTAGTGTTACAAACATTGATTCAGGAACAAATGTCAACTTGGAAGGACTATCAAAACTAAATTTACCTATTTTTAACCACACTGAGCATGAAACACCTGATTATTCTACATTTTTCTCCTATATGGGTGGTCTTTAACATTACTCATAGCTAACCTCTATGAATTCATACAGGACAATGAACTAATAGTCACATCAAATATGGAGATCAATGGAAAGGACAGTTGGAGAGAGGTTATGAAATTCCTATGACAAACAGTAGAAAATCACTTACAAGAGGGGAAGGTTATTATACCTGTAAAACTGGGAGAGTTTTGCACCTAGAAAGCTATTTGAACATTGGACTCTCCGATCATATTTGGGGGCATCATGTATGTTATCGAAGAGAGAACAGGAAACATCTATAAAAGGTGAAACCCAAAGAGGAATGGTTGTGAGTGAAGTACTTCACCAGAATCTTCTAATTGCATGTGACTGTCTTCCAAATAAGAGTGTAGCTGAAATACCAACCCAAAGGGATAAAATTTGACCATGGAGGCAAAGCAGAGAAGATTCCAGGCTTAAGATATCCAGCAGGATGCCAGAGGAAGACATCTGTAGCTGAATACAGACACTGCCTTGAGGAGATTATTCTGAAAATTGATTACAGCAGCCACCAGAGAGCAAATGCCAGATGCTGCCCCAGCGCACAGGGAACCAACTATCCATGATGAGTCATGAGAGACGGCAGGGCTAGAAACAATGGACATTCCTAGAAAGTGTCTGTACCGCAAAGGAAGGTGGGATTGCAGCATTACCTTACTCTAGCTTGTGCAGGTAATAACTTAAGTACATACCCAGGGTCCCTGGCAAACTTCACTAGGATAGTTAGCCTGCATCAAATCCTCTGCTGGCACATTGGTCACTAATAACATTGTGAGAGGTTTCAGAGTAGCAGCCGTGTTAGTCTGTATTCACAAAAAGAAAAGGAGGACTTGTGGCACCTTGGAGACTAAATACATTTGTTAGTCTCTAAGGTGCCACAAGTACTCCTTTTGTTATTGTGAGATGTGTGTATTAACGCTATTTGAGGAATTATATATATCTACTGGAGTCTGCAACCAAACAAAGGGAGAAGCATTTTTTTTTCCAAACAGGAAGGAAGGTAGTTCTGTCTGTCAAATGTAAATTGAGGATGGTAAAGCCAACACAAAGGAAGCCCTATTTGCATGTAGAGTCCATGGGAAAAACAGGTTGACGAGGGAACTCAGCATGGCACCAGCACACTGAAGAACAAGCAACGGGGGAGAAGAGTCTCATCTGGGGTTGCACACCAAAAAGATACATTTCAAAGATTTATTGGACTATAAAAGAAAAGAAAAATAACCCCTTCCTTATCCATTTCACTGAGGAACACCCTTGGAGGCGGGGGGTGTGATTCATTACGGAATAGATCCTAGATTTGCTGAAATCCAGCAAGCATCTGAGAAAGACTTGAAGGGTGAGAACCTTCTTTAAACAAGGATTGTAGTCTATTAACTTAAGTCTTATTCTCTAGAAAGTGTTATACTTTTGCATTTGTAACCCTTTGTTTCCATTATTCTTACTCAATGCTCATTCAAATCAGTGAATTTCTGTTCATTCTTAATACATTTATATTTGTTTTCACTGTGAATAGAGTACAGTGTCCTGTGTTGACATAAAGTGTGATTCCTGAGTTGTAACCTTTTAGCTGTGTGTTGTATGCTGTGTCTTTGAGAAACAACTTGCCTAGTCATTTCTGTGCATGTCCAGTGACAGGGGTTGGATGCTACATGGGAATGCTCTTCAAAGGGGGTTGGGGTATTGTGGTGCAGTTAAGAAAATCTGCAAAGCAAAATAGGACTGGGAGAGTCCTGAGGAGAGTGTTCATGTGGTTGAAAGGCTAGTGCTGTAAAAAAAGCTGAAACCCAGCTACCACAAGATCAACTCCCTCATATTGATGGCAGGGGAGTAACAAGGTGATTTTCAATTCTGGGCATCCTAAGAAAGTGTCATGCTAGGAGTCTCGGTCTAAAATATTATAGTTGTTCCCTAAAACATGTTTTTATTTATTTGTTAATTGTATATTTTTGGGGGTGGGAGGGTGTTAAAATAATGTGTTTTTATATTTCAAAGATGGGATTTCTATAAAGAAGGGACGTGATGCAAGGTTAGAGAAAAATGAGAATATTGTTTGTATTGATGCTTAAATAAGTCGAGTACAGTGTTATGAATATCTTAAGAACACATTGCAAGCTGTATCATGTTAAGCATTTTGTTCCCACATAAGTTAACGTGGGTAGTTGTTAGAGTTCCAAACTAGACAATTAGGGAAACTGTTCATTGTAGTTCCTGCCTAGCAGACCAGCAGTGCCACACTGGGAAGCATGAGAATGGGAAGCAGAAAAAGGAACCAGGAAGAGAGGGGCTAGTAAGAGTGTGGGAGATGACTAGGCCTTTTACCATGACTGTGGGAATTTTCCCCTTTCCTGGGAAAACAGTTGGGCAGTTAGAGAAGCCCAGTCCAAACAGATCAGGAAGGTGAATCAAGGTTCAAGAGAGTTCTCTACAGAAAAGAGCAGTCTGGCGAGGAAAGTTAAGAAGGCAACAGGAAAAATTACCACATATGACTGGTTTCAGAGTTGCAGCCGTGTTAGTCTGTATTCGCAAAAAGAAAAGGAGTACTTGTGGCACCTCAGAGACTAACCAATTTATTTGAGCATAAGCTTTCGTGAGCTACAGCTCACTTCATCGGATGCATACTGTGGAAAGTTTAGAAGATCTTATTATATACACACAAAGCATGAAAAAAATACCTCCTCCCACCCCACTCTCCTGCTGGTAATAGCTTATCTAAAGTGATCACTCTCCTTACAATGTGTATGATAATCAAGTTGGGCCATTTCCAGCACAAATCCAGGTTTTCTCACCCTCCCCCCACCACACACACACAAACTCACTCTCCTGCTGGTAATAGCTTATCTAAAGTGACCACTCTCCTTACAGTGTGTATGATAATCAAGGTGAGCCATTTCCAACACAAATCCAGGTTTTCTAACCCCCCCCCCCCCCACACACACACACACAAACTCACTCTCTTGCTGGTAATAGCTTATCCAAAGTGACCACTTTCCTTACATTGTGTATGATAATCCAGGTGGGCCATTTCCAGCACAAATCCAGGGTTTAACAAGAACGTCTGGGGGGGCGGTAGGAAAAAACAAGGGGAAATAGGCTACCTTGCATAATGACTAAGCCACTCCCAGTCTCTATTCAAGCCTAAGTTAATTGTATCCAATTTGCAAATGAATTCCTATTCAGCATTTTCTCGCTGGAGTCTGGATTTGAAGTTTTTTTGTTGTAAAATAGCGACTTTCATGTCTGTAATCGCGTGACCAGAGAGATTGAAGTGTTCTCTGACTGGTTTATGAATGTTATAATTCTTGACATCTGATTTGTGTCCATTTACTCTTTTACATAGAGACTGTCCAGTTTGACCAATGTACATGGCAGAGGGACATTGCTGGCACATGATGGCATATATCACATTGGTGGATGTGCAGGTGAATGAGCCTCTGATAGTGTGGCTGATGTTATTAGGCCCTGTAATGGTGTCCCCTGAATAGATATGTGGGCACAGTTGGCAACGGGCTTTGTTGCAAGGATAGGTTCCTGGGTTAGTGGTTCTGTTGTGTGGTATGTGGTTGCTTTTCATGCTTTGTGTGTATATAATAAGATCTTCTAAACTTTCCACAGTATGCATCCGATGAAGTGAACTGTAATGAGAGTGATCACTTAAGGTGAGCTATTACCAGCAGGAGAGCGGGGGGGGGGTGCTTTTGTAGTGATAATCAAGGTAGGCCATTTCCAGCAGTTGACAAGAACATCTGAGGAACAGTGGGGGGTGAGGGAGGGATAAACCTACTTCCTGCTATTCCTACCTACATGCCTCCAGCTTTCATCCAGACCACACCACATGATCCATTGTCTACAGCCAAGCTCTACGATACAACCACATTTGTTCCAACCCCTCAGACAGAGACAAACACCTACAAGATCTCTATCAAGCATTCTTACAACTACAGTACCCACCTGCTGAAGTGAAGAAACAGATTGACAGAGCCAGAAGAGTACCCAGAAGTTACCTACTACAAGACAGGCCCAACAAAGAAAATAACAGAATGCCACTAGCCATCACCTTCAGCCCCCAACTAAAACCTCTCCAACGCATCATCAAGGATCTACAGCCTATCCTGAAGGACGACCCATCACTCTCACAGATCTTGGGAGACAGGCCAGTCCTTACTTACAGACAGCCCCCCAACCTGAAGCAAATAGTCACCAGCAACCACACACCACACAACAGAACCACTAACCCGGGAACCTAGCCTTGCAACAAAGCTCGTTGCCAATTGTGTCCACATATCTGTTCAGGGGACACCATCATAGGGCCTAATCACATCAGCCACACTATCAGAGGCTCGTTCACCTGCACGTCCACCAATGTGATATATGCCATCATGTGCCAGCAATGTCCCTCTGCCATGTACATTGGTCAAACTGGACAGTCTCTATGTAAAAGAATAAATGGACACAAATCAGACGTCAAGAATTATAACATTCAAAAACCATTTGGAGAACTCTTCAATCTCTCTGGTCACTCGATTACAGACCTAAAAGTTGCAATTCTTCAACAAAAAAACTTCAAAAACAGACTCCAATGAGAGACTGCTGACTTGGAATTAATTTGTAAACTGGATACAATTAACTTAGGCTTGAATAAAGACTGGGAGTGGATGGGTCATTACACAAAGTAAAACTATTTCCCACGTTTATTCCCCCCTCCCCCACTGTTCCTCAGACCTTCTTGTCAACTGCTGGAAATGGCCCGCCTTGCTTATCACTACAAAAGGTTCCTCCCCCGCCCCAGCTCTCTGGCTGGTAATAGCTCACCTTACCTGATCACTCTCCTTACAGTGTGTATGGTAACACCCATTGTTTCATGTTCTCTGTGTATATAAATCTCCCCACTGTATTTTCCACTGAATGCATCCGATGAAGTGAGCTGTAGCTCACGAAAGCTTATGCTCAAATAAATGTGTTAGTCTCTAAGGTGCCACAAGTCCTCCTGTTCTTTTCACGAATGACTGTTTTAGTTCTATTGCAATAACGTTCTGTTCAGCTTCTCAAATATGATTTTTCTATGTCTGTATGTTCCTCCCGACTCACCCTTCCATGTTCTGTGTATTATTACAATAACATACCTATAAACATTTCAATAGCAGCAGTTGCAGAAAAGTTCTAGACATCATGTTTCCATGGATGAAATCAGTTATTTTCAGATTACTCCAGTATATGTTTGCGAATGGCATCCTTCACCCTGGAGCCATACAGTTAAGATGACCTAACTCCTGGTGTAGACATCACTAGGTCAATGAAAGAATTCTTCCACTGACCCAGCTTCCAGCTCTCGGAGAGGTGGATGAACTGGTGGCGTAGGTGGTGTCTATACTGAAGTGCTACAACAGCGTGGCTGCAGCAGTGCCGTTGTGCTGCTGTAAGTCTTTCAGGCATAGACAAACCCTAACTAAGTCATGTTTGATAATAGTAACGTTCTTAGTGAATGTCTTATTATCTCTGCCACAGTTCAAGGCAACTGCACCTGTATTTCCCCTCCGTGGTTGAGCAAGGGCACCAGTCTTGTGTTTCAGCTCCCAGCTGTTGTCTCATGCGTGGAGACATGTCTCTCTCCTTTCCGACTGGGGTATTCCGAGGCTGGACAGTTCCCTTGCCTTCACTGTGCATTTCCCAGCAAAGACAGGTCTCTACGACACCTGCTTGATTTCTCTTCAGAGGTGGATAACAATGTAATTGCTACAGTTATAAGTTACTACACACTTATTTCTAAGCATCCCTGGTTTGTTCTTAAGGTAAAAGGCATTACAGAGAAAACATATTAACAATTAGAGAACTTACACTCCTGCTTATAAGCTTACGGGAGTTCATCCCAGCTCGCTTGTGAGCTCTGGCAATACCCCACCCTGGGAGCATCCTTGTGGTTACAAGTTCAATAGAGCTTTAGCTCAGAATAAGCACACTCATAACATATTCAGTTTCGTTTTTATACAGTGCAGGGATCTTTTGAGCTGGAGTTTCCAGAGCAGGTAGTTATCATACAAAGGGTTTCTCTCCCCAGGGCATATCTTCAAAAGGTTGGCTTTAATGGAAGAGAATTTTTATTCCCCTCACCTCAACGTATTTCCTAGGGAAATCCAGATTACATGTATTGTTCCAAAAATACATTTGAATGTAACTTTTCTTTGTATGGAACTTCTTCAGTAGAATCTCAAAATAGTACATAAACATTTCCATTTGTAATATGATGAATTCCAACGGTGTTAACCGTAGTTCAATAAGATTTAACTTAAGAGTAAAATGTATCTTAATTCCACAAGGTTTGTTCAGTATATTACAGGATATTATCAATCTGTGACAATCATGTCCTCTAACAATGCTCTGATTAATGTAAGGATCTGTGCACCAAAATAAAAAACAGAAACAGAAAATCCAACAAACACCTTGCTGATAGCTGCACATTAAATTGCACAGAAAACGTAACTGGTGCACTGGTTTCCCCTTCTAGGTCATGGAAATTCTTGGATGTTACTGTTACATTTCTGGTGGCTTTGGAAGTATGTTAATAGTGCTCCAGTTGGTTAACTACAATCTGATGACCGGTTTTATTTAGATAAATGTTGATCCAAAACCTTTAAGAAGTACATTTTGTTTTTCTGGACGTATCTAGATAGAACATCTAAACGATGCTGGACTGCTGAATTTCCTTTGACCATTATAGCTGTTTTAGTGCATTTTTAATGAGAGATTTACATAGAAAATTATTTGTCCCATTAACTTTTTGACCTTGTTTACCTTCTTGTGTTGTCTTCCCTCTGCAACACTGATTGATTGAACCTTGATTTCATTGTTGCTGCGGATTTCCATCTACTGTATTATAACTGTAGTAATGTCAGTTAATTATTTTGCCATGCAAGTACTGTTTCTGCTTTTCAAAATTAACTTATAAACCCATCCTCTGTTCTCTGTTCATCCCATTCAACATGTTGAGATCTTGAATTTAATATCTATCACAGAGTTCACCACAATGTCATGTGTCTTACAGACAGAGTTTATAGAAGATAACTCATGTCAGATAATAACATCACCATCCTATCCTGTTGACCTCACCCTTTGACCCTGCTGTGGATAGATTGCTGTCTTGCACAGTCACCGTTGCTAAAGTGTTCTGTCCACTGACAATTAGGATAGATGTTCTGAATTTTCCAACATATACAAAATACTTTAGCCAATCAGCAAAAGGCTCTCATGCCATTTGTCTTAATCTTGCCAATTTCATTTTACATTGTTAGGCAACCAAGGAAAATTGAAACACTTTCCTGGTCAAGCCATTTCATATTACTGGGGAAGCGAAGAGATGAACACCTATGAGGTTTTCTTGTCTGTGCCGTGGGTAACGATCAGTTCAACATAATGGTGGCAATTCTCAACCTTTAGGATTTAAAAAGGCGGAAGTGAGAAACAAGTAAATGTTTAATTCATTTTCACATAAATGTGATCAGTTATATATTTTTCCCTTTTAATTCTGCTGTATCAGTAGTATTTTGAAGAATTTGAGAAAATGTATGTTTGTTTTATTTATTTATTAGACACCCTTGCCATTGTATTTAGGTGCATGACACAGATTAAATCCTACCTGATGTTACATGAAACTGTCCTCAACAGAGAAATATAAGGCCTTTCTGGACTGCCCTAGCTAGCCATAAATAACTCACTAAATATCCAAAATCAAGCAAATACTTGAACAAACAAACTCGTCTTGCACTACCTTCTGCAATCTCTTTCATGTAGCCCACTGAAAAATGAATTTCCTGAACCAGGGATGCTCAAACTAGAGTACTCACTCTTGTCACCAAGCATGCATATCTTTGGTCACAGAGCTTATAAAATTGACTCTAGTTATCTAGTCCAAACCATGCAGTGTTCAAAGATTTGAACCAATACCTGCAATTGCTCCTGAAGCAGATGGAAAGGCAGTTCAGTTCACAGCACACAGTAATGTGTCCACACCAGCTTTCACCATCAGATTGTCTGTCCACTGCATGTTTCACTAAGTGAAGTTTGAGTGAATTTTAAGGATAGCCCAACAAAGATTTCATTGCAGTAAAAGAGACCCGACATGGAAAAAAAAAATAAAAAGACTACTTTGTGGGCCACATCGTAGGGGAGATGCTACAACTTGTCACGTAAGAGCAGATGGAAATAGCGTTATGAGCCATAACTATTACTCAGGAATCCACCAGTAGTACCCCAGGATTGCAAGGGGCCATTCCATCAATAGAGCAGTAAGAACCTTCAGCAACTCAGATTTCCCTTGCCAATCGATTCCACCTCTCTTTTCTAGACTGAGTCTCAGACAAATCATTCCCATTCACGTCCCTTTCTTAGCCAATCAATGAGAAAACCAAGTGTGCCCTTGCCATCTTGGGGTACTTTTAGACCCCAGACTACTTTGGGATCTTTAGTTAGCTTGATATCTTTTACAGCCCTTTATGTCTGCATTTAGCTAAGAGGTTTTATACACACTAAGGCTTTATGCTGCTGTTTGAGATCTGATAAAAGGAGATTTAGATCTGAGCATTATTCTTCTACTGTTGGTGTTGCTGGGCCAAACACCTCTCAATCATTGCTGCCTCATATAAACACTGCACAAAAGCAGTGGTAGAATGGAATTTCTTGAGCCTCCATATCAGCTAGCCCTTAGAAAGGATGATCAGCTACCTTCTGAAAACTAATCCACCTCTGCCAGATCTCACAGGTGTGTCAGAAGCATTTTATGACCATCTGCATCAAAAGCTACTAATGGATCTCATCAGTTCAACATGGGCACCTGACCTTTATTGATCCTTAGAGATCACGGACAGAAGATAGAAATGCTCTCTCTGTACAAAGGCAGGGAAGTCAAATTTTATCACTGAAACAGACCCTGCTTACACCTGAAAAGCTAAGCACTTCTATACAAAAGGGATTTTTTTTTCAATATTCCTAACAAAGTGACTGTTTAGATAAATTTCTGGAGGAAACACTAAGTGGGATAAAACAGTCCCAAGGTAGAGGTGGAAGAAGAAAAAAATAACTATTAAATCTTCCCTCCCATCTCTTTACCCGTGAAGGATTGTTCCCTATTGTACTATTCCCTTTTTGACCCGAGTACTTAGTAAAAGTTTGGGGCCATGTGAGTGGCCCAGTGGGGGTAAAAATTGGTGGTAGTCAGGTATTTCTTTGCAGTTTTATTTATTTATAAAGAGTGTACAAAGTCCTATGTCTCTGAATGCAGAAGGAATCAAATAATATCTTTTGCTCACAGCACCAAGAGCACTCTTTTTCAGCCTGCAACCCTGACCCAAAAACCTCTCCCCAGCTTTCTTTCAGGGTCAGCCAACATGCTTTCAGCTGTATCTTTCAGTTTCTTGTCTATTCTGTTTCTTTGTGCTCTGCCTTGCCGCAAATCCTACCCCTACCCTGGGTGGATTCACCACATTCCTTTTGTCTTACGTGGGATTCAAGCTTTTACAATTATCTTTAATTGATGGATGAGTTCACATCTATCAACCTCAATGACATTACAAGGTTTTATTCAGTTCTTTACATCCCTCCCCCATTGTAGCTTTGCCTGTTGTCCCAATGGGGCCTAAAACGGTGATATCCACCACATCTAGCTGTTATAATGGTTTTTGCCTGTCGGGGGCAGGACAATTAGTTCACTGCAAACTAATTGCATACAAACCATTTGTCTGACCTGAACTATATCTTTAAAGGGAATTTCCACAAGTTGAAAAACAAAATAATGAGGGTATGTCTAACTGTCCAGATCTAAACACAAACTATGGAGCTGATCCTAGGACTTCCAAGCTTTGCCCCTTCAACTTGGTGTCCCCAGTTTTCTGAAGTGGAAGAGAGTCTAGATACTTGCAACAATCAATTCTGGCCTGCCTTAAATTTATAATAAACCTTTTTGTGGCCAATTTAGTCATAGTTCCAGCATTTAACTAAACTGTTTCCTTTAATTTTTGCATTATTGCCAATTTCCCTTATTTTATAAATCAAATGTATCATTTATACTAACTGTTCAATATGATCATGTCCCAGATCAGAATCACCTCTTTCATCATACATCTTGGATACAGAGCTGTACTTATAGGGTTCATGGTGATCAACGTTCACTTTTCCCACTAGATCTGCCTCATCTTCTGGTGTGCTGCTGCAAGAACAGATTCAAATTCTGTAGCAAATTCCTCAGCCTCTCTGAGTGTCTTTGAACTTCTCTTGCTGATCTTGATCTGTACGTCCAATTCTTTAGGAACATCTATAAATGGTCCATTACCCATCTCTCCTGTAAGGCTTGGTGGTATCTGGATAGGCCAGGAATATAAGTGTCTGCAGCTCCTCTGCTAGTTCAGGTGGGATTTCTTCTTTCCCTCTCTTCCCTAAACTTAGTCTCTGCCATGGCAACCTCGAGTTGAAGGATACCTCCAAACTGCATGTCAAGGGCTTGTACCAGTTCTGGATAACTGTCTTTTCTGGGGATAAGTTCAGACATGGGCCATCCAATTTGGCTGCTAGTAACCCCTCTTTCTGTCCATCTTCCCAGCCATTGATTTGAGCGATAATGTTTAATTGAGCCAAATAAGCCTCCTAGCGTGTTTTTCCCTCAAAGATAGTGGGGTTTCGCATCACTGGAGCAGAGACAGCCTGATCTTTCCCTTCTGGACATGTGATGTTTAAAAAGGTGGTAAAAAACTGTTGCAAATATCAAGTCTTACCCAAGTCCTGTGACTGGCTCAATTCCTCATCCAAGTTACTGTTTTCTACTGTGATTTGTCTGCCTTTGATTTCCTTCTGGTGCTGGATTTTCAGCTCCTTAAGTCCTTGCTGCCGCTCACCTGTGTTAGCAAGTTACATGTGGACAAAAGCTTGCTTGGTCTCCTATATTTTGTGGCAAAACTTCTGGTCTGTGGCAGTCAGGTTGTTGGTCACCTCTTTGATTTGTCCTGTTCCAGCCTGGGAGCTCTGCAGCTGGGCTTCCCAGCCTGTCTGGACATTTTGTAGTTGTTGCTCCAACAGAGATTTGATCTCTGCCTGCAGGTCATCCCTCAGACCCTTTTTAGGGATCATCGAGATGCAGTGCTAGGTGCTTTTGAAAAGCCTCCCAGTCTTGTTTTAAATTCTTTTGAGGCACTTCCTGTTTTATGTCTTGTATCAATTCCTTTTGGCCAGCTTTGATTTCTGTAAGCATTGCCAGAAATTTGCTCCATCTTGGTTCAACAGGAATATCAGTTCACAATTTCTCTCCTTGGGAACAGGATCCCACTATTGACTCCAGTGCTGCCCCTTCTTACCTGAATGGCTAGTCAAAGATTGAGCACTGTAAGTGTTCCAGTTGGGAGTAGAAATTGGTTAGATAGTCAGGTATCATTTTGGTGGGTTTTTTTGTTTATTTACGAAGACTATACAAAGTCTAGCATCTCCGAATGCAGAAACAATCAAATAGCAGGAAACAGCTTTTTCTGCTCACTTCTTCAAGAGCACTCTTTTTCAGCAGGCATTCCTGACCCAAAATCCTTTCTGCAAGTTTATTCCAGCATGGGCCCCCATGCTCTCTCATCTGTTCTCAGTGTCTTTGTTCTGCTCTGCCACCTTGAACGCATACCCCTTCCCAAACCAAGCTCTTGTGCAGATTTTATTTTAGGTGTGAACTCATCTGTCAATTAACACAACTGTAAGCATCAGTCCTACCTATCAGCCTCAATCTCCTAACAAGGTTTCACCCCCCCGTCATTATGGTACATATAGTACTATAGTACATTATAGTACATTTTCTAGTAATTTGTCCAGGGTCCTTCTAAAAGTTTCAGGGATGCAGAGTCTATCACTTCCCTTGAGAGATTAGCCTTGTGCATCTTCCTGTCAGGAAGCTTGGATATTTCCCCCCTTCATACTTAAGACTATTTTGTTGCTTTATTTTATCCTATTACTACTTCTTAGATCTTCACGTAGTATCCTAATGTGTTCTACACTGAATAGTTACTCTATGCCGTTGTTGTTGACACCCTTCAGATATCTGAAGACTATCATTTGTAGATACTTGTAGTCACTTAGCCAAGTTTACTGCACACTTTTTAAAAATCTCTGTTGTTCTCTGAATTCTTTCCAGTTTATCAATAACTTTCTGGTAATATGTTAGCCAGAAATGAACAAATTTTCTACGTGTTGTCCCACCAGAGCTATATTGTGTTTACAATGTGTTTACATATGCGGCCAAAATTACATTGGACTTTTCTGCAGCTATATTGCTCCGCAAATGCATATCTAATTTTTGTTCAGTAATACTTCTTAGATTTCTCCCTCTTATTGCATGTATGCTTTGAATTATTCTCCCTGAGTTCTCCTATTTTGCTTTGCAAGTTGACTTTCAGTTTTTCCTTCTCATGATTCTAATTATGTAGGATTTTTCTGTCCTCAATCGCCTTCCCAACTTTTCCAAATGTAAACGGTTTCCATGGCTTCCTTCTAGATTTATAATTAAAGAAGTTAGGGCAAATATCAACATTTTACCATGCAATAGATAATTTTTGCAATTGTTGAGGAATGCTTTGCTAGTCTGGGATGGGAACTATCCTTGTGTGATGACGCTTATATTAAGAATAAAATTATATGTTAAACAACACGTATAGTCATTATGACCACAGTAAGATTGCTACATTAATTCACCACCACCACCACCAAAAAAATTGACTGTATTCTTGGTCAGTAAATCTTTCTTCATTTAAACAATGGTAGTGTATGTTCTTATTTATTCTGTTTGTAGTTCTATTGGGAATCCAGGGATAGTTTTAGCTTTAATGCACTCTTTGCTTCCCAAGGTTCAAATCTGAACCAATGTCCATTGTTTCAATGTTTTGTCTTTGTTTGCTTGTTTAGGCACAATGCTAGTGCACTGTGCTGTCACTAATGTTGGGGGATTTGTACTCCAGGGCCCAATTTAAAATGATACATCACCATGCTGCTTAACCTGTATACATAACAATCCAAATTTGAATCTTAGATGTGTGCTGCAAAACCTGTCCAGGTCCACAAATCCATTAGTGCACATGCATTACACTGCTGATATTCTCAGCAATGCAATTTGTGCCTCTTAGTTTCTACCTGGGGGTGAGAGAAAGAGACTAACAGTCGTATACAGTAGTAGTTTATCAAATCTTAAAATACCTGAAAAATATTACATTTCCTAGTCACAAAACTGAAAATCTAGAATCTGACTTTCTTATACCTAATTCCACTCAGAGCAGGTAGACCTGGCTAAAAAAAATTGTTTGGTTATATTACTTCATATATAATTTCACAGCAGACATATTTACTTGGACTCAGATACATGTATGCTCTAGCTATTGCCTTGAGAGACAAATACCTCTGGGAATGCCTTTGTAAAGTAAAAGAGGTGATAAAAAGTCAATGCTTGGATACCCTGTGCCACTCAGTGGCAATGAGAAAATGTATTTTCTAAACGTGCATCATATAAACTGAGTCTGGTGGAGGAATAAGCTTAACCGTGCATACAGGGGTTAATTTGCTTTTAGAACCAGGAAATAAGTTCGTGTTTTATTATAATACATCCTTTCAAGCTGAGGTGTTAGTTAAGACACACATACAGGATCCTCAAACACAAAGTAAAGGAACAAAGAGAAAATATCTGTCTAATATTGTCATATGGCCATACTTTTTAAGGTATTTAGGTTCCTAATGGTAAATCAGTGAGTTTTGGGCACGTAGGTGCTTTAGAAAAACATACTGGGGCCTAAATACCTTTGAAAATCAGCCCATTGTGGTGGTGGCGGTGGTGGTAGGATTGCCAACTTTTTCATAGCAGAGAACCGAACACCCTTGTCCTGCCTCTCCCATTCTCTGAGGCCCTGCCCCCTGCTCATGCAGGTGCTTCCTGGGAACCGTGCAGAGCAGTTAAAAATCCTGAGTAACTATACAATGTGGTACAGTTTGGGAATGTTTCATGCACCCTCACTAGGTCTCATTGAGTTTCTTCACACTTACCCTGCTGTAAATCAAGTGTAAGTCTACTGAAGTCTGTGAATTTACACCTATATCATCAGGGAGAGGAGAACCAAGCCCACTGTGTCAAAGATGCGCTACGTTTGATACTTAAATGTGAACTTCTATCCTTTAGTGGATGAAAATCATTGTTTTCCTCAATAAATTCACAAAGGGAAGAAAAAAATCCTTGTTTTGTGTTTAATTCTGAGATGATCCTTTTTAAATGTCAGTGCTCTGTATGAAGATCCTAGATTCATTAAAAATGCTCCATTGAGATCAATGAAGCAGACTGCTAGATATTTTAGAAATGCTCTGTTGGTTTCCAGGTGACTAATGACCTCAGCTGTCAGCTTATCGGATTTCAGTAGAACAGCATTTGAAATCCACATTTTGTTTTTTTGTTTTTGTTCTTTTAAAGTATTTCCCCGTAAAACAGCAATGGTCTAAGAAAAATAAAAATGTGTTATAAATAAAAATAATAAATCTATAGCCTGACACCAGGACCAAAATTGTACTTCTACAGCTTGATTTATTTATTTATTTATTTATGTATTGCTTTTGTACATGTGAGCAACCAGTTATCTTGCTAAAAATATTTTCTTTCCTTCTAAATGTAATCTAAAAAATACTTTTACTAGTAATGGGCAGATTCACTGTTGGTATTCACACAAACACTTAGATCTTTATTCAGATCTTAGGACTGCAAAATCGGTCAGAAAAGTTTACAAGGAAAGTCTCTCATCTCATTTTCGTACTTTTTTTCTATACTGACCCTGAACGTAAGAACAGCCTCTTTTGAGTTTTGTCACCACTCCTGCTTTTCCTCCAGGCAAGAAGAGAAGAACACAAATTAAAAATAATGGAGGAAATATTTAAGCTAATATTTATTTATTTCCTCCCTCTCCCCCCAAACCACAGAAAAATGTTCAACTACTATTCCATTTTGAGGCTAGGGTTAGTACTTTACCCAGATCACCAGAGGAGATCCTCAGTTTTATAGCTCATTGTCAAGATGACCCCTTGCAACAGCACATTGGCATCGTACTGGGGCATTGGTTCAATAATGACACTGAATGAAAAGAGCCAGCTAGTGAATCATCAGCTTCCTCAACTGCAGTACCCTCTGAAAGCTTTGAGAGATCTCACACTGAAGTATTTTCTTACCCCACTCTGCTTATCGTGTGAGAGCTGATAAGATCATAGCTTGATGTAGTATAACTACAGGTCAAATATTTTGTTTAAGATAAATATAACCCAGGCCATCTAAAATATAAACATATTTTAAAACCGCAGCCCTATTTATACAAAATAGTATATCTAAGTTCAAAGCAGGCCCCACTTTGCATGTTTAAATGTTAAAAATAATTTTAAACAAAACACTTTCCAAAGGATGAATATCACATATGTTGGCTTTTAAAAATATAGATTTGTTTGAAAATTCTTGAGGCTGTAATTTATTTCCTTAAAAGAAAATCTCCTTTTCTGTTTATTTACAATGAAAACAATAACATAAACATGCTTAAATTAATTAAACATGTCACTGATTATTTTTAAAGGCCCGGGTTGCTTATGGTGTAAGGGAAGACTTTCCAAAGTTGCTTACTGTTGTGAGAAAAATAATACTATTTGAAGCTATTCTGTTGGGCACATTTTACACATTGTTAACTGTGACTTGCAAACCCAAAGTCTCTCTAGAAATGAGTCTAGAGTCTCTCTAGCCAAGACAACTTAAAGGGCACTCAGTCCTGCCCTGGGAGTAAAAATAGTTTAAACATGCTTGGGAAAAAAACAACAGCAATACCTTCACTTTTATTTCAATATTATTCTTATGCAGGGTAAATGTTGTTGTTGTTTTTTGTCAAAAAGCCACTGATAAAGCTCACTATGTCTTCAATTTTTATTTAAATATCTTTGGAAGCCTTATCAGTCCAGTAAGCTATTGTGAGTTTTTGCCCAGAGCACAGGATGACACCACGAGTGAAATGAAGCAGTGATCCAGAATGGGCACCAGTCACCAGTGAAATTACACTGTCCCTCAATGAATGGCATTTTGTCATGCATGTGAGGAAAGTGAGATCCCAGGGAATGTTCTCAGTTCCTTCACCTCCAGTGAGTAGGAAAACATCTGTGAGTATTTTAAATTGGCAGCGTAAATATCTTTCTTACTGAAGCTACTATATGAAGCACATATATAAGAAGGAATATTGTGGAGTAATAGTGCTCTGGAAGGTTGCCTCTTGGGAAGAATAACAGAAATCTGAATCTAATCTACTGAACTCAACCTAACAGCTCAGAAGCATCAGAATGTTCAAGATGTATATTCCAATCACGAAGATTACAGTAAATCCTATTCACAGAAGAAAAACATTCATTCATAATCTTCAGTACTTCATTGTACAGATAAGAGCTTGATTCTTGTGCTTGAGAGCACACTTAAAATTTTAACTGATACAATTGGTTTGAGACTGTTCATCTTTTTTGATTTAGACATTTTTCTAAACAGTCTCTCAGTCCCTAGGCTGATCCACAATTGTAGCCATCTTGTGTTTTAGATTGTTTTGTGTTTTATGTTAAATCAGCTTTATCTTCCAATGTAAACACAGCACATTATTTTCTTCAGTGCATTTGAATAAAGAGGACTTTTGAGAGTTTCATTTTATCTTTAGTAATAAGGAGTAATTATGAATACTTATTTTTTTAATGAGTATCCTGTTGATATTAGTGGGGGGAGGAGCAATATTCTAGAGTGAAAAACTATTTATCAGTTTAACTATGCACTGTTATAAAAAGTATTAATTTTGTGCTTAAATTCTGCTAAATCTAATGTTCAGTTGTTCTCAAAGGCCTATGAAGATAGATGAGAACTGGTAAAACAGCAAATAAAGCAGAACTGTGAAACAAAGAATTCAGAAACAGGGAAACTGATATCTTTTTTGTTTGTTTGTTTTGTTTGGTCAATATTTTCTCCGTTTGCTAGGTTCTGTCTCTTTCCTTCTGCTCTCCAATCAAAGATGCATACACAATAGATTGCAACTGACAATGCAGTAGCACACTGGTGTTTACTGGATCATAGTGAAGATCCTTTATTCTGTATTTCTGTACCCATTTATGTTCATGGTAGTTTTTATTGTGGACAATGTTTTCATAACCAAAGTTAGTTTATGTTCCTTTGACAATTGGCAAATAACCAGTGTGCCTCTTTGAGTGTTAACGGTGAATGAATCAAATATGAAAATGATATATCTATTTAGCATAGCTAATCAGTGTGCAGAGGGTAGCCTTCAGCTAATCTTTTTGAGGAATTAAAGTGAATTCAAAAGAGAGATTATCATGTGTAAACAATGAAGGTTTAGATATCTTGCCTACTGGCCTAAGGTCTCTGCATACATCCTGCAGAGTTTACCTTCTGTATCAGTAGTTAATTAAGGTGAAACATGAGGTAATTAGGGCTAATCCCAGTGCTATCCTGCTGGCCTATTGCCTCTCAGGCCATCCCCCAAACCAAACCATTTTCACAGCTTGAAATGTGAAATGTTGCCATTCTTAGAGCAAATTTTAAATATTGATATATATGTTTATTACAGACACTGTTCCTAATCCTTTAGAGGTGCTACAATGAATGATATCCTACTGGAAAGGTAGAAAGGATGGCACCATGGGTTTTTTATTTATTTATGTTTTGGGGAGTTGATAAAACTTTATAGGAGGACATACCCTGTAATTGAGAAGGGATTAGGGGATTAAATTTGTTCTATGTCCTTGTTCCCAACAGCTTGTGTGAAGCTTTTATTATTCTAATGTTTTAGATTTGGTGACGCAGGAGAGGGATGTACACCCATGGAAGACAAGAGTCTTTATAGAGATCTCACAAAGTAATATAAACTAAAACATGTATAATAGCCCTTGGAAGAGCTGCCATAGAACAACAGCACAGTTGTTGTTCCTCAGGAACATTTTAGCCTTTATGAAGCATTAAACAGTCCTGCTGTGTTACAACTGATCTCTTTACTTAAGGATAAGTACTTCATTTGAGCACGGAGTATTTTGGTTTTTCTGAAGAGGTTATTTTATTACAGAAGGAATGGTTTCAGCTACTCGTTAAGTTTCTCTATTCAGAAAGGTGTATCTTTCTTTTAATAGGTAACCTAGTGCCTTTATTTAAAACCAATAATAGTATAAACATTTATCCCAAAGATATTTTCAGTCTAATTGAATGGTCATGAATCACACATCTGACAAAACCACTTAGTTTTCCAATTAGTAGCCAGTGAGTGGGAATAAAGTATGAAGTAGTAATATTTATTTATCTCATCTTTTTGTAACTTGAACATAGATTGCCAATCCAGAAATTCTGGGCTGCAATCTTTTTAAGTTGTGAAAGAACAGAAACTTTGAGATTCATATCCCTGTATCAGAAGAGGCTTCTATAATTTTGGTTCCAAGTTGAACCCAGAACAAAAGGGACTCCTTTTCTGGCCCAGATTTGGATACCGCCAAAATACAGCTCTCAAAAATTGAGTGCAGTTGAATTCCAACCCTGTACAAAACAGTAGCCTGATTTGGTTTTGAACCTGAATCCCACCATTTTAGATATTGTCCTTCTTTGCTGAATATATGCAACACTCTTCTAGTGAGAACAGATTATTCTCTTATTAATACCTATTTTGCCAACATCCTTCTTTGCTACGAATAGCTGCCACTTTATGAAGAGTGCAAATATAAATATACATCTAACAAGAGTAGTTAGTGCTCCAACTTTATTTGAATGATCTGCTTTGAAAAGTGTTTTTTTGACATCAATTCTAGAAAGCAGAATAACCAAGACCACCAGTTGTGTTCGTTTTGATATTACTAATTTGACTGCTGCTGTTTCTGAATCTCTGTATGTAGATAGAGAAAAGTAGTCTTAAATTTGTGGCCACCCATTTCATTTCCCCATGTGTAACAACTGAAATCTCTTTATCACTCTGTGTCATAATCATTGCATTGTGGAAGAATAGGCAGTAAAATCACAGGTTTGAGAATAAAAGGGTCTCTTTCAGATTTATTGTTTTTATTCATTTTATAGCCTTTTTACTTGATTTCAGCTGCTAAAACTGGGGGAGGGGCACATCCCGCTGCATAAATGCAAAGAGGATTTGCAGCATGACATTTAGAAGTGCATTGTATGAGGTTTGCTATTGATCCCCCTGGTGGGGATGAGTGCTCAGAGAGTAAATGGGCTGCTTTTATGAGGCTCCTTGTCATCCTGGATTTAGCTGTTTCATTTGCAGATTCCTGTAAATGTTTGCTTGATTCATGGCCAGTAATTTTCATTGGAGAAGGAATCGACATATCGTCAGCAAATGACTGTATGCCATTAATACTTTTAGGTGGCGTCAGAAAATGTTCACACAATTCCATTGATTCATACTGCTTCCCATTGCTACTCCAAAAGTTGTAGTGGAGTGTTGCTGCTGAGCAACTGTGACTGAAAGCACATTTAATTTGTAGGGTACAGTACTGTCTCAGAGCAAAAAACTTGTGATACAAATGTATTGTGTGTCATGGTACAAGTAGAAATTTGAGGAAAAGGACTATGAGCAACTTTAGCACTTTACAGTCCCACCACTGCTGGCAAAGCGAGGTCTTGGAGGTGCTGTCTTAGTTAAATATAAAATGGAGGTACTGATCGTACAGAATCCAAGATCATACTTTTCATAGAAATAAGGGTTTTAGACTTGCAATCCTGGCCATATGCAAATCTGATCAAACATCTTGCCTACCTAATTTGCCCTTGCAATTTCAATATAAAGCAGTATTCTTCACTTCGTATCCTAAATTGTTATGAAGTGTTAAACAGCTAATGTGTTCCATCCCCAGAGGTAACTGCATTGGTGTAGAGATTCATGTTTACACATTGATATTATAATAATAATATGTTCATTGAAAAAATTAGCAACAATACACTGTTACTGCTGAGAAAGTAAGCAGCCCAATGTGTTGCCCTAAAGTAAGGTGACTACATACATACCTTGGTGCTTTATTTAGGTTTCTAAAAATAATGTTTAAGTTTGAAAATACTGGCCCAAGTAAATTGTCTCAGTTACTCATTTAGCCATGTAAATTAGTGTGTGCATGTGTGGGTGGAAGTTATTTATTATTTTGAACTTACTGTTCAGCAGTTATTGGTTATTTTTATCATGTTTCATGTTTGTAAGCTCTTCCATGGCTAGAATATCCTACATTTTATAATATCCGTTTTCTCAGGGTATTGCAGTAATAAGTCTGACAGTGATCAGTAGACAGCTCAGAAGGAAATCCCCTTTTCTTTTTGGTGCTCAGCACACAAAGAATAGCAATAGACATTAATTTGAACAGGAGAGCCTAGTAGAAGACTGCTTTGCATAGTAATTTGTTTCCAAAAGAGCTGAACTCCAAGGCAATCCCACCAGATATTGTATTTTTAAGGGTGCCAACTGCTGAGTTGTTGTGTTGGCACAGATCTGTTTCCCATATTATATAATCTCTGGGGTGTCGGATCAAACCTTTGTAGTTGATGCTATAGATTGATATGTTAGGTGCCAAGAGGCATTTTAGAAGCTTGTGTCAATGAGTGTTAACATAATATAAATACCTAATAATAAATACATGGGCGTAGGTATATATGTGTGTGTGCTGATGTATTTAGGCATGTATACATACATATTTAGATATAAAGTGCTCTGTGAACCTTTGAGATAAAAGGGAGTGTCTAATGTCAAATATGTATGGAATGAAGACTGAAAACAGTGGCCATGAGAAAAAATATTAGTACAGGACACTTTAAATGATGTAGGATTCACATTTTTATCATAAACAAAGTTGTTCATAAACTCAACTTCATTATTCAACATCTGATATAAATGGCATGAGGTACTATGAGTAAGATCAGGGAGTGGCTGACTCAGACATTTAATAATGGGATACAGAGCCTTTCACTTCTAGGTCATCGGTTTAAATCCAGTTTAGGACCAAAGTCATTAGCAGCTGAAAACTTAAGTTAATGAGATCAGTCTAGTTACTGGAAGACAACTTTGAACAAAGTATTTTTTTTCTTTTTTTCCTCTTAAAGCACCAACGTGACCAGCACTCTTGTGATAATGTCAGCAGAATCCACAGTTTGAATAGGTAGGGAAACAGCTATCCTATCCTCCCTGGAGGTGGTCCCTCCAACTCAGGGTGGGTTGTTTGTGGAACTTGCACTGTTAGCACTGCTGCTGTGTATGATTTTTGCCTAAATAGAGAGGTTTATTCTCTATTGCGGTAGATCTGGCACTTTTCACAAACACAAGGTGTTTTTATTTTAAAAACTCTCTTCAAGTGAGGACACAGACTCACATAGAACAGAGGTAAATGGGGGCATCTCTGGTAATGAGGCTAGATTGGGGCATAATTAGTATTATATTAATTTTGGTATAAATGTATCCAGCTCTTCTGTGCATTGAAGTATTCCCCCGTACAGCCAATGTTACTGTGGAGCTATCTCTTAATTAGCCAGAAATTTGCTGCATCTTGTCTTTAATGTTGAACATCCCCCCTGCTCCACCCCTCTCTCTCGCTACCATCTCTCAGCAAAACAACCTCTTCCCCCACCCCCACAAAAAAAAGAAAAAAAAATGAGCATCTGGAAGCGAAAACGAGGATTATTCATTGTTAGCAATCGTTATACAGAGTAGGGCTAATCTGTTTCAAGACACCCTACTCCTTCGTATGTTGCAAACTCCTAATGTCTTAAACTGCAGCTTTGAGAAACCAATCAATAGCAGTGGAACCTTATAAATAAAAGTGACAATTGAATATTAAACAAATGATATATTATAACCCAAGTCTATATATTTCTATAACATGAAAATATGCCATAGTTTATAATAAGAGTAAGAATATTTCGCTTCTTTAGCATCTTCTATCCAAAGAACTCAAAGTACTTTATAAACATTAATGAATGGTCCTGAGAGGAATGTAAGTAGTGTAATCTCTTCCCAACACGTGAGAAAATTGAAGAACAAAAGGATTAACAAATCCCTGATTTTCAAAACTGCGGCGCATCCACAGCTCTCACTGTAGTTAATAGGATCTACGGAAGCTCAGAATGTCTGACCTTCAGGCAACTAGTGACCTGCCCAAGGTCATATATCAAGTCAGTGACAGAGCTGGAAATAGATCCCACATCCCCAGGTCCCTAGCTCTGTGCTCTAATTACTGTGTGAAGCTTCTTCTTGATTTATCCTCCCAACCCTATCAGACAACTTTGTGCCAGGAATCCTGTCCAACAGTGGAGCTGCATCATATAGGTGTAAAAGCAGTTGTTCACATCCAAACTTTATAGCTGACCCCTTTGTCTATGACAAGTCAAATCAAAACACTGGGTTCAAAAACCCATCAATTTTGGGGGGAAATTTAGATCTAGATCTGAATGTTGGAGATCAAGCCCATCTATCATAATCGTCATCTTTGGTGAGCTCTGGGAAACTGGAAACTTTCACGTTTTTCCCCTAATATTTCCCCAAATCCCTCTGCTCTCAAACACTGAATCAGAATATTTGTATCACATGAACGGCGAAAGTGACTGGCACTGAGTGTGTATGTAAGTAACTTGAAAAGCTGCAGTTGCATAATCTAATATGCAAGCATTTGACTGTGTCGGTAGGAAAAGAGATATGGACTGTGAGATCATTCTCCTCTGTATAGAGCCAGTTGTACTGTTTCCTTCTCATCTGCCTTGCCAGTAAACTAAATAAAATGATTAATTGTGAGTCTGAAGCAAATCCCTTTTCTGTTTATTTATTCTACAAAAGGTGTATCTTCAATATTTAGGGTCATAAATTGACCTGTGATTATGATAGAGCTTCTACTAATATCTCATGAAACAAAAGAGAGAAAAGAGCCACAACTGACTATATCCTGTTATTGTTTATATGGGAATCTTTTTTTTATTTTCTCAATAATTAAGGTTGCCTTTGCAATTGCCTACCATATCTGCCACTCACAATTTCTGCTAATGTATGAAATAAACAAATCATGTATTCATGTGTTACTGTGAAAAAGAAAGCCATGCATGTGCGGACACACACACGTTTATCCTATTGTTTACTATGGAGGAAACATGTCTGTTGATTTTTCAGATAGACTGGAAATCTGCTGCTTAAAAAAAAGTAATTTGAGTCACTGAGAATACACTGATATCACATGAGTAAGAAAGTAAAATATAACTGCATTGATAAAACAATCTCTTTAGTTTAAATGTTAAAGATTAGTCTTCTCTTATACAGTAAACTTTAGCTTTGGTCAACTCAGTTAATTAGGAATAACCTAAGGGTTTATAGAATTAGGGGTCAGATTTGTAGTTTTGCAAACTACAGTGTGTAGTTTTGCAAACTGCAGTGAATCTAACCTGATTTACACCACCTGAAGATTTGCCATTTGATGTGTATAAAATTTGGGCTTACTATCTGAGAACCCTGGAACAGCTTGGTTATGTGACACTTAAATGGTTTCTTAAGTTTTAGAGATAGGTTTTGCAACTGGGGCTTTTAACAAAACCATTGGTAGAAACATGTTGAAAGGTAGGGCAGGAGCTGTTCGTCTGTGGAAGAGAGGTTCATTTTCATGGTTGCATTGCCCAGATAAATCAAGACCACTCCTGAATGCTGGGCCAGGATTTGGCCCTGAGTTGATTCTGTATGAACAAGTACAGTATAAGTGGAATGAATGAGCTCCATTGCTACCACAAAAATATGAGTAATGTTGCAACGCTCGATCCCCACCTATTCTAGAAGTTCACCTATTGTTGGCAGCAATTTTCACCCTGAACAAGTGCTGAAAACAGGTTACTTGATGGGGTAGACAATACCATTCTTAATCTCATTACAGGAAACTCTTGACTAAGATTTTTCCATGTCTCACCTACATAAGCACCAATTTTTAGCATCAATTCAGATGACTCCTTGCAGAAATGGAACCAAAGCATTGGGGCAAGAGTGATCTTGGAATGGGGCGCTGAAGTCACTTTAGAGTGACCAGGACCTTTTTAGAACATGGACTATGAATTGGCCCCAAACCGCTGGTAGATCCCATTAGAAGTGAGACTTGGACCTGCTCAAAGCTGTTGGAACTGTATTTGGTGTATGGATCTGGAAATAATGCAAAGTTTATTCCCATTGAAGCATTGGGCTCAGATTAGCCTAAATCTATTCAGAGCCTCTTTGGAGAATGGACTTGGATTATACTAAAGCTTCAGTTCAGTCATCTGCAATTGTTCCACCCTGCTCTGCTTTTACCTTTTCCAGTACCTCCTATAGGCTGTTTAATGAAACCCCATTGCTAGCCCTTGTGAAAGATGTTGCATATAGAATCCTCCCAGCTGGAGGGAAATGTTCCTTGTTGTCAGTTGGCTGCATAGGAGGGAAAAGAGGCTGTTCCAGGATGAAACTGTGGATGTTGCCTGCAGCTAAGTGCTTGTTGGTGCCCACTAGCAAAAAGAAAAACAGACAAAAAAGCACAGCAGGTTTTTGGATCCATAAAATATCACCTTCCTAACTGTCAGGCTTGCAGTTTCTGCACCTGGTACTCTGCTGACTCATTTCGCCTGAATCATCCGGTCTGCTTAGTTTTGTTTGCAGGGTGTTCTAATTAACTCATAATAATAAAAAAATAAGTCCTGCATAGAAATGTAAGAAATCAATGACTGTAATAGGTAGGAAAAGCCATTAACTATCCTGTTCCCTTTTCTTCTAGTTTAGTGACATTAGGAGTCTGAATTCCTGGTTTTTATCTATTTTTTGGTTGTTTCTTTAAAGTCTACATTTGCTGGGCAGCCAACAAAACAGCTTAGCACAAATTAATGGTCTTGAAACCTTTCAGTTAAACTAACTGCAGAAATCAAACCAAAATAATACAGGACTCCTTTTGTTCCTCTTAAGAATCTCCTCATGGCTTAAAAGAAGCAATTCCTTTTCTTTCAGGTCTCCAGAAATCGTGTGACCTAATTCTTCCGGTGACTAAATGTTAAAAGCACTGACATAATTACCTTACTGTAATGTAATATATAATATTGAGTGACATTTTGGTCAGCTTTGAGCATTATAATCAGAGTCCTATTAATTTTTCTTATTAATTATTATTATTATTTTATTATTGTTTTATTTTATTAATTTATTTATTATCTCTTGGTAATACTCTTGGTTGTTTCAGTTGCAATGATTTTTTGTTTGTTTTGTTGGGATTTTATGGGTTATTTTCTCCTGATAAGGAAGGCATGTAGGATACTATTATTATCCTGAAATATTTCCAATGTCACTGAGCTGTCTGTTTGGATGGTTAGGTTGAAATATGATGATTTTTCACTACAGTGTGGTGATCTATGTATCATGATTAAGTGAATTTGCATCATGGCAAACTGAACATATTCACATCTCATCACAAACTTCCAGACATACTGATACCAAAAGTTTGGCCACCTTACTCATGAATGGCAAAGACGCAAGTGAATTATGCAGGTCTTCCCAAACAAGTGTTGTCAAAGCCTTTGTAATACGCCACGCCATAAGCTACTCTGTGTGTCACATTTTACCATTTTCAAAAGTTTTGGTGATTTAATTAATTATATTAGTACTGGGGTTTTTTGTATCCTTCCAGTTTTAATACCACAAGTACCTTTGCTCCATGAGTTGCTGAGGACAATTTTCAGATGATGAAAGCATTTCTAAAAATGACTTGAAGTATCTTTTCTATATAAAATATTCTGGTGACTAGGACCAATATTTCCTAGCTCTCAATGGTGAGAAGGAAGTTCTGTGTATTCCATTTAAAAGCTGGGCCTTTTCTATTGTCAGTTGGGTGGGTGGGTGGGTGAGAATAGGTGTATTGTGAAGTTGCGGTACGTAAGAATTGCCATATTGGATCAGATCTGTAGTCCATCTCAAACAGTATCAGACAGTGTCTACTTCCACATGTTTCAGAAGAATGTGAGGAAAAAACCCTGCTATAGGCAATTTTGGGATAACAGCAAAATAGGGAAAATTACTGCTTACTCCCATTATTGAGAGCTTGATTTTATATCCTATAGCATGTGGGCTTATATCAGTTCCAAAACTTGTTTTATGAAAGAGTCACGGCAGGGGGAGTTTGAGCTATTTAATCCTTAGAATTATAATTCTAGATATTTTTGTTCTGAATTTAAATGTTCAAAACTTGTTTTGAGTCCTCTAATCTCTTCACTTCAACGATACCTTGTGGCAATGAGTTGCACAGCCTATTGTACATTTTGTGATAAAGCATTTCCTTTAGTCAGCTTTAAATTTGCTTCTTTTCAGTTTAATCAAATATTTCCTTCTTTCTTGTATTATAAAAAAGATGAATAGAATTTCCCTTCTTTTCTTTTCTTTTCTTTTCTTTTCTTTTCTTTTCTTTTCTTTTCTTTTCTTTTCTTTTCTTCCTGCACCCTTAGGTGCATATGGCATCCACCAGTTTCTGCTGTTTATTTTGGTCTTGTGGTGGTCAAGCTTCTGAGTGTCATGTTGATGGATTTGACTTCTTTCACTATTGTCCTGTGTAGTGTTTCCCTAAATCAGCATCTTTTTATTTTTCCAGATTTTGTGCATTATCACTTAATGTGAAAGACATATTGGTAACATCCTTAAAGTGTGTCCTAAATAAGGACCCTCCCTATCCTAGTTCATTATTTTGTATATCTTTATCATGTCTACTCTTATTTGTCTATTTTCTGAATTAAATAGTCCCAATCCTTTTAACTTTCATAATCTTTCCATTCCTCTAATCATTCACATTGCCTGTCTCTGAACTTCCTCTATTCTGCTATATTCTTTTTCAGATGAGGTGACCAGAACTGAACATAGTATTCAAGGTCACAGAGTACCATTGATTTATATAATGGTATTATCCTATTTTCAACATTTTTCATTTCTTTCCATATGCATCCTAGCATTTTGTTTGCATTTTTTGACCTGTGGGGAACATTTAAAAGAGGTTTTTATGGAGACGTCCATAGTGTTTCCCAAGTCTTGTCCTGATGGTTACCTTTAATGTCTTACCAAATAATTTGAGTCATTCATTCATCTTATTTCTTCCAGGGTGCATTACCTTACGTTTGTCAACAAGTAACATCATGTATCATGTATGGTCCATTCACCTAACTTTGGTGGATCCCCACAATTTTCTCTGGAGGGCAGAGAATAGAAAGGGGATGGAAAAGATTCCACATTTGAGTTAAAGGAAACATTTATGTGGCAGACTTTTTATTTTGCTTTTTATTTCTTTTAAATGGCAGCTGTTTGAACCTGGTCAGAAATGTCAAATGTTGGAAGTATCCCCACTGGAGTGAGGAGACTGCAGGCAGAGTGGTGCATGCAAGTGATTATGGCTGTTATTTACTGTATGATTGATAAGCATTGGCAATATTGACAAGACTGTAGAGAACAAAAAGAAGATGCAGGTTCTTCCCTCAAACACTTTACAATCTATGGAATAAATTGGCCATACATCTCTGCAATCTCGTTGGATGGGATGGCAAAGAGTTCCCCTTGCTTTCTTAAGTAACTGTATTCCACAACTGCAGTCCTTACATTAGCTGGATTGAATGGATTCCTTTCCCCATGCGTCCCCTGGTGCACTAGACACTCCAAAGGGCCCAGTAAGAGACGGGGAGGAGTCAGGGCCACAGCACCACTTCCCCTAAACACCAGCCAGGAGAGCAGGCTGGGTGCATTACTGGTAGCATTCTGCTCAGCATGAAGGGGTTGAGCAGCAGAAGCAGCACTTTCATGTGTGCTGGAGTTGTCCTGGCATCAGACAGTGTTCCTCCCAGAGCTCCTCTATACGTTGCCCTATGTGGGACCCTTCCTTAAGGCACAGTTGATCCCTAAGTAAGCAAACAAAGCAATGATACAGATGGCAGAGTGTGTGATTAGTCTCAAAAGGAAGTGGGGCCTAGGGAACTTTTGCTTTTTATTTTTGCTAAAAATTATATTTCATTGTTGAATGGATTCGAGTTGGTATGCTTCATGGGAGAAGTGTGCTATACAAGTTTATATATGTAATGAATAAACTGGCATTTGCAATTCAGACTGACTTTCTCTCTGGCCAGCATCTTTGGAACTTGTTACAGTTACAATTCTGGATGCTGGCAAATTAAGCTAAATGTTGATTAGGCACTGTGAGAGGGGGAGGAGATGTGGGCTAATATATGAAATAAACATTCTTATATTCGCAGCTAGAGCAGCAGAATTTCCAGATTTAAAAAGAAATGCGAGAACTGTCATGCTGTGCTGTCTGTCTGTCTTTAAATCTAAGACATCATACATACATACATACATAAACGCACCATTTTCACTGGGGAGAATTTAAAATGAGCTTCTTCCAAAAGTGTCTAGTTATGTGACTTCTTGAGTTTTCTGACAGTATGAAAAGCAGCAATCTGAGTAGGATTTAATGAAACCTAAGGGAATACTTGCATGTGGCATGTTTAAAGACTGAATTTCATGTATGTTGTTTCCAAATTGGAATTGGAATTTAAAAAAAAATAAACTTTTGGCAATCTGTGATGGATGACAGTTTAACAGTTAAATTTAAGTGGACGCTAAAGATGAAAAGGAAATTTTGTAGGTCACAATATCATGGTATGAGAGAGCGGGGAAAGAGGGAAGTACTTCAAGGGAAAGATGGAAGAAATTAATTTCAATTTATCTTTTGAGGTCCAAGTGGATATGTTTTCATGCACAGATGCATAGAGTTTTAGAGTCTTATCTCTTTTTCCTACTGGAAGATTAGAAAGAAAATCAATGAGGTCATTTCCAGTGATGCATGGAACTTTCAAAGCATAACACTGAATGGTAAAAAGCAGGTTGTCTATATTTGATCTATTGTTGTAGCATGCAGACTATCTCCATCCAAAAAAGAGAAGGAAGAACAGCTTGAAAAATGTCACCTTGTTGGCTAATGCTGTGAAAAATAAGTATTTGTAAAACCCACATGTTTTTAATCATGCTGCAGGGAAGCTTTTAAAATTAATTATTTTTCTAAAGAGTAGCAATGTGTAAAAATGTAGAAAAGAGCGCCAGAGGGACTCACAGCATCAGCATGGTATATACAATTTTCAGATTGTTTCTGAATGAAGTACTTGGACTAAAATATTCCCCTTCATCAGTTGTGCTGATCTTGTTTTTGTCAGAGCCTTACTTTTATGGTCTAACCCTGCAGTTTACTCAGGCAAAGCACTTTGAAATCATTGGCAATTTTGCCTGAGTAAAGCTTAAGGCTTGTGTGCTCTGTCCCTGCACAGAGTCTTGTAGAGGGGAACAATTCAATGTCAAAATTTTGCAGCTCCATTGATGTCTTGGAGTTTAAGCAGTCTTCTGTCCCATAGTTCATGGGACCAGGAAGAGTTAGTAGGGAGTAGGGCCCCAAAAGGTTCTGGAGTGTCAAGGCTATGCAGTGCCACCCCCACCTCACACCAAGCTACTATTCCGATCCAGTTGTGCTCTTCTGTGGGAATTAGCACAGTGGTACCAATAGCCATGCTGCCATTGCCTGCCAACCTTTGAATGTCTGTGACTCTTTAGGGTAGAATCAGATAGGGACAAATTCTCATATCCTTGCTCATATTGAGTAATACCTTACACCACAAAGAGTCCCACTGAAGTCAATGGGAACTACTCAATGTGAGTAAGAGTATAGGAATCTGGACCACATTGTGCTAAGGAATTAATGCTGCCTGAAGCAAAGGGAAGCCGCACATGGCAATGACGACGTGGGCAGTTTTTGGTGGGGATTACCCCCGAAACAGAGGCAAGACATGGGGAAGGCACACGGGGTTACGTGCCTGGCCTTCCACCCCCATTTCTGCAAAGGCAGAGCTGCCCAGCTCAGAGGCTGTGTCTCCGGCTCCACTGACTCTGCAGCTGAATGAAGACTCCTGGGTCCTAGTGCCAGTTGTGCTCCCCTTCTGTGTGCTGGGAGCCTTCCTGTTTTCTGTGCAACAGGGAGTGCTTGCGGTGAGGCTGGGTAAGCGGGGGTGGGGGGAATGAGGGGTGGGGGCGAGGGGGGGAACAGGCAGTGGGGAAGGAAGGGGGTGGAATAGGCTGGGGAGAGGGAAATGTGGGAGTGAGGGGGGGTGGAGAAGGAAAGGGGATCACAGGGGAAGCAGGAGCCTGGCATGCGACATCCCCTCAGCAGCAGCTGTGGCTCCCTTGATAAGCAGTCACATCGAACACTCACCCTTACAAGCCCTATCCCCCTAAATCTGGACTCCTCTGATGAGACCCCCACACCCAGACCCCCATCCCATCAAGCCCCATGCACCCGGACCCCCACTCTGAGCCCCCACACCCGGACACCTCCCCGCCATGCCCCATCTCCCCACACCCAGACACCCTCTTCCTCCTTCTGTCCCCCCCGCCCCCCTGCTGAGCCCAACCACCATCACCTGGATCCCCTGCAGAGTCCCATTACCCCTGCACCCGGAACCCCCCAACGAGACCCTGTGCATCCAGGTCTCCCACTGAGCTGCCCGCACCCAGATTGCCCCACACAGAAACCTCTCACCCCACACCTGGCTCCCCCCACACTAAGCCCCTCTACACTTGGATCCTGCTGGACTGAGCCTACCTACCCACACCTGGTACACCTGGCACAGAGGGGCAGGGCCCCGGTGTGTTTCTGGGGCAGGCCCAGCCCTTGCACTGTGTCAGGGTCACGTGCAGCTTTACTGCTGAGTCCCTGTACTGGGGGAACTGGGGGCTTCAGGGTGATCTCCCGTCTCAAAGCAGCCAGTGGCCTGTGCTCCCCACTGCCATGCTGGAGCCACATTTATTTATTGACAAATAAAATTTGCAGAATTTTAAAATATTGTGCTCATTATTTTTATTTTTTTTGGTGCAGAATTTAAAATTTTTGGTGCAGAATTCCCTCAGGAGTAAACAATTCCCATTTGTGCACCCTTCAATTGGAGGAGGAGGGAAGCTTGCCTAGTGTGTGCATCTCCTCCTACCATCTCAAGCCCTGCTGATTTTTTCCACTCAGTCCATGGGTTGCATAGTCATGATACTGTGGGAGAAAAAAGGAAGCATATGTGTAGCCACTTCCCCACAACATTTGTCCCATCACACCTTTTCCAGTGATTTTGCACTCCTGTGCTCAGGCTGCCTGACGCAGATGTTGCTACTTTGATAAGCTTGTTGACATTTTGCAGCTTTTCTTTTCAGCCATTAGAGCTAGAAACACTTTATTTCCCCCTCCCCCCAAAAAATGCGTAGTCGAACAATCACATGACTTCTGGGGGCGGGGGGACCCTTGATGTGGGCCTATAGTACTTATGCCCTAATGCAGTTCTGCTCAGCTTGAGTAAATATTGTAGGATTGGGGCCTACATTAAGGTGAGAACAAAAAGAAAAGTTCACAAACAGGGTAGTTGGAAAGGACAAAGTCAAATTTTAAAAGCCTCCTCTGTTGAAGGCATTTAGAAAGTAGAGTGTGGGGGAATGATGGAAAGGTCAGGAAGGAGGATGGGTTCCTGGCCTCAGAAGCTGTATGAAGGAAGCGACAATGGTGGACATGGGAGGTGGACACAAAGGAAGCAGTCAGATGTGTAGATTGGGCTGAGTGAAGAAGGGAAGCTTGCCAGCTCAGAACAGGTGCCAGCTCATGCCAAGGCCCCTAGGCCTCATTGAACACTGACAAATGTGTAGCTGGAAACCAGTCTGGCTCACTGTCACCTGTGTGTTAGTGCTGTTAAAATAGATGCAAAGTTTATAAGAATGTGTTTAGTGTTTTGACTTGATGAAATATTTGTAGGATGTTGCATGATACATGTTGTGATACAGCCTGGCCAGAGGGCAACAGGAGATTGGTTTGTTTGTTTGTTTTTTGAAGCAGAAAAGAATTTTATTTGAGTAACACTTACAAGAATCACCAAAAAGGATAAAGCAAAACTATGCAACAAAAGCAAACACAAGGTATAACACAGCAGCCTTCAGGAGGGAGAAGTGTTCAGGCTAGCCTGGGCCCAGAGCGGAGGGGCTTCCTCGACACTCGTGGTCTTCCACCCCCTCGAGTTACCTAGTGCCACGCCCAGTGTCACCGATTATTCCTCTCCTGAGAGTGCCCAACAAGATGGGCACAGCTGCAGGGTGGGCGGTTTGGGGGGATGTACACCACGTGTGATAGGACCCCTTCTAGGTGACAGTAATGATGGTATCCACAGCGGCAACGGCTGGGGCTGCGGTCTCTTGCTCTTCCCCTCAATCAAAGGGTCAGACGGAGGGAACCGGACTGGGTCACCGAGCAGAGAACCTCGGACAGCGCCCACCACTCCTCGAAGGTGTCAAGGGAGTCGGTGGACGCCGTCCAGAGGAACTCCGCCCAGATACGTGAATGTACGGAAGATCGGAAAACGGCCCCACAATCGCAGGATGCTTCATTAGCTCTCTCTGGTTTTATAAATGGCTGTTTTAGCTAGGGCTAGGAGGAGGTTAACCAGGAGATCTCGCGATTTTGTGGGGTCACAGATGGGGAGTGTGTAGATAAAAAGGTGAGGGGAAAAGTGTAGCCAAAAGCGTAATAAAATATTTGTAAGGAGCCGAAAAAGGGGCTGCAGCCTGGCACACTCCAAATATACGTGCGCCAGGGTTTCCCTCACATTGCAAAAAGGGCAAGTATCCGGGATGGGGGTGAACCGTTTCAAAAACATGTCCGTGCTCACAGCTCCGTGAAGGAGCCGCCAACTAATGTCCCCGACAGGCCTCGGGACCAAGGTGGAATACAGGCTGGCCCACCGGGGTTGCTCACCCTCTAAAGGTGGCAGGAGGTCCCGCCACTTTGTATCGGGGCGGGACACCAGGGTGTGGGCGTGAAGGGTGTGAAGCGTGAGTGTGTATAGATATTTCTGTGGCGCGATTTGGAAGCTGACCGGCTGCAGTTCATGCAGCCGGCTCGCAGTGAAAGGGTGAGGGGTTTGTTGGGATCTACGGGGTAGGGGCCCAATTGAAAGGTCCGGCGGGCCTGGGGTAGAGGGTGGGCGGGGTGCGCCCCTGCACAGGGCTCGTTTGAGATAAGCCCGAGCAGCGGGCATCAAGGTGGCCTTCACCTCCTGAAGTACGTGCCAGGGGGTACGAGGTCTGGAGAGCCTCATGCGCCGAGCGAGCGTCACGGGATCCAGCCAGTTTCCCCAGTCGCAGTCCAGGAGGTCTCCGACTCTCGTGACTTCCACCAGGACCAAACTCTGGCGCACCGAGCAGGACTCCGCCGCCTGCACACAGAGCTGGGGGTTGTGTAGCAGGGGCTCCGCGAGGAGATCTGCTCCCACTGTGGCTGCCACGGACCTGGCCGTTGAAAACAGTTTCCAGGTCCGGAGGAGGTCCTGGTAGAAGACCGGCAGCCCGGAGAGGTCTCGCGGAAAACCTCTCGGACAAAGATAAAAGAGCTGCCGGTCGTATCGGAGCCCTTGGAAGTGGCGCAGGAAGGCGTGCGCCAATATGCTCCACTTCGAACTACCTGCACTATAAAGGAGCCTCTGCAAGGCCTGGAGACGGAAAACACGGACCTGAGTGTGCAGACACTTCAGGCCCGCCCTCCTTCCTTCAGGGGTAGATGAAGAACCCCAACAGGGGCCCAGTGCATTCCTGACCAAAAGAACTCTAGAATCAATGTCCGGAGGTCGGTCAGGAAACCCGGGGCCGGGACCAGGGTGTTGAGCCGGTACCAGAGCGTGGACAGGACTAGTTGGTTAAGCACCATTGCTCTCCCTCGGAGGGAGAGACATCAAAGTAGCCCCGTCCATTTCTGGAGCCGCTCTATCACCCCGCCTTCTAAATTTTGCCAGTTCTCTGGCGGAGAAGGGTGCGTGGCAGAAAGGTAAATGCCTAGGTAGAGCGGTGGGCCCACGCTCCACCGGATGGTCTGAAGCGCGGGTGGGAGGGAGCTCACCAGCTGCCAGTCCCCCACCGCCAAGCCAGAGCTCTTGACCCAGTTGACTTGGGCGGAGGAGGCTGCCGAATAGATGGCTTGGCAAGTCTCCACCCGCGCCAAGTCCCCCGGGTCCTGGACCACGAGAAGCACGTCATCAGCGTACGCCGACAGGACCAGCCGCAGCTCCGGCTCCCGCAGCACCAACCCCGTCAACCTCCTGCGGAGGAGACAGAGGAAGGGCTCGATCGCCAGAGCGTATAGCTGGCCCCAGAGGGGCACCCCTGCCGTACTCCTCGCCCGAAGCTGACCGGTTCAGTCAGGGTCCAGTTGAGCCTAACCAGACACTCCACGGAAGCGTACAGCACCTGGAGAAAACTCACAAACTGAGGTCCGAATCCAAATGCCTGCAGAGTGCCCAGGAGGTACCCATGGTCCACTCTATCGAACGCCTTCTCCTGATCAAGAGACAGGAGGGCGAACGACAGACCGTCTCTCCGCCCGAGTTCCAAAAGATCTCGGACTAGAAATAGATTGTCAAAAATGCTGCGACCCGGGACAGTATAGGTCTGGTCTGGGTGGATCACGTCCACCATCACGGACCCTAGCCGCAGTGAGATTGCTTTCGCTATGATTTTGTAATCCGTGCTAAGGAGCGAGACGGGACGCCAATTTCGCAAATCGCGGAGGTCCCCCTTCTTCGGCAACAAGGCGAGCACCGCTCGCCTGCACGAAAGAGGGAGGACCCCGCCCTGCAAAGACTCAGCCCAGACAGTGGCTAGGTCTGGGCCAAGAATGTCCCAGAACGCGCGGTAAAACTCCACGGTCAGCCCATCCATGCCCGGAGATTTATTGGTGGGCATGCGACGGAGGGCTTCCGAGAACTCGGCCAGGGTGAGAGGCAGATCTAGTCGGTCTCGGTCGCCCACACTGACCGTGGGGAGTTCCTCCCAGAGCACCCTGCAAGCGCCAGGATCGGTCGGATCCGGGGAGAAAAGGCTTGTGTAGAAGTCACGGGCCCTCCCACACATCTCCACCAGATCCGTGAGGGGGGTTCAGTCTTCTGCTAGGAGGCAGGTGACGTGTTTCTTGCCCCCCCTTGTTTTCTCCAGGGCATAGAAGAAACGGGAGCCATGATCCATCTCCCGAAGGAGGCGGATGTGGGATCGAACAAAGGCAGCTCGGGCCCGATGGTCCTCGAGGGCCTGGAGCGCCTCCTGCTTCTCCCAGCACGCTCCGCAGAGGAACAGGTCCTCGGAGCTGGCGGTCAGATGCCTCTCCATCTCTAAGACCTCCCGTTCCAACTGCTCTATCGCTGCATTTCTCCGTTGGCTAGTGCCCCGGGTGTAGTCACGGCAGAAGAGCTTGGTGCGCACCTTCCCTAGATCCCACCATCGCCACGCCGAGGGAAAGGCACGCCGCTGCTCTCGCCAGGCCAGCCAAAACTCCCAGAAGGACGTCACGAAGCCCTCATCCTCCAACAGGCTGTTGTTAAAGTGCCAATAGGCCGGCCCCGGCCTCTCTGCACGGAGGGAGGCCGTTATGGTGGCTAGATGATGGTCAGAAAACAGGGCCGGCTGAATATTGGAGGAGTGGGCCTGTGAAAGATGGAAACGGGATAAATAAATACGGTCCAACCGAGAGTGGTGTGACCGATGGGCCTCCACCCAAAGGTGAATGTGGAAGTGTCATCTGGGTGGTGGTCACGCCAGACGTCAACTAGGGAGTGATGTTCAACTATTTCTCGGAGAATGTTCGCAGTGGCCAGGCTCAGCTCGGCCCCTGAGCGGTCCTGTTCCTCGAGGGTGGTGTTAAAGTCCCCTCCCAGGACTAAGCACTCATGAGAATCTAGGGTGCTGAGGAAGTCAGACACCTGCTGATAGAATTGCGGCCGCTTTGGGCTCGTTGTCGGGGCATAGATGTTAACGAGGTTGACCACGAGCCCTTCCATACGGACTCGGAGATGCAGCAGGTGGCCCGGCATGGCCTCAGTGACCCCTAGCACCTTGGGCCGTAGGTTGGGGGAGAACAGGGTCGCCACTCCAGCTTGTCGGATCGTGAAGTGGCTGAAGTAGACCCCGTCCCCCCACTCCAGCCGCCAGCTGTCCTCGGCAGTCGGATCCGTATGGGTCTCCTGCAGGAAAACCACAGAGTACCCCCCTTCCCGAAGGTAAGAGAGCACCTGGGACCTGCGAAGAGCCATCCTACAGCCCCTGGTGTTCAAGGTTGCAATAATGAGGGGCGTCAAGCGGAGGGCTAGGGGGTGGGGGTTCCTTGTTGGCGGGGGTGTTCGCAGCCCCTGGAGGGTCGCGCAACAATCCGTGACCCATCCCATAAGTGAGTAAATCGTCACGGAAGCTGCGGGCCCGCCCGTAGGCCGCGGCACCATGCCTTCCTTTCCCTTTACCCTCCTTTATAAGGGCCCTTGTGGCCTGGAGGATTTGATTAAAGTCCCCCCATAGCTGGAGAGCTAGCTGTACCCTGTTGCGGGAGCCACGGATGTCTTCTAAAAACTGTCGCAACGCTTTTCGCAGCTCATGGGGGGAGGGGGGGGTTGCGATTTCTGGGTTATTCCCTGGTGGGGCTCTTGGTGCAGCCTCGAGGTCCGCTGAGGCGGGCAGGCAGGGTGCAGACCACCGACGGGGCGTCTAACAGGCTAAAGTTATTAGGTCCGTCTCAAGCCTTGGGGTAGAAGAGGATGGCGAAGGGAAAATTGCAGCTCCTAATGGGTCATGGCAGGAAAATGCAAAGGCTGCTCCTTGGGGGGGATCCGCAAAAAACGGGAAGGAAATAACCCCAGGGGCGGCAATAGCATTGCAGGAGGAGGTGGATTGGGCAGGGACAGGGGTGGGAGTGGGGGCGGGGGCAGAGGCGAGGCTCTGGGCTTCGGGAGGCAAGCAGCTGAGAGATGGTACCTCCCAAACAGATTCGAGGGTTAAGGGGGTGAGGAGGGGGCTCCCAGTGATGCTAGACGCAGGCTCTGTGGTGGATTTGGCAGCCATGGCCTCAGGTGGTGGACCACCTTCTGCAGGGTGCTCGCCCGGGAAGGCGGTTAGGGGGAGGGAGCATGGGGAAAGGGGGACTGGGGTAAGGTTGCCCAGATCGAGGCCAGCCGGCAGTAGGTCATTCTCTCCCTGGGTGATCGGGGTCAAACCTAGGGCCTCGATCTCCTCATACGTGGAGTAGAGGTCGTCTTCTGCCACCCCGGGGGGCTCCCCTCTGGCGCCCGCTACGACGGTCGCTTCGGGGTTCGCGGGGGGTTCGGGTGATATTCGGAAAGAAGGGGCTTCCTCAGGGTCTCAGAGGGGAGGGTTTCCCGTGGAGGGGAGATTCTACCTTCCAGTGCTGTTTTGTCTTCCCCTCCCGACACCGGCAGATGGATCTCGCTTGTGGGCATAGCGGAAGGCTCAGTGTCAGTGCCTCCCTTCCTGGTCTTCCAGGGGACCTCCGCATTGGATGGGTGCAGCGGAGCTCGAGCCTTCCACTTGCCTCGCTTTCCCTGGACTAGGGTCCAGCCCTCCATAGCATCGTCTGGGGGCTGGTTAGCAGGGGTCGTGTCGGGGGGCAGAGGCGATGGTTCAGGGGCTCGGGGGGGTAATGGTGAGGCAACATGACGGGGGGGCGGTTCTCCTCGGGGCGGGCCCTCTCCTATGCCCGGTAATATTTTTGCTGCACCCTCCTCCATAGGCTCTGCTGGATTGTTAACAGCAAGGGCGGGGCTCCCTCGCTCGTCTGGGCATTGTAGGGGTAGTGTCTCTTGGGCCTGGGCAGGAGCAGCGGTGGATCGAGCAGGAGGAGAGGTGGTTGCAGATCTCGGGCGGCCAGGGGCGTCGGCAACGACGGAGCCGATGTCCTGCCAGGTCTCGGGGGTCTCGGGTGCCCCTCCCCACTGGGCCAAGGGGCAGTCTCTTCGGACATGCCCTGCTGATCGGCAGAGGTAGCACTGGGCCTCTCCTGTGGAATAGCAGACCCGATAGCGGGCTCCCTGGTAGGGGACTATGAAGGACCCCTCGAATGCCTCTCCTTCACGTGCCGGCAGCGGCGGTAAAAGCTGCACTTGCTGGTGGAACGAAAGGACGTGACGGAGGGTGGGGTCCTTGCAGCCCAACGGGAGAGGGCTGATGACGGAAACGGGTTTCCCCAGGGTGGAGAGAGCAGGTAACAGGGCAGCATTGGGTAGAAAAGGAGGGACGGAGGTCAGGACTAGGCGGACGCCCAGGTCTTCTAGCGGCTCCAGGGGGACAAATACCTCCCCCACCGCCAGGCCCTTCTCCACCGCCTCCTGGGCGGCAGCCTCCAATGCTAAGGAAAAGACGACCTTCCCGTACATTTTGGAGGCCGCCACAATGGCCGTGGGTCCTACCACCCTCACCAACGCCTGCATGTATGTCTCCACGTGGGGCGAGGCGGGCACCAGGAGGCAACAGACACCATGCTTCCTGGTCATGGTGGGAAAGGGGCCCCGGCCACTATTGATGGTAGCGGAGGCTGTGGGTGGGCGAGATGACGAGGCGGCAGGCGGGGGGTGGGGGGGCTGCCACCGCCCAGGCATACGCCCTAGGGGCTGGGAGAGGGATGCTCGCAGAGCTGGTGGAGTGAACAGCGGGGAGGGACGCCATGGTCGATGACGAGGCCACAGCGGTGGGGGCAGCCTCTGCCATGGAGGGCTTGGTGGTTGTGGTGGGGCCCTTCCCCTTCTTGGCACCCTGGCCTTTCCGGCTAACTGGGGGAGGCTTTCCTAGAATCTGGGGGGGTGGTGGGCGTAGCAGCGGTAATAGTCACCTCGGTGCCTCCGGCTGCCGATGCCCCAGCGGGGGCGGTGGCAGGTGTTTTGGCAGCAGTGGTGGGGAGGGGGCTTGGGGGTTGGGCAGGGGGGGTAGGGGCAACTGAGGTTATTAGAGGGGCCTCACCCCTCTCATTCCCCGCCATCGTGAGCAGGGAGAGACGGGGAGACACCAGAAGGAGGAGGGGGGAGGGGGAAGCAGATTAACCACTTCTCCCTGTTGGGCTGCAGGCAGGGGGGTGGCCAAATGGGTCGGACTGGACAGGGGAAGGAAACAGGAGTTGGGGTCAGGTAGTAGGGGTGAACTGTGGGGTGGGCAGTCCAGGGGGTGGGGCGGGAACGCGGACCCATGCACGTTTATCCAAAGAGTCTCGTTTGGTCGGCTGTTGTGTCTGGTCTGGAGGATGGAATTCAAAGCAAGCAGCTGAGGCTAGAGGCAGATGGCAGGTTGCCAGCAGGGACAGACGGTGGGGGGGGGGCGTGACAGTTGTGGTAATGTTGGGGGGGGCACCGATGGACCAGGGGGCAGCTTCGTGCCACACCCCCTGTGCCCCTACAAACGCAGGTAAGACACAGTCAAACTCCCCCCACACAAGAGTACAGTTCAAAAGTTACTCAGTCTTACGGCCCCCTCCACGATGATTTGTAGCTTCCCTGGGCGATGTCTCTGTCAGCTGTCTTCTCTCCCGGTCTTTGTGATGCATTCCAAAAATGCCAAGCAAAGATAAGACGATTAATTGCGGGTCCACAAACAAACAGCAAAACGGTTGGGTCTGGGGGCGTCCACTCCCCTCCTCCGGGGAGCGGGTCGGCAGTCCTCCCCCCCTTCTCCGGGGATTGCAGCTAAAGCAATAGCAGCGTCCGAGGGCAGGCGTGGGGGGGTTGGCAGGCAAGCTAGCAGCCGACCAGCACTCGAACGGCAGCAAAGAAAAAAAACAGCAAAAAGAACAAAACGAAGAAAAAGCATCTGGCCCGGTCGCAGCAATGGGGAACTAAAGCAGGGGCAAAAAGCAAGGAAAGCCCAGGTCAGACGGCAGCAGGAGAGGGCTAGAAGGGAGCCTTCTTCCCTGGAGAGGGAAGAAAGTTTGCTATAAATTAATTAAAGCACCTGAAGCCAATTAAAGCACCTGAAGCCAGTAACATGATAATAAACCCCTGCTTCAATCAGACAAGAGCAGGCGTTGAAGTAGAGTGGATTGGTGTTGGAGCAGAGAGCAGTTTGGAGGAGTTGAAGCAGAGTGGATTGGCATTGGAGCACAGAGCAGTTTGGAGGAGTTAAAGCAGAGTGGATTGGTGTTGGAACAGAAAGCAGTTTGGAGGGAAGCAGAGGAGAGTTTGGAGAAGTGCTGCAGTGGGCTAAGAAGACCAAGATCGTAGGTAAAAGGACACCTGGTTTGTGCAGAGGGAGGGCAGGAAGCCCCACAAGCTGAAGGGCAGGAGAGGGAAGTAGCCCAGGGGAAGGAACCGCTAGTTCTAGTGGTTTACCACTATTCCTAGGCCCCTAGGCTGGGACCCGGAGTAGAGGGTGGACCCGGGTCCCTCTCTCTCCACTCCCCTACTCTAGGACACTAATGGGGCAGTTAATACCCCAGTTCAGGGGCAAGAAACGGTGCCCTGAAACCCCCACCCCCCCAAGAAGAGAAAGTGCGAGACCCATCAGAGTAGTGCCGGCAATTTGCCACAATGTGTATCCCATGGTATAAAGTTATATTGAGTGTTTGCGTTGTAAACCTCTGTAACTATGTGACTCGCCAAACAGGAAAGAAGCATTAATTACTGTAAAGTGCTGGTCATGCACACAAGAAGGCCCACTGAAACCAAATGAGCCATTGTGAAACATCAAAGGACAAAGATTATGTTGATTGTCCTGCCCCCCCACTCCCCAAACCTCCACACTGATGAAGAGGAGACAGGTGCTTTCACCTGTCCCATCACTTGGAACTCTGGAAGAAGAGAAGAAAAATCCCTGACCAGAAAGAACGTTATTACTATGCTACTTGGAATTTGGAGAGGGCAGTATTTCTAAACATAAGCAAAGGATCCCCATGCTGCTTAGCTTGGGTTAGCTCGAGAGGACATAAAAAGCTTGTATACAGTTTCTATTGCCTTTTGAAACCTAAGACTGTAACTCATTTGAGTGTATGTTTACCTGCTTTAACCTTGCAAATAACTCTCATTTCTTTTTCTTAGGTATTAAATCTTTAATTAGTTTATTATAGGTTTGGCTACAAGCTTTGTTTTTTAGTGTTTAAGGTACAGTTGACCTGGGGTAAGTGACTGGTCCTCTGGGACTGGGAGTAACCTGAATATTGTGATTTTTGGTGTAAAGGACCATCTATCACAAAACCAAGTTTGCCTGGCTGGCAAGATAGACCGGAATACCCAAGGGGACTGTCTGTAACTCCATGTTAAGGCTGGTATAGTGCTTGAGGAGTTAACACTTGATGCTTGGTTGGTGAAATCTAATTATAGAACACACAACTAATTTGGGGCTTGTGCCCTGTTTCTTAACAGTCTGTCCTGAAGTTGACACTCATGGTTGTGAGCTACTCCAGACAGCTTGCAAGAGATGCAGTAAAAGGAAGCTAAGTTGTAGACCATGCTGAAAGCAAAAACAAGGAGCTTGACTTACTGACTTGAACTCAGTATGAATTTCGTCTCAATAAGCACTGGACAAAAATGGAGTAATGATAACCCCTATTAGCCTACAGTATGCCATTCTGATTCCAAGTCTTGCACACATCCCACATACTCTACCCTGTTGCGTACAATTAATGCTGAGCCTCAGTCTAGTACTTGGAACTCCTTATATTGGATTTTCTCATTAAAATTTAGTTCAAACACAAACTATTTTGGAAAGACTTGTATTGCAGAAAACAATCTGTATTGCATTTTTTAAAAAAAAAGAATCCTGAATTAATTTACAAATTACAAATGCTGTCTTTGTTGAAGGATTTTTTTGTTTCTCTCAGATGCAGAGATACTGACAATTTTTAGGCAGTTCCGCTTAACTATTGATGACCGCAGCGGCAGATAGGCTTAATCTCTTTATTTTTATTGAGCTATAATTAGCACATTGCAATTAAAATTTGGAACCAGATGGTGCCAAACACATCATATCAATAATTGCAGTAATGGTGTTTCCTTCAGAAGCTTCTCAGTTGTTGCCCCTTTTTAGTCATGTATATTCTTAGGCACAATGGAATTTTAGTTGAAAAACTAAATGATTACAAAAAATGACAAACTCGGCGTAAATTGCTAGTGAGTGGGAGATATGATGGATTTACCAATGGAATTCTGATTTGCTAACCAGATTTGATTAAGTGTTTCAGTTTAATCAGTAGATGTCTTGTCATTATAGATGCAAGGTGTCTACCTTTAAATTTAATTACTTTGGCCCTGTTTTTGATTGAGTTCTTTGGCCTTTTATTGAGATTTTTAGCTAGTCCCCAAAACTACTTTTTTTAAATAGCTAAATGACATATGAGGAAATTCTGAAATCTTCTTTTCAACTACAAATCTGTACATAAAATTATTGTGCCTTGTTAACTAGCTTGAAGACAGGTACTAATTGCACCTCAATTAAACATGCATCACTTTAGCACTATTGATCTGGGGATTTTTTTGTTTGTTTGTTTTTTTTAAAGTAAGTAAACTGAGCAAAAACCAGTCTCATTACTAAAGGGATGATGTATTGATTCTATCTGACAGTGCTTTGTCTACAGATCAATGCAGATATGCAGTATAGACCAGTATGAAATGGGGTCCCCAAAGGTCAACAAAGGAACAGGGCATCCAAGATTATTGGAGACAGTGAAATGAACATATCATAAAGTAGACCTGATTGGTATTTGTAAAAGAATTCAGTGGTAACAGGTTTTACTGTGTAAGTTGTGGATAATACGCTTTATCTGGGATTCCCGACATCTAAAAGAGTTCAGAAGGAATCTGTGCCTACTCAAGAGCAGCCCCTGACTATCAGGAGTCTGTTGCAAAACTGAGATTGTGTACAATACTTTAGCACTTTGCAGCCCTAAGTAATTGTAAAATCTGAAACTTGCTTTTGTGAAAGATCTTGTTTTTTGCTGACCATATCCGAAAATTATAAAATTCAAATGTTCAGACGTTCTTATTCCCTTGACACCCTCGTCTGAACCTTATTTTGGTGGTTCTAATTGTTGGCCTGTGCATCCTTTGAGAGCCTAGTTCTATTACATTTCAGCTTTCCACGCTTATTACTAAAGTAGACATAGGCTGGTTTAATTTGACAACAGCACTGAAGTGTTCTTGTACCATGGTGTATTATGCAGCAATAGAGTACATTTCTTGTGTCCTTGACATCTGCTGGGACTTCCAAGGGCTTTATATTTTAAATAAGCAAGGCCTTTTCTTTACTATAATATGATCAACCCCTTACAGCTTTCATGCCTTCTAATCCTCCCTCATTCTGCTTTTGAAATTTCACTTTTAGTAAAAGAGGGATGTCTGCACTAAACAAGAATTATAGTTTAGGGATTAATCCCCAAAATTAATGTTTAATCTACACTGCTGCCTTGTCTGTAAGAGCTGTTGAATGAGTGTCATTCAAAACAGTTGCTTCTATGGCTTTCTAATCCATGTTTTTATATCAATCCTGCAATTTCCTTAGGTTTTACCATATTTTATAGGCAAGAGTCTCATGCTGGGTTGATGAAAGGTTGAGAAGTACAAGATAGATCTTCCAGAATAATCACAAATCGACAATTCACCAGATTGCCAGCGCCTCTTCCTCCAATGGGATGTAATTGAACATTTTCTCAAATTATGGATGTATATTCTTTAGGGCATATCTTCTACAATGCAGGGCTTCTAGAAGTTGTATGTTTTGCAAAAAGGAAAATATTCATCACACCCTTACTTGTACCTCTGATTCCTCCTTTTCTATCTTCTGGGGTAAGATATTTTTTAGGGATGATATGCAACAGTGATATTTAGAACAACTGCTTTTAAGAATGAAAATTGGTATGAATTATTCACATAAAGGCCTTAAATCTCAAAGGCATTCTAAAGATGGTCAGATGTCATCTTTTGAGACAATGCAAAGGGAATGTTAAAGAAAACATATTTCTGTGAGGATGGCAACAACAAACAAAGGCAATCTAGTTTATTTAAAAAGCAGTTTAATGAGCACATATTTGGTGTAAAATTCATGTCCGATCAGAATAACAAAGCATTAAAATGATTATTAACCCTTCCTTTAAAAAAATGGAACTAATAGAATAGTCAACTTAATGTTTTTTATTTAGTATTTTTAACAGAATCCCTGTTGGAAAATGTCTGGCAAATCAGCTCTTCACTATCCTTTTGGACTTAAAAAACTGGAAAAGTTTTTAATAAAAAACTGGGATGGGGGGTGGAGGCGGGGGGAGGGGGAGCACAGCAAGAAGAAGCTGAAATGACCTATATCCACAGGAGGTGTCAGTCAACCTTGAAGTTCATTGGCTATGCAAAGTCAAGCATAGTGCATACTCTGTCTTTTCTTGATGTATTCTATCTGCCTTTGGGATAAAAAGTGAATTTAAAATTTTGGTGTGATTAATCCTGTACCATTTGTACGTTCAATATTCTCCCTGTTAAGCTAGGTCAGAAACATCCTTTCATTTTTCTCCTTTATGAACATTACCTTATTAACCATGTTGGAAGTATCCCAAATAATGCATTCATTAGAGGTACACTTATTGTCTGAAATGATTATTTCAAAATCCATTTCCCTGGGTTCTGGCTTTATACTCACTGAGTTGAACACATTAAGTTTTTTGAACACTCCACAGCTATTGGGAAGTGGTCATCTGAAAATATTGTGACCAAAATCACAGTTGTTTTAATTTTGTAATATTTGCTTTCATTTTGTTGCATTCACTAGCCACATTATCCACAACTGGTTTCAACCTTCAAGGTGCTGGTTGCCATCAACCACCACTAACTTCATTAGGTGTTGAGGGCACTCATCACTTCAAAAGACTGCTCAGCACCCTTCAGGACTGAACACAATAATACAAAGCACTTGTCTACAGAACAACAAAAATAATGCCAGTAAATGTTCTAGCTATAGCATGACTCTGGGTTTTTCCTTTATAAACACCATTTCTTTCTTTTCTTTAAAACAGTAAATATAGTTTTCGCTACATAAAGTAAACAGTCACCCTAAATCTCTACCTCAAAGCAGTACAGCCAATTACAAAATAAAAGTCCCAATTGCTATTTGCCTAATTCGGCCTAATGAGTGCACAGAACTGACTTATTCTGATATCCATTTAGAGTGTGATCCTGCAATGTGTTGAACGTTTCCATGGGGTGCTGAGCACCCTCAACTCTCATTAATGGCACCAATTCAGTAAGATGGTTAAGTATGTGCCTATCATTAAGCATATATATGAGTGGGGCTAATGTCAATGGGAACTGAGAGTAGAAATCACCTCCTTTCAGAATCAGGCCTTTAATCAACGTATAACAGCTGCTCAAATAAATTAAAACATTTTATTCTAGTATAATTTTGTCTTGTTACTTTAAGATAAGCAGATGTGCAGGCACTATGGTAATACAAATAGTAAATCATAATAATTTTTATATCCCAATTTTCAAAGCTGCTGAGTGCCCAAAATCATCCTTGATTTCAATAGGAGGGGGGGACAGGTGCTCAACATTTTTGAATATTGGACTAGACAACATTAAAATAGTAGGTGACATTTTATTTATTTTTCTTTTATTTTAAGACGTGGGGTTAGGTGGTGTGGGGACAGTCAAACTCAAAATGCAGCCTGCTGCTGCATTTGTGTTAAAAATTGCGAGCAAACTCCCTATACGTCACATAAGCCATGTAGAACTTAACAATTTAAATAAAAACTCATTTTTTCTGTTGGCAAAATTCTGTCTATTTGAATGGCGTTACTCTTGCAAAGACATTTGACTATAAGTGTTTTGGGAGAAAGTGAAACGCACAATTTCAGTGACATTAAATTATAACTCTTATTGTTAGCTTAAAGAAAAGGAGTACTTGTGGCACCTTAGAGACTAACCAATTTATTTGAGCATAAGCTTTCGTGAGCTACAGCTCACTTCATGCATCCGATGAAGTGAGCTGTAGCTCACGAAAGCTCATGCTCAAATAAATTGGTTAGTCTCTAAGGTGCCACAAGTACTCCTTTTCTTTTTGCGAATACAGACTAACACTGCTGTTACTCTGAAACCTATTGTTAGCTTAGTCGCTTTATGAGTTTGTATGGATTAAAAAGTATCTGCCACCTTATTTACAACCAACCAATAGCCATTTACTTTAATAGAGGCAAATTAATAAAATCCTATAAATCATTAACAAGCAAGTAACTCTATTTCTAGAATTCCAAGTATCCAGGCTCATGTTATCATAGTAACTGTCACCGAGCTTTATCTAATTCACTAAGTAGCTGAATGTGTTTGACAATAAATATGATAAAGAGCTCTGGAGTGTGAGGTAAAGCTCAGATACAGAAAGAGATCAAATATTTGGCCTTTTCACTTGCTAGCAAGAGAAGTTCTGTAGCTACTATTGCCTTGCCTCTCAAACGTGGGCTTGTGTACCCACAAAAACTTTTACCATTTTAACTAAACCACTACATTGAAAGCAAAACAATCTTCTTTAGCAAGAATGTAGTTCTATCATATAAAGGTGCTTTATGCTAGTATAGCTTATTCCCCTGCCCATATGGGAATAAATTATACTGGTACAAAGGTGTCTTTACACTGATATAACTGTGTCCACACTACGGGTAGTACCAGTGTAACTATTTTGCTAGAAAAATCATACCCCTAAATGAAATAGTTAAATTGGTTCTAAAACTGTGTGTAGTCCTCTGCCATGTCATACCTGATAACACAGTCACAACATTTTGATTTTGGAACAGGCATGAACCAAGCTGCTAGGGCCTGATCCAAAGTCCATTGAAATCAATGAGAAGCTTGAAGCTGGAGCGTGTAATTTTTAGCCGGCAGCTGAAACTTAATTAACAATCCTGTGGATGCATGAGCCAGAATAGGATACAGCTTGCTGGCTCTGCTGTAAAACTAGTTAAAAGTATTTTTGTCTATAAGGTTAAATCAGCAAGCAGACACCACTCTGTACATCATACCTGGAGCTTATTAGTTGGGTAAAATGGTGTCCTTTTTGCATTGTCAGTTTTCACAACAGAGCCACATTGTAAGGGATTGTAACTATTAGCCTTCAGAGTAACAGTCCTCTGTTTATCAGAGAGTACACTTTGTGGCCCTTTTCTAAAGTACATGTCTAAGGTTTAGATGGCATTTTATATGGGGAAATGAAACAAATCAGTTGTGTATATATGGCATGGATTCTCTTTTTAAAATCACATGGAATGAAAAATCTGAGTCTATGAATTAGAAAATTATGGATTGCTTAAATAGGGGAAATGTTGCAGAAAAAATAAAAACAAAAACTTCCCCTTACATGTACGTTTCTTAATTTTGTTCTCTTTAACAGCATGATTTATCTCTGTTAAATAGGCAGAATATTTAACATAAACCCAAACATCAATATAATCTTCATTTTCACTAATCACTGTTTACCTGATTCCTACCAGATCTTTATGGGGGTGCGGAATCTCATGGCTGATACAAGGTGTCTAAAATTAGTCTCCTAAAACATATTTTGGTTATGAGTGGCCTGAGTTTCAAAAATGCTGAACACACAGCAGGACCCACTGAATTTTTGGGGAGTTGCTGTGTGCTCAGCAATTCTGGAATCCAGCCACTTATGTAGATACCTAAATTTAGAGTTCATAGCTTAACTTTAGGCTCCCATTTTCTAAGCTATTGACAGCAACATGCATCTGGAACTGTACATAATGCCACCCATGTATGAAGATAGCTCTGAAAATACTGACTTCTTTCTAGTTAACTACTGGCCTCTGAGTAAAAGTGATGGATTCAATAAGATTAGTCATATGTGCATAGCAAATATGTTTAGATCATCAATGTTTTCAGTTTTTTAGAATTTGTTTTGGTGCATGTTTCAAATTTACTAGGAAAAACTTGCACAGCTACAGACTAGGGACCGAATGGCTAGGCAGCCGTTCTGCGGAAAAGGACCTAGGGGTGACAGTGGACGAGAAGCTGGATATGAGTCAGCAGTGTGCCCTTGTTGCCAAGAAGGCCAATGGCATTTTGGGATGTATAAGTAGGGGCATAGCGAGCAGATCGAGGGACGTGATCGTCCCCCTCTATTCGACATTGGTGAGGCCTCATCTGGAGTACTGTGTCCAGTTTTGGGCCCCACACTACAAGAAGGATGTGGATAAATTGGAGAGAGTCCAGCGAAGGGCAACAAAAATGATTAGGGGTCTGGAACACATGACTTATGAGGAGAGGCTGAGGGAGCTGGGATTGTTTAGTCTGGAGAAGAGAAGAATGAGGGGGGATTTGATAGCTGCTTTCAACTACCTGAAAGGGGGTTCCAGAGAGGATGGTTCTAGACTATTCTCAGTTGTAGCTGATGACAGAACAAGGAGTAATGGTCTCAAGTTGCAGTGGGGGAGGTTTAGGTTGGATATTAGGAAAAACTTTTTCACGACGAGGGTGGTGAAACACTGGAATGCGTTACCTAGGGAGGTGGTAGAATCTCCTTCCTTAGAAGTTTTTAAGGTCAGGCTTGACAAAGCCCTGGCTAGGATGATTTAATTGGGGATTGGTCCTGCTTTGAGCAGGGGGTTGGACTATATGACCTCCTGAGGTACCTTCCAACCCTGATATTCTATGATTCTATGAACAGATAAGTAGCCGAAATGTTTGAATTAGGTTTTTTTTTTTATCAACTGATGATTAAGTATTTTTGTGCCCAAAGAATTATTATAATCATCTACAATTGTATTACAATATTTGTTTTGTTGTAATTTTCAAATGGTTATTGTTCTGAATATCACATACTTTGGATACATCATTAAGAAAATGCTGTAATTTTTGGAATCATTTTCAACTTACTACAATCTTGGGATTCAAAATTTCTACAGGCAAAATAAACAGAAGCCCTTCTCTATGGAGCAGAAGTGCAACTTTTCTTAAGCATTAGAGAGACAAACATGCAATTTAGTGCTTATCAAGGCAGGCTAATCCAGCACAGATCCAAAAAGTCAAGTTTCCATTTTGTCTAACAACCACCTCAAAACAATTTCTTTGAAGAAAATAAATAGGTTTCTTGTCAAGGCCATTGTAACAGAAGAGCTGGGGACATTGATATTGAAGAGGTCATATTTTTCCTGTTATAGTCTAATTTGAGGGTGACGTGTTGTAAATGTTGCAGTTTCGTAAGTTGCATGAGAAATCACATTGTTGTCTTCTTTCCAGATATTTTCCAAATGTGTCATCAGTCACATATAAAGCATATAATCTTTTATCATTCCTATGCACATTCTGACATTGTGGCGATTTAGTCTTAATACTGTTGATATAACTCTGCAAATGAAAATCCCATATTGTATTAGACACATAGTGTCTTGGTTCTGTGCCTGATCATTTTCACAATTTCTGTTCTCTGTCATCCAGTGCAGGTTGCTCCAGCCCATTGGTGCTTGTCAGGAAGCTGTTTCACAGAGAAATCATGAGTCCGGATGTTCATTTAATTCGAACCAACATTTCATTGGTGTATGCTGAATTAAAAGCAAAAAGTGGCCCATATTTGTACTGAAAATCCTAAAGTAACAGGGCAACATTTTCCCCTCAGAATAGAACTGATACTTGTAATAATTAATTTCTCTGAAGAAGTCAGTGAAAACCAAAGATGGAAAAAGGACAATGATTACTGAGTTAAAACCTTAAGGCCTAAATTTCCTTAAAATTGAAATTTTGAGCCGTCATCCTGCAAAGACTTACACAAGGGCCTAACTATATGCACTCTGAATAATCCTATTGACTTCAGTGGGACAACTGAAAATGAGTAAAGTTAAGCTTGTGCGTAAGTCTTTGTGGGATCAGGGCCTTCAAATCTTGCATGGACTGATTAGGTACGTCAAGATTTGGCCCACTTGCTTTGTATGGACTGATAAGTGCAGTCCAGAAAGCATCTTTCCTTAAGTCCTATTGGCAAAATAGAAGTATGCAGTGAAACACATTTCCCATTCATTTATCCAGCTCACATTTTACCAGTGGGATCCAGAATTCTCACGTGTGATTTGATTGAAATTGACAAAAATTGGAACCTACTCTTGTAAATGCTATCCTGACATTTCCCAGCCCATTTCCAACACTTAAAAACAGCATAGCAAACATGTGTTGGACAAGTTCTGTTATGATAATCCTACCACATTATTAAGAGAGACTTCCAGCCTTTACGTGACATACAGCTGTTTCCTAATATTTGACTGTTATCACTCCTGGAAAAGAGAGGACATAGTTACTTTACCATCTGCTACCTTTGCCATTACAAGAAAGCAAACCATAATTAAATAATGGCAAGTCAGTATTGGCTCTGCTATGTTTTTGTGCTATTCCTGATAAAGCACACTGCCTGCCTATATTACAGCCATTGCTATAGAGAAGGCTATTTTAAAAAATGTGTGTGTGAATTATCATAAAATAGGCTTTACCTAAATACTAAAGGTGACTTTTGACTAAAATCTATAAACTACTGTGCTTCAATACTAAAGACAGCTTTTAATTGAAAAGTATAAGTGAACCTACAAAGCAGGGTTAACACTTACCGCTATAATTTTATACATGCACTTTGGCAGTCGCAATGGCTTTGATTCAACCTTGACTTACTTTAAGATCATAAAAGACACAGAATAATCTCATGTAAAAGGAAAGAGGAGTACAGTACAAATATGAGTGGCATAACAAACACCACAGATGAAATGGTAGCTTCCAAAGGAAAAATAAAATGTTATGCCAGTATTTCTGAGAATATTACAAAGAAAAAAAGTATAATCTGCAATCCATTTTTTTTATTCATAATTGTACTTAGAACTTTACAGCTTGGATTTCCAAAGGAGCTGAAGGGAGCTTAGTGCCCATCTCCTACTGTCAACTGGGTGCCTACCTCCCTTAAGCAGTTTGGAAAATTCCAGCCTACTTCTTGAAAGCCTTTTAGGAGCCCTGACTAATGGTCACAGCACCTCTGTGAAACAGGTAAATAGCACTGCCCCAGATGGGAACACTGAGTGAGATGAGACTTCTCAAAGCCACAGAGGGAGCTTCTCCTTTTCCTTCCTGTGCTGAGATCAGTAAACACCACTGTTTTATTAACAATTGGAAGTATGTTGCCAAGGAATACAGAGAGAGAACTGCACAATCAGGACATTGTTTAGATAATAAAACATACAGAATCCCATATTAAGAGTAGGCCATGTATACTGTACAGATTATATAATTACTGACTATGACATATAGTAATTGGGTCTGTAACTCAATTATCCAAAGACGTTGGCTCATTTAGAGCTATGTCGTTACTCATCAAGTTTGTGAGATAAGTTCTTTGTTGAAATAGATCCAAAGGAACTTCACTTGAATTCAGAGATAACACAGTCGTCCTGTCTGGAGGACCAAAAAGAGATCATTGAATTATTAGCTAATTGTGAGCAAAATTTGTATTGATTCTTTTTGTCTCTCTGACTTATGTTAATAGTATCATACTTTAGGTCACTAACTACTTTTCAGCACCATTTAGTTGCCCAGGAATCACTTAAGAAGACAAAAAGAGTGAGAGCCAAAGCCAAAAAAGAAAAAGGAAAATGTGATGACACAGACATGGCTGCTTGCATGTTTGATGTTCTAAGGCTTAAAGCTTTCTTTGTATTCAAGGACTCAAGGAGAGGGGGAAGCAATTTATTCTAGATGACATTAACAACCGTAACTGGAGCCAAAAGATCCCTCACATGCACTGCACACACTTATTTCATTTAATGTGACTTATATATGAAGGCAAAAATTGGCACATGAACTGGTAGTTTAACCAAGTGTCTCACTTTTGAAGCAAAAATAATGGAAAGATTCCAAGGGCCAGCTTTTTTCATTTATGTGTACCTGTTTTGGTGTGCAAAAATGCATCGACAATTTGACTACCTAATTTATGTGTGCACTTACCATTATTGTATATGCAAAGCATGTATTTTTATGCATTAAAATGTCCAGATAGAAACAAAAAGAAAAGGAGTAATTGTGGCACCTTAGAGACTAACCAATTTATTTGAGCATAAGCTTTCGTGAGCTACAGCTCACTTCATCGGATGCAGCTGTAGCTCACAAAAGCTTACGCTCAAATAAGTTGTTTAGTCTCTAAGGTTTCACAAGTACTCCTTTTCTTTTTGCGAATACAGACTAACACGGCTGTTACTCTGAAACCTGTCAGATAGAAACAGTATCTTGTATGCATGATCACGACAACGTCATGCAATATTTACTTAGGCAATCGCATGTAAATGGTTTTGAAAAATATGCCACCAAAATAATGTAATTGATTAACCACTTTAAAACCATTGTTTGTTCCAATAATGACCTGTTTTTTGGTTGTTGTTGGGCTTTATTAAACTTTTTATCTAATGGAAAAATCCAATAACTATTTCCTTCAACTATGTTTGGAGGAAGGGAATCAAGTGTTGTTTCTAGTCTGTGTCTTATTTGAATGTGTAGAGTGTATTTATTGACTCGACCAAGTTCCCTGCCCGGTGTTATGAAGGTGTGGTGAATTCACTCTTGTAATTTGACTGGTGTTATAATAATGGTGTGCATCAGCAACTTCACACATCAATGTCAGTGCACTAATAAACAATTGCTTCATAAATTTGAGTAAATTTAGTGGGCTAGAAGTATGGAGGAGAATAGAGAGTGATCCTGCTGGGTAATTGCAGCAGACTTTTTACACAGGAAAAGCTATTCCCATATGCCCCAAAATAGGCATTAAAACCAATGTACCTCTTCTTTGACATCTGTTAGAACCAAAAGAGGCCATCTGAAATCCCCAAAACATACTCATAGTGACAAAGTGTGGTAAATGGAGCAAAATGGTTTTGGGGAATGAGAATGTGTAAACAAGACAATCAGATGTCATTAACTTTCCTCGATTTGTTGTGATATTTTTTCAAGGCTGGCTGAAGTAAGCCTTTGTGCACTTACTATGTAGAATTTCCACCCTGAAGGACAGAGCTGTTAAAACCATTTCTGTTTTAGAGCTGTTGCTTTCAAGTGCATACAAGTCACATTAGACAGTGTGCCAAGGAGCTAGTTTTTCTTAAAATAAAACAAGTATGTGACTTCCTTTACTATTGTTGCCAGTTATCAGACTGTTAGTGGGAATAATTTTATGACCGTTTTCAGAAACATTTATAATTCCTTCCCTTCTCTAATTTTTGGCCTCCCACCAGTTTATTGTACATACTTCAGCAGCCTACCACGTGTTTTCCATTTTGAATGCTTAGCAGTGATTTCCGTTACTGGTTTTGTTAATGGCAGTGTACATGTTAACAACACCCTGGTCTTTCCACAACTACACATGCATTAGACAAAATTCAGGATTCAGCAAAAAGGAACAGAAGTAAAATTGTTGGGCCAGAATGAAACTATATTGATTTGCAGCAGTTGAAAATATCCAGATCTTCAGTACTTTCCACCTACTTTTGTGCTCAGTACATCCCTTTTCATTTGAAAGAAAAAAACTGATGGCAACTAGCACATCTTCCCTGTTTACCTTAAAGGACATGGTGCATAGCTTGGGGAAAATTTGTGTATACATTGGAAGATGCGAAGGAAACTGCATATATTTAAAATGGGTAGGAGATAACACTACTTACTTGTTTATCCCTACAATGTGTTGCACAGTAGCTCAGAAAAATCACATGATCAGCAAGCAAGTCCTGACATATACTGAACAAATGCAGTTTACAGTGAAGTTGGGAGCACCAGTCAGAATTGGGCCTTTGATATCTGATCAAACTCCCACAGAAGTCAATGAAAAGACTCTCACTGACTTTAGCAGGAGTTGTACTGGGCTCCTAGTCTACAGGTTAGCACAAGCATTATCAACCTAGGCAGAGTTAAGGGGATAAAACTCTCTATAATTATCTATAGGGATAACTTTATATGAAAATTATATCCAATATCTTGTTTTCAGCAAACATATTCATGATGGTCCTTTCAAATATATTTACAATAATTCAACCATGCCCCACTTAGTATTTTTCAATACTTAGTATACTTTTACAACAGTATGTTATCTAGTAAGTGGGCATTTGGACGACTTACTCTGTCAAGGTCCAGAACATGCCCTCATCCCATCTCCCATTGAGAGTTAATATGGCACTAACAGCAGAGGATGTGGAGAGGCAGAATCCATAAGTATAGTTTTGGAAGGTAACTCTGCCTCTATTTTGCATCAATCTCAGCAGGTTCTCAGCACTATCATCTGTTGGAGACTGCTGCTTTTGGTTTCTGTAGAAACATTCTGTGTAAACTGTTAACAGGCATGAGGACAGATACCATTCTTCTATGACAGATGAGGAAAAAGTCTTGTATTTGAAATCCAGATTGTTTCATGATCAGCTAAATTTGTCCAAAATCCTCTGATTTGCATTTGGATTTTCTATTACCTGTCTTATGACCCACACTAATAGACTACAGGTGTGGACATAAAATGTGAACCATTAAAGGAAGAAAATGGTGGTGGCAATTCCTTAAATTCAAATGGCTTTTCTAAGCATCCTCAAATTTGAGTTGAGTTCAGGCCAGATGATCTCACTCTTAAATTAAGACCTTACTCTGCATGTAGTCGCACTGAAATCAGTGGGATCACTTGTGAGTAAGGAGCTACTCATTATGAGTAAGAGTAGCAGATTCTGGCCTGTATTTTGTGTGTATGGATTATAATGGAGGGAGAGCCATCTAGCTGCCAGAGCTAAAAGCTCGGAGTGAGAATATCTGTATTTTCTTTCTAGCTCTGCCACTGACATGCTGTGTGACCTTGCAAAAAGCATTTAACCTTTCAGTGGCTCAGTTTCCCCATCCAAAAAAGGTATACTAATAGTGAACTAACTCTCCTAGCTCTTACAAAGTTTAAATAATATTTTAAGTATTTTTGTATCATTGGGGAAAAATCCATGCTAGTGTATTAATACTATTTATAATTATTTATTAATTTTTATGAGTTGTCTGAGTGAAGCTGATTCAGTCACGCTCACCAATCACCACCCCAAAATAATGCATCTTACTGATGGAAGTACAGCCTATTTCGAAGTATCAATTGTTTAAGGGTGGCTATAACCAAAAGAAAGTAAAGATCAATAAGAAAACGCTTATCCTACCATGGGTTTTTTTTGTTTTGTTTTGTTTTATAAAAGTCACATTGATTTTAGTGGGAATGCAGTGAACAGACTAGTGGTGAGATAGAAACCTGAGGGATTAATGTGCTACAATATAATATCCCATTAAAATGAAATAGTCTGAGTCTTGGTAACAGGAAGATTGAAACTCTTAGGAATGCAACTTCTGTACTTAAATGACTACGAGATGCCCAAGATCTTTGCCAAAGGGAAACATGATGCAGAGCACACAGAAGTAAGAGAATGTGGAAACTGGAAGAGGGGCTAGAAGAATTTAGGATCCAGTGCTGGGAGGTACTAGAGCCAATGGGAATTGAAGGCAATTAGCAGGATAGATCCCTACATTTTCACCCTGTCTTTTGAGTATAAATGTAATAATTACATATACATCTTGCCAAGTGTTTTAGGAGGCTACTACAGTAAGTAATATATGTTGGCATAAGCCATAATTATTAAAGAAAATATACAGTGAGAACAGAATAACATTGTCAACTGGGAAGTTCTTGTTTTTCTCATAGTAGATTCAGAGTGCTTTATTTAAACAGATCTGTAGGATTACTTTTACTCAAAGATAATTGTGGTGAGGTTTTTTTGTTTTTGTTTTTGGTTCTAAGGGCTTTGGGCTTTGTTTTGGCAACAAGAAATATGTTCAAAACTGTAAAAAATTATGTTAAATATCTTTACTATAGTTGAATCAAGGGCCCACATCGCTCATTAAAATTGAATCATGTTTCCATCACAGCTCACTGGGAAATCCTCCTAAAACCACTTCATTCACTGGGCAATGGGTTTTGGCATCAACAGTGCTGTAGTTCCTTTGATGTACTATATTTCAGTTGCTTATGCCCTATCATTGCATGTGTTTCATATAGCATCCATGTGCTCAGCTTGCAACATTTCAGTGTATTTAAATAAAATTATCCATGTGAAAAAAGACAGATGTCTGCAGTTGGTAAAGCTCAGACCTCTGAGAGAAAAATGAGCCCAAGTAGCCTACCCACCCTTTTATTATTAGAGGGATTTTTCAAGACTTTTGAGACATTGAGACAATCTTCCTTGTGAGCACACCCTTCTTATTCATAACAAGAAGAGATTCAGAGCCTAAAGAGAGATTAATTTAAAGATTGCCTCTCCCACTTACTATTTAAGTCCTGTATTGGAAATAGTTTTAATGGTGAATGGCATAGGTTTGTTTTTAAAAACCGTGTGAGCAAGAGAGATTCCAAATCAAGAAGCATGAAGTTAACCCAGTACAGAAGGCTAGTACAAGAGTCGACTATAGACTGTTTTTGTAGTGAACCAGTCCAGGAGCTTTTTGGTGGCCTTCTGTGCACTGATGAAATTTTCCCGAATAGAATATATATGTAAACTCAAACATGACAAACAAATATATTTTAAAGAAACAAAGATGAATCCTCTTCAATGAATGGCTCTAGTGGATGGTCTTTCAACCTCCCTACTGCCCTTCATTAAAAAGAAATAATGATCCTCACTTCAGTGGTAACGTTGTTGTCTGGGAAGCTGTTGAACCTGCTATGGATGTGATTCTGCATCAGCTGAAGTCAGAGGTAAAACTCAAATAGATTTTTTGTGTGTGTGTGGCAGGATCGAACCCTACATTAATAGACATGGAGTTGGGAGAAGGCACCGTTTTACTGAGACAGGGAAGGCTGCCAGCCCAATCAGAAGATCAGGGTAGTGTCAAGATACTTGATATTGTGGACCTGCACTTGGCACAGAAGGTGTGAACTAACAGGAACAGGTGGTGGTGTGTAAATTTTCCACAGTTATAATAGTTATGGAGAGTCAGAAAGCTGTTAGAGGAGAAAATGGAGAGAAGTATCCTGAAAATGAGACACACAAAAGACCTAAGTGTCACTCAATTGCCTTAAGGCATTGCCATTAAATGTAATTACCGTACTTACTAAGTACCAGTCATAGCTATTAAGTATCATTGGGTTTAAATTAGTTCCCTGGGAGACATCCCGTTTAAGCAGATTTCCCAGTTAAGCGCAGGATACTGGTTTTAAAACCAATTCCTCCTACTACTACCTGCTGTAGTGTAGTCTGTTCCATGATTGTTCAGGCCAGCGCTCAGCAGGATGATTTAAATGAAGGTGATTTAAATCATGATTGTATCACCAATTGGAAACCCTCCATTTAAATAACTGAATTTAATCAACTTTTCCATATGTACTTCAGTTGTTTTCTAAAGAAATGTACATTCTCATTGGTTGATATAGCCATTAATATTTGTTGATTTACAACTAAATAGAGCCTTTACACTAGATTTGGTACATCTTTTGTGCTACGTAGGAGGGTACACTATAGCTATATACATTTATCTATGCAGTTATATAGGTTAATATTTTCAGATTCATATTAACTGTACATTTTTAGTAGATTAGAAATATATTGTATATATTATGATATATTACTTATTTACTAGATAATTAACATTTTGCTCATGATTTATTCAAGTTGTATTAGTATGCAACTACAATTTAATTAAACACACAAAATGACTTCTAAAATATCTTTATTAAACAAAACAACCTTAAATGTTTTGGATACATAAGCTCCAGTGTTTTTCCATGAGCTGGAGAGTAAGTTTCCATGATGGGTGGAGTCAGAAATATTCATAATTTGAGAACTGAACCAATCGGCACTCAGGGAGAAGAAGCTATAACATTTGAAGCATGAGACCACCCAGATGCGCCTTAGTGGATGATCCAGCTGAGATGGTGTATCCTGGAGTCATAGGCCAAGTCCCAATGCCTGTGTTGACCTTGCCAGTCTCTTGCACCCAGTAGCGTATCCCCTGATTCTCCCACAGGTTCAAGCCCTTAATACAGTGCATGATTTGCTGTGCCATATTTACCTAGCTTGACTTCCAAAATTAGATGTTTTTTTTTTTCCTGATTCTTTCTTTATATACAAAAGCAGCCTTTAGCACCAAAGTTTTTGATAGAAGCTCCTGGATTTAGTATATTTGTTGTTTTTTTTAAATGTTGTAAGAGGTTATCAGAAGTTTAGGCCTTAACATATTGTGTGTTAAAATCAGATTTCATTTTAAACAAGTTTATTTTTAAAAAGAAAAATGTATTTATAATTTCAATAACAAAATAAAAAAATCAAATTTAAATAAGAAAAATCTTTTTTTAAACAATTTTCACCCAGCTTGCAATCTGCATTAGTGTGGGAGATAAAGCTGCTATAATCAACTAATGAAGAATTACAGTGCTAGGTCTTAGTTTGTATCCAGCAGCAGCCTAAATAAAGAACTGATACAACAAAGTTCTTTCTACTCCTTTTATAACCTATGAGAACACTGCATTCATAATGTGTACAGAAGTTCTACACTGCTAAGAGTAGAGTTCAAGATTCCATGTTTTTCCTACAAGTTTTCAACATCACAAACACCTAAAGAAGTGCTGGAGGACATAAGAAATACTCCCGGCTGTATTTTAGTTGTTTGTAATAATACCAACTGTTTAAATGGAAACATGGAATTATGAGCTCAGGTTTGAAAGCATCAAATTATTTAAATCAGGGATGGGGCAGTTTGTATTTTAGAATCATAGGCCATATCCTAAACTGCTGTAAATTGGCAGAGCTCTATTAACTTTATCGGAGCTACACCAGTTTGCACAAATGGACTTTCTTTCCTCTAATAGTTAAGGATGTAGAAGGTTTATTAGATCACCAAGATCATTTTCCAAGAAGGGTAAGGATGCTGGGCCTGATCACATACCAATGCAGTCAGTAGGAATCTTTCCGCTGATTTCAATGGGCTTTGGGTTGAACCTGCAGTCATCTGATAGCGGATGTGTGTACATAGATATTTTTTACAAAAATCTTTGTAATTTGCCTTTAAATAACAAGTAAAAGATCTGGAAAACACACTCTTTTCCTTTGGTCTCCTATCCCTCGCTACCTTAATTGTATGCTGTTGTCCATATAATCAATATCTCAGTCTTCCTTTGCCCTCTCTCTTTCTGTATGCAGAATCACACTGCAATTCTGGGTGATTGTTTTTTAACCTTAGCTCAGAGAAATTGTTCTTATAAAAATCCCAGCCTTTCCCAATAGTTTTGCTAAGCTGGCTGATGCTGTGTCAGGTTCATGCCTTCCTGCTTTAGTACCAGACTGTAAAAGAATTCTCAGTGGTGATAGCAGCAACAGTCTTTCTGATAAACTCTGTTGGCAGGAGGGAGTGAGACAAAGCCTGGAGGGGCTTGTTTGCCAGAATTCCAATATCTGCTCATTACAGGTCTAGATTTAATTTTATTTCGCAGATATGCAAGGTACAGTTTATGTGACAACACTCAAGGGAATAGTCTACTTTTAAGGTGCTTATCTTCCTTGGAAATTATTATTATTATTTCATAGGCCGATTTATTTTATTATTATTTTATTTTATTTCATTATTATTTTGCAATGAAAACTGAAACTAAAATAGTTTATGCTCTTATGCTTTACTGACATGGCAGCAAGGTTTCTGATTCAGGAATATATTAACCGTTATCCTAGTCAATAGGTGTACAATCTTCTTGAATGTAATGTAGAGAAAATAATACACCTTAACACTTGTTAAGGTTATGAGAAGTTAACTGCTTTTGAATTGTTGTTATAATTTTTGGATGATTCAGCCTGTATTTGTGCCAGCTTCTGATGGATTAATCCCAGAGATAGGCTCCAGGTGGAAACTCCACTGGTAATAATGTTAGGATGGAGGAAAGCAGGAGTTGAGTTCCAGCACTAACAAAGTGGCCAGCACTGGCTGGAAAGGTGTCCTGGAGAGGGAGACTAGTATATGTGCTAACAAAACTGTGCAATCTCTCCTTAAAATGAGTTACTATACTTGAGAACTAAAGAGTAGTAGATATTGCACCTATCTGTAATCTATGTGCTTGGGACAATCCTGGGAATTATAGACTAGTAAACCTTGTTCCAGTACCAGGAAAAGTAGTTGAAAAGATAACTACATATAAGATTATGTACCACTTAATAAAGCATGGGTCCAGGGATAAAATCATCATGGCTCCTTTTAAGGAAAATCCTGCCCCTAATCTACTAGAATTCTTTGTTCATGCCAGCAAAATACTGAAATTGACATTTAAATGGATTTGCAGTAAGTCTTTTGCAAAGCTCCTTGCAAAAGGCTTGAAAGAAAACAAAGTAGTCCTAGTGGAGAGGTAAAGTGCTGTCATGGGTTAAATACTGGCTGAGACATTGTGACACAGAAGTCCATGGGTGGTACACTACTCTGAGTGTCAGAAATTCTTGTCAGGCCTGACACACGCTCTTATCAGAATCTGTATCTAAAAGGTGTCATGTACAGTGTAATATACAAACTGGTAACTCGCTGGTCCTGAAAATCATTGTGTGGCATATGTACAGAGTGTATACAAAGACTTATAAATATGTGCTAGAATTATGTTCTTAAAATGTGTTTGGCAGGCAATGCATAAAACCAGTTGCCTTAGACAAAGCAACTTGTATTTGCTTGTCTGAGCAGCCTGGTCATCAGGCAGCGACAATTAAGGTACTTTTATATATAAGATAAACAAAGCCATCAAGCTAACAAGCAGAGGAGAAAACAGTGTGGCATTTACATCCCAGCGGGAGAGAAACTATATTGGGGGATACATTTTAGAAGAATACATTTCAAAAGTTAACTAGGCTATAAAGTCAGGGAATCTGAACCTCAGATGGTGAGCAATTGAATCGACTGATTGTATACAATATTACTACATTAAGATTGTATTGAGTAAGGTCTTTTTTGAAAGCCTGAGACATACTGGTGATTAATATCACTGTGAAATGTAGGCATTAACACTATCTGAAGAATTATGGATATTCACTGATGTTAAGCTTTAAGGTCTCTGACCAAACACAGAAACAGGTTTTCTCCTAGACAGGAGGGAAGGTAGTTGTCTACCTGCCTCCACTGTAAATTAAGCCTTATGGAATCAAAGCAATGGAAGCTCCATTTACATCTGAATCAGCAAAGGGATGGGAAGTTAACAGAAAGGGAAAAACAGCAGGAATCCTTCTTCTTTCCTTTAACAGGATGAATGAAATTTGGGAGATTTAAGCAGAAACACAAAGCCATTTTGGTATCCTTTACCCAAAGAAACAAAGGAACCAAGCTCTTTGAGATCTATGAAGCATCCTGGCCAGGGAGTTTCATCAGCCATGCTGGAAAAGGAGACTTCTCTGAACAAGAGAAACTCATTTTTTAAATCAGGTTTTAGTCTTAGAATCATATTTGTACTTTTGTTGGCTTGTAACCTTTTCTATCTTTATTTCTTATGTTTGATATCACTTAATCATATATCCTTTTGTTAAATAAACTAGTTTTATTTTCAATGTAAACCAACATAGTGCTATGATTGAAATAAGAGTGTCTGTCAAACCCCAGATAAATTATTGAGCTGCAGGTTGTCTCTTTAAAGGAGCAATGAACTTAACTAATGTGAGTGTTCAGTAAGAAGTCTGAACATTGCAAAGGAGATGTCTCTGGGGAATTCAGGAGTTGGGGTTCACTGTTTACCCACAAGGCAAGGTAAACAAACTGTGAACCCCAACTTCCAGAACTTCCAAGTTCTGAAGAGTTTGTTAGAAAGACAGACAAGCTGGGATGTTAGTGAGTTATTGCACAGCTTAGTAGTAGCAAAACTCTCACTTGCTGAAACTGAGAGGGGTAACACCGTAATACACAATTTTGAGAAACCCAGCAGATTGTCACAGACAGAAAACTAAAAATAGGAATAAATGGTCAATTTTTCTGGTGTTGAAGGGTTAACAATAGAGTGTCTGGAAGTTCCATGCTCGGACTGGCAGTGTTAAGCATTTTTATTGATGCTCTCGAAAACTGGGTGAATGATGATGTGGAAAGAATTACATATGACACAAAATTATTTATATCATTCAAAACTAGTGAAGACTATGAGGAACTCCAGTGAGACCTAAATAAAGTAGGTTAATGTTAGAACAAAGACAGGTGGCCTTGGAATGGCCTTAGAATATGCCCAGGTCCTTCATGTTGCAATCCTTTCCCTTAATGTGTGAGCTCGTGCTCATGCACATAATGAGTTATCAACAATTAATTGGGAATGAAGTGAGAGATGTTTGGCAATACCAGAATTGAGTAAGTGCCATTTGTCTCCTGTGCAATAATATTTGTGATGTGCACACAGCAAGAACACACCTGAGACCCTGTGGATAAACTAAAGTCTCAGCAACAGCACAGAATGCTTAAAAAAAACAAAGCGTTGTGGTGTAAATCTTCCTGTGACACAATCATAAATGTTGGTGGGATAACATCTGTCTTTGGTGACAGGCAATATGGTTTCTGTGGACAAAAAGGCAACAACTGTTCACCCTACCAGTGTTCTCTTGTTCATCTGTGTGGTTTTTGCTGTGTAATATATGCCTTTGATCACACATCAAATATTTCACAAACCACCACCAGGTATGCCAGGATTCCCATCTGTTAGGGTGGGGTGGTATGAAAGTTATGCTACCAACATTTCCTAATGTCCTGCCAGTTCTTCCCTTCCTTGATACCTGCTCAGATCATTCTGTTTCTCCACCAGTCTGCTCTCCTGACTTCTAAAACACATGGCCTGAATGGACAACTGAATTCCACTTCAGGGAATGTTCCCTGCACTGACTAGTTCTTGGTTCCCTCCTCCGGCCACCAGAGCAAGGAGGGGTAATGGTTAGACTTTCAGAGAGGAATGGGCTATCTGTTTCCATGTGTGCAACTTTCCCACATCACCAGCTGGACCAGAGGGGGAATGATGGAAATAGACAGCTTATGAGGGGAAAGAAAGAAAGGCAAGAGTAGAAAAATCCATATCTCCCTCCAGTACTGTAGATATCCTCCTCAATTTTCTGGAAGTTGGCAGTTTGCTATCAAAGATATGTCCCTGCCCACAGTTACTGTACAGTGGTGTCTGGGATTTCAGTCATTTTGAGGCTAGAGGGAAACTTTGACATCTCAAATTCCAGAGTAGGGTAACAGCAGATAAATGATTAATTTTCAATAGTGACAACTGTGTCTACACTCTTCCATAGACATTTCAACATTTTAATTATTCAGTAGCATTCTTACTCTTTTCATTTGTTTCTAGTCCCTGTTTTGCCCATTTGGAGTGCACTGTATTCTCTTTTTTTCATCTGGAGGCAAAGTCAAGAATTTAAGATCATTTAACTTTACATAAGCAAGAGACTCATTTCACACATAGTCTTTCTCAGTAGTGATTCACAAATGCTAGCTTAAAAAAAAACCTAGACAAGATTTTTTTCTATTACACCATTTTTTACACTGGGATAACTCCATTGATTTCAGTGGAGTTACTACTTCTTTTACACTGCTGTGAGGAAAATTAGGCCCTATATGAGTAAATTATCCTCAGGTTCCTCTACCATGTTTTCTTTTAATAGATAGGGTATGGCACTTCTATCTCTGTGATTTGTGCTAGATCTATGAATGATGGGAATCAACATGCACATGAATATGTTTTTAATATAGCTGGAGTTTAGCCAAAAATTATTGTTCACAATTGCAAAGCGTATAAATAAGTTGTTAAAGCCAATATGGCCAACTCACAATTCCAAATGGCTCTGCCTGCTTGAAGCGATGTGCTATGCATACAGTGTCAGTTAAGTAATTTTCATTTCATTGGCAGCAATGCATTAAATACACAAACGTTTGTCAGAAGCGCATAACAGACACCTTAGATTTTTTTAAAAAAATGCTTTCTAGGATAACGGATGTCCTATCATCTGGCCTCTGACTTCAAAGGAAAACATTTTCCTGGGAGGAAAAAATATAATAATCATTTGTATTGTCATATTTTCTGAGCATGTAAATTGCTAATTCACCTGCTTAATATAAACTACCTGTTTAACTGGTCCTGTTTGTGAAATAATTCAAATGGTGGCAAGATCTTCGTCACCTTTGGCAGGAAACACTGATTCTGATTATCCTTTTTTAAAATTAAAAGCAGCAGCAACAGAAGTGCTTAACCAGTTGTCCGAAGTACATTAGTGAGTCTGGAGCGGGGAATGGAACAGAATCCATAAAAGAACCTCTTTTTCAAACTGAATGCATCTCATGATGAAGCTCACAATGATTTTATATGATAGAAAAAACTATTCATATCCAGAAGAGAGTTTAATTAAACAGGTCAGAATAGGTAGTTTTCAGATCTAATTGCAGATGTAAAGTGCAGCAGAGATTATTTTTATTTCAGTGCTTTCGCAGGTGAACAGCCCCATCCTCTTCCCCACCCAAACACACGTGCACACTCTCACACAATTTTACTCTTTCAGTGTTATTCTTATTTATAAGATCTCCTTCAAGGGTACTGGGGATGATATGAAATTTGGAGGCTTACATTGTAATTAGAGACAGGACATGACTCTCACACTATAACCCTTAGACCCACTTTGAAGCTCTTTTAACGTTGCTCCGGAGCCTTAGTGTAAATAAGAATAAGGCCCAAAATGTCAAATTCACTCTCACAATTTACCTACTTTTAATACCGATATACATGACAGAGACAGAGTGCTGGTTTCTGAATATTTAATTGTAAAAATCCATTACTCCGTTACTCAGATTTCTTTTTTTCTTCAAAATATTCATCGCTTATATACGACCTAGGTTCTCTGCTTCTGGAAAGCCACCTGCAGGAGTATACAATGAATAAACAATATTCACAGAGCCATACTCTCTGGTAGTGTTGCCCAAACTAGGAAGTAGAAATAAATACTAAATTAGTTTCAAGCTCCACTGGAAACAGGGGAAATTACATTTGCAAAATGAAAAAGAGCAAAAAAGGACAAAAATGGTAGTAAAAGCTGTTTTATTTAAAATAGTTAAAGGAAAGATGCTGTGGTTAGCTACTTGAAAATATTCCGTTAAAAAGATAAATAATGATACTTAACTCTCAGATAACGCTCTATGGTAAAGCTCTCGCAAACACTTACGTGCGTGCTTAACTTTAAACATGAGTGTAGTTGCTTCATCAAACCGAAATGTTTGCAGGATCAATGTTTGTTTGTTTGATTTTTCAAACATTAACCCATTAAGTTAAGATAATAGATATATGTTACTACCATTGAGCAGGGAGGGAATCAATATATTTGTTAGTATGTTTCTTAACCCACACAGCTAACTTTTGAAATCTGTAAAAGAAGACCTTTGGGGGGAGACATTTGATTTCATTGAAATATATAGGATTAGGAGATTTCCCTGGGGAGGGATGGGAGGAATGTTAAATATTTTTCTAGTTATTGTCTAGAACGAACCTTTGCTCAATGCTCTATATAAAGTTACATGGAGGAGGCAATAGTTGCACTGCCCTAGGAATGGCTCTTTTCATGTTGGTAATTTAATACAGCCTTTTATGGATACAGATTACTTCCTCTCTTGTGCTTACTCAGTTATGCTGGCCACTGCATTGGGGAACAGAACTAAGGCTGTGTCCAGCCACCAACCCCTCTTTGATCCTTTCCACCTAACAGTTTGAGGGGAGTAGTGGATGAGCAGCTGCAATGTGGGGGTTGCTAACATGGCTACACAGGTCTGGGGAAAGTCTTATTTATTTTATTTTATTTTATTTTTTGTTAAATAACATGATAGCATTTTCCAGGCTTAATCTTTAATTTTTAATTTTAGATTTTTTTTTAAAATAATTAAATTTTAGAATTAAAATGTGTGTGTTTCTGTAGGGGAAGTGTTTTGGGGTTCTATGGAAAAGGTGATGATTTTATGTAATAACTGAAATGTGAACAAATTAACAAACCTCATTGGCTGAATATGCTCTGGATGTTTTGTGTTGTGTTATATCATACAATCACAGAAGATTAGGGTTGGAAGAGACCTCAGGAGGTCATCTAGTCCAATCCCTTCTCAAAGCAGGACCAACACCAACTAAATCATCCCAGCCAAGGCTTTGTCAAGCCGGGCCTTAAAAATCTCTAAGGATGGAGATCCCACCACCTCCCTAGGTAACCCATTCCAGTGCTTCACCACCCTCCTAGTGAAATACTGTTTCCTAATATCCAACCTAGATCTCCCCCACTGCAACTTGAGATCACTGCTTCTTGTTCTGTCGTCTGCCACCACTGAGAACAGCCTAGCTCCATCCTCTTTGGGACCCCCCTTCAGATAGTTGAAGGCTGGTATCAAATCCCAGCTCATTCTTCTCTTCTGCAGACTCCCAGTTCCCTCAACCTCTCCTTGTAAGTCATGTGCACCAGCCCCCTGATCATTTTTGTTACCCTCTGCTGGACTCTCTCCAATTTGTCCACATCCTTTCTGCAGTGGGGGGCCCAAAACTGGAGGCAGGACTCCAAATGTGGCCTCACCAGTGCCGAATAGAGGGGAATAATCACTTTCCTTGATCTGCTGGCAATGCTCCTATTAATGCAGCCCAATATGCCGTTAGCCTTCTTGGTAACAAGGGCACACTGCCGACTCATATTCAGCTTCTCATCTCCTGTAATCCCCAGGTTGTTTTCTTCAGAACTGCTGCTTAGCCAGTCAATCCCCAGCCTTCTTAGGATTCTTCCGTCCTAAGTGCAGGACTCTGCACTTGTCCTTGTTGAACCTCATCAGATTTCTTTTGGCCCAATCCTCCAATTTGTCTGGGTCCCTCTGTAGCCTATCCCTACCCTCCAGCATATCTACCACTGCCCACAGTTTAGTGTCATCTGCGAACTTGCTGAGGATGCAATCTATCCCATCACCTAGATCATTAATAAAGATGTTGAACAAAATCGGCCCCAAGATCGACCCCTGGGGCACTCCACTTGATACTGGCTGCCAACTAGACATTGAGTCATTGATCACTACTCGTTGAGCCTGACAATCTAGCCAGCTTTCTATCCACTTTATAGTCCATTCATCCAATCCATACTTTAACTTGCTAGCAAGAATACTGTGGGAGACCGTATCAAAAGCTTAGCTAAAGTCAAGATATATCACATCCACTGCTTTCCCCATATCTACAGAGCCAGTTATCTCATCATTGAAGACAGTCAGGTTGGTCAGGCATGACTTGCCCTTGGTGAATCCATGTTGACTGTTTCTGATCACCTTTCTCTCCTCCGAGTGCTTCAAAATGGTATCCTTGAGAACCTAGTCCATGATTTTTCCAGAGACTGAGGTGAGGCTGACCGGTCTTAGTTCCCCGGGTTCTTCTTCTTCCCTTTTTTAAATATGGGCACTATATTTGCCTTTTTCCAATCATCCGGAACCTCCCCTGTTTGCCACAAGTTTTCAAAGATAATGGCCAATGGCTCTGCAGTCACATCAGCCAATTCCCTCAGCACCCTTGGATACATTAGATCTGGACCCATGGACTTGTGCATGTCCAGCTTTTCTAAATAGTCCTTAACATGTTCTTTCACCACTGAGGACTGCTCACCTCCTCCCCATACTGTGTTGCCCAGGACAGCAGTGTGGGAGCTGATCTTGTCTGTGAAGACCGAGGCAAAAAAAGCATTGACTACTTCAGCTTTTTGCACATAATCTGTCACTAGGTTGCCTCCCCCATTCAATAAGGGTCCCACACCATCCCTGACCTTTTTCTTGTTGCTAACATACCTATATAAACCCTTCTTGTTACCCTTAACATCCCTTGCTAGCTGCCAGTCCAGTTGTGTTTTGGCCTTCCTGATTACACCCCTGCATGCTCGAGCAATATTTTTATACTCCTTCCTAGTCATCTGACCAAGTTTCCACTTCTTGGAAGCTTCCTTTTTGTGTTTAAGCTCACCAAAGATTTCACTGTTAAGTCAAGCTGGTCGCCTGCCATATTTGCTGTTCTTTCTGCATATCGGGATGGTTTGTTCCTGTGCCCTCAATGAGGCTTCTTTAAAATACAGCCAGCTTTCCTGGACTCCTTTCCCCCTCATATTAGCCTCCCAGGGGATCCTGCCCATCAGTTCCCTAAGGGAGTCATAGTCTGCTTTTCTGAAGTGCGAGGTCCATATTTTGCTACTCTCCTTTCTTCCTTTTGTGAGGATCCTGAACTCAACCATCTCATGGTCATTGCTGCCCAGGTTGCCACCCACTTCTACTTCCCCTACCAATTCTTCCCTGTTTGTAAGCAGCAGGTCAAGAGAACGGCCCCTGGTTGGTTCCTCCAGAAGTTACACCAGGAAGTTGCTTCATTAAGAGTCAACACTAATTTTTACATTGCCAATTCCTACAGTCTTATGTATGAATTTGACTTTCATGGCAACAGGAATGCATGCAGCTCCTTTGTTGTGGTGTTCATTTTAATGTCTATTTGAAGTGCTCTATACGCAAGCTAGGAGAGAGGCAGGATTGGAAATTTGAGCGACTGACCTTTTGATTAGACCATAGCACAAGACGATCAGAAAAGCACCTAAGTAAGATTGCAGCTAATATATTTCAATTCAAAGAGAGAAATAGAAGTACTTACTTTGGGAAGTTAACTTTAAAAGCACTTTGTACAACTAGCTAATTGTTCAATATTTTTGAAGTATTGGACAACGTGATGGACAAAATCAGTTGAATCATATTGAATAAATATAAAATTCTGTGAAATTTGAAAGGTTTTGTGAAACAATCCTATTCTGTAATGATATATCATTAGTCTAAAATACAAGACAAATATCAGAAATTAACAATTGGCAGTTTGCGGAGTGTTTGGACAGCTTCTGGTGGTAATATTTTGTATAGAGTTTAGAAACTGATTGACAAAGTTGCATGGTTTTATTTCTGGTGCTTGATTACATTTGACACTTTTATATCTCCCCCCACCCTATATTATTTTAGTATTTCTGAGCCAATTAGAACATATAAGGAATTTATACTGTTCTTCCCAATGTACTTAATCTTTCATTTAGAATACTACAAGGGAATCTGCACTTGCAATGCCCCATCTCCCAATTTGAGTAAGTCCTCATAGCATTTCTCAGTCCTCTTTATCCTTTACAGATATACAGAGTTTTGTGTCATTTTCAGATTTTTTTATTTGCAGTGCATATGATCACTCTTAATTTCTGCCCGCTCAGAGAAGCAGCCATTAATTATAACTCTTTGTTTTTTACTAGTTAGCTACTCTTTAATCCACAACAGGATTTTATCTCTTACCTTATGGTTATTTCATTTTCTTAATAGTCTTTTGTCAGAAATCTTGTCAAAAGTTTTGAGAAACCAAGCAAATTATATCTACCGGATCTCCCATTTATCCTGTATGTCATTAACCCTTTCCAAGAATTCTAGTAAAAGAGTTAAGATTTACCATTCAGGGAGGTTTGACCTTACCAGTTTATACTTATTCAAGTGCTGTACTATTCTGTCCTGAATTATCTTCTCAGTCAGCTTCTCTCGAACCAAACTGAGGCACAGGGAATTGTTCCAAGAGTCACCTTTTGCTTCTTTTTTAAAGGTAAGCATCATATTGATGACTTTGTTCAGAATATATAATTCTCTTTAACAATACCTCAGCTACCTTTGATTGAGTTCCCTTCCATGGCATTGGTGATTTTACCGCTCTTACAATTCTCAAGTTTCTCCTAATTTTTTCTGTAAGCAACTTTTTTCTAATGGGACATCATGCTTTTTTATAAGAATGCCTACAGGATAGATTTCAGAGAAGCAGCCATGTTAGTCTGTATCCGCAAAAAGAAAAGGAGTACCTGTGGCACCTTGGAGACTAACAAATTTATTTGAGCATAAGCTTTCGTGAGCTAAAGCTCACTTCATCAGATGCTGCCAAGGTTCCTTCCCCACTCTGAACTCTAGGGTACAGATGTGGGGACCTGCATGAAAAACCCCCTAAGCTTATTTTTACCAGCTTAAGTTAAAACTTCCCCAAGGTAAAAACTATTTTATCTTTTGCCCCTGGACTTCATTGCTGCCACCACCAAGCGTCTAACCAATATATAACAGGAAAAGAGCCCGCTTGGAAATGTCTTTCCCCCCAAAATCCTCCCAAACCCTATACCCCCTTTCCTGGGGAAGGCTTGATAAAAATCCTCACGAATTTGCATAGGTGAACACAGACCCAAACCCTTGGATCTTAAGAACAAGGAAAAAGCAATCAGGTTCTTAAAAGAAGAATTTTAATTGAAGAAAAAGTAAACGAATCACCTCTGTAAAATCAGGATGGTAAATACCTTACAGGGTAATCAGATTAAAAACATAGAGAATCCTTCTAGGCAAAACCTTAAGTTAGAAAAAGACACAAAAACCGGAATATACATTCCATTCAGCACAACTTATTTTATCAGCCATTTAAACAAAACAGAATCTAACGCATATCTAACTAGATTGCTTATTAGCCCTTTACAGGAGTTCTGACCTTCATTCCTGCTCTGGTCCCAGCAAAAACAACACACAGACAGAGAGAACCCTTTGTTTTTCCCCCCACTCCAGCTTTGAAAGTATCTTGTCTCTTCATTGGTCATTTTGGTCAGGTGCCAGCGAGGTTATCCTAGCTTCTTAACCCTTTACAGGTGAAAGTGTTTTTTTCCTCTGGCCAGGAGGGATTTAAAGGTGGTTAGCCTTCCCTTTATATTTATGACATGCCCCCCAAATCACAGATAGGGTGAAATGCTGGCTGTGATTTCTTCCTGGAGCTCTAGGAGAAAACAGAGTTAATAAGACACATGCACCTCTAAATATACTACCAAGTATATAAAGACTAACAATATTTTTCACATCTCAAGGACGATTTTAACCAGTTTATTCTGGGAAACTTTCACAGGAGAGTGCATCAGCCACTTTGTTAGAAGCTCTTGAGATGTGTTGGATCAAAATCTTGGAGAGCTAAACTCCACTGAATATTTTTTTTTGTTATTTCCCGTGGTGGTATGAAGCCACTGTAGCACAGCATGGTCGGTTTGCGGTGGAACGCCATCCCCAAACGTATGAGCGTAGCTTTTCCAGAGCGTAGACAATAGCATAACATTCTTTTTCACTGACTGACCAGTTGCTTTCCCTCTCAGACAGCTTCTTGCTGAAAAACACTACAGAGTGGAATTCTTGATCCGGTCCTTCCTCCATTAAAACTGCTCCCACACCACGCTCGGATGCATCTGTGGTTACGAGGAACGGTTTGTCAAAGTCTGGGGCCCTTAGCACAGGGTCAGACATGAGTGTCGCTTTAAGCTGGTTAAAGGCCTTCTGACACTCTTCAGTCCACTGAACGGCATTTGGCTGTTTCTTTTTGTTTAGGTCTGTCAGTGGGGTGGCGATTTGGCAGTATTGCGGTACAAATCGCCTGTAATATCCGGCCAAACCTAAGAAGCATTGGACCAGTTTCTTTGACTTTCGGACAGGCCACTTTTGGATAGCATCCACTTTGGCCTGTAGGGGGCTGACAGTTCCTTGACCCACCTGGTGTCCAAGGTAAGTCACTCTGTTTAGGCCTATTTGACACTTCTTAGCCTTAACAGTTAGTCCTGCCTCCCTTATGCGCTCGAAGACTTTTTGTAGATGTTCCAGGTGTTCTGCCCAGGAATCCGAAAATATGGCCACATCGTCAAGGTAGGCAACTGCATATTCTCCTAATCCCGCTAGGAGACCATCTACAAGTCTTTGGAAGGTGGAGGGTGCATTCTGCAGCCTGAAAGGGAGAACATTAAATTCATACAGCCTGGCATGGGTGGTGAAGGCTGACCTTTCCTTGGCGGATTCATCTAGCGGTACCTGCCAGTACACCTTGGTTAAGTCCAAGGTAGAGATGAACTGAGCCCATCCCAGTTTCTCTAATAGTTCATCTGTGCGTGGCATTGGATAGTTGTCTGAGCGAGTTACAGCATTTAGCTTACGGTAGTCCATGCAAAAACGTATCTCCCCATCTGGTTTGGGAACTAGACCCACTGGAGATGCCCATGCACTGCCAGAGGGGCGGATTACACCCATCTGTTGTATATCCTGGATCTCCCGTTCTATAGCAGTTTTAGCTTGAGGAGACACCCAGTAAGGTTGGACTTTAATTGGGTGAGCATTACCTGTGTCAAAGGAGTGGTATGCCCATTCAGTCAGTCCTGGGGTGGCTGACAAGGTCAGCATGTAGCTAGTGCACAGCTTCTTGATCTTCTGTCGCTGCATACGCCCAAGGGACAGGGAGAGGTTCACCTCTTCCATGCCACCAGCACTTTTCCCTTCGTAGTAGACACCTTAGGCCACTCAGCGTCATCTCCTCCCTGGGCTGTAAACTGACAAACCTTTAATTCTATGGAATAAAAGGGCTTTAGAGAATTAATATGGTACACCTTAGGCTTTCGGTTGGAGGTGGGGAAGGCTATGAGATAATTAACAGCTCCCAGGCGCTCCTGGACCGTGAATGGCCCTTCCCACGAAGCTTCCATTTTATGGGCCTGGAGCACCTTTAAGACCATGACCTGGTCCCCTACTTTGAAGGAACGCTCTCTGGCATTTTATCATACCAGGCTTTTTGCTCTTTTTGAGCATCCTTTAGGTTTTCTTTAGCAAGGGCTAAAGAGGTTCAGAGGGTGTTTTGTAGGTTGGTTACAAAGTCCAGAATGTTAGTTGCTGGAGAAGGTGTAAACCCCTCCCATTGCTGCTTCACCAACTGTAATGGCCCCTTAACCGCACGGCCATATACAAGTTCAAATGGTGAAAACCCTAAACTGGGATGTGGTACAGCTCGGTATGCAAAGAGCAACTGCTGCAACACTAGGTCCCAATCATTGGAGTGCTCATTTACGAATTTACATACCATGGCCCCCAAAGTGCCATTACATTTCTTATCCCATAAACACTGTTTTATTTCCTCCTTAGACATATTCAGGAATTGCTCCTGAGCTATAAAATCACACATTATGTTAAAGCTAGTGACACTCCTTCCTAGGACCCATTTATCTAACAGATCCTTCGTCTGGTTTAGATAAGCCACATTACTTAGCCCAAGCCATCTCTTAAGGGTTCGAAATTTTACCCTGTACATTTCAGATGTAATTTGAAATTGTTTAAAACCAAATCCTTGAGCTTATTATAGTCAGAAGCCTCATCAATAGGCATCTTATTGAATATGTCCAGAACTCTTCCAGTCAATTTTGTGACCAATCTGGTCATCTTGTGAGCTTCAGGAATTTTATGGAGAGTGAAAAGTCTCTCAAAGGTGAGAAAATATTCAGCAATATCACTGGATTCATTATACTGTGGACATAGTCGCTCCCATTTTTGGATTGTTGGGGAAGGATTGTTAGGGTTATCCAGTAGATTCCACTCAGCCCTTACCTTCTCCATCTCCAGTGCATGCTTCCTCTCTTTTTCCTTCTCCTCCAGTTCTTTTTCCCTTGCCTCCATAGCTCTCCTGTGGGCAGCCTCTAGGGCTTTTTCTGCCTCTTTCACTGCCTCCAGTCTGGTTAACTCCAATTTGTCTTGTGCCTTGGTATCTGTCATGTTTGCCTCTCTGTTTTTAACTAACTTTACACCCAAGAGTTAGAAATAAAACAAACAAACAAACAAAAAACTTGGCTTGTCAAATATATATATATATATATATATAGGTTGTGCTGTAACCGGATTCCTATGTTCTCTGATAGTTATTGTCAGCCTACAGAAAAATCCTTAAAAAAAACCTAACACCTTTGTCTCCAGGCAAATAGACAGAAAACCCCTCTAGTTGCTCTTAGGTAAAAAAAAAAAATCAACTTCAGGTCTGTGAAGACTTGTGAATTTCCCTGCAGGAGGTTAATTACCCTGCCTTTAGGTAGAGAAAACTCCAGCTCACAAAAGACAATTCCAATTTGTCTCTGCTCTGGCCCCCAAGCAGAGAAAAAAAACCCGCTAACTGCTTTCAGTTAAAACCTGATTTCCAGCAGCCCAAGGGGAAAAAAAAAATTAAATCTGTCCTTCTGGTTCAAAAAATCTCCAATTCATCTCAAAATGATTTCAAGTTAATCCAACCGCTCTGCCACCATGTCAAGGTTCCTTCCCCACTCTGAACTCTAGGGTACAGATGTGGGAACCTGCATGAAAAACCCCCTAAGCTTATTTTTACCAGCTTAAGTTAAAACTTCCCTAAGGTTTTACCTTTTTTTTTACCTTTTGCCCCTGGACTTTATTGCTGCCACCACCAAGCGTCTAACAAACATATAACAGGGAAAGAGCCCGCTTGGAAACATCTTTCCCCCCAAAATCCTCCCAAATCCTACACCCCCTTTCCTGGGGAAGGCTTGATAAAAATCCTCACCAATTTGCATAGGTGAACACAGACCCAAACCCTTGGATCTTAAGAACAAAGAAAAAGCAATCAGGTTCTTAAAAGAAAAATTTTAATTGAAGAAAAGTAAACGAATCACCTCTGTAAAATCAGGATGGTAAATACCTTACAGGGTAATCAGATTAAAAACATAGAGAATTCCTCTAGGCAAAACCTTAACTTACAAAAAGACACAAAACCTGGAATATACATTCCATTCAGCACAACTTATTTTATCAGACATTTAAACAAAACAGAATCTAACACATATCTAACTAGATTGCTTATTAGCCCTTTACAGGAGTTCTGACCTTCATTCCTGCTCTGGTCCCGGCAAAAACAACACACAGACAGAGCGAACCCTTTGTTTCCCCCCACCTCCAGCTTTGAAAGTGTCTTGTCTCCTCATTGGCCATTTTGGTCAGGTGCCATAGAGGTTATCTTTAGCTTCTTAACCCTTTACAGGTGAAAGGGTTTTTTCTTCTGGCCAGGAGGGATTTAAAGGTGGTTAGCCTTCCCTTTATATTTGTGACAGATGCATTCAGTGGAAAATACAGTGGGGAGATTTATATACACAGAGAACATGAAACGGGTGTTACCAGACATGCTGTAATGAGAGTGATCAGGTAAAGTGAGCTATTACCATCAGGAGAGCGGGGGAAAAAAAGCTTTTGTAGTGATAATTAAGGTGGGCCATTTCCAGCATTTGACAATAACGTCTGAGGAACAGTGTGTGTGTGCGGGGGAATAAACATGGGGAAATAGTTTTGTGTAATGACCCATCCACTCCCAGTCTTTATTCAAGCCTAAGTTAATTGTATCCACCATGATTTCAACAATTTCCATCCCACCATCAACCTCAGCCTGGACCAGTCCACACAAGAGATCAACTTCCTGGATACTATTGTGCGAATAAACAATGGTCACATAAACACCACCCAATACCGGAAACCTACTGACCGCTATGCCTACCTACATGCCTCTAGCTTTCATCCAGACCACACCACATGATCCATTGTCTGCAGCCAAGCTCTACGATACAACCGCATTTGCTTCAACCCTTCAGACAGAGACAAACACCTACAAGATCTCTATCAAGCTTTCTTACAACTACAATACCCACTTGCTGAAGTGAAGAAACAGATTGACAGAGCCAGAAGAGTACCCAGAAGTTACCTACTACAGGACAGGCCCAACAAAGGAAATAACAGAACACCACTAGCCATCACCTTCAGCCCCCAACTAAAACCTCTCCAATGCATCATCAAGGATCTACAACCTATCCTGAAGGACGACCCATCACTTTCACAGATCTTGGGAGACAGGCAGTCCTTGCTTACAGACAGCCCCCGAACCTGAAGCAAATACTCACCAGCAACCACACACCACACAACAGAACCACAAACCCAGGAACCTAGCCTTGCAACAAAGCCCGTTGCCAACTGTTTCCACATATCTATTCAGGGGACACCATCATAGGGCCTAATCACATCCGCCACACTATCAGAGGCGCGTTCTCCTGCACATCTACCAATGTGATATATGCCATCATGTGCCAGCAATGCCCCTCTGCCATGTACATTGGTCAAACTGGACAGTCTCTATGTAAAAGAATAAATGGACACAAATCTGACATCAAGAATTATAACATTCAAAAACCAGTCGGAGAGCACTTCAGTCTCTTTGGTCACTCGATTACAGACCTAAAAGTGGCAATTCTTCAACAAAAAAACTTGAAAAACAGACTCCAAGTAGAGACTGCTGAATTGGAATTAATTTGTAAACTGGATACAATTAACTTAGGCTTGAATAGAGACTGGGAGTGGATGGGTCATTACACAAAGTAAAACTATTTCCCCATGTTTATTCCCCCCCTCCACCCTCCACTGTTCCTCAGACATTCTTGTCAACTGCTGGAAATGGCCCCCCGCTCTCCTGATGGTAATAGCTCACTTTACCTGATCACTCTTGTTACAGTGTGTATGGTAACACTCATTGTTTCATGTTCTCTATGTATATAAATCTCCCCACTGTATTTTCTACTGAATGCATCCAATGAAGTGAGCTGTAGCTCATGAAAGCTTATGCTCAAATAAATTTGTTAGTCTCTAAGATGCCACAAGGACTCCTTTTCCTTTTACAAGATAGTTGTATCCCCATTATCTTGTATAGTAAAAGTGAATGCAAAGAGTGTACTTCCCTTCTTAGCAATCATGCCATCCTCTCTGAAAGTCCCCTTTACATTTTCTTGGACTGCAAAACCAACACACTCATTTTCTGTCTTCTCAATTCCATTTTAATTTTACACATTCTTATTAACCACCTAGGAGCTGCGTTGTGTGGTTACAAGGAAGGAGTGCATGGAAGAAGCTGGCTAAGGAGCTAACTGGGACATTGTAGAAATTAGCACTACAGTAGCTGAGAACATAGGGCAACTGAAGTAGACCAATGGGAGATGTCATTTTTGTTAGGTTAGGTTTTTGTTTGAAAGACTTGGGTCAATAAGAAGTTATAGGTCTGGCCCGTGTAGTAGACAAGAGTGTGTAAAAACTCAAGTAGAGTCAGGCAAGCTAAATCAATTAAACAACCACCTCTGCTTGTCTCAGTTCCCTTTTGATACTTTTCATAAAGTGCTAGTAAATACCTAGCAGAAAGCCACAAAATGTAGACATTCAGAGGTGTCAAGCCACAGGTTATCCTCTACTGCTTGCAGCCATACTAAATGTGCTGTGATCTTGTCACAGATCACAAATTAAAAATAGTCAATCTGGGTCAGTATTTGAATGAGCAAGCTCTAAGAAACACACACATACAGCAAGAAGTGGTTTTAGTGATTCAGCGACGTTCTTCCCTCAGAGTCAGCACTGGATCAATATGTGAGCATGGTGCTGGGAGTATTTTACTGATAGAGGAGCTATCTTTCAGATGAGACATAAAACTTTGCTTCTGGTCACTTATGGTTATTAAAATTCCCATGAAACCCCCTTATGTTAGACCTAATTTCAAAGCTAAGTTTCAACTCATGTATTTTCTTTCTGCCTATAGAAATTCCCTCTGCGATGTCAACTGGATATATTCCTCTTCATTTCTTGCTCCAGACTGTCCTGAAGTATTGCTTTGTATTGTTAGAGATATGGTGGGCCACTTCACAGTGAGCTACATTTCAGTAAAGAGTGAAGTGATGCTTTCCTTACTGACTTCATAAGGGTATGCAAGGTTTCATTAGGCAATGTTTGTAACATACTTTGAAGTCGGTAAATATAAAAGGATTATAGAAATTCAGCATGCACATATCACTATTAAAATATTAGCATTTACCAAAAATCTAAGAGGGAAATAATTGTGGCCAGAGATGATACATGGCTGGGGGAGGGTGTATATAGAGTTATGTGCCCCTCCAGATTTCTGCCAGCGTGGGAATCGGGCTGAGCGCAGCAGAGTGGGACATGCCTGGGAAAGGCACCAGGTTCCCAGCCAATGGGAGCTGCGGGGATAGTGCACAGAGTCACCTCCTCCCTAGCCCCCCAGGGGCTGCAGACACGTGCCAGCATGAGGCCATGGCATGCAGGAAGCCTGCCTGAGCCCTGCTGCGCTGGTGGACTTTTAGCGGCCCAGAGAGCATGATCAACTGGCAGAGGCTCTTGAATCGACCAGTTGATCACGATCGATGGGTTGGTGGCCACTGAATTGTGTATAATTATGGATCTATTTTTGCGGGGGGGGGAGGGGGGGGGCTTAGCCTGAGGCCTTGGGCTGCAGCCCCTGCGTTAATCCGGCTGTGGTCACATCCGCCCCCCCAAAACCTTTTAAATTATGCTCCCCCCCAGTTGATGTTACAGGTCAGCTGACTGTGGCATCTCAGATGCCTCAGTGTGGTAACTATTATTAAACTGTTGTTAAAAGTTGCCATTTTGTTAGCAGCCACTCTCATGCTGGTGTTTTTGTTTGCTTAATCAGTGATACAAACAGTAGGTCTGTGGCTTACAAATTTTGCTGCACTCTTCACAAGAATGCCCATGAAAGCTTATGCGCTAATAAATTTGTTAATTTCTAAGGTGCCACAAGTACTCCTGTTCTTTTTAAGAATGCCATTGTAATTTTAATCTAAATTCATGGGGCTTGGGGGCTTTCTCCTGGCTCTTCCCTCACTTTTCCTAACCCCATCAGGTAACATCTGTCCTGTTGTGTAACAGTCTCTTAAACAACAACAAACAAACAAAAAACCCTCACATCTTTAATTTAAAAAATTCATAGTCTCTTAAACAACAACAAACAAACAAAAAACCCTCACACCTTTAATTTAAAAAATTCACATTCTCTAATTTACTCCTTATATTAATTGATGCCACACTCTTTGGAATATCTCTGTATTATAACCTATGTGTCATAATGGGGTAGTTAGCAGGAGAGTATATATTTGGATACCAATTTTGTGCTCATTACACACCTTCCTTCTGTCTGAGACTAGCACTGTCTAATTACGCATTGTTTTCCAGATAGCCTTTGGTTCTTGCTGACACGCTGAGTAGAGAATACACTATCCTATTAGCCCTTTTAAGGTCCAATGTATGTCAGCCATGGGATGTGTGAGGAATCTGCAGGCACCATTAGCACTGCTTGAGTACCTCTTGATAACACTCCCTATGAAGTCAATTAAAGACTTGGGTGGGGGGGCAGGGAGGCTGGACTGCTTTCTTTTACCAATACACTTGATAGGGGTGGAGGACGGGGAGATTGGGAACAGGTGACTTTAAGCATCTCTGCAGACTGTTTCTCCCCTTTGTTTGGCATTTATTCTCTTTCTCTCTTAATTTTTAAATATTTTTGACCAATTTCCCACTTCTCAAGGCAACTGAAGGAAGCCACACAACTATATTTCTCAACAAGGAACATCCAGATAAAAGGCAAAGGCTGCACAAATCAGTCAGATGTCCAGCATGGGAAACAGAAATGAAATCTTGGGCAGTAATTTCTCAGGACATAGTCCTACAACTTGCTGAGGGTCCTCAAATCTCAGTGAGTTGAGGACACTCACTGTCTTGTAGGAAGTGCTCAGTACTCACAGGATTGACCCTTTGAGGGGTTTTGTAAATTTCTGTGACATAATAGAATTTTGATACTAATTTACTAGAACTTATAAAAATGTATTTTGTTTATTTATAAAAGCTTCCAATGGCATTGAAATACTGCATGTTAGAGAAGACTTCAATGGAGCAATGATGATTGACACCAGCTGAAGATATGGTCTGAAATGTATGTTTCCAGGACAGTGCAAACAATAGCTGAATATACAGTATGCAGTAACCAGAATTAGTAAAAATAAATGGTTAATATGGAATATGATGCAAATAAGACACTGTAATTAACTAAGATTACAAGAATATTGTTTCATCTAGGTGTGTTTTTAGACTTGATACCTAACAAGTGCTGTTAACCACTAATGCATCTCGCCCTATGATTATAAATTAAATATATCTGTTGTATAAGAAAGTACAAATCACACTTTTATTTTTATAAGGAAAGGTCCATTTTTTCCCCATCAGTTTCATTTTTTTCTGCTATTTCTGTTTGTTTGGCTTTTACCCCATTATTTACATGATTTTTCCTATGGAACCCCTATTAACTCATTATGTCTTTGTCACCCTAATGGCTGGACTTTGTTTAAAAGTTTGTCTGCTACTGTCTTTGATCTAACCAGTCTGGTCCTTTAGTTCAGTCAGTACAGGATTATGCTTTTTAGATTCAGAGGGCTTGAGTTCAAACCCTTCAGACAGTTACAGTGTTTTGAATTTCTATGGGACTCTGATGTATAGGAAGATCTTCCCTGGCGAGGGGGATTGTGTGTAACCCATACAAACACAGTGTGGCTGTTTGTCAAGCCACTAAAGAAGGACAATAAGTTACACCAAGCTGATTAGGGTCTTCTGCAGCAATTGAACCTGGCATCCCCAGACTTGAAGGTCTGAGTCTGTATTGCTCATGCTGACAGACTAACTCAGTTAGTGCAAAGGCAGTAGCACCCTCATAAACTGCAATACATGGTATTAGGAGGATACTGGGATATGATAGAGGTCTATAAAATCATGAATGGTGTGGAGAAAGTGAATTTTTAATATGGGTAAAACAGTATGTGTTAGCTGAAATTAAAAAAAAATGCACTGGCCTGAGGCAGTCATCTGGCATATAAAAGTATGGTTAAAATCTGGCAAAAATTATCCTGTTTTCAGTTGTTTATAACAACATGTGTCTGCAAACCTTAATTAGCAGTGCTACAAGTCCTACTTATAACTTATCCTGTGAAATTCCTAATTGACACAGACACACTATACGCTGGGAAGTGTTATTTCCCTTTTCACACAACACAAGCACCCAGAGTCACCCAATAAAATTAATAGGCAGGAGGTTTAAAACAAACAAAGGGAAGTATTTCTTCACACAGTCAGCCTGTGGAACTTCTTGCCAAGGGATGTTGTGAAAGCCAAACGTATAACTGGGTTCAAAAAAGAATTAGATAAATTCATGGAGGACAGGTCCATCAGTGACTATTAGCCAAGATGGTCAGGAATGCTCCAGGTGTCCCTAAACTTCCAATTGTCAGAAACTAGGACTGGACAACATGGGATGGATCATTTGATAACTCCTCTGTTCTGTTCCTTTCCTCTGACGAACCTGGCATTGGCCACTGTCAGAAGACAGGATACTGGGCTAGATGGACCATTCGTCTGACCCAGTATGGCCATTCTTATGTTCTTAGGTGGCCACTTTGTTAGTGTGGTTGCACAGTATATGCAGCCCTTCATTCACATTCCTCCTCCCGCAATTCATCTCTCCCTCACATCCTGATTCTAGCCCCTTTTACTCCAACTCCTACCTCCTCCGGCAGATTGATAAACCTTATTAGGCTCATAGCATGCCAGCAGTTGTGCATGTAGTGTGTCTGTGTCAATTAGCAATTTCACAGGATAAATTAAAAGTGGATCGGGTAGCACTGCTAATTATTAAGATTGCCAAACATGTCTTCTTATAAGATCCTGTTTGCAGTTGTTTATAACTTTGCCAGATTTTAGCCATTCTTTTACATGCCAGATGTGTCCTCAGGCTGAGATCGGAGAGAGATACAATTTCAGCCAAAACACATTTTTTTTTTACCCATGTTAAAAAAAATTCTGTCCACTTTGTTTGAAATGCTCTAAATGACTTGAAATTTGGCTGGGTGGAGGAGGGTTGGATTCAGAGTTCCTTTTGTCAGTCCCATGAAAATCTGTTTGAATTAGGCCAAGTGACAAGCCTTTGAAAAATCACAGTTCACAGATGCAAACTTGGTAGATCTTCACAGCTAATCTCTCCAAAGAGTCCATCACCACTTAACTTGCTTCAGCCTCTCATAGCTCCTAGAGCTAATTAGACTGTGCATGTGCCCAGGGCCGTTAGACTGGCTGAGGCCCAGGGCAGAAACTAAAGAGTGGGCCCCCACCCTGCTTCACCTGACCTGCTTACACACTGGATTTCTGCAATGTTTCTGAAGACTGAGCCCCACCATCTGGGGCAAAAGCCCAGGCCCCACTGTGTGAGGCTAAAGGCAAAGCCTGAGCTCCGCCATGCCAGGCCCCCAAGGCATGGGGCCCTGGGCAGTTGCCCTGCTTGCTACCATTTAACGCTGACTCTGCATGGATCATGTCCACAGAGTGTCTGTGTATGCTCCTTCAGCTCAGAGCTACAGAAGTAAAGCTGGAGTTCCCCGGTAATTGCTGTTTCCAGCTGCTCCAGGCCAGGGTTCGGCAGGGCACTGATAACAAAAAGCCAATGTCTGCCATGCTCTCCGTGATTCCCCCTGCTGGCACCCAGGCAGTGCAGAGGAAGAAACTGCCTGATTCAAATGCAGAAGGTACCAAAGCTGGATGGGGGGAAGGGAAAAGAGTAGATTGGGACAAAGTGTCTTTTGAAATTGGGACTGGAGGTAGGGGGAGACTAATTATGACTGGAAACTAGGGGGCAGATTGGGCACTGCTTGGACAAAGAGACTGGGAGTTGGGGGGGACACAGAAACTGGAACTGGCTTGGCAAGGAAGCTGGGGCTGGGAGGATTAGAGTGGTTGGTCAAGGAGACTGGGACTGTTAGCTGGTCAGGGAATAGCTGTTCGTAACTCTGAAATGTTCATAACTCTGAAACATTTGTGGCTGTTCTTTCGAAAGTTTACCACTGAACATTGACTTAATACAGCTTTGAAACTTTACTTTTTAGTAGTTTATGTTTAACACAGTACTGTACTGTATTGCTTTTGGGTGGGCTTTTTGTTTGTTTGTTTTGTCTCTGCTGCTGCCTGATTGTGTACTTCCAGTTCCAAATGAGGTGTGAATGAGGAACTTCCAGTTCCAAATGGTTGACTGGTCAGTTCAAAACTCTGGGGTTGTACTGTAGTGTACACACACATATAAACAGTTTACAGAAATTCAGAGAAAAAATCACAATGTAAAGGATTTATACAGAAATGAATGTCCTTAGTTGAATACTACTGAAAACATCACTTGTCTGGGAGTAAACTAAAATTACAAGGAGCCTGAACAGCTGTTATGGTAGAAAACTCTTTGTCTGACTCTCAGCTCTCAGTCTCTTTCTTTCCCCATCTCAGGATATGGCTACGCTGCAGTTAGACACCTGTGGCTGGCCCATGCCAGCTGACTCAGGCTTGCAGGGCTCAGGCTGTGAGGCTGGTTTAATTGCACTGTAAACTTCCAGGCTCAGGCTGCAGCCTGAGCTCTGGGACCTTCCCATTCAGCTGGGTCCTATAGACCAGCCTCCAGCCTGGGCCCGGAAGTCTACACTGCAATTAAACAGTGCTGCAGTCTGAGCCAGAGTCAGCTGGCATGGGCCTGCTGTGGGTTTTTAATTGCAGTCCAGGGTTCAGGCCACATGTCCTAGAAGGCCATGTATGTGTCAGCATCTTTTCTGGAAACCTTGTTTAGGTGTGTAAATGCAAGTGTTAAGTCTCAATTAGTATTACATCACCTTCCAGACAATACTCACATGGCAAACACTGAGCACGAGAGTTACATTTTGCTTAGTCTGGAGCTTATGTAAGGAGCTGTGTAGCATTATATTTAGCGCACAAATATTGGCTTCATCGTTATTATATTTTTGATATTTGCTGCTCCCAAACAATATGTCGGAGAAAGGTCTGGACCTGTGACCTATCCAGATTAATTCCTAAAACCAACAGAACAATGTATTCAGATTAGAATTATATAGACAAGTCTGATGAGGCTGATATTTTCATTTAAACCTATACATCATGCACCTAGAGGTAAAAACCATCCCGGTAATACAGATGCACTCTGTTCAAACTTCTGTATACTGGGCCAGATCCCTGTTCCTGCCACTGGGAACTTTCTGCTGCTCTGGCCGTGAAAAACAATCAGAAAGATGGCATGCTACGTAGCTGGGGAGATCCCTAGAGTAGGAAAAATCCTGTGTGATATAGAATTGGTGTAACCCTCATGGATTTTTTCCAAGGTAAAGAGGTATGGCTAGAATTCTGTTGTGCTGCAACTGCCCTAGCGTTTGACCCAGCCCCTTGAAGGCTGTTCAGGCTAGACACAATTTAGAGCAGTCTCATGGATAACCTGATTTGCCCTGAAACCTGAATTGGACCTCAGCTGACCCCAACCTCAGTGTATGGATGCTGTAAAGATAAAGGGCTGTTGTATAGTCTGCACATATGGTGATTATAAATGGTATCAAAATTATCGTGATTTTTGTCCCCACATAAAGACTGAGACCACAAAATTCCTTTCCATTTGTAACTTTTAAATTAGACATGGAAACCAGGCTTCCAAAGTTGAAAGCCCAGTGATGTGCCTAAAATCTGATATCCTGGTTTTGAAAGAATAAATACAAGATTGGAGAGTATTATAACTTTATTATAAAGCCTACATTTTATCTTTAAACAACAGAAAAGGCATATTGAATGCAATTTTTTCAATAGAAAATGCTGGGAAAAAAATTATCAAGGACCAAAAGTACTAAAATCTTTTTAGTACCAGTTGCTGAAATGTTGTTGTATCTGTTCCACCAGTTGTATGAACTATATTGATATGTCCACTTTTTCTAATTGAAAAAACAACCGGGAATAGGCAATAACATAAACTTATTTTTAGAAAATGCATTTTTAATTACTGAGCTTCTTAATTATTGAGTACCACTGAAAATATCCCGTGAACCTTATCACTATGCAAATGTATTCAGTTTTGGAAACAATTAAATGATAATAAAGCATTCTTTTTTCTTTTATAACATATTACCGTAATGAAGCTGTTACCTCTCAGTGTGCATTTTAATGAGTTTTAAGTAACATTTTAATGAGCTCAACATTACCATAAACCCAAGGATTAGACAAAATTGAATTTACTGGGGAAAGGAAAAGGTTCATTAAGAGTTAATTATATTGTTTAAGAAGAATATCATTCATTTTATGATGTCCTGTCAGCCAAAACCCCATCAGCAGATCTATATTTATTAATAGGTGTATAATGTCATTATTATATTGATGTGAACACATGGATTTACTCGCTATTATTCTGAGTTTTTTAATAAAAGTATTTGATACTAGAAGCCCTCAGTCAACTTTATTCTTCTCCAGTTCATTCCTAAATAAGGTACAATGTACACCAGGCTCTGTTATCAGGTTGTAATCCCACCTAGGATTTTTTTGAAACGTCAGGAACAATGAAAGTGAAGTTAAATGGATTTATCATTGTTACTGGGATCTGAAGACAGACTATAAATAGTAGCAATATATTTATTATGAAAGAGGCTAACAAAGACACCTGCCTGTTTTAAAATGGTATGATGGAGGGATCCATCTTGACTGGATAGCAGTGCTCAGATGGTTAATTAAAAAAGAACGTGAAATATATTTCAATATCTGAAGTATAATATTATTTGTTGTTCTGAATGAGTGTAGCATTCTTTCTCATACTGGTAGTAAATGCTGTGACCAGCAATAAAACAAATGCTTGGTTGATACCACAGCCTGTTGGGTCAAGAGAAATATGAGACCCTTGTGTGTTTTATTTGTTTTAGTTATTTACTGTCTTGTACAGTAACTATAACAAAAAGCCAGCTAGACATTGAACAAAAGAGGTCAAAACGAGCTCATAAACAGCCATGCCCTTCATAAAAATGAGATTGACCTTAGACAGCCAACTAACTGGAATAATAACAAAAATAATAATAAAATGTTCCTAACTGTGAATAAAGGAAAACCCTCTGTTGTAATCTACAACTTGCCAGATTTAAGCCTTATCAGACTATGAAGCATGAATTCAAAAGGCATGGGCCCTTAAATGAAAATTCCTTATTGCTGAGTTCTAGGCTAAAATAACCCTGCAGATCTCAACTATCATGGTAGGATGAAAAGGAAGGATCATCTCTTAAATAATAGAGGCCAAGACCATTGAGGGGCTACAAAAGTTTTTCTAATAATGTGAATGAAACGCAGAATGTATAGTTAATGGGAGTGTGTTGAGCATAGATAATAAAGTCTGCATTTGGGAGGAAAGGTGGCAGTCTCTTGGTTAGCTATCGATGAAAAAAAGGCAATACTGGGTCACCTCTGATATTACATATATGCAAAACCAGTGAAGGCTCTAATGGGCCACAGTGGCTATGAATCATATAGGAACAAAGTTCCCATTTGTTCTGACAACAGCATCACTCCTTTGGATCAGTTCCAACCAGTTTATGCTGTGCTTAGGCACTGAGAGAGCACAAAACAGAAAAAAATGATTTTAATAAAAGCCTGATGTAGAATTGAGTGCCACCTGCATACTGGTGCCACTGCAATTCATAAAACCTTCCATTCTCCCCCAACAGCCTTACGTGCAAATTGAGCAGGAGAGGGAGCGAGACCAAACCCTCTAGCCTGTATTTGAAAACTGTCAAGGAGGAAGAAAAAGTGCTCAACCCCAACATCTGGAATCTCTCAGAGAGGAAGGTGTAGAATCACTGACGTCCACCCCTGTGGAGAGTTTAATTCAGTTTACCTTATTTGAAACCATACAATCAATCTAAAGAAGAAGAATTCCAGTTCTCTCTGGTCTCAGAGAAATCCCATCACAATTATATTCTGTGTTAGTTACATGGACCATTGTATTTTCTCATTCTAAATATAGAGACTACAACACATTCTGAAGTGCAGGTAAATACTGTGCTGGGATGAATGTACATTGTGTCAAATTCCATCAAATCTAATAATCTAATCTCTGCCTATTTGGTTATTATACTGTGTTCATCGCCATGGTTTCTGAACATTTTATCTAGTCAATAAAACTCTCACTGGCTAATCTAATTGAAAAGTTACAGTAGTTCCTTGGGTGTATACAAATTCACCCTTTCATGGGTGTCAGTTGAACTGTTAATATGCTTTATGGTCGTTGTACTAAAATACTCATGGGCAGTTCATTAGATGTTCACCTGTTGCTCCAGATTTTCAGCTATGCCAGTGCCACACATGGTTATGTTGAGGGGTGAGAAGAACTGTAACAGATTTATCTCCCTTAATTCTTGGCCTGACTGGGCCCTTTCTGGCCCCTCCACAGTTTAGAGCAGTCAGACGGCTGCACTTAAATTGTGTTTTGCTGTTTTAACACCAAAGGGCTTCTCCAGGAGCTGGGGATTGTGGGAGCCTAGTAGTGTTCTGGCTAGACCCTCAAAATGCCTCCTGGGCTATGGGAGAGCAGTGCCACAGCACGGACCATTCTGTCTCTTTGCCAGCAGAGGGATTCCCTTACATTAGGGCAGCCTGGTTGGGCAACCTGCGGCCCAATTAGCACACAGCTGCGGCCCAGCTCTGTGGTAAAAAAATACAAAATTTGTGCTCTGGGCTGGCAGAGGGTGGGTCTGGCAGAGGGGGAGAGTGCATAAGGCAGCCTGCAGGAGAGCTCCTGTCAGCAGGGGGCTGGTAAGTTCTGCAGGAGGACTAGGGGCGGGAGAGTGGGTCTCTGGGCAGGTTGGGGTTGGGGGGCTCTGGGCAGTGAGGGGTGGGGCACTGGGAACTAGGGGTGATATGCAGCCCACAGTGATAAACAGGTTGAGAACCACTACATTAGGGGAATCCACACACATGTAATCACACTGGCTTTGTACTGCTGCGAGGTGCTGGAGGATTCAGAAGGGTGTGGGGACCCTGGTCTCTTTTGTTCTAATACCATTGTGCAAAATTTGTTGTATATGAACTATAACTTTAGTTAGGATATCTAGGGAGATGGGGGCAAGGAGGGGGAGGTGTTTCACAGCAATTCAAAATATTATGGCACAACATTTGTGTGAGCCTTTAAAGAATCTGATGGAACCAAATACTGAAAGTCATTTTGATGTTTATGCACAGAGTGGTATTACTGGAAGGTGGAACTGGACACCCAGATTCTGGCATCCCTCAGGATGCTGAGACTCCCTTTAGAAATTGTTGCTTTAGGCTATTATTGTTGGCCTTTTCTCCTGCTGCTTTAGTTTTTCTTCCCTATTGCTCTATGTACTGAATAGTAATTAGGGCTATGTAAATTCCTACTTCTCCTTCTTTCCCCCTCTGAAAATAAACAGGAGAAAATGCTCACCTCCCCTGGCACTCACTGTCACAGATGCCATGTTAGGTTTCTGAAATCATTTAAATTTGGTCTTTAGGACATCTGCATTCATAAACAATGCTTGGATATGCACATTGCTTCTCCTTAAGTCATTTGCTTGGAAATTTATTTTGGAAAGTTTCATGCCTACTTTTCAAAAATTGCCAAATAGTTCTTGCAGGTTATGCTATTTTTTTTATGACAAAGGGGCATATTTTCAGTTTTGAGACAGCATGTGAAAGACAGTGTCTCAGCTAGTGCTATTCAGTGGATCACATATTTGCTTCGTTTCCTAGTTTGCAGTGATGAAATTATAACTTACATGATTCCCTCATCAAGACAACTGGATATTAGATCTGTGTTGCAGCATTTCTCTCCCCCCCACCCCCACCCCCACCCCCGGCAGCATGGTGTAGATCTGTAACCTACACACAATAGTAAATGTAGGCAGAGGATTATGGGCAGGTGAATTTCATCTATTGTCAGTAGTGATAAGGCATTAAGAAGATGAAAAATTATTCTTTTTTATCCCAGCTAACATTTTTCCTCACTTGTGAAAGGGCCATGTTTTGCTTAATATCCAAAAACAGAAATGGAGGATACTGGGCCATCTCATTCCAGCAGAACTCATGGGATGAATCCAGTCTGCTGCATATTGAGCTAGAGTTAGTATTCAACAGGTTCTGCTTCTCACACAAACATTAATTGGTTCCCTCTTCAAGATCCAATTAAAAAAAGCCTTTCTTGTTTTAAATTTGCTCCTTGGACTTGCTTGGAGACATTGGGTAACATTTTCAACTGCTCCCCTCCCCGCAATGAATTTGGAACCTAAGTCTCATTGACTCTCAATGAGATTTAAGCTCCTAAAAGCCCATGAGACTCTTGAACATGGCACTTCAGAGCCTGAGTCACTTAGTCATTTTTGAAAATTTTACCCATTGGCTCTATTTTTCCTTTTCTCCTTCCTTCTTCACCTCACACTGTCCTCCCCATTGTGTCTCCCAATGAAATCTTGACCTTGTTAGTGTGTGAGTCTCCTTCTCTGCAGCTTCTGCCATTTGGACCAGAGTTCACGTTTTGTTGAGAAATTAAGAGACAGAGGCAAGGAACAGAAGCTATGTCTTAAAGTAAAATTGAAGTGAGGTACACAGTTGATGACATGCGGAAATATTTGAAAACTAGTCCAAATAATAGGAGCTGGAGAGAAGGAGTTCTCACACCAGCAATGTTAAGAAATGGTAGCTATTATTTATATGTACTATTTCATTGTTTGGAATATGTAAGAGAGATTTTAAGTCAGGCAAGCTGGAAGCATATGTTTAAACATTCCAAACATATTTGGAGATTTCCTGTACAGTTCTTAATTTGATGATATAGAAATAAATTAATGGCCTGTTTATTTCATACTTGAATTATTTTACTTTACAAAGTATCTCAATAGTACCAGGAGTACAAAATGAAAGCGATGGTAGAAATGAACTTCTTAAATATGCCTCTGGCTTCCACTGCTGATCATCATGACTAACCTTTGGAAGGAAATATAATTAAAATTGACATTCCACAAAGCTTTCAAGATTCTCATAGGTGGTGCACTAAATACTTGACAGTACTGAAACTTCTTGTCCCTTATTTTTGCTGCAAAACAGGAACTACTGTATTTCTCACATTCACTTCATGGAGGTGACATCCTTTGAAGATACAGCACTTTTTTAGTTGCATACAGTGGCACATACAATACATACATTAGTTGGGGAAAATAAATGACTTGCCTATGGTTTTCTCAATATGTAGCCCATTAAGTCTAAAGAGCACGTAAAAGCTAATGTCAGACTTCAGTTTAAAGGATCATTAAATAACTATTCTAGTAAACTGTTAAATGTCTGATCCTTGTTAAATCTTCAGACTTCCAACAGCCAAGTACTGTACACGCATTTCCAAAGTTATGTTTCTGAAACCTTGTTGCCAACTCATTGTAAAGCCTCTGTGAACTTTTAAGTATAAAATAAATGTTGTTGCTTTCGTTCTAAGAACATATAATTTTCCTGTAGCAGACTCCTTGTTAGCACTAACAATCTATTTTCAGAGCGCATGCATCAAAAGAGAATGTGCTCAACAACATCAGAAAAATATAATTGTGCTTTCCATTGTGGGGCAAAGATTTCCCAGCACCTCCCCTGGCCCTCACTGTCACAAATGCAGTGTTAGGTTTCTGAAATCATTTAAATTTTGTCTTTAGGAAATCTACATTCATAAAAAATGCTTGGATATGCGTATTGCTTCCCCTTCGCTTGCTTGGCTGTCAAAACACACTGATGCTTTTGAAGATTTATGGTAGATGGGTAATGAGATTGCTGAATGTTAACTGCAGCATTCAGAATTCATTAGGGGGTAGGAAAAGAGAAGGTTATTGGGACTTCAGCTCAGTGCAGATAGGTGATATAACTTTGTTTTCAATCAGGAAGGTTAAACATAAATACGTTACATTTTTGATTAGAAAAACATCCAGTCTTTATGTCATCGAGCAGTCAAATGAAATCTTTCACAGAAAATAGGGAAATGTCAGGTTGCATTCAGTTGAACACAGTGAGTCAGAAGGACATTACGCAATTTTTCAGTAGCACATTCATACAGGAACCAAGCTATACCGGATGCATTTTATTAAGTACAATAGAGTCATGTGAAAAATCAAGAGTAGGTGATAGCAAACAAGCTCCCATGCCTATATAATTGTGTGTGAAAGAAAATATGTTAGCAAGTCCCTCCAAAAGGGTTAACTATTGATGACAAATTTAAAAGTCTGACTTGCAGGGTTGTAACTAATGGCTGCAGTTCATGCTATAAATAAGGAAGGAGGAAGGTCAGGAGAGGATGGCATCTTTGTGAAATAAGCTAGTTAATGGCAAGAGCCCAGTAAAGCTATGGAAAATGTGTAAAGATTTCCCTAAGATTGTCCCAAATCCTGAGTTTCTTAATGAATTTGTAAGGAACCTCTAACTTCAGTGGGAGTTTGTCTCGAAAGTGCTTCAGGATTTGGTCCCCAGAATTGTATTGTCTACGCAAATGTACTCTTTATCAAGAACAGAATCGAACTTTGCCTCTGTATTAAACAGTTTAACATATTCTGTATTTGGAAGTGAATCTTTTCTTTTAAAGTTTAGACATTAATAGACAGCAAGACGTCTACATTGTGCAAAAGTCTACAGCTTTTGTATGTGGACTGATCCAATCTATAGTGCTAGAATCAGAACAGGGCATTTTTCAGTATTCTATTCGTCCTACTTTAGAGATGTAAATAAAGAGAATGCTACCTTTAAATAGCAGTATTAAGGAGGAAACTTAAATACAGAGTTCAGCTGAATATTTAGCAAGAAAAGGGGTAAAGGAAATTCTCTACTTAAGGTTGTGACTTAAAACAGGGAAGTAGGTGAATTTGTCAGAAATGAAGATCGAAGGGTTTTTTTTGGCAAATGTACTTCTGCGGCTTTGTCCCTCACTGTAATTTCCACTGATGCTCTTAACATCAGTGGGTGCTCGACACCACAGAAAATCAGGCCCCTGATTTTGGTGTTAATTTTAGCACTCAACTATGAAAGTTTTGCTCCCTGTGTTTAAATATTAGATGCCTTAGAAATATCTGTTTGGGGGCAGAGGAGGGCAGAGAAGGGAGATTCCAGGGAGAGAGAGAAATTAAGAAGTATAGGTAGAATTGTTTCATGTTTTTCAAAGTTTTCCAGGAAGTGTCAGCACCTCTTTAGGGAAACTGTGCTCCATGTATACAGGCTCATACAGTGATATGAAAAGTACTCTCTGCTAAGACTACTGGTGTGAACTCCAAGCTATGTTGGCTCAACGGAGCACATCTCTGAGCCAGAAGTTGAAGCAGAAAAGTAGAACATATATGGCCTCAAAGAAGGTGCAATATCCTTCACAAGAGAGGTTGACCATGACTGCTGCTTCTTTTCCTCACCCACCCAGTTTCTTCAGGCAATTTCAGATTGTTCTTGGCCATGTCAATGTGTAATAAATAAAACAAAACATTCTCAGACACCCCCCAGCACCATACTGAGTCTAATGTGTAATAATCTTTAGGCTGTTCAGTTTATAAGTCATGACATCTAGCAGTTATTTGGCACTATAATTCATATTGATCATGCATATCAACATCCCTCATATGAGAGAAATGCCAAAGCAGCAATGGCATGGGCTGAGAGAGTGAAATTGCCTGATTTGGTTAAATGCATGTGGGAGAGTGCCTCAGATCAGGAGGAGATCAATCTGCATTTCGTGTTCCCAACATTGTTGTGGTACAAAAGCTTAAAGTTTCAGATAAGCACTAAACAGAATTGGAGGGACAAGACGAACTATCAGGACCCAAACTGCAACAGCACATTAATATTTACTGGGCATGTTTTTATACCCTCTAATCAGATTGACAGATGTAGCTGTATTTTAAGGCAGTATCATTCAATGAGGAGGAAAAATTATGGACACTTTTTTTTTTTAACAAATCATCTCCGACATTCATTAGATGGGGGGAAGGAGAGAAGCTGAGTGCTGGTGGGAAAAGAATGCAATTATTCCAAGCCTTCTGACAGGCCTGTACTTCTTCCTTCCAGCTTAGCTGCTTTGACCATAGACTTGGGGCTCGTGGGACATGGACCAGATTGAAAAACTAGAAGCAGACAGATGGTTATTTGTAATCATCATGTAAATGTAAATCCTATAAAAAAATGTTGTTTTTTTTTCTCCTAAGGGCTTGAAAGCTGCTGTAGTGGAAAGTAGGATTAAGGGATAGCTATCTAGCCTAGAATAATTTTGACCCCTGCACCTCCTCCTTCATAAAACATTGTTTTTAATCTGGATCTTTTAAACATATTGTTAGAGCCCTGATTCGGTTTCTATATAATTCCCTTAGTTTATGGGCATCAGTTTGACCGGGGTCTGGATTTGGGCCTAAGCTGGCAGGTGCTGGTAAGCAGTTGCCTTGGTAGCAGGACTTTTTTGTTCATTATAGCAGGTGCATTGCCGGCAAGTGTTTATCTCAATACTTCTATTGCTGGATGTAGTTGCTGCCAGTTAATATACTTGTGCATACTTCCCAAATTGCCTTTCAGAACTTCAAATACGATATGATTCTTCACAGACAACTATCTTGTTTGAGCAGCGTTACAGACAACCATACATTAGAGCTGCAAAGAGACTGATCAAACTTTAATTAACTTTTTGTTCCCAACATCATCATCAAACTATATGTACAATATGTGTATCCTTTTCAACTATCAAATCCTTAAGGAATCCAGTAAGGTTTCTACTTAGTGGTGCTGCAGCAAAATGCCAGTCATAGGTTTCTGAACCTCACATGTAATGAATGTGCCTAGCTCAAGCTGGCTGGATGGCATGGCACTCTTTGTGCTGCCATAATTGACATCTGGATTTATAAGTGACCTGAAGATTCTTACTCCCTGAGGATATCAGGTGCACTGTGGAGGTTATGATGTGGAGTCACACTGGGCCGGATGCTGGCCATACTGCTTGTCAGCATCCTTTGTCACATGTAGAGTGACTCTAATGACAAACATAAAGGAGGCTGTACATCCCATGTTAAGTGCCAAGATGAGGTCAGCTAATGCTCAGAGGGTGAGAGCAGAGCAAAAAAGAACACTGGATGAAGAAGTTGGATCTGTCTGTAGCCTTTCACCACTTACCTTTGAATTTTTAGATAGCTATTATTTGTAGACTTCCAGAAAGACTCTGAGAAGTGTTGGGTTCTGGTATGAAAAAAAAAAAGCTCCAATCAATGTCGGGAGATGGTGTTCTGCTAAGATACACTAATGGTCTCTTGAAAATATGAAGAAATTGTGAATAATTTGCTCGAAAAATGTTCTGCAGTTCCCAGTCTTTCTGATTTCACAGACCATTGAGCTGTTGGATATGGGGAATGCACTAAGCTGAGGTGCAGCTTTTCCATGTGCGTTTCCACATTAATACGTGTAAACTCAACTTTCAGCTAATGGTAGTTTCTTCCATTGATTCGTGTGCTTCTTAGTGTCTTGCTGCTGGGACATTTGAATGGCAAGTTACCACTCTGAAACCTCTGCCTCTAAGGCCTGGCCTACTCCACAAAGCTCAGTTGACATGAGCCGTCTTGTGTCAACCTAATTGTGCATGTGTCCACACTTAAATTTGTCTCCCACCAACTTAAGTGCTCCGTTACAGCGACATAGTAACACCACCTCCCTCAGCGGCATTGAGCCATTCTCAATATACTGCGGTCGATACAGTGTGAGTGCAGACTGTGTTACTTATGTCGACCATGACAGTCCTCCACCAGCTGTCCCACAATGCCCAACACTGACCGGTGTGATCACAATTGTGAACTCCACTGCCCAGGGGTCACAAAGAGAAGGCTCCCCCGCCCTTTTCCCTTTAAAGCCTTGTGAATGTTTGAAATGCCTTTTCCTGATTGTCCATTTTGGCAAGCACATCTAGGAGCTCTCCATTCTTGTGTGCAACTGCCAGCTGACCATACTGGCTATGTACTCTGGCTTGGAGTACACAAGAAATACTGGATCCCTTAGGCCTGTGGGAAGAAGAGGCTGTGCAGGTACAGCTATGGACCAGCTATAGCAACATCGACATCTGTAAGCAGATTGGATATAGGATAAGAGGTACAACAAGGATCACCAGCAGTGCTGCATGAAAGCAAAGCAGTTGCAGCAGGCATATCAGAAGGCCAAGGAGGCCAGTAGTCGATCTGGTGCCTAACTACAAAGAGCTATATACCATACTTGGTGGAGACCACCACCTGGCACACCATTGTAGTTACCTCAGAGGAACCCAAGCCACAGGCCCCTGGTGTGAACACTGAGGAGGAGGAACATGGGGGACTGGGGAATCCAACTATGTCACAAGCCAGGACCTGTATGTGACTCCACCACAGTCCTTTTGCTCCCAGTTGTCAAGCATGGCTAAGCACAATGCAGGGAAAGGAACCTTGGGTAAGTGTGCAGTTGTATTTCCCGTTATAGTGACTACTGTTGGCAGCCCCAATTTAACAGAACACAGCTACTGACTTTTCATTAATTTACTCATACTAGAAGAGATAGTGGTACAACAAAGAGAGGTAGTATTCCTATCAGGTTTTCATTCCCCGCTAGAGTGAGGTGGGGGGACCACGGGGAGAGCATTTTGTTTATTTACACAGGGCTGGCCTTAAATCCTCCTGAGAGATCTTGATAAAACTTTCATGGAGGTACTCTGCATCATCTCCTGAAGCTTTCTAGGAATGGCAGCCTTATTTCTACCTCCACAGTAGGTTGCTTTCCCACATCAGTCAGCACTAACTTCAGCAGTCACCATTGCAGTACATAGGCTAGCAGCGTATGGGTCCAGACGACTTTGGTGGCCTACCCTCAGGAGTGAGATATCAGTTAAAATCACCACCACCTGTGGAAAATGGTGCCAGTTATTCAGTGTCATTGCTCTATACCCACAGCGTCATGCAACTGAGCAATTCCCTCCTTATTTCCCTCACCCCGGTGGGCCATTTTCACCATCACTGATGCTGTTAGTGGTGCTTGCACAAGCACTCTGAAACAGAAGTGTCAATAATCATGTCTTGTGTAAAATGTTAGGGGAGCAAGTTCTGAATCTTAATTTACACTTTCACTTTCACTTGTGACTATTCTGACAATGGTACCTTTGTGTATTTTATCTGTGGTTGCTGCCACTGTGGCCTTGAGGAGTCCCCCTCCACACCTGCAGAATGCCTAAGCCAGATGATGGGGGGAGGGGAGGACTCAGGATGACATGTTCAATGAGATCCTGCAAGGCAGGGCTGCATCAGACCATGAATAAAGTGCCTGAAGGGTGAATATTGCAGACAGCCTGGAAGGAAAAGCAGACAGAAAAAAGGCTCAGGAGTCCTAGCAGGAAAAGGAAAGAGAGATGCAGACACCAGGACATAATGGGGCTTCTCTGGTAGCAAAAACAGATGTTGCAGACTCTTGTGGACCTATAGGTTCAACAATCCCAGGCTCACTTCCCTTTGTTATCCATGGAGAGCTCCTTTGCAGCACATCCCTACCTCCCACAACACTCCAAGTGGCATCAAGAGTCGCAACCCTACCCCTACCACTCCACACCAGGGGCCATTAAGGACAACCACAGCTTCATGTACACTGACCTGTGAAAGCCACAGTTCCTGCATGTGTAGCTAAAATGGACATGAATGTTTTTTCCCCTTGTTAAGTTCTGCTCCATTCATTTATTAAGTTTTTAGCGTATTTGCTTTTAAATTGCACAGCTTTTTCTTTGTACTGGTTTTGTTGCTCAGTACACTTCTATTATTTGGAAACAATTCATATTTATTAGTTCACAACATATGCTGCAGCATGCCTAGCGGTTCTGAAAGTGCCCACTTAATTGTTACTGTACAGTGTGAGATGACTCATAGGATCATTGACAAACATGGTAATAATCGTAAAAGTACAGCAAGCACCATAAAATTAATAGATGCATTGACATTATTATATTCATAAATGTACAACAAGTACCTCACAGTTCCCAACAGGCCCCGAACAGCAGAGTCATGTAGAGCACATTATTGTGGCTTGCTGTTGAAGTGTTCTTTCAAAGCCTCCCTGAGCTGTATAGCTCCAAGTTCTAATAGCCTGTGTGTCTGGCTGTTCAAACTCAGCAAACAGCCACTTCACCTCCATCCCAGAAGCAACTTTTCCCCCTTTGCTTCACAGATATTATGTAGCAGACAGCTAAAACCATTGGTATTTTTTTTCACTTAGATCCAATCTTGTGAGTAAATACCGCCAGCGTCCCTTCAGTCTACCAAAAGTGCATTCAACTGTCATTCTGTACCCACTGAGCTGGTAGCTGAATCTTTCCTTGGTATTGTTGAGGTGGTGGGTGTATGGCTTCATGAGCCAGGGGAGCAAGGGGTAGGTTGGGTCCCACAGGGTCACTATTGGCATTTCAACGTCACTAGTGGTAAACTACTGTTTGGGAAAGAAAGTCCCTGCTAGTAGCTTTCTGTGTTCTTACAGATGCGTACATCATCTTACCTTGTCTACCCTTACCAGTCAACACTAGCATTGGTGAAGCTTCCTCAGTGATCCATCAAACCTTGCATAACCATAGAAAAACAAATGTACTCTGTGGCAAGATGTTTCTGGTGCCAAAATAGGGATATATGTGCCGTCTATAACCCAACCACAGTTCAGGAACTCCACTGGTGCAAATCCATCCACTATGTCTTTCACATGGGTTGAGAGTCATACTCCTGTCTAGCAGGATACTATTAATGGATACTATTAATGGCCCTGTGAACGTGCATGACAATGGCCCCCACAGTGGATTTTCCAACTCCAAAATGATTTTCCACTGACTGGTAGCAATCTGGTGATGCAAGTTTCCACAGTGCAATTGCCACTCGCTTCTCCTCTGTCAGTGCAATGCTCTTTCTGCTGTACCTGTGCTGGAAGGCTGGGGCAAGCTCAGCACACAGATCCAGAATATGGCCTTCCACATCTGAAAGTTCTGCAGCCACTTCTAGTCACCCCAGGCCTGCACTACAATGCGATCCCAGCAGTCAATGTTTTTCTCAGGCCCAGAAGTGCCACTCCACCATCTGCAGCTGCTCCATGAATGCCACCAACAACCCTGAATTGATTCGTCCTCCAAGAAATTGTCATGTTTGCCAGTGATTCGGTGGTTCTTGCGGCTCTGCAAATACTGGAAGATTGTGTGTCCTGTTCTTGCAATGCTTATGACAATAGTGCAGAGCTATGCAGGCTCCATGCGTCTGTCAGAGTTAGGGGACAGTGACAAGGGCCAAGTGGGTTCATGAGATTTTTTATCAAGGCACAAAAATTATGTGATATAGATAGCATTATGGGATGGAATCAGTTGCATGCTGGAAGTTGATACACTTGCTCTCAGTCACTCCATGCAAATTGTTTCTTTCCCCACCATGCATTGCTAAAACTTCCCAAAAGACAGTGCACTGGATGGCAGCAGGTTGCATGCTGGATACCTGGCCAGGGTGCACCATTCTGTGCATTGACACAAGTGCTCTTGGTAAGTACATGCAGCACTGATGCAAGGAGCCAAGCAGGACATGCACAAGGGATAACTTCTGTGGCTTTATGCCAACATAACTTGTGGCAGAAAAAATTTGTGGTTTACACATGGCCTAACAGACCTCCATTTCTTTTTATTTCCCAGGGATGATACTTTTGGAAATATTTGGGAGAGCCATGCTGATCTCATTGATGTTTGTGCTTTGTCATTACAACGTACATTGTCATTATTATGACAATGTACGTTGTAATGAGGGAGCCCTGAGTCATGTATTCTTCCTAAATGGCATCAAGTGATCTCTATTCATACTTATTCCTCCCCTTCTTTTACCCCATCCTCTTGTTCTTCATCCTCCTTATTTTCTTCCTTTCCCTTCCTTTTACCCTCTTTCTCTTTTTCCCTATTTCACCTAACACATTGTTTCGTGCTCCATAATTTCTGTATTCTTGGTCATCTTTATTTCACCTCCCACCGCTATTCTTCCCCTTTGTCTCCATCTGTTTTCTTCTCTTCCTGTTTTCCAATTTTCTCTCCTGCATTTCCTAAAACATAAGACACTTTCAGAGGTACATAGTTAGATACATCTATTACAGCCACAAGAGTCAAATTTCAATGTTTTTCTCCCCACTATATCTCAGTTCTGTGTTCATCCAAGCCACACTTGATATAGAAACAGGGTAGAGGGGAAAAGGGACTTCAAACCTTATTCTTGGCTGGCTGGGGCACTACTCTGCTCCTGGCATAAGTCAGAGCAGCTTCCATGTTGCTGTAACTTACTCTTGCTTTCCTGTGGCCCTCAGATCCTGTTCTGGCTGCTGAAAACAATCACAGTGTCCCCGCTATACTCTCATCCTCAACCCCTGTGTCAGGAACTGTGATTGGGTGGTATGGAACCATCATGCTTTGGGGAACATTTTGGTGTACCCTGTTAATTTTATTACCCTTTTGTATCTCTGGAATTGCATTAAAGGACGGTAATATAATGAAGAACCAGGTCATACGTATCTGTTTAACTTTTACAACAATTATGAGTTTAGTAGCATATGTAATGATGATGGAACCACTTGATGTTGTCCATAGGCCTCTTCAAAAGGATTAATGTCTGCCACTTGGCAGGTTTTTGAGTTTTAGAAATGGTTGATGCTTGCCAGCAGTTTACCAATTGTGCAAGGGGCTATTTCTCCACTCAAAAACATTTCTTTCTCTCTCAGCTCTCAGATATATGAGAGACTTCCAGAAATGGGTGGTTTTGAATGTTCCTTTTCTGGCCTCTCCCTTGAAATTGCTGCTGATGTTGCCTTTCTTGGTTCCATTTGGCAAATACTGTCTTTCTAATATGATTGCCATAAACATATATTGTAGTGCCAAATTGTTAGGGCCCATAATCTTCATCATGTTATTTCTGTATCATGGGTTACCTTCCTTATATTCCATTTTATCTCAAAAAGCCAAAAGACCCTATTTTCTCTCAGTTTAGTTATTGTGGATCAAAAATTGGCATTGGACAAGCAATTTGCCTTAGTCAAAAATACCTTTTGGGTTGAGGCTTTTGGCAAGTCATTTGTTGGGAAAGCAGTCTCCAAGAGGAGAAGGCGGGTGGTGGTGGTCGGGGACTCTCTCCTCCAGGGGACTGAGTCATCTATCTGCCGCCCTGACCGGGAAAACCGAGAAGTCTGCTGCTTGCCAGGGGCTAAGATTCGCGATGTGACGGAGAGACTGCCGAGACTCATCAAGCCCTCGGATCGCTACCCCTTCCTGCTTCTCCACGTGGGCACCAATGATACTGCCAAGAATGACCTTGAGCAGATCACTGCGGACTATGTGGCTCTAGGAAGAAGGATAAAGGAGTTGGAGGCACAAGTGGTGTTCTCGTCCATCCTCCCCGCGGAAGGAAAAGGCCTAGGTAGGGACCGTCGAATCGTGGAAGTCAACGAATGGCTACGCAGGTGGTGTCGGAGAGAAGGCTTTGGATTCTTTGACCATGGGATGGTGTTCCATGAAGGAGGAGTGCTGGGCAGAGACGGGCTCCATCTTACGAAGAGAGGGAAGAGCATCTTTGCCAGCAGGCTGGCTAACCTAGTGAGGAGGGCTTTAAACTAGGTTCACCGGGGGAAGGAGACCAAAGCCCTGAGGTAAGTGGGAAAGCGGGATACCGGGAGGAAGCACAGGCAGGAATGTCTGTGAGGGGAGGGCTCCTGCCTCATACTGGGAATGAGGGGCGATCAACAGGTTATCTCAAGTGCTTATATACAAATGCACAAAGCCTTGGAAACAAGCAGGGAGAACTGGAGGTCCTGGTGACGTCAAGGAACTATGACGTGATCGGAATAACAGAGACTTGGTGGGATAACTCACATGACTGGAGTACTGTCATGGATGGTTATAAACTGTTCAGGAAGGACAGGCAGGGCAGAAAAGGTGGGGGAGTAGCACTGTATGTAAGGGAGCAGTATGACTGCTCAGAGCTCCGGTACGAAACTGCAGAAAAACCTGAGTGTCTCTGGATTAAGTTTAGAAGTGTGTGCAACAAGAGTGATGTAGTGGTGGGAGTCTGCTATAGACCACCGGACCAGGGGGATGAGGTAGATGAGGCTTTCTTTCGGCAGCTCACGGAAGCTACTAGATCGCATGCCCTGATTCTCATGGGTGACTTTAATTTTCCTGATATCTGCTGGGAGAGCAATACAACGGTGCATAGACAATCCAGGAAGTTTTTGGAAAGCGTAGGGGACAATTTCCTGGCACAAGTGCTAGAGGAGCCAACTAGGGGGGGTGCTTTTCTTGACCTGCTGCTCACAAACCGGGTAGAATTAGTGGGGGAAGCAAAAGTGGATGGGAATCTGGGAGGCAGTGACCATGAGTTGGTTGAGTTCAGGATCCTGACGCAGGGAAGAAAGGTAAGCAGCAGGATACGGACCCTGGACTTCAGAAAAGCAGACTTCGACTCCCTCAGGGAACGGATGGCCAGGATCCCCTGGGGGACTAACTTGAAGGGGAAAGGAGTCCAGGAGAGCTGGCTGTATTTCAAGGAATCCCTGTTGAGGTTACAGGGACAAACCATCCCGATGAGTCGAAAGAATAGTAAATATGGCAGGCAACCAGCTTGGCTTAATGGTGAAATCCTAGCGGATCTTAAACATAAAAAAGAAGCTTACAAGAAGTGTAAGGTTGGACATATGACCAGGGAAGAGTATAAAAATATTGCTCGGGCATGTAGGAATGATATCAGGAGGGCCAAATCGCACCTGGAGCTGCAGCTAGCCAGAGATGTCAAGAGTAACAAGAAGGGTTCCTTCAGGTATGTTGGCAACAAGAAGAAAGCCAAGGAAAGTGTGGGCCCCTTACTGAATGAGGGAGGCAACCTAGTGACAGAGGATGTGGAAAAAGCTAATGTACTCAATGCTTTTTTTGCCTCTGTTTTCACTAACAAGGTCAGCTCCCAGACTGCTGCGCTGGGCATCACAAAATGGGGAAGAGATGGCCAGCCCTCTGTGGAGATAGAGGTGGTTAGGGACTATTTAGAAAAGCTGGACGTGCACAAGTCCATGGGGCCGGACGAGTTGCATCCGAGAGTGCTGAAGGAATTGGCGGCTGTGATTGCAGAGCCATTGGCCATTATCTTTGAAAACTCGTGGTGAACCGGGGAAGTCCCGGATGACTGGAAAAAGGCTAATGTAGTTCCAATCTTTAAAAAAGGGAAGAAGGAGGATCCTGGGAACTACAGGCCAGTCAGCCTCACCTCAGTCCCTGGAAAAATCATGGAGCAGGTCCTCAAAGAATCAATCCTGAAGCACTTGCATGAGAGGAAAGTGATCAGGAACAGCCAGTATGGATTCACCAAGGGAAGGTCATGCCTGACTAATCTAATCGCCTTTTATGATGAGATTACTGGTTCTGTGGATGAAGGGAAAGCAGTGGATGTATTGTTTCTTGACTTTAGCAAAGCTTTTGACACGGTCTCCCACAGTATTCTTGTCAGCAAGTTAAGGAAGTATGGGCTGGATGAATGCACGATAAGGTGGGTAGAAAGCTGGCTAGATTGTCGGGCTCAAGGGGTAGTGATCAATGGCTCCATGTCTAGTTGGCAGCCGGTATCAAGTGGAGTGCCCCAAGGGTCGGTCCTGGGGTCGGTTTTGTTCAATATCTTCATAAATGATCTGGAGGATGGTGTGGATTGCACTCTCAGCAAATTTGCGGATGATACTAAACTGGGAGGAGTGGTAGATACGCTGGAGGGGAGGGATAGGATACAGAAGGACCTAGACAAATTGGAGGATTGGGCCAAAAGAAATCTGATGAGGTTCAATAAGGATAAGTGCAGGGTCCTGCACTTAGGATGGAAGAACCCAATGCACAGCTACAGACTAGGGACCGAATGGCTAGGCAGCAGTTCTGCGGAAAAGGACCTAGGGGTGACAGTGGACGAGAAGCTGGATATGAGTCAGCAGTGTGCCCTTGTTGCCAAGAAGGCCAATGGCATTTTGGGATGTATAAGTAGGGGCATAGCGAGCAGATCGAGGGATGTGATCGTTCCCCTCTATTCGACATTGGTGAGGCCTCATCTGGAGTACTGTGTCCAGTTTTGGGCCCCACACTACAAGAAGGATGTGGATAAATTGGAGAGAGTCCAGCGAAGGGCAACAAAAATGATTAGGGGTCTGGAACACATGAGTTATGAGGAGAGGCTGAGGGAGCTGGGATTGTTTAGCCTGCAGAAGAGAAGAATGAGGGGGGATTTGATAGCTGCTTTCAACTACCTCAAAGGGGTTCCAAAGAGGATGGCTCTAGACTGTTCTCAATGGTAGCAGATGACAGAACGATGAGTAATGGTCTCAAGTTGCAGTGGGGGAGGTTTAGATTGGATATTAGGAAAAACTTTTTCACTAAGAGGGTGGTGAAACACTGGAATGCGTTACCTAGGGAGGTGGTAGAATCTCCTTCCTTAGAGGTTTTTAAGGTCAGGCTTGACAAAGCCCTGGCTGGGATGATTTAACTGGGAATTGGTCCTGCTTCGAGCAGGGGGTTGGACTAGATGACCTTCTGGGGTCCCTTCCAACCCTGATATTCTATGATTCTATGATTCAGTACTAAACAATGCCCTTCAACCTACCAGATGTGCTACTTTGGAAAAGGTTGGGTCCTTGCCAAAATGCGGTTTGTTGCCCACCACTTCCTATCGTTTTTATTTGGTACCTTTAGAAATGGCCTAAATAGCCCCTCCTTTTGTGTTATATATATATATATAACACAATCATTTTTAATTATTTTCCTCTCCCCATTGGATTTGCTTGTGTATCTCAAAATGCTGAATGATAACTGTAACCCCACACCTATATTGAGTTCCACAATTATATGCACTCTCACCTCAGCATACTCAGAGGCTAATCCTTGTGCATATAAATACTAATTTCTTCTTGTCTGTACAGAAGAGAACAGAAAATATGCAGTTTAAAATGTTATTTTTTATTTTATTAATAGTGAAAGCAGTAACTTAACTCTGCCTGTAAACTGTGTGTGACCAATTTCTATTAAACTCTTCCTGACTGCACTTTCACTAGGATAAAGTGTTTTCTGATTTCTCGGAGGGCCCTGGTTTCATTAAGGGTGGGAACTCATTAAAGCAGTAATGAAGCCCATACGAGCTGATATTCAAGAAGGGGAAATGCCCTAAATTCAATTTCAGTAGCTCTATCTAGAGCTATTTTCATTCTGATATTTATAAGAATGTCAATTAACCTAGAGATGAGGACACACGTGGAGGAATAACGATGAAGTAGATATCATTTCAACACACACTGGAGCCAGCTAGCTGGATCTAATCCTGCTGTACAGCAGCATGATTTACATAAGAAGCTAGCATGTGTTGCCTAATTTAGTTTTCAAACCTCTTAGCAATGTATATGCTTTTTCTTTTAGGCAGTGTGGACAAGACTGGTCAGGGCTGCAAGAAAATGAAAAGAACAGAAGAAGCACTGCTAGCACACTGTATATCAGCTCGATTTCTTGACAGCTTAAGAAAACGCTGATCATTTAGCACCAATTTGATCATAAAAAATAATCCTTCCTGAATAAAGGCAAAACTCCACAATTTGATACCAGTGGTGTCATATCTAGAACCTTTTCACCTAGCCAGTAATGGGCGGGGGGGGGGGGGAATCACTGACAAGAAAGGTGCCAATTGAAGAGCCAGGCACACCATATTTTTAAAAGGTTACAATTAATGTCCAGCATGCTGCTATCTTTAATGAAAAGAGTTCCGTGTCAGACCAGAAATACTGCCTTAAGGAATATTTCTCCTCAGAGCATCAGGCTGGCCAGATGTCACTTGGCAGGTGGATCTACAATAGAAGGATAAAAGCAGCAGTGTGTGTATATTGGTACTTTTGCTTTTAAATGATGAGCAATGCATTTACTTTTAGCAAATGTAAAGTAAAAACACGCACATCTTGTCTGTATTCATTTGATAAGACAGCCTACCTGTTGAGTCATCTTTCCTCTTCCCTCAGCCCCAAATAACTTATTTTGCAAGGAGTTTTACAGTGCACACAGTATACAAAGCTGTCATTTGACTAACTTGGAGGCTACTTTTACTGGAAAAACAATTTGTTTGCCTTTACCATGTTGCAATGCCTAACAACTCATTTTCTTTTCCTTTCCTCATTTGTTCCATTAGTGCTACGGGATGACTTTCGCCAAAACCCTACCGATGTTGTTGTGGCAGCTGGAGAACCTGCTATTCTGGAGTGCCAGCCTCCTCGAGGACATCCTGAGCCCACAATCTACTGGAAGAAAGATAAAATCCGTATTGACGACAGGGAAGAGAGAATTAGTGTAAGTCCTACCAAAATGCCATTGATAGATAATTGTCCCCAATGTTTTTAAAAAGTATATTTCTCCTTGAATTTGAATGAGCACTGAATAATTTACATAGCTGTATCCACAAAGATATAAACCCCTGTCATTCAATTGGCTCCATGAGGGGAAATTCTTGTGCTTATATGAAACTTCACTGAAGTTACTGGGACACTAGGCAAACATTGGGTGTCCATATGCAGTTCTGACTGTAGGACTGAGGACGTAAGTATTCATATTGGGTCTGCACCACACCCCCACTAGCCCCACAACTGAACACCTTGGAACTCTGGAACTGGAGCAGAATTTCACAGATTGTTTCTACAATGGGCCAAACCAAACCCTCCAGCACTAACCTTTCAAGAAGATAAAAATGTGCACCTCAGGTCTATCTCTAGTCATAGGGAGACCTGGTATCAAAGTCTACAGTTAAGATTGTCTAATATCTTCTACTAAAATAAGCTGTTGACTTCACAGAACTTTAACTAATCAGGAAGCAATTATTTTATGCTATCTGTCTATAGGCTGAATATTTTGAAAAGTTTAATCATAAATGGATCAGCTGTTGCTAAGAACAAGGTTAGGAAAAAATCCATCATTTTGTCCATGTTAAAAAGAATTGTTACAACTATTCCTATTAATAACTCTTCTATGCTTTGGAGTTGCCCAGATGTCAGGGATGTATCTTTGCCTTCCCTCTGAAAAGCTATCCAAATTTGTCCAAGCAAAAAGCTTCTGAAAAATACTAGTTTGCACATGCTCAGGAGAAATGTGTTATCGCTTGGCAGCAAAATTCTCTGAACATTCCATCTTCTATTGGGCATGCTCCAGTGTGTTAGTGACCAGAGGATGTGGAGGAGAACAAGGAGGCAGCCTGACTTGAATGCAAAGGAGTGAGAAGTAGGGGAAAGTGGGGAGAGGAAGGAACTGGTTGGGGTAATAGGGAGGAGGCATCGATAGATACCAGGGACAGGAACAATAGGTTGTAAAAGAGCTGAGGGGGACAGAGATGGGAATGAATCAGGGTCGTGTCATGAAGAAGGCTGTTATCTGTAAAACCCTTGCACAGGCCACCTTAATACTGGCCTTTCCTAAATTTTGAATAGTTGGCTTTGCAACCTTAAAAAGAAAAGGAGTACTTGTGGCACCTTAGAGACTAACCAATTTATTTGAGCATGAGCTTTCGTGAGCTACAGCTGACTTCATCAAATGTTTTAGTATTATATTTTATAATACCTTAGTATTCCTTTAACATGGTTATTTTATACATAATACATTTTGAACTTGTTCAGTGCTGGTATAATTGATATAATTGATACAATGGTGGCCTTTGGAAACTTGATTGCGTTTGATGTGTAAGGATTTTCAGTTAAATGATCTGAATATATGTACTATTCAAGGTGTTGTGGGCCAGACTGTCTGCACTAAGTTCTGCTCAAACTGGGGGGAGGAAGGAAGAGTAACAGGGCACTTACTACACTTCCCTGCATCTCAGGTTATAGTGGCTCCAGCCCTGACTTAAGTTGAAGCAACCTGTTGGCTACTCTAACTTATAACAGCTACCTATGGTCCCAAAGACTACATACATTTTCTGGGAATTTGCAGCGCTGAGCTGTGGCCTTTCTTCTAATCAACCTGATCATTCTCTTCCTTAATATGTCCCCTGTGCTGGAGTTGAGATGAGGCTGATATAGAAGTCAGAGGAATTCTCAGTTGGGCATCTGTAGGTTGATTCCATCCCATTTGCACCAGTAAGAAATAAGGAGAAAATCTGGCCTTGTAAGTACAGAGAGTACAAGGGAATACTACAGATTCTGAGATCAATTTGCTGTAGGTAAAACTGGCTTCCTTTTAAAGTGCCACTACAGTACGGTAGGCTTACAAATTTGTATACTATAAATAGTGTACCAGATGCAGCATATATCACCAAAGAAAGGTAGCAAGAAATGTAATTGTTCTGAAATATAAGGGCATCATACAAAAACAAAAAATTGAGACAAGACCAGAAGTAGGGTCAAATATACTTCAGAAGAGCCTACTAGCAAATTAGTATTGGTATTGTTCAATACCAAATAGATGGGCTGATAACCCTTAAACAACAAAAGTCAAGGCTTAAAAAACAAAAGACCCCCCCCACCCCCACCATATTTGAGATCTTTGCAATCTAAGAGCCTTTATTTTTGATGGTTTATGTAAATTAAAATGTCTTTTCTTTGCTTCAAACAGATACGAGGTGGGAAACTAATGATCTCAAACACGAGGAAAAGTGATGCTGGCATGTACACTTGTGTTGGTACCAACATGGTTGGCGAACGAGACAGCGATCCAGCAGAGCTGACTGTCTTTGGTAAAACTACTTCCTCGGCTTTTGTTTTGTTTTTACTACACATGTAAAACATTGAATTGATCTAGCTGAATAGCCAAAGCAGGTGACAAAGTCAGGGTAACAAAAGACAGAGTAACTGCTAATTTACAGGCTACATTTCACAATTTTCCATGAAGCACAAGTTTCAAGGGTTACATGTTATAAGTTAGGAGCTGGGATGAAGCAGTCATTTTTTGTGAGTGCATAGTTTAAATCTAATTGGAGGTCCTTGATGAAATTCATAAACTCAGAAACCTTAATCCAGTAGATAATGCTTTCCTCCACAAAATTACCGAGTCTAATTGAGCCACTTTTAATACAGTATCTGCTTAGCAGAGACTTGGACCAACATAGACCGTTTAAATAATTTCTTATTCCCAGAGGGTTCTGAGATCAAAGCACAGCACACAGGAGCTGGATCAACTGTACAAAGTCTTTAGATAAAAATATCTATATAGTTAAGAAGCTGATCTCATGAGTTTATCACATTTTACTTTAAAATGGCACCAACCCCCATTCCCCATGTCCACCCTTCATCCTTTAAGTCACAAGCATCAATTCGGTTCTTGATGCTGCTGAACTAATTAAAAGCTAATAAGGTAATTGGATGATGGAGTTTTTAAACTGTAATGACTCGAGCAAGGAATCAACCAGGTCATTTTGCCCTACCAGGAGATTATGGAGGGAGAATACAAAGGTGAATTTACAGTTGTATCCATCTGACTAACAACTGGACAAGAAACAAGGTTGTAAAATCCTGCTGGGGCAAACACTGCAGTGGTAATATTTCTGTCTACCATTAACAGTGTTTCTGTATATACCACTTAAGAGGTCTTGGACGGACAAAATTAAAAAAACCCCGCTAATATTTGCTCATGTTAGAGTCTCTTAAAATAACATGGGGACTCCAAGGCATACCACTTCCGTAAGTCTTCCAAAATAGAACACCCATAGAGAATACCAATTTACAAGCTGCATCTTTGTCTGATGGTATGGCTCGAGTTTTGTATTGTGGAATATACATTCCTAATTTAAATATCTCTTATCTAATATCATCCTCATTTCCTTTTTCCAATGCCAAGTTTGGGTTGAGTTGAGGTTATAAACAGATTCCATACACATTTGTTTAGAGCCACCATTTGAGACTGTTGGGGTGTTGCCTGGGTGATTTTATATACCATGTGATCCCACCTTCTCCTTGGACAGCCACAGCCTCTCTCACCCTACTCTCTCCCATAGAGAATAATTTTAGGCAATTGGCATGGGGTCATTCTAGCAACATGGCCAATCTGGTGCCCTTTGATGATTGTAGTGACTCACTGCACTTTCAGACTTCTGTGGATGTTGTCATTTCTTAATCGATCTAGTCTCGTCATGCCTATGATATGGTGCAGGCACCTCGTGTCAAAGATTTGCCGCTTTTGCTGCACGTGCTTTGTCAGAACCCATGTTTTGGAACTGAAAAATAATGTGTACACAATGAGTGCTGGATATGATCTGGTTTTAACTGTCATGGATACTGATTTAAGGTTCCAAATATTTTTATTCAGGCATGCGAACGTTCTACTGGCAGCAGCTATCTGGTTATCAATGTCATCTTCATGTTGACGTGTTAATCCAAGTAGCAGCAGCTGTCTACTTCTTCAATGTCTACACCATTAATGAATAACTTTGCCTGTTTCTTGATTTTTGATGTTACCAGTAGCCTTGTCTTCTATTCATTCATTTTTAATCCTTATTCTCTGGCTCTTGTGCACAGCTTAATTGTTGCTTATTGGTTGTATTTCTCCTGAGACACTGTCATTACAATGTTGTCTGCAAGGTCAAGGTGATTGATAATTTGCCCCGATATCCTGCAGCCTCCATCAATGTTACTAAGAAAGTTGGACAAAATATTTTCTATGTTTAGAGCAAAAAGTATTGGACTGAGTATTAATCTCTGTTTTGACTCCAGTTTTCACTTCAAACCACTCTGTCAGCTCTCCATTAACCCTTACTGCATACCAAGCAAGGCTATACATACTCTGCAATACTTGAGTAAGCTTGCTGCTAGCATTGTACCCCTTGAGTACTTTGCACAAAGCCTTTCAGTTGACAGAGTCAAATGCTTTCTTAAAGGTAAGGAATGTGCAAAACAGAGGTTCATTGAACCTGGTGTGTCTCGTCAAGATTTTACCAAAAACAACTGTCTCATTTGTTGTGGAGTGCTCAGGTCTAGAGCCAGTGTGTGACTCAGAAAGGATTTCCTCTGCTCTTCTTTTCATTCAGCTGAGAATCAATCTACAGGATACCATGCTAGGAATAATCATAAGACTTATTCCTTGGTAGTTATTGCAATCAATCAGATGACCTTTCTTTGAAGAGTTGGTACAATGATTGAGCATAGTCAGATTTCAGGGACTTCACCCTTTGCCCAAATTATGTTAAATAGTTTGTAATGGAGCATGACCGTGCCTCTCCACCATGCTTTAACACTTCAGGTAGTACGCTCTGTGGACCAGGGGCCTTGTTGTTTTACAGGGGCCTCATTGCACCTTTAATTTCTGCTTCCATTATGTGTTCTTCATTGTTGCCTTTGTAGCTGATGGTCTCAAGGACATCTGGGTCAACTTGACTATTCAGGTGGAGTAGCTGATGAAAATGTTCTTTCCATCTTTTGAGCTGATCTTTCATCACGTAGCTGACTTGTTGCAGGTGTTAACTTCTGTAATAGATTTTTCAAGCTCCATGTCTTCTCTCTCACGCCATTGCAGTTTTTCAAGCTCTTTGTCTTCTCTCTTAAGCCATTCTTTCTCAGTTTTTTTTCACGATTCATTTTAGTTCCCTGTTGATCTATTTGTTTTTCTGCTCAGTAAAATCTTCAGCTTTCCAATGTTCTTGATATGTTTTCCTTTTTTGATGGGTTTTTGATCTCTCCTGTGACCCACTTTTTCCTTTTTGGATACAACCTCATCTTTAAAACCTCCTCACTTGTTGCATGATTGATGGTTTTTTGCTCTGCCCAGACTTGTTCTATTGTTGTGTCATCTAGGTTTAAATGAAGGGCAAAATGTCCACCAATGATATTCTGAAAGGGTACCTTAGTGTCTGTATTTTTTCAAAACTTTGATATTATAAACTGTCTTGGCTATTTTTGAAAATTTTGAAATATGAAGTTTGATCACCGCTTGATGGTCTGAGTTTGCATTCAGACTTCTGTAGACCCTAATACACTTGTTTTCCAGCATTGTCTTACTAAGATGAAATTGATCATGTTTTCTGTAATACCATCATTAGAAATCCAAGTTTCTTTATGGAATTGCCTGTGCTGAAATGCTAAGTTTCTTATAAACAAGTTGTTAGATTGCTTCAGTTCTGCACTATTATCACCTCTTATTTCTTGATCCTATTTCTTGTTTTCCCCTGGTGTTCTCTCAGGCCATGTTATCACGCCCAGTCTTGGCAGTAAAACCCTTCATTACAAGCAGAAGATTTCTAGACGGGGTTCGTGAAAACTCTGCTTGAAGATAATTGTAAACTTGGTTTGTGGCCCTGTTTGTCTTATCTAATGTGGTATATAATGTTATTGGTCTTCGCACATACACATAGATCAAGATTTGTTTCTCCATTTCAGACAAAGTGTGAGCATGAAAAGGGTTCCCTTTAGTGAAGTTCCATGACTACCTGTGGATTTGCCATGGTGCAGTATTACAGGACTGTAAACTACCATTCTGCTTACTGCATCGACGAAGCATTAAAGCACATAACTTTTTTAAATGCTACTTTTGCACCTTGCAAGAAATACCAATATTGGATTATAGTTTCCATTACAATTAGCACATCAACATTATTTTATATTATTATATAATATTAGAGATTGAGAGTGAGAGAGAGAGAGAGAGAGAGAGGACTGCTCTTCTTCATTACTTTGAGTACTAGTAATTTGTGGTCACGATCCCTGTAGATACTAAACAGATTGAAGTTCAAATCTACAAAGCTCTACAATTCCCGTAACTCGTTAAAGGAATTAAATACTAGGGATAAAATTATGTGAAAAATACATTTAAATTCCTATACTGCAAAGGCATGACAAGTATTAGGTTTGCCTTAATATTCAAACTTTTATGTAGTCAATTATAATAGTCTGAAAATTTGCTACAGGATATAAGCATAGCAGTCAACCAGTAAAGTACATTCTATGCCTGTCTTCCTAGTACTGTATAAAGGCAATGGTAAATGACATTAGCAGTTTTGATCCCACATAATTGAATTAGTCTATATAAGGAAATCTGTTCTTAGAAGTCCCTTGCTGTCCACATTTTTCCAGCAGGCCAATATATTCAAAGCTCGATGCTGAAAGTTAGGCATGTTTAGATGCCTAAATATGGATTGCCTGATTGAGTTGGTTTAAAAATGTTGGCTTTGATACTTAAAATAAATCCAGGACAGGAAATGAATCCGCCTTTACTGGGAAATTAAAAGGATTTATTAATGTTACTGGCAAATATACAGCAAGTACTGATTATGGTATGGCAAAGTTCATTAATCAGATGATTAACCACCCTTCTCCCCTTTTAAAGAAGCCCCAATCCAAAAGAAAAAGAAAAAGAAAACCCTATGGCAAGCTTTAGTGCATGTGGCTACCCTACTAGGAAATAGGATAGTTCCATACTACATTTTCAGAAATCAGTTGTAGCTTATTTTGGGCTCTGAAAGTTTTTCTATAATACCTTTTGTGTGTCACTCCTGATAGTTTTCAGGTTCCCTGTGCAGTTAATTTAGCTTGAAACAATGCCTCTGGAAAAACTGAATCCACATGGTGGTGACCAGTGGCTTGATGGGAACATCAAGGATGTCTGGGATTTTAAAAACAAAAGCCCGTAAACCCAACACCTTAAATAAAGCAATAAATGAAAACACAATAAAAGGGATAGTAAAAGAATGAGAGGAGAAGAGAAAAGATGGCAAGAAGGGGATGTGGATAGGTTGCAGTATTCAGAACCCTCCCACGGAGATGCACAAGTATTACTGAATAATATTCAGAAATATCCCCATTAGAACTGTTCTCAAAACAAGCGTTACATTTTTCCGTCTATTTATAAAACTGATATTTTTGTGTGCCTTTATGAAATCATTCCACAACAGCATTTTTTAATTTTTGAGGTAAAAACAGGGATTTTGTCCTCCCTAGTCAAATCCTGAATCTTCTGCAAGCAGAAATTGTCCAACTTTTCACAGTAGCATTTGATAAATGTAACCAGTTATGTAAGCAGCACATCCCAAAATTAGTCCTGTTCTTTGAGTGGTGACACCAGAACAGCATTAGGTTTTGGCAGTCCTCTCTTTCAAGGGTCACTGCTTGCTTGAGTCTTCTGAGGCTCCCAGGTGTTATCTCACAGCAGAGCAACAAGAGAGCAAGAATACTGTCACAGAATCTAGGATCAGTGGATGACCAGTTAAACAAATTTCAATCACAAAAGGCAGCATGCTACTTAATTTTATTATGGATTCATTTCCCCCCCCCCCCTCTAAATTCTAAAGACCAAATTCAGAAGTGTAAGTGGTATAAATTAGTCTGATTTAAATTGTGCCCAGGTCTGAACAGGCCAGATCAAAATTGACTTAAAAGGCACCTTTGCCCCCTCACTCCATTCCTGTGCTGAGCAGAGCTCAGCATGATGGAGAATGTAGCCAGACAATCGTGCGCTCAGTTGTGCTCTGTTAGCAGTTAGGCTTGCATACAGCCACTTATACCCTCTCACAGTCTGAAGAACCAGAAGGTATACGTTAAGTATCATAGAAACTACTATTCTCACTGTCTTCTGTCAATTGCTTCTCTTCCTACACTCCTCTCATCAAAGATCTCAGCCTGAGTTGCTCCTTGTCACTATCTTGGACTCTAAGGGTCCGATTCATTGATGATGCATAAGGATGCATATGCTGTATGTGGTGTGAATAAGTTGTCATTAAATCTAAGGGACTCATCTGAAGCTCATTCATTGGCAGTCTTTCCATTTACTTCAGGAGGCTTTTTCTCAGGCCCTGAGAAAGTCAAAGTAATTAAAGACTTTGAGAGGGAATTTAAGTTGGTGAAACACAACTAGAGAGGGTGCTAGAAGGAGGTAAGTTATGCCACTTAGATTCCTCTAAGACAGACGCATCTCTGAATTCAGCCTTTTATTTTAAGCTATATGAACTTTGTTATTGAGTCAGCATGAGATAAGGAAGTGTCTTTGTTAGAAAGACATTGCCTGGTCAACAGCCGTAGGGACAGAATTTGAGTTGCCCATTAAGGATTACACTGTATTTGGAAAAGAAATACCCCTGGAAGAAGGAACTTTACTGAAGATATGAGATCCCAATTTTCTCCTTCTTATAGCCCTTGAGTCAGCACTATGTTCTGTGGCTACAAGATGGACTTTACTAAAGTATTCTGACAATTCTCTATATATCAAGTGTTCATTAATTGGGAAGAACGTCCTAAATACAGAACCACCAGCTTTTGTCATCATATTTTCACTTGCTCACTCAGCATACACTAAGAACCTTTTAAAACATAGCATGACCCACACTCATCCTTTCATCTCCTATGGCCTCATTTTTGGCAATGAGAGCTTTGAGGCTATTAGGGTGGAAAGTAATCCAAATCATGCTACAATTAACAAAATATTCACTCCATTGGCTGAGATCGGGAAAAAAAATGCCTCTAATGTTCTTCCTTTGCATCAATATCTCTAGGTGAAAAAGCAGACCCCCCCCCACTTGCAATATTTTTTTAAAAAAAGCATCTTAAACAGGTTTGTCATGCTTCTTACTAGAAGACGAAAACACCGTAAAAATGATTTTCTTTCCAATAAAGAAAGAGAAAACAGTTTTAAATTTAAGTAGAGGACACGTTACATCCCCTACTCCAGCAATTGTCTTGGCAGGAAAAGATATTAAGGCATTTAGGACTGCTTTTATTAGATTTTGACTTCCCATACATGATCATCTAACTTTTTTAAGGGGCATATAGAGGGCAGTAACACATATCTGAGGGCCATCAGGGCCTCTCTAATGGACTGCAGTATACACGTAATTAGTTAAATAAAGGAAAAGTAAGTACTGGGTGTCACATTCCAGGGTGCAATCCAGACCAGTGAGAGGGTCTGTCCCCTCTGCCCTACAACCTTGAGTGCCTCACAATGCTTTGTTGTTGTAGCTTTCAACTTGGGTTCCTCACAATCAGCCTGCCAGCCAGCAGGTCACACCATGAATGTCTGTGTGTGGCTACAGCCCTGGTCCAGCAACTTTGACCCAGCAGCCTGTTGGCAGCACAGCAGCCACACTCTGACTTCCAACAGACTTGGTTACTACTTGAAGGATGACCCCATCACACTCCTACTCCCAAATTTGCACCCCAAAACATGTGTTCTGCCCTGTCGAGCCCTCTCCTGGAGAGTTCAGATATTTTAGGTCCATTGCTTCTGTAAGGCAAAAATATCCAACGTGTTGCTACTTTAACTGGAGTTACCAAGCCATTCACAACACTGGATTGGTTTTGATTAAAGAATAAAACACATTTATTTAACAACAAAGACATAACTTTTAAATGAGTACAAGTACAAGGTGCTAAAGTCAGAAATGGTTACAAGAGAAATAAAGATAAACCACTTTCTAATAGCTAAAACTTAACAGACTAGACTCGGTTCAAGATAAAATTCTCACCGCACACTCCCAGCAACAGGACTGACCAAATTTCAGGTCAGGATCTCTCCCAAAGTAAAATGGTAGCTTCCTTTGTTGTCTTAGGTGACAAAGAAAGAGGGAGAGATACATGGGCTGTTTTTGTTCCTCACCTTTATAGTCCAGGCAACCTTTGAAATGCATTTTCCTGAGTGTGAGCCCTAGATAATGTTGATTCACACTGTGAGGATGGAGTCATTGATTCTCATGGTGAAAGAGGTTCCAGGTTGCTGTTTGCTAAAATGTAGATCGATCTGTTACTGCCTCTCTTCTTTGCCAAAGAATGGCCACTTGACAGGTTATTGCCCATTAACTTGGATGACACCTGACAAGAGGTGCCAGTTTGTCTTTTGGCTTTGAGAAACAGGTTTATCCAGTCCCCAGACTTGTCTGTTAACCCCATTTCAGTCATAATTTCAGCTTATGTTCATAACTTTACATATAATGTTGCTACATACATCTCACCATGATACTATTGGCTCAGTAAGTTATTAGTTTTCAAATGATACTTCACAAGACATATTTGTACAAAGATTATTACAGTCGTGTTTAGGATGTGAATGTAGGGTGCATTCAGTCGAGTACTGAATCGTTGGTAGGGCTCTACCAAATTCATGGCCATGAAAAACATGTCACAGACTGTGAAATCTGGTCTCAGAATTAAGAGTGGCAATACTGTGACCTTCCCAAAATAACATTGTGACACCCCTGCAACTCCCTTTTTGGGTCAGGACCCCCAGTTTGAGAAACGCTGGTCTCCCCCGTGAAATCTGATCTTTTGTTTGCTATTACCCGATACTATGCAGATTTCACAGGGGAGACCAGCGTTTCTCAAACTAGGGGTCCTGACCCAAAAGGGAGTTGCAGGGGTGTCACAATGTTATTTTGGGAAGGTCACAGTATTGCCACTCTTAATTCTGTGCTGCCTTCAGAGCTAGGTGGCCAGAAAGCAGCAGCTCTTGGCCAGGCACCCAGCTCTGAAGGCAGCGCCCCGCCAGCAGCAGCACAGAAGTAAGTGTGGCAATACCATACCCTGCCATACTTACTTCTGCGCTGCTGCCTTCAGAGCTGGGCATCCAGAGAGTGGTGGCAGCTGACTGAGGGCCCAGCTCTCCAGGCAGCAATGCAGAAGAAAGGGTGGCAATACCATTCCATGCCATTCTTCTGCGCTGATACTGGCAGCAGCTCTGCCTGCAGAGCTGGGCTCCCGGTCAGCAGCCAGCACTCTCCAGCTGCCCAGCTCTGAAGGCAGCACTGCCGCCAGCAGAAGTGCAGACATAAGTACCGCAAGCCTGCCCCCCTCACAATAACCTTATGACCCCTCCCCCAACTTCTTTATGGGTCAGGACCCCTACTATTACAACACCATGAGATTTAAGATTTAAATGGCTGAAATAATGACATTTACAATTTTTAAAATCCTATGACCTTGACATTGGCCAAAATGATCCGTGAATTTGGTAGGGCCCTAATAATTGATCCTCCTCCTCCAAAGAAAGAACAGGATTCTCCTTCTTATCTGGGTAGGATCAGTTCTGTAGGCTTTTGCCTCAAGTGCTGCAGCATATTGTAGGTATCTACCTGGTTTTCTGGTTACATTAACAAGTCACTTTTATAACTGCAAGCAAAGTTTTTTCTGAAGTTATAAAGGTCACACTAGTAATAGTACAACTAGCTGACATGACATATAACCACGACCTACTTTATAGTCCTCTTCAAAGAGTATTCATCTGCAAAGCATAGCTTGGGCAATGGGCACTTTATTTACTCAGCTCAAGCTTTTAAAATGGCTACATTAAAAATTTTATATGTGGCTGTGATTTTAATTTATCACCCTTTCCTGCTATTTTCTCAGATATATTGTGCTCTGAATATTGTTGACAGAATTACAATGTTTAATGACAGGTTTCAGAGTAGCAGCCGTGTTAGTCTGTATTCGCAAAAAGAACAGGAGTACTTGTGGCAACTTAGAGACTAACAAATTTATTTGAGCATAAGCTTTCGTTTAATTATACCACTAGACTTTATTTATGCCCAAAGCTTTAAAAAAATGTCATATTTTCCAAAGTTCTGATCTGAAACTGGATTTGACTTGCCTGTGTGAGAAACATATTTTATTTATCATGCACTGGCAAGCACCGTTCTGTCTCCTGAGAGATTAATATTGTAAGCAAGTTATGGAGGTGATTCAAATCCAGTTAAACTCACATAAAGGATGTTATTTGCATTGCCAATGGCATTCACTCTGATCACTCTATAGCTGTATAATTAGCTATTGGACATACTCAGGGGCCTGTCTGAGTGATACAATATGCAGAAAACAACAAAAGAAAAAACTTGTTTTTTTCCCTCATTCGCACTATGCAAAATGCAGAGATGATGGCAAAATGGAAATAACAGCTATTGTAATTTGAATGTCCTTGATAACTGTGCTCTGCACTTATGCAGTTATTTATTTTCCAGCAAGTTCTTAACAGTTGTGGAAAATATCCAATTCTGAGATGCTGCAATAGGCACCGACTTTCTAATGTGCCTCCCCAGGCCCCGCCACCACTCTACCTCTTCCCGAAGGCCTCACCCCCACCCTGCCTCTTCCTGCTCCCACACCGCATCTGCCCCCACTTCTTCCTTGCCTCTCCCTGCCCCGCCCCATGCCACACCCTCTCTCCTCCCCCCAGCGCCTCCTGCCTGCTGCGGAACAGCTGATCCATGGCAGATGGGAGGCGCTGGGGGGAGGAGGAGGAGGAGACACTGATTGGGGGAGCTGCCAGGGGCTGTTCTGCACCCACCTTTTTTTTTTTCGTGGGTGCCCCGGGGCTGGTGTAAAAGAGCCCCGTTAAGTTTTTATCCCAGTTGGTGGGAGCCGCTGACCATCCCAACTTATCTACACTGGGTGGCTTATATTCAGTTTCAGTTTCTTAGTCCTTGCAAAGGGGCCCCTGCCCATTGTGGGCCTTCTTATGGCTCTTCTGATAAGGGATCAAAAGGAAAATAGTGCACCTGGGAATAACTTCTTCCAGAGCCAACTCAAAGTGGAAAAGTTCAACAGTACCTTCTGTCTGAGTAGCAGTTTTCTAGGAGTCCTTCTACCTGGATAGCTGAATCAGACTCACTCTGTCAGGCTTACCCTGGGAGTACAATGCATTCCCTGTAGTGGTGGGCGTTGTGCTCTCCTGGATGGGAGTTTCTATTACAGATTCAGGAGTTGCTCCAACTGTTTCCTGCTCAGGGTGATATCTCCCCATGGCTGACTACAGTTTGCTCTCTAGCCCCATACACAGAATATTTCTGGTGCCTTCCTCATGAGTGTTGATTCTATACCCTGTCAGGGCTGGTCTAGGTTGACATGGTCCTGCCTCAGCCCAGGGAACTGGACTTGATGACTTCTTGAGTTTCTTTTCAGCCCTACATTTTTCTGATTCTGTGAATCTTTGTCTGGGCAGCTCCTTGTACATGGTAGGTTGGCAATCTACTCCATCTCTTAGCAGATTACTGATCCTGGTGCACTCGCCCTACTCTGTGGCATGGTGCAGAGGGGGAGGGCAGTGACCCCACTTCCCTGCCCCATTTTCCGATTCTCATTTCCCACAAACTGTCTGTATGCTATCCAGAGGGCAGGGAATGCAACTGTAACTTTGTGTGCCGATTGTGAAATTAGCAAGAATGGGATGTTTTTTGCTTGCCCCCTTTGACCCTGCATGGCTGCTCACAATGTAGCCATAGATTTAGTATTTCGTAGCCTGATACTGCATATTTGGAACTAGAGTAGATGCAGTTAAAATATTTGTTCTCTTTCTTAAGCTACTTTTTTTGTGGCAGCTGATTATGTAGTTTTGCTGCTCCTGTGGAATACAGTTTTTTATGTTTCATGCGGAATCTTTTGTGGCAGCCATTGACTTTCCTTCCTTGTTCTCAACTGTTGAGTGTATCTGTGCCCATTCTCATCAATCACAACATCATCAATTCATTTATATCTATACCTGTAATATTTTAATGTAGTCAACCCAACTTACTATATATCATTTTAAAATCTCTTTCAAGAACGACCCACGTTTCTCAGGAGACCAATTAACCAAGTGGTTCTGGAGGAAGAGGCAATAGAATTCCGATGTCAGGTCCAGGGGGATCCCCAGCCAACAGTCCGGTGGAAGAAAGATGATGTAGATTTGCCAAGAGGAAGGTAAGAGTAACCATTCTTGTTCTCATTGTCAGTCTCTCCTCTCTGGTTAACCCTGATTGCTTTGTTCTCTAGTGTAAAACCCTAGAAAGCAGATATAATAGGTAATCAAGTTTATTGCCTGTTGGTCAAATTACCCTATCAAATATGCTCCTGATCTGGTGAACTAAGGAAAACCAGTTGGGGTATGATCACCCAGGGAAGAGGGTCTTGGGGAGAAGAGTGGTGGAGAGTTATTTTGTCAACATGGGCATTCACTCCACTTGAAGAACATATCTGATGAGCCCCCAGAAACAATAATAAGTACTTTAGAAAGCTGATATTCCAGAAAATAACTTACAGATGCTCTATAGGGGGCAAACAGACCAGAATGCTTACATACCACTTGGAAACAGTAGTTGGAAGGCATAAAAATAAGGTAGGCTGGAAGGGTTTGCTGGCTCTTATCCAGTCTTACACAATGGTTTGAGGCTAGAAAGTAATTCTGTCTTTTCTGGAATATTTTGGAAAGAAAGAAACAAAATGCCAGAAGTAGAGAAAAGAAAGTTAAGAGGGCTCAGTCATTAGTAACAGATGTCCTGGCAGGAAGAAAGGCAGGAAGCCACTAACACAACAGACTTAGTTTAACTTGAAAAACATATTTCCCCAGTGAAAGTGGAAAATAAGGCAACACCTTGAGAAGGTAGTTATTAATAGAGAGGTGAATGTTTGTACAATAATTTCAAGTGCTAGAACTGTAGAGGACTGAGCAAATGATGAAGGAGAAAACTCCAGCTGTGAACACATTAAGGTTGTTCCCATTGAAATTAATTGCAAAGCTCTCATTGGTCTCACTGGGAGGAGAATCAGCAGGAGCAGTCGTATTCAACAACCAAACTTTTCTCCTTACCTGACCAAGCACAAACAAAAGCAGTGTTCATATTTCCAGCAATGGTAAAATGTTTGGTCGTGACATGTTGTTGTCGATATACAAGCAGAAATAACATTAAAGGGAGTTTGCATTCATCATCTAGCCCCTTGTTCATCTCCCACATAAACAATATACTGTGTCATATTCATTATATTGTCTTTGCTCGTACTTCTAGAAATGTTCTATATATAGACAGGTAAAGTGACATGAAAAATAGCACAGAAACATGTGCTGGTATTTCATTGTCGAGTGCCGAGTCAATAGAATAATACTCTCTCCTGAAAATGGACATTTGATTATATTAAGCGGTTTGTTTTTTTCTGAAGTATCAGTAAATGAATGTCTGGGGGGTTTTTTCTGCGGCTCGCTCCATTATGCCTCATATGAGCTTGCGTTTTGATAAGATGTTGTGAAAGAACATGTTGTTTGACATGTGGTAAACTTTACTTATCCCCACCCCGACTTCCCCTTGGTAGACTGAAGGCCTCTTAACACCTTCCTTTGTTGACCAAAAGTGACTGTCAACAGGGACTCTGACCGTGCCTGCACTATGAGCCAGGAGTCTCGTTTCCCTGCTCGTGTATACACCCTTGCGGGAGCTCAGTGAGAGCTAGCGCGGGTAGAAATAGAAGTGTAGCTGTGGTGTTAGCACAGGCAATGGCAGCATGGCACGCTTGAGCTGTGCAGAGTAGAAGCGCTGCTGAAACGGATGGGGAAATACTCCGCGCAGCTAAGCTGCGCCTGCACTTCTGCTGCCCTTGCTACCGCAGCTACATTGCCACTTATGCTTGCACTAGCGGTCATCAAGTTACTGCGTGTATGTGCCTGTGAGCAGGGGAGTCACAACCTTAGCTCACAGAGTGGGGGTAGCCTTTGCAGGCCTCAGTTTTCCTGTGCTTCAATTTCTGGGCGCTTAACTTAAGATAACTTAAAGGGTCCTGATTTTTAGAAAATGCTCAGCAACCACTATCTGAAAATCAGACCCCATTAAGATGTCTGAAATGGGGTACTCAAAAAAACCATACTGCAAAGGATCTACTACAAACATACCACTCTTTCTTCCTGGATGCGTACATATTAATCCAAAGATTTTGCTGCTCTCGGTTTGGAGGGTCTGACCAATCTATTGCTCCTTCATGATCTACTTTTGACTCATACCCCACCAGTAGAAAAATGCTGATCTTGTTGCTTTAACTGCTAAGTTTGATAAAGATTTCAGGCTAACAAAGAACTCCTATCTTCTGGATTTTTAAATATTTAATGTTTGGATTTTCTTTTTTCACCAAATAATAATAATAATAATTAAGGAGTTCTTTTAAAAATGTGTTAACTGGAATTTGTTTCTTCCTGTAATGTTCCTACTAGTGATGTAGTGTGACATCAAAACTAATGTAATGATAATACATCTTGAATTTGGGTATACTGTAATACATTTGCATCTAATGTGATAAGACTGATATTTTAGGAACTGATCCTGCAAACACTGTTGCCAAATGTAGCATTTACTGTTGTGCACAGGTCCACTGAAGTCAGTTGTAGCAATTCATGGTGGCAACAATACTCTAAGTAATATTTGCAAGATTGGGTTTTTAATTCCTCCTACCACCCAAAAAAATTAATAAAATGACAAAAAACAGAACAGGACAAATAACCCTAAATTCATTACTCATGCTGAACTTACCATTTGAATAGGATGCATGTTTATAGCTATTAAAATATATCTTTACTTTCCCGTTTAAAATAAGGGGAGATTTTTGACAGAGCTTTTTTTCCAAATGCAGTAACAAATGTGTGTATATTTAGTGTGAGAACCACTGTCAGGGAAGCTTATTATTAGAATGTTTACATCAAACTTGGGATTTTGATGTGTGGGCAGATCAAGATGTCCTTTTGTTTTTGATTTTTGTTTCACTGTGTATACTTTCGTGCTTAGGGCATCTATTGTGTTCAGGTGTTTTTTAAAAATCATTGTTATTACTATTATGTCAGTCTTGTAAGTAGAAATGCCAGATGCTGAACTGATGGTGGTTTGCAATTAAGTTTTATATTTCATTAGATCATGTTCATTGTTACTGCCTATATGCTCTTCTCTTTCTTTTCATATTTTAACATCTGTAAGATGCATTACCTTTAATTTCATATCCAAATATAATTTCTTCTTAGTAAAAGTTTCATTTTAAAACATCCACAGGCCTTTCTTATATATATATATACACACACAAAAATGGTTTTCATTGTTTACGTAAATGAAAGGGGGATGCACGCTAACATGCTGATCATAACCAGCTTTAGCCACCAGAGAATACTCCAGATGTTGTTTTTTTATAGTGCAGTTTAACATTGCATTAACAGGTTTTTGCAATTATAATTGGAAGGTACAGTGTTAGAATCTTCATCTTAGTCCTTAGAACATCACAAGCCGCTACAATGATACTGAGATTCATTCATTTTAAGACCACAAAGGGCCATTTGTGATCATGTAGTCTGACCTTCTACATAATGTCCAAGTCTTTTTCAGACTTACTACTTCCCAGGATACATTCTTCCTCCTCCTATAAATGTGGCCTACGTTCTTAAATATATAACCTTACATTTAGCTTGTTGAAACAAATATTATTTGCTTGTGCCCCTCTTACCAAGCGATCCAGATTACTCTGTAACAGTGACCTCTCTTCTTCATTATTTACCAGTTCCACAATCTTTGCATCATCTGCAGACTTTATCAGTAATGAGTTGTGTGTCCTTCCCGGTCATTTATAAAGATATTAAAGAGTACAGTGTCAAGAACCAATCTCTCTGTGACCCCATTAGAAACACACCTACTTGATGATGATCCCTCATTTACGATTGCATTTTGAGACCTATCAGTAAACCAGTTTTTAGTCTATTTAATATGTGCCATGTTGATTTTGTATTATTCTATATTCTTTATCAAAAATTGTGATACCAAGTCAAATGCTTTTCAGACGTCTGAGTATATTATATTAAGGTTTTTTCGGCAATATATATTTTCCATAAACTCATGTTGGTAATGCAACGCTGACAGATCCCAGTCATTGGCAGGCAGGATTGAACCTGGGACCTTTGGAGCTAAATGCATGAGTCTCTACTGCATGTATTATAAGCCATATGGCTGTTAGCTAAGGCTGAAGAGCAGACTCATTAATCTCTGTCTCTAAGTCGTCTCGATGCCACCAGAGGGGATAGAACAGCACACCTAGGGGGGTGTGGGGGTTACATACTTCCCGTAGCTGAGGAAACACGTCCCAAGCTTCGGAGGCTTCCCAGTTGAAATCCTGGACAAGCCCCCACTTGTAACGCCAACAGATTCCCTGTCGTCGGTGGGCAGAATCGAATCTGGGGCCTCTGGAGCTTAGTGCGTGAGCCTCTATTGCATGAGCTAAAAGCCATATGGCCATTAGCTAAGGCTATAGAGCAGACTCATTAATCTCTGTCTCTAAGTGGTCTCAGTACCACGAGATGGCACAGAATACCACACCCAGGTGTGTATGTTACAGTAACATAATTAATGCCAATCTTTCCTTAACTCTTTTAGTTGAGTCCTTTGGTTTAGTTAGTTAGTATCAGTCATTCCATTATTTTTTTTTTTCTGGGATCAATGTCACGCTGACAGGCAGACACTTGTCAGCAGTCTCATCAGGAAGGCTGAGGATTTGAAGGGTGTGAAAGTTGTTCTTTCTAGAGAGAGGACTAGAGCAACCCCACCCTCCCTGTCTCCCCTCCGCCCCATGATGACATAGCTTCATTGAAGTAAATAGATCTGTGATGATTTATACCTGCTGGGGATTTGGCCTCAGTTCTTTAGGTCAGGGCTGAGATACATTGATGAGGCAGTTCAGGGAAGACTTGATGTGGACAGAGCAGGAAAATGAGGACTGACACATGTATGGAATTAAGCAGCAGATTACACCTTTTATTAAACTTTACCACAGGAGAGGCTACCCACCTACCATGCATACTCTCCTATACCAGGCATTTAATTGGTTCCACTGCAGGAGTTACAGGGCTCCTTACCAAGTAACCCATAAAGCAGAGTAGGCTCTCCTCAGTCTACCCTCCAGAAGTCAGCTCTCTCTGAGTCTTAGCACCCTCCATTGGCCCCGGGGGAACAGAGGGTGTAGCAGGGCCACAAGGTCTGACCCTATCACAGAAACCCAAGGCCCTTCACCAAAATCTGGGAACCATTCATTAGCCACTCTGGCAATTGGCCACAAGTTACAACAAATAAACAACTCCACCCCAGTACCTCAGTTACATACTAAGCACCTTCCTACTTAACTCACTGTGTCTTGTACGTGCTGTGAGGAAGGCAAAAAACTCCCTGGTCTTCTGCCAAATGGCCTATAGGAGAAAAAAATCCTTCCTGATCCCCTAAGCAGGTGATCAGCTAGATCTGCAGCATCTGTCTGGCCAGATTCCCATTCCTTGTTCGGGAGCGTAGGGTGGGCTGCTGGAACAGAGCCGAAGGAGGCTCCATATGGCCCCTATGCTGGATTAAATCCTGAAGCTGGGGAATGCTGGCCAATCAGCACCTTTCACTCCCCAGCTGGCCAATAAGTTCCAGAGACTCCCAGGGGGAGGTGCTACGTATTGTCCCTTGGCAAGTGTCTCCCTCCCTGGCTGCTTGGACTGTCTCCCTTCATCGCTGACCCCATCAGTTCCCTGTTTATGTGGGTGAGTGGCATTTCTACTACTCCTTTCTGTGCTTTACATGTTCACTGAATAAGCAGATTACTTTAGTTTCTACTTCTTTCACTCTAGTACATTTTAAGACTATTCAGCTTCCTTTAAGGATGAGGTAAAGGGAGAAGAAATCTATCATTCATATAAACAAAAGCTTAAAGTGATGTCTTCATCATACAAAGAGTACTTGGGACTCTCAAACCATTTTGAACTGTGTTTTATCTAGGCAGCTGAATTTGGAGTAATCCGAAAGAACAGCCTTTACTATATATATTTGTTCAGTGTGAGCAAAGATATTCGTCAAGCTATAGACAAAATGAATATCTAAAATATGGGCAAGAGACAGCATGACAGCTCTGTCAGTTGAAGTGAAGAGAAATGAATATTTTCTCTTTGATTGAATGGGAGATTTTTTTTAAGAGAAAATGAAGCTAACTTGCATCTTCTGAGCACCTCTATTATAAGCATTTTGCCTCTACATTTCAGCATGAAACCTTCAGAAAGTTTTCCCTTTGAATCCCTTATTACATAAATAAAACCCTCCTCTGAGCAGATGTTCCACCCATCTATTTGTATTACAGCTTAGAGTGTCAATTTCCTATTTCCACAGCTGATGACATTCTTTGTACAGCTGCCTAATGTTAGTGTATATTCTGTTTTTAAATAATATTCTCCTCTTGGCTTCATCCCAGGATTACAATGGCAGGATTATAAGAGGTGACCACTAGGGTGACTAGTGTTAAAGGTTTATTAAGGTTTCCGTTAGAGATTTCAGCTTTCAAAAGTTTCTAGTTCAGTGATGCTAAAACATGAATTTTGTTATACAGAGTGTTAGGCCCTGATTTTGCAATGAGCACCTCATATGAAGCAGTTGTACAAAGTAATGTGCAGGATCAGGATATTAGCCTACAAGAATGTAAATATCTCTCTCTCTATCAATCTAAATTCTTCTTTAAAATTTCTGTTTATTGAGAAATCTAAGAGTAAGGAGAGCATAATCACGTATCATACTTAGGAGATAATACAGTCAAATTATATAGCTATTACTACACCAAACTTTGTGTTGCATAGTAATTGAAAAGCCCTTCAGCTCCTCAGAAACCTTACTATTATTGTTCACAAAAGGATCTTTATAATTAAAGCTATGTGTAGCTCAAGTTGCAGCTGGATTAATTTAAGAAAAGCAAGCAACTCATAACTTCAGAAGAAACTTTGAGTATTTTTAAGTTATATTAACAATAAAGTTGTAATCTAGTGTTTTTGTTCAGATTCCTATTTACAAAAATAAATGAATGATGTTATTTTTAAACTGAATTTAAGTAGAAATATGAAGTGTGGATTGGTGTTTTTTAGCAAGATTTTTCAAAATTGCATGCCTAAAGTAAGTTTTCTATGGTAGTGTCTGAGTGGTTTAGGAGCATAAATCCCAATGAAAGTCAATGACTGGTGCTTCTAAGTCAAGTAGGTATTTTTAAAAAAAATCTTACTCTTAAAAGCTTTTGTAGGTGCCTAAATAATAGGCTGATTTCCAAAAGTTCTGAGAAATGAAAGATAACAAAGTACGTGGTCAGGGCACTATCCTGGGACTTCGGAGACCTGGGCACAAGTCCCTGTTCCACCACAGATTTCCTGTGTGAGCTCTGGCAAGTCACTTTAGATACCTTTGAAAATCTCATTAGACACCAACTTGCTTCATTAGGTGCATAAATATCTTTTTAAAATTGGCCCTTACTGTCTCTCTATAATTCAGCTCCTCATCTGTAAAATAGAGATAATATCATGTGGAGGAGTTGTGAGGGTAAAGACAAAGACTGTGAGATCGTCAGCTACTGTTGTAATAGGGGGCATATAAGTATTTTAGATCGGTTTATTATTTTAAACTTTGAAGTAGGTACTACAAGGAAAATATGTAAAGGTTTTGGTGCCTGGTGCAGCTTTATTAACCACATAGTTACAGAACACTATATTTGTTTCCAAAGAAACTGGCCATCAATTAAGAAAGCTCTAAGAAGGGCTCCTTGGACACAGTTTATACACCCTAATTTTGCTGCCTACAGCCACATTCCTCTTACATTGTTTTGATTATATATTAACTGAATTATTCAGCATTTATACTCTTTTGTAGACCACAAACTACTCCCAACAGATTAGCAATTCCCTATATTACAAATTTTGGTACTAAACCAACAGGGAAAATAATGTGAACTCTGGGATGTGTAAAGCTTCATTCCAAAGGCTGTCCATTTTGAATCAATGACCCAAGACTGAAATGCATTGTGAGTCAAGGATAGAGGCACATGGTGTATATTTTATTTTAATTGCTCTAAAAATTCCACATCAATCCATAGCTACCACACTGCACTGAGGCTAGGGGAATAGGTAATCAAATATGACTCATGTCAATCTACTGAAGGTGAACAGGAAATTGTGGAGTCACTAACCAGATGCCCCTAGCTAAAATATTAAGTTCACTATTTCATGAATAAAGTTGGTTTGCCATATAAATGATACAGGTAGATAGGACAAAGATGATTTCAAAGCAACTGAAGGCAAAAGCTTATTTAAAAGCAACTAAGTTAGGCAGAGGGACCAGGACATATTGGAATTTTTTTTTTTAAATAAAACCACACCGTTTTTCAGGGAGACAGTTGGGTATCCAGTTGTCTCCTTGGTACATGCTTGATGTAAGTAGGACTTACTGAAGGGCAAATATACTCCTAAGAAATGGGGAATAACAGTTAAGATCTCTAACCAAATATGGCCTTACTCAAATCATGACTCTGCTCCTTCTAATCCTTAGAACAGGAAGGGGGAAATTGTTATTGTTTGAGATTCTTTGGTGGAGGGGTGACATTTGTTTGGCTTTCTATTTAACAAAAAATTGAATAGAGTTTGTGCAGTGTTTCGTGTCTTCACATTTCCTAGTAAAGTCTAAGAGAGCAGCTGCATAGCCTATAATTATGTAGCAAGTAATACAGGATTTTTTTTTCCCTGAGGAAGTGAAGAGATTTTCAATTACAAGTTAAAATTTATGACACGCTGTAATAACTGTTTAAACCTTTCACACAGAAGAAGATAGCAATGCCAGCTCTTCATGAGGGTGAGACTTGCTCAGAGAATGTATTTTACAGTTGCCTTAAAAAATGTCTTAAGGAGCAATCACATGGGTTTTTGTTTGTTTGTTTGTTTCTTGTATTCTAGCACAGAACAGCTGGTTGAGCTCTGTAAAGACATCTTTAATAAAATTACAACCTGGACTTGTATTTACAGACACTGTCTGAGTAGATGAGCATTGTACTAAGGAATGAAAAGTGGCAACTGCACCAGCAGAAAGAGTTATTTATTTTAGATGCCATCCACACAATGAGAGAAGGTAGACAGGGAAACCTTAAATTATACTTCAGAATTAAAGTGGTATGCAGTTTACACAAAGTGCATTGCTAAGTGTTATGAGATTGAGGGTTATTATATGAAACAGCAGAGAAAATCATGAAAAGCAGAGGTATGGTTTGTTATTTACTTAAAATTGACAATGTTCATTTTAGAAATTATTTTGGAAAAATGCATGCATCATTTTCTGTTGTTAAAGGATAATCTCTTGTGCTTTTATGTTAAAAAAGGCATTATTCAAACCTCTGATTTTGTATTTAATTTGATTCATGGATTCATAGATACTAAGGTCAGAAGGGACCATTATGATCATCTAGTCTGACCTCTTGCACAACGCAGGCCACAGAATTTCACCCATCCACTCCTGCAAAAAACCTCTCATCTATGTCTGAGCTATTGAAGTCCTCAAATCGTGGTTTAAAGACTTCAAGGAGCAGAGAATCCTCCAGCAAGTGACCCTTGCCCCATGCTACAGAGGAAGGTGAAAAACCTCCAGGGCCTCTTCCAATCTGCCCTGGAGGAAAATTCCTTCCTGACCCCAATATGGCGATCAACTAAACCCTTGAGCATATGGGCAAGATTCATCAGCCAGATACTACAGAAAATTCTTTCCTGGGTAACTCAGATCCCACCCCATCTAATATCCCATCACAGGCCACTGGGCCTATTTACCATGAATATTTAATTACCAAAACCATGTTATCCCATCATACCATCTCCTCCATAAACTTATCGAGTTTAATCTTAAAGCCAGATAGATCTTTTGCCCCCACTGCTTCCCTTGGAAGGCTATTCCAAAACTTTACTCCTCTGATGGTTAGAAACCTTCATCTAATTTCAAGTCTAAACTTCCTGGTGGCCAGTTTATATCCATTTGTTCTTGTGTCCACATTGGTACTGAGCTTAAATAATTCCTCTCCCTCTCCGGTATTTATCCTTCTGATATATTTATAGAGAGCAATCATATCTCCCCTCAACCTTCTTTTGGTTAGGCTAAACAAGCCAAGCTCCTTGAGTCTCCTTTCACAAGACAAATTTTCCATTCCTCGGATCATCCTAGTAGCCCTTCTCTGTACCTGTTCCAGTTTGAATTCATCCTTCTTAAACATGGGAGACCAGAACTGCACACAGTATTCCAGGTGAGGTCTCACCAGTGCTTTGTATAACGGTACTAAAATTGATGAAGCAATTGTTGAAGTGAGAGCAATATCAGCACCAACTTCAGTCATAAGTGATAATTTAGACTTAATTAGAAGTTCTCTTTTTGTTCAGGTAAGAATTTGGCTACATTTTGGCCTCAACTATAAAGCCCATGCAGCAGAGGTATCCATGACACATTTTTAAATCTAATATCTTTTTTAGTGCTTGCACATAATTTCATACACATTCTGTGGGCACAAATTCCACCAGTTAGATTTCTGATTTGCATGCAGTGTCAGGTAGAAAACTAGTTTCCAGGATTAGCACCTGTAATTTCTGTGGGCACAAAACTGCAGGTACAAGATTAGATTTTAAAAATCAGCCCTTTAGTGTCCACAATAGTAGGACTCTTCAGAAAGAGTTTCAGATAAGACTTGTATCAGTTCTTTTAAATGAATAAAAGTCAGAAACTTCCATTTTTAAAAAGGATTTAGGTAGGGCCTGATCCCAAGCACTTATCTTTCCCTTTGACTCCAACATCTCTCAGGATCAGATTTTAAAAGCTGTTTCAGTAAGCAGGTAAGAAACTGTGTAATTGTGAATTCTATTGTACAAAAGAAGCACTACATAACAACATTTATATTTTGTGGATGGAACAGTGAGGTATTTAACTGCAGCCTCCTCTAGATACAACCAAGGGGAGAATGACCTTTCAATGAAATATGAGTTAATAACACTACAGTGCTGAGTGCTTTGGTCGAGTTAATCTTAGTGCAGATTGTAACAAAATGTAGTCTAATGTGTACTGAAAATTAATTAGGGGAAAGACTGTTTTAATGGTGTGATGGATCTAATCTTTGGTTACATCAGCAAATTTCTATTGCAATTAATAACAATTAACCGTACTAAATAAAGGAATCAGGGGGGAAAGGTTTGTCATATTAACTGTAGCACTCACACTATATCACCTTACGTCCATTGTGTTTTCCATTCTCAGCATTTTGCTTCCTAAACTAACCATCAGGGAGAGACTGACTCCCTTTATGAGAAGCATAGGGGAGAAAACAGGATGTTCTTAATAGCTTGTCAAAGAGAGATAGTAAAAGAAAGAAATGTAATGTGCTATTTGTATACTTATGTGCAACTGGAGAGACTAGAGGCAGTGTCCAGAGGATGTTGTTGTCCAGAGTTAAATACAGCACATGGCTGGTATATGTTGGTCTATAATGTAACTTGTGGGTATTTCATACAACCTAACAGATCAAAAGTAGAGAGGTCCCAGACCTGCAGTGCAAACATGTTTATTTGCTGCTATCCTAAAACAAGTCAAGTCATTTAAAACTGGGGGAGCAAGGGGTGTCTTATATATAATTCTTAACAAGTATCAAAGTGGTACCCCACTCACCATGATTCTCTCCTGTTGGCCCTTCCCCTTCACCTGAGGATTGATTCCCCCTCTCCTTTGTATTTAAGAGTCAACAACCCTCCAGAGAGGTGAGAAATGGAGTTGATACCTCTCAGAGGTGGTATTATTTCAAACTGTCTGTTTGCAGATTCATGAAGACAATCCTGCATTGATGTGATTCAAGTCTGAAAGAATTTATTTACAACCATGTGGCTACAGACTTAAAGTAATCCTGTCAACCGTCAATTTAGTCCAAAGATGCTTTAATTTTGTCACATGGACAACTGGTGTTCTGTGGAGCACTTCCTGCTTCCCCACTGAAAGCTGCTTGGTCACAGATGGTTTTTGGTTTTTCCACTTTTTAATCCTTTTAAAAATCATGAATTCTTAAATTCTGTTGAAATTGATAATGTTCTGGAACAGCATTCCAGCCCAGTGCTATTCCCTTCAAGCATTGATTCTTCCTTTATAATTGTTCTGGTTTTTATTGGATATTAAATAAATGCTGTTGAAAACACAGTGATGTAGAATTGCATTCAAATTAAAAATTCTTAATATGACCTGTTCCAGTCTATTACCCTATGTAATATTGGGAAATTTTGGCTATACCAAACTAAAAAGCTTGGTAATTGGATTGTTTGTAACATTTGCTTCTAACATTCAGAAATGTTGAGCAGGTTCTCAGAGTTCATGCTAAGGAAGCCTGCCTTTATGACATTTACTGCCCACTTTCAAGGACATGAAGTAATTTGGGTTTCTGATAAATAATTACACTGCTGGGGTTGACTAATAAGACCATATATATTTTTTTTTATTTTGTGTGGGGAAACAATTGCATGGAAACTCTTTCAGAAGAGAAAGAGAAATAAGATGAAAAGGAGTACTTGTGGCACCTTAGAGAATAACAAATTTATTTGAGCATAAGCTTTTGTGAACTACAGCTCACTTCATCGGATGCATTCAGTGGAAAATACAGTGCGGAGATTTATATACATAGAGAACATGAAACAATGAGTGTTACGATACACACTGTAACAAGAGTGATCAGGTAAAGCGAGCTATTACCATCAGGAGAGCGGGGGGCCATTTCCAGCAGTTGACAAGAATGTCTGAGGAACAGTGGAGGGTGGAGGGGGGGGAATAAACATGGGGAAATAGTGTTCTCCAACTGGTTTTTGAATAATTCTTGAAGTCTGATTTGTGTCCATTTATTCTTTTACGCAGAGACTGTCCAGTTTGACCAATGTACATGGCAGAGGGGCATTGCTGGCACATGATGGCATATATCACATTGGTAGATGTGCAGGTGAACGCGCCTCTGATAGTGTGGCTGATGTGATTAGGCCCTATGATGGTGTCCCCTGAATAGATATGTGGACACAGTTGGCAACGGGCTTTGTTGCAAGGATCGGTTCCTGGGTTAGTGGTTCTGTTGTGTGGTGTGTGGTTGCTGGTGAGTATTTGCTTCAGGTTCGGGGGCTGTCTGTAAGCAAGGACTGCCTGTCTCCCAAGATCTGTGAAAGTGATGGGTCATCCTTCAGGATAGGTTGTAGATCCTTGATGATACGTTGGAGAGGTTTTAGTTGGGGGCTGAAGGTGATGGCTAGTGGCGTTCTGTTATTTCCTTTGTTGGGCCTGTCCTGTAGTAGGTAACTTCTGGGTACTCTTCTGGCTCTGTCAATCTGTTTTTTCACTTCAGAAAGTGAGTACTGTAGTTGTAAGAATGCTTGATAGAGATCTTGTAGGTGTTTGTCTCTGTCTGAAGGGTTGGAGCAAATGTGGTTGTATCGTAGAGCTTGGCTGTAGACAATGGATCGTGTGGTGTGGTCTGGATGAAAGCTGGAGGCATGTAGGTAGGAACAGTGGTCAGTAGGTTTCCGGTATAGGGTGGTGTTTATGTGACCATCACTTATTAGCACCGTAGTGTCCAGGAAGTAGATCTCTTGTGTGGACTGGTCCAGGCTGAGGTTGATTGTGGGATGGAAATTGTTGAAATCATGGTGGAATTCCTCAAGGGCTTCTTTTCCATGGGTCCAGATGATGAAGATGTCATCAATGTAGCGCAAGTAGAGTAGGGGTATTAGGGGACGAGAGCTGAGGAAGCGTTGTTCTAAGTCAGCCATAAAAATGTTGGCATACTGTGTGGCCATGCGGGTACCCATAGCAGTGCCGCTGATTTGAAGGTATACATTGTCCCCAAATGTGAAAGTAAAACTATTTCCCCATGTTTATTCCCCCACCCCATCCCCTGTTCCTCAGACGTTCTTGTCAACTGCTGGAAATGGCCCACCTTGATTATCACTACAAAAGTCCCCCCCCCCCGCTCTCCTGATGGTAATAGCTCGCCTTACCTGATCACTCTCGTTACAATGTGTATAGTAACACCCATTGTTTCATGTTCTCTGTGTATATAAATCTCCCCACTGTATTTTCCACTGAATGCATCCAATGAAGTGAGCTGTAGCTCACGAAAGCTTATGCTCAAATACATTTGTTAGTCTCTAAGGTGCCACAAGTCCTCCTTTTCTTTTTGCGAATACAGACTAACACGGCTGCTACTCTGAAACCAGAAATAAGATGGATTCTCCACAAACTGGAATTAGGACCAGTAACCACTAGCTCATTGGTACCGTTGGAAGGTGGGACATAGGGAGACTTCCTCTCTTATTTTAAGTATGTCCCCTCCCAGTAAAGGATATGAAGGATGAGCACCTCATTAGAAGAAATTAGAGTTTGCCCATGAAACCACTGCAGAAGAATTTTTGTACTGTAAGAACCAACAAACCTCTGACATGTGCCAGCTCCTGTTGTTAGGTCTTGTGCTGAGACCAGTTCAGCAATTGCGAAACAACTGATTTTAATAACATGATTTTGAGTTCAACTATAACATCAAAAAATGCTTGAATTAGAACATTAACATAATTTCCTCTTTAGTGACCACTTTATGCTTTGTTCTTGATTTACAATAGAGATTAGAAAATATTTCAGTTAATTTCACTGACAAGACTACTATAGTTAATCATCACACTTAAGGCAAAGAAACATAGACTAGCCAACACAAATTTTGTTCATGTCAGAATGTTAACAAGCAGCATGTTCAGATTTCTAGAAAATGCTTCTTTTAACTGTATAGAAGCATGTTTAGTGAATTCAAGATGCTGAACTTGGCTCAGGCTTGGTTATTGGATTCCAGCCATTGCTGTATCCTCTTTTTTTTTTTTTTTTAATTTATAAGCAGAAATTGACATAGAAGAGTATTTCCCCCCTTTTTTAAAGTGAATTTTGTGGCTGTGAAAAGTACAAGATTGACAACCCTGAGACTTGAGAGTCCTCTGTTGACAGATGAATTATGACATGGGCAGCAGTAATGTCCCCAGTGCCTGACAAATGCATTTCAACTCTCATGTAAAGAACCATTTCAGAGCGAGAAGGATAGGTCTCCATGCCAATTCATTATAGGTATATCTAGGCTCCAGCTGAGAGCGAGCCTCCGAGCCTGGGTAGACAGACTTCTGGTAGTGGGGCTCATGCTAATGCGCTAAAAATAACTGTGTGGATGTTGCAGCACCAGGGAAAGCATGGACCACCCTGGGTCTGAGCATGGATAGCTAGGCTGAGCTGCTGCTGGTGCCACAAAGCCACAAGTCTGGCTCGCTCCCAGCAGCAGTGTACACATACCCATAATGAATTGGCGTGGAGACCTACCCTTCTTTATATCAATGGTCCTTTACATCAGCATTGAGGTATATTTGTCAGGCACTGGGGACATTTGTATTGCTGCTGACCATGTGGCCTCTTATGTCAGACTGCTAACAAGGATGACAATTGGTTCTGATTTTTCTGGCATGGAAAACTGTCTGTCAGGAGCTGAAGTGAGACCACATAGGTATTTCATTTAGTCATCAGGTGGTAACAATTTCCAGTCAATACTGACCTTATCTGTAACTGAAAAGGTAATGTAGAGGTGAGGTGAATGACTCCATATCCTTTTAATAAGACCTTCAGCCATTTAGTCAAACACAAACATTTGGTCCTTTGTATACATTTTGGTGTTACAGATTTACTTCATTCTCTGTGAGAGAACTTCTTTGTGTACAAGAATGGCATCCTGACTCTCTTCTTCCTCACATCCCTTCTGAGCACCTAAACTTTAAGGCTACCTTTCCAGCATTGATCACGTCTGTCATAACCATATGGGTAGCCTAAATTCCTTCTTACCTGTAAGGGGTTAAGAAGCTCAAGTAACCTGGTTGGCACCTGACCAAAGGAACCAATTGGGAAAAAAGATACTTTCAAATCTGGTGGGGGGGAGAGGTTTTGTTTTGGGTTCTTTGTTTCTGTGGTCGTTCACTCTTGGGACTAAGAGGGACTGGACATCCATTGTTCTAAGACCCAGGAGTTTGGGTCTGTAGTCCCTTTGTAACCAGTTGGTGAGGATATATGCTCAAGAAAGAAAACTTAACACGCTTCATTTGTCTTTTGCTATGAATTATCTTTTCCATTCTTTACCCTTTTTTATCTATAACCATCACTTTTGAATTTTGTGTTATTTAGATTTTGAGCTCTCCATGATGTGTACATACATATATATGTGTGTGTGACTTATGGCTCTGTATAAGTATCAATAACAAAAGAATCCATTGCTTTCAGAGAAAAATCACGTGTTACTTCAGAACTTGAAGCAATTATGCACAATGAATGTAACTGTTAGAGTTTAATATTATTTTAACGTATTTCTGGCCACTCTATCAACCAAAAGCATGTGTTGGTTTAAGGCATAGTGAGCATGTGGTTTTGTACTTTATATTGCTGCAATTAATACTGTAAATGGTACTTTAATTATAAAAATGTGCTGATAGCAAACCATAAATGTTTTCAGATGAAGCCAAAAAATTCTTTCCAAGTGTTTAATGTGCCAATAGCAGATGTGAATAATAACTTATGCCGCTTAGCTCTGTCCCTGGTCCAGATCTTGGGCCCTACTGTGGCCACTTCACATGGTTTGCAAGTGAAAAACCACCAGGAAGCCATTTTAAATAGCTACCTGAGGATTTCCATGGCATGGTGAATTCCAGGGTGATACAGAAAAAGCATATCAGATCCTATACTGCGTATCTACCCTGCCGCTGGTGTAGGAGGCATGCCCAGGGACAAGGGAGTGTACAGCTAGCCACTTTGTGCAGCAGACTGCCATGGTACACCTGCCCTCAGGACGCATTGAGGGCTATTATCGGCTGGCTCAATTTAGAATGGTCCTGAGTTGACTCTAAGATGCATCTCAAAACCACACCAGCACCTGGGATCCCCAGACTCAAGGATACATAAAGGTTATTTAAAGCTCTGTGTGTGTGTGTGTGTTTTATGTTTATATATACATACACCCACATAAGAAGGTAAGTTAAAGCATATATAAACTGTCAGCACACTATTGTACAACTGTCATTTATCAAAACCAGCAACAATGAGTGCATTCATATATGCCAGAGACTGCTAAATTTCACAGTCAGAATCACCCAATTTCTATTAGAATTTCCTCACCAGCAATGTTTTTTCATCTGCACACTTTCTCTTTTTTCTCGTTTATTAAAGCCAGACCCATTCTAACTGTGACTTGTAGAACAGGAAAAATTTTATGTGATGTTTTAAAGTGGCTGTTTTGTATCCACACATATATCTTATATATAACTCACTTCTGTGCTGCCTTCAGATTTGAGCTCCCAGACAGCAGCTGCAGAGCTGCCTGCAACCAAGGGGGGTTCTCAGAGGTGGGTCTTACCCAGCCCCAGGAATCTCCTGCTAGGGTGTCCCCAGACCTGCCCCTCCCTGGTTGCTGTTCCAGCGCTCAGGGGCTAAAGGGGCCTTGGGCAGGCTGTGCGGGGGGACCAGGCTCTGCCCTCCCAAAAGTGATGACCCCCCCCATCCTGTGACCCTCACTTCTGCACTGCTGCTGGTGCCATTTAGCTGCCAAGCTTTGAAGGCAGCACCACCGCCAGCAGCAGCGCAGAAGTAAGGGTGGCAGTCCTGCAACCTCCCATGACTCCCTTTTGGGTCAGGACTCCCACGGTTACAGCGCTGTGAAATTTCAGATGTAAACATGTGAAGTGGTCGGATGTGGTGGAGCACACCTGTAATCCCAGCTTTCCATTATAAATTAACTTCATTTTCTTGGAACTTTTCTTTTTCGCTAGTTAATTAGCCTGACCAAAAAAACCCAAAAAACTGTAGGCTTATAAAATGGAGCAAAATATCTCAATTTTTGTAGTAGCTACAAGAAGTCTGCACACACACTTTCTTTTTAATAAAGATAATGTCACAAACATACTTTGGAAAAAAATCCACAGATGGCATGAATGGTTGTGACTTCATTTAAGTCAGTTTCACTAATTTGCACCAGTGAAAGATTTGGTCCTTCCTCTTGTAAACTGCTTTCTGCAGAGGCCATGACTTTCTATGGGCCACATTTGGAGAACTGTGTGAATGCTAAAATTCATGCCCATTGATGAGTCTTATCTGAATTCACAATTGCAGTGATTGAATACACAGTCAAAGGAAATGCACGCTCACATCACCAGTTAGACATTTACCAGGCCATCTATGAGTGTAATGACTGCAGCTGCAGACACAATTGTGCTAATTGTGCATGCAAAGTAGGCATGTAAGCACATGTGTATTTTCTATGCATGGACATTGTTGGAAATCTTGCCTTCAATGTGTTTTGTAAAGCACTGTGTACATTTATTACACTCTAATGAAAGAGAAGATAGCAAATCCAAAAACCTTCAGTTTAACAGTCACCAACACAGCATTTGAATTATCAAAAGTTTTATCATTTCAGTACATTATCTCTTTTTATTTGTTAAGTGCAGACAGATGATTGGGTACTGAACAAAACACAAATAAAGTTTAGAAATGGGGCAAAACCATGAGCAGCGGAGAAGAAAAATAATTTAACTCAAGATTTTTTATTTTTTTATAAATTCAAACTAGTGCATGACAGTAACCTCAATATATTAACTATTTTTAAGCATTGTAGATTAATTTGTTTTGTTTTATTTATTATTTGGCGAAACAGATGGTAATGGTTTTGTCACAGTTTTCTTTTCTTTTTCTTTCTTTTCTTTTCATTTCCCCACTTTGTCACAGCTGGTTACCAATCAATCTCAATTCACGGTACAGTGATGATAGCACATGTTGTCCGGGGGCCAAATCTGATTGGGTTGCATTTTTTCAGCAGTGTTTCATATCAGAAAAAAACATGTCTGCATGGCAGGGACTGTCAGCACACTATTGTACAACTGTCATTAATCAAAACCAGCAACAATGAGTGCATTCATATATGCCAGAGACTGCCAAATTTCACAATCAGAATCACCCAATTTCTATTAGAATTTCCTCACCAGCAATGTTTTTTCATCTGCTTGCTTTCTCTTTTTTTCTCATTCATTAAAGCCAGACCCATTCTAACTGTGACTTGTAGAACAGGAATAATTTTATATGATATTTTAAAGTGGCTGTTTTGTATCCACACATATAATGACTGCTTATTTAAAAATCCTCTCTCAACTCAGTACTGATGGCTGAAGAGTAAGCTAGAGTGAAAGGTTAAGTACCTCAAACTGTTTAACAAAAGAACTATTTAAAAGCTATTAGATGACAGTAAATACATATAACTACACATTAGGGGCTACACATTATAGTTAATTTTGGCGTCAGCTTGGGTAACAGCCAGTAATATTCAGGTAGTATATTGAAAGGTGTTTCTTGACACTATGCATATTGTGCAAGCATTGGTTGTGACTCCGTAGTTAATTAAGATTGAGCTGATTTTTTTTTCCTTAACACCGAGATTCAGCCTTTTTGCTATACACAAGGACAATGTATCATCCCCAAATTTACCCTACTTATTCTCTGAGTACAGAATGAATGTTCTAACACTTTAAAAGTTCTTCCCTTAATAAGTTTGAGATACAATTAATTTTAAAATGGGTGCTATAAGAAATTTAGCCTTCATTATCAGACCGTTTTCTGCCCTGAATGATCTTAATAATGGAGTAACCCAGACCCTGCAAACTTTTCATAAAGTTAAAGCTCCTTGAAATCTTATGTATGGGCTACATTTGAAGAATGATATTGTAATTAAGCTAAGTTATTGTATTTACTTGTTGTATTTAATTAGATAGGGTTGGGTCAGTGACTCAGGCCATTCTTAACTGGAGCCATGATGGAATCAATCATCATTGCGTGCTAATATTTTGTTGGTAGAAATGGATCAGTGACATGAGGAAGTCTGTGTATGTGTCAAGAGTTTTCACTGATAAATCACTTGGCTGCTAGTTGTTCCTATTAAATGTGATGTCACTGCATGCTATCAAATGAAGTACCAAATTCCCCAGTCTGTGCTGTCATCTTTGCACTGCTCCAGGTTTACACACACACACACACACACACACACAGTTTAAAATTGATGCTATGTATCTTCAGTTCACTAAAGATATCACATGGTAGCATTCTCTTTGGGGCTCTAGGTTATTGTTCATATATGATATTTTAAATGTTTAAATACTTGTAATATACCATTCATCAATAGTAAGGGACAGGGGTCCAGTTCTCGTGTGTTAGAATGGACTATCCCAGAGCCTTCAGAACCTTAAGGTCTGAGCATGGCCATAATTTGGTCAGGTGTGATGCTCCAGAGGGTCAGTGACATGAATACAGCTGCAGGGGATCTTGCCTGCAAAGTTAGATGCAAGCTTTTTATAATAGAAGATGCTGAATTTTCGTACTGGGAGAAGGCAGTTTGAATTGGTTAGATTGTTCACCATCCACAACAGTTCAGTGGGATATGACTTTACAAAGACCATGGTGGAGGAGAAGAAAGATTCAATGTCCCCACCCCTTATTGCACCGGGTCATTTGTGCTGCTGTGAATCAGATTCAGAGCCAATTTTCCTTCAGACTCCTTACCGCCTGCTTCATCTGTCAAAGTTTATCATTTAACTGTGGTGATTTGTGCGGACAGTGTGGATGGAACAGATGACTGAGGGCCATTGCATCAATGTTTTAGGACAGCAGATGGTTGTAATGTCCCACGAGTGCCTCCATGCACTGGTCTAGTTGCTAGATGGCATGCTCTTTCAGCATGGTCCAGAAACCCACTGAGGCCCTGGCGGGTGGGCAGGCAAGAAGGCCTGGACCTCAGTTTGAAGTAATTGATGATTGGATCTTGATAGGGACATGTTTACTCTACCCCTCAAGTGTGTGATTAAGGTTGTGCTCTAGTCCTGCGTTCTGGCATGCCAGGCTGCTGGCTTTTTCACCTAGTAGCCTTTGCACAATCTGCATGATGGACAGGTGCAAGCATAAAGGCTGCTGAGGCTTACAAGGCAGCTGGCTGGCATGCCAGGACCAACACATCCATGAGACGAAGAGGAGCAAGTCAGCTGCAGCCCACAGCAGACTGCAGAGTTGTGTCCCAGACTGCCTGCATTAGAGTTCAAACAGTCAGTTAGGCACAGTCCTGCTGCCTGTCTGGTTTTAGCCCAGCAGTGGTGAAAGTGCCACTTGGATGTTATCTTGCCTTAAAAAACAAACAAACAAAAACATTTCAGCAAAATAAATGGCCAGTTGCTGCCCCGCACTGTAGGTTTTTTTCCTACCCTCACCTAATCTCTATGTGGTAGCAAGTCTTAATTTCAGAATATTTTACAGGAACTGAATGTGGCCCCACGTGTCTTACTCCTCTAGAGCTGGCCCTATGTCAAGGAAATAAGTATTCTCTCTTGTCTGTAGCAGTTTGTTTGCCAAAGACAGTAGCTTCTCCATCAGTATAAGAAATAGGTGTTGTATTCTTGTGATTTTATGGAAGTTATTGTTTCCATTTGCCTTTCTCTCCCTATGAAACCAGTGATTTCAATTTGCCATTGACTGGTGCAGCACAGTGTGCAAAATTACATAATTCAGTGCAACATCCCAGAAGAAATGTGCCATAATAACTGCATATAGCTTTTAAACGCATATTTACAATAGCTTAGTACTGCTCAAGGAACGGAGGGCCAGATTCTCCGCTGTCATAATTTTTAACCTCAGTGGAATTATGCCAACAGCAAATATGGCTCTAAGTTTCTGGAATACACTGCAGCACCCTCCCGCTTTTCCCTCTGGCATATCATTTATGCATCAGATAAATCTGAAATACTGAATAAAAGTACACCAAAATATGATTCCTAAATAAATGACAAGTACTTATACACCATCCTGCACACCAGTAATAGAATGGTTAGCGTCAGTTGTTCTTTTTGTTATTTTTATATGGCTTCTTACCTAATGAATTTATTATGAAAGGGAATGATCTCAGATCACAATAAAAGGTCTGCAGAATATGAAATAAGGGGATTCTGATTTTTAATTCTCCCTGAAACTATTCATTTTAATTGATAATTTGAGCTTTACTTAGCAAAACTGATCTTTTTACAGTATTTCAACATGTAGAACTCATGGGTTAATGTTCCAGTAATTTTGTTAGTATAGTGTTTAACATCCCAGTAGCTTTACTATATATTGACTGCATCTATTACAAGTACAAACTAAAAAATTAATAACAATACATAATAATTAGCATGTACACAAAAATTAACATCTGGGGTTCTGAAATGGTTTACAAGTATTAATAACTTCACTCTCACATTACACAACCTCACAATACTCCAGAGGGAAGTAGCTGAATTATGCCCTGATTCAGCAAAACATTTACACATGTGCTTAAATGCCATTTAAATTATGTCAGTGCTTAATTTCTTTGCTGAATTGGGACCATAGTCTCCATTCTACAGATAAGTAAATGGAGGCAGAGTGCAACTGAATCATTACTCAGGGTCACACGGTACGTCTTTGAAGATCTAGGTATAAGACTCAGCTCCCTCTAGGTCCAGTCTGGTAGTTTAGTCTCAAGAGCATCCTTCCCCCTTAGGGTTGACAAATCTGCAACTGAATGTTATGGTCACAATCAGTTAATTTCAGGTTGTTAGTAGGGTTGTTATCTCCAAACAGAATGTTTATTCAAGGGGACTATTTCAGGAGTAAAATATACCTCATAAAAATCGTTGTGGGACTTAGAGTGCCCATTGAAATCAGTAAAAGACAAAGACTCTCATTGATGTCAATGGATCAGGCCCTAAAACATCCATAATATTTTATCAAGTGAGTGTTTTTCAGGATGACAGCAATTGAAATCTGAATATCTTTCAGAATTTCAGTTAAAAAAGAAAGCTTTACAAATGAATGGTCACTGCATACTGAAGTATGCATACTGTGCAGATACATTCTGAATAGCTTTAGAGCTAGCATAAGAGTAAGTAACAACAAGAAAGAAAAAACAAAAGGAAAATGTTTGTTTCTTCTTTGTTAAAAAAAAAAAGAAGTAAAGCTCCTCTCCCTATTCTGTTAAATTATTACATTGTGCTTCTGGGAAACTTATGTGTCTTGCATACAAACTGTCACTTTGCAAAGCCTGTGTTTACAATGTACATTGTGCATAAATGAGTGCAATGTAATTTCCTGTCCCACCCTCCTTCAGGGGCTGACAATTTTTACTAGGGACCTGTTAGGGGAAAACTGTTTTTAAAGCAGCAGAAGTAAAATATGCAGCTCATGTAGTTAAAGCCATGATAAACCTAAGCTGTCATATATTGATAACTGATGCCTGATAGCTTAATTTTATCATATTGCTCTAGATCAAGGGCAGAGTGAGTGATATTATTAATAAAGCCCTAATACTGAGTGAACATAGCAATACTAATTTTATGGCTGTAAAGTTTTTAACTAATGCATAGTGCAATAAAAATGTCATGAAGATGAATGCCTGGTGGAATTATCTAACTCTAGATAATAAATTATCTTCCAGAGATATATCCAAGATAGAATCAGATTGGTAAACTCCAGGTGAGAAATTTTGCCATGTCTATCGTCAGCTACATAACGTCTTTCCTTTTCCTTATTTCTATAATGCAGATATGACATCAAAGATGATTACACCTTGCGCATTAAAAAGGCCACGAGCACAGACGAGGGAACCTACACATGCATTGCTGAGAATCGAGTTGGAAAAGTGGAGGCCTCTGCTACCCTCACAGTTCGAGGTGAGTGCTACAGTACGTGAGAGAGTGTCATGTTTCAGTGTCATTTTCCTACACAGTGGGCCAGATCCTCACCTGGAATAAGTTGGCCTAGATCCATCACAGCCAATGGAGCTATACTGATTTTCACCAACAGTGAAATCCTTGTCCCATTGAAGTTAAGGGCAAAACTCCTATAATGGAACAAAGATTTCATCCCAGCTGAGGATCTGTCCCAGTATTTGTAACTGAAAGCATGAATTCATATGTATGTATGAGTCTAGTTGTAGGTTTTATTGTATTTTCTCCCCTGTGTAGACTGTTTGTCTATGTTCCTTTCTGTAATAAAATTAGAACAACTTAAGTCAATGTATATTTATTAAAAAGAAAAGGAGTACTTGTGGCACCTTAGAGACTAACCACTGCTGTAGCTCACGAAAGCTTATGCTCAAATAAATTGGTTAGTCTCTAAGGTGCCACAAGTACTCCTTTTCTTTTTGCGAATACAAACTAACACTGCTGTTACTCTGAAACCTGTATATTTATTTTATTTTTTAAATTTTGAACATTTCATAATGGAGCCATCTGCCATTTATTTTCACATGACAGACTAGTACCATCCCAAGAAATAAGAGACTTGGTTAAGTATAATAAGTTAAAGCATAACATTTTCCTCTGAAAATGCCTTTGGACACTGGTACCCACCTAATGTTTACATACTGTAGTTGGATGTCTACATACTATAGTGAGGAGGTTTAAAATCCCAGCAGCCTAATGAGTTTGTAGAAAGTACTTTGTGACAGTACATACGGAGATGTTAAATATTATGGAGAGAGAGGAAAAAATATGAAAACATATTTTCATAAGAGTATATAAAATATAATAGTTAAAATATTGTTTGTTTCATTCAAAAAAGGATAAGCTGCAATTTTGATACAATCGGTATCACACAGACACTATTTCACAGTTTATTGGTGCATGATGAAGGGTTTCAGTAGAGCTGTGAAAGGTTAATAAAAACATTTTTAGCTTCATCTTCTCTTACCCCCCTCCCATTAAATCAAATGTTCAAAATCTCTATGGATTGCTTTATTAGAACAGGGGTCAACTGACCCAAGAGGCCGACTTCCATTTCCATCCATTTAATTCATGGACACAGTTCAGTTTAATTTGCTGAATTCAAAGAAAAAAAGTCACCCAGTGGCTTTGCAAGGGGGGAGATGTTAGTATATAACAAAGAAAAGAGAGTATTGTGATAATCCATCTGCTAAAATATTGCCATAATGTCATTTTAGATAATAAGTGATAATGTGGCTTTCTTGTTGTAAGCTGAAAATGGCTTTACATGTTATTTGTTTGTGATGAGGATTGTTCTTCCATTTTGTAATTTGATAGAAATAGGCACAAGAATTAACTCTCAAAAAGTGTGCATTTCCTTTGTCACAGAAGGAATCACAATACCCAATAAATCTGGCCATTAGTTTAGTGGCCTTAAAGTCTCCTAGAACTGTGTCCACTGTATACATTATCGGGTCAAGCCTTTCTTTTTACTAACCTAGCCTTGTGATATGAGCAGTGGCTAGAACAAAGCAAAAATCCTCTGAACTGGAGCTTGAACTTGACCAAATTAAGGTGGAAAAAGGAAATATATAATTTAATCGATTTTCCTACACTCAAGAAGATTTCCCATTATCTTTTCTTCTTGGCTTTATAATCTAAAGGCCATAGGCAGAGTGTTTATTCAATACAAAAAAGCCACTATATTACAAGCATATTAAACATTCAGGATGTGACAGAAAATGAGAAAAGCTAAGAAATTCAGTGTTGAATGCTCGGCACTCTAGGCTGTTTGAAAACAAGGAACCCCTAAGAAAACTTCCTTTCATTTCAAAGGGATCAGGATTGGTCCTATTTTAATTAATGAAGGTCTTAATCCTGAATTACCAAACTTTTGTCAGCTTGTGTCATTACTGTATTTAATATAAAGTTATTATTTGAAATTACCTTACTTTCATCATATTCACTTTGTCCCATGAAAAGGGGGGAAACAACTCACATGCTTTAGAATTTACTGTGTGGGGTGGCCCTAATTCTGTGTAACCTACGTGTCCATTGAAAACCCAGTGCTGAAGTTACATGTGCATGTGCGCACACATACGCAACCTGCCTGCCACAGTTTAATACCCAGCTCGCATCCATGGCTCCATTTGACCTCATTAGCCACAGGTGATGGCAGAATTTGAATTCCCTGACTGTACCCTCAGCCCTGTGGTTCGGAAGTTGCAGTTCTGTTCTGCCTCTTGTCTTTCCAGTACACGAAATGGGAGGATATTTCATATTGCTGAAACCCATGAAGCCTAACAAAGAGAGGAGAGGATGGATGGTGGCATGCGCTGAAGTGTGTAGCAGATAGGAAATGGTTAAAGGGAGTGGTTGTTATGAGAGACAGGGCTTAGGTCATAGGAGGGGTGAAAACTGAATAGGCCTGAACGGTACTTTACATGGGGGCTCTTGAAAACAGATTTGACCCTGGTCTCTGAGCCTAAATGAGCAAATGAAACTGGTTGCTTATACAATCTTGTAGCTCCTCAGTGGGTAACACTCATTCTATTGCTAAAAAAAGGTAAATTTCATCTTCCCAGATTTTAATCTCAAGTGAATTTCCTGTCCAGATTTTAAGCTCCTCTAAAAGGGATGTCTGTATTTTAATAACAGCGAGCCTGACAGCCCTCTCCCCAACTCAAGTGCAATGAAGAGCTCCTACTATAATCAAGAAATCACTTGTTGCAGCAACTGCTTTCAATCTCAATATAAGTCTGAAGCAGAATTAACCTGTCAATCATTCAGCAGCAATTTTTTAGGAAGTAGAAGTTTATCTAAGCAGTAATTTGGGCGGCTCTGAATTGAAATCTCTGTGGCCATTCCAACCTATTTGTTATATTTTCATCAGCCCTGTCAGTGAAGAAAAAGTGATGTGCTGTAAGCTTTCATGGATAGGAAAATGGTGTCTTGGGCTTTTCTCCAACTCTTACTGCAGTACTGACTGGCCATGCTTAAAATTCAATTGGTATTTAAATCAGACAGTGATGCCTTTCATTTATTGGCATGACATTTGCCAGTCTGTGGCTTGAATGGATGTATTCATCAGGGCCTAGAAGTTTGTGCTAATGCAAAGCTATTTTACTTCAATCAAGCATTAACAGTGATACTTGATGACGACATATGAACCTATCAAAAATGTTTCTCAGATGATTGGTTCCAGCCAGCTTATTCAGAAGCTGTGTAACTGCTGTCTCAAAAAAAAATGTAATAACAATAACTCTCAATTAAACAATAAAGTCGGGCCTCTTACTTACACTGACATTGGTGAGTTTAGAGATCGCTGGAGTGTCCATAGTTAAATGTAACATTACATGTCATGCATTCTGACAGATTTTCTTTTCTTTTTTTTAATTTCTTTTTTATGTTCTCACCACACCATTGTAATGTCTACAGCTCGCCCTGTTGGTAAGTAACCATCCTTCTATCCATTTTCGCATGGCTTCATGCAATGCTTCATCTTTCATTTGCAGCAGCATTGGACTGACTTAAGCACTGATCATTAATAATAGTGTTTAATAGTGCTAACTTTCTAATGCTAGCCAACTGATTTTGACTGGGCAAGAAGTGCTATCTCTGAATTTTTTATTACTTCTAGAATATCATATGTAATGGCATTTGACAAATCACTAACAAATCAACAATTATATCACAGAGGGGTGGGGTGTTAATAAGCCAAAATTACAATAGGGTAATTCTTAACAGTTTGTGGAGGTGTGTTAAGGACTTGACACAAAGGCCATTGAAGTCAATGAAAAACTCCTATTGATTTCAAATGGCTTTGGATCAGGCACTAAATGAGCAACCCATTTTTTTTTTTATGACGTAAAGAAAGAAGCACATACTTTGCATGTCCTGTGTCTTTTGTACCTGTGTAAAATCTTTGAAACATTATAGTGGATTGTAACCCGGTCTTGAATTGAAGAGAGGATGGAATGGATTCCCCTTCGTGTTGGGGGAGTTCTTCATCCTTCTGTTTTGCCTTTGGAGTGCACAAGATGGCCGCAAATGAAAATAGTGTGCATGTTAATACAATGTGCATAGGAAGGCTGGCCCTGGATCACCATTTGCACTTTGAATATCCCTTCAGCAAATTCAGATCCTGGTGATTTCTTTCAAAACTTTGGTTAAATTTTAAAGATAGAGCAAAATGAAAAAGAAGCTTGTCACTCACTGAAACTTATTCTTGTACTGAAAAATATTCCAAGGAAATACATTTTCTTTTGTTGTTTTCATTAATGGCTGTGCACTCCATGCTCAGGGGGATTTGCTAGACATTTTTTTCCACATAAATTACAATTGTGAATGTCATAGTTGGTAGCTATGTTGTTTTTTAGAATAATGATTTAATTGTTTTAGCCTTTTATGTAAAGAATTGGCTTCACTGCAGTGTCAGCTGGAGTTATCTATACTCAAGCGTAGCTCAAGTGAGAGTGGTCAGACAGCAACAGTTTGTATTAGCAGCTCAGAGTAGCTGAGCTCCCACTGCACTCGGCAGCGCTCGAGCTTCCACAAACACCCCTTGATGGGCCAGCGAGTTTAAGGTTAAAGCACCACTTGACTTGAGCTACAGATTTTTGTGTGTGTATGGGCTTCGGTTAGGGAACGACACTTGTTATATCTTGAGCTAATGCTGTTGTGAAGATAAACCTTTAGCATCAGAAATTAGTGTTTATGTTAATAAACACTCCTGAAAGGTACAATCCTTTACTCAGGCAAAATTCTCATTAGCGTTGCAACTGAGTATGGTTTGTAGGGTTTGACATTAAGTTTGTATACACAATTTGGAATTTCTTAAGCTGACTCTGAGCCTGATTTACACAAATGACCTCAATTAAAATCAATGCAATTACACCACTGTGAAAATGGAGTAAAGTTGCTGTGAATTGGGCCCTTTGTTTGGGAGACGACTGTGACTCAGGCCTGGTCTACACTAAAAAAAAGTTTACCCAGCTGTGTTGCTCAGGTGTGTGATACACAACTCTGAACGACATAGTTAAGCCAATCTAACCCCCCTTCCCCCCCCCCCCCCCGCCTGTGAAGACTGCACTAGGTTGATGGAGGTTAGAAAAGTACTACTAATAAACACATTTTAGTTCAGTGGGAAAGCCAGTACAAGAAAACAAACATTTTGTTTTGGAAAGCTTTCTTTTTTCTCATCCTTAAAAGAGAAGGAAGAAAAAATTCATAAGCCAAGGCTGTTTGGGCTCTATAAAGACTATATTAAAAAAAATATCTACAAGGAAAGTAATAGACTTTTGCTGTGTCGACGTTTCTTCTTATTTCAACACATTGATCCTCTGGTTTTGAATTCTTTAGATCCTGAGGTCACAATTCCAGCTCCTAAGCTTGTACTGAATCTCCTGATCTTAATTTATTCTATTTCCGAGCACATGACTCCTTCACAAGGGTACACTCTGTTCAGCTTTACATTTACCACACTAAAATTGTTTTATTTTGTTACAAGTAGTCATTTGGTACAAAGAAAAGTCTCCCTTATTTGACTTACTGAGATGGCCATAAAATAGAGTGGGTTGTTTTAAAATAATTACTGTTTAGTACAGTAGTTGTCAAATTATTTAATTCGCTGAGAATAATGTAAAAACATCAGCCCTAATCATATCAAATGTAAAGAGCTACCACACAAATTTTCTGGACTAATGGTTGTGAATTGCTTGATTTTTATCATTCATGTATAATTTAATAACTTTACAAGAAGTCTCAACAACAACAACAAAATACTTTCCCAACAATGCAATATATGCAATTACTGTTCTTGATCAGTTAGCTGAGGTGGGTCAGATTCACAAGGTTCAGATCTCTATTTCACTAAGTTTAGTAAATTTACATCAGGGATTTGGGTCAAGCCAATCTCTACCAACTGGTAATAAAATAGATGATGATAAAAGGTAATGGTACTGTTGATTGCTTAATGGTAAAATATCTAGTCCGCTCCTAGAAACTTACGCCTATTTTTTAATTGTGGTATATTTGCATGCACGGAACAACAGCTGCATGCAGTGTAGAATTTGAAGGATTTTGTTCTTTCATCCCATTCACGTACCGGAAGAGGTTCTGGAACTCTTTATTTCTGCTTATGCTTCAGGAGAAAAGCATCTTTAAAAAAAAAACAAACCTGGACAACAAAACCAGGATATTATTTCATGGAATGTTCCTTGAAATGCAAAAGAGGAGGAATTTTAATGTTCGAAGTACTTTTAATTTTCAGTTCAGTTTTTTCCATGTTAGATTCAAATATATATTTATTGAATTTATTATTCAGAGTTTTCTTTAAATTTCATCTGGAGTAGAAAAATTCAGGGCTGAATTATTTTTGTTGCTCACCATCTTTTGTTCAAGCAGCTAGTAGCCTATAGTATGCAAAAATGAAGCATGGTACTGCCTGAGGTAGATGGCAGCTTGTGAATTTTTAACAGTTCTTTACCAGATTACTCATCATGTTGTGATTTGCTGCTTGAAATAAATGTGTTGCCAATCTCCCAAATAGATGTTCTCTTTATTTATAAGCTTTTGAAAGATTTCCTATAGGAGTTACAACAGATGGGTTTAGGAAGCGGGATATTTATTCCTATTTAGGCCATTTACTTTCACTCATCAGATGCATTTTCCAGATGAACAAGTTAATATTTTCACACATTTTCATTTTTGCTGTCTTTCTTATGGCACTCACACATTAGAATAACTATGAAAAGCCACCACCAAAGTTGGGAGGAACCAGAAAGATTCATCAATCCCACAAAAAAGTATCATTGGCCCAGTCTTCATAAGTAACTGCTAAACTGTTTTGCCTGATATGGAAAACTTCCAGAAATAAAATTAAGTTCAAAAAGAAGAAAATCAACTATGTGTCTGATGCTTCTGATTATCTGCTTTTTTTCTGATCACTCAGTAAGTCACTTCAGATAAAAAAAGTACTTAGTTTTCAAATTAATTGCCTATATCCAGTTGAAAGTACAGTTCTTTGCATTTCAGTTGCATTGTAATAGGTCAAGTCGCCTTGATTTATGATATGACTTGACTTTCCAGAAAAGAATGCATCAAGAAGTTGGATTTCATTTTCAACTTGTATAAAACAATCTAACTGCAATTAACTAAAAATGGAGGGTTCTTCTAACATGGGGTAGGCAGATACATATAGATAAGTTGCCTACTTTCCATTTGCCATGTGTAATACTAATTAGATATGATCTATTCAAATTTAAGTGAAATGTAACTTTTTGATGCATTATACTCTGTTCTGGGAAGTTGTCACATTGTAAATCAACCTGGCACAACTTATTGGCCTATCTGAAATGTTGCAGAACAATATATCTGAAATGCAAAGAACTGTATTTTAAACTAAGTTCACTTTGTGGTTTGAAATGTCTTTGTTTAGATGATAAGTGAAGAAGATGTTTCTCTCCCTGCAGCAAACCCTATATACTGTGAATGCTGTGTCATGGAAATATCATAGTGCCAGTCATGGAAATATCACAGTTCACATGGGACTTTCAGGAATTATACATCATTATCAGAAATGCTGATTGGTGAGATCCCACTTTGCAGAATTGTGCCATCTCTCGGTGGCAGAAATTCTGATAACTACATCAAAGGGCGACATGTCTGCTGCTGCTGTCTGTAGAGATTTGGCAGTTAACCAAGGCAACAACAGACATTTTGCAGCTAGCTCTTCCCTAAATGGAAAGTGAATGAGCTAGAATGATTCTTCATTATTTATTAACTGGTGAACACTTTAGACAGAACAGTGATGAAATCAGAAAATAGAGTAAACATAATCACAGGGCAACATGCACATTTCCTTGGGTTTTAGTAAGAAAACAAAACACTGAGGCAGTTTGTCCAGGCAGTTATTATCCTTTTTAGATCTACTAGCCAAACCTTCATATCCATATGCAGTTTTGTGCTGAGGCAAAACTCTCATCGCCTTTCAGGGAAGTTTTGCCTGAGTGAGTGTTAAGTGAGGACTTGGCCTTGTAGCAATACAGCATTTATGATGTGTCCAAACTGGATTTTTGATGCACCTTTATTGGCTAGTAGTGCCATAGAGACCCAAATGGCTCAGGTAAGATTAGCACTGTCAGTTGTGGGAACAACAAGCTGATCACAAAACAGAAAAATGCTGGACCACAAACCCCTCCACCTCAAAATCTCCCAAACTCATCTGTTTTCTCTGTTTAGGCTTCCACAGAGTGTTTGCCAAATATGTGCCAAAATCATGATGGACCATTACAGAGTCCCAGATTGCTACAAGTACAAGTATTCATGGAGAGCTTCATTAATGATTGTTGGACCCCACAAAGATTTATACTTTCTGCTTGGAGCCACAATTCGGGATGCTTATTATCTGAAGCTTATTTGAACTTAGCCAACTCCATTGTGGACATTGAAATCAAGGGGAGTCTTTCCCCTGACTTCAGTGGGGTCTGGGTCAGTCTACACAAACTGGGGCTTGTCCACACAAACATGAAATTCACAGCAAGCTGGGGTATGACTCTACCATGCATTAGCCTTTCAAAGACTAACTGTCTGTATGGACCCTGCCAATATGGATTGACAAGTTGTTAATGCACTTTCATCTGCTCTCATTTGATCTTCTCTCTGTTTCTTCAAAGAGAGAGGGGTTTGTGTGTGTTTCTCCAATTTTTTCAGAGACCGTCTGCTTTTTGTACCACATGAAATCACAGAACAAGATAAGAATAAATATTTTATTATTTATGAACTTCAGACTCTGAAGTTAAATTGGAGATAAAAACAATTAGTCTTGGAATCAAGATGCTTCTGATGTGATAATAGAAGTCAGATCTTTTTCAAATAATTCCTTTTATTCTTACTATAAAATCCTAATGGTGGAAAAATCCATCCAAAATATCTGTTTGAGTTCCATCATCTATGCCTGGGGCTTTATTACCTTTTCTAGGTAAGGACCCCAGTCCAGTGTAAGACAGTATGCATCAGCTACCCTCTCCCCATCCAAAGAAGAAAAACTGGGAGACAAATAATACATAGGTTTCAGAGTAGCAGCCGTGTTAGTCTGTATTCGCAAAAATAAAAGGAATATTTGTGGCACCTTAGAGACTAACAAATTTATTTGAGCATAAGCTTTCGTGAGCTACAGCTCACTTCATCGGATGCATTCAGTGGAAAATACAGTGGAGAGATTTATATACATAGAGAACATGAAACAATGGGTGTTACCTTACACACTCTAAGGAGAGCGATCACTTAAGATGAGCTATTACCAGCAGGAGAACAGGGGGGTGGGAGGGGGGAAACATTTTATAGTGATAATCAAGGTGGGCCATTTCCAGCAGTTGACAAGAACGTCTGAGGGACAGTGGGGGGTTGAGGGGGGGAATAAACATGGGGAAATAGTTTTACTTTGTGTAATGACCCATCCACTCCCAGTCTTTATTCAAGCCTAAGTTAAATGTTATGCAGTTTGCAAATTAATTCCAGTTCAGCAGTCTCTACTTGGAGTCTGCTTTTGAAGTTTTTTTGTTGAAGAATTGCCACTTTTAGGTCTGTAATTGAGTGACCAGAGAGATTGAAGCGTTCTCCAACTGGTTTTTGAATGTTATAATTCTTGACATCTGATTTGTGTCCATTTATTCTTTTAAGTAGAGACTGTCCAGTTTGGCCAATGTACATGGCAGAGGGGCGTTGCTGGCACATGATGGCGTATATCACATTGGTAGATGTGCAGGTGAATGAGCCTCTGATAGTGTGGCTGATGTGATTAGGCCCTATGATGGTGTCCCCTGAATAGATATGTGGACACAGTGGGCAACGGGCTTTGTTGCAAGGCTAGGTTCCTGGGTTAGTGGTTCTGTTGTGTGGTGTGTAGTTGCTGGTGAGTATTTGCTTCAGGTTGGGGGGCTGTCTGTAAGCAAGGACTGGCCTGTCTCCCAAGATCTGTGAGAGTGATGGGTCGTCCTTCAGGATAGGTTGTAGATCGTTGTTCAGGAAACAGATTGTGCCCAGAAAATCCATGGAATTGCTTCAAAGTCAAGATGTACCGACACACGCTTGTGACTGCAAGCATAGCTCCCTGTGCTAACCCAACACACCACCCCATCCAGGCAGAACAATGAAAGTATGGATATTCCAAACGACTCCATTAGTACTGACTGTGGCGCAGCAAGAGGATCTGCATAACAATACTAGTTGGTTCCCTACCCTATCCTGAGACTGTATCAAATCCTGTATCAGATTAGGAAATCATCTTCATTTTAAAGCTAAACATTAATGAGATGGGTTCACCATCTCCTCCACCCTCCCTTGATTCATGCTGAACAGAGTAACCAGTCACAGATATTTGGGTTAGTAATAAATCTGCAGTGTTATCCCTTCAGTTCTCTGTTATGTCTCCAACGTGAGGGCTTCATCTGTGATCATATCATGGTTGACAGTGATTATGTTTCACAAGATGTGGTGAATCGAGTCGCTGTCAACCAGCTCTGTATTCCTGAGAAAATACAGCTGCCTCAGCCAATGTATCCAGTATTTAATACTTCACTCTTAGCTTATATGTTGTTAGTCTGTATCTGCCCATTTCCTCTACTCACAACAATAGAGCTCAAAGGGACCAAGTCACCCTCAACTAGTCTCCTGGATTGCCATATCCCCAGCTGATAGCAGCATTGTTTGACACTCTCTGCCTTGTAATGGAAACAGTGCAACAGCCATATGCTTAAATAGGTATTTCAGTCTCCTTTTAGACATATTTGACAGACACCTCCAAAAATGTTGCTGCAATCCTCACACAATGGTGTGAATCCTGTTTCTTTCCCTCCTTCAAACAATTCCTGTGTCACCCTCAAAAGTGCTCTCAACTCCCTGAAATGGGACAGTCAACATTCTTCCCAATCCCATTATCACCAAAACCAGAGGTGCAGGATTAATCACAGTACAACTCTCCAAGAAAGCAACCATCACAAAAAATTAGTATTAATCCATGAATCCTCCCTATTTCCTTTGTTCTCACCCCAATTTCCATATCATAATCCCAATTTCAACCTCAATCTAAGTATATAGAAAAAGAAGTTGGGAATACCCATCACCATAGTATCTGAGTGTCCTTACATATATTTGTTTTAATAGGTAATGGACTCCATGCAACAGGAATTGACTCTGGTCAATTTCCTAAACATGTAGACTCTTACTTGCATTGCCTGACTCCAGACTTTGCAGACTGCGAAGAGCTACGAAAGGATCTCTTAAAACTGGGTGACTGGGCAACAAAATGGCAAATGAAATTCAATGTTGATAAATGCAAAGTAATGCACATTGGAAAACATAATCCCAACTATACATATAAAATTTTGGGGTCTAAATTAGCTGTTACCACTCAAGACAGACATCTTAGAGGAATTGTAGATAGTTCTCTGAAAACATCCACTCAATGTGCAGCAGCAGTCAAAAAAGCAAACAGAATGTTGGGCATCAACAAGAAAGGGATAGATAATAATACAGAAAATATCATATTGCCTCTATATAAATCCATGGTACGCCTATATCTTGAATACTGCGTGCAGATCTGGTCGCCCCATCTCAAAAAAGATATATAAGAACTGGAAAAGATTCAGAAAAGGTCAACAAAAATGATTAAGGGTATGGAACGGCTGCCATATGAGGAGAAATTAATAAGACTGGGACTTTTCAGCTTGAAAGAGAGACAACTAAGGGGGGGTATGATAGAGGTCGATAAAATCATGACTGGTGTGGAGAAAGTAAATAAGGAAGTGTTATTTACTCCTTCTCATAACACAAGAACTAGGGACCACCAAAGGAAATTAATTTGCAGGAGGTTTAAAACAAACAAAAGGAAGTATTTTTTCACACAGTGCACAGTCAACCTGTGGAACTCCTTGCCAGAGAATTTTGTGAATGCCAAGACTATAACAGGGTGCAAAAAGGAACTAGATAAATTCATGGAGGATAGGTCCATCCATGTCTATTAGCCAGGATGGGCAGGGATGGTGTCCCTAGACTCTATTTGCCAGAAGCTGGGAATGGGCAACAAGGGATGGATCACTTGATGATTACCTGTTCTGTTCATTCCCCCGGGCACCTGGCATTGGCCACTATCGGAAGACAGGATACTTGGCTAGATGGACCTTTGGTCTGACCCAGTATGGCTGTTCTTATGTACTTAAATTGAGCTAGAGAATCCTGTCATCCTTCAGGAAAATACCTCCATGTAGAGGTGAGGGTTGCCATGTGACCTATACATGGCAAGACTCTGATTCAACCTGATTTCCTGGCAGAAACAAACTCCAAAGCTCATCCACTGATGATGTCATGATCTCCCCACCAACAGCATGTGCACCTAAATCCACTGAAGTATTCATAATGAATGCCACTAGTGTCCTGGGAGTTGGAGAAAAAAGTGGTCACTTAGAGCCAGATCCAAACCCACTGGGGGCTGTATAGGTGAAGACCAGGACCTTGAATTGGACCCAGACCTAGACAGACAACCAGTGGAAAACACAGTTATGATATGTCCTCACCAGACCATCCTGTGCTGCAACATGTTGTATGAGAAGTATCCTTGAGGAGACCTTCATATGTCGTCTTTGATACAGCATATTTCAATGGATTGTCCTGGAGGTGCTGGTAGGAATGAGGCACTATAATTTGGTGATCATTTGATGGAAAAGACTCCAACGTTTTGACCAGTCATCCTGTAGACATGAAAAAAATAAATTTGCCAATTGCTACATCTAGAAGTTCAGTAGCAGTACTTGGAGGCTGTGGCATCACTTTGACAGCTCGGTGAACCAGATGATCTCAGCTGAGGGAGTGGTCACAGACCATTTCTTTAGAGTTTCCCTGTCAATTAGCAGAACCTGTTTTTCCCAGAATGAGCCTTTCACCTGCTGCAGTTATATATCTCTATTTCACCCAGTTACAGGAGTGTCAGGGAAATTTATCCTTGTCAAGTGTACAAAGAGTCATCTTATTCTTCAGTGTCATCCAATCCCTACTTCCAAATAAAAAAAGACGATGATGACTATTAGTAATAATATTACCTAATAGAAGAGCAGGTCCAATATTTGTAGGTGTAGTACGTCCCAGCAGTTAATGGAACTTTGAGTGTTGGACAGAGGCTAAGCACACAACCCGTATTGTATGGGTTATTTAAATGAGGCCTCTTAATGGTGAAAAGATTTTAGAAATTAAACTTTCATGCCACTTGCAGACAGTAGACCATAAATTAATAAAGTGCAACTTGAAAAAGGCCTTCAGAATGAATTTGTTTTTGATCTCACAGCCTGAAGGCACATATGTTCCATCATGAATTAGAGATCTCATTTGATACACCATTTCCTTTTGAGGTAAACGTGTTAATAAATCACTGAAGTTTCAAATGAGCTCCTATTTTTAGAACTTTAAGGTTTCCAAAGTAATTTTCATGCTGTATGTCACTGACTGTGGATATAAAATAGCTGAAATTAGATGTTATGAAATCAGTAATTCAAATTGTATTCTACAAATAATAAGTGAATATGTTTTAATTATAAATAAGCCCTTTTAATTTGGTTACTGTCACGCTTCTCTTGTGAAAGTTAATTTTATCGGGGGTCTGATCCAAATTCCATCAAAGTAAATGGAAATCAGGGCCTAGATGTTGTGGTATATTTAAAAGTTCTTATCTAAGTATGCATAATTTAAAAATTAATTAGGTTGTCACCATTTGACACATCGTTTGGTGGACTATGTACAATGAGTTAGGTTTGCATGATAAATCCTAGTGGACAACTGTGGACATAACTCCCACACCATTACTATTTGCACTGGTTTAATTTCAATTTTAGTTTCTAATAGTGATTATACAGTATATTTTACTACAGAATTTACTTTTAATTAAAATCAAACTATATAATATATAGACCTAAGGGCACCTAGTTTGGAGAAGTTGCTGGTGAGGAGGTCATGACAATACAAGTCCCTTAGGATCATTGGGAACTGCTGGTGGGAACTGCTAGTACACAGCACCTCTTGGGAGAAGGCCAATAATTCCATTGTGATATTACTTCCTATAGGGTCACTATACTTTTCACTATAAAATTGTACATTTTACCTTGATAAGTTGCCTCAGCTCCTGCCCTCTACAATTCATACTCTGCCACATTTCTTATAAAGTGACTAGCATTCAGCTGGGAGGAATGAACTAATTCAGTCAAAATTTTCTACAGCTGATACTTTATAAGCCCCATGTGACTCAGCATAGCCTTAGAATTCAGTAACACCCCTGGGTGGAAAAATGAATGGCTTGCAATCTATCCCAATGGGCTCATTCTGCTAGCTATTAGGCTATGATAAATGCTGAGGAATTCCTTTGAAATATTTTGCAACATCCATTGCCCCCCACCCCCCCTGCTTATTAAGGCTCTTTAACACAAAAGCACTGGCTTACTTTTATATACCTTTATTAATATAGCATAAAGGAGTCATTCACTCAGGCATGAAAAGATCCAGAAAGACAGGGTGCAACATAATGCCACCATTAGCATCTTGAGTAACATACCAATGCTCACAACTGCGTCTTCGCTATCTTCATTTTAATTCATGCCATAGAATACCATCCTGTGCTGTAAAAACAACTCAGAACATGATGTGATTAACCTTAGGGTCCCCCAGACCCTCATCTCAAAGCCCACTCGTACATGGCCTGTGCTTTCTATTCATGTTCAACCATCTGATTTCCATATCAGTCTACTCGCCCTCACAAGCTGCTATTAGCATAACAGAGCTTTAGCATGACATTGATTGAAGCCAGTGCTTGCTGAATGCAGTATCAAAGCATAATTTGCCAGAAATCAAATCTAATTTATTGTGTACCATATTAAAATTTCTCAAAACACTGTTTCAAGAAAACTGTCCTAGGCCTCTAATCTTAATTGTTCTTCTTTATATTCTTGTCTAGTTATCTGGAATTCAGGCAATATGCTTTGTTTTAGAGCCATTGTCTTTGGCTTGCGAATGTCAATTAAACAAGAGTTTCTCCGCTCTGTTTACTCCAACCCCATTAATGTTACAGCTGAAATAATGAAGGGTATTTGGTTGATGGGCAAAACACTTGATTTATTACATCACAACAGGTTCTTTTGACAGGTTTTTCTAATGTGCTGAGGTTTTAGGCAAATGCAACTATGTGTTATAGCAGTGCCTGCGAGGGCTGAAATGAGTTTATCTAATTAACATTTGTTTTAAGGCTTTATAACTTATGGTCCAATGGCCAGGGCACTGAAGGGGAAGCTGAGAGACCAAGTTTCCGTTCCCAGCTCTGCCACTGACCTGTTGACTGTTGTGTGCCTCAGTTGTCTAATCTGTAAAATGAGGATAACGGTGACTACCCATCTTTGGAAGCTGCTTCTATGTCTGTGGTTGACAAGGAACCCCCATTCCAATAACTACAAAAAAGCCCTAGAGTCATCTGAAAGAGGACCAGGTTGAACCAGTCCCTGCTTTAGGGCACATCCAGCACTCTGTAAAAATAGTAGTGCTACCACTTTGGTGCCCGGAAGGTGACATTCCACCAGAATTCCTCCTGTTGTAAGTGCTAAATGTTACGATCAAGTCTCAGTTATGGTTGGGCAGCCTGGCTGTGATAGGTGAATCTATTCTAGTATTGTGAAATCATGATTTTCATCCTGTGAACACCATTACAATCAGAAGTTCCCTATTGACAGAGCTGCATTTCCATATTGGAGTGCATTGGCAGAAATTGGGGCACTCTTTGATTTCCCTATAAAAAGTTTCAGTACATCCTGTAGAGAGGTTATCCTGTACAGGGACATCGGAAAAGTAGGGTGTAATCATTTTAGATGCTTTTCTTATGCTTTTCCTAAAAGTATAGTATAACATAGATCAGCTAAAAGTTGGCTGGAGGGGATGGTTTTGTACTCTAGTGACGAGTACCAGATCAAGGCATAGATACTTGTAGGCCAACTCCTGATTACTCCTGATTAATCATGTGATTACCTCAAAACCTCATCATTTATTTATTGATATTTTAAAAGTATGTTTCTAGCCCTCATAGCTGCAAAGAAAAGCTTAGACACATGAGCATAATCAGTGCAACAGTGTCTGCCTGAGTTTGCAGAAAGCCTGAAATGCTTACTGTGAGGGTGTGAGCTGCCCTATTTATCTCAATGCATGATATGCTGCGGTAGAGAGCCTTTTCAGCACTACTCTGAGAGAGGACTCTGTGTATGGCTCAAGAAGAATAGTACAGAAGGCCCAGTCCTCCCTCTCAAGCAGGTACCCCAGGGGCTGGGGTGTAAGTACTAATCCCCATCTCCCCCAGGGAGCACCCCTGCCACACATTGACGAAGACAAGCCCTCTGCTTCTTTCAAGGGTTGGGGGACTTCTTCTGATGCTCCTGGAGATGAAAGACCACAATGTTGTTGCTACTGCCTCTGTGAGAGAGGAGGGGGATCCAGGTGGAGGGAGGTGGGAGCGGAGGTGGAGTCATGGAGTGATTTTTGTGTTATATCGTTCCTTGTGCCCTGGATTGCCTTAATTCAGCCCTGCTAATCATCGGCCTTGAAATATCCACTGCAACCAAATCCCAGCTAGGTGTATCACTCCTCTCCCTTTAAATATAGCAGATGGATTTACCTATAGTGTGCTGTGTGTGAGGGTGTTTCAGATGAACCTGGAAAAACCTACCTGCTGTGTGTAGACATTATAGCACTTTTTGTAGGAGCCAAGGGTATGCTTTCCATGGCTATTCATCAGGTTGCTGCTCTTGGACCCTGGAAACAGTTGCATGAATGTGCATTGGGTCGAGAGAAGTATGGTGGGGAGGAAATCATGCTGCAGCTAAAGGCTCGAGGAGGCTGTAGGCTGAGTTGAGAGTCTAGGGGCTGTACATCAAAGCAGTACCATCATTGTCAATACAGAGGCCACTCAGAGATGACTGATGGAAGTTGAGGGAAATTCCAAGGCACAACTTCAATCCCTCCCTCCCCACCCCTTTCAGATAGCTCACAACGTGCTGGGCACTAGCAGGATGCACGAACTGCACTCCTCAATGGGAGCTGGAAAATTCACACTCAGGAGTATGAGAGGGATGAAGAGGCTCCTTGTGCTACTCTGCATCCTGCACATAAACAGAGCAGCTGGCAATATTTGAAGTGTGTTCTAAAGGATACTTTGGGAGAGACCCTTTGAAAATGTAAAATACTGTGAGTCCAATCATAAAACGCCTAAGGGACACCAGTTATTTTCAAAGTGGGGACATTTTGCATGCCATGCGTTTTAAGTGTGTCACTTCCTTTATTGCCCCATGCTTATCATTCCTAAATTCAGCTGCCTTGTTTCCACCCTCCTCCTCCATTCTATCTTCATCACCTCCCATCTCCACATCATCATTTCTCTTTCACTCATTTCCCCTCCACTCCTCTCACCAGCCCTTCCTCCTCTTCCTATGCTCCCCTTCCCCCTGGTCAATTCACACTATGTTGCTCCATTCTCCGTTGCCTTCAATTGCTCACCTCTGGCAACATTTCCCCTGGTCTTGGTCTTCCATGTATCTCCTCCCTTACCACCAACTGTAGCCCTCTCTGACAACTCTCTGGCATCACAATCTTCCCCATGTCCCTTCTTTCCCCATTTTATCTCCCCTCTCCTCTTTCTGTTCTGTCTGGGATGCCTGCTCCTTCTGAACATAGATCACTGCCATCGACAAACTTTTAGCTCCTGCTGCCTTCATCTCCTTGCACTCATTGAAACCTGGACAATATCTCACTCTGTCACTCTCCTTCATAGATACTTCTCCTTCCCACACACATTCTGCTCCCACTCATCCCTAAAGGACCATAGGGGAGGCATTGGACTTTTCCTCTCCTGCCTCTGTCACTTCCTCTGTCATCCCTCCCTTCCCATTCATTTTTAAAAGTGTGATGAGATGGACTGAAAAGGATGTTGAGGACATGCCAGTGCTATATCCTGGTGCTCACCACAGCAAAGCACAGTTGTCTCTAGATGTAAGGCACAACAGTGAGCTCTCTAAAGTGCAGATGGTATGGAAGTATCAGTATTGGTCCAGGGGAGGCTTGAGGACAAGGTTGGAACATAACTAGCTCCTGCACCATAAAGGGCCCGATTGTTGCCCCTCAGGTTTTATTGACATCAGAGCTTAAACAAATATGTGTGATTGTAATCCTTTCCTTCTTACAGCTGATGGAGGTCATACATGGAGATGCTTTCTTTTCTGTCTCTCTCTCTCTTTTTTTCTTTTTTTTTTTTTGGTATTTACTAATTGTGTATATACTAATTAATGAATGTCCTCTGGCATGAAAATGCATTTACATAATGCTATCTTTTCCCTTTGATATTATTCATCCATTCTTTGAGAAATCTCCCTCAATTTTACATCATGTTTTTTCTTACATTGTAGCTCCCCCGCAGTTTGTGATAAGACCACGAGACCAGATTGTAGCCCAGGGTCGAACAGTGACCTTTCCCTGTGAAACTAAAGGAAATCCCCAGCCTGCTGTTTTCTGGCAAAAGGAAGGCAGCCAGGTGAGTCTAAACCCTTCATCTGAACGCTTACCTCTTTTTTGAAATTGCACATTGTTCAATATTTTTAAGTCACTTAATTAACTTACTGTCTTTCACATGCTCTATGCGCCTTATAAAGAGATCTTGTCTGCTTCATTACACTCCATAAATATCCTTTAATAATGTTGTTGTTGTTGCACGTTTATATTGTGAAGCGCCTAGAGGCCAACCAGGGTGGGTCCCATTGTTCTAAGTGTTGTACAGACATACAGAAAATCCCAGTCTGTATCCCTAAAAAGTTTTCAGTCTGAAACACAAGACAACAGGTGGATAGGATAAATATGGTATGGAGTGAAGGAGACAGGGTAACAAAAATAAGAGGATGTACACAATTCTTATCCAATCAGGGGCAGTAATTACAACAGGACACCTGTGTTGTCATAATCAGGTAGTTATAGATCTGACTGCCTGATTTGCACTGACATGTGCCACAGTGCATGCAAATGCAGGTTTTGAGCATGCAGCTGTTTGCCTCCATAAAACTGGCATGCACAATTTCTGAGGCTCATTTTGGAAAAATTTCCCCTGGGTATTTAGTGTCATTTTAATGACTGAGTTTCTGACACACCTTGGGCCAATACTGAGTTCCTTAGCTTTAGATTTGAATGTGATGCTGTCACAGATAAATCTTTGTGTAATTTTTCAATGTTGTTGCTTTGCCAAGACTAGTTATTTCAGAAGACAGGCTGTCTCACTGTCTGGATGGTTTTCCTTATGGTGGATAAAGTTTTGATGTTGCAAACCATGGCCCAGATTCTCTCCTGCACATGCGCGCTGCTAAGGGCAGGAGATGAGAGCATCAGGGAGCTTATTATTGTTACATCCATGTGAGATACATTGGACTGGTGGAATTCTCTGCTGCCCATTTGTGGATAGTTGCTTGTCCTTTGTGGGACCTGAACTGTACAAATGGCCTAGATCTAAATAGAGACTGTAGCCCCGGATGTTAATAGAATTTTTCTCCCGGAGCCAACTGCATATATTTTCATATGTAACCCTTCTGACAGGTGGTTAATGGCAGTTAGAAGGGTCAGATTCAGTATGTCGAGAGTCGTCTTGGAGAATATTAAAATTGACTTTATCCCCCACCTTGAATTCTTGGGAAAATAAATAAATCCTCTTTCAGTAGCCCTAAGCAGGCAGAACTTCATCTCCACCACCACCCCCAAGCACTCAGGTTATGTCTACACTTATGGCAGCATGTACAGTACATACACTGCACTCCCACCTAGCACAGGCATAAATAGCAGCGTAGATGGCAAGGCATGGCTTAGGCAAGTAAAGACAGGCCAGAACCCTACGGTATGTACCCTGCGCAGTTCTCTTCACACCCAAGCAGTGCCTCCCCTATCTACACTGTCCTGCTGCCTACCCAAATCCCTCCCACCAGTCTCAGTGAATTCCCAGTAGCCTTTGGCAAGAGTTCTCTGATCATATCACTCATATGATATGATATCACTCACTCTGATCATATCATATCAACAAAACTCACTCTTGGTTTGGGTCACTGAATATTAGTAGCCCAGCGTTCTCTGCAGATCTGTTTCTGGGCCTGTTGAAGCTGCTTGTCTACTCACACCGTGAGCTGCCACCACCTCAGGTCTCTGCTGAGGAGTCTGCTCTGCATCATCTAATTGTGCCTTTATAACAAGAATGCGAGTTAAGAATGGAGAAAGTCTGCATCCTGTATAAAAGCTCATCTTCTTATGTTAGAATGTGGGCTGGTATGGCTGTCCGTGAAGGTATCCATAGACATCTTTATTACTGCACATATTCTTTGAGGCCCAAGTCGTGCAATCGGAAGATCTACATGAGTGGAGCCTCGGATCTGTGCAAAGGTGCACCCACACGGAGCCACAAGGAAATTAGTGGAGCGCTGCACGGAGTACAGCGGTCCAATTACAGGATCAAGACCAGAGTCAATATCCTGTGTTCTCTGGGTTGTGCAGCTACAGGAGTACATGCTTGTGCAATTGTTAAGTTGTTTACGTTGATTCTTCACTCCATTTTATTCATCTGATTATGCAACGTGTAAGGAGGTTCCAATCCAACCATCAAATATGTGGTTCTGATTCTTGCAAAGTGCAGTATTGTGGGCCACACTAAGAAGCAAATTGTTCCAGGAGGAAAATATAATAGCATTTTGAAATTAAACAAGGAAGTGCTGATGTGCTAGCAAACATTTCAAAAACCCTTCTTGTAGAGGGTTTTAATAACATGGTAATGTTTATGTAAAGTGGGCTTATAGTGTCACGCTTGAATCTAATAAAGTGGACATCCATCATGTTGTAATAAAGAGAAGAGCTTCTAATTAAAGTAGGGCATCATTTGCAGGATTAAAGTCATTTAGTGTAATTGAAAAGTGTTAATACTCTATTTTATCCTCTTCCATTGGTATCACTTCAAGGGTAAAAACATTTTAAGGTGAAAATGTGTCTTCTGTCTTTAATTGAATGTTATTACCTACTGATTGTACCATGTTGAAGCTGTTTAATTACAAACCTGGAAAATTAATTACAATATTGAGAACCAGATCCCACAGGGTTAGAATGTTCTTTTTTGGCAAATAAAGGCAACATAAAAATTGATATCTTCATATTTATAATCAAACCTTGAAACATAGCTCAATGTGATTCATTATACCCACATGTTGTTCTTAACTGAGCAACAATGAAGCCACACAGGTTAACCAGATTAATATTACCATCCTAATATAAACTTTCCAGGCTTAAGTAAGGCATTGTTCCATTAAATAGCAGAGTCTCCACTTACTGTATTTTATCATCGAAATGAAGAGTACAATACTTTGGCCACACCTAAGGTTAACATGCTGAGCATGGGACCACAGTATCTCTGAGTGTTTACTCCTTGTCATTTGGCCTTGCAGTGCTTTCTTTGCCTCCAAGGGAATGTCTACACTGCATTTAAAATCCTGCATCTGGCCCATGCCAGCTGACTCAGACTCCCATGGCTCAGGCTAAGGAGCTGTTTAATTGTGGTGTAGTCGTTCAGGTTTGGCCTGCAGCCCAAGATCTGGGACTCTTCCACCTTGCAGGTTCCTAGAGCCTGGGCTCCAGCCCAAGCCAGGATGTGTACGCTGCAATTAAAGGACCTCTTAACCTGGGCCTGAGTCAGCTGGGTACAGACGGGCCAGGCACAGGGTTTTAATTGCAGTGTAGACATACCCTTCTTCAAGAAACTATATTCCTTGCAATGCTGCTGTTAGTGTTTATTGTAATATTGTGTAGAGCTAGTCAAGCTAGCCCATTCCAGGGAATTCTTTATCCTGGACCTGTTCCTCCATCCTGTTTCACTAAGCACAGCCAGCTGGAAGGGCGGGGAACAGTTCCTTCTGGAACTATCCTTGTGCCAACTTGTGCATCAGCAGCTGGTCCTTTGTACTTGGTAGCCTTTCCCCCCAACGCTTGGCAGCAGCACTCCAATGAAATGCAGCAGCTTAAGGCAATGAATTTACTCTTACTAGTCACTAGTTCCTAAACGCTTTGGGCAAAATTAATCCCTGGTGTAACTCCATTACAATCAATGGACATAAAGCCATTGAAGTCAGTGGAGTTATGCCAGGGCTGATTGTGGCACAGCATGTCACCATTACGCCTGAATGAGCAAATAGTTTAATTGAATCCACTTACTTTATTTTAAATTATTTTAAATTTACTCTCTGGTCAATTTACGGCCATTTATAATCCATGGGGTCTGACCCTGAAGGGGGCTGAGCCTCATCAATTCCCACTGAAGTGTAGAATTCACTGGGGCCTGAGGCCCCTCAGGATCTGGCCCATGCTGAAGAATCAAAGAAGGATGGCCACATAATCAGAAATTAATGTTTTGAATGCAACAGTGAACATGATTATAAACCCCAATTTGTACTTAGTAGGGATTAGGGGCCTGATCCTGCACTGCCTTTACCTTGTGTTCCCATCTACAAATCCGCAGGTGGGTGATGAGTGGCTGCAAAACTGTACCACATCAAAATTCTCACTTTTCTCACACAAGTGGGCTTTTATGCTCATTCTTCATTCAGCGCTTGCCTACACTACAGATCCTTGACCAGTATAGCTTTTCCACTAGAGCCCCTAATGTAGACACAGCATAAAGCGGCAGAAAGTGTTCTCCTGGCATTGTTACACCACCTCCCTGAATGACATTAGCTAAGCCGACAGAAGCACTTTTCTGTTGACACAGTTGCATCTACACTGCCAGCAAAGCCATGTCAGGTAGGAGGTGCAATTTTTTCCAAAACTACTCAGCATTAGCCTAACTTTGCTCCTATGGAAGTCAATGGTAAAACTCCCATTGGCTCCATTTGGAACAGTTTCAGTCAACACTCAATGATTTTAAAAATCCCATCCTGCATATTTAGACATTCTGCTTTGTACCAGTAGGCAAACTTTGAAATCTTAACTGAACTTTTTCAAACTCCCATTATTAGAAAGCCAAACAAAACTATCTTACCCTAAAATAGGACTTCTCAAACTATGGAGCAGGCCAACCAAAGGAAGCATGGAATGTGTCAAGGGGAGGTACGAGCTCTGGCTATCAGTCCCAGGTGGCTGGGGCTTGTGCAAAAGGGTCATGCACATCCAGGAGGTGGGGAGATAGGATTCGGGGGACAGCCGGAGCCCCACCGCCCCAGGGGTGATAGCTGGACCACGAGCATTGGCTGGCTCGGGCTCTCCTTCCCCCTGCACATCCCTCACCTGGTAGCAGCGGGACTCCAGCTATCAGCGCCGGGGTGGCAGCAGCAACACAGAAGTAAGGGTGGCAATGGGGTGCTAAGTCTTCTGTGAGAAGTGATATTGAAAAATCGTATTGCCACCCTCACTTCTGAGCTGCTGCCGGCACAGCACTACCTATACAGCTGAGTGCCCAGCCAGCAGCCGCTGGTTTCTGCTCTCCCTTCAGAGCCTGGCTGCAGTATATATACTTGTGAGGGGCAGGGGGAGAACATGAACAACTATAGACACAAAGAAGGGGCACACAATCATATAAGTATGAGACCCACTGTCCTAGAGTAATGATCAGTAGCTTACGCTAGTGTCTTTGCAGTGTTTGGGTATGTCACTGGTGTTAACAATTGTAATATTTTTATAGGGATTGGTTCAGTGCTCGTTTTATTTAAACTGGTTCATAAATCCATAAATCATGGTTCCATAACTCTTATGGAATTAGTTAATTCAGACAGTTTTCCTCCTTTAAGTACCAACATCTCATCATAACTCCTAAACCCTCTCCCTTACTCCCCTTTTGCATCCTCCCTGCCACTAACTTGCCTTTCCCCGAGTGCTGTCTCTCACTCTTCTCAACCCTTCTTTCCTCGCATCAAAGCCACTGTCAAATGTTATCACTTTTCCCTCTAAAATTTGCCCCCAGCTGCTAAAGCCCTTGCTCCTGCCTTGATTATCTTTTTGCACTGATTACTGAATCTCCTCCATTCTATTTTCCCCAGTTCTCATCTCTCCCCCTCCAGTCCATTAAAAGGGTATCAGCTAAAATAACCCACCCCCAATCTAAATGTGCCACCCCCTCCTCAAAACTATCATCTCCTTGCCAATTTTCACATCAAATTTATACTCGTCCTCACCTTCAAGGTTCCACACTGTCTGCCTCTTGTCTACGTCTCAGTTTTAATTTCCCTCTACTCCTCCTTTCACCTCCCATGCTCTGCCAACCCCTCTTTCTTTATGATCCATTTGTATCCTCCTGCCACTTCTGCTTCAATGCCTTGTTCATGCTTCCCCCTTTGCCAGGAACAGTACTCATTGCCAAACAATCTCACTCTGCTCTTTCAGATCACTACTCATAATTCATTCCTTTTAGGTAGCTTTCTAATGTGCACTCTAGTGTTAGATCCTCCTGATGTAACACCCAGCTATGTATGTTGTTAAAATAAAGTTCAGAGTTATCAAGGTACATGTGAAACAAATTCAGAACTAATGAGATACATATGAAACAAACAAATCACCCGCATGTATTTGCTGAAATCTTCCTCCACACCTCAACCGCTACCGGCAACACAATTGTCTGTCATCATTTCTCAGTGGTGCTGTGTCTAATTTAAACTGCAAGCTTCTCCATGCAGGGAACATTGGCTTATTATGTGTCTGTAGAGCTCTATGCACACCTATGATACTATATAAATAGTTGTGTTTTTTTATTTGTGTTTATACATAATCCTTGTAAAGAAAATTACTGTGCCCTCGACTGAGGGAAAAGCAATGTTCTTGTATTTTGCACTGATGTGGCTTGAATTGTCTCTACAGAATCTACTCTTTCCAAACCAGCCTCTCCAACCCAACAGTAGGTATTCCGTATCACCAACAGGCGACCTCACTATTACCAACATTCAACGATCTGATGCAGGCTACTACATCTGTCAGGCGCTGACAGTTGCTGGGAGCATTTTAGCAAAGGCTCAACTGGAAGTTACTGATGGTGAGAAATCAGGATTTCTGTTGGGGGTTTTTTTGTTTGTTTGTTTGTTTTAACCAATAGCACTGAAGAATTAAAATATAATTTGTAAATATAGACATGTCAGATCATGTAATTCATATCGGCAAACATATAGGCTTCTACTAATTATGAATAATGCAAAAAGGACCTCGGTGCAGAGTCTTCTACATGAACACAAAAACATGGAATACAAGTTTGCATATTATATGAAATTTTGTACCTCTTTAAAACAATCAGTGAAAAGGGAGGACTACACCAGCTCAGAATATAATTTGTTTTAAAGGACACTGTTCAATATAGTGGAACTGAAATCTAAAATGCCCGTATTCTAATCCAGAATGCGCAATGGATGGTTTTGTGGTAAAGCACTGAATAGCACCTCAGGAAAACTCAGTTCAATTCCCAGCTCCACAGCAGACTTCTTGTGTTACCTTAGGGAAGTCACTTTGGGACGTGTCGTCATCTCATGAAAACTGGAATAACTCCATTTAAATCTATGGAGCTGTGTCTGTGCACATCAACTGAGGACCCTGGCCCTTAGTCTCTCTGTGTCTCAAATCCCCATTTGTAAAGCGGGGCCCGTAATACTTCCTTACCCTCACAGGAGTGTTTTAAGGATAATTAATGTTTCTGATGCGCTCAGATACGGCAATGATGGGAATCAGACAGATTGACAAATACTACAACACAGTGTGATTTGTCACTAGTCATTTCAACATTTTCTTTTAGGAAAATACCTTAAATGCATTCTTTACTACATATATCTCCTTTCATTTGCACCCATGAATCCTGTTAACATCAGTATGAGTTCTGTTCATGGATCTAGGGCAGAATAGTGCCTTTATATTACTAAAGAAAATGGAGCTGAAATTCCTATTTGCCTAGCAGGTCATCTCATTCCCAGGCCTTATTATTCCCTATTGTAACTGACTCATTAAATATCTCCTGACAGACTTCGACGAATTTTTGCCCTTAAAACTGTTGTTACATGCACAGATCCACTATTACAGCTCCCTCAGAGACCTGCCTACATCATGAAAGTTTGAAAAGATGTCTAATTCTGAATAATCTGGCTTTTCACAAAAGCATATTCATCGCAAGTGACAGGTAGAGAGGTTCAGAAACACGCTATAGAGATTTGAGCATGAATTTGATGCCTTTTTTTCCCTGTTGTTTTCCAAAAGCTGTCTGTATTTTTATGACAAGGAAAGATAATTTCTTCCTTATCCTTACATCTTTACAAGCATGCACTGCATTTCCTTAAAGTAGTTTCTAGGAGATTAAAGCCTAACCTTTGCTCTGTGACCTCCTTAAGTCTTCCCTTTCTCTTACTCTCTATGACAAAATGATGCATTTTCATACAATTCAAATTTACATGTAGATTAAAAGGTCATTTAAAATTAATGGAAAGGCAGTATTTTTTAATATCTGTCCACGGCGCTGTCTGATTCAATGCCATGGCTGTGATTGGAATAAATAGAACATACAAACACTGGCTGATAGGACATTGAGCTGTTAATGGTTGCACCTGCTGTTGTTGCAGAGATTTACTGCAACAGGGGCCGAAAGGAGCAAGTCAGGTTCAAGGATATCAGTGATGAGAAATTCTTCCTTTAGACTGACAAGGCCTTTGGTCCTTCTTAATCTTTATTTATTTCTCTGTATGAAAAAAGAAATCATAACTGACCTCTTCTGCATCTGCATCAGCTTATGCAGCCAGTCAACAGAAAAAGCTCATTAAGGTGTCCATGGCAAAAAGCAAACTCAGGTTGAACTAATTACATTCAAAGGTACTTAGCAGTCTACATTCCTTAAGAAAGCATTCAATGGTGCCTGTGTGACTAAAGGAATGAAAAACCTGCATTCTTCAAATATCTCCCAGAACCTGAAAGTCAGGACACTCACTGTAATATACTACAAGATTATTTTATAGAAATATGAATTCATTATGGTATTGAGGGGTGGATGAAGGTCATGAGGAATGTACAAAAAGAGTATTTTGCAATTGTGATTGTATAAATAAAGGTACCACTGTGTCATAGATAATTTTTGACATTGCCTTTTATTAGGGAATTAAGCATAAATATCTAAATATTCTTTCTCAGCTCATGCTGAGTATAGGTTATAGAAGTTAATGTTTTTTATCAGTAGAGAAATTTAATTTCGGGGTTTAAAAATATATTAAAATATAAACATTTCAAATATTAGCCATATATTAAAGCATTAGCTTTCCAGTTTTTGGCTGGTGATTTCAGTTTTACTTCATAGCCCAGAATTTTTCTGTTTGGTTAATGATTTAATAATAGTGGCAAGGAATCATTTTCATTTTGAACACATTTTTGTTTGATCCCAGAGTAATTTGGATTCAATTGAAATTCCAATACAGAATGAAAACATATGTCATGTGCAGAAAAACAAGTGCTTAATTATACCATATATAGCAGTGTTTCAATTGTTACATTTTTGCACTTAGACGTCTTCACTGGAAATATTTTTAACTCAAGTGTTCCTATGAGAAAAGATTACTTGCTGTGATGAAATGTGCTGAGTTGAGTGATAATTTTGCTGATTATGGACTGTGCTAAGAGCCTTCAATATATTTGAAATTCAAATCTTGTACTGTCTTGAAAGATCGTCACATAAATCCAGTGTCTAACTCACATCTGGAAAAGTAACATCATTTTTTAAAAAATGAGACAGTCTCTGCAATCTTTCAAAAGCAAAGGTAAGCATGCAGCTCACAGTCTTATAACAGCAGGTCATGCAAATAAACAAAGAGCTTCCATTTACCTGTGTCTCTGTGTGATATAGACAGAATAATTCACAATTAGTCATTTATTCCATAAATTTAGTCTCTTTTTTGTGCACAGAATATTCAGAAGTAAATCTCAATTTCCTCTAATCAATTAATTATTCATATTTATTGATTGATCTTTTTGGCCACTGTGCATGTTTTTTAACTCTATGGATTAGTCACAAATAGTTCTCTGTGAGTATCCAGCTCTCTCTACTTGAAATTCAAGTTGTATTGCTTAGTTGTGACTGGTCAGATAAGGCATATGATATTGTTTCCATCACTAGATTACATGCATATGTGAATGTTTGTAGATACTAATTTTAAATTCCATTTCCATGAATGCGTGCACATATGACTTTGAAGTTCACTTTCTGTAAATATGCATTCCACTATAGCTCAATCGCACATGTTTGTAGAAAATGAAAACAAAAGGGTTTGTGCTTGGACAAAACAAATTCACCTAAAAATTAGAGCAACCATTCATTGACTTTTTACAGTATTTATCCATCTTTGAGATAGATAGACCCTCACACATATACAAACATCTCTCCAAAGCTCTGCTCAAGTGTCAGTTCCTGATTCACTGAAAAACCTATATCATAGGAATCTTGTTTATATATTTAAATAACTGACAAAAACAGGATAATTTCAAAACATTTTACAGAAGATTTACAAGTCATAGAAGTGAAGACAATACAGTTGTTCATAGATCACTGGAAATCCTAAGTGTTCATTTAACCTTTAGCCTTAGTGTCATGGAAACCTGTAGTAGTCTTTCACCCATAACACCCTTGAAAATGAAGATTCCTTCTGGCCAGGAGACTTTCAATTACTTTATTGATCAAACCCATTTAAAAGATTATGAGCTACTCATTTGGGCAGTAAAAAAACTAATTAGATGCCAAAGAGCAATATCTAAAAAACAATAGGCTTTTAAAATACCTATATTGCTACCCATAAAACAAGGCAATGAGTTGCTACAAATAACTAAAGATGTATAGTTCTCAACCTAAGCAATTATATGTTTTCATTCTTTCAATCTATACCTACTCACCTAGAAAACTGAAAACTCATGGCTCTGCATTAAATGCAAATGAAAACTTATGTGGCCTAGTTGTCACCTGAATATATTTTTGCTGTAGGTATAGTACTTAGATGGGCCATACACATGTTTCTATAATTACAGCATAAAATTGAGATTGAGTTTTTATTTCTTAAAATGACAGGGCATACTCTCTCTTCAACAGTTGTGTGTAACTGTGCTTAACCCTAATGAGATGTAAACATGTGCTCTGAGGTGAAAATACATCCCCATGTGTCTTTCTTGTGTCCTACTGGTTCCTGTGTTATAGCTGAATTCAGTGTATGGTATTTCAGAATTTCCAAGGCAGTTTTCATTTCCTGTGACAAATGTTCTAAATTAGCTTTCGATGCACATTTTAAATGTTCAGTTACAATAAATTTGTTGAAATCACAACCCAAGGTATTATTACAGCAAGTAGAGTCATCAGCCTTATTTCCCAGATTAAGAGAAGGTTTTAGGGTTGTTGCGATGTTACAGTTCCAAAAACAAACATTTTGAATAAAAAAACAAATGCTTACATCAGCCCTCCTCTTTCCTATATATTAAACAGTATACCGAAAGTACTTTGGAGCCTTGACAACGCTGTGACCTCATGTCTTGAACAGTTCAACACAATGCAAGCCCACATTTCTTTAAGACACACTTCAATTTATTGTGGTTTCATTCAGAGGCATGTATGGTATGCTAAGTACATTGGGCCAGATCCTCAGCTGGAGTAAACTGATGTAACTCAATTGGCATCAGTGGAGCTATGCAAACCTACACTAGCTCAGGAGCTAATCCTGTTTATCAGAATATTTTCATTCAGATGCCAAACATACTGCTCAGAGTTTTAAAGTTATAACAGTATGGAAGCTAAACATCTGAGAACTGTTTCTCAATTCTGTTAGATGGGTGTTATGATGGTATAACTCCATTGACATTAATGAAGAATCCAGCCCCTTGTTTATCTTACTCTCTCTCTCTCGATAAACAAGTCTTACAGAAACAACAAAGCTATGTTTTTATCCTTCACAGATGCCACAGGGAATAGGTTGAACATCAGAATTATTTATGAAAAAATTTTCTTGTAAGAAAAGTTAACATGATCATTTACCTCATCTTCACGATATCCCACTAGTAGCAGAATAAGGCTCAGATTCAGCGAGGCACTCACTTGTTAAGAACATTTTATGACTTATTTCAAGCATGCAAATGTAAAATATTAGGAGAATAATAACAGAGTTCATGGTTTCAAAAGGTGATGACTTGATTTGGTAGCTTGATTAAATCTGAACTGTTCCTCACTGAAGAGCATGATGCAATCAGGTAGATCAGTTAGGGAAAGATTTTGTGGTGTTCGATGTTATTTCCTAATGATGAACACTTGCACATTGAACATGAATGGGAAACATGATCAAATGCACATGTTTAACTAACAGTTATGGTTGGTTGACAACTGTCTTAGCTTTCATCAGCCTTTCTAAGGCCCTGATTCAGGAGACCATCTGTTTTCAGGAAAGTGTTTAACCATATGCTTAACTTTGACACCCATGAGATTGAAACACCTGTTTAAACTTAAGCATGTGCTCAAGGCTGCTGGAACAATTTGTATAGTGGGGGTGCTGAGAGCCATTGAATCAAAATGTAAACCCTGTATTACGATGGAAACCACTTTAAGCCAAGAGGTGCTGCCACCATAGGCGCCATCTTTCTGAGTTGCCAGGGTGTGCTCGACCCCCTGCTCCACCCCAGGCCCTGCCCTCACCCCGCCTCACCTCTGCTCTGCCCTGCCCCACCTCTGCCCGCCCTCACTCCACCCCCTCTCTCGAGCGCCCCCACCCTCACTCTGTGCCCAACCCCCCAGTGCCTCCTGCCCGCAGCCAAATAGATGATTGCGGCAGGTGGGAGGCACTGGGAGGGAGGGAGAGGAACTGATAGGGGGAGGTTGCCGGTGAGTGCTGAGCACCCACTAGTTCTTTCCATGGGTGTTCCAGCCCCGGAGCACCCATGCAGTCGACACCTATGGCTGCCACACCCCCAGCAGCTCTAGTTCCAGCACCTATGCATGTACTTTCCTGAACCAGGGTCTTAACTTTTAGCTAACCTTAAGTAATGCCTACAGTTCAATAAAAAAAACACCCACGGCTGGCCAGTGACTCGTGCTTGCAGGACTCAGGCTGCAGGGCTATAAAATAGCAGTGTAGATGTTTGGGCTCTGGAACCCTTCTCCCACGCTGTGTCCCAGAACTCAGGCTCGAGCCTGAATGTCTATGCTGCAATTTACATCTGCGTCAGATGGGGGTGTTTTATTTCAGTGTAGACATATCCTTACTCAAATAAGTGTGATAACCTTTCTGTGTTTGTTTATAGCAAACTCACATCTAGGTACCATTTCACTGTAACTAAGCACAACCCTTTTAAATATGCCAAGAAAACATCTCAGTTGTGGGTGCATGAATGCATAATGGGCATTGCAGAAATTAGCGTTTTCAACCTCCCTGGATATCATATACAATTTTCTTAAAATCTATATTCTGTTATGCCAGATACTAACTGTTAATCATGACAGATATTAACTGTTAAAAGGTAGAGAGGTTCAGTAATTGTTGTGTTGTCATTTAGTTTTGACAGATAGACCTCCACCCATCATTCTCCAAGGTCCAGCCAATCAGACGTTGGCAGTAGATGGGACAGCTTTGCTGAAGTGTAAGGCCACTGGCGACCCACTTCCTGTTATTAGCTGGTTAAAGGAAGGATTCACGTTCCTGGGCAGAGATCCTAGAACATCAATACAGGAGCAGGGGACTTTGCAGATTAAAAGTCTACGGGTGAGTACTAATATAAATGAATCTTTGTTCCGACTGGATCGTTACTGAGCTGGTGAGGAGCCCCCATCAAACAGTTAGACATCCTTATCTTCAAAGTTGACATGTGCCCCTCCATTTAGAATAATGTCTTTCACCAGCAAGCTTCACTGAGCAAAATTCTCTGCCAGAGAAATAAAAAAGGGGGATATGATTTAACATTGCTGTAGCCTTGTGGTTCCCAAACTTGTTCCACTGCTTGTGCAGGGAAAGCCCCTGGCGGGCCGGGCCAGTTTGTTTGTCTGCCGCAGCTGCAGATTCGGCTGATCGCGGCTCCCGGTGGCCGCAGTTCGCTGCTCCAGGACAGTGGGAGCTGCTGGAAGTGGTGCAGCGGCCAGTACATCCCTCAGCCTGCACCGCTTCCAGCAGCTCCCATTGGCCTGGAGCAGCGAACCGCAGCCACTGGGAGCCACGATTGGCCGAACCTGCAGATGCGGCAGGTAAACAAACCTGCCCAGCCCGGCAGGGGCTTTCCCTGCACAAGCGGTGGAGCAAGTTTGGGAACCACTGCTGTAGACGTTTCAGGTAATACATTAGGATTCAGACAAAATGCATTAGAACATAGTACCTAGCAGTAGGGGCTGGTCAAGCTTCACTCCATGCAGGAGATGGAAGGGGGACTGGTCACCATCTCCATCTCATTTGATCCTGAGGCTGGATGCCAATTCATTCAAAGTTGCAAGTTGGAGCAGCCTCATTTGTTCCAGCTGATAATTGTCTCCCAGGAGACTGCAGCCAGGCTTTGGCCACTCCCTCCCTTACCAAATCCATTGCACCAGGGCCTGGGAGAGGGAGGTACCCTGCAGCTGGCTATGCTGGTTCTGTCCTATGTGTGCTGGTGTTTCCCCAGCTGCTTGGTTAGGGCAGTATTGCATCCCTCTTTGGCATAAGGCATGGAACACTGTCTGGCCAGTGTTGTTTTGAGGTATCTGAAAATCAGATGCCCTGAATTTCAGGAGGGTGGAATTCAGATAGGGAGAAGAGACAAAATGAAAAGTTGTCAATGTGAAATTTGATCTGAAATGAAATTCTGGTCCCTTGATCGCCTGTGGTCAAGCATTTTAAATGACTTTTTAGCTAAAATAAAATAAAAACACCATATATTTGAAGTATGTTTTTTTTCAAAGGGATTTAGAATTAAATTTATAGGACATTTTCTTATATAATTGAGTCCATTCCTGTAGCCTGTAGTCATGCTTGTGACCCTTACACATGCTGATTGTCACACTGAAGTCATTGGCACTCCTTGCTTAAGTAAAGCAGGACTGTGTTCAAAATCTGCTGGTCCCAGCAGGTACTGTGTGCTCCAACCCGTCCCTTCCTCACTCGGGGAATGACCTCTGTGGGAAGCGACAGGAGCCAGGTGGCATGGGGTTATCCTCAGTTGCTCATTTAAAGTAGCTTTCTGGCTGCTTTATGCTGCGGTGCAGATCAGGGATAGAGGACTGATTCTTTAATATATTTATACTCTCACAGAGTGGTTGCCACTCAAAAGACAAAATTTACCAACAATTTATCACATTGATATCTGACATAAGACTAGTATGTCTTCTTTAGAGTACAAACAAAATCTGCAGTATCTCAGCTGCCACAGTGCTGTACCTTGTCAGTAAATATTATCTAAACGTTGTGTAGATGGATGTATTTATGTATAATATATAAAGTATAGAGATACTCATAAAAATATCCAAATATATATTACATATGGTGCAGAAAGGTAAAATAGTTATATTATACATTAATTGTTTAAAAATAATTTCAGGAAATATTTAATTTCATCAGCACTAATGCTTGTACTTAGTTTTATCAGGAAAAAAAAAGAGAATCTGCAGAACTATAAAGAACAAGAAATGAGCAGCAGTTTAGTTTTCTGCCAACATTTCATCAGTGATCATAAATGAATTGTTAACTTCCGTGGAACAAAATGGAATTTATTAAAAAATTTATGCTAGCTTTCCTTGAGTAAACAATTTATCCTCCCTCTCTGGGCTAAAGGCGGGTTTGGGCCATGAAGGTTAATGCATTTTTACTGTAGAGCTGGATTAAACAGTGCGGTTGAATAGTCAAGATCCACCAGTAGTGTTAGAAAGCAGCAATTAGAGGTGGGAGCTTGGTGATTTCAAACAAACTTTCAGAGCATTGATGATGGGCTTCTGTGGAGTGTCCATGAGGCAGAAGCTCATGGGATCCCTGCCTCCATGCGGTTATGCAAACAGTAAAATACTTGTTGAATCGTGCCAGCACATTAATGTCTTTGTTAGAGGTACATGATCTGTAAAGGAGAAAGGAAATACTGGCAAGGGAAAGGAAAATCTGGCATTAAGTGTGACTTTAAAAGACATGGAGCTTTTATTGATCCTTGAGTGGCTCATTCTTTAATACCCATTTTCCTTTAAGGCTCAGAAAGATACTCCTTAACCCTTCTCAATGCAGTAACACCAGGAAGAAAGACTCAACACCATATATTGGTTTATATTAGGGCTGTCAATTAATTGCTGTTAACTCACATGATTAACTCAAAAAAATTTATTGTGATTAAAAAAATTAATTGTGATTAATCACAGTTTTAATCGCGCAGTTGAACAATAGAATCCCAATTGAAATTTATTAAACATTTTTGGATGTTTTTCTACATTTTCAAATATATTGACTTCAATTACAGCACGGAATACTAAGTATACAGTGCTCACTTTATATTATTTTTTAGCACGGAATACAAAGTATACAGTGCTCACTTTATATTATTTTTTATTACAAATGTTTGCACTGTAAAAATGATAAATAGTATTTTTCAATTCACCGCATACAAGTGCTGTAGTGCAATCTCTTTGTTGTGAAAGTGCAACTTACAAATGTAGATTTTTTTTGTTACATAACTGCACTCAAAAACAAGAGTGTAAAACTTTAGAGCCTATAAGTCCACTGAGTCCTACTTCTTCTTCAGCCAACCACTAAGACAAACAAGTTTGTTTACATTTATGGGAAATAATACTGCCCACTTCTTATTTACAATGTCACTTGAAAGTGAGATCAGGTGTTTGCCTGGAACTTTTGTAGCCGGTATTGCAAGGTATTTACGTGCCAACTATGATAAACATTCATATGCCCCTTCATGCTTCGGCCACCATTCCAGAGGACATGTTTCCATGCTGATAATGCTCGTTAAAAAAAATAATGTGTTAATTAAATTTGTGACTGAACTCCTTGGGGGAGAATTGTATGTCTCCTGGTCTGTTTTACCCCCATTCTGCCATATATTTCATATTATAGTAATCTCTGATGATGACCCAGTACATGTTCGATTTATGAACACTTTCACTTCAGATTTGACAAAACACAAAGAAGGTACCAATGTGAGATTTCTAAAGATAGATACAGCACTCCACCCAAGGTTTAAGAATCTGAAGTGCCTTCCAAAATCTGAGAGGGACGACATGTGGACCATGCTTTCAGATGTCTTAAAAGAGCAACACTCCAATACGGAAACTACAGAACCTGAAGCACCAAAAAAGAAAATCAATCTTCTGCTGGTGGCATCTCAGTCATGATGATGAAAATGAACATGTGCTGGTCCACACTGTTTTGGATCATTATCGAGCAGAACCCATCATCAGCATGGACGCATGTCATCTGGAATGGTGGTTGAAGCATGAAGGGACATATGAATCTTTAGGGCATTTGGCACGTAAATATCTTGTGATGCTGGCTACAACAGTGCCATGCGAATGCCTGTTCCCACTTTCAGGTGACACTGTAAACAAGAAGTGGACAGCATTTCCCCTGCAAATGTAAACAAACTTGTTTGTCTGAGCAATTAGCGAATAAGAAGTAGGACTGAATGGACGTGTAGGCTCTAAAGTTTTATATTGTTTTATTTTTGAGTGCAGTTTTTTTGGTACATAATTCTACATTTGTAAGTTCAACTTTCATGATAAAGAGATTGCACTACAATACTTGTAATGTGGGTATTGAAAAATACTATTTCTTTTGGTATTTTACAGTGCAAATATTTGTAATCAAAAATAAATATAAAGTGAGCACTGTACACTTTGTCTTCTGTGTTGTAGTTGAAATCAATATATTTGAAAATGTAGAAAACATCCAAAAATATTTAAATAAATGGTATTCTATTATTGTTTAACAGCGCGATTAATTGTGATTATTTTTTAATCGTGTGATTAATCACAGTTAATTTTTAATTGTTTGACAGCCCTAGTTTAAATGGGAAGCTGCAACTTTTATGAATTAATGTAAACTGGAAAGTTTAAGTCTTCCATTAAGGCTACCACAGCAACAAAGAGTCCAGTGGAGGTCCAAACTGAAGTCCTTTAGACAGGACCAATCTCAGGGCAGGCTACAATTAGCTCCCCTTCACCATAACCAACCAATAGGGATTTTAGCATCTTACCAAAATAATTGTGACTGCCCTTATTGCATACAAGGGTTAAATGTATATGTCAAGGTAGCTCATTGCAATTCATCTAATGGATATGGTCCGTCTTAGCTCAATGCTGACATTTACTCTGGAGCCCCTACACAACCTTGCCCATGCTCCATAGCAACCACACTGGACCCCAGGCCAAACCTTGAATGTGAATCAACACAATTCCCCTATGTGCCAAATATCCCGGTTGCTATGAGGAAGTGAAAAAAAATTCCATATCCAGGTCAACGGTGACAGGAAAATTCCTTCTCTGCTCCAAAAAAGCCGCTTACTTATTATTCATAGCATGCCCAGATACCCAGTGTTAACCAGGGAAAGGAGGGCAAGTGCTTAATGATTATCATAATCCATCCATATATTCAGATTTTCAGATGTCTCCCTTCATGTCCTTAAAAGCAGCCAGTTGGCCGCAGCCATTGGGAGTGGGTGTCTAATCCACAAGCTATGTAGAGGTTAGGTTTTGGTCTTTCTGCCAGTGGCATGATCTGTCCTCCCACATGGAACACCTATCTCCCATTCAATTAAGCCTCCTTCCCCACACCACTGAGATGGTATGGGATGTTGAAAAACAATGAATTGCCATTGACTGTCTGATTTCTCTCCATTTTTGTGTGTTTTAATAGCAAAAAAGATTAAAAGGCAAACAATATTGTCATGCTGATATGAAATTCACTAGGTACACATAATCTGTTCATAGTCTGCATAGCTGGTAGTTGATTTCATGGCCTGGAAGAAGTAGAATACCCCAAGTATTCTTTATATATAGTATTTGCCTTCTAAGTATACGCACAGTGTCCAGTGCCATACTCCACTTTGCAACAGCGATGCACAAATGCAGTTAAGAAACTTTGCCTTAAAAAAGAGTTTCCACTACCACATAATGAGGAGGTACCTTTTCCCAACCAACAGCTCATAAAACACATTGTAAAATAGTACAGCAGAGAATGCTCTACCACTCCCCTTCCAGCTGATAAGGCTATCTCCAGTCAAGTGCCGTTGTCTTTCCCTAGCAACCAGTTCACATTTTGAATATTTCAGCCTTTATCAGAGAGCCTTTCTGACTGAAGGCAGCTGCATCTTCTTAAAATTCAGGCCTTGCTTATACAAATCTACTAAATAGTTACATCACTAATTACCTGTTGTGCCCTGTCCATAACAATAGTATACTGCAGCGATAATGTGTCAGAAGCAGAAAGTGCCAACATGATTCAAACACGATAAACTTCAAAATCAATTAAAATATGTATCAGCAGATATTGTAAAGCGCATCTTGCTGATTTGCCTCAACAGCCATCTGGAAAATCAAGCTATGAGCACATTGATTTCAGTTCCAATTTAGTATAGTACAGAGCACGCACATGCTATTCCCTTACAGTCCAATAAACCATTTTGAATTTAGTCCTATATCCATTGAGATGTTCCAATGCAGTCTTCCCCCAGTGAATATAATTCTTCTCTCATATCATCAGGGTCAGCACTCTCCCAACTCCATTTCCATCTCTAGGCTAACATGCTTTACACACACCAGGTTTGGGGCTTCTCAGTAGACTCCACACTGTTGGCCAACTGCGGTATTCCATTGATCTCTGTAGATTTCCCCAGACCAAACATCAGGTCTCATTCACAGCATCCCTTAGCCTTCAAAGTGAGAAATAACAAAACATCAGGGGAAATCAGTTAGTGTGGCAGAAAAAAAATAAATAAAAAGAAGACCGGGGAAATAACTCTAATAGTGTCAATGTGACCACAAACAATTTCCCCAGATAAACTCTGCATATCTGAATCATTTATGTGACTATAATGCTTTTCATCCCCAAACACTTCTCAAACTCCAGACTACAGCACCACTGAAATGCACATACAGCATCACTGAAACCCCTCTGGTGTGAAAGGCAGCTGCCAGCTCATCAAGAAGCTCACTCCACTCTGCATAAAAATGGAGAGGGAAGAGGGAAATTTGGCCTAGGCCACTGACCCAGCCTTACCCTTTAGAAAATGTTATGCGTGAGGACTTTAATATCCATACTAACTAGACAGGACTGGTTTTAAAGTCTCATCTAAAAAGACCCATACATGATAAACTGCATAGTAATACTTTCTCTACAACAGAGGAATAAAAGGAGGTGAGACAACCCTGCTGTGATTGGAAACTGTAAATCAAGACAGGGATTATGAAACTGAAGCTTAATCTCCTCTGAGAAGTAGAAATCTGTACCCATTTCACAATAATTTAGACACACTTTAAATTATAATTTCAGTCACATCTATAGTATATTATATTTTTACTGGAATTCACCTGGATCTTCCTTCATATATTAAAAAAAAAATTGGTGACATGTTTTAAATTAACCATTCTGTAATACCCATACCCTGTACCACTGGCATTAACTATATGAGAATTAGAATAATGGGTGGTGGGGGGGGAAGCAAGTGAAACTATTAAGAGCAAGTAATCTTATTATTGTTCTCTAAAGTAAGCCACCATTAAATGATTATTTGAGAAATGTCTGGTGTCCTTTAGTGGTGTACAATGTCGGCTAAGTCCTTCTTATTTTACATCAAGAAATATTCAGAAAAAAAGCTGAGAGGATTGTGCCACCTGATGTTAAAGATTTGTCAAAAATGCCCTTAACCGTTTTTGTATGACTAGATATCTGACACTGGCACTTACACATGTGTGGCGACAAGTTCGAGTGGGGAGACATCTTGGAGTGCAGTGCTAGAGGTGACAGGTAGGTCATGTCAGAGGCTCGTTGTTCTCTTGGCTTGTGTTCACCGTATTATAGCAGATCTGTTTTAAAGGGAACCGGGACTGAGACTAATATAGATTTAGGTAGAAAGGCTGGATGTCTTCACAGCCTTAGATTTTGGTATTATTTGCTCTAAATCTCCATTGATCGTACAACCAGTTGTATTAGTATCAAGGTAAGTTAGAGAGCTAAATCTAGTCTAAAATGGAGTACAAACAAACTAACTGTTTCCATGCAGGAAGGTCCTTATGACCACAAAGAATCCCACTGAAGTCACTGGGGCTTCATGTGGGGTGAAAAAGTCTACCTAATTGGAGATCCTTTTGTAGGATTGGGGGCTTTCTCATGCCTTATATTGACTGATGTGTTGACATTTTAGGTGAATCTATTCCAGTTATTAAAAAAAATAAATAAAATAGACTAGGCTGCCTGCCTCTTCTCCTCCTTTTTCTTTTATTGTTGTTGCTTTCTCTGGTTTGTTTTATGAGCAAAAGTTTATCTAAAGACCTACAGCCAATCATCCAGTAACATAAGCCTCTAAATGTAAACCTGACTCTCTGTTGTTATTGTTAAGTTAGGTCAGTACGAATTGGGGCCATTGTGCTGACTACTGTAATTTATTTTTATAGTTTTTTTATCTTTACTCTCCTTTTTTGAAATCAAATTGTGCAGTCAAGGATAAAAGTTAACTATTTTTTTTTATTTACCCCTTACAGAGTCTGGTGGAGCAACAATCAGTAAAAATTACGATTTGAATGACCTTCCTGGGCCACCATCCAAACCCCAGGTCACTGACGTTACTAAGAACAGTGTCACCTTGTCCTGGCAGCCAGGCACCCCTGGAAGCTTACCAGCTAGTGCATATATCATTGAAGCTTTTAGGTATGTGAAAATTTCCACTTTTAATCTCTTTCCTTTCTAATTTTGTTTTAACCCCAGTGTTAACTGTGCTTCTGATCTGATGGTACCTGTGTGGATATCTACACATTCAATTAACTCACTAAAGGCCTTATCTTTGATGGCATGAAGTTCATTCTTAATCTTCAAGAATTTCTCTTTATTATTAACCACCTATTTCTTAATAGAAAGTTTACACAAGCACTAGGCTATTTCTTCAGGTCAGCAGAAGTATAGCTTGACTATGCATTCACTCATCTGTTACTTTTTTCTTAATCCTGATCATCACTGAGGGTTTCAAATGAGAATGTTGACATTGAAATTGAGAGGAGGTAGTTTAATTAGGGTTGGGCAAACCAGATTTAAAAAAAGTTAATAATAGTATTCACTAAACCTTGAACATGTTGGGATGTTTGGTCTTCTTAAAGGAGAACCTAAAAAAAACCAAACCACCCCATTTGAAATTCCAGTATGTGTATACCATGTGGAATAAAATATATCATTTAAAAAAACAAACATCTGATCATTTAGAGCTTGATCCTGCAAGTCTGAAGTTGATCAGAGTTGAGGTGCTGAGCACCTCATAGATGCACACAGTATTTGCAAGCCACAATTCAGTAGGTTACTTAAATCAATGGGTTACTTGTGTGCTTCAAATTAGGGTCATGTTTAAGTACATTCCTGAATCAGAGTCTTAAAGTGAAAGAAAAGGAGTAAATATATTTTGTCTTTTAGTTAGCATGGTAATCTATAAAATATGTACAGTAACAGCTTAAAAGGCCACAATGATGACTACTCATCCTTCTACATAAATATCTATGTGCCATTTCTAAAATATGCAAATAATTGTTTTCCGTAAAAATGGTAACTTCCAATATGTCTTTTGATTCATATGAAAATAGTGACCCATTTGACTTTACATAAGCTGCAATGACATCCCACCGATGACTCTAAAAATCACCATATATTCATAGGGAGCTATTTTTAACAATCACACTTGAGATTTTTACAGATGCAAGGTGCTATATTCTGTTTATAGAACAGTCCAATTGAAAACTTAAGCACAGGAAAATGTATTCATGCATTTTTCTTCTTTTAAAGATGTGTTTTTGAAAGGGTCTATAGTAATTTTACATATGGATTTAATTCAAGGAGAACACATTCTTTTAGCAGGACAATTTATTGGCATAATTTACCCTGTAGTATAGAAAGTTATTCTTTTAACAGGTTTATTATTTTCAAATATTTGTTCAAGAGGGCCCCATTTATCATTCAAATTTACTTTTCCACTTTTCTATATCTGTTCCTTTTGCAAGTATTTATTTTAGTGGGCTATAATGTATTAGGAAAAGCTTTCACTTCAGCTGGGCTGAAATATTTTTATGGTACTATTGTTTTGTTTCATAATGTGGCCTACTCTCTTCATGAATTAACTAAAACCAGCAGAACAGCTTCATTTTTATTTTTTTTTATTGATCTTGCTATTTTTTTCCCCAGTGGTTAACCTTGGCAAGGAAATGAAACCCAACTTATTTTACAAATCCTTTCTCTCCCCAGTATGTAAAAGTTTGTTATAAAGAGGAAGGTGATGAATTGTTCTTAACCACTGAGGAAAGGACAAGAAGTAATGGGCCTAAATTGCAGCAATAGAGATTCAGACATTAGGATTCTAACTGTAAGGATCATTAAGCACTGGACCAAATTACCGAGGGAGATTGTAGAATCTCTGTCAGTGGAAGTTTTTAAGAGCAGGTTAGACAAACACCCATCAGAGATGGTCTAGATAAACTTAGTCTTGCATCAGTGCAAGGAACTGTACTATCAGGGACCCTTCCAATGCTATATTTCTATGATTTCTTCTTGCTTTAATCTGTAGTCTTCAACCATGTTTCCATTGCAGCCAATCTGTGAGCAATAGCTGGCAAACAGTTGCTAATCATGTAAAGACAACACTCTACACTTTAAGAGGATTGCGACCCAATACAATCTACCTGTTTATGGTGAGAGCAATCAACTCACAAGGTCTGAGTGACCCCAGTCCTATGTCAGATCCTGTCCGCACACAAGGTAATGTCAATCATTAATTGTTCATGTGATCTTCAGCTGTACACAGGACTTCTCCTTGAATGACTTGATAATAGAAAGAAGGGTGGGAAATCTCTGAAAATTGGGCCAGTTTATAAAGTTCAGCTGCTTTGAATCACTCTGGTAACTCAAAACACTGTAAACCCACCTCAACCAGTGGGGAGGTGATAAACCCCAGTTTAATTCCCTGCTGCACTACAGACATTTTGTATAATCTTAGACAAGTCACTTAAGGCCAGATTTGTAAAGGTTTTGAGGTGCCTAAAGATGCAGATAGATGTCTAGCAGAATTTTCAAAAGCACCTAGATGCCCAACTGACATTGGGTTCCACTAGATTCCTGTCTGCATCTTTTGGTGCCTTAATACCATAACAAATCTGGCCCTTAGTCTCTCTGTGCCTCAGTTCACCATCTGTAAAATGGGGATAGTCGCACTTCCCTTTCTCAGAGGGTTTTTGTGAGGATAAATATATTCAAGATCATGAGGCACTCAAACACTGTGTTAATGGGGGACATATAAGTATGATACAAAGATGGAAGCCCGGTTTACAGCTAATTTTCATCACCAGAGTGGCTCAAAGCAGCCAGAGTATATGAATCATTCTGGCCCAGTATTTCTGCAGAGAATCAATGTGAATCTAATTCATGCTGAGAATTATTTTACAAGATATTCTGAGACACGTGTGTGTGTGTGCATTTACATATTTTATGTTCTCTTCATTCATCCACCGAATACTAAACTAAAAAGTATGGCCTAAATAGGACTTCTCAACTATAGGACAGCTAGTGCAATTAGATGAAGATGGCCTGATCCTCCATTGCCTCCCATCTCTTACACCTGTACAGAAAGGATGTGAAATGCTGACAAATCAGAATGGTTGTTTTATACCCAATTTACTCTCACTATGCTCAGTCTAAATGAATATGGTGAAAATGGATAAGCTTCTCTGTGGAGCACAGAGTGTGGCATAGCTTTGTCAATGCATTGACCAAATTCTGCATCCCACATTGGAAAACAGTTATGAACAATTGTTTAATCAGATGTATTCCTGTTCACAGATGATTCAGAGTAATCTCCTACGATTCATTTACAGAAAGGTCTTTTCCTTGCCTTGTATGGTTGTGCAGTGAGGCAAGAAGGGTGTACACAGCTTCTCTACCCCTGCAGAGTCACCCAGAGTAGTAGCCACAGCAGTTGTGGGAGACCCTAGGCTCCTCTCTGCAAAGGGGCAGGGATGGGTGAGAACAGATGAGGAGTGAGCAGAGGCTTGGTTTTTAAAGGTCTTGTTCCAAATTTTTGCTCCCCACCCCCACTGCATCAAGGAGACTCCAGGTGGGATTCTGCTCCCCAAAGCAGCATGCTTCCCATCAGTTCCCCTGGGGATGTGCGGCTGTGCATCAGCCCTGACTCTAAACTCCATGCTCACAGCACAATCTAGCTCTTAAGAACACTCACGTTCCACATCTTTACATCTGACATACTGACAAGAGATTTGATTTCAGCAAAAACAGTTCTTTTTATTAGCTTCAGGACATGTTGTAGTTTCCATTTCCACAAGCTGTTCACCAGCCCACACACGCTGCAACATGTAGAGTATGTATAGCTCTTTGATACCTTACCGTTTAGTGGAATTAAATCATAAAATCAATTGAGAATTAGCATAATGTTCTTGTGTGATTTCTAATAATGCTTGGATTCAACTCAGCCTCACAAAGGAAGCTGACACACAGTAAAAAGCCTGTTCATACTAGCCATTGCAAAGTAAAGAAGCCAATTAAAGCAATGATACATTATATTAATTCGCAACAGGTATCCATGATAACTTTTATATCTTAAAATTTGGCTTCATTAAATAAAAATATGGCAAATAGCATGCAGGGTATACTGGGCAAATTTACAGCATTGAATTGCAAATCCTTACACTGAGCAAGAATTCCTCAGGCTACTAAGAGCACTACTGATCACTTTGTATGTTTAAAAACCATATATGCAGGAACACTCTTGAATAATATTGAAATAATACACTCTAAATAAAACACTTCAAAACATACTAGATTCATTGGGAGCTACTAGTTGTCGAGGTCATGCTAAAATAAAGTCCTTTGTAACTTCCAAATAAATATATGGTTCTCTCTGGCGTGTTGGTCACCCAGAAGATGTCTAGCAAACATGACTTGAGGCTAGCCCTCCCATTCCAAGGAGCTCTCAAACACCATATTGTCGTTTGGCTTCTGTCACGAGGTCTTTTATCTGATATATCTTATTTCTGGGCAACCCTAATTGCCATACCTTTCAGGATGGCTTGGGTCTGATTTGTTCTCTCCTTCCTGGATTACCCTGCTCTGGTCTAACTTCTCTATGGCCAGTGCCAAGTTTTTCAGTGTCATGAACATTGTTTTGCATATGTGAACAAAGTTTCAATTTCAGTGGCTCCCCTGGCTCCTGTGCCACCCTCTTCTATCCCAAACTCCCTTTCCCAAGCTCATCCAACCAGCCAAAAGTGTCTCTAGCTGTGAGCCTGCTAGGAAGTACAGAAGTGTAGCCTCCCACCTGCACTAGTTATCAGGTCTCCTTCTAGGATAAATTCCACTGGGGCAGGGGCTCTCAGCTAGCATGACAGGGACTATGAAGCTCCTAAGATTTCCAGGAGAGTAGCTCCCGCCGGCACGTGGCATGCCACGTGGCATGGAACAGTCCAATCACATCTAGCTAATAGTTGCACATTATGAAATTTTTATTTTCTATTTTTTTCATCATAAAGCCTAGGAAATTCCTTTTAAAATATATTAAGAAAGCATAAAAAATGTACAATTAATCACTTGAAATCAAACAATGACTCTGCCCCTTTGTGGCTCTAGGGTACTTTTTCATCACACAGTCACACCTAATTTCACAAATAAATAGAATATCACACAGTATTCTTCTACAGCTTTATATACAAATGAGTAGCATCTTGTTGGTCACTGCACTACTCTGCATAGGACAGACAAATCGATTAAACAAGTTTACATGAAAATCACATGCACAAAGACTGCTCCAGAAAAATTATACCAACATCCTATGGTGTGGTTTGGTTAAACAAATTATATTGGAATGAGTTTGGAAAAGCTGCCTTACTTATGAGTTGGAAAGCATTTTATTTGTCAACGGCTAGGTATTTTGCAGAAAAAAAATATTTTAACATGTTTCAGAGAGAAATATTTATTGACACTGTATTTCACTTCCCTCATCTGTAAAGCCACATATGCTTGGTGCTATGAATCCAACGACATAGGGTTCAGTGACAGAGGAACACAATAACTAATGTAATTTTAGAAACCTAAAGACCATTTTCTATACCTAACAATGGCATGATTTGAAGATACAGTATCCTGGGATCTTCCTGGGCTAGAACTTTCCCACTGGGACTTTCCCTGTCCCAGCAGCATAAAGCTCTCATCTCTAGCCTTAAATAATTGAGAGACTTAAAGTTGTTACTGGTCTTGGATTTACTATTTCCTGCCCTGCACATCAGGTGAATGTAATTCTGGGAGAGAAGGACATATTTCTCATTCAGGTTGATTTTGAAAAATGCAGCTATCTGAAGTTGCTGGATGTTTAGAATGCAGTCCTTGGGAAGATGGATAAGTGGGCAGAATGCTGATATGGAAGTTAAAGTTGCATGCAAAATGCAATTAATCACATGGATAACACTACCACATGCAGGTTCTTGTGTTTGTCTGTATAATGTACAATATCACATATGTAGTGGTGATATCCCTCTGTAGCTCTAATTAGTACATTTTTTTGAGTTTATGGACATTTGTCCATATTAAAAAAAATACACACTGTATACATGATATATTTTTACCCTCCCAAAGGGAATATAATCATATAGGACGCTGTTGGTTCTGTACCATAGATAGAGAATAATATGTTCTAAGATGTAATCATGTGTGGCTATGGGAATTGTTTTATACTAAGTATAAAAGTGTTTTGTAGTTAGTATAAGTTACCTTTCAATAAACAAGTCTGAGTTGCTCTGTTACAGATTTATCTTAATATCTGCCTGTCTTTTTCTTTTTCACTCACTTTGAATAGGCATATTTTGCTTAGCACACCACTTCTGTACCATTGCTAACTTTTCCATATATGGATTATATTCCCTTTGGATTATATTCACACATTTGAAAGTCAATAGAAAGCCTGTGTAAATAGAGTATCTTTGGTGAATCAAAACCCATAATATTGCTGGAAATATGAAGTTGAAATCTGGACTATGAAAACTAGATTTTGATCTAAATCCTGAGGACTGAGGTATCTGAGACATGCTTTGAATGTTTTTCTTTTTTAACAGCAGTATTATCTCTACTTTACAATAATGTTTTTTCTATTAAGAGAACAAAGGGCCACATATTACTCTCCCATACATGAACCCATCAAACAGAAAAAATGCCACATTGTTTGAGTCTTCCCTTTGTGAGGGGAGGAGTTTGAGGCAGCATATATGGGGAAGTAGGTGTGGTCAGTTAAACCAGTGGCTCCAGCGGATCATCTGGGAAATCTAAGCAGAACTCATGTATGCTCATCCACTTTGTAGCAGGCCTCTTGGCCCTCTTTCTCTTCTAGGAGCATAACTTTTGTGAAGTAATTGAATCTGAGCACTCTGCCTGTGCCCCAACTCCCTGCCCTTCATGGACTAAAGCAGACACCATAGTGATGGTTTCCAGTAGCAGTAACTCCTACATGGATTTCCACTGGGAATTCTGTGGTGTGCAGATGGACGTGTGCCATGTTCAGTGGCTCCTCTCTGACTCTTAACCCAGAATAACACCTCAAACCCCCCAGAGTACTAGTGCATCTCTTGGGAGGAATCCTCAATTCTTTCCAAGGGTGAGTTTGTGAAGAATGTGGTGAAGATGCACTACTCCTTTCATAGCCCTAGAGAGGTATCTATGATGACTTGCTCCCCTTCATGCTATGTTGTGGAGAGGAATATGAGGCCCAATATTTGAATATGTGGAATTTTGAAAACATTGGGACAGAGAAGTGTTTCTCACAGTGCTGCATACTAGGGAGCCAATTCACCCCGCACTGGATCCACACACAGAAAGCCACTTGTCTGAGAAGAAGGGTGATTCAGTCATCTCTTCAGCACTGACCTAGCAGATCCTTCTCCAGATGGTCAGGGGCCTGTTCTTAGGGATGGGATGCAGATGAGTAGTCTCAGAGGATGGGGAATGGGTGGGTAGACCAGAGGCAAGACTAGAGGGATTCACATCTTGAGGCCACACACAGAAAAGACAATACAGTTTCAGGTTGCATAACTTTTTCTACATAGCGCCATGGAAATGCTTGAGGGCCACTATTGGCAGGGAGCAGAGCCAGATTGCTGTGATAGGATGGAGCCTCCACACAGAATGCCCTGGCCTTACACAGAGCCACTTGGAACCTACCTGGTTTCAGGTGGGGGAATCCATGTTTTCCTTCCCCACCCTCCTGCTGAAGGCATGATTTGGACTAATCTCTGCAAGGTAATCCTTGTGGAAGTTTTCTCCAATATCTTTTTTATGTGAGAAGGGGCAATTTGACCTCACAACTTTATCCCGTTTTCAGATATGAACACCTGGAAAATGTATAAATTTTCTATAGCAGAATAGGCTTACATAACAGGAAATTGCTATTTTTAGTATGGTTCCCTGGCTTCTCTCACTTTCTAACTCTCATGGTGTCAAACTGAAAAGGAGAGGAAATTGAAATGCATATTGAAAAGGAGGGAAAATTTGAAGAAGCATAATGAGTGTAACATACACAGTTTAAAAACAGGCCAATGTACATATTCAGCTTCTGCAATATCATTTGCTTAAATTATACAAACTAGCTGTGTTCTAGACCTGCAGGAACACTGGCACGTGAAGACTATTATCATCTGAATATTTCAAAGCATATGAATATGGCATCTCACCATTCACTCACTAGCTGCTAGGGAAAATAATGTTTTAAATGACTATTTGGGCTAAATAGGAATGTTTTCTAATTGCCTAAGTAATAGAACATGTGGTGTTTGTTTATGGCAGTGAATGCTTTTCAGGGTTCATAGTTCAATCTTATCTGCTGCATTGTTTTTGAAAGTGATACAAACTAAGACTATTTTAACCCAGTACATTACATTTTCCAGTCCTCCTAATGAATTAATGATACAAGTGAGGCTTCTTATTAAAATAATAATTTTGTGTCTGTGGTTGGCCTGGCAGATATCAGCCCACCAGCACAAGGTGTGGATCACAGGCAAGTCCAGAAAGAGCTAGGAGACGTCATTGTACGGCTACATAATCCTGTTGTGCTGACACCCACTACAGTTCAAGTCACCTGGACAGTAAGACTTCTCTAATTGCTACCTTTCATTGACAGCTTTAATCTTGTTTACTTGTCCCTGCAATTCTTTCTCAGCCCTGAAAAACCCAAGTCTGACCTTAGGACAAGTGGGCCCAGATAAGCTAACATTGTACAGACAATGAACAACGTGCTAAAGGAATGGAGTATTTCTTTTTTCCCCGCTCTTTCTTTGTCTTGTCTTTGTTAAAGTCAATCAGGTTCAGAAGCTTCACATGTAGGACAAAGCATGTTAACTGACTGACAGAGAGGATCTTTTTAGCAGAATGTGTCTCAACCCATAATGCAAAAATGTGACTGATCCTTACACTATTCTTCAGTGTGTAAACTGAGTGTAATAAGCAAAATTAAGTATCAGAATTAGGATAAATTGATGTTTTCATAATCTCTCTCTGCTTCAATCCATGGGGACCTCCCACCACAATACCCCATTATCTGTTAAGCTTTACTTGCAATAATGATCTTCCTACAAGGCACTTGTGGACAGATGTGCATGCTGATAATACATGGTGTAAGTAAGTAATGGTATTTCATTCTATAGCACAAGCTCTAACTTCACCTGATGGATTATGGAAGGCCTGAATCTCTTTGACATTACCTACAATATCTCTGTTTAAGAAGTCAGATTATTGGGTTAGAGCTCCCAAGGACTAAGTTTATAGTATGTAGCTTTCAAAATGCTACATTTCTTTTCCTGGCACTTCAGGGAAGGGATTTGTAACCATAGAAGCAGAGATTTTCTAGGGCACTACACACCACAAATGAGTGCTTCATTCTTCAGGCATTTACCCTGTGGAGGGGAATACCAGAGAGGGGAGAGTGAACTAAGCACCACAGTAGTGCATAGGGCTTGAATTATTATTTTATATATTCTGCCGCAGGGATCCAGGCAGTGGTCACAATATTTTTTGTTTACATATGCAGTGTCACTACAGCCAGCAGCTAATGACTATAAAAGAGAAGAGGTGTCCCAGAAGATGAGACGTGTGTATGTGGAGGGGAGGGCGGGGGGGGGGCGGTGCATGGTGAATTTTGCAGCACTGATGTAAGGCTTATTGCCTTTGCACTGCGGAGCTTGGCTTGGTGGGGACTCAGATCTAGGGCCCTACCAAATTCACAGCCATGAAAAATGCATCACGGACCATGAAATATTGTCTCCCCCTGTGAAATCTGGTCTTTTGAGTGCTTTTACCCTGGACTATAGAGATTTCACAGGGGAGACCAGTGTTTCTCAAATGGGGGGTCCTGATTCAAAAAGGGGTTGCGGGCAGGAGGGCCGGGCGTGGTGGCAAGGCTATTTTAGGAAGGTCGCGGAATTGCCACCCTTACTTCTGCCCTGCCATCAGAACTGGAAGGTGGTGGCCGTCGTCCGGCTGCCCAGTTCTGAAGGTAGCGCCCCACCAGCAGCAGGGCAGAAGTAAGGGTAGCAATACCATACCATGCCACCTTTACTTCTGCAATGCTGCCTTTAGAGCTGGGCGGCCAAAGAGTGGCACCTACTGACCGAGGGCCTAGCTCTGAAGGCAGCAGCAGAACAGAAGTAAGGGTGGCAATACCGTACCATGCCACCCTTACTTCTGCGCTGCTGCTGGCAGCGGCTCTGCCTTCAGAGCTGGGCTCCCAGCCAGCAGCCACCGATCTCTGGCCAGTCAGCTCTGAACACAGCGCCGACGCCAGCAGCAGTGCAGAAGTAAGAGTAGCAGTACTGCAACCCCCCTACAATAACCCTTTGACACCTCGCCCCCCACACACACACAAGTTCTTTTTGGATCAGGATCCCTACAATTATAACACTGTGGAATTTTGGATTTAAATAGCTGAAATCATGAAATTAACGATTTTTCAAATCTTATGACCATGAAATTGACCAAAATGGACCATGAATTTGGTAGGGCCCTACTCATGCCGCATCCCTGTTCATACAGGTCTGGGGTGGGGGGAGGACAGAGACAGGCTTGGAATAGAATGGGGAGTTCACTGACCTTCCTTTTTCAGAGGAATATAGGAAATGTTTCACTGCATCTCAAAGGCTGGGAATGGGGGAACCCATTTATCTCCAGTCCTCACATAATGCCTTTGTAACAAGCCCTGCTAGTCTGGATTGGCACAGGGGGAGAATTTATGCCTAAACAGGTCAGTTAGTACCTTCATGCATATGATCCACAGAGCCAGGTGTTACAGAGGGCTACTGGACCAGGTTGTATGGTCACCAATCTGTTGAAAGTGGATCCAGTTGAAGGGTCTGATGTGCTTCAAAGACAATTGGGTCTGGTCAGAGTCTAGTCACTGTTCTCAGCTCTGGCCCTGTAAGGGGCTTTTTGAGGCTCAGACTTTTTCTGACACTCTTCTTTGGGATGTGGGACTTTGCAGTCCAGCCACTCTGGACTCCCCAGAGCTCTGCCTCGTGAAACCCCAAAGTGGTTACACTGCTTCCCCAGAGCTCCACCAATGTTGCGGTCACACTGGGCTTCTAGTCTAACCCCTTCAGGGACAACGTGGCTGTAAAGCAAGGAACACGATATAAGCAAAGAAATTTCTTAACCATGCACCTTTACTCCAGAAATTTACAGACCTTAGTCTGAAGAACAACAAATATCCTCAGACACACCCTCATCATTTAAGAGCCCCACCTCTTCTGTGAGTCTGAAGTCTCTTAGCATTTCAGGCTGGGTGGAGTCTCTCCTGCCCTCTCTCTCTTCAGCCAGTCCTGCTTACATGTGGCGATGGCTGGCCTCCAACTCAGAGCAGCAGCTCTTCTTAAATAAAATCTCTGTCTCCTTTTGCCACGTGCTCAGCTAGCCCCTCCCTCAGTAAGGCACCTATGCAGAAAACCCTTTGTTCCATGGGGGTGGGTCAGTAGTTAATCATTCAAAGTTGATAGCCCCAGTTGGTAGTCCCCTTGGCTTCTAGAAAAAAGAAAAGGAGTACTTGTGGCACCTTAGAGACTAACCAATTTATTTGAGCATAAGCTTTCGTGAGCTACAGCTCACTTCATCGGATGTAGCTCACGAAAGCTTATGCTCAAATAAATTGGTTAGTCTCTAAGGTGCCACAAGTACTCCTTTTCTTTTTGCGAATACAGACTAACACGGCTGCTACTCTGAAACCCTTGGCTTCTGTGTAATCGTCCTTCAGTGAAACGTCAAGAGCCTTTCCTGGGCAGCATAGCTATCAGGAATGCATTTAAACAGGCTTGCCTTGGGCAAGGTTAGATGTGTTCATCAAATACAAAATGGAGGTTCTAGTAAAATAGGGCTTCTGAATACAAAATGGAGTGCAGTTTGAGCCAGACACACTCATTCTTTCCACCAGGAAGAAATGAAATAATGTGAACAAACTCTCACATTGGTGCCTTCCCTGTTTTTCATAAGAAAAATATATTTTTTTATGATTTATAATATCAGATTTTTTGCTAGATCCCTTGACGTGAAAAGCAGTAACCCTACACCATCTAACAAGCACACAGTGCCCACCAGTGATACATCAGAATTGCCCTAAGGAAGGAAGAGATTGGGGAGTGTGTGTGTGTGTGTGGGGGGGGAGTTAGCGCTGCTAATTAGAAAGTTTCTAGCAATCAAGGCAAAACCATTTAATTAATCACAGTCTCCGGGATAGTAACCACACTATTCAGAGAGTAAAGCCAACTTTATTAATGTAACATAAAGATCCAGCAGAGCTAGCATCCAAAAGGAGACAGATGCCAAAAGAATGATGACTCTTTCCCTTTTCGAAATTCCTGTTTGGAATTCAAATGCTTTGCTAGGTGATAGACCACCTAGATACCTTTCTACCATTCTGACTGCTGGCAAACTGGCGTCAGTCACTCCCCTTCTTTGAGTTCTGTTGTTACAGGTTTTTAAAATTATTCTGAAATTGTCTCTTCTGTTCCAAATCAGGACTTGAAATTCCAGAAATATTTTCCAGAAATAACAACTGTGTGATTTGCAAACTTTATATATATATTGCATTCAAATATCTATGTCAAAAGAAGTCTGAAACTGTAAAATTAAGCCCTCAAAAGTTAGGAAATGGCAGAATTAAAGTCACCCTGGCAACTTTCTTTGCCCCCTGATACAAGCTTTAATTACATGGTCACAGAGTATTTTTTCCACAGGACCCCTGCCTCATTCAGTGAATGGGTAGTTGTTCAATATTTCTTTTTATCTTCTTTATTCAAAGAATGCCCCCAGGCTTTATTTAATGCACACCATCCAAACCCTGTACCGAATACAAAATTATTAATTTCCTCCTGGGTGCTGCTATAGTGCTCTCACCATAGTATCTGAGTGCTTCACAAACATTAATTAATTTATTTTCACAACATGCCTGTGAGATTAGATGGTATCTTTATCTCCATTATATACATGGGGAATTGAGACACACAAGATATTGAAGCCAAAATTATCAAAAGTGTCCACTAATTTTGTGGGCTTAACTTGAAACACCTTTGTACCTGATTTTTCAGAGTGTATATCATTTTTATACATTCAAAGCACAGCTCCAGTTGACTTCAATTTTAGTTGTGAGGGCTCAGCACTAATACATGTCCCATGTGTGGTTGTTTGGGTACCCAGAAATTGAGGAACCTGCCAGGAGTGGCCAACCGTGAAAATTCTTGTAAGGTACCTCTCCAACATCATAAAGGAGCTCTGTGGCAGAGGCACAGATAGAATCCGAATCCAAATCCCCAGGGTAGCATTCAGCTTTCTTTAACCATGAGACCCTTCTTTATCTTCCTGCAATCCCTTGCCTCATTCATTACACACCTTCCACCTTCTGCATCAGATAAAGCAGGGGTCCTATAGACAACAGTTTCCTTCACTACAAAACCCTGAATCATCCTCAGAGCAGGTCCATCCTGTGCACTGAATGAGGCAGATGTCAGGTGAAAAAAAATAGTATATGATCAAGTAATTAAAGACTGTAAAGAGGCCCAAATTAAGCTTGCCCAGGAGGCAACCTTATTTCTGGCTTTTCCTAACTGTTGAGTACTTGACTTTGGATGTAATTATTAATTAATTTTAAAACAAATGCAAAAAAAAATCTATAATGTGGAACCATATGGATCCTCAATTTAGGGCATCAACAGGGTATCACCTTTACCTCCACACATCTACCGTTTGAGCTAGGGGAATTACTAGTAGCATTAGAAAAAACTCTTATCCTATGTAGATATCAGCCGCTAGAGGGGAATGAGATACACACTTGGTCAGTAAATTTCACATCTATTTGCTAACAGAAGAGGAATGCGGAGATTCAGGACTCCTGGGTTCAATTCCAGGGCCTGGAGGGGAGTGTGTTCTAACGATTGTAGACCCTTCTGCCCTGTGCCTCCAGCCTATCTCTGTTCCTCTCTGCTCCCCCACCCCAGCTCCCTGTGCTCTGCCCTCCCCTCTCTGTGCCTATCTAGCAATCCCTAACCCTTCACTTCTGTTCCCCACTCCCGCTCCAATCAACCCCCTGATACCACTTCCTTCCACCCTCCCCCTTTACAAAGATCTAGCCTCTCTTCCCTCCTCCCAGCTCCTGCTCTCTTTCTCCTCTGCATCTAGCCCACCTTCCATGCCCTGGCTACTGCCCCACTCTACTCTGGCTCCTATCCACTCCCTCCTGGTTCCTGGCTCCCTCTCCCTCTTCTCCTATTTATCCCACCATCCTGACCCCTACCCTTCATTCCTACTACACCAGTCCCCCGTCCCCTCTACTTCTGTATATACCCTCCAATCCCTCTCCTTCCTCTTCGCTCCAGTCAACCACTACTATATCCCCCAATGGCTCTTGCCCCCCTCCTCCTTTTATCCTCACCACCCTCTGTCTCCTGCACCCTCCTCTATCCATTTCAAACCCCTCCCCCCCACAAACACTCCATACACCTCTGCCTTCTAGTCAGGTGGCTTCCTCCATCTCTTCCATGTAGGCTGGATTGCAACACAGAGAGCATTGAGAGCCAAAGAGAGACAGTCTCTCTGCTCCCGGTTCCTGTGGCTAGTGCCACTGCAACCCCTGCCAGACAGGAAGTTTCAGGGAAAGTCCCACTTAGCTCTGTAATTCTGGGTAATAGTATACTCAGTTGCTCTGTAATGGTGGGCACCCACAGTCTTGTTAGCACACAGGAGCTTGGAAATGTTGTACAATGCTGACTGCAGTTGGCATCGTCAGAGAACTTAGCTGCCAATCTCTAACAAGATTTACTGGCCATGTACAAATTGAGATTTTTTTGAAGTTGTAAAAATTGGCCAAACTTGGGTGGCTCTTTTTGTTTTATTTTTTATGAGAACAGTGAAAGGCATGTCCCTGACATCGGGGAAACTCACCTCTCTGCCAAATGTTCAAATCCCTGCTTCATAAGAACGGCCATACTGGGTCAGACCAATTGTCCATCTGATTCACTATCCTGTCTTCTGACAGTCACCATAGCCAGGTGCTCCAGAGAGAATGACCAGAACAGGCAATCACTGAGTGATCCATCCCCTATCGTCCACTCCCAGCTTCTGGCAATTAGAGATTAGGGACACCCAGAATATGGATTGTATCCCTGACCATTTTGGCTAATAGCCATTGATGGTCCTATGTTCCATGAATGTATCTAATTCTAGTTTGAACCCCATTATAGTTTTGGCCCTCACAACATCCCCTTGGCAACGAGTTCCACAGATTTACGTCCATTGTGTGAAGGAAGGATTGGAAGTTCTCAAATAAGCATTTGTATGAATTTTTTAACATGAGCAAATCAATGGATTTTTTTCCTAATCTCGGCCTTGGAAACAGGTGAACCATTTTAGCAGAAACTTTCCAAAAACTTCAATTTGAGTCAGACCTGTGATACGGAGAAATTCATAGAGTTTGGCAATATTATAAGCAACTGAAAACAGGATCTTGTAGTGGATAGGTAACCTTGACAAAAGCTTGCCAGCTCCACCTATAAAGGATCCAAAAGCAAGGGCAGTTAAATTCTGGAATAGGCTTCTAAGGGAGATTGTGGAATCCCCAGCTTTGGAAGTTTTTAAGAACAGATTAGACAAACTCCTGTCAGGAATGGTCTAGGTATACTTGGTCCTGCCTCAGCTCAGGTAGATGGACTGGATAACTTCTCCAAGTCCTTTCTAGCCCTACATTTCTATGAATCTGTGGGACTTAAAGGAGAACTTGTACTGGAGCAAATTTGGAAATGAAAACTTTTAAACAAAGGAATCAGTGTACCTGGGAAGTATTTTTGAGCTTTCTGCTAGGTTTTATTATTACAGATGGGTGAAGAGGGAACATTATCTTTTGTTGTTTTTCAAACTGTTTATTTCCTTTGGTTGCCAAAAAGAAAGTGAAATTATAGGGAATGTACACACACATCTTTAACATTTTGAGTCAGGGTTGTTATAAGAAAACATGTTGGACCTGATCCCACTATGAGCTTTATGCAGATGCATCCCTTACACCTCTAAAGTCTTCAGTAGGGTTCTATACAGGCACTGGGATCTGTCTATGCAGAGTTGACAGTAAAACAGGGGGCATATTAAGGAAATGTAGCACATGATGTCCCTAACTGAGGCTGTGAGGAGTCAGATTTATGTCTCTTCATGTACACATTTAAGTAACAGAGTTGTACTGGCACAAATATTTGCATAAAGCAAATCTTAAAGTCACAGGCACAAGTATTTGTGGAAACTGAATTTCACATTCCTGTGTGTGACAAAGTTGGATTTTCTGCAATACATTTATGAATGATAAGCCTGGCAGTGACTTACTGGATGAGGGATTACTACCATGTTGGTAAAAAGCGTTAAAAAACTGGCCTCTCTGCAGGGAAGCTAAGCAAAGATCCCAAGTGGTAGAATGAAGGGGAAGGGCACCAGGTGGTTATGTTAGGAGCTGATCTCAAAGAGATACAAAACACATGCGTCTGGAACAAGAGAGAAAGGGACAGAGAGACAGACAGCCAAAATGGATTCCACAACAGCTTTACTGGGTAGAGCCCTGACGTTGGCCAATCTTAACTCTGTCTTCACATTTGCTTCTCTATACTAACCTAGGGGCTTCCCAGTGCTGTTTTCCAGTTGACTAATAAACCCTGCTCTGTTTTGGAAAAGTTTCCTGGTTTCACTGCAAATACTTGCTGAGTTGTGTTGATCCCTGAAGAGGAAAAAAAAGCTTCTGTTCGGAGACTGTCTCAGTTGGACTTACTGGGCAGAAACAGGAGTGCTGCAGCACAGAGGCTCAGTCTTGGAGGTGCTGAGGCTGTGTGGCCTACCCTTAAGGAAGAGTGGGACCCCTTGAAACACTGAAGTGATTCCTCCAAAGGACTGTTTAAAATCTAGGAAGAAGCACAGTTCCTGTGCATCCATGACACCATGTGTGTGAGAATTCACATCAGCTGTGCTTGTGTAACACCGACAGACCCCGGTTGTGGGTGCGCAGGATCAAACATGGGACCTATGAAGCTTAGTGCATGAGCCTCTACTGCATGACTAAAAGCCATATGCCTCTTAGCTAAGGCTGTAGAGTATACTCATTAATCTTTCTCTAAGTAGTCTCAGTGCTACTAGATGGGCCAGAGCACCACACCCAGGAGGTGTGTGGGTTACACTTGCACAGTCATATAATAAGAGAATGGAAACTATAGTATGTGACTTGTCTGACTAATCATAACTAGCCAACACAGCATAAATAAATTATGTCCAGTGAGCTGGACATGATTAGAACACATGATTAAAAATGGCAAGACATTGAATAATTTTGAATAACAAATATATTTAAGAAATGGTTGTCTGCTCATGGGTGGCCTGTGACAAGAAGAAGAGCCTTCATGAGTCCAATACATTTTTCATTATGAATTATTTGCTCAGATCTGGTCACCATTGAAGGTGTTTATGATACTTTCTTTTAAAAATGTTCTTTATTGGGGTTTGATTAAATGCCCAAATGAAGATGTCATGTACTCCTTGTACATGGCAGGTTGCAGGGCTGCTACTATCATGTCAGGCTTCCATCATGGCTACAGAGCTTCCATCATTTTGAGAGACAGACAAGAGATGTGTTCTCTATGGCAGTGGTTCTCAAATTAGGGGTGCCGCTTGTTCAGGGAAAGCCCCTGGCGGGCCGGGCCGGTTTTTTTACCTGCCGCATCCGCAGGTTCAGCCAATCATGGCTCCCACTGGCTGCGGTTCGCCGCTCCAGGCCAATGGGGGCTGCGGGAAATGGTGGCCAGCACATCCCTCGGCCTGCACCACTTCCCGTCGTCCCCATTAGCCTGGAGCGGCAAACCCTGGCCAGTGGGAGCTGCGATCGGCTGAACCTGTGGAGGCGGCAGGTAAACAAACCGGCCCGGCAGGCCAGGGGCTTTCCCTGAATAAGCGGCACCCCTGGTTTGAGAACCACTGCTCTATGAGATACATGAATGCATTGCTGCCTATAGCCGTTACCAGCTCAAGTGAGGTATGTTATAAGTGGTGTCACCTAGTGGCTGTACATTATAATATAGTTTGAGCATTCCATTACAGAGGATAAATTTCAAAATGTCAGGAAATGATGAGTAAACTCAGCTGTCTGAAATAATTTGTATATGTAGGTGAAACACATGATGGAAACGTTATACAATTCTGAACAAGATCTCTGCTATTTTACTGGCGTAGGACCTATTTTGCTGATTCTTTTTATGTTTCCCTTCATTTTTCTTTGTAATGGTATCACAGCTCAGCTGATCTATCGGAAAATGGATTTTCCATCCCAGAAAAAAAAAAACAGATTCCAAAAAAACTTTCATCTCAAATTGGGACCAAAAGCCCAAACATTGATTTTATTTTTTAAAAAAAAGGTATTTTCTGCATTTTTGTTTTTTGTTTCAGGTCAATCAGATTCTTTCATTGTGATGACTTCAGAACATTTTGTTTCAATTTTGACCATTTGTAATTTACATTTTTAAAATTTAAAATGAAACAAAAAGTTGTTTCAAAACAAAAAATTGAAACAATCTGTTCTAAAAATGGCAAAATGGGACTTTTTTACCCTCTCCCTCTCGTGAAATTTTCTCAAAAATGATAGTTTCACAAAAAAAATTGGTTTGGTCTTGATGGCATTTTCCAACAGAAAACTGTTTTGACCAAAAAAAAAAAAAAGATCAGTTCTAATGTGGCACCCTCCTGCTGTTATATCACTTCAAGAATGCAGCTTAATTCCCCTGCCCTGGTCCACTCTGCATTCATACTCTTTTCATGTCTTCTCTTCTGTTTCACAATATTGTTTTCCCTCTCTGCCAAGAGCTCACCTGGTCCCTATAAAGTCTTTTCTTCTCCCTCCAACCCCTGTGCCTTCTGTGGAGTGTTAGAAAGTTGGTTCTGATGATACTAGACAGGTGGATGAACCAGCTGACTGATTCTAATTCATCTGACTGCCCCTCAATCCTCTGCTTTCAGTCACACACTGTGCACAGCATAAGACACGGACTCACACACAGCATGGGAGCTGGGAAGCAAGGAACTGAGAGAGGGAGCCAGCTGGCTGCCCATCCCATAGTTATGCAAGTAAACCCCACGGATTTCAAAGGAGTGGCAGAGATAAGAAATTATGAGCATCCCTTTAAATATTAGGTGTATCCCACTGCAAACTTCAGGAGTAGTGTCTTATGAGTGATTTCAGAGAGACTAGGATCCTGCATCCAGCCTTTATGGATATTCTGGCCAGGTTTGAAACCTGGTGAATTTCCAAGGTTATGGTGAGTTCTTCCTGCTGAATTTGGCACAGATTGAGATGTACAGTAGCCGTGACCAAACTCTCAAGTTATTCCGCCCAGATGGAGAATTGCTATTGGCATAATTATAAGTAGTATCTTATTCAGGATATTCTGAGAGGAGAATTTACATACAAAAGAGTGTCTTTAGACTGCGGCTTAGTGGGCTCGTCCCCAGGAAGCCATAACTACAGGGTTGGCTAAGTCATGAGTTTCTGTGCCATATTTTTAACACCTGAATAGCCTAATAGTATAATCTAATGGGTTTAGAATCCATACAATATTTGGTGGTAATGTGCATAGATCTGGAAAAGGCAGTTTTCTGTTCCATAGAAATGTTTCTGTAACTAGTGCTAATAGTGCACAGAGTGTCACTAGTGTATGTTAGCTGGTCCTATTAGTAGGTAAAACAAACATGTTAGTCCAGTACAAAATCTACTGTTGATTGCCTACCCTGTGTAGAAAACTCTGATTGGTGTTACAGTTATTTCCTCTACTAAATAGTCATCATGACATAGAGATCAATTGTGCCTTTTAAGGCACCACATGATATCAGGGGCAGTGTATAGCAGCAGCCCACCATCAATTATTCTCTGCTAATAGGTTATAAGCCCCTTGAAGGCATATGCACCTTCTAGTTTGAAGGAAGAAAGGTGTCCTTAGATCCACCTCCTCTCCAGCTCTTTGGGGGTGGATAGCATTGCTATCTGTACTAGCTAGGAGTAGTCTGTGGCTGGATCCTGTGGAGGACAAGAGAAGGGAAGTGTTTCCTTGTGTCCTCCCTTATCCTCCTTGCATATGATTGTGGGGCCACCCACAGTTTGACCCAAATACGTGACATTAACAATAAGTCAGGGTGTTTCAGGTGGCAGTGCATAAGCATACACCACAAGTGAAATAATGACACTATAGATGGTGTTTTATTAGTTGCACTATTGAGCGTTTTATAAAATGGTTAGCAAGGTCTTCTGTTCTCAGTATTTAGTAGTATAGTGAATGCCTGTACTACCTCACACTTCAGAATTGAAGATATTTAATGGCTAAAATCTGGTGATCCAAATTAATAGTTATAGTTTCATTGTATGCAGCTTTAGGAGCCTTCAGTTCATTATTAGATGTACTCTGTGTGGGTGGGTTATACACAGCCTACTGATTTCCAGCGTAGTATTTTTTAAATTTTCCCTTTTTGACAACTCTTTGCACCCATCAGTTCTTAAAGATTCAGCCAAAATAAAAAAAAAAAGTCAAATTAAAAGTTACATTGTATTTTTCTGAAGTGTAGAGAGAAATCTAATTTAAAATTAGTTTTGGATTATTAAACAGCTTAGCCATGTACTACAGTTTAGGTGAAGAGGATGTGTTATAAAGTATACAAAGGAGTTAATACTGTGTTTTGTAGTAAACGTGAGGTTCATAATGTCTTTACATCTGTAAAACATTTAATTAATGAAAGTCAAACATGGATAAAAACAATTTACCCTGATTTACAGACTCCCTTCATCTGGAAACAGCTGCTTAATGTTCTTCTTAAAAACACAGCTTGATTCTTTCAGTATTAACAAGCTATTATTGTGAGTTATGGTTCTCTTTCAGTGCATAAATTCACTTAAAGTGAATGTAGAAAAGTTTATAAAATGCAAGCTTAATGTTGTTGTAACATATGTAGCAAGGTTTTTAACAGTGACAGTTTTGATTAAAGACATTTTTTCTTTGCTCTTGTAAATTAAGATTTCTTCTTGCTTGTTCTGTTTTTTTAATGTTCTAAGAACTGAAGAACTTAATGACTAGGAAGTGAAGGTATAGTAAAGGTAGTGGAAGTCAGAAGATCTTGGTTTGTGCCTTCAGTATTGGACCCACTTATTTTTGACATAGCCCAAACAAGCATAGCTCTAATTCTGGAAAATCTTTGATGAGTTAGCAAGCTGTCAAGAGGGTGAAGGAAATCGTTCTTGTCAAAACTCAGCTAGGAGACTAGAGTTAACAACCCAGTCAGCTATATGTCCAAACTGACACACAGAACGTGCTGCTTGTATTATTTTCTTTGGCTATTTGCTTGACAACTGCAGAAGTGAAAATCTTCTTTTAGCATGCAACATTTTTGACTGTTAAAAGAGATTAAAATACAAATTTGTGCAAATGTTTCAGTACAGTATAATATCTCAAAGTTATTTGATATGTTACCTTTTTTTCCAGATAAAAATGCTTGTGGCCACATCAAGATAATACATTTTGAACTATCTTTCTTTCAATTACAAGTAATGTTTATTGTTTTGAAAGACACCGTAGATTTGTTATATTACTGTATACAACCCTGAACTTGAATTCTGTTTGCATGGCAACAAATTAAATACAAACAACAACAACATTCCATCCCCATCTGATGGCATGAGTGCTTTGTAACTTCAGATGGAAATAGACTGGTTAGTCTAGGAACACAGGAAACAACACATTTTCTTGGTCATTGTTTTTTCTGCATCTCTCTATGTTTATTTTGCTTTCCTGAATATCTCATGAGAGGACCGTCCGTAAGCCAAGTAATGGATTAATAGCTAAAAGCATATAGTACATCTTCAAAGCTTTGTACTTTTCTGAGAATAAATTGTTTTTCCTTTCTTTCTCATATTTCAGCACATCAGTAACCAAGTTAGCTTTAATTCCTTTACATGCAATACTCATCATGACAAATTGCTAGAAAATTATCTATTTATGATTTTTGTTATTTATGTTATGCTTTGAGATGTAGGTGGTTGTATCATTATATCTAATGGGAAAAAGTAAATGGAACAATGAGAGAGAGATTTACACCACTTTAAAAAAATTAAGTGAAATGACAGTAATCCACAAGAAGTTTTAATTTTAGATTTAAAGGAAGTCAGTAACACAGGCAACTGACTGCTTTGTTGTTTGACATAAACACATCAATACAGTAGGTAGCCTTTTTGGTTTCGTTATTGGATTATGGATCCTGTACTTTAAAACGTGTAGTAATGTGCCAATTAATACCATTTCCAGGTTGACCGCCAATCCCAGTTTATTCAGGGCTATCGAATAATGTATCGCCAAACATCAGGCCTGTCTTCTCCAATGGCATGGCAGAATTTGGATGTGAAAGTCCCCACTGAGCGCAGCGCTGTCCTAGTCAACTTGAAAAAAGGGGTTTCTTATGAAATTAAAGTTCGACCCTATTTCAATGAGTTCCAAGGAATGGATAGTGAATCAAAGTCTGCCCGTACTACTGAAGAAGGTTAGTATAATTCTCGAAAGAAGCAACTGGCTTCCCCATCTTGTCTCAAAGGGGAAATCATTGTGTTCACTGTGAAGACTGTGCAAATAATTTTGTTCTAATTAGTTTCCAAAATGTCTGTACATAATTCACTGAAGATTTCTCTGTGTTGCATGAAAAGCTGGCTTTAGGATTTCACCTAACAATCTATTTGGCTATAATATTTGGTATAATATTATGGGGTCTGAACTGGCCAGTCCTATGCCTCTCTTCTCCAGAAGAGTTAACTTTTGTCTCTTCAGTGTGGGCAGCAAGCAATTTTGGGTTTCTGACACATACTCTGCAACAGTGTTTCCTTTAAAGTATCCAGGCTGCTGGTGCAGCAGACCCTGGTCCATGGTTTGCAAGTAGAGAAACCTTTTGCAGATGACTGAGTAATAATAGCCATTCTTTTCTAAGTGGAAAATAACATAGATGGATGACATGGCTAGGAGAAGATGATGGGTGAAGGACTCCCAATACTGCCTTTAATTAGTGTACAAATTAAGACTAATCCAAGTAGCACACCATTCTTGAAGCAGCTCTCTATGGTGCTAAACACAATGAAACCAGTTGTCCGTTTCTCAGTGTCAGGAAAATATCCTTAAAACACAGATCAGAACATGCATATGATACAGAAGTAGCAACCATATTATAACACTGAAATGAAGAAACAACCCTCTGTACATCATGCAACATAGATGTATTGTTCTGCTTAGAAACAGATGCTTTTAGAGTTGTCTGGAGTGTAAAAAGAGGAGAAACTAAGCTGGCTTTGACATAACTATTCCCCTGACCCCAGCTTTTTTTTTTTTTTTTAAATCTGCCTGTCTGTTTATCTAATCATCCCTATTTCCATAGTATCTGAGCCACTATTGGCATCTCTTGGATGGTCTTGTAGTCAAACTAAAAGCCTGGAGTCAAGAGATCTGGGTTATCTTCCTGGCTCTGCCACAGACTTCTTTTGAAGCCTTAGGCAAGGAATGTAGGCCAAGGCTTTCCAAATGGGCATCTATTTTTTTTTTTTAATCTTGACTGTAATCTTTCTGTGCCAAGGTTTTTTTATCATTCAAATATGGGTCTATATGATTTCCATTACTCACAGGGTGTTGAGGAAGTTAATTCAATAATGATTGCAGCATGCTTTGAGATCTTGGAATGGAACATATCATAGTTGTTGTTGTTATTATTATTTAGTACTATTATACTTTTCACCGTCAAACCATGTTATCATTACTTAATTAGCCAACAGTTAAGTAACCATGCCTGGGATCAGTGCTGTGAATTAGATAGTTGCTGTCCCTGTTTTGCAGATGGGGAAACGGAGGGTTCTATGATTTGCTTGAGATTATAGAGGGAGTCACTGGCAAAGCCAAGTTCAGAATTTGGGAATGCCTGACTCCCATTGCTTTGATTAGATCATAAATCCTAAATTGTTCAGTAAAGATTAGCTTCACTGTAGTATGAACAAAGCTTGTTTTAAAAGTTTCAAACAAGAAAATTGGAAAAAGCTTACTAGGTTAAAATTGCTTTGCTAGAATTTAACTGTAGGATTTTTCTCCCCCTCACTAGAGGATTTTTATCCTTGTCCATTCTCAATTGATTTTTGTTGTTTATTTAGTTCATCTAACTGCTAAAGTTAAATTAAGACCCACTAAAAAAGAAAAAAGGCTTTGTATCTGTAGTCTATTCCTGTAAAGTACTTCAGGAATGACCTTTTCATTTGTAACCCTCATCTCCCAGCAGAACCTGTCAGGTAATTTCCTACTTTAAAGGCCACTTTTTCTTGTGGAATAACTTTCTACACAGTAAAGATTTTTAGAACTTTCCTTGCCTGTTAAAGTCACGGTCCATGTGTATATTAGTCTCACCTTCAGCCACTCTCTTGACTAGTGTCTTCTTCAGAAAAACAAATAGTTGCCACCTGTCAAATGTCAACCACTAGAAAAGATTCCCCAACCCCCACAGTATTTAACTGCTTGTGTGATAGACTTTTTTTCTATCAAAGCACCAATAGGTAAGATAAGCTTCCGTGAGAAAATTAGTGAGTGTATTTCAATGGCCATTTCCTTTGATTCTTAAGGTTATCTTTGCAATTACCTTGTTGCTCATACTTTTGTAAAGATAGTCCCAAATCAATGTTTGGTGAACATGATTTACTTCTCATTCATACATAAAAGGAGTAGTATTTTTAAAGGTATCACACTTATTGCATTGACATCTGATTCTGTTTTGAAAATCAGACTTTTCAGACCTGACTTTTGAAAAAGTCAGTTATACTATCTTTAGAGAAAGCATTTGAAAGAGTGCTGTGAAATCTGTATATTTTTGCAACATCAAAATATATAGTTTGGGCAAAGGCAATGTACTACCAAAAAGAAGTTTCAATTTTTTACTGGATTTAATTTTACACAGAATGTTACTTCTGAGGCCTACCTCCAAAAATCAATTTCACCACAGTTAGACATTTCCTCTAGATCAGACATTTGTTACAAATCAGTAGCCATTCATCTCCTACCTCTTTGGCCTTGTGAAAGTAACAAATGGAATTCTGTTTGGTTGCGTCTGGAAAAGATGAACAGTGATTTGGGTTCTTTCATATCTGTAGCAAGAAGCTGAGCACTGGAATAATTGACCTGTCAAGAATCAGGCAAGGTGTTCTCCACAAGCCAGCAGTAAGGGAAATGAGAAAACAATTTTAAAAATGTTATTTTTCAGTGTGGTCTATTTAATAACGACAGCACTGTCAGACAAGTGGTTTAATTTATGGTGCCAGCTTACAGAGCAGTATTATCATAAAGAGAGAAGTCAGGACTGTCTACACACACACACACACACACACACACACACACAAAAGAGAGAACTGGACAAATAATAATGGATAATGTATCTGATAATTTTCGGGTTGTTTGTTCACAAATAATCCTAAAAGCTGAACATGATTTTTTTTTTCCAAATTCATTCACTTATTTGAAATTCCTCATGGAATAATAAATACTTGGTCTGTGTGTTGTTGGTGACCTGTTCATTGCAAATGTATGGTATTCTAAACTTGAGCTCTCTTATTTAGTGGTCATTGGGCACTGTTTTCATAGTGACAGGTTTCAGAGTAACAGCCGTGTTAGTCTGTATTCGCAAAAAGAAAAGGAGTACTTGTGGCACCTTAGAGACTAACCAATTTATTTGAGCATGAGCTTTCGTGAGCTACAGCTCACTTCATCGGATGCATACCGTGGAAACTGCAGCAGACTTTATATACACACAGAGAATATGAAACAATACCTCCTCCCACCCCACTGTCCTGCTGGTAATAGCTTATCTAAAGTGATCATGAGGTTGGGCCATTTCCAGCACAAATCCAGGTTTTCTCACCCTCCACCCCCCCACACACAAATTCACTCTCCTGCTGGTGATAGCCCATCCAAAGTGACAACTCTTTACACAATGTGCATGATAATCAAGTTGGGCCATTTCCTGCACAAATCCAGGTTCTCTCACCCCCTGACCCCCCTCCCAAAAACCACACACACAAACTCACTATCCTGCTGGTAGTAGCTCATCCAAAGTGACCACTCTCCCTACAATGTGCATGATAATCAAGGTGGGCCATTTCCAGCACAAATCCAGGTTTTCTCACATCCCCCCCCACCCCCATACACACACAAACTCACTCTCCTGCTGGTAATAGCTCATCCAAACTGACTTGCTGTTTGGATTAGTCTGACTCAAGGCTTCTGAATTCATTTATTAATTTCACTTTCCATTAATATTATTCTATATCCTCTTGAAATTTGCTATTTCCATTAACATTAGTTCCAGTAAATGAATTCACTATAATATTCATAAAATATAAACTCAAAGAAGAAATGAATACAGTTGAACTAAAGGGTTTTTTTAAAAAAATGAATATTTTTCAAAAATATCTTGCAGTATTTGCCCAGTTCTCTATCTCTACATGTATTTGTACAGTATATATATGTGATGTATTATCTTTCTATATGCATCGTGTATTTTTGTATAAAAATGTTATACATGTTAAAGAAGGAAGTGAATGTATTTCAGCAAAACAGTACTTTATATTTTAATGCAAAGAGGATAAGCAGCTTAGTTTTAATCTCTGCCATTATAATAATAATAAAGGTGTAAGGGTGTGGTGTTAAGTATAGAAGACAGTACCAGTGTGGGAAGCCCTATCAGTAAGTGGTATTGGAAAGAGAGAAAGGGAATAGGTTCAGGAATGGAGACCCCCAAAAGAGGATGGTTATAGAGAGAGATGGCCTCCAGGTTCATGCACTTATTATTCATTTTCTTTTAGAATTAGGTATGCATACGTTTATTTACTTTTTTATTGTTAAAGGACAATGCTTTTTTTATATTGATATTGTTTTTATTATGTGGCTTAGTTCTGTTTCAAGTGCTACAAAACTTAGGTCTTAGTCTTCAACTGCACCAATTTTATACTCAGCATGGTTGAGGAAAGTAGCTCTAGGCCATCTTTCTGCTGTACTGATTTGGGTTGGCCAGGGGCCAATTTGCCCCTGGAGTAACCTAGAGCAACTTAAGTGCTGCTCAAGTTACATCAGCTACTGCAGTCCCTTAGAAACCACTACACTGCCATGGGCAAGTAAAGGACTATGGTACCACACTTAGCTGCTTAGAGGCAATCAAGAGGTGAGGGCCCCATTATGATTTGGTACTAGAAGTGGGATTTTCAGACCAGACCCTGAACGAAGGGATAGATGGTAGCACTCCTTTGGGTCCTGCAACAACAACAGGCAGCAGCGCAAGAGCAGAAGAAGATGACAACCATAAGAGAAGAGGATCCCACAGCCAACCTGCTGCTAGTGAACAACATGATAGAGCAACAACAAGGAAGTTTGGCAAGAATTCCAGAACGCTTTCTATCATAAGATTTTTGAACCATATGGGGAAAGTTAAAGTCCTGAGGGCTATGGAGAAGAGTCCCAGATCAGAGCAGTCCCTTTGGAGAGGTCAAGCAGGATATTCCTACAGCTAGGGGATAAGAGGTGGCAGTTAGGAAAGTAGATAAGAGGAGTTTTGTGTGAAGAACCCTAGGGCCTACAAAAGCGAAGTGGTCTCACACTTGTGGGGGGGACTCTTCCACCTTAGTGCAAGGGTATGGCATTAAGTATAGAAGACAGTACCAGTAAGGGAGGCCATACCAGTAGGTGGATAAGACAGAAAGGGAATAGGTTCTGGAATGGAGACCCCGACAGAGGATGGTTATGGAGGGAGGTGGCCTCCAGGTTCATGCATTCAGAGAGCTTGTGGAAGGTCAAGAGATCCTGAATAGGGATACAAAGATATCCCAGGCCAGCAGTGAGCTCAGAGGGAAAAAAACAGTGTAGGTGGGTCCTCCAGGCCTGCTTTGAGAGTTTTCACAGAAGTAGCCAATCAGAACCCAGCAGGCACAGATAAAAGGAACTGCCGGGCCTTAGCAGGTCAATTCCTGGCTGGGACAAGAGAGGCAAGTGTGGGTTCTCCTCTCTGACCACAGGTGCTCAAGGGATAGCCAGAGTTTGGTGCTGGCTGCATTTGCACAGCTGGATTTGCAGGGGGAGAGAGAGAGGACTAAGAACCTTGACCCTGAGATAAGAGTAAAGCAAAAAAAAAAAAAGGGGGGGGGGAGTGGTCTTGGTAGGAAGTAGCCCAGGGAAGAAACAACAACAAACTGAAATTGAGGACTGTGTGGCAGCTATGTATAAGGTCCCTGAGTTGGAACCCAAAGTAGTCAGAGATCCCACGTTCCTCTACCAGCCACAGTGGCATAAACACGAAGAAGGGGACATAGCTTATTTGAGAACCTGAACACAGGGCTGAATTTAAAGGGTCCAGAGCTGGGGCTGAAGACCCTGGTGAAGTCAGTAGTACTGTTCATTTATTGAACTCTTTACTATCCCAGAAGGGTTTCATTTGGACTTTGACTTGCCTGGAGGGCCAAGCCACTGAAGCCCCACCAAGGTCAGCTGGCAGCCTAGAGGTGGTTCCAGGCATGAGAAAAAGACTGTGTACCACACCCAGCTACTAGGAGTCTCTCAAGCGGTGAGATCCCCCCATTACAGTCACTAAAAGGAGTTGAGTTTAAATTCCTGGATCCAGATTTGTAGGTCATATTCTGCAAAGTATCAGGTGTAGTGGAGAAGCCATAGGAAAAACTAATGAATCCTGAATTGACTCAGGAAACTTGAGTGATCCTGATATCCCATCTGTCCTGAGGCTGCCGGGGCTTTTGGGTAACCCAGGCATTGAAAGCCAGGGAAGACCAAAAGATGAGTAGGGAGATGCTGGTGACTTTGGGCCCACTTTTCAGGGAACCATGGTCCAAGGATGTTTAAACAATAAGGAAAACCCAATAACGAAAGGACTTTTCCAGAGTTTTGGTGCCCTCAGACCTAATGGAGCAACAAAATGAACCAGGTCCTTTATGGACAGGAATACAGGAGCTAGAGGAGAAAACTGAGGGAAAGGCTTCACTTGGAAATCCTGGACCTCAGTGAATTTTTTGTTTAACATGACAGAAATGTACCAGAGAAAACCCTGGACCTAGAGGTTGCTAAGGCTTTCAGAACTTGGCATCAGAGCAAGAGTGAGAGGTGCCTGGAGTGCCAGTGGGTACTCTAATGAAAGTGCTAATGATGCTGTGAAATTGATACTGTAGTCTCTACCATAACATCTTTAAAAATAACTGGGGGACCCTGCACGTCACACATTCTCACTTGAGGAATAAAGGTGTCATGCTGAAGGTGTTAACATTCTTTCCCAGGGAAATGTCTTAATAACACAAATCACTTTATCTGGGGCATGGACATGGGAAGAGAGACTGCAAAAGAATGAGATGTCATACATTTTCAATACCCTCAAGTGATTAAATATGCAAAAAGCAGCAGGACAAGAGTAAATGATGGAGCAGAACAGGAACACCCCAGGGAAAAGAAGAGGTGGATATTTGTATGGGTTGGGTTCAATATCATTGAAGCAGATGGAACCTAACTGGCGCCTTTCATGTAAAATAGTTTTAAGATGCAATTAAACTTCTTTATGGAACCACGTAGCTGAAACAATAGGGGCCTCAAACAAAACACAGGCACATGTCACCTCCTACAACAATGGCACATGTGAGGTCATTCAGAAATTTTAACTCTATGGTTGGAGGAGTTTTGTTATTTTGAGTGGGGATGCATGTGAGAGAGATGCACACCACAAAAGGTTACAGATGTAGCCAATTAGTTCATTTTATCATCCCTTGATCATTGTATTATGTGATGTTATGGTCAGTTCAGATGCTATTTCATAGATAATTAATATATGCTAAATAGAAATAAATTGTAGGATTATACAAGTATAAGATTGATAAGTATTTAGGAGAGATGACTGTGTATTATGTGAATAAGTAAAGCATGGCTGGAACGCAAGCCCTGCAGGCTGACACCTGTAAGATGTTAGTTTAGCCATACTAGGCCCTAGGCTTAAGAACACTTGACAGGAATGGGTGAACTGGGAACAACCCTGTGCAGTAAAGTCACAAGATTACTGTAAAGCTGTGCCAGTGTGATGTTACAGAAAAGTAGATCATAATAGACCGCAATGTATTGTCCAAAACCACTAGACACCTAATTGTAACAACTCTGAATGTCTGTCTTGACCGCAGGCCACATTGTGCATAGATGCTAATGAGAATAAGAGGAACTAAGAACAACCTATGAAAAATGGGGCACCCCAATAGTCAAGGTGTGTGGAAGAACAGATAAGGAAAAGAGAGCACCTTCATGCATATGTATAAGGAGTTAGGTGTAGTGAGAATTACAATATAAAAGAGGGTTCCATGATTGGGTACAAGTGGGAAAACCCAAGGAATGATCTCATCCCACCAGCAGGAACCATCCCTCTAGCAATGATCATCTATTGAGAAGTCCATCAGACCCTGGAATATTTTTTTAGGATGTGTATGACTGCAGTTACAATTATTGCATGGTTTTTTGTAGAATTTCTATATTCATGGGTAATTGTAACTTTACTTATTGCTTTAATAAAACTTGTAGTATGGATAGGACTTTGTACTTGTGATTGTGTCTGTGGTCCCTATCCTTGGACTTTGAGTGTTTCTAGAATATCCACATCTGAAAAAAGCACCAGAGGCAATTTTCACTCTGTTGAGCTTCAAACTGTAGCAACCAGAGGTGAACCCCTGGTGGTGTATTATAACACTAAATTCACTTTAAGCAAAATAAAAGGCTACACAGAGGAAGAGCAGAAAGACAGGGGCACAGCCTGAATGAGCACTGGGAGCATGGTCCTGAGAAAACAGCCTAGATAGAGAGATTTTATGAGCTGAGTGCTGTGTGAAAGAGGCTTGGAACTGTGAGCAAAGAAATTGTCATTTGTCTGATTGTTTGATTCCTGCTCTGTCCCGGAGAGGTCTGAGCAATTATATTCTTTGTAAATAGACAGGATTGCTTCAGAGAAATACCTGACTCCATCATCAATTTATTCCCTAACTGGGACAACCCAAAAGACCCCAACATTTCAGCTAATCCCTCAAATCAAAAGGAGTAACAATATAGATGACCATTTCTCTGGCAGTGTGAGTGAGATTAAAGCCCCATGTGTTTTAACTCTTTGGCCAGGCAAAAACTGGAATATCCTACATTTAAATACCTTAAGGATATGTGTCTTTAAAAATATTCCCTTCTATTAATCACTAGGCAATATTAGATCATAGAGGGGCAGTGGGGATAGGGGGATCAGAACAATGCTTAGGGCGGTCTGAGTTAGCAGATTTAACTTATGTATGCAGTCACAACCGTGTGTATAAGAAAATGAATATAAGTCTGAGACTAATTCTAGTTGTAAACTTGAGACATGCTAAACTCAATAAATAAAAGAAGAGTGATTTGCATTGCTTCTGTGTTGCCACAACTACTGAATTTTCATTCAGTGCTGTGCTTCTCTTCAGAAAGACATTTTTCATAGTTGTCGTTGCCCAAGAATGTGTGCTAGTTGTCGTTGCCCAAGAATGTGTGCATCTCCAAGCCCATGGGAGTGCAAACTTCATAGATTCTCTGCTTGCTCTTACACTGTTTAAGCAAAATTAATGATCCAGCAACTGGACTAATGTCATTCTTCTATTTGTTCCTTCTACCCGGTACAGCTCCAAGTGCCCCTCCGCAGTCTGTTACTGTTCTGACAGTTGGAAACCACAACAGCACAAGCATCAGCATTTCCTGGGACCCTCCCCCACCAGATCACCAAAATGGAATCATCCAGGAGTATAAGGTAAAACTGATGTATAATGGGAGGGATGTGAATTAAACCAAACTGTGTCGGGTTGAAATATACAACATTTTTTTGTGGATTTAAATGTTGACATAATGAACTACACATTTGTATAATAACAAGCAGAGAGGTCTGATCACTTACACCTTTTTTCTCACATTAAGCAGCATCAACATTATGTTAAAAACAAAACTGATCTGTGTGGGGGAGAGGAGCCATCCTGTACTAGGCACCACTCTAGGCTCAGGGTGAAATCAGCCAAGCTCCTATCCTATCCTGACAGGGAAGCCAGAGCTACTCCTTCCTCCCTTGCCTGCAACAATGCTGACTCAAACACTTCACTGTAAAAATCACAGTGAATGACCCTGAGAACACAAGTTCAGTTTGTAATCAACTGGAAATCTTCTTCCATGATCACCTTTAAGGGCAATAATTTAGAGGCCTGCAGGGCACAAGCAGCCTTCCCAGGCAACAGGTTGAAAATCAGTATAGCCAATGCCTGCTGTATCAGTGTTTCTCAGTAGGCTAGTAGCTCACTTTAGTTATCTTTTGTCCTCTGTCATTGATGTGGTGTCTGCAAGGTGTCATCCTCAGAGGCTGTATCAGTCAACGGTCAAGCCCATGCTCTGACCACTTATTTACATATTTACAACATGGATATGTCACAGAATGCTGTCCAATGGACTGTTCATCCCACTCCAGTAAATAAATACCCAGCAGCACGTAGAATAACAGAAAAAGCCCTGCACAGCAGGTATAATAGTAGTGAAACCCCTTCAGCCCTCATCACATCCTCTACCCAAATGCCAGGGGGAATGATGGGCTTGGCAGCATACATGCTAGAGGTCAGAGAATTAACTTGAAAATCCATGCTCTTGGGGCAGATTCACCATGGGTTTCTGCCAGTGGAAGCTACTGGGAACCCAGCAACAAAGCTCCAGAGGCAAAAAATCTGCTAGAGGTTTCATCTGGGGAAAGTGGCCACAACTTCCCTTCTTCAGGGACAAATCCTATCGGGGATGTCAACCCTATACCAGAAGGTTGTGGGTAGGCGATACACTATTTCAGTGAGTATCTTCAATAGCCTCAGCTAGTGGGCCTCATATGGAGCCGCTGGTGGATATGGAAGCTGCCCTGCCCCAACAGAAGTCCCAAAAGAGTGGAAGTTATGGCATTGCTCCTTGTGGATGTAGTTTGGTCATCTCACACAGGAAGGTGTAATTTATAGCCCCCTGCTCCAATGTGGGTGAATCTGACTCAGAGATGGAGCAGGGAGGCAGGCACTTACTTTTAAAATCAGTGTAAGCTCTTTTATGTTTCACTCTCTTGAGTGCGTGTTTTAAAGACACACAGTATTTACTTGCAATGTATTAGTTTGTTGTTTTGTTTTGTTTGGTCAAGACCACAATTTATTAACCCAGCTATGCTATTGAAACCTCATTTTCACATCAATTCAACTTCATACCAACTCCAATATGTTAAGGTTTGCTTCATATAAATTCCATTAAAAATATGTTAAGAGAATGTTATGACTTCACAGTTAAGCATTAAAATGTCAGAAAATGCGTAAGGGTTATCCACACAACTCTAACTCTGAACTTTTATACATATGCATTGAGACATAGGCCAAGATTTAAAAAAACTAGGAGCCTAAATTTGGGCTCTTAATTCCATATTTATGTACCTGATTGCCATGATTTTCAAAAGTGACCCAGCAGCTGCCATTTACCTCAGTGGCAAGCATTGTATGATCAGCACTTTTAAAAACTACGTACCTTATTTAGGTGCCTAAATAAGTGTGAATTTAGGAGCCTACCTTTATGTACCTATTTTTGAAAAACTGGATTAATCTGTAGTTACTTGCTTGTGTGATGTTTCTCTCATTAAGTAATATAATATCTTAGCATTTTCCTACAATCTGAGCTATACACACACATCTGCAAATTTTGTTTCTTCCTTCATTTATGCCTACAACAATTTATTTGTCAAAATAGTCCGAAATGCCTTCATTAACTAAGTGCTGGTTTGCATCCTTACAGTCTGCCTTAAGTTAGGAGCACCCTGTAATACTGTACTATCCCAAGACCAGATCAGAGAACAAATCATGATGACTCCTCCCCACTCCCTCATGCACCTGGCCAGGGACTCTGGCCAGCAAAGAAGCTCTGTTTGAGCCTAGGGGAGCCAGGGATTCTTCCATCCCCCACTCCTTGCTTACAAGGAAGTGTATCAGGTGAGTAACCCCTGGTACTGTGAAGCTAGAGTCAAAAACTGAGCAGTGCCAAGCATAGGAGCAATGGGAATGTTACTCCTGCTTTCTCCTCTGCTGAGCCAAGTAAGGTCTGTGATAATCCAGCCCTTTGTCAGCAACTGCATGTTGTTTTCAACCAGCTTCCTTTGGTACAGTAATTACATACATGCATATATGGGATTTTTTCTTTTATGTATTGCTTCCCTTGAGTGGAATTAGAGTGGTAGTTAATGCATTCTTTAATATTATAGTAATAGTCTCCACAGATCCCTTCAACTAAAAAAGAGTCTCTGAACATTTTAATGCTAAAGTGTCTCAGGAAATGCTCATGAATAAATATAAGAGAGAGAAGCAAAACTGCCTTGAAATAATATACCACTTGCGCCACAAAGTGCTGGTTTGAAATATGGCACATATCAGGATACTTAAGGAACATTTTTTGTATCTGTTGAATTACAGGGTAAAATAAGTCAGACCGCAAAATCTAGATTCCTGAACAATTTCAGTTATGACAGCAACAACGTAGCATAGCATTTTAGAAATTGCACACACCCTTTTTCTACCAGGGTAGAAAGCTGAAAATACTTAAAAGGAGATTCTGTATAGTATTCTTAGGAGTGTTTGAACATGCTTCTTTTTGTAATTGTTGCCCGTTTTCTATTCAATAGAAAAAAATGAGACTGAAAAAATAACTTTAGGAAACCGTAGATTATAGCCATGGTAACTAAACAAGAGCCTGATCCAACAAAGATTTATGCATATGCTTAATGTCATGCCTGGGACAAGTCATACGGAAGTAATTAAAGTCAGTGGGTGAGATTCTAAGAATTGCGACATGGAACTTACCGCCCAGGGACATGGGGAAGGAGGTGATTTTAAGCCATCTTTGGATCCTACTGATCCTGGGCTGCTTGGGGGCTTTCTGAATCCCATCCCCAGCTGCCTATGGACAGTAGTACTATGAAGAATGTCTGCCATGCTATGTGCTCCACCTCCAGCATGCCTGTCTACCCCCAGCACTGTTCCTAGCATTTCCCCTATGTCAGGGCTGAGAGAATGAGAATTTTAGCCATGTGTAAAGTTAAGCACGTGCATAAGTCTTTGCAGAAGCAGGCCTAAATGTTTAAAGGAATTTAGCAGTTGCATTTCAAGATATCAGTATATGTATTTCCAGTGAAGTATATTAATATACCATATTTGTGAACCATTGTTTGCAAGCATGACTATTTTCATATTGTTTTATTTCCCCAATCCCTACCCAAGATCTGGTGCCTAGGTAATGAGACTCGATTTCACATCAACAAAACAGTAGATGCAGCCATTCGCTCTGTAGTGATAGGTGGCCTATACCCTGGTATTCAATATCGAGTGGAAGTGGCAGCAAGCACCAGTGCAGGTGTTGGAGTAAAAAGTGAACCACAACCCATAATAATTGGTAAGTGATTGTCTACTCTATTTTATTTTACCGGTTTAGTATTTCAGAAGAGCTTTCATAAATCACTTCTGAAAGCATAAAAATCCAGTGGAGCAAAAAAACAAGGTGCAATTCAATTTGAGCGATCTAGTTAACTTTAAATGTACCACTGCCTGCCAACACTGCCTCTTCCTCTTCTGTATAGTTCTCACAGCTAATAAGATGAAATAGTTCTTCCTTTCCTGAAACATATTAAAAACATAGATTATCCTGCACAGCTGATTTAATATTTTATTATGAATGTACCACTCCTGCAGGTTGACAGATTTATAGAACTAGCTCTCTTATCCTGTTAAGATGCTTGTAATATTGCCTTATTTGAGCTACTGCTGCACAAGGCAGTGTTTAAAGTTGGTTTTCTGAGCATTTGAAGTTTAGCATTTCTCAGCTATCCCAAGCACATGGGCTTCCTTCTGCCAAAGAACAAGTGGCCTCTAGTCCAGCTAGAGAGGAAAGCTGGTATTATCATCTTTTTCCTTTGAAATTACTGTTTCTTATTAGTGGTTTCCGTGCTCAATTAATTTCATGACCTGAGGGAAACCTAGAATCTTATCCTTCTAAGATTCTTCTATAACATAAATTGGGGGTGGGGCAGGAAATTGAACAGAACTGAATTGAGCATTTTTGTTGTGGAGCTGCATTAAAGTTCTTCGAGTATAGGAAGTTGTTTATTAATTTGATCTATTTGAACTACGGCTTTAGGCCAACTGTTAGTGTTGCTTTAAAAATGTGTTCTTTCTAAAAGAGTACTGGGATAAGGTTTTGTAATCTGCTCTTCTATTTCTTATACTGTGCCTTTAGGACTCTTGGCAGAGACTAGTGAACAAAATGGAAAACGTAACTAAAGCAATGTCTCAGACTCAGAATGTTCATTTGAGTTGGGGTGAAATTCACCCTTCAGAGAAAAGCCAGCACAAGACCTAGCTCCCACTTAAGTCCTGCGTAAGCTTCATTTTAAGTGGTTAATGACATTCACATTACAAATGTATCCTCTCAAAAGTAGGGCAATGCAGAAGTTTAGATTTAGGGTTTTTTTTCTTTTTGGAGGGGAAGTCTGAAAAGGGAGATTAAGACAGATCTATCTTTAGGACGAGTCTGTTCATTGAAGCTTCACTGAATTATGTATGACAGAAAAGTGAAAGAGTCTTGCAAGACTGAAAATAATGAACTCAGCTCTTACAAAAACCTTGGAAAGGGTACTAGATATGAATTTGGGGTCTCTCTTTAAATGATCTCTACCGAGAGAGACTGACCTTTCACTTTTAGTTCATTACTTTTGAAAACCTGGTTTTTGTGTGAAGTATCTCTGGACGTACTGCTTTAAGAGTTCAATCCTGTAAAGTGCTGAACACAAATAGTGCTAATCCAGCATAGCATTTAAGCACATGTTTTACTTGAAACATGTGAGTAGTTCCATTACTCATTTGCTTCAAGTTAAATGTGTGCGAAAGTGCTTTGCTGGACCGAGGCTAGAGTGCTCAGCACCTTGCAGAACTGAGCCATCAGTCCTTCCCTGATTCTTACAAAACTGATTAATATACCCCAGAGCTGGACATGGAAAGATATGTTTCCGAGTTTGTGGTATGAAGGTGGAAGAGACATGAGAATGTAAGTACATCATAAATCGGAAAAAGCCAGTTGGAACTTAGAGACTTTTCATTTATTCATTGTTATACTCATGATGTCATTTCTTTCTTTTTTTAATGATCCCAGAATATCTGCCTCAACAATCTTGTCTGGTATCACTTTCTGCATATTTAATACCGTTTAGACGAAAAGTGACTAATACATTCTTTTCTGTTTTGATTTTGGTTCCCTTTTTCACTTACATTTTCCCTTTTGTATTCACAAAGCAAGATACAGTTACTTGCAGTCACATTGTCTGCATCTCACTTTTCTTTAAATCCCATCTGTTTATAGACTATCTTGATGAAATTACAGATTTGGTTGATAATAGGTAATAGTGTTGATGTAATATAGTTAGATTTCCCTAAGAGATGGCATGGTACCACATGATATTTTGATTGAGAAACTAGAATAATGCAAAATCAATATAGCACACATTACAAAAACTAAAAATTAAAAACTGGCTAACTGACAGGTCTCAAAATGTAATTGTAAACGGGGAATCATTATAGGGTGCAATCCTCAAATACTTATGTAAGTAACTTTAGTTATGTAAATAGACTTTCCGGGGGACTTGATAACAGTTGTCAAATATATGAAGGGATGTTATAAAGAGGATGGTGGTCAATTATTCTCTATATCCACTGAAGGTAGGACAAAAAAGGAATCAGCTTAATCTGCAGCAAATGTGATTTAGGCTAAATATTAGAAAAGACCTTTCTAAATATAAGGATAGCTAAGTACTGGAATAGGCTTCCAAGGGTAGTTGTGGAATCACCATCATTAGAAGTTTTTAAGAACCAGTTAGACGAACACCTGTCAGGGATGGTCTACTTAGTCCTGCCTCAGTGCAGAGACTAGATGACCTCTTGAGGTCCCTTCCAGCCCTGCATTTTGGTGATTCTATAATTTATGCCCCTGGGATTACTCAAGTGAATAAAGTTACTCACATACGTGTGTTTGCAGGATAAATTTTGATTACATGGGGAAGGGACCATAATGTGATTTTTTAAAAATTATCTGCACAGCTATAGTGCAGTATAAACAATACCACAGTGATATGTTACCTTGCCATTCTAATGACATATCCAGATATCTATAATACATTTTTCTTCCCTAATTACATTAAAATACTTTCTTACTGTGCTTTGTAATTACTATCTTGAAACTATACTTTGATTGCTTGGTCTAATACAAAGAAACAGTTACGAATTGTGTTCTTTCCATGAACTGCACTTGTCTTTAAGCCTTGCAAAGCTTCTGTAAAGAAATATATGTCCAACTTGTTATTTATAGGAAAAAAACTAAAGTTTTGCTCACCAGTGTTGAGGATGCTGGAGAAGAAAATGTAGTTGGATTATAAGAAGAAATAAATTTTAAAATAATATTGATTAATAATATAGCTATTATTTCAGTAATCAGTTGGCATGTTCATACTTACATTTTATAGTTGGTGTAATAATATGAGGAACAGCTGCAAACTTTCACAGTAATAGGTACAATCAGATCTGATGTATCTAATTAATTTTTGGTCCAACAAATTAGTTTTGTTCTTCATTACTCTCCAATGGGAGGAAGACATATTTAATTATATTTTTGTCTGCAAGAACAATGGAGCGTTACAGGTCACACACATCCCTCATATGTGTTCTAATTAGTAGAACTGACAGCATTGTTATAGAAACACCTGCAGTATATGAAATAGTACACTGATACCTTGGATGACATATATATTACTTCTGATTAAATATCATATAAATAAAAACAAAATGAATGTAATTTGTTCCCCAAACTCCTTACAACTAGATTAATTTTGTTTTACGTCAACAGGAAACATGCATCTGTGTTTGTTTACTTTTCAGCTCCTGAAATCACAAAGCATATGTTATTTTGACATTAAAATGAATTATTACTTTTGCTCATGTAATTGCTGAGCACTGAAGGGTAGAACAAACATCCAGGCTGCTAACTTAGAAGGTAGATTGACCTAATTTGGAGACAGATTGCATCTTCCTCCAGAAGAGGGTCTGGGAGGGGATAAAGTCATCTGAAAGCTCCTCTGAGGTTCTCCTTGTGGAATTTCTTGTGCATCCGCTACTCATGGAGGACCTGTTTCTGACCTCATTGTGAAGGCAGAATGTCCAGCCCAGGGCTTAAGGTTTCTATAGGGAAACAAGATTCCTTTCTGTAACCTTTCTACCAGGTGGTGCCGGTAGCAACAAGGGCTATGTTCATATTTAAGGGTTCCTCTTAACATTACAAAACACAACTAGCTCAAGCCCCCACCTAGAAATCTGGGAAAACTAATCATCATGCCTGGGTGCCTCTCCAAGGCCATACTTCTCCACTCGCATGCACACTGTCTGTGTATAACAAAAGACAATGTATATTAAAAGGAGAGGGAACACAGCAGTAATTTGGGAAAACACCTCAGTGATGATTCAAAAGCAGGCAAGCCATAAGTAAAATACTTTCCCCACAGTGTTGTCGGTGGTAGTCCTTTGTGGTGTGAAAAGTCCAATGGATGAATGTCCCTTTAACACATCACTCTCCTTTCCCTTCGCTGCACTCCCACTCATGATTTGTTGTCTGAGCTTATCGGAGTCCACCTCCTTCCCGGAGAGGTGGGGAAAGGTTGGGTTTGAGCGATGCCTCTGACTACCCACCACTATCACAACCACAGCTCCTGCCTCCCCCGGCTCCTTTAGCTGCGTTCTGATGTTCCAGCACTAGCCCAGTCCTCCCTCTAGTGATTTCACCAGGTTGCGGAGAACCTCACTGCTGCTGCCTCTTCTGTGTTGTCTTTCACTGCAGCACTGTCCGCTCACCAGGTCGAAGGCTCAGCCATTTAGACCAGATTATTAATGATTTTAGCTGTAGTAATCACTGTTAAGATCAAAGACTCTGCATGGACAGAAAATCATCTCTTTCTTTAAACACTGGAGGAGAAGGGTAAAATGGTATCTAAGAACCTTTTAACAGAGCCTACACTACCAGATAGGAGCACCTGTCCCAACACACTCTGACTTTCACTTGGATTTGGCATCACTATTCCCCTTAGCAAGTGAGGTTATAGTTAAGGGATATTAAATACAGGGGTTTTTTTGCCCTTTAGTTATATAATAAGGATAATATTTTATTATCCCTCCATCCAAGTCTTAATTTTAACCCAAAACAGCCAAAATTGATCTACTTTGGCAGAGTAGGTATTCTTGCTAGTCACCTAGACAGAGTGGATATAACTATAAAAATATGGTCTGCTCCTGAGGTCTTTCCCCCCCATCAGTAGATGGTAGGGAAGAGCTCATTCAGTGCAGTGCCTTACCTTTCTTTGGATTCATGGACAACTATTCAAGAAGCTAGCATGTCCAAAGTGTTCCCCTGGCCTTCCGTTTTCATGGCTTCTTCAGGAGTAGCGCTTCCATTGCCTCACCATCTTGCTTCCTCTACAAGCATCCAAAGGGGTGGAAGAGGCTGCCTTCAGCAGGAATTAAGAGAAAGTTAATGGTGCTTGGAACAACATTAGCTCCCATGCAGATTTCTACGAGAAAATGTACTGTGTCCTCAAAAGCACATGTGCCAGAGTACATCTGCTCCCTAGTTCCACCCCACCACATCCTCTTCCGGCCCTTTGAGCCCCAACCCGGGGGTCCACAAGGAGAGAGGCTCCATGGAAGGGGAAAACACACTGATTTCATTCCTTTCTGGCCCTGGGAGTCTCCGCTTTATGGTGAGGGGTTCCAAGGGCACCAAAGAAGAGGAAAACATCTGATGGAGCCACTGCTCCCTCTCATCTTTTCCTTACCCACTGGTTTCCACTGAGTGTTTGGCCTTCCTACCATATAATGGGTGGGAAACACTGGGGCTTTGATAATTGGCCGGATAAAATTTAAAATTTACGGTGGACGAGAAGCTGGATATGAGTCAACAGTGTGCCCCTGTTGCCAAGAAGGCCAATGGCATTTTGGGCTGTATAAGTAGGGGCATTGCCAGCAGATCGAGGGACGTGATCGTTCCCCTCTATTAGACATTGGTGAGGCCTCATCTGGAGTACTGTGTCCAGTTTTGGGCCCTACACTACAAGAAGGATGTGGAAAAATTGGAAAGCATCCAGCGGAGGGCAACAAAAATTATTAGGGGACTGGAACACATGACTTATGAGGAGAGGGTGAGGGAACTGGGATTGTTTAGTCTGCAGAAGAGAAGAATGAGGGGGGATTTGATAGCTGCTTTCAACTACCTGAAAGGGGGTTCCAAAGAGGATGGACATAGACTGTTCTCAGTGGTAGCAGATGACAGAACGAGGAGTAATGGTCTCAAGTTGCAGTGGGGGAGGTTTATGTTGGATATTAGGAAAAACTTTTTCACTAAGAGGGTGGTGAAACACTGGAATGCGTTACCTAGGGAGGTGGTGAAATCTCCTTCCTTAGATATTTTTAAGGTCAGGCTTGACAAAGCCCTGGCTGGGATGATTTAGTTGGGGATTGGTTCTGCTTTGAGCAGGGGGTTGGACTAGCTGACCTACTGAGGTCCCTTCCAACCCTGATATTCTATGATTCTATGAAAAGTTTTGGAAAGCACTGTGGCAGGTTTTGTAGCCTGTGGTTTAATTTTCAGGCACGATGCAATGCAGTGCTTTGACATTTCCAAATGTATATAAGGGAGCCTGCATGCTGCCTTCTCCCAAACAAGCCGCCATAATCAGTCAAGGTCTTTTCTCCCTTGACTCTACTCTCCAGTGTTTCCTAAAATTCCGTTTTTTCTTTATAGTACAATTCTCAGTGATTTTTCAACAGAACTACTAAAACCAAGCCAACATCCAGCATAACATTTGAACTATTTGTTCACAAAGGCAGACAGTCAGAATTACAAAGGATTGATATGAATAATCAGATAGGGAAAAAGCATAATAAAATCACATGGATTATTAACAGCAGTTCCAGCAACATAATACACTACATCACATTTATTAATAAGTAACTTCAGCCACCTCTGAATGCAGTATAAGGTCTAAACCGAGCTTGTCACTAAGGCAATGCTGCAATTGACATCAATGACTGAGTAAGGGGTGCAGGCTCTGACAGATAGGGTATGGTTAGACAAGTAGAGCATAATGTTCTCTGGACTTGAGTCTCATTTATATTAAGGCCCCATTACACTGATTTGGTAATGAAAGGGAGCATTAAAAGGGATATTACATTTACATCCACTGCAAGGCTGCTGGAGTTGTGTAAAGGAGCATTAGTGGGAATAAGATTCAGGTCCTTAAAGTCTTTTCTTTCTTGCATCTACTTTAGCAAATGACCTTGTTTGTTTACTTTAGACTACAGCCAGTAGGCTGACTCAGCAGCAGTTGTGTTCCAAGAAGTGAACAGTGAATTTAACCATTGCTGAATTATAGAAGAGGAATATATAAATGTTCACAGCAAGGCATAATGCTACAATATTTATAACAATTTGCCTGAAATAACCACTTTATTGCTACAGATACTCTACTTCCTACATTTGTGATAGGTCCTTATTTGCTAGCTCCCATAATTTGCTAGTTCCTGTAATTGAGAGTCCAAATATTTGCTTTTTATAATACGGCATATGCAGCACTGAATCTTCTCCTCTACATCTTAAAAACACTGTAAGTAGTTTCACAAATGAGGGCAAGATATGGCTATGCTCTGAACATTAAGGTTGTATAATTTTGGCATCATTTAAAAAAACCCACACTGAGTAAGATGTTTTATACCAAACATATACAAGGTTACTATTCATTTTTTTTGAGGAAAATGTTATCTGATTTTCATATTTCTATAACTGCTGAATTTTTGAGATTGTGGCTCAGATTGGAGAGGTGCGATATTTCTGAAGCACGTTTCTAATAACTGAGCAATCACAGTGTTTGTCAGTTCTGGAGCTCCACACTTTGGCATTTGTGTGACATCCATCCACAGATAACAGTTTAGATTAGGGCAGTGGTTCCCAAACTCGTTCTGCCACTGGTGCAGGGAAAGCCCCTGCCGGACCGGGCTGGGCCAGTTTTTTTACCTGCCACGACCACAGGTTTGGCCGATCGCGGCTCCCAGTGTCCGCGGTTCGCTGCTCCAGCCAATGGGGGCTGCGGGAAGTGGTGGCCAGTACGTCCCTCGGCCTGCGCCACTTCCAACAGCTCCAATTGACCTGGAGCAGCGAACCGCGACCAATGGGAGCTGCGATAAGCTGAACCTGTGGACGCGGCAGGTAAACAAACTGGCCCAGCAGGGGCTTTCCCTGTACAAGTGGTGGAACAAGTTTGGAAACCACTGGATTAGGGATTTGTTATCAAGCCAGCTACTGAGCTACCAGTTCAGTTTTAAAATCAGGAGAAAGAAAATGGCACATATGCAGGAAGTCAATAAATTCCAAATCATTAGATACAATCAAGAGAGCATAAGGTCTGTGTTTCAGTCACTTTGTCTCTTTGTCTCTCTTTGTGGTGTTCTGCTTACACCCATATCAAGACTATTTCACAAAAATTGACTGTGAGCTGCCATCTGTTAGCTTATGGGGACAGTAGTATTTTTTCAACATATGTTTGAATAACTGAAATGGATTGTAGGTTTTCTTGCAGGAAACATTGCCTTCAAATCTATATTTGAACATCCTATAAATCCACACCTAACTACCTGTACCCCACCATGGAAAATTATTTTGAAGCACAGTACTGTTGTGGTTTTTTTTCCATTTCAGGTCTCTGGTTCTTGGTTGAATTACAGAGTACATTATAAACATGTAATATTGACTTTCCTTTTTTCAGGGGGTCATAATGAAGTTGTCATCACTGAAAATAACAACAGCATAACTGAGCAAATCACTGATGTTGTCAAGCAGCCTGCCTTTATAGCTGGCATTGGTGGGGCGTGCTGGGTAATTCTGATGGGTTTCAGCATCTGGCTGTATTGGCGAAGAAAGAAGAGGAAGGGGCTGAGCAATTATGCTGGTAAGAACAGTAACTATTTACTACAAACTTGTCAGGTTCTATCACAAACAGGACAGAACTAATTTTAAAGAACCCAACCCTAACAATGGTGGTATTACAAATAAAGGTGGAATGGATGAATGTTGTATGCCTGTTTAATGTGTTCTGTAAAAGTGCCAGTGTATGAGAAGCTTTAAATGCATTGCTCTGGACCACATTTCATCATTACTGTAAGACAGTCTTTTACATCTCCAGCACATCTAGCATAACAAAAGTACAGAAAGGGTTAACTGTACCTCTCACCCAACCCTTGTTGCAAAAGGCAGTCTTTCAGTGTTCCCAACTCTAATTATGAGCTAGATTGTGAATCAGACTACATAACCACATGACAGTAAGAGGGAGTATGAATCTCCCACCAACTTCACCACTTTACTCCTATGTTTGCCCCAGATTTTGGGTTTAGGCATTAGGGTGACCAGATGTCCTGATTTTATAGGGCCAGTCCCAATATTCAGGGCTTTTTCTTATATAGGTGCCTATTACCCCCCATCACCTGACCCATTTTTCACACTTGCTATCTGGTCACCCTATTAGACACATACAAGTAAGCAGAGCTAATCATCCACTCACTCCTTATCTGGAGCTGGGGACTCAGGAAGGAAGGAGAGGGGAATGGGAGCATTGGCTCCGTCCACCCCAACTCACCGGCGAGAATAGCTGAGCCTGTACTGGGGAAGTAATAATTTAGTGCTAGTATAGGCAAGCAATAAATTACTAACTTGCAGTAGGTGAGAAGTAGTGTCTCAGACATGTCTATGAAGCGCAATGCCTCCTGGAGCTACCCCAGCACTGTGGAGCAGCTCTCACACACACATTTTGCTCAAGGCTCTGCCTTCAGTCACAATCTAGCCTAGGAGAATTACATTTGGAAGGGAAAAATAAAAATAAAAATTCTCTTATTCTCCCTGTCAGATCTCTTTATTCTGTTTTGTCAGGACTGGTAACACTCCTATAGCTGATATATCTCAAGTTTCCTGTGGGTTGTGGCGAAATCAGATAGTTATAATAAAATTGCATACGAATCTATTCAAAAAACCCCCAAGAAAAAAAAAACCTCCAACTTTTGGCCAATTTTACATGAAAAATAACTCTTAAAATATTGAGATATTTTTTCCAGTTAGTTTTCTTGCCCAATATACTAATTAATTTTAGCACATTATTGGTTTCACGGAGGAAAACACCTTTCATGACTTGGCCCAGGTAAAGCATTGATGGCAATTCACGCATGTTTACTGCTGGCAGTATTAGCATGCCAAGCTAAACTCACTCCAAAATCTTGTTGATTTCTTATTAATTCTATAGAGTGAGCCTGAGTGACCACAGTGGTGAAGTTACATTATTAGTAGGCTGTGGTGTTTGCACATGGTGTTTTCTTTCTTCCCTTGTAATTAATAATGTGTATATACATGATGACAGTTTCTACTCTGAGAGGTTTTGTTAATTCATGCAGATAGATATATCTATATCTATTTATCTGTTTGTCTAATGAGGATAATTAACAGTAGGAGATAGTTACATTATTTTATTACTTTCTTACATTAAACTGATAACACATCAGGATTTTAGCAGTCTCATTTCCTTATGGAGGTGTCATACCTTTTCATGTACTTCAAATGCACTAACTAAATACATACTAAGCCTAATTTTTCCAGAAGAGGAATTATTGGCTTATGTCTATGTGAGTTGGCATGGCACATTTTTGTGAGCAGTCTTCTATACTTTAAAAATGCAACTTAAATTGACTACCACAGGCTGTTGTCTAATGTAGCTCATTCTTTTTCATGACATTTGCAGCACCTAGACGTTATGTGAACATTGCATCATGACACAGGATGGCCATTATCAGAATTGTGAAATGCTGTATGCTCTTAACAATGAAAGCTCGTACGACATCATGTTTCAGAACTCATCCTAATATTTATGATAAGGAGGATAGCATGCCCACCTCAGAACTAACTTCCATCAAATGTAATTGTCAAAATTCGCTATTTACCTTTCTTCAACCTTTATTTCTCACTGGCTGCTGGCTGACTAGGGCTTAAAGCTCAATTGTTATAACCTGCATATGATTTTAAACCATAGATGAGTGAATTCCAAAGGAACCTTGTGCCCTGCAATTAGTGCTTGTTATCAGAGTCTGTAACTCACGATGTGTTTGCTTTCTTGTTTTGCAGTTCAGTCCTTCACCTTCACCCCTGCAGGTACTGTCCATTAGTCTGTCTCTTACCTCACCAACATGTCATTGCAATCATTAGCATAAGTGTTTATAATCATAGCAGGTACACAGAATTAAAATCAAGTGCAAGGAGAAACACTCCAATTCCCCATCTGTTATAATAATGTGGTATTGACTCTGCTAGTGATTTCAGAAGAAGGCTACAATCTACCACAATTAACTTCTCTTTCATTATAATTCCGCATACTTCTTACTCATCCAACCCTTCTAAATTATGCAATTTTGAAAGGTAATTTTCAGGGCAATGCTTAAACTAACATAACTACGATAGTCAGGCCTTAGTCACAAAGGGCCAAATTTTGCTCTTGAGGATTCGTGTATTTAACTTGCAAATTTCTGAAGGCCTCTGCACCTGGTCAGAGAAGAAGAACTCATCTCAGATTCCGCTCTTCACTTTACATGAATCTACCTCTGCATGGGGTTTTCAGATCTGCACTTACGTCAAACCAAGCCAGTGATTAACCCGTACACACACACTGATACACTAGGTAGGTCTTTAAGGCATTTTAAAGCTTTTTATTCATTGAAGCATTTGCCTTTGTTCTGCCTGTCCAATCCACAACCAGCTTCATGTTATCATTTTTTTACAAGGCATAACATACGGTAGGCCATTATCATGAGTGTGATTAAAGTTATGTGAAGAATAAATGAACTGTGGCTGAAACAGCAGGTTGCAAACAGCTTTGCCAACATATGTATGGACAAGACATACAGTGTATCCAGTTAATTGTAATAATTAATACGAATAATTGACCTCAATTCTCATATCTAAGCATGAGTGTCACAATCTCAAAAATTCTTACATTATCTCCATGCACTGCAGTGTACCTGGCCAATGTATTTCAGTATTTTCCAGTATACGTGTGCCACATTTTGTGGCATGTAGTACACCTCCCAGTCATACCTGCCACATGCCAAGAGTTTTGACAAGGGACATTTTTTCAAATAAGTTGGGGGCTTGTGGGCCACTGGACTCCCAGCTACTAGTAGGCTGTGCATGCCTCTTGGTGAATTTTAGGTTATTTTCTCCTCAGAAAGTTGCAATAAAAAGTGGAGGAGAGCAACCTAAAACTCACCAAAATGTACCCAGAATCCTCCAGCAGCCCCCAGACTCCTGGCTTACTTGAAAACAGACCCTTTAAAATGGTGCTTCTGCTTATCCTGCCGTAATTCCTCCTCCTTTTCCTCTGTGCTAATGGGCCCCCTCTTTCTCCTTTCCTCACATTATGCTCATTCTCTACACTCCCTGTACAGTTAGCTCCTCTCCCTGCTGCTCATTGGAACCTTCCACTGTTCCCTTCTTGCTGCTTCTCTCCAGTTTTGTCTACAGCCTGAAATGCTTTTCTCATTTCATTGGGAGGCACAATGTGAATGCTTTAAACCCTAATCACGTACTACTGTATATCAGTATCTTAACTCGTGTGTGTTCTGAACACATTGGGCTAGATGCTGATCTCCCTCATGATGAGTAAATCCAGAGTTACTGCAATGAAGTCCATTTACACTGGAGGAACAAAGGAACAAAATCTGACCCATGGTCTTCAGAAACTGTCACAATTAGCACAAAAATGCATTTGGAGATTAACAAAATCTACTGATTTATGTCTAGGCTCAGAGTTCCCCAAGAAGAGTCTCAAATCCACATGAAATTCCTGACCGTATGAACTTGGAGTTGGTTACATGATCTACAGTCACAAAATGTTTAAATTTTCACTGAGCCAGACACCTCCCTGTTTGTACAGATCTGAGAAGACTCAAGGCTATAGGTTGTTCCATAGTCAGTTGTAACCCATGTATGCTAAAATAGATTTCAGGCCTACATTTTTAGACAGGCATAGGACCAAATTCACCTTATCAGAGGTGAATTTCAGTGAAGTTACATTGGAGGTGAATTAATCCGAATATATTTGTTTGTGAACGAAGCACATTTTGCCAAACATCTGCTTCCTTCATGAATACATAAACATGAATATCTGAATATGTAAAAGAACTGGTCAAACTGTTCATTATGTGTATTTGTGATAAATTTAGATTTTTGCTTTGCTTCATAAACTGAACTGGTTGGAAAGTTTTGAAAAAACAAACAAAAGAAGGAAGAACATTTTTTCAGTTTATTTTGTGTGAAGATCTTTTTTTGCTTTCCAAGTCTATTTGCAAATTATTCACAAACTGACCATGATTTTTTAAAATGGTATGTATTCATTATTTGAAAATATTTGCTAAATATTTGGACTGATAAATTTCTGACTATCGGTCGTTTGTGAATTGTTCACTTTGACTGTTTGCTATTTACGTTGTGTGATTGGCCACCATAAAGGTATTGTTTCTGCTGCATGACTGAATCACTGAAATATTTTAATCAGAAGAATAGTAAATAGCAAATGAAATGCTGCTGGTACATAGTTGGCCTGGGGAAGATTAATCTGTTGAGCTAAAACTTAGGTAACTTTCTGGATTGGTGAACATTTTCACATATTCACAAATAATGAATAATATGACCTCAGACATGGTTTTTGTTTACTTACAATGGAACAGCTGTAATATGTATGTAGCCTTCTGGTTCACAGGTCACAGCTTGTAACATCCCCGGCATGATTTGTCAGCGGGGATTGAACCTGAGACTTAAACGCTAAAGGCATGTGCGTCTACCATCTGAATGAAATAAGTGACTCCACTAGCTGGGAAGCAGTAGTGACAAAACCGGAACCAGTGGGTTAAATATATATTCTTGGAAGATGGCAGTGTGTTAGCAAAGCAAAAGCTGGACACTGAGGTCTGTCAGCACCACAAATGCATGATTTATTCCTTATTTAGCAACTGGTAGTGCAGATTGTAGAGGACAATTTGGCCTGACATTTCTGTGCACCTTTGACACCCTGTAGAAGAGCAAAATTGCTGCTATGCACATTGAAACTGAGTTATACACTAATTTCCTGTTTTTCATGTTCACCCTCTACTCACATTCCCCAGATACAAACATGCACCACAGGTTTGGACATGACACGAAGGGGAGCTGGCACAAAACAGATATCCCTTCTAGTACAGTATGCAAGTTCTTTCACTCCCGTCCATTACAATTCTGGAACTGAATTCATTCATTTAGCAGGGAAAGTTACAAATGTGTCATCACATTTCTACACAGATTTCTGTACAGTAAATGCACATACTCCTGTGGAAACAAGAGAGACTCGCTTATGCTCAGATAAATTTGTTAGTCTCTAAGGTGCCACAAGTACTCCTTTTCTTTTTGTGGATACAGACTAACATGGCTGCTACTCTGGAACCTCTCAATATATCCGTGTATCTTTTTTGTGTTCTCCAACTCATTGGTGTGCCAAGAACCACTCACTTGAATATTCAAGGTGTTTTCAAGAATGCACAGGCCATCAGCCATGCAAGGAAAGTAAATGTGTATGTTCAGTTATAAGTAGGTAAGCTTATTTAGTGACTAGTGCCCTAAGGGATTAAAGATTTTGTGAAACTTAATAAATATAAACAAATTAAAACCAGGAAATTATGGCGTTCTAAATGTTTCTTGCATAATTCGTAAAATTGTTAGAGGAGTATAAATTATTTGACAGAATCATCCAAAGGCAGGCAGAAGAGTTGATGGAATTTTTATACACTGATTGTCTGCTCTGAGTTAATGCTTATTAAAAGAGGATTAATCTACATTCATATTTGGGGAACAGCTTATCAGGAAAAGGAATGAGACTAGGCTGGCAACATGAAAGTTTTCATTTATGGCAGGAAAATGTGGCCTATTCGAGATAGGCACATAGAAAGCTTTCTGAAGCTTCTTGCCTCAAAATGTCAACTTACCATATATTCGTATTTTTCCAGTTCTAGCAGGCATGAAGATTAGGTTTAACCTTGTCAGATAATATTAATAAATAGCATCGGTACTTCTTTATATGTTTAAAAAACCACACAAAGGCTCTTTTAACATATACTCTTCTTCATACAAATATATACTGTATAATTTCTTTACATTGTATGCAGTTTAAATGCACTTCTGCATTTTTGCAGCTCTTGCAATATAGTCTGGCTAGAATCCCTTAGAAATCACTATTCTTTCCCCCTCCTCCCCCATCTTCTTTTGAAAGCCAATCTCCTCCCGGCACCTAATGCAGGACTAAGGACCATTCTAAGAACATATATCAGATACAGATAATGCTGAAAGACCTTTCATGCTTTCTCAGTGATAAAAGACAAGAGAAGATGGGTTGGGTTAGTGATAGAGAGACCCTCCTCTTCCTCCTCCTCCATTGCCCCTTGAGACTGTTCAGCATCGATTTGAAATGGAAACAGCCTGAATAAAGCCAGCTTGTCTGGGCATTTTATTTTACATTGACATCTACAAGACTGCATTGCATTAAATATGCTCCTTTTCAGCATTTAGACCTGTTTTGTAATTTCAGAAATCAAACTGCAGGCAAAATTGCTGACAAAACATATGACAGGAGTGATAAACAAAGTGCTTATTTTGGCAGCTTGACCATATCTTTTGTGCCTTTAGCTGCCTTTTTCTTCTTATTATTGACTCTAAGAGAAATGGATGTGCTCCTGCAAATCTGAGGTAGCCCTTTTTCCGAGGGGATCAGAAATACAAAATGATTTTGTGATCTGCCAGTAACGTCCTCTGCTTTCAAAAAAAGATCTACAGCCTTGGATTGGAGAGTTTATTTGATCGGAAGGAGCCTGTTGAACAAGAACAGTGACTGTGGTATTTTCTTGTTCCACATTATGGGAAGGTTGTAGCCATTCCTGCATCAGTGTGCAAGGTGGAAGCAAGCATAAGGAGCCTCCTCTTTCCAAGCCACATGCACCTACACATGCCCAGCCACTACCTGACCCATAAAAAACCAATAACACTGCCATAGTTGTTTCTCTCTGATGGGTCTCTCTCTTTCAGCCAATACCTAGCTGTATCTCTCCCCTAAAGCACAAGGCTTTTATTGGATGGTTAGAAAGTGACGTTTTGCACAAGGACAAGGTAGGGTTACCACTAGATGCTAGTGACCCCAAAGGTGGGGCAGAGTGGTGGTATCCACCCGTCTTCTGTGCCAGCAGACTACTTTGCAGGCCTGCGGAGATCAACTACAGCTTAATACAAAGAGTGTAGGAGGCATGTCTTCTCATGATGCGCTCCCCAGCATGCTCAGAAGTATCTTGCATACTCCACGGCTCTGCAAGTAGAACGCCTCTGGGGACAGTTGTTGATATGTTCTCCCTCTGTATTCCCCCCTCTAGCTGTGCTAGAGAGTCCTACAGATATAAATATGTAGGTGACCAAAAATATTATTTTTCCCCATTTGTCATATTTCTCTCTCACACACACAGAGAGTGACAATATTTCTTTTAAAATTAAAATGTTAATATCAGTCTGTAGCCTAAACAAACATATTAATCTCAGGTGTGAAATTAGTTTCTTTGTACACTATGTTATCCTGGAAGCCCCCTATGAAATAGTAAACCAAATTCATAAAGTTCATTATTGAATATATTAGTGGTCTGTTTCTGGGTTTATATCTTTGTTGCTTTGACAGAGATAGAACGTCTGGATGAAATGGAAGATGGGGAAGAAAAAGAACATTGAATTAGTTTCTACTAATACATTTCTTAACAACATGTTTTGAGACATAGCCAGACAGCACCCATTTATTTGCATATTTGCAAATGATATCCACAGCTCTTTAGCATTAGCTTATTCACTTTTAGCAAAGAGTGATACAATCACTTGATAGTCCATTAAAAAGCAACATAACTGGAAAGTAGTGTCAGATCGAGCGCTAATTAGCTGCAATGTTTTTAGGATGTGGTGTTTTTGTAAGCAGGTTTTTATTTAATACTTCCCATGCTTTCGATTTTTTTTTCACTAATTGTTTCAGATTAACTCTTTCAAAATACAGCTATTAAATAGTCTGATGTGAAATAGAACTACAGTGGCTTTCCAGTAGAGACGGTAGTCCATTCTGTGGTAATGGATAATTAATCATCAACCCCAAAAGCCCTTCCATATGAGATTCCAAAGGGGTTAGTTTTATCACCATTACATTTTGTTAAATGTGTATTGTGAAGCCCCTGGGAGAACTGATAAACTGGCAAAATATGAGGTATCACCAGTATGCTGCTGATATTCAGATTTACATCAACTTCTTTGCTAATCATGGCATTTCCATCTTGGTGCTGTATTGTTATCTGGCTCAGAGTGCAGTATCTGACAGAGTTGGTTAAAGTAAGCCTAGATACAACAAAGGTATTTCTATGTTGGTGGGGGTAACAGCTGGAGAACCTTGCAAATGCTTTGGTGACTGTATATTTATTGATGAAGATGGCTACCCCAGGAAGGTGGTCAGAATTCCCTATTTGGGGGTTATTTTTAACTGAGCTGACCATGGAGCTTCTTTCCATCTGAAATTGCAATCTTCATTTGTAGATGTAGATTTTGTCCAAGATCTTCCGGATCCAGGCTGGACCACTAAAATAGTCTGCTGTAGGACACTTTAATTGGAATTATCTCTGAAAATTATTAATAGATTATTGCCACTGAAGGACCAGGTCTGCTCATTGGCCTTGTTTCACAATACCTAGTGATTTCTGCAGTCCGTTAATTGCACTTGCTATTCAGCAAGTGTGCATCGAAGATTGGTTTAAAATTAGTATATAAAGGAATTAATAACATAGGACCACAATATAGGACTGCCTATATTGCCCTACGTTCGAAAGCAGCACCTTAGAAATGGGGTTTACAACTGTGGGGCCATCCTGAAATATGCCCTGTGAATATATGTTGGGGGCAGGGACGTTTCTGTCAAGGGTCCATTTATGGATTTCTAATATGATTCATATACTTCAAAGTGTATCCTTGGCATCCTTCAGGGCAAGACTGAAGGGATTTTCCCCCATGTAACGTTGATGTATTTGCGTTTGTGTGTTTGATGTTTTTATCTTGTATGTGTGAGGGAAGTGAGGTAGGATTTATACTTGTTTTTCCTCCACTAGAATTCTAGCAGGGCTGCCACCTCTTTGCATTTATCCTATGGAACTAAATATTTGTGTGGTGGCATTATGCTGCTGCATCACGACTCTGATGTCATTAACATACCAGTGTAATGTCATTGTACACTGAAGCAGAAGCATGCCAGGAAAATACAATTTCACCACCTGACATAGTCTCTCACAACAGAGTCATGTCAGAGGACCCATAGTAAATTCAGGGTTCTTTAGCCATCCTGCAATTTTGGCTTACAGGCTACAGGGCAGATTGATTTAGATCTGTCTAGTGGAAGCTCTCAATGTGGCATGTTCTTCTTTCTTGTAACTGCTGTGTTATATTGTGTTATGATGCCCAGAGGTTTTAGTCTTGAGTGATAAAAACTCTAATTTTTTATTACTAATTATTACTAACTGATTTTATTTCCCTCTCTTGTGTTTTTATTTTTTTTTTGTTTTTGTTTTGTTTTTTTAAAAATCCCAAACAGTCACTTTTCAAAGAGGAGATGGAGGACTAATGAGCAATGGAAGGTAGGTTTGTTGTTAAAAAAGATCTATTTCCATCCTATTTTCTTTTTGATGAGGAACTTGAACTTTTCTATAGATAAAGGATTATTATAATAAAAGATCATTTATAAGACTGACAAGGCTGGGAGGAATTAAATGACTTACCACAAGGTTTAATGATCTATCTGTTGGGCACTTTAGAGGAATCAAGTCCAGATGTTTCATATCTCCCAGATGCCCAAGAAGAAATTAGTAGTAAATATCACAAGGAATGTGTTCATTTGTTACCAGGATGTTTATTGCATTAATTAGACATTAGCAAATGAAGTTGCTGTTGTTTAAGACTCCTTATTGGCTCCCTCTAAATTGCTGTGAGTGAACAATTACACATAATCGATCACAAAATAAATGATTCATGGATGATAAATAGGTTGTAGATTGATGGGACTGGATTCCACAACTTTGGCTACTCAATTGAAATTGATAAAAGCTGATAACAAACCCATATATCCTCATCTATTTTCTCTTTGCCAATATGGAGATTGTAATTAGGCCCTGGTAATAACTTCCAATCTCCCATTTAATCAATATTTTAGCAAAAAGAGATTAGGCCTAATGAGAGCTAGTGGATGTGGCAAGAAAACTGCTGGATCTTCTTATTGCTGTTTCCATAGAAACCCATGTTTCTCTTAGGGATTGTACTAGAAGGGGTCTATCAGAAAAAACTACAATGATTACAAATGTTGCTTCTTCCTCATAAGTGTGCTAATAATCCGGAAAACCTTCAGAACTGTGCTTTTCATGTTAAGAGACTGATTTTCCTTGCTAAACACAAAGCACTGGCCACATTTGCCAGGCTGAATTTCAGGATAGGGTTACATTTTTTATCCTGTGCTTAGTGAGTGCAGAGTGTCTTATGGCCAAAGTTCCCTTCCCTTTTTGAGATATCCAAGTCTGACTACAGCTTTCAAAGTTTAATATTACAAGAATATGAAAGCATGCTGTAGTCACAGATAAAAATACTCTTGTGAACTTTCCATTAATCCCACTCAAACTTATTTGCCTCTAAACCATACAAGAGTACGCAAAGAAAGAGCTACCAGCCTATAGACGACAGGCGTACATTTGGGATTCAAGGAGTGAAGAAATAGTAACCCAAAGTCCTGGAAATGGCTGATACAGACCAATTATTTTGAGTGATTGTTCCCTTGAAGTGGCAATTTATCATTCAACCCTTGTTTAGAATCCTTCAGTGGGCCAGCCTACTCCCTGTTTCAGACAGACAACAGAGTTCATTTGGATTCTGGCAGAATCACGACTGATGCCTAGTTCCATTTCAACTGCCAACGTTATTTTCTATATAGCCTTAATTAACTGCTGAAGGTCTTTAAAGCATGAAAGCCTACACAATTTTAATTTGAAATATATTGAAGTCTCCTAAACTGTTTATTACATCCTGTGGCAGGAGGAAAATGATGCAGCCTCTTCAATCACAATCTTGTCCAGAGTTGTCTGACAGACATATTTTCATGTTCATTTCCTTTTTTTTTTTCATCCCGCTTCAGTCGACCAGGTCTGTTGAATGCAAGTGACCCCAGTTATCCTTGGCTTGCAGACTCTTGGCCTGCCACCAGTCTGCCAGTAAACAACAGCACTAGCGGACCCAACGATCTTGGGAATTTTGGTCGTGGAGGTGGGTTTTACTGAATCATGTCATCATACAGTGAATAATGCATTTTATTTTCACTTTAGTTTGTTTTTCATATTGGGTTCTGTTTTGTGCACATGTATATATATTGTGGGGGTGGGGGGGGTTATTCATCAAAGAGCCTTAGCAATGCTGTAAAATTGCTGCCTGGTTCAATACAGTAAAGCACAACAACACTGCTAATTAGTAATGTTTAGGTTTTATCAGCATTTTAGCTCACTATCTCCAGTCCGTATACGTCCTACTCATATCGTTAAATCTATCATCGAAACAGCAATAGTAGAGAAGGGGAGAGAGGTGTGGTCTGGTCTGTCAGTCTGAGTGTAGCACTTGGAGTCGGGAGCTCCTGACTCCCACCCCAGATCTGCAACTGACTGTGTTGCCAGAAGCAAGTCATTTACAGCCAAAACTTTCAGAACTAGTCTCTTATTTTGGCTACCTCAATATTTGGGTGCTCAACATGGACTTGATTTTTAGAAGTGCTCAGCTGCCTCAGGTTCCGTTGGCTTCATCTGAAGTTGTGGGTACTCTGCAGTTCTAAAACTCAGGCCCAAGGTGCCAATTTAGCATCCAGAATCAGAGACTACTCTTGAAAATATTGACTTTCACCTCTTTCACTTCCCCAGTCTGTAAAATCATTGTTGTTATTACTTAACTTTCAGTATTACTTCTTACTGTGGCAAATTAGGCACTTCAGTCATAGAGATTAAAACGCTAAGTGGGAATAGAACAATTCCTATCGCACCAGAGTGTTGAGGATTAATTAGTTATTTCATGTTTGTTATGCTCTGTGATAAGCAGTATATACAAATTATGTTTATTTCAGGGTGGTAAAAAGCACAGTTCTTCCTGTGTACTATGGCTGACTCAAAATGAAATGTTCATCTGCTTTAAAGATGACTTGTAAAGAAAATAGAATTATGTTTGTGCCCCTTTCTGCTTCTTTAAATATAGGGCTAGATAGTGACTTAAGCTATAGCCCAGAAGGCAGCATCACCTCAGAGGAAGCACACACGGTACTCTCCAGGTGCTGCTACTTTCATATGAGGGTAGGACTTAAATTCAGTTTGAGCTGTCCAGAGCAGAGCTCTGGTAAATATTTTAGTCCCACAGGGCTAAAGCCCCAAGGCCCCTTGCTCCACAAACCCTAGCGCCTCCCACAGGACTGAAGTCCTGAGCCCCCGGGCCCACCATGGGGGCTGAAGCCCCGAGCCCTGACACCTCCCACGGAGAATGGGGGGGGTGTGGTGGGCTCTTGGAAATACTCTTATTTAAGCCTTGTAGGAGGATGAACAATCAGCCCTATAGGATGGTATAGAGGGGACAAGGAAATTTCCTCACCTCTTTCTCTACTCCTTTTGGAGGAATGGGTCATGTGGGAGGCAGGAGTGAGCAAGGAATGGCTGTTGTGAGCAGCTTTTGAGCATTTCTACAGAGGAGGAATCTTGTTGCTCACCTCTCTACCCCTGCAGAGCTTCATTGGAGGGCTGGTCTCACTCAGGGCCATAATATATAAAGAAGGCCTCAAAGATTTTTTGAGAGACGGGGTTGTTGAGGAAAGGAATAGAGAGGGGGAGCTATTTGAATTTGTTAGGGTCTTTTTTCCGCTGTGCTTTCATTGGAAGCCCTTTTGGAAGGTCTCGGGCATCATTACTTTGAGTGTTGACTCGTAAACCAAGAGAGCTTAGTGTTTTAGTCAAAAAGGTGTTAAAAAAACAAAAGACTGAGTTTTAAACATGCCAAATAATAATCACATGATTTTTTACTATATAATTACTTTGTGAGTTGACAATTTAATAGTTCATGTGCTCAGCATGTGCACTTTATTGAACTAAAACAATCAATTTATAATACATAGTTCTATTGAAAATTCCTAATATTTATGGGAAACTTATGCTTCGCTGGTAATAAGACAAAGTGAAAATCTCCAAGTACCAGGGAGGTGTTATATTATAAAATTTGCAGTGAAGTGCAATTCTACTTTGAAAAGTGACTATATAGAAATGACACTGCCTTATTCACCAGTGATCTGCTCTGTGCATATATTTAGAGTCATGTCTGATTACGTCAGAGACAAGTATATTTTGCTGTTTTTTTATTCCTAACATCCCTGCAGCAGAGCCAACACAGGCTGATTAAACTGGATTCTATTATTGTTGTACATCATTAACAAAATTGTTTATTCCATTGCACCGTCATGGAACCATTTGAGGCAAGGTAGACTCTTTATTATTGGTGATGGTACACAAGCCAGATAGGACCCAGCTTGACTCTCAGATCTCAGGCTGAGTTTGTAGGGCTGGTAGTTGGGAAAAAAAAATCTGTATAGCTGTAAATTGAACACTGAAAGTACATTAGACCCATGTAAGTAGATGTTAACTGCATGACTTTTGAAAAAATTAACTCTCGTTTTGCAAGCTGTGCTCTTCATTGATTATATCTCACTTCTGTGCCTGTAATTAATCTGTAGTCATGGTAGAATTTAACCATTTTATATACCTGATTGTGCCTCACCAAATAGATCATTGGATATCTAAATCCTTTCACTGGTGCCTGCAAAAGTTGAAAATACAGATGAGCCCAAACCAAATCCTCATTTCCAAAATCTTCTGAATTTGTCCATATTTGACATTTGAACCCAGAATAGTAGTTGTTCTTAGTTATGTTATATTAGTGTCTAGAGGCTGTAACCAAAGACAGGGTCCCATTGTGCTAGTTGCTGTACAGACATACACATAGTAGGAAATAGTCCCAAAAAGCCAACAAATGACCCTGATTTTTACAATGGGTTGAACCCCAGATCTGAGCATTCTGAATTTAGGAGTATTCGTAATTATTATGATTCAAATTTTACAGTCAGAGTCCATGTCCAGCAGCTGGCAGTCATGTTAAAAAGCAGAAGGGTGCTTGCACGTTTTCTAACAGTTGGATTCTACACTGACGACTACTTTTTTGATCTTAAACAAATTAGAAAAAGAGCCACGTTTGAAATACTTGGCTCTGGGAGCGTATAATAAACTGAGCAGTGTTCCTGCCTATGCCATTGTACCAGTCACCTTCCCGGCACTTTTTCATACTTCAGAGGTGTTCACTTTTAAATCTAATATTCTGCCAGTAAATGTCACTGTGAAATTTCGGAAGGAGAGCGAATTTAGATCTAAAGGATTAAAATTATAATTCTGCAATATGTAAAATGATTCAGCCTGTGGAAAAGTGAGCAGATATGTTGTTTCTAAGGTTTAATTTCAATCTATACATAGTACAGTTTTTGAACTGAGTTGTTCTCTGTTTCCAGCAGTGTACTGTATCATTATAATTGATTGATCACCTTAATCTCTTGAGTGTAGCTGAAATCTTGTCACATTCTGAAATGACTTATTCATGTCAGTTTTCCTGTATTGTTGAGATGAAATGTCTTGTTTAGGTTCTAAAATCAAACCAGATAAACTGATGGAAAAAAACTTTAGAAAACTTTAGAAAAATGCACTTTGTGCCCTGAAAAGAATTACTTAGAGAAGCCTTGGCATTCATTCAGTAGTTTTGCTAGATATTTGCAGGGAGGTGGTTTCCTCTGTGATTTGTAGATTAACTTCTTTCATCATTTCCCTAAAGCCCAGATAGTTTAATTGGTTCTGACATGGAATGAAAAATCGAAAATATTCTTCAGTAGTGAAATATTCCAAACTTCACTTTCACAGTTGAAGGTATGGAAGAAAAAAGATGATTTTAGGCAGTGAAACGTGAAGGACAAGTGGTAGGCCTGTCACAGATGCTGATAGCTTGGCAATGGTTGTACATCATCTTCCCTTCATTGGCTCATGGACCCTGTCTCAGCTGAAATGCAAACGTGCAGAATGACACATTTATTTTTCATCTTAAACCTTGATAGTTTCAGGCTTCCTGTGCATCACTGATTTGTTCCATTTCCCTATGCTCACCACAGATGTGCTGCCACCAGTGCCAGGCCAAGGGGATAAAACTGCCACTATGCTTTCTGATGGAGCCATTTACAGCAGCATTGACTTCACCACCAAAACTAGTTACAACAGTTCCAGCCAAATCACACAAGCTACACCATATGCCACCACGCAGATTCTGCATTCCAACAGCATCCATGAGTTGGCAGTCGACTTACCTGACCCGCAGTGGAAAAGCTCAATTCAGCAAAAAACTGACCTCATGGGATTCGGTTACTCTCTGCCAGACCAAAGCAAAGGCAACAATGGTGATTCCTGCTCTTATTTTCCGGAGTCTGTTTATTTTCCTGGATCTTCTGTGCATGAATTAGAAAATTGTAGTTTATGATTTATTATTCATATTTACCTTAACTAATAACACGCACCTTGCACGCATACTGTTCTTTACACCATCTCAAAATAAATTGTTCTGTGCTTTAGTCCTCTTTGTCTCACCGTAATCTGCAGCCCATCTGTATTTCCATTAGGACAGGCTAGGTAAAACATTTCCCACAGTCCCACCACATCTGCTTCTGACTTGCTAACTGCATGTTCTGCATGTGCTTGTGCTGTAAACTAATCACATGATGTCACTATGACCTTTGCCCTTTAACCCTTAGCCTTACTTTACATCCCTGACTACCGATTGGCTGAGGGATTGTCTAATAGAATGCCACACAACCAGTCACAGGATTTCAGCACCACCAGCTCTCACAACAGCTCAGAAAGAAGTGGCAGCCTCTCAGGTTGGTTTCATTACAACGTGTGTAAAGAGAAGTATTTGTGTTTGTAAGCAGCTTGCTCTGTGGTCCTGATTATAACCATGAAAGAGAGATTACTTCAGTCACAATTTACAGTCAAATATTGTGTCTGTCCATGTTCACTGAACATGTCATAGTCTATAAAAACATGCTTTTACAAAAAACAACATCTTATTTGTCCAGGCTACACAAGAAACCTATTAAGATGTAATAGGAATATCTTTCTACACTTTGTATCTTTTACTTTTCAGTGTAATTGGAAATCTTACTTTGTAACATTCTCACCCTTCTAGTACAATGTTGAATTTATTCCCAAATCAGTCTTCACTTTACAGTACAGATTATCTCTTTTGAGCCTCATGAACTGGTTAATATTTTTGTTGAATCATTATTGGATCCCAGCTCCTGTGAGCCAGGTTATAAACTTTATATAAACAAAACCACCAGAAACAGCAAAATTCTCAGGTCCAAAGAAATCCTCAAGATGGTTAGTATTTCACAAATTGTTTCAAGTCTGCATACAAACATAATGTAAATAGAATGTGGGTGCTGCATGCTATATTGGAAACATAACACATTTTCACTGAACAACAATGAATGCTGTTTCTTTATAAATACTCTTTAATTTTGACCTTGTTGAAATAATATTATTGTAAAATTATGCCATTTTTAAAGTAAAACCAAAACCAAAAAACTTGCGTTTAAAGTGAAAGTATGTCATTTCATTTAAGCACACTAGGAAAGAGTTCTAGGGATTTTAACTAACGGTACATATTTTTTCTGCAACCTTTGAAATTCTGTTATAAACTGAAACAACCAGAACAATAGAAATGGTTTCTGTAGGTCAGTTTTAATGATGATTCAAAATAAATGTTGAGATCATACAGCTATAAATGTTGGCCTGTAACTTAAGTAGCCAAAAGTATTCTCACATTTTACAGGAAACAATAACTTGATTCTAGTTAGATGAGAAAATAGGCTTATTGTGTTGGCAAAAAGAGACTGTAAGTTAATGTACTGTGGTACTTTACATGTTTGTACTTGCTCTCTAATCTGAGGTGCATTGACACGTATCTTAGAAAATTAGCTCCTCCTTTCAAGTGCTAACATTTCTATTCCGAGATTTTGAGTCTGATACCTAGTATGTGCTAGGTATCAGAGGACAGTATCAAGCTTTTAAATGTGTTGTTTGTATTGCAATCAGTCCAACTGGCAGATTCTGTTCAAGGGCTGGATTCATTCAAATATTTGATTGTAGAATCACTGAAATTCAAGGTGAAAAGACTTTTGAATTTCTGGCCTAACTGGCATGGAAAAATAAGACTTGTAAGGAACAATATTCAAACATAAACTAGACATTGCATTCTAGCTCTCTGTTCCTCTGATCAGGCACTGGAGTTCTTTTACCTATAGAGAGTGAGGAGAGGACAAATCCCTTTCCACAAAGCAGCACGTGGCCCATATCCACAAGGATCACAGTAATACAAGTTCCCACCCCACATTCTCCCTCCCTTTCCCCAAATATCCCCCCTTTTTCCATAAAAGTCATATTCTCCTCAAGCCTCATACTATTTCTCTCCCTCCCCCGCTTTTTTCCACCAACCTTGTATTTCTCTCCTTATTTCCCATTCTGTCCTCCATTCATTCCTTGAAGTTCCCTGTCCCTTCTCAAAATCATTCAAGTCTTCCGTCTCTGCACATATGCCCCTTTAGTTTGCTATCCAGTCCCTGGCTTTTATCTCACGAATCTCTTTTCTTCTCCCAGATCCTTCTCCCCCAAAGTGTTGTCCTAGACTTTTGTCCTCGTCTTCCCAAATTTCTCCTCTCAAACAGTCCCTCAAGTTTCTGCTTCCCCTTCCCAGTATCCTCAAGGTCTCCCAGTACTTGTCATTTCTCCCCAAGTTCCAGCTGTCGCAGCATCCCACACTCCCCAGCTCTCCTTGCCTAAGGTCCTCTTCTTGTACTTGTGTCCAAGGTCCCCACTTTCCCAGAATCCCCGTCACATTCTGGGGTGCAATCCAGACAGATGAGGGGTTGTGTCATTACCTGCCCTGTAACCCTGAGTGCCTCAAAATGCTCTGCTTCATCTTTGGTTGGAGGCTGCCAGCAGGCATACAAGCCTGCACCGGGAGTGTCTGTGTATTAAGCAGCTCTGAGTCAGCAAATCTGATTCCAGGAGCCTGCTTGTTACACCACTGCCCCACTCTGTCCTCCACCAGCCTTGATTACATCAGGCAAGATGACCCCAACCCCTGCCCCCAGTCCCAATTTTTCTCAAAACTCTGTGCTCTGCAATGTCCTGCCCTTTCCTGCTCCACTCAGAGAGAGATTAAGATTTGTTTGTTCTTTCAATAAAATAAAAAAATTAATTTAAAAAAATGTTCAAGGTAGTTTCCTTACAAATCTACCTTCCAGCAAGATGGCTAAGCACCCTCTTGGTCAGGATCTCCCACAAAGTCCAAAGTGCTCAGTTGCTTTGTCCTCTTTGGTGAAAGATCCCTTGTTGTTCTTTGCCCCTCTCTTTTATAGTCCAGTGCACCTTTGAAATGGAGTCTTCTGAAGATTACCCCCCAGGGTAAAGTTCATTTAAGGCAACATGGAGTCTGGTGGTGAAGGACGTTTCATGCTGGTTTCTTGCCCTGCTAGTGTGTGCTAAAATGTAAATTGATCTGTGTACTACAATCTTCTCCCCCTGCTGTGATGCTCAGTAGTGCTACCCTTGTTGGCTTGATGGTCCTGAGCTCCTTCTCTGTAAATTACTTTCATATTGTCTCTTATTGTATCTAGAAAGCACCTTCAAAGTGGCAGAACCTATTCCTTTGTCTAGGGTAGGGTAATGTTAGCCCTGCCTGGCAGACACACTTTGATAACACAATATCCAATATGTTTGTAATTTTGAATTTGTCCTCCATATATACACCATGAAACAATATTAATGAACAGTATGCTACTAGTGTTTTATTGATATCTTACATGATACCTTTTAGATACAGGTTCTGACATTATCAGATAACAGTGAACCCCTTGCCCTCTTGCATTGGTATGGTATTAGGGTCTCACACACCGAATACCTATCCTCAATGTTCAAGGTCTCCCCTGCCTTTCCTTGCCCCAACTTCCTTCCCTGTTCTTGTCTCCCACAGGTTCCTTCCTCCCTATTGTTCCCCTTATATCTGCCTCCCCCAAGCTCTTCCTTTTACCTGTCCCCAAAGTTTCCCCTTTTACTAGTTCCCCTTTTCTCTAAGTTCCCTCAGGTGCCCCAGTTTATGTCCATCTTCTGCCCTTGCAATGTTCCATGTCCCTCCAGCCTCATTTCTATCCTCCCCTTCCCAAGGATGCATTTAATCTATTCCTGGGAGGTTCCTTTTTCCTTAAGCTGCTACCCCATTTTCCTTCCTGCCCTAAGGTTCTCCTTTTGCCATCCAAAGTCTTCCTTTTCTACACTTTCCCCTTCCTTTGAAAGTTCCTCCTATATCTATCTCCAAAGAGGGGAAGAAGAAAAGAGACTGCTGTGCCAGTCTCATAGCTAGAACACCTTCTAACCAGCTCAGCTCCCTCCCAGCTCCTGCCTCTCACCAGCTCTCAGACCATCCCAGACAGAAGGGGAGGAACCCTGGCAGAGAAGGCACAGAGCTGAGCTAGCTAAAATGGGGAGTCTCAGCTGCAGCGTCCCTCCAGCTGGGCTGAACTGAACCCCAGCGTGGCAGCCTGCAAGAGGGTGAACGAGGTGACTGAGCACTTCAGTATAAAGCAACAGCCTGATTGCGGTGGCAGTCTCTACTGCCTCTCCTCTCCTTAGCTAGCCAAAAGGGGCTGTTGTCCCTCACAAGTGAAAAGTTCTGGTGTACCTGAGCTGCACTCACCCCGCCTCCATCATTATGCCCCTTGCTGGGTCTCTGCTCATATTGCTGGGATGAGACAAGCAGGGCTTGATGCATGGTTGGCACCACCACCTACAGTTCAGCTATGGCTTAGAAATCCTGTCTTGCTTGCGGTGTTGTGACCTTTGACCCTATTTTGGCTGGTATTTGCCTAGCTGCATACTCAGATCAGCATAACATGAGAGCAAGATGGGCAGGCTGGTTTAGGCTGTGCTTTCTGAAGCTAGTCTTTGCTGTAGAAGATGCTTCATCCCAGATATGAGCTCGTGTGGGTTGGTCCACTTAACTTTTTCCTGTAGGATTAAGAAACTAACATGGGAATTATTACTCCTCCGGATTCCTCCACAAGATGACTGACTACTTGAAGAATCCAGTACTGGAATCATATAGACTTACTGTTCTGGTTGATGCTTCTGGGTTTTGCTCAGGATCTCATGGGTTCCATGATAGCCACAGGTTTTTCCAAGTGGTTGAAGATTTGCTTGCATCTTCTCTTTGAGCTGTAATAGCAAAATATATCTTGAAAATATTTGTCTTAGTCATGGTCAGTGCCACCCCTCCTCTTGGCTGGGATTCAGAGGCGCTATCCTAAATTATGTTGATTTGGATGGGGGCAGATATGTGTGGGAAATATTTTAATGATTGGCCTAGAAACACGGATGGCTTCAGCTGTGTTGCAGGCTTCTCGGCTGGACGCTGCTGACTACGCATTGATAAACTTCCATTTGGGTTGTTTGGTAGACTATTATGACAATCTTTTATTCACCTCTACTGATAGACTGACACCCCCACATTATATAGCCCCTGAATTGCCCCCCAAAACACCACAGTTTAGGGCTGACAAGTAAGAGTTGATGTTTCAAGAGAGGATGCTGGCACACCAATCCTAGAAAATTCACTCTGAATAGGAATGATCAAAACATAGAGGGTTTTTTGGGTTTTTTTGGCTGTGCCAGGTACATGGAAATCTTGCCATGCTGTTGGTTGCGTCTCACCCAGTGCAGGTACAGGAGACAAAAGGAGTGGGTGATGACTGATTTACCTCTTGTAATCTCATAGGAAAGGGAATATCAGACAACAGAGTGGCATGGGGCAGGCGGGGGGGGGGGGAGGGGAGAGAATGACAGGGGGATTTTAACAACCATCTCTTTTGTACATGTCCTACCTCCAAAATTGCATTTGCAATAGGGAAAGAGAGAATAAAATACAGTAGAACCTCAGCGTTACAGACACCTCAGGAATGGATGTTGTCCATAACTCTGAAATGTTCGTGATTCTGAACAAGCTGTTATGGGATGTGCCTCAGGGCGGACTGCTCGGAGCGGGAGCTCACAGCTCTGCATTGGCTGTCCGGCGAGTGGGGGTGGGGATAGGCAGCTGGTTCTAGCCCCCGGCTGAGAGGGTAAATGAGTGAGGCACCCTGGGGCACCGCAGTGTCAATGGGTGGACAGTGCAGGCTGTGGCCCTTTAAAACTGAGCTGTCCTCCAGAGCTCAGCGTGCAGGTAGGAGCTCCAGCATGTCCAGCAGCTTGCACTGCAAGCCAGGTTTCAGTAGCAGCTCAGGAAGTTTCTTTCCTGGTCTCTGAGCTTGCAAACTTGCCCCCCTCCCAGACAGGAGGGAGTGGGAGGGGAAAACAACATTCACCACCTCCGACCTGTAAGAGGCTGCTCCGCGTTGTGGCACATAGGGGGTGGGGGTGCCTCCCTTTAAGATACAATACCAGTACAGTACAGTACTGTATTTGCTGGTTGTTTGTTGGTTTTGTCTCCACTGCTGCCGTATAGCTTATTTCCGGTTCCTCATGGTGTCTGGTTGACTGGTCAGTCCCTAACTCTGGTGTTCGTATCTTTGAGGTTGTACTATAAAGGGAGGACAAAGAAAAGAAAAAAGGGTAGAGAGGAAGGAGGGAGCAAAGAACAGATGTGTGGAAACTGATTTGTTTCCACCAAACAAGAAGGGATTCAAGTGGAAGTAGCACAAAAAGGTGGAAAAGGGTGAAGAAAAGTGTGGATAAAAGAGGGTACAAGGCAATGAACAAAAGGGGGGAAAAGAGGGAGAAAAGCAAGGAATATTACCCACCTCATTTCCACCTGCATCTTCCCAGTTTTGAGTTGCACATCCAATTGTAGTGCCCAATCACCTTTATGTCCACAAGCTATTTGCATGCTTTCTACAAAATAAACCATGTGAAGCATACTCTCCGAAAACATTTTGAAAGGCTCATTGATACTTTTTTTTTTATTGAACTTGCTCATACCGTTTTAGCAGAAACCCAATTACTTTTACCTTTACGTTTTGACAACCATGCTTGTCATTCTGGCTGAAAGAAATTGACTCTAATAGCAAAGTTTTAGGTTGTGTCCTTAACCTCTCTGTTTTCCACAGAAAGAGATTATGCAAAACAGTCTTATAAATACACTGAAATCTGACATTTGAAAGAATATGCTGTGGTCTATTATTTTTTCCAACAATGAATGCATGGAGGCTTAAAGCAGACATGAATAAATCAATACATATATTTTTATATTTTTATGGAGTTCATATTTTAAAAAGAAGCAATTTTCAGCAATTACGTGAAATATTTTCCCATTTCATCCTGTTATTATTTAGAACCTTGAAACAACCTTAACATGTTGATGCTGATGTTGCTAAGATATAAATACATCTTCTTTTTTGGGGCATGCCATCTGGAATCAGAATTCTTCCAAAGAAAAGTACAAAGCCAACATATTTCATTTCCATTATATTTCTGTAAATTTTTGTTGATTTTGCAGGTGGGAAAGGAGGAAAAAAGAAGAAAAACAAAAATACTTCCAAGCCCCAGAAGAATAATGGGTCTAACTGGGCCAGTGTTCCTCTACCACCTCCTCCGGTGCAGCCGCTCCCAGGCACAGAGCTGGAGCACTTTGGAGAGGACCAGCAAGAAGCAGGGTGAGGCCTTTTCTTCTGTTGACACAATCAGTAGTTCTTTATCACAGTCAATTTTGTCTTCATGTGAATAAAACATCCTTATCTTAGACTGCCTGCAAGCCATGGCAATGCATTCCCAGTTATTATATTGCTTATTGTTTGGTAGAAAATATACGATCTTTGTGAAATAAGGGCTTTATCCTGCAACCTTTTGTCATGTAAATTGTCTTCATGAAGTCCAGAGTGTCTGCTTCCATGAGTAATGGTTTCATGATCTCTTCAGAGTGTCCCAAAAGGGCACTAAGGACAACCTTGCTTCATAATAATTTAGAGCTGATTCTACTACCCTTACTCATGCGAAGTAGTACCTTACTCTGCAAGTAGCTCCACTGAAGTCAGTTGGGCTTCTTGAGGAGGAAGGTGCTTCTCATGGTGAATAAGGGTGGCAGAATCTGGCTATTAGACTTTTCTAAAGTCTGGCAATAGTAGATCGGTCACCAAAGAGACACCAAAATGGGATAATTTTAGAAGACCTGCCAGTTGATGATACTCAACTTGCAGAATTGAAAAAGGAGCTAAAGTTCTAGACACGCTATATGTGTGAGTTTCCGGAATTTCAACATGTATCTTGACACTTTAAACCTCTTTGGATTGCTAACACTCATTTCCAGGGACAGAAAAGCATGCAACAAACATTTTAAAATGGGAGTGGACATTTTATGTAAAGAAAAACAATCCTGTGATTTGTTTTCATAACTTATGTATTTAACATTTTTCAGAACAGTCACAATATAACAAAAAAGAAATTATACCAAATGTAGGAAAACAGATGGAAATGTCAAATTCATCTCTGGTGGAGCCTGTGGAAGTCAGTGGAGCGCCATCAGGGATAAATTTGGCCCATCTGTCTGTATTGATAACCCAATATTTTCAGATCATGAGAAATAATATTAAAAATAATCATAGTATCCTACATCTTCCTTTTTTTAAGTTAGAAGCTAATCCTCTTGTTCCCCTTGTCCTAGAGTAAGGTCATGACATATTTAATGAATCATCTCCCAAAGCTACGGTTGATGTAAGTTATGTTAGTACATTTTAATTGGCAAACCATATATTGTTTGTGTATTTGCCAGTGTTTGGCATACTTACCAGAATACATACTAAACTTTATAAAACTCACTCTTCCCCCTTCTCACTGTGGTATCCTTCAATCTATCCTTCTTTTCCCCCATCCCTCCCCATTACCTTCCCAACAGGCCTACACTTCCCCACCCTCTGTGAGGCCTTCATAAACTTCTTTCTCCATTAACATGTTACCTTCAGTGTCCCCTATTCTCCTTGTCACCAGCCATAGCAACTTCTTTTCCTGCAATTCCTCAATAGGTCTCAGCTGCCTCCCTCTCATCCCTATGAACTTGCTAGCTGGAGTTAATTACCCATTCCCTTGGTTCATATGTTTCTTTCTAACCTCACAGTTTTTCTTGTCCCTGACTCTCCAGTACATTTCCTTAATTTTTCTTCCTACTAGTTCCCCATTTTTCCCCCACACACTCATCTCTAGCACCAGCATCTTTAGTCAACACTTACTATTGATACCACCTCTTATTGTGGGGCAAAACTGTTCTGGCTGCTTCTCTCTAGGGCACTCATCCCAAAAGAAGAATTCTGGGTTATGTAACTCGGAATAGGATAGAGAGACTGCCAGAGAGCTGTGCCTCCTCAGTCCAGAAATGGACTCTGCACCTTTAAGAGGGGGAGGTGGGATTTGTCTGGCTGGCTGAATGAAGGGAACAGTGCTTTACGGCTGGGGGTGGGTGGAGAGGAAAACTGCTGCACAAGGGACAAGGGGACAGTGTGGCGACACTGACTTATCTCCTGGGAACCAGGACGAGTAGAAGGATTTAAATGGGGTAGCCCTGTGTGTGTTACAAAGAGCAGGGTGGGGCAGTGTGATCAGTGAATTCCAGATAGGTGGGTGGAAAAGGAGGCTACTGGAGATTAATATGTTGTGCAGGAACTGGAGCCTATTAGAATGTCATGGGAAAGGAAAAAGGTTGTTAGTTACTGAAACGGAAAGAAATTTTATTTACACTATTTTGATATGGGCACAAAGGTTCCGATACGGTTCCTTTCAGAAAATGGGCAAAGGCTCAGATCCATTCTTATGTTTCTGCCCTCAATCTAGCATAAACAGTTTAGTGTTCGTTAATCTCTGTCATGCTTACAAGGATCTATCTGTCCCTTTAAACCACCCTCCTTCCAAAATACCAAAATATAGGTGATCAAATAAATCTAAAATATTGTCTTTAATCCAGGTTCTGCTACCCTTATTCACAATGAATAGTATCCAGCTCCATGAATTTATGGGATGACTTCCAGAGTAAGATTCCATTCAACCTGAGTAAGCATGCCAGAATCAGTAAGGCTCCTTACTATACCTAGAGCTATTCAAATATATTTTCCAGCCAAACAGATTTGATCAATCCAACAGAAATTCTCTAAACATTTCAGTCAACCCAAAAATGCATTTTTCAGGGAAAAAAAGTTTTGCACCCTAAATTTGATCCAGCTCCATTCCCTATATATATTTTGGACTTCAGAGTACTCTCTATATTTAAGGATTTTTTCCAAAAAATGCAGTCTACTTTAATAGAGTATTATAAAAATTTAAGACTTGATAAATAATAATAATTCTCTAGATCAGCTTGGTTTTAAAGTTATTTTTTTAAATTAATGTGTGTTAATATTTCACTAAAATAATTCTGCAATAATAGGCAAACTACTTCCATCTTCTTTAAAGATGACAAATAGATAAATGAGACAGGTGAATTGAAGTACCATCTAGTTAAAGCCTTTGTGACACAGGGCTTAACTTCTTAGTTGCATAAAATATCTAGAAGGAAGAAATTATATTAGTCACCAAGACAACACTGGTTATTTCAGGTAGAGTAATCAGGGATATTGACAGCACACTTTCAAGTTCCACACAATTCAGGCTCAGTTTTTGCTATGTTTATCTTTGAAATTACACTTTTTAGTTAGTTATAATGTCACATTGATAGTAATGGCAACCAGACTTTCTAAAGAATATCAAAATGACCAAAAAAATAAAATAAAATTAGACTTACAGATCAGATCCGCAGCTGGAATAAATAGACACAGCTCCACTGAAATTAGTAGAGTTTCACTGATTTATACCAGCCGAGGATCTAGCCTTCTTTTTTCTTTCAACCTCTAGAGTCAAATGAAAGTACAAAATCAAGATTGTATTTCCTACGTCAGCTTTAATATTGACATATTGGAAAACAGTTGCTTAGATTTTTCTTTTTATAATTTTATTTATCTTAATTAGTTTGATTTCTAACATACATTTCTAACATATTACATTTTAAATCTGAAAATCACATATTTAGAAATAACCATGTTGCACAGGAAAACTGAATCCATTCAGGCAGGCCTTGCAATGTGATCTGAAGATGAACAAACGTATACCAGCAGGACAGTGTCCTGGAGAATGCTCAATTTCCAACCCTCTCCTCTTCCTAATCCCTGAGTTCCCATTTATGGACTCTTACCATGAGCATCCTAACTAAACTCAACTGCAAAGGATTTTATACTTCAAAGTTAATGCATTAAATTGCACCTGGAGCAGCATTATCAGTAGCGGCCTGTGAAGCACATGTTTATTATAATCTACATTAGCCTCATCATTAAATTAGCAGGCAGCAACCTTGTGCACTAGATTAAGTTTCCAGATTGTTTTCAAGGGTAGCATCAGATGAAGTGCATTATAGTAATGCAGGCCAGAACTAACTTTTGTGACATCTACAACCAAGAACAATGGTCATGGTCACCTAGCCAAACTCTTAGCTCTTTACTGCTCTCCAGATATGTACAAGGGTCTGAAATCAGTCCCATGCTCCCCCAAACCCTTGTAACATAAAATGGATATATTGGGCCAAATTCTCCAGTTCACTAAAGCCATTTTGTGCCACTAAGGCACTTTGCACAAGTGGCCTTAAAATGGCCAAGGATCATCAGTGGAGAATTCAGGAACTCCCTGCTCAAGGAAATGGTTGCCACCTGCTGTGCCAGGCACCTGCAACACAAATGGACAGAGGAGGTGTGCTCCAGGAGTGGGGTGAGGAACCAATGTGGCATAGCAGAGCTCCTGCTTTGAGCAGGGGGTTGGACTAGATGATCTTCTAAGATCCCTTCCAACCCTGATATTCTATTCTATTCTATTCTGTTCTATTCTATTCCACGATACCATATTCTCCAGTGACCTAACTTAGTGCTGCTCCTGTGTGGCTCCAACTTGCACTGGAGTTGAGTGGCTAAAGATTATAAAATAGCTTCAACTGACTACCTGTGGCTGCCCCCATCCTTTCCTTTTGCCTGAGTTATGCTGGATGAGATAAAGAATCTGTCCTATTCTCTCAACTGAGGGAGCAGACGTCATGTCCGAATCAAAGCAGACTTTTCTATGGTGTGGGCTATTGGGTAAGTTATTCAGAAAGTCAGTGTTATGGATATTTCCAGCTCTCTTTCCTGATCTTCTGCTAACACAGGAGTGGGCAAAATTTTGCCCCTGAGGGCCACATCTGGGTATGGAAATTGTATGGTGGGCCATGAATGTTCACAAAATTGGGGATTGGGGTATGGAAGGGGGTGAGGGCTCCAGCTGGGGGTGCGGGCCCTGAGGTAGGGCCAGAAATGAGGAGTTCAAGGTGCAGGAGGGGGCTCCAGGCTGGGGCAGCGGGTTGGGGTGTGTGGGGGCTCTAGCTGCGTGCGGGCTCTGGGGTGGAGCTGGGAATGAGGGGTTGGGGGTTCAGGAGGGTGCTCTGTGCTGGGACTGAGGGGTTCAGAGCGTGGCAGGGGGATCAGGGCTGATGATTGGGGTGCAGGCTGCGGGCGGTGCTTACCTCAAGCAGCTCCTGGAAGCAACGGCATGTCTTCCCTCTGGCTCCTATGCGGAGGCGCAGCCAGGCAGCTCTGCATGCTGCCCCGTCCACAGGTGCTGCCCCTGCAGCTCCCATTGGCCACAGTTTCTGGCTAAAGGGAACAGCACTTGGGATGGGGGCAACGTGTGGAGCCCCCTGGCTGCCCCTACACATAGGAGCTGGAGCGGGGACATGCCTCTGCTTCCAGGAGCCATGTGGAGCCACGGCACACATGGAGCAGGGTAAGCCCTGGACCTCGCTCCCCAGCGGGAGCTTGAGGGCCGGATTAAAACATCTGAAGGGTTGGATGTGGCCCCTGGGCCATAGTTTGCCCACCGCTGTGCTAACACCATGTCCATTCCCTTCTGTCTTCCCTAACTTCTCATAGTTCCCCCACATGCCCTTTGTACCTTCTCTCCTTTCCCTGAACTATCATCAGTCAAGCACCCTCCCAATTCCCCTTCTGAAGAAACTGTATTTTTCTCCTTGTTTTAGTTAATAGTCTGGACAGTGGCTGCATTGAACATTGATTGTTTAATTATTATTACCGTTCATTTTTAATATTTTTATTTCAGTGTTTAATTTTATCACTAATAATATACATCATTCCACTCAACCCCAGTAATGAAACCCTTCATGCAGACAGCTAGTTATAAGACAGGTTTAATTATTGCTACTGATTATTCCTAACTAGAAATAAAAAGGAAATATTAATTAGTTATTATATCAATGTAATTGTTAATCATATTTCTTCTTGAGGAAAAAGTAATGAAAGTAATAATATGATACTCTTTTAATTCAAATACATCCTTTTGGCCAACACCTGAAGAAAGGGACCTTCCTTGCTTGAAAGATTGTGTATTATAACAAATCTGCGGTGTAAAGACCAATGTATCACATTGTTTATCTTATCTAATTCATATTGTAAAGAGAGGGCAACATGTCAATGCAGTATATATTAGTTTGTTAACAACCAAATATAAATAGGTTAAAAAACATAAGAGAATAAAGTGGCAACAGTAATGGGAACGTACAGATTTTGGGTTTTCCAGGACATGTTTCAGACATGGACTTTAAGTGAATTACTGTGGAATCATTGTCAGAAATCCCTGGTGATATTAAGCACTCATATTTTATAGATAGCTATTATGAAAGTGTAAAATTGTATTTTATTCAGAAACCATGGATGTTAACAATATTTACTGTGCTACAGTGTCATCAGCTCCAAAAACTAAGCAAGGTATATCAGATGAAGTGAGTTAGCTGTGAAGGTCATCACAGATAAGTGCCAGCAATGCCTTGATTCTATATCACACCATCAGGTATTCTGTAGATATTATATTACATAAAAAATTTTAAAAGAACATTAAGGTTTCAAAAGCAATCATTCAAAAGTTAGGAAATACCCAAATTAAGTTTGCCTGTGCATATGCATTATGATATTGTCTTTAATTACATGATCCTTTCCACCAAACTTCTGTCTGTAAAGTCAAGCTCCTTTAACAATTATGTATCTAAACTGTACAGACTTCTACACAGGGAGAGGGAAATTGTACTTTCATACATTTTAGAAGTCTCTAAATATTGTGTAAAATAGCTTTTCTGTCCATAATGCAACTTTGATGTTCTCTCTCTCATGATACGTCAGGGCTAGAAACAATAGCTTTATTGGAATGGAAGATAGAACTTCAGTTTCTAGCCTTGATCAGTCACAATATATTAGACCCTCAACTTTTCTTTGGTCCAGGACTGAGTATTACACTCAGACCAATGTAATTCTAGCTGAGAATTCCTTATTTGAGAAGAATGAAAGAAGGACATATTTTTGGGGCATTTTTTTTAAATTTGTGGCAGCTGTGTTGAAGATGTTTAGAAGTGTTGAATGTCATCTAAGCAGTCCCAATAGAGATTAATTAATTGGTGAGGTACTGGCAGAGAAGTCCAGGTGCATGATAAATGCAGTTTATCAGATAGCTCTGTAATTTATCATGTGTATCTAACCTCCCCTTGTGCTTGGGGTGAATTGGGTGTGTTGCTGTTGTATGCATTTAATACTTTTTTTAGGTTTCATAAAATACACAAAGGCAATATACACAGTTTACAATCTTCGTGAAAACCATAACTTTTGAATTCACTACATATAATGCATTGATGTACTATGTACTATTGTATTAATGAAAACTAGTATTTTACATTTAGAGCCATATTCCCTCCCCTGTTTCTGGCTCCTTTGTAATGAGCATGCAGAAAAAGGGCAAAACATTTTAAAGTATTTAGGTGCCTAAAGATGCAGATAGGCACCTAGTGGAATTTTCAGAAGCACCTAAGTACCCAGCTCCAATGGCATCTAGGCACTACTGAAAATCCCACTGGGTGCCTAAATACCTTTTTTAAAATATGGCCCTAAGGGTATGTCCACACTGCACTCTAAAACCCATGGCAGCTCCAGCCTGAGCTCTACACTGCTGTTTTTAATGCTGTAGCATAAGTCTGAGTTTGTAGACTCAGGCACTGAGACTTGCTGCCATGGGTTTTAAAACCCAATGTAGACATAGACTAAGTGTCCAGCTGAGAATTTCCTCAAGGTTGAGATCTTTGTTTATATCACACCAGACTAGACATCTCCTGTGCCAACCACCCTCCCTCACCCCTACATCTAGGCTATATTAGGGTAGTGTGGAGTGGAGCAGGCTATAGAACAGCATGTGAAAAGGCTGCTTGCCTTTCCAGTTACAATTAATTTACCAGTTTTGTGTTGGAGTAGTGACTGGGTTATGTGTGGAATAATGGTAACAACAAATCTTCCAAACCCCTCTTGGCATGGTCACTGCTTTGGGGATCCAAGAAGAGATCTAACATATTCTTGATAGAAGGAAGGTGGGAGTAAGGAAGTGCTATACCTAAATATTTGAGTTCATTCACTGTCTTTGAATCAGTAGCCTGGGTTTTCATGTCTAGATGCAGGTAAATCTTTAATGCATTCTCTGAGCTTAATAGTCCAGAAAGTGAGTTAGTTCATTTCCTTTGGTAATTGTGAGCTAAAGTCATCTAATTAATATTAAAAAACATGATAATGAACATGTGGTTTGTTGTAGCAAATTTTGTTCAAATTGCTTAGCTATTATGAGCCAATTAAACACAGAAACAAAACCAATGTGACAATTTTCAGCAATTATTGCCTTACTTATATTTAATATAATAATTCAGACTCAAACTGCATGTCAGAGTGGGCATGTCCCATAAACATCTACACAGCAACCTCATTATCCACCTTCAAATCCCTCCTCAAAACGCGCCTTTTCTGAGTTTGTACAGCACCTAGCACAATGGGATCTAGCCTAAAAATAGGGCTCTATGGTAATGTGAATATTAAATAGTAATAATAAAGATGCTTGTCTTTCCCTCTAGTATATGGAAGAGGCTAGTTTTTGGTTGATACTAAATTTACATGTTCTTGATTTCAGGTATGACAGTGATGGTTGGTGTCCTCCTTTACCGGTTCAGACGTACTTACACCAGGGCCTGGAGGATGAGCTTGAAGAAGATGATGACAGAGTTCCTACACCACCTGTCCGAGGGGTGGCCTCCTCACCAGCAATCTCCTTTGGGCAACAGTCCACTGCCACTCTCACACCTTCTCCACGAGAGGAAATGCAGCCAATGCTTCAAGCCCACCTTGATGAATTAACCAGGGCCTACCAGTTTGACATAGCAAAGCAAACATGGTAAATGTTCGAGTTAGACACACTGTAATAATACAGTATCCAGTGCCAAAATCCTTAGCACTACATGACAACTGAAACTGTTAATTGAAAAAATATATTAAAAAGAGTATATGGTATAAAAATGGAGCCTAAAAATAGGTATTTTATTAAATTTGTGTTAAAAATACATGTAAAGATGATATTCATCTGGAATGCTGGTATATACTGATTAATTAACCCCATCAACAGGTAACTTTTATCCACACATTTCAGGATAGCAAATAAATTGAATTTATCAGGTCTTTGGAAATAACAAGACACTAAATCAGTGTTCAAACGTCAGATCAGTCACCTCTATTATCTACAGTACCATTATTTTTCTGGAGAATTAGCTTCATTCACATTTACACGAGAATGAAGTATCCACACAGCTAAGAGTTTTGATAATATGTTGAAATATCATCTCTAATTTCAACAAGAAGATAATAGAAACATCAGGAAGAAAGTTGTTAAATTAGACAGAATGGATCTAGTCTGTTAGACTGTGTTTCACTTATTTAAAGGAAGAACAAGCAAATATCACTGTAACATTTTCACTATAAAATAAACATTAGAAGCGATCTCTTCAGGGACTAAGAAAGAACTTTGCAGCTGCATAGGACAAGAACTGAAGGCCAGTTGCTTTCTGGATGTCCCCTAAGTAATAGTTGTCCTTCTAAAACTTTTCCATCTAGAGAAAATAAAAAAAGAGTCTGAGAATCTCAGAAGATAAAGTACAGCTAGTTGCTGAATGGCACTCCACCAGAAAAGAAGTGGACATGCTTCATTGGCAAACAAAGGTCACAACCACATACAATGTTTGCCATCATAAATAGAACAGACAAGTAGACAAACCATGCCAAATCAAAGCCAGCTGTTTTCTCTTGGAAGCCTCTAGGCTCATTTGCAAACTGTATTCAATCCATGGGGTAATTAGGCCCCACTGCAGTACCACATTGCCTATATAGGCCCTAGCCTGCCCAGGGGACTAGCGCAAATCAGAGGCAGCAGCTAATCCTGGCCCATTCCAGTACCTGATTTGAGTCAGCATACAAATGTGTGCCCTGCCTGTGAAGGCTATAATTTGAAGGTGTTATGCTTTCAATGGCCTGCAAACTGTAGGTGCCATTTTGGTGTCAGATGACACTGTGAATCTCATTATGACATCTTTTTTGGGGAGGGCTATCCACCTGATTTTAGCTTATAAAAATACTCCTGTATAAATAGACATAATGCCCATAATCCATATACCCTAACCAAAAGTTAATTCTCTCTTGCCACCTAAAGCCCTTTTATACCAGCAGGCAGGCAAAATTGCTTACTGTAGCAGTGAGGCTGAAATCTCCCTTCCTGCTCAGTAAGTGTACTTCACAACTTGCAAATAAGGGGCAGGGAGGCCATTTTGGAATGTTGCTACCCGGTGACCACACCTGCTTTACATAGCCTGTTCAACTGCAGTCAGATGACCCAACATGGCCTATTGCTGGTGCAAGTAAAATGTTCCAAGTCCAAGCCTCCCTAGCCAGTTCACTGTGAACTCTATTTCTTTGACAACAAGGAGACCAATTCTGGGCTTTCTACCATGCTGACCAATCATGAATAAGGATCCACTTTATAGATTGCAAACTGTCAAGCAAAGTCATAACTGACTTTTGAGTACCCCATCCTGGCCTGTCACAGCGCCCTCTCAAACAGATTGCTCAAGAAAGCAGCTCACAGCTAAGAGACTGGGTCCTGTTCCCCTTATTAGAGTTGCTGCAGAGTTAGGATCCACAGATTTCAAAATCAGTGTTGTGAAGGGCCACAGTAATGACCTCATTGTGTTCTAGTTAAATTACTTCTAGTTGGGCAAACTAAATACATGCTTGCTGAAGATGAGATACAATCCATGTTACCTGAAAACTCTTCTCCTGGAGAACACTGCCTGCTCTTCAGGCTGAATTCCATTTAATAACGTCAAGTTTGGGTGGGGAAAATGTCCTCTTCCTGCAGTACAAGTTGAATTTAAAAACTTTTGGCTTGTATTGAGAGGAAGGACATTTCAGAAGTTTGGGCACTAGCCCGGATCCCAGGAGACCCTGCTCTGCCATAGACTTCCTGTGTGACTTTGGGCAACTCACTAAGTCTCTCTGTGCCTCAGTTTCCCATCTGTAATATGGGGGTAATAGCAATTCTCCACATCACTGAGGTTGTAGTAAGGAGAAGTACATTAAAAGGTAGCGCTCAGATACTATGGTAATAGGTACCATATATGTACCTGAGATAGATATCTGAGTCAATTCTTCTTGGGTTAATAACTTAGCCCTGGTCTACACTAGGACTTTAGGTCGAATTTAGCAGCGTTAAATCAATGTAAACCTGCACCCGTCCACACAATAAAGCCCTTTATTTCGACTTAAAGGGCTCTTAAAATCGATTTCCTTACTCCACCCCTGACAAGTGGATTAGCGCTTAAATCGACGTTGCCAGCTCGAATTTGGGGTACTGTGGACACAATTCGATGGTATTGGCCTCCGGGAGCTATCCCAGAGTGCTCCATTATGACCGCTCTGGACAGCACTCTCAACTCAGATGCACTGGCCAGGTAGACAGGAAAAGAACCGCGAACTTTTGAATCTCATTTCCTGTTTGGCCAGCATGGCAAGCTGCAGGTGACCATGCAGAGCTCATCAGCACAGGTGACCATGATGGAGTCCCAGAATCGCAAAAGAGCTCCAGCATGGACCGAACGGGAGGTACGGGATCTGATCGCTGTTTGGGGAGAGGAATCCGTGCTATCAGAACTCCATTCCAGTTTTCGAAATGCCAAAACCTTTGTGAAAATCTCCCAGGGCATGAAGGACAGAGGCCATAACAGGGACCCGAAGCAGTGCCGCATGAAACTGAAGGACCTGAGGCAAGCCTACCAGAAAACCAGAGAGGCGAACAGCCGCTCTGGGTCAGAGCCCCAAACATGCCGCTTCTATGATGAGCTGCATGCCATTTTAGGGGGTTCAGCCACCACTACCCCAGCCGTGTTGTTTGACTCCTTCAATGGAGATGGAGGCAATACGGAAGCAGGTTTTGGGGACGAAGAAGATGATGATGAGGAGGAGGTTGTAGATAGCTCACAGCAAGCAAGCGGAGAAACCGGTTTTCCCGACAGCCAGGAACTGTTTCTCACCCTAGACCTGGAGCCAGTACCCCCCGAACCCACCCAAGGCTGCCTCCTGGACCCAGCAGGCGGAGAAGGGACCTCTGGTGAGTGTACCTTTTAAAATACTATACATGGTTTAAAAGCAAGCATGTGAAAGGATTACTTTGCCCTGGCATTTGCGGTTCTCCTAGATGTAGTCCTAAAGCCTTTGCAAAAGGTTTCTGGGGAGGGCAGCCTTATTGCGTCCTTCATGGTAGGACACTTTACCACTCCAGGCCAGTAACACGTACTCGGGAATCATTGTAGAACAAAGCATTGCAGTGTATGTTTGCTGGCATTCAAACAACATCCGTTCTTTATCTCTCTGTGTTATCCTCAGGAGAGTGAGATATAATTCATGGTCACCTGGTTGAAATAGAGTGCTTTTCTTCAGGGGACACTCAGAGGAGCCCATTCCTGCTGGGCTGTTTGCCTGTGGCTAAACAGAAATGTTCCCCGCTGTTAGCCACAGGGAGGGGGGAAGGTTGAGGGGTAGTCACGCGGTGGGAGGAGGCAAAATGCGACCTTGTAACAAAAGCACATGTGCTATGTATGTAATGTTAACAGCAAGATTTACCCTGAAAGAGTGTAGCCACTGTTTTATAAAATGTGTCTTTTTAAATACCGCTGTCCCTTTTTTTTTCTCCACCAGCTGCATGTGTTTCAATGATCACAGGATCTTCTCCTTCCCAGAGGCTAGTGAAGCTTAGAAAGAAAAAAAAACGCACTCGCGATGAAATGTTCTCCGAGCTCATGCTGTCCTCCCACACTGACAGAGCACAGACGAATGCGTGGAGGCAAATAATGTCAGAGTGCAGGAAAGCACAAAATGACCGGGAGGAGAGGTGGCGGGCTGAAGAGAGTAAGTGGCGGACTGAAGAGAGTAAGTGGCGGGCTGAAGACAGGGCTGAAGCTCAAATGTGGCGGCAGCGTGATGAGAGGAGGCAGGATTCAATGCTGAGGCTGCTGCAGGACCAAACCAGTATGCTCCAGTGTATGGTTGAGCTGCAGCAAAGGCAGCTGGAGCACAGACTGCCACTGCAGCCCCTCTGTAACCAACCGCCCTCCTCCCCAAGTTCCATAGCCTCCACACCCAGACGCCCAAGAACGCGGTGGGGGGGCCTCCGGCCAACCAGCCACTCCACCACAGAGGATTGCCCAAAAAAAAGAAGGCTGTCATTCAATAAATTTTAAAGTTGTAAACTTTTAAAGTGCTGTGCTTAAAGTGCTGTGTGGCATTTTCCTTCCCTCCTCCACCACCCCTCCTGGGCTACCTTGGTAGTCATCCCCCTATTTGTGTGATGAATGAATAAAGAATGCATGAATGTGAAGCAACAATGACTTTATTGCCTCTGCAAGCGGTGATTGAAGGGAAGAGGGGCGGGTGGTTAGCTTACAGGGAAGTAGAGTGAACCAAGGGGCGGGGGGTTTCATCAAGGAGAAACAAACAGAACTTTCACACCGTAGCCTGGCCAGTCATGAAACTGGTTTTCAAATCTTCTCTGATGCGTACCGCGCCCTCCTGTGCTCTTCTAACCGCCCTGGTGTCTGGCTGCGCGTAACCAGCAGCCAGGCGATTTGCCTCAACCTCCCACCCCGCCATAAACGTCTCCCCCTTACTCTCACAGATATTGTGGAGCACACAGCAAGCAGTAATAACAGTGGGAATATTGGTTTCGCCGAGGTCTAAGCGAGTCAGTAAACTGCGCCAGCGTGCCTTTAAACGTCCAAATGCACATTCTACCACCATTCTGCACTTGCTCAGCCTGTAGTTGAACAGCTCCTGACTACTGTCCAGGCTGCCTGTGTACGGCTTCATGAGCCATGGCATTAAGGGGTAGGCTGGGTCCCCAAGGATACATATAGGCATTTCAACATCCCCAACAGTTATTTTCTGGTCTGGGAATAAAGTCCCTTCCTGCAGCTTTTGAAACAGACCAGAGTTCCTGAAGATGCGAGCATCATGCACCTTTCCCGGCCATCCCACGTTGATGTTGGTGAAACATCCCTTGTGATCCACCAGAGCTTGCAGCACTATTGAAAAGTACCCCTTGCGGTTTATGTACTCGGCGGCTTGGTGCTCCGGTGCCAAGATAGGGATATGGGTTCCGTCTATAGCCCCACCACAGTTAGGGAATCCCATTGCAGCAAAGCCATCCACTATGACCTGCACATTTCCCAGGGTCACTACCCTTGATATCAGCAGATCTTTGATTGCGTGGGCTACTTGCATCACAGCAGCCCCCACAGTAGATTTGCCCACTCCAAATTGATTCCCAACTGACCGGTAGCTGTCTGGTGTTGCAAGCTTCCACAGGGCTATCGCCACTCGCTTCTCAACTGTGAGGGCTGCTCTCATCTTGGTATTCATGCGCCTCAGGGCAGGGGAAAGCAAGTCACAAAGTTCCATGAAAGTGCCCTTACGCATGTGAAAGTTTCGCAGCCACTGGGAATCATCCCAGACCTGCAACACTATGCAGTCCCACCAGTCTGTGCTTGTTTCCCGAGCCCAGAATCGGCATTCCACAGCATGAACCTGCCCCATTAGCACCATGATGCATGCATTGGCAGGGCCCATGCTTTCAGAGAAATCTGTGTCCATGTCCTGATCACTCACGTGACCGCGCTGACGTTGCCTCCTCGCCCGGTATCGCTTTGCCAGGTTCTGGTGCTGCATATACTGCTGGATAATGCGTGTGGTGTTTAATGTGCTCCTAATTGCCAAAGTGAGCTGAGCGGCCTCCATGCTTGCCTTGGTATGGCGTCCGCACAGAAAAAAGGCGCGGAACGATTGTCTGCCGTTGCTCTGACGGAGGGAGGGGCGACTGACGACACGGCTTACAGGGTTGGCTTCAGGGAGCTAAAATCAACAAAGGGGGTGTCTTTACATCAAGGAGTATTTCAGGCAGGACTTCACGGAGGGTTCCAATAAGAAATGGTGCACCTAAGTTATCGTTCTTATTGGAACAAGGAGGTTAGCCTGGCCTCTGATTGATACATGGCTAGATTTACCTCGCTGCACTTTCTCTGTGAGTGACTGCAGTGTGACCTAGAGGAATGAGTCCCCTAGACAGGGGAGGGGGGGAAGCAAATGAGTACAAAACAAATCTGGTCTATTTCTTGTTTTGACCCACTCCATCTATCTTTTACATCTTTGGCTGGCAGCAGACGGTGCAGAAGGACTGCATGCCATCCACATCTCATGGCTGCTTGGCAGAAGATGGTACAGTACGACTGCTAGCCATCCTCATCTCTTGCCTGCCTGGCAGAAGATGGTACAATACGACTACTAGCAATCCTCATCTCTTGCCTGCCTGGCAGAAGATGGTACAGTACGACTGCTAGCAGTCCGTATCGCCTGCCCGCTCACCATAAGATGGTTCAATAGGACTGACTGCAGGACTAAAGAGAATGACCTGGTCAAGTCACTCCAAATTTAGTCCCTGCGCCCATGTCTGCCCAGGCGCTCCCAGTCGACGTGGCCAGGAGCACCTCGGACATGACGATGACGGCTACCAGTCGTACTGTACCGTCTGCTACCACAAGGCAAGGGGTTGCTGCTACTGTGTAGCAATGCCGTACCGCGTCTGCCAGCACCCAGGAGACATAGGGTGACGGTTACCTGAGCGGGCTCCATGCTTGCCGTGGTATGGCGTCTGCACAGGTAACTCAGGAAAAAAGGCGCGAAACGATTGTCTGCCCTTGCTTTCACGGAGGGAGGGAGGGAACGGGGGCCTGACGATATGTACCCAGAACCACCCGCGACAATGTTTTAGCCCCATCAGGCATTGGGATCTCAACCCAGAATTCCAATGGGCAGCGGAGACTGCGGGAACTGTGGGATAGCTACCCACAGTGCAACGCTCCGGAAGTCGACTCTAGCCTCGGTACTGTGGAAGCGCTTCGCCGAGTTAATGCACTTAATGCACTTAGAGCATTTTCTGTGGGGACACACACACTCGAATATATGAAACCGATTTCTAAAAAAACGACTTCTATAAATTCGAACTTATTCCGTAGTGTAGACATACCCTTACAAACAGCTTTGTAAATACCTTCAGGGTATACTGGAAGATTTGTCTCTTTTCTCATTGGCCCAGCACACCAATGTCTTCCACTCAACCCAACAGCATTTCTGTTTGTCTGTTTGTATAGGCACATCCAAAGCAATACTCAACCTCCTCTGGCCCCAGTTCCACCACTTGGATATGTAGCTGGAACCCTTATTTCAGATTTGGAAACAGACATTCCAGATGATGATGAGGATGACATTGAAGAGGAAGCTATAGAAATCACTAGGCCACTAAGAGGTCTAGAACATACTCCAGGATCCAGTATGGACAATCTAGACAGCTCTGTGACAGGTAACTGAACACATTTAACAGTGAAACCAACCTATTTGTAATATTAAAATACATCATAAATCAAATACCTTTTAAGCAAAAATTTATTCCATTCTATTTCTGTGACATTTAAAATATGTTAATATTAAACACTAAAGTTAAAGAAGGATTTGAAAATACTTTTGCTTTGCTGCAAAATGATAAGAAAATTCATGAATTTTAAAAAGCTTTAAAGACATGAAAGAAAACTCAATTATATCCTGTCTTTCATGAAAAGTTCAGTCATTGGGGAAGCAAGTCTGTTACATAAAAAGAGGGGGGAAGCCCTTAACTTTGAAACGATATACTGTATTTTGTATATTGGGAGCAGCATAAAAAGTTAATGTTATCTTAAAATGTTTCTAGATATTTGGCTGTGTAAAAGCATGCACTGATGAACACAGGAAGGTTAAAAGACTTTTCAAAATAAGCTTGGCTAGATCAGCACAACATTTATTTGTAGACTGAAGAAAATGTATATGTAGGTGAAACATATATTTTATACCCACTTCATATTGCTGTGTTTAATAAGTGTTCCATTTCAGTGAAGATATTTAATTATTCTGTCACCTTTTGCTTCACTGTTTCTTATTCCTTGGATGCGCAGAAAAGTTACAACTGCAATCAACAAAGAGGGGCCTGAAAATGCATGCTAAACTATTCCACCGAATCTGAATTAGTAAAATTGCTGTCAAAGAAAGACAGGGAGTTTTCTGAGAAGAAGCTGTTTTAACATGAACATTATGAACCCTTTCTGAGGCATCAATAAACTCTCCTTTGAACTGAAGTTGGATCTGTACGTAATGTACTACATCCATTGATGTATTTGAGTCTATTGATGACTCAAATGTGCATGGTCTTATATAGCTCGTTAAAAAAAATACTGTTTGTCTCTTCAGTCATTGATCTTTATGTGAAAGCACTAATTTCTAGCTATACCTGCACAGTACACTTGCTCACTGGGGACATATTAATGTAGTACCACTTAATTTTATCTCACCTCTCTGTGCCTTACAAGTTCTAAGAATTTTACTCCCTTATCTAAACATTGCAGCTCTGAAAACACATTGCAGTTCCCAGTGATGGAGGCAGTACTGTGACAGTGATGAAGCATCAGTACCTATCATTTTCCTCTTCTTCCCTTGTTGAATTAAACAGTGTACTCCTCTATCCCACTTTCTGGTTTTTCCCTTACCCTGGGGCCAGACTGCTTGCCAAGCTAATTACGATTTAAGAACTGTAGCTCTAGTGTTGTGATTTGAAATCCAGATCCAACTGAAAGCTGTAGAGTTATAGTTTAAATCTTTGAATTCAGAAGGCTGACTTATTAGTGCACGAATATGGTAAGCTACTTTGCCTGAATTTCTAGCATAATCTCCTTCAGGCTATAATTCTGCATATTTTTACATATCTCACTAATGGCTCTGAAGCCTTTCCATTAGGAATGCAGCAAAGGTTTTACAGTGGTAATACAGGACTAAATAAAAAAAAATCAGCTTACTATATATTGTCCCTTCAGTGTTTATTAATATGTCAATATTAGTATATCTGTATATCAGAAAATGAGCATTTCACTCATGTACATTTTCAACTGTTATTAGTATCCTACTTTACCTTATGTGAAAGAAATAAGGACAGCTGCATTTCTGCTGCAGTTAACATACTTCTGGGTTCCTTACAATTGATGCTTTTATGAATAAAAATCAAACCTGCTTTCCTAGATAGAAATACTGCTTAATTATCAGTGTGTTAAAAATCTCAGTCTGTGAAGCTGTATGTTGCAGGAAGAAGTTGTGCTTTACCTCATAACTTGTAAATAATACATATGTTTAGTAGAAATGACCTACAAAATCTCAGGCATCTAGATAACAAATTGTCTTCTGCCTTCTTCAATGACTGTATGGGGGAAGTACGGTCAAAGCTTTCATTTTCTCTCTTGGATTTGAGTTTCTTAGCAATAGTATAACTTTGACATGAGGGAGTGCATATTATATTTGTGGGGAATGTTTCAAAGGATAATATTTTGATATTTCTGTGATCCTATTAACCCCATAGGCTTGATTTTTCAGCAATAAGCATGGTATGTAAAACACAAGTAGATCCCATTGTTTCAAAGGTTTCTCAAATTGCCTAATTTGCTTATCTTTGATATGTTAGGCATTCCTGAGGTCTCCCCACATCCTGCAAACAAAATAACTAATGAGTGGTCTCACCCCTCTTCCCACATTAAAATACAAGCTCATTCTTTGTGTAGGGCTTCAGATATGTTAGAACAGCAATTTCCTGAGGCTTTTATAACGTTGTTTCATTTCTCTAAAGGTATTGAATATTTTAGAAAATTGAGCAAAAATATAGTACCTGGTCCCTAAGAACTCAGAAGCCAACATTTATTTTTTTAAAAAGGTGTTTCTGTGAGGTTAGTACTTATGGAAAAATATTGGCTCACATCCCCAGATACTGAAGGCCTCAGAACAGAGAGACAACGCAGATAGAAGCAGTGCCCTGAGGTCAGCCTTCCTCAGCACTGACCTGGAGATATCATCTCTAGTAGTGAGAGGTTTCAGAGTAACAGCCGTGTTAGTCTGTATTCGCAAAAAGAAAAGGAGTACTTGTGGCACCTTAGAGACTAACCAATTTATTTGAGCATGAGCTTTCGTGAGCCACAGCTCACTTCATCAGATGTGTACCGTGGAAACTGCAGCAGACTTTATATACACACAGAGAATAAGTAGTGAGAGGATAGTTTGGTCTTCATAGCGGAGACAAGCCTTGTGCTTTCTGCTGAGGCTGCCAACTAGTTTTACATCCAGCACCCACTAAGGGGGAAATTTTGGTGCTATGCAGACTGGTTCAGTGGAAACAGAACTCACACTTCCAAATGCATCTGACATAAGGCGTGTTTAAGTGATGGAATTTATTGCCAGTGTTTCTCCAGGAAGTCTCCCATTATGGCAGTTAGAAAATAGAAGTTGTTAGAAAAGTCTGAATAACATCTAAGACCATGATTAAGCAGAGCTGATGGAGATGCTGTCAGATTTTGGTGCATTCTGAGTGGTCTATTAGTGGAAGTGGATCTTTTTATCTGAAAGTGGATGAATTACTTTGATCAAACCATAAAATCTGATAGATGGAAAATCGAATACAATTCCAAAAATTTGAGCTTGGGGCCCCAAATGTAAAGTCACCATCAGGATTTTTTTCTAAAGGCTATTTTATTAGGGTCAGTAGGATCATATGTCAACTGAATTAGGAAATGTTAGATTTAGAAATTATAGTAGGGTCCTCTCATTGTCAAAAAGTCTTTGTTTCCCAGCCCCTCTTGATTTAGTTAGTGCTAATGGAGGATGCAGACAGAGATTTTCCTCTATGCTTTTAAGCTTTTTCTGTTTGTGGGTGAGAGACCAAATGTTGACATGTATTAAAAAAAAGGGAGGGGGGAAGAGGAGTTCACAGTAAACACATCCTAATGGTCTCTAGGTACTATAAAGGAAACTCAAGCTGGGAAAATTCTATTTAAACTTTTGAGTAATGATTTTATAAATCTAAAAGCTGAAGCATTAATTTGTTTCCAGAAAAATTCTGAGTAATAGTAAATGGAAAGAAGGACTTATTTTAACACTATGATGTTTTTCCCAGCATCTAAATCATCCATAGTTTATTAGACAATTAAGTTGTTGGTTCTCATAAAAACATTGAGCTGATATAGAACTCATGCTTTCTTATCTTTCAGTTAATTGATCATTTATGTCTCCTTTTCTTTTTACAGGTTCGTTGAAATATTGGTAATGGGAAATTTGGGGGGCAGATTAAATGTAATGTTTGTATTCATGATGCAATTTTGTGCCATAATTTTGACCAGAATTCTTCTTGTTCTGCTTTATTAGTTATAGGGACTTAATTGTCGAATATTACTGTATGGGATTTGATCCACTTTTCATTGAAGTCAACTGAAAAACTCTTAGGCCTTGACCAGCCCCCTTTCACCTCCCCTCCCACCCCTTAAAATTTCATAGCCTTGCCACCAGCAGTGTAAAAACAGTGAGCACTCTAGTTACAAATAAGGTACAGACATTTTAAGAACTTTCAGCCTTTGTCATCTGTGATAGACCTGCTCCAGTGACCCTTCTACATAATGGTTCATGCCATTACCCCCACTAGTGCCTCTGTACTTATGTGGAAGCTGAGGAGAAGAGAGTTTACTGTAGATGCAACCCTGTTAAGTCCAACAGGAGTTTAATCAAACCCATAGTTTGCTCAAGTGAAACAGGATACATCCATCAATGGCTATTAGCCAAGACCCATGCTCTGGGTGTCCTTTAGCCTTTGACTGCCGGATCTGGAACTGGATGACGGGGGAATGGATCGCTTGATGGCTGCCCTGTTCTCTACATTTCCTTTGAAGCATCTGGCACTGGCCACTGTCAGAGACAGGATACTGGGCTAGATGGACCATTGGTCTGACCCAGTAGGGCCATTCTTATGTTCTTATGACTGAAAACAGTACACAGTTATTCTTGCACATGGGTAACAAAAATGAAATAATCTAAAATTCTAATAAATATGCCAACAAGAAGCAAAGCACGGAGAAAAAAACAATCTTCTTTTGCATATGTTCAACCTACTTTTTTTTAAAAAAAAACTACTCGGCTTGTCAGCTATGTGGTAAAAGCTGTTTATTCAATGTGTCCGAGCACAAATGTCATAACTCTAGAAAATTACACAACATCCATTACTTAACCAATATTTTACCAAGGCAGAGGTCAATATTGGTATTGATTTACTCAGGGATACATATTGCTAAAGATTTTATTTTACAGGCAGTTAGGCAGATTGCATTTAATAGGAAGAATGTGGTTCATGGATTAAATATGTGCTTAGAAAATAGGGAACTGCTAGTTTTTGTACCTCATAAAAATGGTAATACTACAATTAGCAGGGTCATACTATAAAGCACAGGCTTTATCCTAGCTTAATGGATCTGGGGATAGGCATTCATCAGCAAGGATGGATTTAGCATAAAATGACATGTAAATGAATTGATGACTGATCATAAATTAATTTTAGTGCTGAAGATGTAGTAGAGACACAGCAAGATGCCACTTTATCACAGTATTTTACTGCTGGGCAACATTTGAGCAACTACTTAATGTGCGATGTGCATTTCTTCTCTAACAGCTTCAATAAATTTGAAAAAATGTTGGGCCTTTCAGCAATATGGAAACCAAAACACCTAGACAGACTGAAAGTAGAAACACAAATAAATTTGGCTAAGTGGCATAAATTCATTTTTCATTAAATGTTTATAGACGCCTTGATTATGTGTGGACCTATAAAATGTCAAACTTATATGAATGGCTTCTATTCTTTTGTTAAAGATTCCTGGCCAGAAGAGACAATTTTAAGAACCTACAGATTTCATTTCATACTTATAAATTTCAATATTGGGTGGGGGAGGGGGATCACTGTTGTATAATATACAGGATATGTCAAGGTCTTATTTTCAGAGTGGGTTTATAGATAGATAAATTTATAGATAGATGTAGCACTTTTTTATTCACTATTCAGCACTTCCCATGATTCTCTGTTATCCAGAATAGCCATAGCCTCCCACTGTTACATGATTCCCTACTAAAGTCGATGATCATGTTTTGTATTAATAAATAAATATAAAAGGCTGGATGTGCTCCTAGGAGTGTAAAGGGCTGTTCCTGCACACTGTAGGCAATGAGAGTTTTGCCATTCACTTCAGTGGAAGCAGGATCAGGCTCAGAGAATTGGATCCTGCAAAAGCACTGGTCGCTCTGGCCCTGATCAAGCAAAGTACTTAAGCCTGAGCTTAACATGAATCATGGGGCTAATCCCCATGTTTAAATATAAGCATGCGCTTAAGGTGCTCATTTGGGGAAGCACTTAAGCACATACTTAAGTTTTGTTGGCTTCAATTCTTAACGTTAAGCGTGTGCTTATAAGTGCTTTACTGAATAGGGATTCTTTGCTAGATCAGTGCATAAGGGCCAGTTTTTAAAGGTATTTAGGCACTAAAATATGTAAATAGGTGCCTAGCCGAATTTTCAAAAGGGCCATTGGGAATTTGGCACTTGGGCCCTTTGGAAAATCCCAAAAGGCACCTATCTGCATCTTTAGACACCTAAATGCCTTTGTAAAGCTAGATCTAAGTGCTTTGCCACGTGGGGGCCAGAGTACTCAGCACCTTGAAGGATCAAACCTTAAATCAATACACCTGGACTAGTACTAATCAATAGCTAAGAGCTTGTTTTGAAGGTATCTGGACCAACGGGCAACTTTCTCTGAAAAGAGAGGTTGGTTGTGTTTCACATGCAGGGTAAACTTAAAAACAGTACAAGAGATGTACTGAAGGATTCAGTTTGCACAAAGAAGTAGCTTTTACATTGCCTGTAAAATGTCAGGAAATAATAAAATCAGTAGCAAGCAATCTACTCGCAATTCTATCCTCCTAACCTTTCTGTAGGAGCAAAACAACTTCCTGTGTGCCTTAGCATCCAAATATGTTTTATGGAGCAAGAAAACAGAGTTCAACTTTTCAGATAGTTGATTTTGTTTTGCATAATGCATTTACTGCTGCTGTCTGCAAGAGTAAAATTTGCAGTTGCCAGAAAACATAAAAACTCCAATGTACTCTTCGACAACACAGAGTAAGTTGCTGTATGTAAAGGAGGTAAACCTACTAAAAGCCTGTTTGGAAAATACACAGTTGATCTGAGAGGGACACCAGTACCTTTTATTCTACCTTTATGCAGATAACAATTGTTTATCTGGTTTGGAAAACAGTGCCAGTGGGCACCATTAAAAAGCAGTCATCATTTACTAAATGTGTTAGATTAACCCAGCTGAATTATGACCTAGGGGTGTTTGTACAACAAAGCAAGGTTCAATCTTTAGTTGTGAATGTCCACACGTTTGTAAGATAAACAAAGGAACATTTTTATTTTTACAGATTGTGGTGAAAAAAAATGTTTAAGCAGTTGGCCAGAATAGCTCAGGAGATTGGTAGTAATGTCTGGAAATTTTCACCCCTAGTTCCCAGTTCAATTATATCCAAAGTCAGTGGTAACCAAAAACTCACTACAATTTGATAGCAGTTTGCTGATCTATGTGAAGTGAGCTGCGAATCTCAATTCAGCTATCAAAGTACAGGAAGCCATAATACCAAACACATCATCAGTAGTTGGCAACCACGTTGACAGATTCAGCAAATAAAGATCAAATCAGAAAAAGGATTGAGCTTCCCTTTCACTCCTAGAGATGGTCCTTCCACAACACAGTTGAAGTATGACAGATTAAGGGAAAGAGGTGTGTGCGCGCATGTGTTCTTAGGAGCACACTGCTGCTCACCATGCCACAACTTGTTCTGTACTTAAAAGTGAGACTTCAGTCTCCAGGGCTTTCCAACGCTTTAAAAAAGAATACATGTGAAAAATGGGTACTCTAATTATTGTCAAATTATTATTACAAAAGTCTAGGTATTGCTAAGTAAACCTGGTCTGTATGCATGTTTAATTTGTGTATGCATGTATAGTATATATTGTATAACAACTGCTTCAGAAAATTGTGTGACTGGTATGCAAGTAGATGGAATGCTACATGTAAATGGAAAGTATGTTTTAATTTTCTTCCGTAACACATACTTAGACTTATTCCTTTTGTTTTATTTACATTGTTAAAATCATAGGCCCCAATTCAGCAAGGTAACTAAGCAGACGCTGAACTTTAAGGTCATAGGAAGCATTTTTTTTTAGTGTCTTCACCTCTAGCATCTCATTTTCTTTTGTCCTTTTCGTTGTTTTTATATCTGTTTATATCATTGTTTTTCATATTTCATATCAATGCCTATTGCCAAGCTACTGCTCTCCTTTCTGTATGATGTTCTGTTTAAGAAATTTTCCTCTTGGAGGAGGTTCGGTTTCAGCCTTCCCTTGCTGTTATCTTAGATTCCTTACATCTGTCTGTGTCAGGTGGAGTCTATTTGGAAAGTAATAATTTTGTGTGTGCTCTTGGCAAGCAGAATCAAACTCTGTCACTTTCTGTTGCGCTGAACACACTTTCTGCCTGTCAAACCTCCATAGACCTCTTCAGTTTCTGTTCTTGTATCTTTGGAGTGCATGAACCTGTGTTATTACAGCCTGCCACTTTGCTGATGTTAAAAGATTTGGTCACTGCAGCACTGCAAAGTAATCCACTGTTTTCAAAAAGTTTGTGGCACAGAAACTTCTCCCTCTTCCTCTTTTTTTTGTAATACAGTGTATGTCTGTGGCTCTTAACCTTCCCAGACTACTGTGCCCCTTTCAGGAATCTGATTTGTCTTGCATACCCCCAAGTTACACCTTAGTTAAAATCTACTTGCTTACAAAATCAGACCTAAAAATACAGAAGTGTCACAGCACGCTATTACTGAGAAATTGCTGACTTTCTCATTTTTACCATATAGTTGTAAAATAAATCAATTGGAATATAAATATTTTATTTACATTTCAGTGTATAGTATAGAGAGCAGTATAAACAAGTCATTGTCTGTATGAAATTTTAGTTTGTACTGACTTCACTAATGCTTTTTATGTAGCCTATTATAAAACTAGGCAAATATCTAAATGAGTTGATGTACCCTCAGAAGACCTCTGTGTACCCCCAAGAGTATGCATACCCCTGACTGAGAAGCACTGGTATATGTTATTGATTGAATTCCTGATTTCAATTATATTTTTCCTTTACTTTTGCCAGATAGCTTTTAATAATCTATAATACCACAAATATCTATCCTATCAACTTGGGTGTAATAAGCAATCCATAATTTAAAGGTTTTCTTTTAGACATTAGGCTTTAAATAACTCCCTTGTACATGTAATGAAAAAGAGGGTTTGCAGGTCAGGTGTTAAAATTACACTACAACATTTGAACATCATCACTGTGTGTATAGTAAATCTAAGGGATGATTTATCCCTCTACATGTATCCTTGCGTATCTTGGAAAAATCAGCATTTCTACTGCTGCACATGTGCTCACTTGTTTATTTTGCAATGTATGTGGTGATGTAGGCCACAGTGTAATTTTGAGTACCTCAGTTTTTGGAAATTTGAGACATGTTGGGACTGATTTTCAAAAGTACACATCACCTACAACCCCAATTGAAGTCAATGAGTATTATGGGTGTTCAGCAACTTTAAAAATCCCAAACTCAGTGATAACTTTTGAAAATGTAGTACATACTATACTGTACATTGTGTTTCAAAACCATGCTTCAGATACTAAAAAGTACAGATAACTGGGGAGCCAAAAGAATGTATTCTTCCATCAGTATTAAGTATTCTACTTATGTTCATTCTCTCTCCCTCCCTCTCTCTCTCAAAAGTTTTGATCTGTTGTATTTCTGAATACGTTTTTGTCACTTTAGTTACACTTTTTTCTTACAATAGTGGTAACCCATGAGCAGGGCAGGAAGGCAGCATTTGAATGTGTAAGGGACCCAATATTAAATTCAGAATGTAGTCACATTCCTGCAAATTTATTCCCAACCAAAATTTAAGGCCGAAACTCTTTGAATTTGCTCAAGGAATTACAATGAACTGCAGTATGCACTGGTTGTTCTCTAGTTTTGACTTAAAGATCGCATAACGATTTTAAGGTCTCAATTAAAGAAAGCATTTACATAGTTCCTTAACTGCATCTCTGTTCGGGACAGTATGTAAGCATGCGTTCAATGTTCAATTTAAAGAGGTTCAGTGAGACTTATGCATGTTCGTGGTGTCCTAAATTAAGGCCTTACATTGTAAATATCAGGCTATGTACTACTTTACAACATATGGAGTCAGATCATGTGGCAATAGATTTCCTTTACATTGCTGTAAATTTGCAGTAAACGCATAGACTTTGGTGGAGTTTACACAGAATTTTCATAAGTATAGATGACATCAGAATTTGGCCCATTTTGTACATATGGTCAAATGAGCAAGGGACAACCAATGAATGTAATTCCATCTACTCCTGAAAGATTCCTTGTACACAGATACTGCTTTGATGCCAGACTCTCCCAGATAAACTTTTGCTTTCTTGATGAGAATAAACTTGATGGGCCTTTGAGCTTTAGCTAAACAGATAAGATATTAAATGTATACAACTCACTAGACCCCTACATTTGTTTTTAGGTTCAATGGTAAATGGATGGGGTTCTGCGTCTGATGAGGACCGTAACTTTTCTAGTCATAGATCTAGTGTAGGTAGCTCCTCAGATGACTCGATCTTTACCAGCGGCAGTTTTGCACAAGCACTGGTTGCAGCAGCAGATAAAGCTGGGTTTAGGCTGGATGGAACCAGCCTGACAAGAACAGGTTTGTAGACTCAAAGTTGATGCTTTCTGCATGGTCTCTTCCTTGTCTTTCTCTTCTTCTTTTCAGTCAACTCAAGTCTCACTCAGAATTTATTTAACCTGCATGGAATAAGGAGGTTGGACAGTTTTTTTTCTGCATAGCTTTAATCAAAACCTTGCACTCTGTTTTAATTTTAGTACTCCGAGCAATGAATAGCACAAGCTTTTAATCACCAGCTTCAGTCTGCTATTTCCTTTTAGTCTGACTCCACTATGGATTTACTGACATGTGCTCCCTTTTATATTGCAGCAAAGAGACTACTAATTTTGCTATGCAATTTTTGATGATTTATTTTTTGCAAAATCGTCTCACAATCAATAATATTTCTAGTAATGAAAAGCACATGTAGTCATTACCTCCATTACTGCTGTTCTAGTGCATCTCTTTTGCACAATGTATTTTCTGGGAAGGCTCTCTAACTATGGGATGAACTGGTGTAAGTTTATCACTAACAGCCTTATTAATCAATTACTTTAATGGCACTTATTGGAATAACTTCTTATATTTGGATTTCAGGACATTAATTTCAAATATATCAACTGCATCTACAAGTTAAATGTAAGAGTGGCAAAATTACTATTGTTTTTGAAAACAACACACTTTTTCCTTCTGAAACAAAGGAGGAGTAAATAGAATTTACTTTATGTAATTTATAATTCACAAGCCTCTTATGTGTCATGTTTCACATGTTCATTTCTAGCAAAAAAAGAGATAAGTAAAATGTAATAAAAATGTTCTGGACACAGTGAGAATTCATGTGTGTATCCTGACAGGTTTCAGAGGAACAGCCGTGTTAGTCTGTATTCGCAAAAAGAAAAGGAGTACTTGTGGCACCTTAGAGACTAACCAATTTATTTGAGCATGAGCTTTCGTGAGCTACAGCTCACTTCATGAGCTGTAGCTCACGAAAGCTCATGCTCAAATAAATTGGTTAGTCTCTAAGGTGCCACAAGTACTCCTTTTCTTTTTGTGTGTATCCTGAGTTTTATCAAAACTGCAAAACAACCTTTGCTGTTTAATTAAACCAACAAAAACTAATAGCACAATATTAATTAGGGAACTTTTTTTTTATTTGTTACACACTCATTTCACATTTCTGCCTGCAGGCACCACTCTGTTCCCATAACTTTGGAACTTTTAGTACTATTCTCATATAAAGTTTGCCCTTTAGTACATTATTTGCATTTAGGAAAGTTGCCCATAAACATAGAGGCTGATCCTGCAGTCCTCATGCATGCAAAATTACCTCAGTAACTAGATGGCAAATGCTATACCTTAGAAATGGAGAAAAGGTTTTTGGCATTCACCCAAGCCACTCACAAAGACAGAGGGTGAAAAATCCTGGTTACATTGGCACCGATGGGAGTTTTGCCATTGACTTCAATGGAGCCGGGATTTCACCCCGATTCTTTAGTTAAATTAATCAATCTTTAAAACAGTTATTTCATTTTTAAAAACAGACAAAGCTCGCCAGTTGCTTCCCTGCAGTAGTGAAACATTGATTTGTTCAGTCTGTCTTTTCATAGGGAAATAAATACACTGTCTGCCTTTAGACGTGCCAGAATTTGGGGAGAATTTGGCCAAAATATCATTTAACACTGATTTTTTTGCTTGAGACTCTTAGAAAAGCCTTGTGTGAGGGCATCAAAACTTTTGCACCCTTTCTAGTTTTTGTGCACTCTTACTGGGGCTTATTCAAAGTCCATTGAAGTCAATGTTGATTTAATGTTGTGTGGATCAGGCCCATTAAGAGGTACAGGCCCTCTTCCCCCTCCCACACGCAAACTTTAAAATATATTATTGTGTAGCATATCCGTGCACGAAAGGTGCATCTTTCTGGTCAAGTACTGGGTGTTTCCAGCTTGAAAAACACCCAGTTAGGTTTTGATGGTGGTGTTATGGTTTATCAAGTGATTGATGTGCATTTTTAAAATTGCATGCTAACATATTATCTATTTGATGAACCATTACAGTTTAGAACATGCCAAAATATCCCGTTGTCATCACAGGACTATTATGGCAAAAGATTATTGTTCTCCTCTATGGGTCTAATGCAGCAAGCAAAAAACACTTCCTGGGACTTGTTGTAGTTTAATGACAATATGATACTTTCAGTGATACCTCCTGGGCCGTGGTCTATCAAACAATATTTTATGTGTTTTTTAAAATGCATATTACCTACCTGATGCACCATAATGAGTCATCACAGGACATTTCTCTAGCTGAGAAGAGGCAATATTCTTTGACTGTCATTCAGGGACGGTATCTCAAGGCCTTATTCTACACTACCTAGTACCCTGTGTAGTCATTAACACCTATAGCCAAGTGGGTGTGAAACACCATCACTGGTGTGATTGGAGCATTCTGGTTTGATAGCATCTTACACTCACTTTTCATGGGTGCCTATGCAGGGGACAAGGCACTGGCGAATTGGGACCAAAGTATTTCTCCTTCATGACACACTCATTCAGGTTTCCAGTTGCCATTGTGCTAATTGTCACATAGGTCAATGATTTTGGATATTTTTTTTTCATTTTTATAATACCCTATAATGGGACGACTATATCACCAATACAGACAGTCTGGCACGACTGAGCAGATTTTACTAAAGAGACGAGAATAACAGAGATGCTACAGGTCAGATATGAGGTGTACTGAAAGAATTGTGCTGGGAAACTTGCATGTCACCTGCCTGCCCTATGTATGACTCAAGTCAGTACTATCATTAGCCCCTCTCTTTCATAGGTACTTAAGTCAATCACAAACATGTCATATATTTTTTCCAAAGCCTGCATGCTGACTTAAGGGTTAGACTTACACCCATTAAAGCAAGAGAATTCACGTACAGAAGAAATTTCATCTTAGATTCAGGGCTTGTCTACAAGGTGTTTTAGTCTTCACCAGAGGGGTGTAAATTTTAGTCCTCACTAGCATGTCATGCACTGACTGACCAGTGTGGACTGTACTGGTGTGCACTAAAAGTTCCCAAGTGCTCATTAATGTAGTCCCGTTCCAAACAGTGCTACATTAATGCACAGGAGGAAACTTTTACTTTAATCTCCTTTGGTGCAGATTAAAGTGCCATGGAGGATGTTGTTTTTACACTCCATGGTGTCTACGTGCTGTCAGGATTTATTTTTACAAAACATCTGTGCTGCAATATGGAGTGAGTTAATGATGGGATTTCAGACTCATCTCTGAATTTCTTTTCCTTAAAATTTTTAAATCAAATCCTCACTATTTTGGCATGTATTTGTTTCTGGTTGAATCTATGACTAGGAAAAATAAGAACTCAAATGCTGAAAAAGCAATTCTTGCATGTACGAATTACTAAAAATCAATCTTTGGGAGATTGTGGGACAGATCTTGATTCCTTTCACAGCAGCTTTGCACCACTCTGGCAGTGCAAAGGGCTGTAATACTCTACCAATTGACAGATAAAGATTCCCTTGTCACGGAGGAAACCCCAGATGACAGAAAGACAACATAGCTATCTCTAACCCTAAGAGACCCCACCAGAGTAGGGTATGTGCTAGGGCACGGCTAAAAGAAGGGGGTGTATTTAGAACACTTCCATACTCCAGTGACCCCCTGCAAGTCTACTGGGTCTTTGAGGGATTTTAACAGCCAGTTTAGGTTAGAGCAGCCCACTGTCTTCTCTAAGTTCTTCACCAGACACCAAAACCGCTCCCAAGCAGCCTGGGGAGCACAAAGATGGCATACAGCCACCTTATCTCTCCTATCAAGTCCTGTGCAGTTTGGCCAGACTTGGTCCTTCTCGGTTTACAAGAAAAACAAGGAGTTTAGTTGTCTTAACACATTGAATTCTGGATAAAATTAAAGAAAATCAGAATAACCACCAGTTCAAAACAAAGTACAATGTTAAAATTCCTAAGGTACTTGTTACAGATGTCAAACAAGTGAAACAAGAATAAAACATTCTGAAAAGATTCCAAAGGGCTCATCCAATCTTAATAGACAATAAGCCAATGTATTCAAAAGACTTTGGAGAATTTGATTGAATTAATACATACATGTAAAAAAGAAATGAATAAAGCAACTGAATTGTCAGTAAACAACCCCTGCTATGATACTCTTGAATGCCCCCATTAGAATAGGGTCAAGCAGAAAAGGAGTGGGTTTTTTAGAGAAGGTGGTTCAGTATAAAGAGAACTCTAAGTAATCAGTTCAGTTAGCCAACGTGTCCAGAATAAGTTTTTACATACACATGCATATTCACAAAATAATAAATAAAATAATGGAGACATCTTTACAAAAATAAATGTTCTTGCTCTTTGTTTGTTTGGGTCCATAGATCTACAGGCATAAGTTAGTATGTATTTTGTAAAATCAGCTACATTAGTGTCACTGTAGTTACACCAAATATAAAGTACACTGGAGTCACGAAGATAAGAATCTGGCTCAGTGTATGTATGCTATACACAGAGAAAGATGTTATATGGTGAATAAACATTATACAATTGCAAAACTATTTTATCCCCCTGCAAGTGTAAGAAATTATTCTGAACACATCTGTTTAGTATAAAAAGTAGGCATGAGTTACACAACATATAATAGTTTTATCATAATGGTTTTGGAATGGTTTTAGTTAAAAATTTAAAGGAAAATATAATGCTGAGTTTCTCACTTGGCTTATTGTGGAGTATTTTAAAATGATTGTCACCAGCGGATATTTCAGCAGGGCACTTACTTTATCTTCATCATCATCATTAATATTATTTGTATTACCAGAGAGCCTAGGAACTCTAGTCATAGATAAGGACCCCACTGTGCTAGATGCTGTACAAATACAGAACAAAAAGATGGTCCCTGCCCCAAAGGGCTGACAGTTTTCACGTGAGTGCTGAAAGGGAAGATACCCAATACTTCAGATCAGACACATGAGAGCACAGCCTACTTCATTGTAATAATGTTTTCCATTTTTATTTCCTTTTTTTTCCTCTAGGCAAAGCATACCCTTCCTCTCAGCGACCTCGGCCAAGCAGTCCATTTTCAACTGACAGTAACACCAGTGCAGCCCTGAATCAGAGCCAGAGGCCTAGGCCTACTAAAAAACACAAGGGGGGTAGATTGGACCAACTCCCATTGCCTCACCGCAGGGAGGGAATGACAGATGGTAAGTTCTTCGGTTTGAAGTGAGCTCCGTAGTAGTACTGATACGTTGCATGCATGCAGGACTGAAAAAATGTAAAGCGTTCCCTTAAAGCATGTGTGCTCCAGTGAGCTATTTGTTCCATGATGTAAGATCTCTAAGTCGTCAAGTGAATAATGTTGAAATGAGAGTTGTGTGAAACTTGGTTGATTCATCACTGAGCAGGACTTCAAGCAAACCTTTCTTTGGTTCGTCTATGGATGGGTTAACTCCTCTCAGGTTTCTAGAAATTTCAAGTCACATCTAAAATGACTGAATTTCATCTGGTTTCACATCAAAACCATGACTTTAGCCAATGCATGGAGGTAACAATATTCAAATGGATTTCCCAAGAACAAATTCAAAGTGTGCCATACTGTGTTCCGCTTTGCTCATGCTCTTTGTGCCACCCATACAAAAGGTCCATATTAACCCATGCCTTGCTGTCCTTGCCCACCTATCCCACTGCTCGGTAATGCTGTTCCATTCCTGAATTCCACTCACCTCCACTCCCTAGTGGCTCTGTCTTTCTCTTTAATTCTCTGACACCTCTGTTTCTCTCTAATCCCCTCTTCCAACCTACAAATCCCTGGTGGATCTGTTCCTTCTAATCACCTGAACAACCATCTCTCCTGTTGTTCCTACCTCACTAACACTTGTGATTAGCAAAAGAAGCAACCACCATCTTCTAGTCCTATGTGTGGCTCTCTTACCACTTGTGCTGCTCTCATAGCTGGCTACTGTAAATGCTGAAGGATTTGGAGAGGGCTGCAGGCAAACAAACAGCTTTAAAAGAGCCATCAGCCATTTTCACCACTCCTGTAATGAGGGTGGGGATGTAGGTGCTCTCCTCATTGTTCTGGTCAACGCTTCAGTGCCCCCTGATGCTTTGTGGCTGCCCTCTCTTCCAAACAGGCAAATCAGAGATAGAAAGAAGGGCATCCCCTGGAGATGCATTTTTCCCTACTTCAGTTGGTACCATAGGATCAGCTGAACTTTGTGGTCCCTCAAACAATGTTGGGGTGTGATTTATGCCTGTGAGTCTGCATATTTGCACTCAGAAATTAGTCTCTTGTTCTTTCTAATGGTTAGTGAGCCTTGACAAATCTTCCAGCAAATGTAGAAGTCAAGTGGTGTGTGGTGTCAGGTTCTGTTGTGACCATTTCTCAGAGCTCTAGTCAAATTCATTAGTACATTCTTCCATTACTTATTTATTCAATAAACTTATAAATTGCAGAGCGCTGCAAGCTGCATATTTTAACCAAACTATACCCTCCTGGCTGAATTTAAATTTACAACTTTAGTGGAACATAATACTTGACAAACCCATAGAAAAAGAATCAGAGAGGAAGTATGTCTATTGACTAAAGCAGTGGACCTGGAGTTAGCACGTCAGTTCCTTCCTCATCTTTGCCACTGACTTGCCCAATCTTTGCTTCTGCTCACCTTTGCCTATGCCACTATAAGGAGGACACTCACACTCTGATTGCAAAGAACAGCTCATAGGGTGCAGCTTTATTGACTATAACAATAATAACCACTCCTGGGAAAACAATGAATGGCTAGATCTTGCAGAAAGGGGTGCCTGCAGCCTACCTTCCAACCATATGCTGTGCCTTTGTCCAGTTGATGACAGCCCAAGAGCCTGTTTGACTTCGCCATGCAAGGCAGCCATCACTCTACACTCAGAAGGAGGGCTAGACTAAGCCCAAGCCAACCCTCTATTAATCTCTGCTTCAGGTTTGTGCTGTGCTAAAGCATCTGAATCCCAGTCCCTCAATTATGCAATCAGAAGACAAGGCCTTCACCCCACCAGCTCCAATTTCAATTATAAATTGGCTTGCAAATTTATGATCCAGCCATTAGATATTGCTAGTGGTGGTTGGCTGGCATTCCACCAAACCAATCAATTGCTGGATATCCAAGTTAAATTTGTTGTACCTGACATCAGAAAGATGAATCCCGTTGGGATGGAACAATTAAGATACTAGGCAATACCATCATGTACTAGGGTCTCTCCTCTGAAATCCCCTCATTTCTTGGTTTACAATTTTCTTGGAGCTATTGACGATAGGAAACAAGTTGACTCCCCTCCATGTGTACTACGGAGATGAATCTAACCATACCAGCCTGGCCATATGGAAGTGGGATTGTAAATCCATCTAGTCTCTCTTATCCTTTGCTGGTAGCCCAAATTCCAACCTGTTGACTGATCAGTATGAGGTGATTTTATATGATGTGGGGTGCTGCCACCACCATTGATTTACACACAGAGCAGAGTGTGTGGGTGGGAAAGATTAGCTTTCTGTGAAATGGGAACGGGCTCATCATGGCTCCAGATGCAGTGAGATCTTTATATAGGCTCAGGGGAAACAGCAGAGTGTGTCTGGTGAGCTTAACTAAGGCTAAAGGTAGGAGGAGGGGATAATTAATGCCACAGACACAGGAAAAGAAGGGAGGCAAAAGAGTTACCACTAAATGCAAAACTTCTTTTAGAAAAGGAAGGAAAGGGTGTTGCTTTGCCAGCCAGTCCTAAGACAGAGAGCAAGCAATTAGACAGCTCAACACTAAATCAGACCATGACTGGGTAGTAGGGCCATCAGTCCTTACAGTCCTCCCCTGCCAGCCTTTGTACAACATGGACCCCACAACCCTGGGCTCAGGGTGGGACCAGCCTAGATGGATTCTCTAAGATAGACGTACCCTACTTCCAAAAATGTGTGAGACTTCCTTCAAAAATAACTTGTTTAACTTCAAATAGCTGATATCATCCACGGATTTCAAAGTCCTTTACAAATATCAATATTCACATCACTGCTGTGCCCCAGGCAATGATATCCATTTTGCAGATGGAATTGCAGGAAAGGAGAGGTTGAGTGATTTGCCCAAGGTCACAGAGGAAATCTGCTGCAGGTCAAGGAGTTGTGTCCAGATCTCCTGATTCCCAATCTGTACCTTAACAACAAGGCTTTCTTCCTCTCCAGTGTTTGATTCATGAAAGTTTGCTAAGTGCATTGGGATAGTCAGATGAAAGGCACTGTATACAGTAAAGTATTAATACTGGAACAATTTTTTAATTTAATGATGTTCTGTTTCTGTGCTACTATCTGTTGCAGATTTAAAACTTACACATTTGTTGCTCCCTATTATTTTATTTTATTTTATTTTATTTTGTTCATTGTGAAATTGTAATAGTTCTATGTTGGAGAATCAGATTCTATATTACAGACTGCCTTTAGTGAATTGCATGGATGTTCAAATAGAGGTTGTAAGTTACAACTTCAATAATCTGAATTTCAAATTGCATAAGCAGATGCCAGTGTCTTGGTTCTGTAAGGTAACTGGTTATGATTGCAGTAAAATCAATTATAAGGAATGCCATTTTGGAAGCCAACACTATAAAGCAATTTTACATTGGCAGGCTCCCATACCCCTCCGCTCATCCACCTACAATAACTCAAATGCAGTCGGGGGCATGGAAGGTCACATTTATATTCATAACTAAAAAAACTCAAATAAATTAGCACTGAACATAAAGTATACACCAAGCCCACTGACAGATCGTTATAATATTGTGCTAGCCAGAAGAGAGAGATCTCAATCTGGGGGTTGGCACCTCATTCAAGAGCAGAGGTACAGTGCTGCTACCAGATATAACTCTCCTGTCCCATACATTGACCTGTTGTCCCAAATAACCAGCATTTTCTCATTTAACTATGCAAAACAAAAGTGCTGACTGGGAAGCTGTCTCATCAACTTTGGAGACAACGCTGCCCCACACACAGGAAATGCAAGTATCACCTCTACTATCAAGGATATGAACATGAAGAATCTTACCCCATATAAAACTGAAACACTGCCAGCCTTTTAAAATAAATCTGTTGACCAAGACCTCCTCATCAATATGTAAAAATTGCTTCAGTCCCTTCATAGCTACAACTCTGAGACTCCAGTGCAGGTTCTAAAAGCAGAGGAATACTCCTTCATACCATCCACTGTTCCTGGTCAAGTTCCAATTAAATGTTTTCAGATGCTGTAATGTCTGAAGGGTAAAAAACAAAAGGATAGAGCTTCAGTTGGTGTAAACTGGCAAAGCTCAACTGGAGTCAATTGAGCTACACCATCTAAGGATGTCTCCCAACATATCTGTAAAATTTTCCCAATACAATTAGTAGAACCATAATATAGTACATAATAATCATGAGCTACAGGCTGTTCTACATACACTATAGATAGGCGGCATGGGGGCAGCTTCTCAGGGGAAAATGAGAGGCACCTCAAATTTTAAAAAATTCCTCACAATCTGATCTTGAGGCATAAAGAGCCACGGTCTCTTGTTTTCCTGTTGTCTAACTTCAGTCAAAATTTCACTTTTTTGAGCTATAATTTTCCAATTTTGATCACTGTCTCAGGATTCTATATAGTGAGAAAAGTATGCTTATCTACTTCAAAAAAGAGCTAGACAACTCCATGGAAGATAGGTCCATCAATGGCTATTCACCAGGATGGGCAGGGATGGTGTCCCTAGCCTCTGTTTGCCAGAAGCTGGGAATGGGTGACAAGGGATGGATCACTTGGTGATTACCTGCTTTGTTCATTCCCTCTGGGACACGAGGCATTGGCCACTGCTGGAAGGGAGGATACTGGGCTAGATGGACCTTTGGTCTGACCCAGTATGGCCATTCTTATGTTCTTATGCTTTTGTCATCACAGACATGCTTTGAAACCTCTGTTTTTGAACAGTACTACCACTTTAGTGGTTTAGGGTATAAACTTTGAAATGTAGCGTACAAGTTCTTCTGAACATCATGTGACATTCAGTGTTCAGTTGAAAATTTGTTTTGATTTGGGTAAAACGATATGTTCTTTAAATTTAGGAAGTGGCTGAAGTTTTTTCAAAATAGCAAGTTTTGACTGAACTTTTTTTCTGAAAAAGTGAGATTTTTTTTGCAAAAAATATTCATCTTATTAAATGGCTCTCTTTAAAATATATTTTGCACATTTATAATAATATATTGTCAGTGATGACATATTTTTTTAAATAACTTGATATTTTTTGAGATTCGATTGAATTTTACTTTGAGATTTTGAGTTCATTCAGAACCGAAACTGAAAGTGAAACTCAAGGATGGGGCAGAGAGGTATGTCCCAAACAGACGGAAACAGAAGAAACCCAGTCAAATAAAATGGATTAATTTTTCACAGCTTGACATAATTCCTTGACTGTTGCTGAATCAGGCAGGTACAGTAGTATACATCATGTGTTGAGGAACACAAATTGTATTCTGTTGATTTCATAGAAGTTAGTAGCCCAATTGCTGGAGGTAGAGGCTAGTAGTGAGAGTAAATACACTGAATTTCTGACTAACATGAATTTCCTTTTTCAAAAAAATCATAATAAGTGACTCAGATCCTTTTATTAGGAGACATTTTTTTTCTCTGCAGTTTCAAACAAAACGTGTTTCAATTAAATATTAGCTTGTTCTAAATCTTATTCACATTTTTTAGATCTTCCACCACCACCAGATCCGCCCCCTGGTCAGGGTTTAAGGCAGCAAATAGGCCCCGGCCAACGCAGAGGCTCGGCAGAGAGAAAAGGAAGCTCTCTTGAGAGGCAGCATACTTCCAACATAGATGAAACAAAGAGCTCATTGGATCGTCAAGCTAGAACATCATTAGAGTGGCAGCGACAAACCCAGGAATGGATAAGCTCCACAGAACGTCAAGAAGATTTCAGGAAAGCCCAACATAAACAAGCATTTGGATCAGGTGTGTGTGCTGCACAAGTCAAAGAAGTGTAGACAGCTTCTTGAAACATTTCCACTAGAGGTTTATAACACACTAGAATCCTAGTCCCCAGGATTGCCAAGACTTATATTAGAAGAATAAATACATTCACCCCCTAAGCCAGTGCATTCATTACACTATTTAGGGAATTAATAATACTGTCAAACGTAGCAGCAAAAAAACCCAAAATCTGTTCTTGGTGAGCAAGGAAAGAGGAACAGCCGTTTAACTATTCCCCTTTATAAAATGTATTTAATTGTACAGGTAAGGCCTCATATACCAGTATCTTCAACCAGCAACTAAACTGGCACTAGCTGTTTTGCATGTCTACAGAGGGCTGACCCTCCTTAGCCTAAGACGTTTTTTACAGCTATATTTATGGCATCCTTTCCTCTCTACTCAAGTATATGACAAAATAACCTTCCTCTGTACGGCTTCGATTGATGAGAGCATAGACTTTAACTGGGAACTTGTCTTTGCTGAGTGCTGAGCTTGACTTCTAAATGGATCTCAGACCTGTAAAGACATGTACAGGAGGTGAGACTGGACTGGAGATGCAACTCTACAGTATTCACAGATTCCTTCAGTTCAGCCACTAACAGCTTCTGTTTTGGGACACCTAACTATTTTCCATAACCTACTTCTCACATCTTAGCCCAGTGCTGATAAAATAGAATGATGCAAGGGGACAATTGCACAAGGAACACACAGCATAGAAACAAGGCATATACAGTTCTTTTTTCTAGGGCCATGCTGGACCCTTATGCAGGTATTAAACTTACACCATGACACTGGCAATAAGTATTTAAATACTAATTTGCCTAGCTAATCTACACGCTTACCTCATATCTGTAAAAACAATGGCATAGGTAGGTGCACCTATCCTGGAACAAGGATTTCTGAATGGTCCCTCTCTGATACCTGTATGTTACCTCCTTTATCTGCTTCTCTGGACAGCCTCAGAAGAAAAATGACTGGTCTGTTCAGTTCTAGACAAAAGCAAAAAAAAGTGTTACTGTCCAGTTACAATTGCTACAGTAAATATTATAACCCCTATTTTAATACATAACAGGAACATTGCCATAAAAAACAAACCAAAATAGAATTCAATAGAATGGACAAGTGAAAGGTCATTTATATGTCTGTTCTACCACCTTTGCAGTACAGATGTTTGTTTAAAAATGATATTAATATGTGAGATTTCACCTGGTATAGTCCAATAACAACCTTAACTCTGACCCACAAGACATACAAACCTTTTCTATACACCGCTAATATACTGTATGTATATCTGTTATGTGAAGCTATATTCAGGGGAGCTCCTCTGCTACCAAACTCTAAATTCCTCAGTAACAAGGCTCCCCATTTCCATTTCTAGTAAGTGTGCAGGAAGGGCTGATGAGGATGTTAACTATTATGTAACTTAGGCGGTCTACAGTTGTAGGGCTCACAGCTCAATCAGAGCCAAAACCCACTAAGTACAAAGGACTGATTCCCACTGGCTTTAGTGAGTGTTGAATCAAGTCCGTCAGGGCTTAGAGTGATTGCAGAGTTCCTATCCTGTGAACCTTTCCAGATCCAAGGCAGTTGGCTTTCCCTCATGCATACCTTAGAAGGTGCATTGGGACCTGCTGTGCCCTCTCCTTCAGTGCGAGACATGCAGAAACCTGTCTTCAAATGCTTTCCGTGATGGCCTGTAGTTGAATGCAAGTTGCTTTACTGAAGCCGTGCCAGCATTTTTCACTGTGTGTGTTTCTTTTCTACTCCGACTTCTTATATTGAAGCTTTCTGTCTCCATATTCTCTTCTCTATTAGGTTTAATGATGAATATTCATGCATCATTTTATAACGTTAATTATGAGTGTATTTTTTTCTTGAACTCCGTCCTGAACTATTTCCCCAATTAATGATGAAGTTCACTGGGAATCCATTCACCAGATAACAGGGTTAGACACTTAACAAATACTTCCAAAAGAAGGCATTTTTAATTGTTGTCTTTCTGAAAAACTATTTGCTCAATTTCCTTGATATGATTCAAAACAATGTCTACTGTTATCGGTTGTCAGCCTTAATATTTTGAAAGCATGACTTTTAGATAGATAGATAGATCAGAAGAATCAAGAAATATGCATAAAAAACCACAGTAACTGCATCCTCCCTTCCATTCTTCCCTCACCCTACCTTCCCCATTTCATTGCTTTCACTCAGTGTACCATGTCTACACTTGGACCTGGGTCTTACACACACCTGCATCTGGGACAAACTGTGTTCCTGAGTAGTGTCATTGATTTGGTTCAGAAATGAAGTAAGCGGGAGTACTCACATGAGTAAAGTTGTAAACACACCGAAGTGTTTGCAGGATCAGTGCTTGAGATTGTAAATTCTTTGGGGCAGAGGCCATATGTACTTTACCTATGAAACACCAAGCCCACTTTGGGTGCTGTATATATAAAACAATAAGGAGTTTGGCTGAGTACTGAATACATTATTCACTTTTACATCAATTGACCTATGCAATGAAAATTTTGCAGTGTTTGTCAGATCATTTATTCAATGAATAACAGTTACATTTGTTAACAAATATTTTAAAGTATTGTACTAGCTGTAATAATAACCCTAATTATGTACAAAGAGATTATTATTCTTTCTATTGTAGGGTCTCACCTAAGACACACAGCTGTCATTGATATCAAGGGCATAGACCCCATTGATTTCAATTGTGCAGGACTAAGCCCTTAATTATATGTATTTTTCAAAAGAGCATGAGTAGTCTAGTACTGGAAACCATATTTTCACTGATGACTTTTGAGCATGCTCAGGATCACTAAGTGAGCAACAGCAGCAACATACCTAAATGTGATATGCTCAGCTACCCCAATAATAGGCACACTATGCAGACCAGATTAGAGTAGTTCTGAGAACAAGGAGAACATTGTAGTTGTCCAACACAGGTGGGTCCTACAAACACCTCTGTGGACAAACAAACACCAGTTTTGTAGATGTAAATTAAGGCCTTGATTCTGCAAAGAAAACCACATGGGCAGATACTCACTGAACTCTTTGCAGGATCAGAGCCTAAAATGCTGTTTTGGGGGTAGGGCAATGTCCTTCAGAGCTGTCTATGGAATTTAGACAAATGTCTTCCAAGTTCTAGAATGTTTGAAAAATCTGACTGTTATTTTATATTGTTATTGTTTATTTTATGAATTACACATTTTTCAGGCCACATCATAAAAGCATATATTCTATTAAATTATTGTAACAGTATGTGATACGGTATGGGGAGGTTGCTGGTGGTTGTTTCTAAATATTTCATTTCACCCTTAAAAGTGGTAAAGAATGGACTATTCATCAAAACCTTAGTCTTCATCCCAAAACTGGGAAAACAAACCAGTTCATAGTACATTTCATTCTCCTAAACTTCTGCAAAACTAGTGTCTTTTCATTCCATACTCTAGAAATGTATCCAGCTTTCTGCTAAACTGATGTCCTCTACCTGTGTTTGTTGCTGCCTTTGCAGGTTGCTGCATATTTCACCCAGCTGTTGGAAAGAGTTTCCCTCTGATTTTATTGTTAGGGTTTGCTGTGAAAAGAACTGCTAATAAAATTTAAAAGTCTTTGATAGCTAAATGCCATTTTGCTATGTGTTCTAAATGTTTGCTTACATTTCAACAAGGACAGCCCAATCACAGCATATGAAGCAGATATCCTGCGGTGCCAGTATTCTAAACCTATTGGCACTAAGATTATGGAAGAGAGTCAAATATAATCTCTTATCTCCCTCTTCCTTTTCCACTACTCCCTCTCTACTTCTCCCTCCCTTCTCTGTCCGCTATTAAAAAAGCCAATTAAATGGTTGAGCAATAGGTAGAGGGGAAAAAAATCTTAACCCTGATTCAGGAAAGTTCTTAAGCAGGTGTATACTTTAAGCATGTGAGTTGTCCCATTGACTTTAGTGGGGGCTACTCCTGTATTTAAAATTAGGCATATGCTTATTGCTGATTGCTGATTCGGTGCTCTAGTTATCACGGTCTCTTCCTCAAGATTTAGTCAAGACAGCTAGATTGCTGTGTGTACAACAAGAAAATAAAAATAGTTCCACAAAATAAACAGCTAAACTCCTTCATTTGGGAGTCAAACCAATTCTGTTGTTTGCTGCTGCTACTGTTATTACCAAAATGCCCAGAGGACCCAGTCAGGTTTGAGGCCCTGTTTTGCTAAGTGCTGTACAAACACAAAGGTGCAAGCCTATGATCACTGGGAATAAATCCCTATCTCCCCAAAGACATTCTGTGTCCCAAGACGCCTATTCTTACAGTCCTTCATCTGCGCAAGAGGAGGGGTAAACTGAGTGGGACGGAAACCTTTGTTCAAAGACGACCATGTAGTGACCCTGAAACAGTGTCACAGAAAGATTTATTCCCCCACAAATATTTAAGTAATAGGATTATTTGTAAAATAAGATTTTTCCAATGTACTTTCTATGGTTGGAAATTACTGAGCTACAGGAAGCTAATTAAATTAGCTGATACCACAGTTCTTTATCTAAATTGATTGAAGCAGTGTTGCCATAAGTTAAACTAAAGAAGAGGAGAAAAAACACACTCCTAGAAGCTTAAAGAAAAATCTAATCATTACATTATTCTGGAAATTGTATGTGCAGCTATTTCTATTAAGCAATCTGTGATTTATCGTCTACTTGTTCACAAGGAACATCATTTTATAATTAATTCAAACTAGTTTATAAGTTTACATGCAGACACATTGGTTTCATTATCTGTGGAAGCAGTTTAGGATGCACAGGGAGCTTTTTGGTTTTACTGCCATATCATAAGGCAAAATAAAAGAAAATAAAACCTTTCTAAATGTAATATGCACTGGGTGAGTTTGATGTCCACATCTGGATAATGCTGTTAATAATATGTTCATGATTTGATTTTGTGTTTTCTAGAAGAGGCACTGGTGCCATATAGTAAGCCCAGTTTCCCATCCCCAGGTGGTCACAGTTCTTCAGGAACAGCTTCTTCTAAAGGATCGACTGGACCCAGAAAAGGTGAAGCCTTGCGAGGAGGTCACCAACGCAATGCCAGTGACCTTCTTGATGTAGGATATATGGGATCAAATAATCCAGGACAATTTACTGGTGAATTATGTAAGTGTCTTTCTTGCGGCAATTCAAATGTTAAAAAAGAAAGAACAAATTTATATTATAATTTTCAATGAAGCAAGATTGAACTCCAGAGAGTGGGAAGCTCAGTTTGTCAGTCAGATGTGATTCTGACCCAGATCTCTGTCATCTCTGAGAGGTCACTTCCTTGTGAAAAAGGTGAATGATTGAAATTTATCTTTCTGTGCCTTTAGATTTGTTTTAGATTAAAAATCATGGTGCAGGGTGAAATCTGTGTTTGTACTGTGACTCATGCCAGGGTCATCTATTTAACATATCCTTGAATCTGTGATTCTAGTGTAAAGGGAAACACATCAGGTCAGCTGGTTAGAATTACTCGTTATCCTTTAAGAAAAGGATTACTAGTGGCACCTTAGAGACTAACCAATTTATTTGAGCATAAGCTTTCGTGAGCTACAGCTCACTATCCTTTAGAATTTTTTGGTCAAATTCAAGTTACTTGACCTGAAAGTGGCATTGATGATGGTGTTACAGAAGTGTGCTAAAAAGAGGCCTTTGTTCTATTCTTGGCTGGTTACAGCAGGCAAACTTATCACTTCCCTTCTTTACCCCCTCTCTTTCCCATTCAGCTTTCTCTCTCCTCTCTGCCCCCTGATTCAGTCTCCCTTTTGCTCATCCCAAAGAAAGTGTGCCTCCCTTTTTCTCAAGTTCCCCAGCCCAGCAGAACTCCTTCCCAAATTTATTACCACTATGTATGTGTCATACCTGGTACCATTCTGTGTATACATCAGCTAGATGACATTCATCTGAGACCTCAAAGACTGTTAGGTCATAGAAGCTGACCTTTTAGTAACAAGAACAGCAAATACTGTGGTGTTCTGGCTGCCTGAGAAACACAGCGAGTACACACCTGGGGCCAGAAGTCTTGGGGGAGGTTCTCTAACTTTCTCACCACACCATCAGCTCCTTTAGAGAAGGCTGATAACTGACCCCTGCTGATGTTTGTCAGTGCAAAGCAACTGATTTTGGATTTTCCAGTACAGAAGGCTCTCCTATACATAAGGTATCTCAGGCTAGGCCTCCATGTATGGTGGCATGTAGAGTACATACATTGTACCCCTCCAGCACAGGTATAAATAACAGCGTAGACAGTAAGGCATTGCTTAGGTGAGTAGAATAAAGACACACCCAAACCTCAGGGTATGTATCCTATATGGCTTTATTCATGCCCAAGAAGTGCTTCCCCCAAACAACATTCCTGTTTTTAGCTGTGTAGTGTCCCTCTGCCTCCCCACTGCAGGAGCCTTTCCCCACCACAGGGAAAAGCTTTGGCAGTAGGGAAAGGCTCTGGAATCTCCCTGCTGCTGGAGTCTTTCCCCAAGGCCTTCCCCTTGCCAGAGCCTTTCACTGATGTATGTAGCTACACACCGTAGTATGAATACAGCCCGCTTTTCACAGAGGCATGTAGTTACACCTATGCTACATGCCGCTGCCAGTGTAGACAAGGCCTTAGGGTGAACCATCATGCAACCAATGCAGGGAATGTGGCCAGAGGAAAAGGGATGTGGCTTAGACTTTGCTACTATTCTATGGGCCCCAGTTTCCAGGACAATGCCATAGGTAGCTAGGAGTCCAACCCATCACAGAGTAATCCCAGGATCAGAGGAGTGCAAAGGTGCCTTTAAGACATCTTTTGCATCTCTCTGAGCTCTGCCAAGCACACTTCTGCTGTGGATCTGGCCCATAAAATTGGTATATCACTCTGGTAAAGAATATGTTAATCATTTCCACATGCAGTGCAATTTAAAAGTGACACAACTGGAAAACACTTGTAGTACGTAACAAAATAACCAGGTTTTACTTGATATCCAATTTGAGACCCAGGTCTGACTTCAGCACAGATCTTCCATTTGAAAAAGATATAGAGGTCATTTAAAAATATGAAGTTTGTTGCTCTTTCCCACTTCTATATTTCTTTCACTTCTGGTCACTGATTCTCTCTCTAGTAAAAGCAATAAATAGGGTACTATTGCAGTAATTGCATAACAGATATTACCTGGACAGCAGTTGCAGTGTGCTAACAGAATATTCTTTATGGACCTATTCAAACAAATGTTTCTTAGATACAATCAACCCTAAAACTATACCTAATCCTGTTTAACTGTACCCACACTAGATTTGTCCAGTAATATCCGAGCAGGTACATAGGTTCGCTACAAGGAGTCCCTTTGTCATTGGAGTTCTGCAGACGTTGTGTCTACCTATGTGTATCTGCCTGAAGAAGTAAGGCCTTAGTGTCTGGTCCAAAGCTTGGTATGTCAATAGATAGACTTTCACTGACTTCAGTGAGCTTTGGATCAAGCCCTGGGTTAGCGTTTACACTAGTCCCATTAATCAGTTAGGGAAGGATTCCCCCTCCCCCCCACACAGACACAAACACACATCCCAGGGGACTCTCAGTACAGGCACTTCACTCCATGAGGCACAGCAGAGAACCAGACCCTCAGTATTTACTTGCAGTTACCACACAGTGCTAAGGCAGAGACTGCAGTTGTCTCACAACCTACATGCACACAGGAAGACGTATTTGGTCTCTTTACTACAACTGGTCTTCAGTGTAGAATTTTTAAAGTCAGCCACTTGCAATTTTAAAAGCAATTTTAAAAAATCCAATAAGTTTATGTGATGTGCTGTGGTAATGTGGCCAGAGGATTTGTTTTATTTGGTGCATTTTTTTCTCTTTTTTCTTTCTATAGAGTAGTTGAGAAGAGACATCCCAAGCTGCTCTGAAGGACCATCAGGTCTGAACTCATGGAAGTGATGACACTAAACAGTGCAATGAACATTTTCTTTATTTATGTACTATTAAAAGAACTGTAAATGCAATGTAAAGACACACAGCCACACATATCCCACAGATACTTGTGTTCGTCTCTTTAATACACCATCCACCTTAAACTATTTCTTGTCAGGAGTATATAAAAAAGAAAGAAAAAAAAATCACCCTCCAGGATGAAAAGGATTTCCCTCTGTATATAATTTCTTTTGTTGCATTGCTATGCAAGCTCACTTTCTTTTTAGCTATGTTCATATTATTGTCTGTTCTTATTGGTCTGTTGTACTATATGTGAATTAATAGGCTGTGGTGCCATATATTAACTTTTAATTGTGTAACTTTTATGTTTAAAGTTTGCACTGCAATTTTATTTGGTGATAAGCACAAAACTCTACTCCTCGTGACATGAAGAAGAAGAAGAAGACTGAATGTGTGAAGAGCGTTTTATGTGCTGTAAGCTATGTTGGATAATGCTGGATGTAACGGAGTATGGTAAATGGTTTTCCATTGGGGTGTCGCAATAGGAAGATGACAGGCAAAACTGATGTTAGCAAAGATGTCAGGGACAGAATTAAATCTTTAAATAACAAGCAACATGGTTGCTCTTACTATTTAAAAAAAAGGGGGGGTTGTCAAAAGTTGTGAGTTTCAAGAGTGAATATGAAAAAAGAGTCTACAGAGTTGAACTATAACCTCTGAATAGAACGCTAAGCTTCTCAACTCTTAGGGTCAGTTTTTACCTGCCCAATATAATTAAATAATGGAGGTGTGGAGTGGGGAAAATTCCTACAAACAAAAGAAATTAAGGTGTTTCACTAAAGCTGTTTTCATGTTACATTTTTAAAAGAATTACCATAATTAATCTCTCAAAGCCAGCATGTAATGCAGAAATTCCCCCAGGAAAAAGAAACAATATAAACTCTGGGATTACCTAGCAATTAGCTAAAGATGCAATTTATTATTGAGACATATTTAAGATGCTTCTGAAAAATGAAATATGTTGGAGTATCTTAGTTCATCTTTCCAATACATGTATAGTAAAATAGAGGATAGAGCTGCACCACTGAAATTCATTACATGACTTGTTTTTTATGCAGTCTAGATACTTTTGTGTTTTATTAACTGAAGTCCTCAATAACTGAAGTTGAATCCACGGAATTTGTAGTAAAATTCTTAGTGTTTGAAAAAGAAAGCAATGGTAAAATTATGTTCGGTTTGCAGTAAATATTTTTCTTTCAATGCAATATGTTCTCAGAAATTGGATACAAAGAAAAAAACTTTGATCTACTTTTAACACGTGAATTTAAACCCTACTATAATAACAAAGTAACGCATGTTTATACACTTTTTGAATAAACCAAACTCTGTAAGTGGACATTAATAACAGCATCCTGTCTCATCATTAGTTTTCATGACTTTCTCTAGTTTTTCTGCACCTCCAAAATCCCAATGAGTAAATTTTCAAACATTTGTTAGAATACTCTACATGTATTGTATACCACATTCATTCAATACTTAATTTAAATAGTACATCCCACAGTTTTTTTCTATTAATCACCTAATCATGAATGCAAGTTTGCATTTAAACACCCTTGAAGTATATCCTGTCTATGTTGTTTTGTATAACGCCTTGGAGTTCACCAGTATTAAGTGAAGTACACTTCTAGTGATGGCAAAGTCCTAGGACAAGTAAATTACACTGCTAAATATATGTGTTTCTTTTCATTTTATTTAACTGGTCCATTCTACAATAAAACACTACAGTTTTCAATTGTATTCGGCACTGTCAAATATCAAAAACTGGTATTTAAACTTTTAAGGTCAAATCTGTTACTTAGCCCATTACAAGACAAAAACAAACAAAATGTATGAATTTATTTATATATGTAACCAGTGAATATATGTAATTTTCCTGCTGATTCAATGGATATAGTTAAAGCCATTGTTTATAAATGTAGAGAAATATTCAACAAAGATAAAAAGGGCATCAGATTTTTGCTGACTCTGATAGGTGAAGATACAGAGTCTTCAGCACACTTCTCAAATTTTGCTGCTCTGGAAACATTTCAGTATGACTACAGAGGATTTGATTTGAACACTTGTGCTGAGCTTTGGTGGAACACCTTTCTCATTACGTTAAAATTGGAATCATGAGAAGTTGACAAAAGCCATCCCACTGACTTTCAGATATGTTTTATCTATTCCACTGGAAAGTAAATGTGTGTCAGTATTAAAGCTGTGCAGTACCATGACATTCACTAACTTGTCCATCTGCTTCTGTATGTTTTTGTTCATTAATAATTTGCTTACAAAATTACATAACAAGTCGTCAGTGTGTATCACAAAGTGTCTCCATTATCTTACAGGTGATGTTTCTTTTGTTCCCTCTTTTCTATACAGTGTACTTCCAACAAACCACAATACATATTTTTTTTTAAAATGCAGTTTAATTTACTGTTTTTTTAAAAGTATTATTTTTGTTTTTTTTAAACCAAAACCATGTATTGTGAATAATGTGTTTTTAAAAAGGGGATGTTGTGGTGGCACTTAGTTTTCCAATTTGTTTTTTTAATTTGTTTACTGGCTACAGCTTGTTCAGGAAAAAGTATGACCTCTTCATGTGTTTCATTGGTATTGTTAGTGCAGCAAAGTTTAATTGGCATAAGACGTTGGTTCATAGTACTGTCGAAGTGTGTATTGTAGATTTACTGGGGGAAAAAAATAAAATGTATTCACATTTCAAATTTATGTGAAAATAATGTGAGTAAGGAGTCAATATGTGAAAAGGGCAAATAAACTTAAATAACCTAAAATAACCCTAAATAAATCAATCCAATGGATAGAAGTTGAAGCTAGACAAATTCAGACTGGAAATAAGATGTAAATTTTTAACGGTGAGAATAATTTACCAAGGGCTATGGTGGATTCTCCATCTCTGACCAATTTTAAATCACAATTGGATGGTTTTCTAAAAGATATGTTCTAGGAATTATTTTGGGGAAGTTCTATGCCCTGGGTTATACAAGAGGTCAAATTAGATTATCACAACAGTCCTTCTGTCCTTGGAATCTATAAATCTATAAACTGGGAACAAACAAGGAATTATAAACATAGACTGAGCTATAATGTTCACTGTCTACTTATAGGTACCAAGTACTGCTGAACACAGCTTCTAACTTTCTTAGGAACTCTGGGACAAATTTAACACCAGTGTCAATGGCATGACATCACTGAAATCAGTTCTGCTGTGCCTGTTTCGGCTAATGGTAAATATTGCTCATCATGGGGGACATACGTCTAAGGTCTCATCTAGACTGAGGATAATTGTACAGATGTAACTTCACCAATTTAGCAATGTTGGTGCCACACTCTGCAGTGTAGATGTGCTGAATAAATGTAATACAAGGCTTGCAGCTGTATGGCTTACCCTGGGTTGAAACTGTTTTACATTGATGCAGCACATCTTCCCTGGGGATTTGCACTGGTACAAATATCCCCAGTATAAATAGGCCCTAAACCACTTTCCCCTGATGTTTGCATAGCATAAATAATATGGAAAAAAATGGTTGAAATAATAAAAAAAAATCTGTACATGTTCTTCAGATACTGTTTGGGCAGCTACTTCAACGATACATACAGAAATACAAATGGCAACCTGACATAGAATATTATTAAATGTTAACATTAAGATCCTGATCCAAAGCCCATTCTATTGAATGAGCCTTTCCATTGATTCAAAGGTTATTAAACCAGGGCCAAAGTGCCCTGCTCTACATCTTTAATACACCCCCAAGTCATCATTAACTTCAATAGGGCTTTGAAGTGTTTAAGAAATGAAGGACCCAGGTTGCAAATATCTCTCTACGATCCTTAAATATAACAGAAACAGTTTTTTGTACCTTCTTTGTGGTACAAACATGCCAGGGGGAAAAAAGAGGATTCTTTTAAAAAGCATGGATTGTTTTAATGTATTTTTTAAATTATACTGAGAGCTAGACAGAAAATTATGAATCAGTCCGAAATAACTCTAGCTTGCGTTTGCTTCCAACCTGTATGTTGCCTGACAATAGAAAAGTTCAGCAGCAGTGTTGAGGAAGAGTCCTGACAATTGAAAAGGGGTGGGCACAAAAAGTCTTTTTTAAAAACTTCACAGAGTAGTTTTGCTTTATTTTAGGCCATGTCCATTGTTGTTGTTGTTGTTGTTTTTCAAATTAGTGGAGATTGAGCTGAGGAGCTAAGGCAAAAAAAGATGGGAACTCCATCTTTAATGTTTTTTTTAAGCTCTATTCTGTTCTGTAATAGACTTTTGAATTCACTTGCATGCTGTTGTCCAAAAGTTAGACATAGGTAGTTCTCATGGTCTTAAAAAATAGTTGATTTTTTTTGTTGTTAACTCATTCATCACACCTGGAACCCTTTAGCTAAAAATAAGTTATCTTTGAAAACCAAATGGGACGTGGACATGGATTCATTCAGGATTTCTATTAAAAATTGGAAGAAGTGTAGCAAGCAATAAATAAAAAATATAAAGGTATCAGATTTATTGATACAGGTAATTAATCCTAAACGTCACTAAAATGGGATATGACAGGATAACACTGGAAAAATCCTTGAAAAATCCCAGGAAGGAGAGGGATTCCTGAGTGCAACAAAGAGTTAAAATGTTAAGTAATGTGATGAAAACAGAAAAGATAGTTTCATCAGGAAAATCCTTTCATTGCAATCAATAATTCCTCTCCTTCCTGGATTTTTACACCCTTCAAAGACTTTTCAAGTGTTTTCCTATCACACCTCCACACCCTTCCTTTATCCTTGCTGTTATAGGGGCTGCTCCCCCAAGGCAATGTTCAACAATGGATGTGAGGGAAGAAGCGCACTGCCCCAGAAAGGTCTCTGGAAAGTATGATGTTTCCCATAGGGCACTGTTGTCTAGTGCAGAGAGTATTGAGGAGCTGTGACTCCACCTGCTCTGACACATTTACTGTGTTTAGCATTTCTCATATCTGTAGCCTCGTACAGTTATTTATGTTTGACAGTGGACTATACAGATCAAGGTGTCTCATGACCTTCCCTCCCCTTTTGCACTCACACTGGGACATAGTTCAATGTACATCATAGTTTTTAGCTCTTTATTCCTATGTCAGTTCTTCTAGCCCTGAAGCTTTCTTGCTGCTCTTTTATGATTTGTTTTTGTTTTGTTTTATTGTCAAAAGCTTCATAGCAGTGAGGTGCCTGAAGTTGCAGACAATATTCCAGATGTGCAGTGAGGCTGGTGCCAAAATACCAAGTGCAGCTGCAAGCTGCCTCACACGCACACTCTCTCTCCGCATCACATACACACACTCAAAGCCATACAGGTTTAGAAACCTATGCTCAGTCTTAGACTTCTCCTCTGGGCAGAACCCCAGCTTTGCTCAGAACCCCCCCTGTCAAAGTTACACGGTGAGCTGTGTTTGAGACCCACATTTACAGTCCCTTTCAAGGGCACCCTTCATGCGACAGGCTTCACTTCCTTCACTCAGAGGTGGAACTCTAGGAATCAACCACTCTTAGCCTGGCTCTCTGGGTCAGAGCACCTGTTCAAGGGTATCATTTGCTGTGGGGCAAAGCGGGGGGAGGGGGACAACTTCCCCTCAGCCATTTTATACATTGATTTGCTCCATTATGGCTTCCACTTCTTTTTCCTCTTCCTTCACTTAACTTTGCAGGCTATAATATAAGCACATATCATCGTATATACTGACACAACTTTGCCTCCTGCCCCCTCAGTTTTTCTGAAATGACACCTCACCTCTTCCTCAGTTTCTGACCATGTTAACATGACACATATTTGGCATCTGAAAGACACGTCCTTCTGGGCACTTGGGCCCTACAGCTCATTAAAGTAACTTAAAATAGCTTCTTCAAAAGAAAATGAATAGCTTATTCACCCAAAGGCACATAAAAAGCAGCAAATAGGGTTGAAACAATAAAGGGCTATCCACATGGGATTTACACCTTCCTTTTTCCTTGCAAATTTGGGTATATGCCATTCAGTCAAAGCACACACACTTCTGGGCTGGCGGGAACAGACTGCCCTGCTGCAATTTCTCTGTGTCTTGCCCACAGTGTTTCTCCCTGAGCAGTTGATATCCACTCAACACCTCCCCCCCCCACATCTCCAGGTAGGGGTTTTTAATGGTTTAGTGTCCTTTGTGCTTAGTGCTCCCAGCCTTGGCAAAATATGCCTGTTTACCTGGCCGGCACCAGGTAGCTAGGCATGTCCCAATTAGTAGCCTACCCATTGATCTCTTAAGGACCCTTTAAGTATTTTCTACCAAGCTAGCCAATCTCTAGTCATTGTTTCAGTTCCTACTTGCTTCAAACTGAACCCATCCATTCACACATCCCAATATTGCTATGCATTGACTATCTTAATAGCTAGGTCACATATTCATAATATTAGTACAGATTAACCCTACATTCAGTCTACTTATTGCTGGACTTGGAGCAGCTTTAATAGAGGCTGCAGGGAACAACTGCAATGACCTATATTTTGCCTCTGTGGTGCTACTGTGCAACAGTCCCACAATAGCCTATTCTCCGTGCTCTAGGTCACCTCCCACTGCTGCCTATAGTCTGCTTGCTGGAAGACCAGTGGTGGCAGCCAGTTGTACTGCATCATCCAAAGCCACAGAGGACCCAAATCTCAGTTATTTTGTGGCTGGTGCTCCATCCGTTTTAGGAGGGGAGGGGGTCATAAAGCCAACTAATCCAGGCAATACCATATCTGTGATTTGTCTATTCTTGGCTGCTGAATGAGCCCCTCAGGGAATACCTTGACAGGTTTCAGAGTAGCAGCCATGTTAGTCTGTATCCACAAGAAGAAAAGGAGTACTTGTGGCACCTTAGAGACAAACAAATTTATTTGAGCACAAGCTTTCGTGAGCTACAGCTCACTTCATTGGATGCAGTCAGTGGAAAACACAGTGGGGAGATTTATATACACAGATAACATGTAACAGTGGGTGTTACAATACACACTGTAACGAGAGCGATCACTTAAGGTGAGCTATTACCAGCAGGAGAGCTGGGGGGGGGAAACTTTTGTAGTGATAATCAAGGTGGGCCATTTCCAGCAGTTGACAAGAACGTCTGAGGAACAGTGGGGGGTTGAGGAGGGGGGAATAAACATGGGGAAATAGTTTTACTTTGTGTAATGACCCATCCACGCCCAGTCTCTATTCAAGCCTAAGTTAATTGCATCCAGTTTGCAAATTAATTCCAATTCAGCAGTCTCTCATTGGAGTCTGTTTCTGAAGTTTTTTTGTTGAAGAATTGCTACTTTTAGGTCTGTAATCGAGTGACCAAAGAGACTGAAGTGTTTTCGACTGGTTTTTGAATGTTATAATCTTGACATCTGATTTGTGTCCATTTATTCTTTTACATAAAGACTGTCCAATTTGGCCAATGTACATGGCAGAGGGGCATTGCTGGCACATAATGGCATATATCACATTGGTAGATGTGCAGGTGAACGAGCCTCTGATAGTGTGGCTGATGTTATTAGGCCCTATGATTGTGTCCCCTGAATAGATATGTGGACACAGTTGGCAACGGGCTTTGTTGCAAGGATAGGTTAGTGGTTTTGTTGTGTGGTGCGTGGTTGCTGGTAAGTATTTGCTTCAGGTTGGGGGGCTGTCTGTAAGCCGGGACTGGCCTGTTTCCCAAGATTTATGAGAGTGATGGGTCGTCCTTCAGGATAGGTTGTAGATCCTTGATGATACGTTGGAGAGGTTTTAGTTGGGGGCTGAAGGTGATGGCTAGTGGTGTTCTGTTATTTTCTTTGTTGGGCCTGTCCTGGAGTCGGTGACTACTGTAGACTAGTGTAAATTAGCACATCCTTGAGGCTGCAAGTGTGCTCTAATTTATGCCAAGCACTTGACCCAGAATACTGGGAAACACAAATGTGAATTAACATGGTCTTTGTCCTCTCCTCATCCTCCACCCCTTGGTCCCTGTGCTGAGCATATCTTGGTCAGAAATAGCAGTCAGACCCATGGAGGGGCATATGGTATGCCAGCTGCAGCACAAAAATGCCTTGGTTTCTCTGTGTGTGTTGGGTGGGGGCGTTTTTGTTTTGTTGCTTTTGCTACCATTTCTCATTACAAATTCACAGCTAATGGCTGCATTTAGGTGCAAAACTAGACTTTTGAAATCAATGGGGATTAGGTTCCTCCATACTTTTGAGGAGCTGGACATGGCAACATCGCTGCTCTCCAGGTTTCATCCTCCCATCAACTGTCTCTTTCTGATTCTTTCTCCAGTTCTATTAATCTGATTTTTTCCCAGAATGGATCTAACGTTCTGCCTATGTTTCCAATATTTCTTTGTGTAACTTTGCTGTGTTCAGTGGTGATCAGTGCTTCTCCCTGTTTAGTATCCTCTATGAGTTTGATTCATATGCTAACTACACTTTTTTCTATTCATGACTATATTAAGATGAGGCCTAATGTGGCAATCACCCACTAGAGTTCCCACTCCATCTCATTACCAGTTCCTTTTGTTTAGCCTCTTTTAATAAAGCTTAAACCTACTTGATTATGTTCCTATCCATGATCCTGGACTCACGGTAAAGAATTGTCACTTAAAAAATGATGGTTTAACATGCTTTTTTGCTAACTTCCATTGATATTATTCATCTCTTTCTAATGTGTAAAAATTAATCAGCCCATAGGATGTATCTTGTAAGCCTAAACACATTACCACTGTTCAGCAGAATTATAGCAAGTGGTTAGCTTGGTTTTGCTTTCCATGTTGAAAATAGCAACAAATTGCACACTTGCATTTATTTTACGGATGAAATGCAGAATAAGGCTTACATTTAGTTTTTCCAAAAAGTCAGTTGCCATTTATGTGGGTTCGCCCTCATTTATGCTGATCAATGCAGCTTTTGACTTCAAGGATCCCATTAGTATTTCTATGCTGTGTTGAAAAGCAGGAAACCGATGTTCACCAATTTGAGAGCCACTCGGATGCAGGTAAAGAATATAACAGCTTGAGCAAGTGCTAATTAGAACCAATTAAACTTAATTGACCTCCTTTGGCAGTAAAATGCACTCTGTCCTTGCAGAGTGGAGATATTGCCTCTAAGCATATGTGTGATGCATAGTTTCATGTAGCAGCCTGTAATGATGTGGATTTAACAACCAAAAAAAGGCTTGCCCCAATTTATCCTTATAACTGAGTTCCACTGTATTTCAGCAGTACAATGTGAGTGAGAGCTCTGCCCTGGGAGATTTAAAAATCAATGTCCATAGTGCTGATGAGTATCCCTAGATATTAATTTATTGTTGTACTAAGCTGTAGTTTCCTGGAGTGAACAAGGAAGAAAAAATGCAGCTTCCCTGCTACAGGTAAATTAGTGACATAGGTAGCCCCTCTCCCACACGTTGGACAGGACTCCAATATGCAGAGGTGCCAAAATAATGGTGGAAAACAGGGAAATGAGGATGGGAATTGTAAAATTCCATACATGCCTAAGTATGTCAGTGGTGGGCTGTTAACTACACATCCCTGGAATGAGCATGAGCAATTCCCACATGGGGGCCACATTTATTATCAAACAATAGTTGGTCCAAGTGCCAGTTAATGCACTTTACTGATTTTCTTAGCAGGAACAAAGTGTAATTGACTTACTAGCTAGGCCTTGCTAATGACAGCAGTAAAGATGGTAGTCACCCCGGGCAGGGGCGGGGGGATAGGGGGAGAAGAGAGGGTACAGCACAAACAAACATGAACTGCAATAGAAAAGAAAAATAATTCACAAACAAGTCAAAATTGCTTTCTACTCAAGCACAGCACAACCAACTACCAGCCTTCAAATAGGAATTTCTTTAGGGGGAAATTAAGAGCAATATGCACTAAAGAATGCAACAATAATTTACAGAATGATCAAGTGCCAACAGGAAAAGAAACAAATAAAGCTATAACCTGAAGAGGGAGAATGCCAGGAATTAAATGGACCCAAACAAAGAAAAGGTTGCATCATAAAATGTGACAAAAAACCCCTAGAAAACAAAAACAAAAAAGAGAGTGGGTTTTCTTTTATTTCCAACAGACCTTAATTATTGTTGGCATAGAAATTACCTACTTACATTCAAGACAAAAAGGCAAAGCTGACAAACACAGAAACAATTACCAAACAGATCTTAGAGTAAAGAGAGAGAGAGATGCAAATTAGAAAAAGCACAATTAGTCATTAATCGTTTGAAAACCTTATATTCTTGAGTGAATGGAGATATTTTTGCTCTTAAAAAGACAATTTGTTCAATTTTGTATTGAAAATAAATCCCTCAAATGCTTTCGCCTCATCCAGCATAAATACTGGGTTCTGTCAAACAAATCCTGTACTACAAATCTGGTGTCAGAGGCTTAAAAATAGTTTTGCTAGATTAGCCCACCAACAATTCACCTGTACCGTTTCTTCTTTGCCACTAGGTCTATACTGCAGGAATTGGTATTTTTCCGTGTTTTGCCCCCCAACACCGGTATAACTTTTTTACTAAGATATTTCAGGTTTTGCTTCCATTTACAAAATGTCAGTTGTGCATTTGTGCTGTGTGGAAAATAAAATTAGCTATGCGAGGCCGCAGGGTGGAGGAGCAGAAGCGGGGAACAGGTGTCTTTGAAAAACGGTAGGGGTCCAATGATAAGCATAGTTAAAGGACAGATCAATAGTATCACCCAGTTAGAGAATGGTCTCTCTCTTAGGTTTCCACGCCCAGCTACAGGATTTTTTTTCATAAGTAAGTGTTGTTGAGTGTTTCAACCACACTTCTAGAGAGAAAATTGGAGAAAATGAAAGAGCTCAATTTAATTTCAACAGAAACAAATTTAAGGGCATGCGTAGCAGTGTCTATTGTACCCATACTTTGAGCCCTTGAAGCATTGATCATGAATCTGGGTGAATCAATAGCAATTCAGGAGCTACATAAAGGAATAGAACTTGGTACATCTGGTTCAGTACACTGCCTCCAGCAATGGCAAAATACCTGGGGTGACAGCCTGGCAAATAATTGACAAAACTCCCATTGATTTCAGTGGGGCCAGGATTTCACCCCGGCTGTAAAGGAAGTTGAAACACATAAAGTAATGAACAATATTCATGGAGGGAAGAAAGGAAATTGTAGGTACTGCCTCTCATCCAGTTAGTATGAGATGACATTATTTTTCTCAGCTTGTAGTAAAGAAGGATCCATTCTCTTGTTTAAATCCAGAAAAAGTGTGTTTTTTTAAAAAAATGACAGCCGCAGGCATAAAATGTGATTTATGTCATGCCTACTAGATGGCATGTGTACCCTTAAAACTCACTGTACTTTTGTGTACCCTCATAACTCACTGGCATTAGCTGTGGCATTCTTTCTACCATTCCCTAGATTTGTGTATATGCATAAGGAAGTGTCAGGGAACTCTCAGTAGACAGCCCCGAACTCTTGAATTCTCTTCCTTCACTGGTCCAGTAGCACCTTTTGACCTTTAGGGACTAGCCCAAGTCCCAGGTGTTCTCCTAGAAATTTGGACATTATATTACCTTAGACCTAATTTCTTCCTGTGCTGCTGCTGACACATAGCAGTCCACTTCCTCCAGTGATTATTGTCACTCACTAGTTATGGTACTTCTTCCCAGGTGATGTCAGCACATTCAATATGCACTATACCTGTCTTCTGAAAGTTCCTCCTCACTTTCTCTTTTCTTCCTTGAGTACCCACTTCAATGCTTGCTTAGCATGGCACCCATCTTCCTTATGGTGCACATGGCCCAACCACTTGAGCCGTCTTTCTTTGATGATATTTTCTAACATGTGCTGCTCTGTCAACAGCCTTACTCTTGCATGTGTTCTTTTTTGTCTTTCCATAAAATGTGTAATATCTCCCCCAGCTATCTAGTCTATAGAGTTACTTGAAGTCTCCCCTTTGTACTGGAATAATGGCTAAGTGCACTCTGGAATCTGAACTGCATTTCTTTGTCTATTGGTTTAACACTCCCCTCACCCCCCCACCCCAGTGTTTGTGATCTCTTTTGAGTTTGTTAAAATGTGGCTACAAACAGAAAATGATCAGAGTCACCATCAGTCAGCAACAGTGCCAAGCCCAAGCCCAGATAAAAGATGAGGGGTCTGCAGTTGGGTTTGCAACCAACTCAGGTAAAATGTTATTGGAACAGAAACTGTTCAGTTAAACCAAAAATGGAGAACAGTGGGTGCAGATGGAGCTCAAAACCTAAGTATGACAGATCTCAGTGAAAGGCAAAAAAACCTGAGATCTTGAGACACTGAATTCTGACGAACAAATCTGTAACAAGAGTAGGCATGTGGAATGTATGTACTTTGTATATTATGGGAAAGTTGGCACAGGTTACATGAGAAATGAAAAAATGCCATCTGAACATGCTTGGCATCAGTAAAACAAAATGGACAGGGAATGGCAAGGTGGGCTCTCATGGTGTTACAATCTTATACTCAGCAGGAGGAATGCACGAAAGAGGTGTAGGAATTTAACACCACAGCAAACTGTCTTGGGAGCCAGTGAATGACAGAATAACAACAGCTGGGCTGCAGACAAGACATTTCAAGTGTACAATAATCCAAGTAAATGCTCCAACAAATGCAGTAGGCAACAGTGAGCAGGTATGAGCAGATGCAGCAAGTACTGGATGACGTGCCTAACCAGGACATCAAGTTGATGACAAATGACTTCAATGCACAAATTGGCATCAACTGTACTGGCTCAAAAGGAGTCATGGGTTCAGCAAGAGAAGGCATTCCAACTGATAATGACTGGCGGTTCTTGAATCTCTGCAGCACGTGCACCCTAAAGATAGGAGTCCATCTCTTCAAGAACAAGAGGATTCACATGGAGATCACCAAATAACATAACTGTCAACTGGATAGCCCATATGTGTATATATCTAGGATATGGGCATCTTCTTGGAGGGATGTCAGAGTCCATAGAGGAGTTGGACATTGCTAACCATAAATGTTCTGTGTTCTCTTAATCAAAAAACATCTCTCTGAAATCTCTTATCTGTCTATTTTATACAATCTATGGAGGACAATGCTACAGTAAAAAATTAAATTGAGGCAAAATTGCTTCTATTTCAGTTTCATGTAGCTATCTCAGTTTCTAGTTACCCATACGTTAGCCAGTTGATTTCAGCAGGGTTCATTTCAGAGAGGAAGGGTGGTCCAGAATTTAGACAGGTAGTCTGGGATTTGGGTGACCTAGCTGCAAATCCATGCCCTGCCATAGATTTCCTGTGTGATCGAGAGCAAGGTGCTTAGTCTCTCTCTGATTCAGTTCCCCATCTGTAAAATAAGGATAATAGCACTTCCCTACACATAAGGCTGCTGTGAGAATAAATATGTTAAAAACTGTGAAGTGCTCAGAGACTGCTGTAATGGGGCCATATAGATAGCTTTTTTGTGTACTGAGACAATCACTTTAATATTATTAGGAATATTTTTTTCAATATCAGTACCAGATAACTATTACTTCAGAATGATGATGAAGTATTATACCATTCTGTATTATCTAGAGTGAAATTATCCAGATTCTAAAACCTCCCATCATATGAAAATAATTTGACCTCGAAAAAGATTGGTCCAATGCTCCCATCCAGGACAGCATACCACCTTGGTCAGGTAGTCGGTTGATAAAACACTTCTGGATGACAGCGCTGTATAAATGTTGTTCTTTTAGAAAATACTGTTAATAGAAAAAAAAAAGACGATTTCCCCATTCCCTCTGTAATTCTGCTGTAACTCACCTTGTAAACTCAATGCAGGAGATGTAAGGTTCTGAGCACTCCCACTGATTTTATTGGCATTTGGTAGCTAGCATCCAGCAGGAAGTGCTCAGCAGTGCAGCTGATCAGAAAAATGTCAAAAAACACAAACAAAATATTTCCATTTTCCTATCAGGCTTATTGGCCCCTTTCAGGTTCAGGTGGAAAGAAACCAAATAAAATATTATTTCTTCAATTTTAGAACACTTCTTACACTTCTTTTAGACGTGGGTGAAAGTGAGTAGTGGGCTTAGTAAAGCCAATCTTGAACATTAGATTACAGAAAAACCAAGGTTATCTGGCAAAGGAGGATAGCTACATTTAATTCAGTACTCTGCCTGTCACCTCTGTTAGTAAACAGATTATAAATAGTGGAATATTCCTAGCGCATAGAATACCAACAATACAGCACTCTAACGATGGTTTACACTGTAGTGGAGAGTGTACTTCCCAGCTCTGGTAGCCCAACACACACGAGCTGTGCTTGAGCTCATGAGCTAAAAATAGCAGAGGTAGCCCGGGTGGTAGTTCAGACTAGCTTCCTGAGTACAACCCTTCCCAGGCTCCCTAAGTATATATGCAGGAAGTTAGCCCAAAACATGCTACCCCCTACTACACAACTATTTTTAGCATGCTAGCTCAAGCAGAGCTAGGGCGTGTCTGATTTGCTGTGCAGGGAAGCACACTCCCAGCTGCAGTGTAAATTGACCCTAAATTAATCCCTGAAACAAGACCAATGAGAAACAAAATGCTCCCATCTTATTCTGGTGAATAGTTCTTTTTCTCTTGACAACAGTCAGTGTTGTCATCATGGTCTCAGGCCTGCTTTGAAGCTTCGTGTGCCCTTCACAATCTAAATCTATTTATTAAGTTGAATGTTGTTAAAAAGGATGCTGACATTAGGTTATTCTCAAGCACCTTTTAATAGCTTCAGGGCATTTGTTTTTGGAAGCAATGTTATAATGCTACAGTGTGTCCCCTCTCCTTTTGTATTCCTACTACATAGCTCAAAAAGGACTGTCAGGACAGCACATCTTTTTTTAGGCAGACCGTTGTTTATTGCTGAAATGATATTCTGGAAGATTTTTCAACTATAGCATGGCTGCCAGTGGTTAAGGTTTCAAAACTTCATAAATGTCTGTGCTTAATAAGATCAGCCCAGCTGCCAAATTGACGCCTTTTAAGATTTTTGAAGGAAATTATCAACAGGACTGAAGCAAGCCAATAATTTTCACTGTATGATGAAGTCTTCGTTAGGGAAAACTGAAACCTTTATGTAATGTAAATGACTGTGACGTTAAGGAAAGGGCAGAGGGCAAGGGACACCTAGATAGCGGGTAATGAATTGCACCAGGCTTAACCAGTTCAAGTGTACCCCAAGTCTTTAATGTCATGAAATGTGGCTGATAAGTGTCATGAAAGGTGTCAATGAAAAGCTCATGTGCAATCTAGGTGCAAGCAACTGAAATGATAATTATTATGATGTGGTTGTCAGCCAAACAGGAATTACCCCCACCCTATGAAAGGAATGTGGTTTCACCACCTGGGGAGTTACTTCCAAAGTACTTTGAAAGAGTTAGAATGTATATATATATCATATAAACAGGCCCACCCAGCTAACAAGGGGTGGAGTCAAGCCTCACACTATCATGGCAGGAGAGGAGATTGACAATCCCATGGCTAATGTTCATTCAGTTATACTGGAGGAGGCAGGAACTAAAAAAAAAATCATTTTAGCAGAAACAAGTAAAGTGGGGAACATATGGTACGAAACTTCCTTCAAGACAGACTCTATGTTTACTACCTCATCGCTGGAAATAGACTTTTATCTGAAGGTATCTTTCTGAAGAATCAATTGCAAAGATTCATTGGACTATAAAAGAGAAGGGCCAAGAAATCCCGTGTTATCTATCTTTCACCTAGCGCGACAAAGGTATGAGCTCTTTAACTTTGGGTGACAGATCGTGACCCAGGAATTTGTTCAGCCATCTTGATGGAAACATGTGAGGATTTTGCCTTGAATCAAGTCTAGCTTGTTACAATTTAGTTACTAGAAATCTTTATTTATCTTGTAACCATTCCTGATTTTAATTCTTATAATTGTACTCCTTTAAAATCTTTCTCTTTGGAATTAAACAAACCTGTTTTATTTTTAATCTAAACCAATCCAGTGCTGAGTTTAAACCGAACTATTTTGTAACTCCAGTTAAAACAACAAACTGTTGAATATTGACTCCTTTAAAGGAGCAATGAACCTTAATTTTTTTTCTGATTGCCCTAGGACAGGGTTATAACACAGGTTTTGGGGAAAATTAAAGGTTGGGGAGAGTGTGGAATCATTTTATCAGTTGTTACCCAAGGTTGATTGAAACCAGTGGAAGTCTGTGGTATTGTTGGCAGGCTCTGAGATCCATTACATAGACATAGAGTGTAAGTTTGCTGCTGATGGTGGGCATCCCAGGAGGAGAGCTACTGTAGCAAGGCATTGTAAGACATTCGGAGTTACAGGGTAAGAGGTGACAGAACGCTTCGCTGGTCTGGATTCATCCCAGAATGTGACAACATTATCCTTGCTGCGTTTTGCCTGCATTTTTAATAGTGATCATACAGTGAGAATATGTTGTTGCTAAGAGAGTTTGGGATTACAGACTTCATTTTCCGCTAGGACCACATAGATATAATTTCCTTCAGACACTGGAAGGGCCCCTCATATTCTGTAAATGTCTTTATTTCTCAGCTCCCTTTAATGTTAATTTCCTAGAATATAAAAGCTGGTGAATGTCAGATAAGATAACTATCAACTCGCAGTCAACACACACCACAGGAATGTATAGTCTTGTAGAACACTGAACAGAGCAGGTCATTCTGTAAAAAGCGAGTGCTGAGGGAGGACAAGTTAACTCAAAATGCTTTGTGTTTGTCAGATTTAATTTGAGGGTTTGACAGTTTGCAGCTTCAGAAACACTTGTCAGAGATGGTCAAGACATGCTGAAAGAAACTGCAGTGAATAATAAAGCTATCCTGCTATAAAAGTACTATAATCTTCAAAATTGCTTTTATAATACTGAAGTGAAATTATATGACTTAGACATGCTCATGGATTCTGTAAAAGTGAATCAACATCACTAACACTTGTGGGTGTTATTATTTTCTCCTGTCTATGCTCAGTTTCGTCTCACTAGCTGGTACATTAAAAAGAAGGTGGCAGTCCATTATCAGCATGGCACTATTAATAAAGCTCGGATAACAGCACTGTATAAAAGATGTTCCCTTAGAAAATATTGTTTAAAACAGAAACAGTATATTTTCCCTAATGTCTGTGTAGCTCTTTTATGGCTTGTCTACATGGTGCGTGAGTACGTGGCAAGCCAGGATGTGAATCTACAGCACATCAGCTTGCCAGCAGTAATGTCCCATGTGGGCATGCTACAGTGCAATGAAAATCCCAGATTGCAGCTTAGTGTACTACACTTTCAAAGAGGAGTAGAGTCAATGCAAATTGAGTTAGTACACACTGTTATTTGTGTCCACATAATGTTTCTGCACACTATTTGGGCAGTCCTCCATCTGCTATCCTACACTGCTTTGCCCAGATGTCCCTTCCCCCATTTAAATCCTGGCACAGGGCCAAGGTCATCCCATTTGCTCCTGGAATCAAATATGTCAGCCTTACAGATACTCCATCACACCACACCTCATGAGCCTACTCGCTAGCATGCAGAGATCCTTGATCTCCTTGTCATATGGGGAGAAGCGCTGGTATACCAAACTCTTGTGACCGACCACTGCATTAAGCAATGTTTCAAGGACATCACTAAGCAGATGGCAAGAAGGGTCACAGCCAGGACATGACCAGTGCAATGTAAAGAGTGACAAGCTCAGGAAAACTCACAAGAAAACTAGAAACAAGTTTGGTGGTGCTCATTGGACCTGTTCATTTTGTGAGGAGCTGGACAGGATTTTTGCCAGCATGCTACTGGCAGATTACAGAGGCGGATTACACTTTTGTGAGGCCCTGGGCCAGAGCAAGTAGGGACCATTCCCCACCCCTTTTACCTGCAGTCCCCGTACACACACGCACCCGACTCGCCCCCTGCACTCCTGCCATAGAAATAGAGTCAGGGCATGGGGGCTTTCCCCGCCTGGAACTCCTGCCAGGGAGTGGGGTTTGGGCTCAGGGGCTTCCTCTTCTCTGCCCATCCAGTGCTCCTGCCAGGGCGTGTGGTCTGGGTGTGGGGGCTTGCCTCGCTCTGCCCGCCTGGCGCTCCTGCTGGGGATTGGGGGAAGCCCCTGTGCCCGCTCCCCGGCAGGCAGCCCTAGTGTGTTAGGGTGCAATGGCGCCCATTTTTCTGGATCCCCCACTTAGCCAGGGCCCCTGGTCATGGGCCCAGTTGACCCAGTGGCTAATCCACCACTGTACAGACCCAATGACACCACTGAGGAGACTGTAGCCCCTGAAAACAAGCATGAGTCACCGCAAGAGGACAATGAAGAGCTCTCCTCACACCAGGATCTCTTTAGAACTTGGGACCCTGAGAGTGGCTGTGTAGGAAGCCATCCCTATTCCCAGCCCCCATCCCAGCCTGGGACACAAGAGTAAGATCATCTTGTGGCGAGCTCAGCAGATAAGTATTCATATTTTCAATCTATGCTGATAATAGAATATCAGGGTTTGAAGGGACCTCAGGAGGTCATCTAGTCCAACCCCCTTCTCAAAGCAGGACCAACCCCCAATTTTTGCCTCAGATCCCTAAGTGGCCCCCTCAAGGATTGAACTGACAACCCTAAGTTTAGCAGGCCAATGCTCAAACCACTGAGCTATCCCTCTCCCAGATGATACTGCTGTGGTAACTTCTGCCCCAGGTGCCTGAGGGCCACTGTTATTTTGGGTGGATGTGAGCTAGGAACCTTTCCAAGTCACCAGATCCCACCTCCCTAACCCAGTGTTGTCCCCCTTCCTTCCACCCTCCAGCAATATGTTTTCAAAATGGCAGCTGGGATGGCTAATCAGCTTCTAAGGCCATGTCTAAACTAGCAAGCTTACAGCAGCACAACTGTACTGATGCAGCTGTACTGCTGTAAGATCGCTAGTGTAGCTGCTCTGTGCCGATGGGAGAGAGCACTCCCATTGACATCATAAAACCACCTCAGTGAGCGGTGGTAGCTATGTCACCGGGAGATGCTCTCCTGCCAGCATAGCGCTGTGCATTCTACCCCTTATGCAGGCGAAACTTATGTCACCCAGTGTTCTTTTCACATCCCTGAGTGACAAAAGTTTTGCTGACAGAAGTGGTAGTGTAATTCATGCTGCTGCATGGACCATTGACTGTTGAGAAGCCTATGTCACCAAGGGCACATACCCACCTAGTAATTTCCTTTCCCCTCCTCCCTCTGTCCTGCCCAGCAGATGCCTATCCCCATCAATAACAAACCCACCTGTGTGCTTAAAATGGCATCTGCATGGCACAGCCACAACCTCCCCTACCCTCCTCCTTACACGGTGGATTCAAATAATGAAGCCTGCCTTTGTGCCAGATTCAAACTTTTACTGAGACAGTCATTACAAAAGAAAATAAGGTTATTTTAGATTTCACAGTTTCCATGAGGTATATATAAGCATAAGGCATTGCATGCAAGTACAGATACTAAGGTTAATGTTCCCAGATGAGGAATATATACCTTTACAGCATGGCAAACAGGGTTTTGTACAGGAATAGAAGATTACCTTAGGGATTGCATAGCCATGCAGCTTTTAAGTCTCTCCGCTGAGGTATATCAAATACCATTTGCATCATTATTGCAATCAAATAGACAAAGGTGGCATAATGGCTTTTCACAGGCTTACATATTTCACAGAAAATGACTGGGAGCCCTTAAGGTTTTAAACAATCAGCAGACAACCTGATCTATTTTTCAGTGTATTTTCTGCATGTCTGCAGAAGAGATAAAGCAGAATCTAAGGCTAAGAAATTGCTCTGTTTCAGTATAGACATTCAGAAGCCTGGCAGCATGATCATTGCCCCTAACATAGCTAGCGATTTCCTACCCACCCTTCAGCACTTCTAGGGGAGGACCATCTTGGTGACCAATATCACAGAATATCTTGCTACTCTGTCCTATGCCTTTTCGAATAAATCCCACAAAACCACCAATTTTAAACTTAACAGCTGTGTCATGGGTTTTTACCAAAGTATAAAAGCTTTCATGCACCATAAAATGCCACTTCTAAATCAACTTCAGTGCACATTTTCAGGTGCCAGCCTTAAAATGAGAACAAAAGGCATTCCTGACAGCACTGAGTCCTGGCAGTTTACACTTTGCAAGAGAAAACTCTGCCGGCTGCTCATGCCATTAAGCCAGTCTCTGCATCTCAGCCTCCCACCTAGCGTTAAGATTTTCTCCTTTAATCTCGCAAATACTGTGTCAAACACAGCATGCAACCATAATCCTAGGTAAATATCCTTCTGCAGCTTGTAAACTAGCCATAAGATCGCACCACCTTATTTCAAATTGTCAAACACACACTCCACTGTCATTCTGCAACTGCTAAGGTCATAGTTAAAACAGTTCCTTCCTTCTGACCAAGTACCTTGTAAATGGCTTCATTAGTCAGGAATGCGTAAGCTAAACCTTGTGTCCCAGAACGACCAGGGCATTCTCTACATCATCAATGTCCAAAGCCAGTGCCGAAGATACCCCATGTCGACAGCTGAAATAAGGTCCCGAAAGCTGCTTTGTATTTGAAGTTACCAGTATTGTGACATGGAGCATTGTTGTGGCTTTGAGCAATTTGAAAATGACACTTTCTGTCAAAATGGTCCTAGTCTGCCCTGAAGAAGAGGAACCATGGGCTGGAGGGAGAGAAGCATGGGATTTCTGAGGTTTGACACCTCTCCCCACAAGTCCCAGAATTCCACTGTATCCCAAAATGTGCAGCAAGAAAAATCACAGAATGCACACAACTCTGCAGCAAAGCAAAAGATGGGGGGCGGGGAGGATACCCACCCAGAATGCCAGATGTTTACTGTGGACCAAGTCCCTGTCAAGTGTAAGCAATTATGCAAATTGAAACAGGGCACAGCTGTCCTGTGTGCACTCTGTTACTCCAGCATACATACTGCACACCAGGGAGTGTACATCAACTCACTGTGCAGTAAACTTCCTGAGTACACAAGCCCTGAGGGGTACATTCACCCACTGATGTGTAATGACAGATTCTGATATCTTTACTCATTATGAGTAACACAATATTCCACAACAGCCCCATTGAACTCAAAATGTCTGCTTGTGGAGTAAGGTGCTACTCAGTATAAGGAAGTGGAGCAGCATCAGGGCCATAGAGACTCATACAGTACAGGCCAATTTGATCCTCCCCCTTTTATGTTTTTTGGAAAAAAGGTGTTTTTGCCTTTAGTTCCTCTAAAACTCATTTGCTAACTGTTTATGTATTGCTCTTTTCTTCCATTTCTTTGTTGGAGGATATTATTTTGCTCTTTTGTCCCAAGATCCAGATTATATATGGTCTCTTAGTTGTGCAGATAGTGGATTTTGAAGCTTCAGAGCCAACATGTTCCCTATTATACAAACAGATTCACTTATAGCCTGCCTAAATGTATGCACATTTCTGTCTGCTAAGCTAGGTTGTACTCTTTTCACAAGTACGTGTTGGATATCTGTTCAGTTGTTCATTGCTTTGGTACACTGACAGAGTCTGATGAAAAATCCTGACCCAATAACTCTTCCTCCATTTTAGAGGATTCCTTATCTCCTAGAAAGGTCTAGCTTCCTTCTCTGACCTGCTACATGCTGTATAGCTAAAAGGTTTACTCCAATATTTACCTTTCCAACATTTTCCTTCAACTGTGAAAGTTATTGCTGCTGATTTTACCCAGGAATTCAATAAACAACTTCTCTATCTCTAATGCTACATCTGCTTTGCCAGCTAGCTATTTGGAATGGTTTCAATTCAGAATAACTAGTAATGGAGAGACAGTACCAAGCCAGCATTCTGGTTCGGCTATAGTCATAAATCATCATACAACCTGGCATTGATTAATTGTCTTGGCCTAGAACATTTAGGAGCTTTATGAGAATCCTGGCTACACCATGCTTATAATATTAAAAGCAGGTGCACTGGGATACATTTTCCACCCACTGGATGGAGGTGGATATGTAAGCAATATGCTTTGTGGGAAAATTTCCAGAGAAATCTATTGAAATTTTAAATTTGACTTCAATCACTTTTACCAGAGTTTTCTTTCAACTGAATTTCTGTATTAGGTCTTCAAATGTGTGTGAGCAAGGTGGGCCTGTGGTATAAATCAGACTCACCTGTCAGTAGTGATATGAGGAAAAATAGCTGACGTCATAATTTAGTATATGATGTGTCCTTATAATAGGATGGCCAGTTCTTCAAAGTTTCTTGTGAATGACGTGGACTTCCAGTGGTGATTTTGACTAGCATCTGAATTTGGTCCTCCTTGGATTCCAAGGCTGAGTTGCTCTCACAGATGGTAAATATCAACAGAAAATATACTGTTGATTCTGACAATAGGTTGACAATTAGTCAGCTTTTTATTTCAAGACTGATTTCTCTTGAACACTGTGGGCCCCTTGTCTGAGATTTCCCTTTGTTTTTTCCCGACTCACCTGCTTCTCTTTTCAAATGGCTGCATCTCTTTGTCTCTCTCTCTCTCTCTCTCTCTCTCTCTCTCTCTCTCTAACAACAAAACCACTGGAGCACATTATAGTATTTCTCTACATTCTATTTGTGGTTTAAATTGCCTGAATTTGGTGTTAAACATATTTTCCAATACCTTAATCTGCTAACATATGAATAAATGTGGTGGAAAACTACCTAAACATAAAACTTAGTCATTGAACAGAAAGCATCATTTCATTTACAGACTATAATAAAACATTTAAATTACTCTCAATAAAATGCTTGTTTCTTAATTTTACCTTATACTACTTCTACTAGCATATAACATTCCTGTCTCTCTCTTTTTCATTTTCTGAATCTTTTTCTTTTTACTTTCCCTCAAATTCCCTGTTCCTGTCCCATCTTCCAATCTTTCCCTCCGTTATCTCTATTTTCCTTCTCTTTTTCTCCCCAGTTTATCCTTGTTCTCTCCTCCACTCTCTCCCCCCCTACCCCTGCATGCTGAAGGGCCTTCAGCCTCTGACCCCTAGGCAACACTCCCCATGAGCAAAGACCATCACAGGGACATAGTACTGATTTTGTCAGTGACATTATGAGTCAAGTTTATGATAACATACAATGCCAAAATGCTTAAGTGAATGCTGTTAGGTATTAGTTCTGCTCCTGATGTACCTCAAGTAGCAATTGCACAGATTTTTTGAGGGATTACCTATCCCTCAAAAATGGGTAGCAGTTAAAATGTGTGATGTTTGGGACCGTAATTCATGCAGACAAAGAAACAGGCAAGTTTTGCACAGAGCAAAGGCAACATCCCGACTACTGAACTTTATGAAGTCAAAATTGGCCTAACACAAATATTCTATCTTGAAATAAATCGAGCTTTAAAAAATATATATTTAGATAGTTTTCTGATATAGTGGTGGAATCCTGCAAGGTGCCCGTTTAAGTCAATAGAAGTTGAAGGACCCGAGCTTCTAGTATGGGTGACTATGCAAATGAGATGCTGTGACTATTCTAATTCCTTTACCAAACCTTTGAGCATGCCAAGTGTGAGCTACATAATTGCAGAAGCCTGAGCAGACTCAGACCTATCTGAATGATGATGCAGTTAATAAGGTTTGTGCCTTCTTTCCAAACAACCAGATTCAAAACACTTGCTAAACTTTACACCTTCTCCTGCCATGAGATTTCTTGTGCCCTTCAGCCCCTAACCTACCCTAGCAATCTCCCCGTACTGTTCTCCCCTTGCCCCAAGATTTCTCCCCATTTTTAACCCCCAAAATTTCTTCACTTCCCATCCCCTCCCCAGTTCAGCCTGTCAGCGAGGCTGTGCCCCTGCCAGGACTATAACTGCTATTCACACATGTAATGTACTCTGCCCTACCACCTCCCAACCTGTCAAGTTGTTGGAGAAACTCCATATCTTATGGGTTTACCTGGCTCTCAAATGGATCTACCTGCAGGGGTCTCTCATTGGATTGGATACCCTTCCTTATATTCCATCTTCCTGGGGAAGGACAGCCAATCAGAGCTTCTCCCTGTGCTGCATGACAGTCTGATCCATCAGCACATGCAGCAACTAGTACTCTCTCCCCTCTCCCTGCTAAAAAGTTGAAGCACTGCTGTAGGAGAAGCAGCTTCTGCCAGCTCTGCAACTCCTCACCTTCTCTGTCTCCAGGCCTAGAAGGGGGAAAAGATCTTCAAAGTCCTGTTCCCTTTCCTACAACCCTGGCTTCTCAAAGATAACTGGAGCAGGGATCCAATGAACTGTCGGGGGTCAGGGGTGGAAAAAGAGAATGAAATTTTAGCTTGTAGGGTGAAGAGGGAGAGACATACTGAAATGCTGAAAAAGAAAGCAGCTAGAGAAGGAAAAAAGTAACAAAATGCTGGGTTCTCTCTATTTATCTCATATGCTCAATCCCCCTTTCACTCGCTCCTTCTTCAGTATCTGTCTTTATATACATTCATGTAAACTTTGTAAATTTATGCAAATATGTCACCTACTGGATTTTGTTTTCTGGAGGTTGGCAGATACACGTAATTCCTGGTACAAAAGATGCAATAGTAACCTCAGTGCACAGCTTAAATGACATGTCTATTTTCCATTTCCTCATGCAAGATTGCTGTTTCTGCATGGGGTGGAAACTACATAATCACACAAACAATCTCTAGAGTGTTTCTGGCACTGGAGCACAAATGGTGGGTCACAAGGAAAACTTTGAGAGTTCTATGAAGGAGTCAAGTAATCTGCTAAAGTATATATTTCTATAGAAATATTGTTTTTAAGTTACATGAGTGAAATTTGAGGTTGGATGGGTTTATGGCTTACATCAGATGTTATGCCAATTTTCAAAAAAAAAAAAAATCATGGTATGAATTCATTGCAAATTGCTTGGCAGGCATTTTCTTGTTGACATTAAACTAGTTAAATAATTAGGTGAATTATTTTGTACTGTAGATTAGGGATTGGCAGGCTGATATGCTAAACTAGCCTAGCTAGAGAAGTAGTCATCTGATATTCACAGCATCCCTTAGCAATTACAGCACATTAGCCATCAAACTGAAGGGATCAGATTTTTTATAATGTGTAAGATGACATCTGGCATCCATGCTTGCTCAGTTCTGAGCCTCTCCTAGCTGAACACAGTCAATTACACCAAATTATGCTGTTTGGTTTAGAGAACAGGGATTAAACTGGGCCTCCAAAATTTATTTACATTAAAACCAGAGCATGAACTCACACTGAAATCATGTTTAAAAAATGCTGTGCTTCTCTTATGTTGCTACTATTTCAATAAAATGTCAAGTGTTATTTAGTAAAACAATTTTACTCTGAACCTATAATGCATATAAATACTGAATGTTGTGAATATATGAATATATTCAGTGGGGTGCAAAGATTCACATTCAGAAGGATTAAGTACTGCAATCAACACTGCTACCTGTTCTACTGCTGTGTTGTCAAGACTGTAACTAATGAAACCATGTTGAAAAGAATCCTCAAAAACTGATTTAGGTTTTGTCCATAGAACGTTCATAAAGGCTGGCGTCATGAACCAATAAAGCAATTCAGTGGATGTGTGAAATACGGCATTACCTACTAAATGAAAAAATAAGCGTCTGAGCTATTTCTGACAGTGTGTTTGGTATCATTGTCTGAAAAATTTGTTATGAAATGTGAAAGGATTAAAAATGATCATTACTTAGGCTAGGATTAGTAATAAATAAGCAAAAGCTTTTTGCTAAAGCCCTAGGTGAACAATGGCACTAGAAAATGAAACACTGGCAAACTGCCCATCTCCTCTGGGAAAAGACCAAAGAGGCAGCAGTTTCTCTTTGTAAGCAATCAGAACACAGAGAGTGTGAGCTTCTTCCTGATGCATTAAGAACATCTCAACAGGGCACATGGTATTTTGTGAAGTACACCAATTTAAGCAACTAGATTCACAGAGAAACATACAGATATTGTACAAAGGTTTGCCTGGGTTTTGGTTGCTGCATGCATACGCCTGAAATTGCTCTTTCTCTCTAGCTTTTTTTTTTTTTTTCCTAAATTTCCTTTACAAAACTGCTTCTTACAGGAATGAGAGGAGTGAAATGTGACAGCATAGTTTTTCTGTGTGTGGCATGTACAAAGATGACCAATAAAGTATATAAAGCACTCTGATACATCAATACAAACTGCCTAGTTGTACTAGAAAGTGTAAACGTTTTAATAGGGAATTCAGCCTTCTAGTCAAGAACATATAAAGTACATACATGAGCACTACTGTCTTGGTCTTGTTCTAGTAGAGCAAAACTATATAAGGTCATGGAAGACACGTAACAGAAGGTTCTCATGCTTCTACTTTAGTATCTAATGCTGATGGTCAAATGTTTCCTTACTTACACTGTTCTGTTATTACTCAAGGCAAGTCATTGCTTCCATAGTATGAGTCTTTGTCTTCCCAGGCCAAGAAGCTGAAGACCCATTTCAGTCCTCAAAGGCTGAAGTATTGATGCAAAAGCTAATTGTGCATTATTAACTGCTTTATAGTGTCAGAGCCAGGAAGGGAGATCCTGTTAAAAAGCACAGACAGTGGAATGGGATCAGTGGGATACTGTAATCAGGATGAGAGGAAACTAAAGTGTAAATGAATGGACCTCCAGATGGTGATGAAAAAAAGATGACCACCAATGGAGCTGTTATATAAGCAACTGGAGGGAAGCCTAGAGCATTTCAGCCTGAGTCTGGTCAAATGCTTGGTGGTTGGAAAGATGTTTTCAGCCATACAGTGAATTAGAAGACAAAAGTTTGAAAACTTTCAGGATAAGTTTTATGAAAACTTTTTCACATAATATAAACCATAACAACCCCTCTCCCTCCCCTACTCCCCCCCAGCATGACACGTGGTCATAAATATAAAGGGAAGGCTAACCACCTTTAAAACCCTCCTGGCCAGAGGAAAAAACCCTTTCACCTGTAAAGGGTTAAGGAGCTAGGATAACCTCACTGGCACCTGACCAAAATGACCAATGAGGAGACAAGATACTCTCAAAGCGGGGGGGGGGGGAAACAAAGGGTTCTCTCTGTGTTGCTTTTGCCGGGACCAGAGCAGGAATGCAGGTCAGAACTCCTGTAAAGGGCTAATAAGCAATCTAGTTAGATATGCGTTAGATTCTGTTTTGTTTAAATAGCTGATAAAATAAGTTGTGCTGAATGGAATGTATATTCCGGTTTTTGTGTCTTTTTCTAACTTAAGGTTTTGCCTAGAGGGATTCTCTATGTTTTGAATCGGGTTACCCTGTAAGGTGTTTACCATCCTGATTTTACAGAAGTGATTCTTTTACTTTTTCTTCAATTAAAATTCTTCTTTTAAGAACCTGGTTGCTTTTTCCTTGTTCTTAAGATTCAAGGGTTTGGGTCTGTGTTCACCTATGCAAATTGGTGAGGATTTTTATCAAGCCTTCCCCAGTAAAGGAGGTGTAGGGTTTGGGAGGATTCTGGGGGGAAAGATGTTTCCAAGTGGGCTCTTTCCCTGTTATATATTTGTTAGATGCTTGGTGGCAGCAATAAAGTCCAGGGGCAAAAGGTTAAATAGTTTGTACCTTGGGGAAGTTTTAACCTAAGCTGGTAAAATAAGCTTAGGGGGGTTTTCATGCAGGTCCCCACATCTCTACCCTAGAGTTCAGAGTGGGGAAGGAACCTTGACACACATGTTAAAACAAAGTTGGTACATTGCAAATGATGACATTTAGAGCACACAAGAATCAGATGTATGTGCTACAACCACTAGGAGTCCTAGAGATTCCAGTGGAGTTCAATTTAATCTCAGATGTCCCTCTGATTTTTGACCAAAAAAAAAAAATCATCATTTACAAAACTAAGCCCCCCCCCCCCCATGTGTTGGCAGTGGACAGGGCCTTCAAGTGGGTTCAGCATACTCCTGAAGGCCATTTACACCACTTAATTCATTTGTGAAGGCAATTAAAATAAACAAAATTAAGGCCACTTTAATCTGAATAAGGGTATTCACATAGGGGTTTAATACAGTTTAATCCACTCATGCCTTTACTCAATTCAGATAAAGGTCCCTGGATGTCCCTGTTGACAAGCCCATTCCACACAAAATCCAATTGAAATGAATGGAGTCCTTCCACTGCCTTCAGTGATCTTTGGATTAGGTTCCTAAACACTTCAGCAAGTGGCTTTCATTATATGTCCTTGCCTGGCACCAAAGTTTTGGTGCGATAGTCTGGTTTCACTCCTTGTGTTCCCCAGCTGGCAATTCTGCAGCCCTGTGTAAAATGAGTTTGTGGGAGTGGATTGGACCTGCCTGGTGGTGGTGGCAAGTTGACTTGACAGTGAGGCTGGCCCATTTCATAGGTGGTGGCAGAAGTGAGTTGACTTTGCAGTGTCCACACCCAGCAGCTCAGGATGAGCAGGTTATCACAGCACTGAGCCAGGTACTTGCACATCACAGCAGAACCTGATGGAATTCTTCTCTCTCTATTTGAGCAGACCAGCAGATGGCATCCGCCCCTTCACACCTCCTGACTACCACTGAATATAGTTGGACCTGGGAGTGGGGTTTCAGGTAAGTGGTATTTGGGAAGGACTAAGAGTTCTGGACTTCCCCTTAAGTTTTTATTACAAACTTGAGGCTGCTCTGAACTAAGGCAGCCATTAGCAGTCTCCAAGTGACTGTCCATGAGCTGAGAATAGCCAGAGTATAAGAGTGCTCTGGCCACACCTGTGCCTTTAGGCTGTTGGGTTCAGAGCTAGCTACACTGGTTCTGGATAAACTGAGAACTCCCTCACGCAAACTGTAGTTCTCACATAGGAGATCTAACCAGTTTCTGGGCCCTTTGGGCTGCCTGAGTGACACAAAGGGGCCAGAATGTAACTAGGTTATGGATTTGCTGTGAATTAGTCTTCCACAGAAACAACATTTGTATTACAATGGGTGCTTCTATGCACTCGGACACACAACAGCTGTAACTCTTTCTGCAACCCATCAAAATGGTGGAGCTGCATTTACTATCAGACATTTGCTATTTTCTAAAGGAAAATTCTGTGGTCACCTTCAGTTATGCTGGAAAAAATTTGTTGAGTTGTTAAATCCCTTTGGTGATTTGAATTAAAAGGAGAACCCTTGGGAAGATAATGAGGTATTGCTTATTGTCCATGTTTGATTCAAACAGACATTACTCTTCTCCATTACAAATTCACAACTCTATTTTTGACATTTTATTCTATATTTTGTGTGCTGGGTTGGACCCCTTGGGAAGTCACCTGATGTGCTGAGATACCACTGAGTCTACCTGTTCTGCCAGCATGGGCCCCCTTTTACCTGTCTTGCTGAGCCAGACTCTTAAAACCTCCTCTAACACACACACACACACAGGCAGGGCCACACCCAGCTGCAGATCTGCTCTGGGAAGACTCAGACTTGCTCCAGCACTCTGATGTCCACCTCCCTTGGAGTACAGACCCAAAGATATATTATATTCACCTCTTCCCTCAATGTGGAAGAGGGTATGCACAATTTCTCCCCTCCCCCACCCCCCGCCGCTGTCCCAGTTAGAAATATAAACCAGAAATAAATTTATTAACGATAAGAGGTGTATTTTAAATAGTTAAGGAGATAGCAGACAGAACAAGCAGCTGGTTACATGTGAATTCTCACCCTAAATGTGGTTCTAATAATCTTCTTCACAGGCCAGATGCCCATCCAGCCTGGGCCCAGTTCTTTCCCCTTATTCAGTCTTAGTTGTTTACAGCAGTCTTCATGGGTGGGGTAGCAGGGGAGAACTGAAGACCAGGATTACCTCATTCCCCACCCTTAAATAGGATTTGCATAAGGCAGGAGTCCTTTGTTTCCTAATTTTACCCCCCCCCCCACCTTCTCATGGAAAAGTACAGAATTCAAGATGGGTTCCAGTGTCAGGTGACATGCTTACGTGCCTCTGTAGGACCCTTGTAGCCATTCTTCACAGGCTGACCCACACGTTCACAGGAAGACTAAGCTCTTTTACAGTCCATTGTCCTTGTTGATGGGCCATCCGGCGTGTCAGCCTTTCCTAGGGAAGGGATAGTTCAGTGGTTTGAGCATTGGCCTGCTAAACCCAGGGTCATGAGTTCAATCCTTTAGGGGGCCACCCAGGGATCTGGGGCAAAAGATTGGTCCTGCTTTGAGCAGGGGGTTGGACTAGATGATCCCCTTCCAACCTTGATATTCTATGATTCTATACCTGAAGTGCTAGCAGTGGGCAGACTAACATAGTTGAACTAGAGATACATAATCAATATTCCTAATTTCAGATACAGAAATGATATATGCATACAAATGGGATAATTGAGTTCAGTAAATCATATCCTTTCCAATGATATCTCACATGAGCCATCTTGCATAAAGTATATCTCAGTTATATCATTCATATCATAAGCATATTTTCCTAACGAATATGGAATGACACGTCACATTTTGAATTTAATTCTTTTGGCGGTGTTAAGTAGGCATTGTGTGTGTGATTTTTACAATGTCTGCCCCTGTGAACACACTACTTATATCTACTACAGATAGAAATGTTAGATTCCTGTCCAAAACTGGGTAAAAGAAAAGTGCTGAATTACTATTGCACAAGCTGTCATTTAAGTGATAGATGGTAAACTGGAATTTTGCCATGCTCAAAGGAAGAGAGAGTGTTTAACTATTCAGATGAAATCTCACTCTTGATTAGTTGTTTCAGCTTATCTCCAGCAAAGAAACATCTAGCATTCAACTGGAGCCGACAACTAGAATTCCATGTAACCATCAACTCTATTCACTTAGTGCCATCTCAGTCGATCAAATGATGCTTGAATAGCACTGATCTGTAGCTATCAGCTGCAAACAGTCATAGATGCTGATTTCTTTGGGCAAAAGAGTGTGATAGCTGTGCTATTCTAAGTTGATAGAGTCTACTGCAGAAATTAAAAAAAAAATGCCTTTCCTTTTCTGGCAAGCACATGCACGTTTAACATACAAAGACAGTATGTTCTATATGACTGAGGGAGTGGGTAGTTACCCCTCTATATTGGCTAACTACCACACCTCATTATTAAAAAAAAAGATTTTCTGAAAGAGAGAGAGAGAGAGAGAGGCTCTAACACTTCTATTGTAGGCCTTTAACATTTAGCTGAAAGAAAGTCCTTGGGCTAGAGAAGTGCCTTGTCTTTGTCTGATGAAATTCTGTTCAGATTTAGCTGAGATATCAATGGATAAAAATCTTAATTCTTTTCTTCTTGCTTGTGATAGTTTGGAAAATGTTGGCAGCCTGCCACATTACTGAACACAAACAGTCTAAAGAGCCAGGCCCATACTGCTGCCAAAGCAGCACCAGCGCCGAGTGTCCTGGGAACTCCTGGGAGTTACCAGAGTACCTGTAGGAGGTGGGGATGGAGGGGATCATCTGACTGCAGTTTCCCATACCCACTCTGGGGGCAACACATGGTGTAGAAACCACCCACCTTCTTGAGGTGGGGAAGAAAGAGAGCCATACAACCCTCCGCATTGCCCCAAACCTGTTCCCAGCAACTGGCCTCAGTGACTCACCCCTCCCCAATGGGTTAATAGCCCCCTCCTTTCCTACTACCAGCTAATACAGTTATAGCCCTCTACAGCTAATCTAGTTAGTATTTTAGCTCAAGTGGTACAGCTGGTGTTGAAAATTCAAGGTACTGACTATGGTGATGATGCTTGGTAGCAGATGTGGGGGCATCAGGGTATATGATAATTGTACACAGTAGAATTTGTTTTTACTCCTTTTCCATAAAAAAAACCTCCAAGAAATTATATGCAAAAGACTTATAGTAAAAAAAAAGATTTAAGTTGCAAAATCAAGCGTTTAATTCTGCCTATTGTGCATAATGATAGGAATTAATTTCATGGCTATATGGGCTTTTTTCCCCATGGACTCCTGCTTCTTTCAGCACAGAGGATGGATGCACCAGGGGCACAAACCATTAATGTTGTTCAAGCAACCATACATGTCCCTAACATTTACACCTAAACATTAATAATACATTAAAATAATGTAAATTTTATTATAGGTGGGGCTGGAAACTCTACCTATCCAACACTTCCCATTATAAGAATCTATTTTCAGTTACTTATAATTAATGGTTTGGGCTCACATGCTGTGTGTGTCTGCCCCAGGCTAAAATGTCTGTAGCAAATTTCAGCCAAAACAATTCAGCCTTTTCCTAGAAGGGAGGTAGGGGAAAATATATGATTTTGCCCAAGTTAAAGAATTCTGCTGACCTTTTCGTTGAATAGCGCTAGCATTCTATGCTTTAAGGGAAGAAGTTGAAATTTTGCAGAGGGGTGGCCTTTGTCTCAGGGGTGCTTCAAATACATTAGAAGGAAGAGGAAGTCTGAGGACCAATGAGGAGGGGAAGACAACATCAGAAAACACAGCAATGACCAGTTTTCACCAAAAAGAACAGCAATGATCGACAACTAACATAGTCAACATCAACGTAATTACAGTAAGCTATGAGTAACTTAGATAAGTTAGATGTCTTCAGGTGGTAAGGGCCTGAAAAAAAATACATTTTAGAATACTTGAGGAATTGGCTAAAGAGCTGTCTTAGCCGTTACTGATTATCTTTGAGAACTCATGGGGGACAGGAGAGATACCAGAGGACTGGGAACAGGCAAATATGGTACTTATCTATAAAAAGGAGAATAAGGACAAGCCAGGGAATTACATACCAGTCACCTTAATTTTAGTACTTGGAAAGATAATGGAACAAATAATCAAACAATTTGTAAGCACCAAAAAGATAATAAGGTGATAAATAACTGCCAACATGGATTTGTCAAGAAAAATTTTGTCAAACCAATCGGATATCTTTCTTTAACAGAGAAACAAACTTGATGGATGAGGGGAAGCATTAGATGTGATATATCTTGACTTTAGAAGGGCTTTTGATACTGACTCACAAAATCTTCTCAGAAGCAAACTAGGGAAAATATAGCCTAGATGACCCTACTATAAGGTGGGTGCACAACTGATTGGAAAAGCATACTCAAAGTAGTTATCAATGATTCACAGTGAAGTTGGAAACATATATTGTGTGGGGTCCCTCAGGGATCTGACCTGAGTCCGGTTCAATTCAGCAGCTGCCTAAATTATTTGAATAATAGTATAGAGAGTACACTTATAAAGTTTGTGGACAATGCCACACTAGGAGGGGTTTCAAGCACTCTGGAGGACAGGATTAGAATTCAAAATGATCTTGATGAAATGCTGTAGAGAAATGGTCTGAAATGAATAGGATGAAGTTCAGTAAGGACAAATGCAAAGTACTACATTTAGGAAGGAATAGTCAACAGCACAAACATAAAATGGGAAATGACTGTTGAAAAGGATTTGGGGTTATAGAGGACCACAAACTGAATATGAGTCAGCAATGTAGTACTGTTGCAAAAAAAAAAAAAAAAGCAATCATCATGGGATGTATTAGCATGAGTTTTGTAAACAAGACATGAGAAGTATTTCTTCGACTCTAGTCAGCACTGATAAGACCTCAGTTGGAGTATTGTGTCTAGTTCTGGGCCCCACAATTTGGGGAAAAATGTGGACAAATTGTAGAAAGTCCAGAGAGGAGCAACAAAAACGATTAAAGTTCTAGAAAACTTGACCTATGAGGAAAGATTGAATAAAAAATGGGTTTGTTTGGTCTGGAGAAGAGAAGACTGGAGGGGGAGGGAATATGATGATAGTCTAAAAGTTCATAAAAAGTTAGAAAGAAGTGCGTGATAAATTGTTCTCCTTATCCACTGAGGAGAGGACAAGTAATGGGCTTAAATTGCAATGAGAGATTTTGGTTTGACTTTAGAAAAAATTCCTAACTGTCAGGGTGGTTAAACTCTGGAATAAATTGCCAAGGGAGATTGTGAAATCTCTAACTATCCTTAAAAAAACTCCAGTTAAAAACACCTGTCAGTGATGGTCTAGATAATACTTAGTCCTGCCTCAGTGCAGGGACAGAGATAGATGACCTATTACAGTTCCTTCCAATCCTACATTTTGATGGTTCTGTGATGCGTCTGTTGCTGCCCCTATGAAAATCCAGCCACATTTAACCAAATTATATGAATTTGAAAATTGTCAGTGCTCCGTAGATACTTCCTTAGGTTTTAATAGATAAAATCTATGAAGATTCTATCCTCACTGAGTATGTGCAAGCCTCTCATAGCTCCTAGTGCTAACCAGACTGTCCACGTGCCATCTCTACAGAGTGACTGAGCGTGCTGTAGTCCAGGGCTATAAGGGGCAAGCCAGGCTTTCCTTGTAATGGCTGCTCTGGGGTAGCATGGGGCCAGACACTAGAAGTGAGAGCAGGGAGCCTTTTCCTCCTGTGCTGTCAGTGAACCCCCTGCTGGCACCCAGGCAGACTGGAAGAGTAAGCGGTCTGATTTAAATGCAGGGGGACAAAAGTCAGATTAAGTGGGAGGAAAAGGAGTAGGGATGCCACAAGGTAGGGGAAAGGGAAGACAGATCTTACAGAGAGTTGGGAGATGAGGAGAAAACTGAGAGTGACTTGGCAAAGAGAATGGGAGAAGGAGCCAATGGGGTGTGTGGGCAGGGGGAACTGGGGAAAGGAGCAGGAGAGGGGGCACAGGGGAGATGGAGATTGGATGAGGAATATAAGGAAGGAAACTAGGACTGGGAGCCAGTAGTGGGAAGGGAGGGACAGATCAGATGAGGAGCTGGGAGGAGGGAACTGGGGCTGACTGGGCAAGGAGATTGAAACTGGGATGAGAAGCCTTAGGTGTGGAGACTGAAACTGGATAGACCAGGAGAATGGGACTAGGACAATGAGCTAGTGATGGGGAAGAGACAGGACAGGGACAGGCACAAGGGGTTGGGCAAAAGGGGTCAGACTTTATGGTAGCAGGCAGATGTGATCACTGTAGCACACCACCTTCTGGAGCCCAGAATGGAACCCATAATCCTTGAGTCTCACCATTCCTCAACTGTCAGCAAAAACCTGTAAAACTCATTGGCAAAGTATGTATTTCATCCCCCTCTATTAGGGGTTCACATATAGGATAACAATCTACTATTGCTATCAATTACTCAATTAGCTCAAGTGGCTGAGATCGGTGCAGTGGATCTAACAGTTCCAAACATTCGGATGAACCACACGAATGTCAATATGATGCCACATGGTGGATTTGTTCCCCAACCTTACTCTTCTAAAAGCCAAAAAAATCACATACATACAAAACTGCATTAAAAAGGCACCACCGTGGTTGCAAAATCAAGCACTCAGAAGTTAGAATATGTTAGAATTAAGGGGTTGGCTGTGCTACCTTAATTTTGGCTCCTTATGTATATGCATTGTGATAGAGTCTTTAATTACTCCATCACATGCTATTTTTTCCACTGGAACCCTGACTCACTGGGTACACAGGAAGGACTTCCTCTGGTGATGATTCAGAGTTGTGTACTGAAGGAGACTGTTGACTGTAGGACCACTTTGTCTTCGTGGCAGAAGTTGAAAGGTGTTTAGTGAACAAGATAGGGAATTGCAGAAGGGGAAAAGACAGTCTCATGGTTGAGCCAATTGAAAGTTGCTTTGGAGAATCGGATTCTATCCCTACCTCTACCACAGAGTTCTGATGTGATGCAAGAAAGTCACTTAAACCACTCTTCATAGACAGTCTCTAATTATATAGTCCTCATTTGCTGGGTGCCCACCTTAATACACCGGGATCTGATTTGCAGAAATACTAAGCAATTACAGTTGCACCTGAAGTCAATGGCAGCTGTGCTTTGAACGTATAAAGTGGTATAAAAGGCGCAGTACTCTGACAAATCAAGGTTTCAAATTGGGCAACCAAAATTAATGGAAACTTTTTACCTTACTCTCTCTGTTCCTTAGTTCCTCATCTGTAAAATGGGAATAATACTACTCCCCCTCACCTCACAGAGGTGTTGTGAAGTTAAAGTTATTTTATGTTTGTGAAGAACTTCGATACTGTAAAGATAAGCACATTGAATTATTAATTTTCACACAGATTTTTCTATCGTTTGATCACAGTTTGTATAGTGTGCAGTAAATGAGACCTGGGGCCACACAATGAACAATGAAGAAATAACAAAATATGTAATAGCTGCTCATTAAGTGAGCACCCTCTATTCTGGGTAGTGAATGAGGTAGGGGTCCTCATTCCAGACAAAAAAATAGCATGTGATCATGTAATTAAACACTGTATCATAATGAGTGCACTCAAGGGGGCCAAATCAAGGTTGTACAGACAACAAAAACACTGGCATTTTTGATATTTCAGTGCTAGACTTTGTAACCTTAATGTTCTTTTAACATAGTTTTTTGCATGTGATATATGTTACATGTGCATAGACTATAGTATGTGAAAGGGTTTATGTTCATGTTAGCTAAAATGTGTTCTCATATGATTCAGTAGTTATGTGCTGCTTATACAGTATTAACAATATTACATACAGATGTCAGATTTTCAGCTAGTATAAATAGACCACTGAAATCAATGTGGTTATATAATGGTGAGATGCATTCTTATCCTATAGGGTGTTCAGAGAATATCTTTTCTAGAGGACAATACTCAATATGCAGGGTTGGCACCACTTAAATCTTTCTGCAGTACGTTTCTCTTAGAATCTGATTGACAACAACAAAACATGGCAGAAGCCATCTACATTTTTCTCATTCAAGCCCAACCAGTTGTATCATTTGGGCTGCACTTGATTAGCAAGGACACAGGTTCAAGGTACTACCAATTGTCTTTGTATGTTTCTAATCATGCAGACACTTATTTTTCTTTTATGTCCTCAAGGTTTATAACTCTTAGAGTGGTTATGTCCTATGTGCCACAGATGGTGGTTCCCTTATAAGTATTGTTTTAACACCTGATCTTGCAAGGTTGCATGACCTTCTGGAGGGTCAGACACACAAAGTACACTTAGCATGTTTTCTCTTAGATTTTCTTTCTGTGAACACAACCCTAAAACCTTCAGTCATGTGAGTAGATCTATTGATTTCAGTGGGATTAACTATGAGAGTGAGCATTATTTGCAAGAATCAGAGTTGCAAGACTAGGCCCTATTTCTGCTGAAGACTGAGGGCTGGATTGTGAAGTTACTGTAAGATCTGTGTAAGCGGCTGTCTGTGGATGCACTGCCCCTGGAGCAGACCAGGGTGTTGCAATTCTGTCCCTGACTCTCCCCGCTCCAGAGGGTAAATAAACTGCATTATCTCTTTACCTGGGGTACCTGACTTCCCCTTATAAACTGGCTCATCTGCGTTGGCTGGCACATTGGAGAGGTTCTTCTTCATCCTCCTCTGTGACCCATGATGGAGGTAGCCTGTGCAGGGCAATATAGGAACACCTTGCATGGGCACATATTGTATGTTATAGAAACACAGAAATGCAGGGCTGGAAGGGACCATGAGAGGCTATCTAGTCAAACCTCCTACACAGAGAAAGGATCAAATACACTTAGACCAGCCCAACAGATGTTTGCTTAATCTGTTCTTAAAAACCTCCAGTCATGGCAAATCCACAGCCTCCTTTGCAAGCCGATTCCAGAGCGTAACTAGCCTTATGGTTAGAACATTTTTCCTAATATCTAACCTAAATCTCCCTTGCTGCAGATTAAGCCCACTACTTCTTGTCCTACTTCAGTGGACAGGGAAAATAACTGATCCTCTTCCTCTTTCTCACGGCCTGTAACATATGCAGCCTGCAGTAGAGCTTCAGTGTAGACATTTACTACGCCAGTGGGGTGGGCTCTTCTGTCAGTATAGGTAGGTACTGTGATAGACCCATGCCAGTTGGGTACAACAAAGTAGTCTTATTGGGATCCAGGAAGTGGGCGGGCGAAGCTCGCCCACTGCTAAAGGATCCCACCCCCCAGCCTAAGGGGGAGATCCACAGGACCTGGGAAGCCAAATAATTACGGGGGAAAACCAATGAAGAACAGGGACGGGAGTGCGGTCAAAGGGTCAAACGAAGGGAACCGGATGGGGACACCGAGCAGAGAACCCCGGACAGTGCCCACCACTCCTCAAAGGCGTCAAGGGAGTCAGTGGACACCGCCCAGAGGAACTCTGCTCAGAGGCGTGAACGGACAGAGGCTCGGAAATAGGCCCCGCAGTCGCAGGAGACTCCATCGGCCAACCTCCCCACCTTGGTTTTATAGATGGCCACTTTAGCCAGGGCCAGGAGGAGGTTGACCAGGAGGTCCCGCGACTTAGTGGGGCCACGGACAGGGAGTGCGTAGATAAGAAGGTGAGGAGAAAAGTGCAACCAAAACCGTAACAAAAGATTGGTGAGGAGCCGGAATAGGGGCTGCAACCTGGCGCACTCCAGATAGACGTGCCCCAGGTTTTCCCTCACGCCGCAAAAGGGGCAGGTGTCCAGGATTGGGGTGAACCACGCCAAGTACACGCCCGTGCTCACGGCCCCGTGAAGGAGCCGCCAACTGATATCCCCGGTGGGCCTCGGCACTAAGGTGGAATAGAGGCTGGCCCACCGGGGCTCCTCACCCTCTAGAGGTGGCAGGAGGTCCCACCACTTTACAACAAAGTAGTCCTATTGGGATCCAGGAAGTGGGTGGGCGGAGCTCGTCCACTACGAAAGGATCCCCTCCAGCCTAAGGGGGGGATCCACAGGACCTGGGAAGCCAACTAATTATGGGGAACAACTAATGAAAAACAGGGACGGGAGTGCGGTCAAAGGGTCAAACAAAGGGAACCGGACGGGGACACCGAGCAGAGAACCCTGGACAGCACCGACCGCTCCTCAAAGGCGTCAAGGGAGTCAGTGGACGCCGCTCAGAGGAACTCCGCCCGGAGGCGTGAATGGACAGAGGATCGGAAATAGGCCCCGCAGTCGCAGGAGACTCCATCGGCCATCCTCCTCACCCTGGTTTTATAGATGGCCACTTTAGCCAGGGCCAGGAGGAGGTTGACCAGGAGGTCCCGCGACTTAGTGGGGCCACGGACAGGAAGTGTATAGATAAGATGGTGAGGAGAAAAGTGCAACCAAAACCTTAACAAAATATTGGTGAGGAGCCGGAATAGGGGCTGCAACCTGGCGCACTCCAGATAGACGTGTGCCAAGGTTTCCCTCATGCCGCAAAAGGGGCAGGCGTCCGTGATTGGGGTGAACCGCGCCAAGTACACGCCCGTGCTCACGGCCCCGTGAAGGAGCCGCCAACTGATATCCCCGGTGGGCCTCGGGACTAAGGTGGAATAGAGGCTGGCCCACCGGGGCTCCTCACCCTCTAGAGGTGGCAGGAGGTCCCGCCACTTTAAAACAAAGTAGTCGAAGGTAGCTATACTGGCCACTGGATGAACAGTTTTCTGTTTTTTTAGAAACAGAAAGAAAGTTTATTGGTAACGCTTACAGAATTACCAAAGGAAACATAACAACTATGCAACAAAACAACGCAAACAGAAGGTATAACACAGCAGCTTTCAGGAGGGAGAAGTGTTCAGGCTAGGCTGGGCCCAGAGCAGGGGGGCTTCCTCGACACTCGTGGTCTTCCACCCTCCTGAGATACCTGGTGGCCTAGAGCGGGGGGGCTTCCTCGACACTCGTGGTCTTCCACCCCCTCGCGTTACCTAGTGCCGCGCCCAGTGTCACCAATCCTCCCTCTGAGAGTGCCCTGTAAGATGGGCACGGCTGCGGGGTGGGTGGTTTATGGGTTGGGGGGTTAGACACCCATGTATTATAGGACCCCTCCTAGATGACAGGAATGATGATATCCACAGCGGCAACGGCTGGGGCTGGCGTCTCTCACTCTTCCCCTCAATCAAAGGGTCAGACAGAGGGAACCGGATGGGGTCACCGAGCAGAGAACCCCAGACAGCGCCCACCGCTCCTCGAAGGCGTCAAGGGAGTCGGTGGACGCCGCCCAGAGGAACTCCACCCGGATACGTGAGTGTACTGAGGATCGGAAAAAGGCCCTGCAGTCGCAGGAGACTCCATCGGCCAACCTCCTCACCCTGGTTTTATAGATGGCCACTTTAGCCAGGGCCAGGAGGAGGTTGACCAGGAGGTCCCGCGACTTAGTGGGGCCATGGACAGGGAGTGCATAGATAAGAAGGTGAGGAGAAAAGTGCAACCAAAACCATAATAAAATATTGGTGAGGAGCCGGAATAGGGGCTGCAACCTGGCGCACTCCAGATAGACGTGCGCCACGGTTTCCCTCACGCTGCAAAAGGGGCAGGTGTCCGGAATTGAGGTGAACCGCGCCAAATACACGCCCGTGCTCACGGCCCCGTGAAGGAGCCGCCAACTGATATCCCCGGTGGGCCTCGGCACTAAGGTGGAATAGAGGCTGGCCCACCGGGGCTCCTCACCCTCTAGAGGTGGCAGGAGGTCCCGCCACTTTAAAACAAAGTAGTCCTATTGGGATCCAGGACGTGGGCGGGCGGAGCTCGTCCACTACGAAAGGAGCCCCCCCCCAGCCTAAGGGGGAGATCCACAGAGCCTGGAGAGCCAATTAATTACGGGGGACAACTAATGAAAAACAGGGACGGGAGTGCGGTCAAAGGGTCAAACGAAGGGAACCGGACGGGGACACCGAGCAGAGAACCCCGGACAGCGCCCACCGCTCCTCAAAGGTGTCAAGGGAGTCGGTGGACGCCGCCCAGAGGAACTCCGCTCGGAGACGTGAATGGACAGAGGATCGGAAATAGGCCCCACAGTCGCAGGAGACTCCATCGGCCAACCTCCTCACCCTGGTTTTATAGATGGCCGCTTTAGCCAGGGCCAGGAGGAGGTTGACCAGGAGGTCCCGCGACTTAGTGGGGCCACGGACAGGGAGTGCGTAGATAAGAAGGTGAGGAGAAAAGTGCAACCAAAACCGTAACAAAAGATTGGTGAGGAGCCGGAATAGGGGCTGCAACCTGGCGCACTCCAGATAGACGTGCGCCAGGGTTTCCCTCACGCTGCAAAAGGGGCAGGTGTCCGGAATTGAGGTGAACCGCGCCAAATACACGCCCGTGCTCACGGCCCCGTGAAGGAGCCGCCAACTGATATCCCCGGTGGGCCTCGGCACTAAGGTGGAATAGAGGCTGGCCCATCGGGGCTCCTCACCCTCTAGAGGTGGCAGGAGGTCCCGCCACTTTAAAACAAAGTAGTCGAAGGTAGCTATGCTGGCCACTGGATGAACAGTTTTCTGTTCCCTGACTGACCAGAGCAGGGGCTGCTCCAGGCTAATGAGAACACATGACTCCAATTGACCTGCAAAGAGTCAGGTGAGGCCATTAAGGTAATTTGACCACCTGAGTCTAATTAAGGCCCTTCTGTGACTATAAAAGGGCTCACTCCAGTCAAGCTGAGGAGAGGAAGTGTAGTTGAAGGGCTGGTTAATGAAGACACCCTCAAGCTATTGGTAGGGGAGCCCTAAGGTAAGGGTGAAGAAGAGAGAAGCGGGAGAGCTGTGAGAAAGTGGCCCAGGGAAATGTAGCAACTCTGCAAGTGAAAGGTCAGCTGACACCAGCTGCTACCATTTGGGTCCCTGGGCCGGAACCTGGGGTAGAGGGTGGTAGAGGAACCTGCCACTACAGAAACACCTATGGGAGGGGAAGACGGGCCCCTGTCAGGATAGGAGGATAAACTGTTCTGAAATAAGCCCCTAGGGATAACAGAGACTGTGGGAATTCTCTTACCACCCTTGTCCAGGTTCCTCCCCCACTCTGAACTCTAGGGTACAGATGTGGGGACCTGCATGAAAAACCTCCTAAGCTTATCTTTACCAGCTTAGGTCAAAACTTCCCCAAGGTACAAAATATTACACCCGTTGTCCTTGGACTGGCCGCTACCACCACCAAACTAATACTGGTTACTGGGGAAGAGCTGTTTGGACGCGTCCTTCCCCCCAAAATACTTCCCAAAACCTTGCACCCCACTTCCTGGACAAGGTTTGGTAAAAAGCCTCACCAATTTGCCTAGGTGACTACAGACCCAGACCCTTGGATCTTAAGAACAATGAATAATCCTCCCAACACTTGCACCCCCCCTTTCCTGGGAAATGTTGAATAAAAAGCCTCACCAATTTGCATAGGTGACCACAGACCCAAACCCTTGGATCTGAGAACAATGAAAAGCATTCAGTTTCTTACAAGAAGACTTTTAATAAAAATAGAAGTAAATAGAAATGAAGAAATCTCCCCTGTAAAATCAGGATGGTAGATATCTTACAGGGTAATTAGATTCAAAAACATAGAGAACCCCTCTAGGCAAAACCTTAAGTTACAAAAAAGATACACAGACAGAAATAGTTATTCTATTCAGCACAATTCTTTTCTCAGCCATTTAAAGAAATCATAATCTAACTCATACCTAGCTAGATTACTTACTAAAAGTTCTAAGACTCTATTCCTGGTCTATCCCCGACAAAGACAGACTATAGACAGACCCACAGACCCTTTGTTTCTCTCCCTCCTCCCAGCTTTTGAAAGTATCTTGTCTCCTCATTGGTCATTTTGGTCAGGTGCCAGCGAGGTTGCCTTTAGCTTCTTAACCCTTTACGGGTGAGAGGAGCTTTCCCCTGGCCAGGAGGGATTTCAAAGGGGTTTACCCTTCCCTTTATATTTATAACAACCCTTCTTGCTGGCTTATGATGAAAAGGGCTCAGTAGACTGTAACCCTGGCTCTAGAGAGAGAAGTGCTATGTGGAGGGTCACAGTGAGCCGCTGCAGCTAGCATAAACTGCCTAGAAGAGCGGGACCCACCGGGACAAGGTCAGAGCTCTGCTTCAGTACCTATACTGGTACCTGAAGGATGATACCTAAATCCTCCTCCTTCTGTCTATCCAGTGCATCTACACCGGGGGTTAGATTGGCTTAACTACGTCACTCAGTGATGTAGCTGTGTTGACCTAACTTTATAGGTTTCATCCAGTGAAGTGAACTGTAGCTCACGAAAGCTTATGCTCAAATAACTTTGTAGGGTAGATCATCACTAAATATGCCTGATGCTTTTAACCTTTCCTAATACGTCATTTATAATTTTTGTTGCATTCCTCTGGAGACTCTGCAGTTTGTTCACATCAGTCTTAAAGTGTGGCCTCCAGAACTGGACATAGTACTCCAGCTGAGGCCTCACCAGTGCTGAGTAGAATGGGACAATTACCTCCCCGGTCTTGCTGTGACAGAGTGCAGTGAGTTAACAGGTGAGCCTGCACTCTGATCATATTGACACCCATTAGTTCCCCTGGAGAAAGCTGACTGGAGTAAATTAAAGGCAATTAGCTAATCAGGCCAATGGGCTGGGTGAGCTAATAAGACAATTAGCCAGTTAGCTCACAGATGTTAAAGAGGCACAAGTAGGAAGGGTGAGAGGAACAGAGCTAGTATCGCAGAGGCTTCAGGGGAGGGAGACTTCTGTTCCCCTCAAGTCCTGCGTGGAGAGGAGAAAGCACAGACATATTGTAAATAGTACTGTTGCAAAGGATTGTGAAAATGTTGGTGGAGGGGACTCAAATGGCAAAGAATATACACAGCCAGTAGAGTCTGAGCTGGTTTTTCATGGGTCTAGAAGGCAGGAGCAGAGTCTGCCCTGCTATATGCGGAGGCTTGTCTGGGATCATGATTTCCCCATCTGTGGTGACTGAGGACCAGATGGGGAGAGATGGTATGAGGATTTGGCATTAGGGTAATGGATCCAACTCTACAGTGGTTAGTGGAGCAGCAAAAAGAGATGTGGAAAACCATGCCTTTGTTCCAGGAATCCAGATGGAAAGCCAGTCCTTCCTTGTGTGGCAGGCTGAACAGCAGAAGAGCCTATAAGAGTTGACGAAGGAGCAAGTGCAGGTGAAGCAGCACCTGATCCAGGGTCTTATGAATCCTGTGATGGGGAACAGCAGAAGGACACAGAGGGCCTAATGGGTGACCCTGATCTGTCTTTATTCTCTTTATAGAAAATAGCAATGGGCACTGGATGGGATAAGAATTGTGAGCCCTCCAGGTGGCACCCTACTTGTCATGGAAAGCCCAGGCCTATAGTGCCCTGAGTGAAAAGTAGGCCTGAGACTATGATGGGGTAAAGGCAGCCATTCGGGACAGGGAAGACCTTTTGGTCAATAAATACCAACATAAATGTTGGGCTGCCAGATGTATTGGAGGGGTATGGCTCAGGATGTTTGCACAAAAAGTATTAACTGACTCGCTGGCTGAGGCCAAACACCCAAAGTGTGGAGGAAATAATAGATATGATAATAAAAGAGCAATTTCTCCAGACCGTCCCTGAAAGCACACGTTTCATTTTGGTGGCACCAGGCAACGACCCCAGAGGAGGTGGTAAAGTTTGCAGATGCATTTGTGGATGCAGACTTTCCCAAGAATGAAGTCCAGACATTTCAGGGCCTGGACTCAGGGAAGAAGGGGTGTGATTTTGCCACACCAACGGGGGGGGGAGAGAAAAGATGAAGGGGATTCTTTCAGGGTGTGGTTGCTAACAATGTAGGCATCCAGGGCATATAACGCAGGACTGCCCAGTTATGGAATGTAGATTCACAGAATTTTGTGGGTGGACTGTGACTACCAGAGATGGGTGGAAAAGGAGCATGACTATCATCCCTGTAAAAGTTGGGAGAAGAGGCTTTAGAGGTGACTAGTGAATGCTGCTTCAGGCAGATCATCAGTCTGAAGGTATTTGGTGAATCCCAGTTGGATGCTGCTAGGTAGGAACTTAAAGCATGAGTGCATCCACAGTGAAAGGAGAGTCTGCCTAATGATAGAGAGACCCTCCCCCCCCAGAGATGAAGTGGGTAGGGGTGATAGATGAACTGCCTCATACGGTCATTATAAGAACGGACTAGAGTCCCTTCCCTTATAAGAGAGAAATGGGAGTCGGAAGTCCCCTAACGCAGGAAGCAGGGCTAACAAGAAATCAGGTAAAGGAGTTTGACATAGAAAAATCAGAAAATCCTAGACCTAAGGAGAGAAGCCAAGAGGAAAATAGGACCTCCCTCAGGAAGGAAAAAGGCAACCCACGATAAGATGTAGGGGGAAAAAGTAGCCCTAGTTTGCTGTTGAAAGTCAGGCAGTCCCAAGGAACCTCTCTGCTGGAACAGTGGGAGAAGGAATCTTGGGACCAGTTTATGGGGGACCTACAGTCCCTAGTAGAGGGAGGAAAAGGAGGTACAGCAACAGGCCCCACCCCAAACTAATTAAGGAGAGTGGAGATGCAGGCTGCCCTTGGTGTGAGGACTTATGGACAGGAACGGAGTTATGGAGGTGATCACTACCTATGAACTGTGACTTCTGCGAGTGGAGAATGGGCAACCACCCTGGAGGCAAAGGTAAGCAGAAGGAGTCCAGTGCCTCCCCCACAGAAAGGAGGGCATGGTAGAAGAGAAACTTGGCTGGTTGGCAATATGGGGGAGGTGTGTGATGTGATCCTGCACTCTGATCACTGTGACACCCATTACGTTCCCCAGGAGAAAGCTAATTGAGGTAACTAAAGGTAATTAGCTAATCAGGGCTGCAGGCTGGGTGAGTTAACAAGCCAACTGGCCTCTCAGCTCAAGGCTGATAAAAAAGCACAGGAAGGAAGTGCTAGGGAAAGAGGAAAAGGCTAGCCCAGTAACAGCCAAACAGCCAGACCTCCCTCCCTCCCCCTGCTCCTCTAAGGTTGCGAGGAGCGGGTGAAATGCACTGGGGATATTGTAAATAGCATTGTTGCAAGGGATTGTGACGGTGTTGGTAGAGGAAACTCAAATAAATGGCTCAGTGTATACACACTCAGTGGAGTCTGAGCCTGTTTTTTGAGCCTGGGGCTGGAAGGCAGAACCAGAGCCTGCCCCACTACACTTGCATATCACATTCCTATTTAATACACCCTAGAATGATTTTAGCCTTTTTCATAACTGAATCACATGGTTGGCTCATATTTAATTTATGATCCACTATAACCCCCAGATCCTCTTCAGCTGTACTACTGCCTATCTAGTTATTCCCCATTTTGTTGTGCATTAGGGTTTTTTCATTCCTAAATGAAGCATTTTGCACTTGTCTTTACTGAATTTCATTTTGTTGATTTCAGACCAGTTTTCAAATTTGTTCAGGTTTTTTGGAATTTGTATCCCATCCTCCAAATTTCTAGCAATCCCTCCCAGCTTGGTATCCTCCACAAATTGTAGAAACATACTCTCCATGCCACTATCCAAGTCATTAATGAAAACATTGAATAGTACCGGACCCAAGACAGACCCCTGCGTGACCCCACTAGATGCACCCCGTCGTCTGACAGCGAGCCATTGATAGCTACTGTACGAGAACAGTCGGTCACCCACTTTTGCATCCATCTGATCTGACCCTGAAGCTTCCTATGGTTCACACAGCAACAGGCCCAAAGTGGAACATTGGATCAGAACACTTTCCCCATATTCAGAACTCTTTCAGTTACAAATCCGGATCTGAATCAGGTAGCTTGAGCCCATCTCTAGATGAAAGACTTCCCCCTAATGTATTTTAGGCTTCTGCTATCTCCCTCAGTGAAATCATAATGATGCCACATTTCCAGCAGGACAATCATTTTCATAGCAACAGTGCGGTATCACAAAACACAGGATTATAACTTTATTGTACTGTAAGCTCAGCAGAAGAGAGATAATAGACTCTGAGGAACAAAGCTCAAATATGTCATAAAAGTAAAGAAAATACAGAAAAATACTGATCAAATAAACTTTCTATTTATATAAATGATTTACTAAAGGAGGGCACTGAGATGCTGTGCTAATAGTTCCTCTGTAAATACAATAGATCATAATGGATTATATAGACAGCTAACAGAACCTATTTCATGAAAGGATTTTGTTGTCTTGTGAAAGGATTTGACATGTGCAGCTTCCTGCAGTGCAATCTTGTACAGTGACATTCATATCCCACAATGAAAAAAGGGTTCAGTTTAGCTGTGGAAACTTTGTTTCCAACTTTACTTAGGTGTGTGCTAGATTTTCAGAGTTATACCTGAGTTAGGTGCCTCAAAATAGGATTGAAGCAGATCTGTAAGTTAAAAAAACTTGATTTTCAACAGAGACCCCTTAACTATAATTTTCCTATGTGTTTGTACAAGGTGTATCTCATTGGTCCCTGATCTTGACTGGGACCTTTGTATGTTACCACAATACAAGTTGATAATAATAATTATTGTTGTTATTTAGGGCCAGATTCTGACACCATTACTCACATTGAATAATACCTTATTTTACAATGACTTTCTACAAGTCCCATTGAAGTCAATCAAATGTTTGTTTTTAATAAATTGTGTACCTACACCTAGAGGTATTGTCATAGTTGCTCAACTCATCACCACCCTGGAGCCAGATGGATTTCCTGTTGCATCCTTTCTTTCTGGTATTGCAGGATAGCTCAAGGGCAGGGAGTGGGGAGTGAATGCTTGTCAAGGAGATTTTGAGGGGTTGGAGAAACCAAGGTCTATGTCTACACTAGCACTTTTGTTGGTCAGGGGTGTGAAGAAACACCCCCCTAACCAACAGAAGTTTCACTGACAAAAGTGCCGATATGGACGATCTCCCACTGACATAGCTACCATCATTCATTGGGGGTGGTTTAATTACGCCAATGAGAGAGCTCTCTCCCATTGCCATAGAGCTGCTACACCGGAGACCTTACAGTGGCACAGCTGTGTCACTGTGAGGTCTGTAGTGTAGACATAGGAGTGAGAGCCTAGGGGCTAAGGGAAGATGGCCTTTGGTAGGGCTTTGCATCTCTTCTCAAGGCATGTCAGTGCCTTGCACCACAGACCTGCTTTAAAGCCCATGGAAGAGAATGGAAAGTCTTCTGTTGACTTTAGAGGCTTTGGATTGGGCCCCCATGTCCCTTGTTCCTTCAGCACAGATGTAGTAGGTAGGGGCTGAGGCCAGAATGAGTAAGCTCAGTACAGCTTGGTGAGCAGTGCTGCTCCAGTAGCCTGATTGTTCACTGGAGTGGTGGTAAGAGGCATGCGCCTGAGGAAACCCACGAATCAGCTGTGCATAACCCAGTGCAAGACGAGGGTCCAAATACGGATCTACTTATCACCCTGTGTTGGACACAGGTTTCTCTCACCTTTTTATTCAGAAATTAGTGCAACACTCTCTGGCTGCATCAAAATGGTTCTTTTTTTAGTTGTAAGGTGTTACAATTTTTACTGCAGGATTTTAAAAATTTTTGTCTGGTTATTTTTGTATCTCTTTGCTCTTTTTTAAAGTGATCTAAAAGTTACACATTATCAAATTATGTGGTATGGACATAGTGCCAGCCTGACCATTCTATGATGCATTCGTCATGTACCTAATTCCATGGTTTTAAGAAGTGTCAGAATTATCTGGCCCCAGTTTTTCATAGTGACACTTCAGCACAGCAAAGGGCTGAGAAACCCAGCTGATTCAGTCCTCCAAGTCCTGTGTGGAATCAAACCAGCATAAAGGCTCTGCATAACCCCTGTCCCAACATAAGGGCTTTAGAGCAGAGCTGACCCAGGAAAAAGGGATGTGAACGTAGTGCATCCTAGCTGCTGGAATAGCCCTGGAAGAGCCAGCAAACAAGTCAAAACAGCCCTGAGTCTGGTTTAACAGATATTGTGGACCAGGTTGGCCTGGGCCTGGGCCTGAAATTACCTTTACAATTTCTCTCCAGCTATGTTTCCGTGAGGAGTATAGTTCAGCCAAAATGGAGAATCAGATTCTCAGCATCTCTAATGTTACGAATTACACCTGAGAGGACACGCACACAACTGCTGCGAATTATCCCTGCCTATTAGAGGGAGCAGAGGAAATATTAGAGGAGCTGCCTGGGGAGGCGGGGGACTGGGGTGAGTTTGAGTTCTGTATATAGGTCTATGTGGACGCTGTTGGTTGTAGGTGTGGCCTTTGTTTTTCTACTACTCGTTTTGTTCTTTTGGGGCTGTTTATAAGTCCTCATAAAGGTGGGGCTAAGAAGAAGGGACCACAGCTGATTGAAAGCTGACTGACTGTATTTTGCAGATTAAGAAATCAGTGGAACCGCCCACACTTGTATTTAAGGCAATGTCCTTATTTGAGTTCTTAATGACACCTGAGTTTTTCCAAATGAAAAGTGTATTCAAAATTTAATTCACCCTCTTTACTTTTGACACTTTTCTCTCATGTTAGACACACAATTAACTAGTAAGTTTCCCTTGTCTTGAATCTAGTCATTGCTTCCTCAATTTCCCTTTTGTCATGGCATACACTGGCAAAATGGTGTAACATTAGGGTTGCAAACAGCATAAGAGAATGTCAATCATATTTGGGCATCTTACTTGTTTAGACAGCCACTATGTTTATACTGGAATTTTTTTATTCATGGAAACATTTCTGGTAGTACTAAATGTTGTCAATGAAACCTTAGCTGGGGGCCAAATCTGACCTGGCATTATCTCCTTAGGTGGTCCAGGCAATTTATTTGAGGCATGTTCTGCTATATTTGCTTTTAGAGCAGTTTCCTCTATTAATAGGCACTGCATTTTTCCATTTTATCTTGTATTTTGTGTGAGGATGTAGAGTTGTGATCTATTGTCATTAGAATTACTTCAAATTTTCTCATTACTGCAAGACATTAAGTTGCCAGGATATGATTTACTTTAGTAAGTGGTTTTTATGTCATCGACATTTGAGAGTTTCTGTGAGTTATTTAAATTTCCATTTTCCTGGCAGTCTTTCTCTTTTAAAACAAAAAAAGAACTGGATGCTGGAACTGAATACCATACAGAAAGCATTAGGAATATGAAATTGCCCTGTTAGGCAAACACAACAGCATCACATAACTCCACACGGGACCAAAGCAACCACCTGGAAAAGGAGGAGAGGGGAGCTCAGGTTTATTGGCACAGACTGAAAATATTTTGTCAACGTAACATTTGACTGCAGAGACAAGGACACAGAAGTGACAAATGAAAAGATGCAAATATAATCCTAGTCTAGAATATAAAATGTTTGTTTTACTCTTTCAGGCATTTGACATCTGATCCTGCTTTCATTGAAGTCAATAGCAAAACTTCCACTGACTGAATGGCAGCTGGACCATGCCGTTAAACAGTTTGAGAAATATAACTATAGAAGAATGCAAGAAAACATGTTCCCAAGGACATATGGAGTGTGTGTGTGTGTGTGTGTGTGTGTGTGTGTGTATATATATATATATATATATATGCAGATACTGGGTAAATCAAGACAGCTATTGTTATCTACTGTTCAGTGTGTATTGTGTCCTTTCTAGTGGCTGGTCCAAAGATACTCACTACAGCAATCCTTTAAATTGCTTACTCCATTAGGATGGAGGGTCATACTTTTAGCATAAGGTCACAAATTCAATCCCTAGTGAAGACCAGTGAGAGTGATCATTAATGTTACAATGCATTGAAATACTGTGAAGGGCAATGCAATGGTTTAGATTACCTGGAGGGGATCAGGTAAATTACGTTTGTTTAACTGAGGTTATGTGGTGTCATGAAACACAGCCAGACAAAACTGATGGAGTTTGGCATTTTATTTCTGCACTGATCAAATTTTTTTTGAGGAAAATGAAAAAAATTAAATATTTCAGATCTATTTTTTCCACTTAAACTCAAATCTGAGCATATCCTAACTGGGTTCTTCCCTCCTCAAGTTCACTGTAGTTCATTTTGGGTGTAGCGGTAGCAGTCCTTCCCCAGCCAGCCAAGGAGAGATTTCTGAATATCTTCCTGGTCGCTTCCTGATCACATGCAGGGCTTAGTTGGCTTCACAAAATAGTAGGGCTGGGCGCTTTGGAATTTCTCTCTCCAAGCCCCCTGGGGTTTCCATGCTCTTACCACCATATCATCATGGAGAGAAGCTCTGTGACTTCAGCCAACGGATCAGGAAGAAAGGAGTCAGTAGCAGTGGTGGCTCAAGTCAGTGGTGAGGTCTGGGTGCTGGAGGTGTGTATTGTTAGATGGAGGTTACTGAGTAGGCTAGGGCCTCTTCTATCCACAGCTGGGACAAGACTGGTGGACCTTACATTCCACTCACATGTGACTGGCATGAGCTCTCAATGTCCTACTGCAGGGTCCAGTTCAGGAGAATGCTGGAGGGGTGGACACAGACCACAAACAGGCCAGTGGACATTTAACACTCTATGATTACTGAGATGCTGGGAACATTGGCACTACCCTTATCAAAAATATGTCAAAATGGTGAAGTGCTGCTTTTCGGGTCCACTTTCACAGTAGCTTTCTTTGGGACTTTCTGGTTGTGGGATCTTGGATCATGCTGGGTCCCTGTTATTAGTTAGCAATGAACTTTTTTGTTTAGCTATCTTATTTTAAATATTTACTCTTCTGAAGAATTTAACACCAAACTTAAAAATTCAGTAGTCCTCATTATCTGTGCAAGTGGTAATTTATTTACTAACTAGAGGGGTTTTTGGATGTTTTTAAAAAAACATTTCAATATTGATAAGTAAGCATTGTCAACAACATACAACATGAGTGTCCTAGAGTGCAATGGCCCCCCAACTCTTCTCTGACAACCTTTTCTAGATTAATTTGTTTTCTGATGCCCCAAATGCGTCATGAAGTTTAACGGCGTCTTCCACGTCTATTTTACATCCTACTTGCACAGTAGTAATTTATTCTAAGGGAAAACTGTTTTCATAGCTAATCCCCACATTTTATGGCACTGTAAAATATGTATGTAATTTCTAATTTAACTACCAATAGGTACTCCATGTTTCTTTTCACACTGCACAATATGAGATGCTGAGAATGCATCTGGAATAATGAATGTCATTATTATTTTTCAGTGAAAAGACTTGTCCAATTGTTTTCTATTCTGTCTCCTCTATGCATGGCATTTTATCAGATGTTGGGATATTTAAAACAGTGGTCCTGCATATACAGAATAACAATTTCAATGTCATTAGTATGGCTACTCACAACTTATATTCTTTTAAAACATTGTGGCATTTTGATTTCTTGGAAACATTTAGTTGGAATTAGCTTTTTCAGAGTACAGAGTAAAAATCAATTTCTAACTTTCTTTTTTAGCTGGAGGGAACAAAATCCAAGAAAGTTTAGTGCATATTTTTGAAGTTTTCCCTCAAAGGCTTTCTTCACATTGAAGAGAAATATGTATGAAGAGATATATTACCTACAGGCTTATTATAAAATCCTGACTGTGCAGTAAAGATGCAGCTGCTAGCAGTTCACCACCTAACTTTCCTTAAATTCTATTGGTGGATCATCTTAAAAGCCAAAGTTTTAGCAGCAGTTGTAAAATTGTTTGCATTTACATGCCACAATCTTTTTTTAAAAAATATTTAATTGCATAAAGCATATAGTTTTATTTATGCAACTATTGTTCCCCCATTCCCCCCCCCCCCCGGCTCTAAAATTGCATGAAATTAGTCTGTGGTCTATTAAGCAAGTTGTGCCTTGCTCTTGTGATGCTATCCACTCATGTGGGCCCCTGTACCTGTGCAGAACCCCATTCACTGCAGCAAGACTGCATGTGGGTAAAAAGGTCTGCCCACACAGTCCAAATTGCAGGATTAAAATACATAGGTCCTGATTCAGCAAAGGAATTTAAACAGATGCTTAAGACCAACCATATTCACCATTCCCACTGACTTTAATGAGAGTTGAGAACATCCTTAAATTTAATCATGTACTAAAGTGCTTGTTGAATAAGGATGGACTTAAGAAGATCCTTAAAGTTAAGTGAATTTAAGTCCTTTCCTGAATTAGAGCCTAATTTTTTAAAATGATTTTTAATATCTTTTTTTGTTTGCCTCTAGTTTAAATTGACAAAACCTTTAATTTTTAACATTTCAATAAATGTTTCTTAATGTCTCTGCCTGTATTCCTCATTTTATTTGTTCTTTGGAAAAATTATTTATGATCAGATGTAGTGAAAAGTCATGACAGATTTCCCAACAATTTCTCTTTTCTGTGCTGACCTGACAGGACTGTGCTGCTCACCCAGTTGAAAGTAATTTGGAAACATCTCATTCTTTTACTTGCAATGGGTCTGAGTCTCTGACTGCAGTGGTAGCCTCTGCAAACAATGAGCTGCATGCCCATTTTGTATGAACTGGGGAAATGAATTGCCTAGGGCTCAAAAACTTGGACATATGTTTGTCTAGAGCAATAAGTTTGGTTCCTATACTAGACCTTGCTCATTTAGTACTGTCACACAGTAAAGCTAAAATGTGCCTGTAGTTATATGGTGAGTTTTCTCTCTCCTTTATGTGTTATATATACTGTGCAGGCAGATGTAAACAGGCTGCAGAGAGCTGCTGTGATATAGCCCCTCATCCTAGACCTAAAGAGAATCATTTGATGATGGGGAAAGAGAAAATTCTTATTGTATGTGGCCACTCAGTTTTTCATCTCTCTCTCTCTCTCTCTCTTTTTTTTTTTTTTTTTTTTTTAAGAAATAACAGCCTAATTATCTTTGGATTAAACACATTCACTATAGACCACAATTTACTAGAAAATCTACTGCCAACTTAATTCCTGTGATTAATCCTTTATGGGTTTTCTTTTGTTAGTCAATACAACGGACTAATGATTATTAATACCACCTGGGAGAGGGAGATTATATAATACTAGAGCTGCATGACGGCCGTACACTGGATGTTTGTTGGTCTGCCACGCAGCTGGCAAAAAAAATAATGGCATAATACTACTTGTTACAGATATTAACTGATTCTTTAAAATAACAATATGAAAGTATTTAATCCTTGTCCAGTTCTATTGACAGAACCAGGTAGGTATAGCATATGACACACTACTTACATTGGCCCTTATACAAATTCAGCTTCTTCAAATGTTATGTTTTCTGTTTTTAATATTAATTTGCTAGACTATGTATAATGAAGAGGAATCACTTCTTTCTTATTTTGGAAATAAGTGATACCTACACAAGTCTACAGCAGTGCAGTACATTGGGCAACAAACATATTTATTATAGTGGCACAGCAGCATCATTAAAATTAAGGGTGCATCAAGACATCTAGTTAAAGGATTACTTTAAGTCCTCTAAGATCAACATGCTTAGTTGGAGTTCTTTGAAATCTGGTATGCATCAGGGTGGTACATTTAATGACCCGAATTTGGAGTCATTTGACCCAGGGCTTAGGGAGTGTGGAAAAATAAATATTTAAAAAATAAGTTTATGGAAAGGTCTGTTTCTGTTTTTGTTTTTCAGTACTAGAGATCAAAGTATTGATAGAATGAAGGTCAAAATGATTTCAATAGGTTGAGTTTTACCCACAGTAGAGTATGGCAGTAACTGAATCTTTTGGGGATCCAGACTGAGAATGGTATTTTAGAAAATGTATATTTTTACACTGCACATGCAAATAGAAACTCTCTAGCCTTTTTTTCCTGTATTGGAGCAATAGAATTATCTAAGGAGAAGTTAATCACAAGCTGCCATCTAAGAAAAAAAGAGGTTTGGACTGAGAGGCTGCTACAATCTGAGAGTCATAGATGGCAGTTTTATTTTGGAAGGAAGTATTCCAAGCTTTTTTTTGGGGAAAAAAAGAACTGTGAATGCTCCCTGGGAGGGGAGGGCTTTTAGGGTGCTGAGGAGTGATAATAAGGGGGTTGGGGCTGCAGTGAGTAGGGAAGGGCATAGATAGTAGGAGAGGTGAGAGATGTTGGGGGCTCAGGTGAGTGAGGCGTGGCATCCCCTTCTCTGCCATTGGTTCACAACCCCACAGCTCTGCCATTGGACCCAAGCCTTTCTGCACCCCACAGCTCTGCCTGTGCACCTCAACACTGCATGAAAGCTATTAATAAAGTGTAAGAAGAATGTTAATTGGGAAATTGGAGGGTTCATGGCAAATGCATACTGTGTGGCAGAGAAACATTACAAGCTCTGTGTTTTAGAGATGGGGTATGTCTATTGGACAAGGGTCAGAGGAACTTTCTCTCAAACATAAAATTTCAATATTTTGGAACAGAAACTGTCTGTGATTTCTGTTGCTGGCTCTGCCGTGCTCTCCACCCTCCAACCATTGTGAAACCCAACCAGGTACACACTGTACTGTAACGTAGTTGTCCTGTGCTCCAGACACCATGTGAAAGTTGGTCTATAGAAGATGGCAAGTAATAGCAATAGAAACACTTGTATACCAGTGAGTAAAGACTTCAGGAAGATGTTCCCTGCATGGTAATGGGGGGGGGCTGGGTACAGTCATGGGAAAAGACCAGGTTGGACAGGTGAATGCATTAAATGGGTCAGGGGCATGGTTGGGGAAATGCGTGAAAGCAGGGCTGGTGGGGCGCAGAGGGTGTGTGTATTGAAAGGGTGGTGGCTGGCTCAGTATGCTAATTGTGGGACATAACAAGTACAACTGCCTTAATGACTAACTTCTAGGAACAATGTAGCTTTTCCTGTTAAAAAATACTAAAATTCAATGGCAAAACACTATGGTAAGAGTTAAGGTGAGAGGTACGTCATCCTCTTGCAAAATGTTGAGTTGGGGAAAACAAACTTCTAAAAACCCGGAAGTTCAGAGTTAGAGTTGCCCATGTAACCATAACTCTGCTCTTTTCAGAAATGCCCCAATACTCCCCTTTAGCACACCTACATTTACTCTGCCAATTCCACAGTTGCTGAAACATTCAAGCCCTTCAACTCCTTTTACAACCCATTCATTCTCACCCACAGGATTCTATTGCACACTATTACAGGACAAAGGGGGAAAAAGGTTGCCCATGCCACCTTCCGTAAACCCTCTTGGAGCAATGGGCACATATTCATTTCCTGATTTTCAGAAGTCTGAGTCTTTCTCAACTCAACATTCTACCAGGGCATGGCACACCACCAAACAACTTTAATTCTATATTAACTTATTTTTTGTCCCTTGAATTTTAATAGTGTGAAGAAATTTTGCCACGATATTGTTATGTGAACTATAGTTTTTCCTATGTGGCCCCAGTTTCACAAGATGTGCACAGTGGGGCTTTGCAAAAGGTGCAGGAGCTTGTGTGTGTGGATCTAAATGCAGGATCAGGGACTATCATTGAAAGTGGAAGGTTATACTATATTATATAGGAAAACTCTGATACAGTAGGACATGGAGGAATGCAATGCAGATGCCACAGTCTAGGGGAGAATGTGTGAATACACAAATTGAACAAAGCTGCTTGATTTGTATGAAGAAAGTATGGAGTCATTTGGGCCAGAGAGAAGAGATGCCATGAGAAAAGAACTAGGCAGTAGAGCTGTTTGGGGATTCCTCAGCAAAGAAACCTAATTTTAGTTGACTCTTTCATTCTGGGATTTTTGTCAATAAAGTGAAGATCTTCAATTTAAAACTGAGAAAAAAATTCATCTTCTGACAGATGAAAACCCAAATAAATCCAGCTTTTTTCAGTTTTTCCATTTAGTCAAAATGCCATTTGTCATACGAAAAGTTTGAATGGGAAATATTTTTCCCAGCTCTAATAGGCAGTCATTAAGCTCTTTCAATTTAGCCATATTAGTGTATCTGGCATTACTTATTATTTCCCTTGTGAGACAAGGAAGGGGTCAGGAAGAAATACCTCTGGTATGTGAGGAGTGAAGGGAATGAACTGCTGAATAAGAAGGGGGAAAACAGTGCAAGTGAATCACACTGATCAAGATGTGTGCTAATTGCCAATTGCCTGGTCATACCACAATTATCCTTGTCCTCCCTTCCTCCTCTCTGCCTTATCTTTCTTAAATCCACCTGTTATGTCTCCTCTTTAAAATAGATTGTGATCTTTCTGGGTACAGACACCCTGTCTTCCTATGCATTTGTCAGAATCTAGCACAATGGGACCTTGATCTTGATTATAACCTCCGGGCACAATTGTATCATAAATTAATAATAATGAAGAAGCTATAAATACAAAAACTCAAACAGGAGGTGCATGTTAAGGAACAATCATCCTCAGAAAACTTTGAACGGTTTCAGAGTAGCAGCCCTGTTAGTGTGTATCCACAAAAAGAACAGGAGTATTTGTGACTAACAAATTTATTAGAGCATAAGCTTCCATGGGCTACAGTCCACTTCGTCGGATGCACAGAATGGAACATATAGGAAGAAGATATATATATATACACACACACACACAGATAAGTTGGAAGTTGCCATACAAACTGTGAGAGGCTAATTAGTTAAGACGAGTTATTATCAGCAAGAGAAAAAAAACTGTGGTAGTGATAATCAAGATGGCCCATTTAGACAGTTGACAAGAAGGTGTGACAATACTTAACTTAGGGAAATAGATTCAATATGTGTAATGACCCAGCCACTCCCAGTCTCTATTCAAACCCAAGTTAATGGTATCTAGTTTGCATATTAATTCACGCTCAGCCGTTTCTTGTTGGAGTCTGTTTCTGAAGCTTTTTCTGTTGCAAAATCACCACCCTTAAACCTGGTGGCTGACCTTTGTGACTTTGTCCTCACCCATAACTATTTCACATTTAGGGACAATATCTACCTTCAAGTCAGTGGCACTGCTAGGGGTACCCACATGGCCCCACAGTATGCCAACATTTTTATGGCTGATTTAGAACAACGCTTTCTCAGCTCTCATCCCCTAATGCCCCTACTCTACTTGTGCTACATTGATGACATCTTCATCATCTGGACCCATAGAAAAGAAGCCCTTGAGGAATTCCAACATGATTTCAACAATTTTCATCCCACCATCAACCTCAATCCACACAAGCGGTCCATTTCCTGGACACTACTGTGCTAAAAAGTGATGGTCACATAAACACCACCTTATACCAGAAACCTACTGACCACTATAACCTATATGCCTCCAGCTTCCATCCATGACACGCCACATGATCCATTGTCTACAGCCAAGCTCTAAGATACAATCGCATTTGCTCCAATCCCTCAGACAGAGACAAACACCTACAAGATCTCTTTCAAGCATTCTTACAACTACAATATCCACCTGCTGAAGTGAAAAAACAGATTGACAGAGCAAGAAGAGTACCCAGAAGTCACCTACTACAGGACAGGCCCAACAGAGAAAATAACAGAATGCTACTAGCTGTCACCTTCAGCCTCCAACTAAAACCTCTCCAGTGCATCATCAAAGATTTACAACCAATCCTGAAAAATGATCCCTCACTCTCACAGATCTTGGGAGACAGGCCAGGCCTCGCTTATAGACAGCCCCCCAACCTGAAGCAAATACTCTCCAGCAACTACACACCACACAACAAAAACATTTACCCAGGAACCTATCCTTGCAACAAAGCCTGATGCCAACTCTGTCCACATATTTATTCAAGGACCTAATCATAGGACCTAATCACATTAGCCACACCATCAGGGGCTCGTTCACTTGCACATCTACCAATGTGATATATGCCATCATGTGCTAGCAATGCCCCTCTGCCATGTACATTGGCCAAACCGGACACAAGAATATACAAAAGAATAAATGGACACAAATCTGACATCAGGAATCACAACATTCAAAAACCGGTAGGAGAACTCTTCAGCCTCTCTGGCAACTCAGTAAAAGATTTAAGGGTGGCAATTTTGCAACAGAAAAGCTTCAAAAACAGACTCCATGGAGAAACTGCTGAGCTTGAATTAATATGCAAACTAGATACCATTAACTTGGGTTTGAACAGAGACTGGGAGTGGCTGGTCCTTACTACATATCCGATGTAGTGGGCTGTAGCCCACAAAAGCTTATGCTCTAATAAATGTGTTAGTCTCTAGGGTGACACATGTACTCCTTTTCTTTTTGAAAACTTTGAAGTAGATTTTTGCCTTAGAGCCTGAAATTGACAAGAACTCAGTGAAGACTTCCAAAGATTGAGTAGATTGATCTGTCTCCTTTCTTTGAATGACCTGTCACACTTTGAAAAATAAGCCGTATGCCTGCTAATTAAGGCCTCAATTCTGCAAAACACTTAGCACATGTTTAACCTGAGCACTTGCTTAAATCCATTGAAGCCAATATGATTTAAGCATACGTGTAAAGTTAAGCATGTACTTAAGTATTTGCTGAACAGGAATGGACTGCTGATTCAGGGCCTAATTACTGTAAAAATGGGAGCCACAAGTCATCTGATGTATTATTACAGGTATATCCCAGTGTTATAGATGTTATTTCTTATATACCACAATGAAACACTCTGCCAATCCCATCCTATGTTGCCTTACTCTGTTCTTGTTTGGACCTGACACTAGTATATTGAAAGAATTTGTGAATGAGTGCATAAGAATGGAAAGACAGAGTATTTTAATATTTTTGTGTAGAGTGCGGGGACAATTTCCACATTTCTGGGATATGATTGGCAGAAAGTGATCTCATGATATTTCAGACTTTAAAAACGATATAATTTTGCATGCTTTAATGTGCTGTCAGAGTAATTTTATTACTGTCTTGCTGTGTGCAAAACACTTAAAGTTATTAGTTTTAGTTATGACTCTTTAAATAGCCATTTTTTAGCCTTAAAGAATCAGCCCAACAGATGTACTGCCGAAAACATGAATAAAAATTAGTTTGGGATCTGATCTAGCAGCATGAACCTTAATATTTAGCATATAGTAGTTAATGTGATTGTGTGTTATTAATGGACGTTAGCAGTTCCTGTCTCTGATAATATTCATAGATATCTAGTCCTTCAAAGAGTCTATGAATAGATTTGATACTCCTTTCTGATATTTCCTAAACACTTCACGTGAATTTATGTTCTTGTGTTTAGGTGATTCACTAACCAAGAAGCCAGAGAGTTAGAGTCTGACTCAGACTATACACCCATGCGTAGGAGTACTAAAAAGACATATGACCACCTCCTTACACACCTATGTAGACTATTCATTTGCTTACCCCCACACTGGAACAGGTGAGTGGGGGCAGGCAGTGAATTGATGGAGTCTTGGTTCCACACATTCTGCTCAGAAGAGCTAAACCAGTGCTTGGGGCTGCAGGGAGTATTTGGCAGCAGAAAATGGACACGCATACACACCCTAAAGCAAGGAGAAAATGTTTTTTGAGTAACCATGCCACCCAGGGCTCCTCCTGGGTTTGTGCAGCTTATGTATTCACGTTTGCTCAAGCTGGGCCTTACATCAGAATCTAGTCTGTAGAAAGAAAACCAGAGGGTAGGTTTCTCCCAAAACATTAATAGAGTTCTTCCCTCTCGTTCACAAAAGCGATAACAGAAAGTAGAATAATAGTTTTGATACTCCTCCCGTGATTGTCCCTGTTTCAGTAAGGTCTCATCATTTCCTTCCCATAAGTAGATGGGGAGCAACTTAACTAGCGTAAAACCAGACCAAGTTATTTTTATTCTGACACTGAAAATGCATGGAACTCTTCCCATTAAAAAATCAAAACATAACAGTAAAAAAGCCCTTAAAATGCAAATCCTATTGTACTGACACTTTAAGTATTGACCCAAAATATAGCCCACGTTTGCTAAAAGCTTTGCAAATCTTTCAGCTACCCTTGGCCTCATATCAACAGATTCTGGGCTGATTTATGCTTTGGGTTAGTAATCATGTGAAACTTGGTGGTCTTCATGGTTTTGATTTAAAAAATCCAAACAAACGGAACTGATTATTGATTAGTTGATCTTCCCTTTTTAGAAACTGATTTTTTCTCATTTGGATTCTCTTGAACCTGAAATGCCGAATGAAAGTCACAGGGTACTAATCCATATGAACCAAAATCAAGGAGGAAAAATATTTTGCATATAAATGCTGACTTTTTCACAGTTGTCCTTAAAGTCCATTTTCCAGTTAAAGTTGATATCCGGAGCCTGAGGCAAACACAAAAGAAAAATTGGAAAGCAGGCATAATCAATGTTTGTTCTCTTTCTCACAGTGGTCCATCATTTTAAAAATTGAATATATGCTGTAATTGACAATTGCCTCTCACACGTCTACAAACTTGAAATTGTTATGAAGATGTTTAGGTCTCCTCATACCTTCATTTTGCTCTTTATTCTTACAGTGTGATGATGCATATAATGTGGCGATGTTCAATACAGATGGATTCATCTTTAAAAGGATGGTATAATATTATGATAGCACAAAGTGTTTTTTTATGACAACCAAGGTGTGAAATCATCATGTTAAAGATGATTTATAATGTTTCTTTTGTAAGAACTGAATCATAGAATCATAGAATCATAGAATATAAGGGTTGGAAGGGACCCCAGAAGGTCATCTAGTCCAACCCCCTGCTCAAAGCAGGACCAATTCCCAGTTAAATCATCCCAGCCAGGGCTTTGTCAAGCCTGACCTTAAAAACCTCCAAGGAAGGAGATTCTACCACCTCCCTAGGTAACTCCCTAGGTAACTGCTCATCAGACCCCCTTTCATTAAAAGGGATAGAGAAAGTAAAGGAAAAAGAGGAGGGATAAAAATATATTTTACCCCTTTACATTGCCTGCTAGTTCACCTCTATCTTTTGTTCAGAAGTGACTAAGGTACATGTATAAATCATATATTTGGAGCTCCATTTCCATAATTCTTTTAGGACATTCTCTTTTGTTCCTGTGCTCAGGAGTGGGTTGTTGGTTGGTTGGTTGGTTCTGGTTTCTTTGGTAGATGATGTTCTCTAGGAATATGGGAGGCTTTCTAATCATGTTTAAATCTTAATCCAGTGTCCTTTCATGCCATGGGTGAATAGTAAAGATGGTGATTCATAGATACACCGTCACTAATGTTATGTGTTTCACACACATCTTATTTGTATTATCACTTAGAGATGTCAGCTGAGATTGGGACCCCATTGTGCTACACTATGCAAATGCATAGTATAAGTCAGTCCCTGCCCAAAAGAGTTTACCATCTAAATAGACAAGGGAGCAAGATTGTGCAAGTCCAGTCACCTCTCCGTACCTAAGTCACAGAGCAGGTCTCCTGATGCCCTGTTCCCTATCAACTAAACCACACAGCTTTCCATAACGCACTCTGCACATCTCACTGGAAATCTGCACTGGTAGATTTCAGCTGGATAGTGATGAAAAGTATCAAGATGTTGCCTGTGTTGTTTGACCCATTGCACATTTCTCTTGTTCTTGGAAATGCAATCTAATGATACGACTCGAACATGTAAAATGGCTGATATGAGCAATAGATCATGGAGAATTAAGCTGTTGGTTGGTACAATGCTTTTTAGACAAAGTTTTGAAACAAAATAAATTTACATTTAAGAAGAGAGCCAGAGTAAAATAATTAGGGCATTCCAAAGAGTGCTGAATTTGGAGCACATAACAAGTGGGATTTGGTGGTTGATGTTCCTGAAGTAATTGCTCTCACAGGACCCATATCTCTGAATTCAGATAGAACATCTGCCAAAAATGATCTACCAATCACTGGATTCATGCTTCGAGCTGTTGTAGATATTCAACTCCACCCCTCTCCACCTTCTGAAAAAGTTTCTGCTATATTCATCATTCTGTGAAAAACTTTCATAATAAATCTCCCAACCAAGCAAAGCTTGACTGGCTTAAAGTGCCATCACAAAGCTGAACTCAGGCTGCATTTGTATGCATCCAAAATTCCGGTGGTCTGAACCCCTGCAATCTTAAACAAACAAACTTTATGAATCCCACTGTGAATTTAAAAACTTCCACATTTCTCGCAACACCTATGAATCATAGAAGATTAGGGTTGGAAGAGACCTCAGGAGGTCATCTAGTCCAGCACCCTGCTCAAAAACTATGAGTCAGTTATGTAAAAATTACAGGAGCAGAGCATCATTTCATGTAAAGTGGTGTAGCTCCACTGACTTCAGTGGAAGGTGTGTTTTACACCAACTGAGTTTCTGGTCAACAATTCTTCTGAAACTTATAAGAGATTCTATATTTTCAGTCTTCTATTGCAACAATCTTGGGCTTTTCTTAAAGTACTCTCCCTCCCCCCATACGCACACACACCAATTTCAGAATGTTTAGAAACTTTGGCTGTAAATTGGCCTCTGATCAGTTCTGAAGCCTGCAAGATGCTTGAGTGGGTTACAGAGGTCATGATTACATCTTTGAAGATGACTCTGGGCACTATGGATGAGTAAACACTGCCTCAGAAAACAATTATGATATAAAATGCATTTTTAACAAGAGATTAATTATTTTTTGCTTTCTTCATAGACTTTGCATATGTGGATTTTTATTCTATGTTTAGAACATCCTTTATCTCCTTCATAAATGTTCGGTTTTGTACTCTATCTTGGTCTTTTTGTTTTCCTTTTAACAGAATAGCCAGGGGTGTGTTTCTGTTGACAGTGCTTGAGTGCTGGCCCACCATGACTGGGCACCAGCATCCTGGACTCCCACAGGAAAGTCTGAGCCATCTGTTCCTAGCCTTGTGGTTGGATGATTTTAAGCTAACCCTGGTGGTTGATTGGTTGTTTTCTGCTAAATACAGTTTTCTGTTTATTATGGAATGTGTGCTGGAGAGTCTGACACTGGAATTTGGCACATGCCTTTGGGTTAACTTGGCCAAAGTGATTTATAGCTATTTATTCATAGCTAGCATCCAGAAGCGTAAAATACTGTCCGAGTCAAATCCCATTAGGGGAACACTATATGGTAACTTTAGGGCTCATCTACACTACAGACATGACTGAGCTGAGATAGTGGAAAGTGATTACACTATGGTTGCCCCCGGGGCCCATACCAGCATAATTAGGAAGCAGGAATTTGATATTTCTTTTTCATTGTCATTCTGGTTTCCTGAGGTTTTCAAAGATGGAGAGAATTTTTAATAAACAGTACAGAATAATCACTCACACTGGAAGCAGACCAAACTCTGGACCAGATTCTGATATTATCACTCATAATGATTAGCACCTTACTTCTCAAGCAGTCCCGTTGCAATCAACTCATGGAGTAAAGAGCTATTCTAACTGAGAAAGCAAATCATTATCTGGCCCTATTTGGATTTGAAACTTCCAGCTATGATGGCACTTCTCATACAGTGGGATTGACTGCATTGATTTGTATCTGAAATTCCAGGTGGGGAAGGGGAAGAAGTAGGGAGCAGAAATGTATTATCTACCTGGAAAACTACAGTATGCAGCTGACTCTTTAAAAAAAAAAAAAAAAAAGTGGCCAAGATTGTATCCATATGTTTTCACACTCACTCTCCATTGTCTACATTCTGAAAAGACATTCTGTGTATTCATGGATTTCCTTTCTCCCCCAACACATAGAGACCAATTCTAGCCCCTCTTCTGGCAGCTGGAATGCCAGCTGGTCTGCTTACCTGGGGATTCTCCTTTCATAAGGGGACTCCTTGGATTAAGATTTACAGCAAGCTCCACTCCTACAACCTCAGTGTTCGGGATGTTACCAAAACATATGTGAGTTCTGACTGTCCCTGACTACTCTGAACCTAGAGGTAAACCAAGGGCCTATAGGTAAACCAAGCTTAAGTAACCTTCCCCACCATCTTTGATTCTTCACCAAGTGCAAGTTAGCTTTGCCTAAGAACCTGGCCAGTAATGTTTATCTGGTATGTCAGACTTGGTCATGTCTGAATATTATTACAATGGTAATAAATGGTTATGATCCCAAACACTTTGACCCCTATAATTTGCTCTACTAGTCAACATGAAGCTTTGTAATTTACCATTTTCAGACATATAGGCTTTTTGCATCAATGAAACTTACGGTTTACACAAACAGAAGAAAGGGTAGAAACATTAGGACAGGATGTAAACAGTTTAACAACAAAAACAGTGTATGAAACAAGAAGAAAATCTCACCAGTAATCTCCCTCCCCCTCCATTACGCCCTCAAACTTCACTGATCAACTATACAGCTTATATTCAGCCATTGCCACTTGTATGGGGGATGTTTATTTCCATATGATGTGTAAAAATATATAAATATTTAGAAGGAAAATATGTAGAAATGTAGTATCTAAAAGGCTAAAATACATATTCTTATTAAGAAGGTCTTGTATATCCCCAGTATGTGACATGGATATCTTTTAAAAAAGATTTTCCCTGTTTAAAAAATAAAAAAAAAAAGATTTACTGTTTTAGGCCCCGTTTAGGAAAGCACTTGAGCATGTGTTGAACTGTAAGCACATGTTTAAGTGCCGTCCTGAGTAGGGATATTTTCCTGCATCGTGGGGCTTTATGTAATGCATATTTCCAAGACTATATTAAATAGAACAACTCCAATGGGGAAAGAATAAAAGTGATTCCTAAATAATATGATTTATGGCAGTTATTCCCACACTGTTGTCCCCGAAGTGGCTGGGATGATTTAGTTGGGGATTGGTCCTGCTTTGAGCAGGGGTTGGACTAGATGACCTCCTGAGGTCCCTTCCAACCCTGATATTCAATGAAGTCATCGGTAGTTCACAGAGTGGAACATTTAGAGCAGGGGATTGTGGTGTTGGGCAGTAGGTTGGTTTCTCTCTCTTACCCCCCCATCAGAACCCTCCCCGCCCCGCCCACATCTGTCTGGCGTGTGGACTCACTCTTGGATCACTTTGAGAGAGAGTAAGAGAGAGTATTAACATGGATGGGGTATATATGTGTGGCATTCACCTTAAATTGTGGCTGATTCTTTCAAGGTTTATAAAAAAGCAGTTATACATTGTGTGTGTGTCAGAGAGGGGAGAGAATAATTTGAATGGATTCAGAAGGTCACCACATGAATGAAGGTATTATCAAATAATTGCAAATCTCTTTAAGAATATTATGGGAATTTTTCACCTTTCTCAGAAGTGTAACGTATAGCTATAATCAAGAACTTTGAACAGGACTTGCAGTTAATTATGTGCCTCCGCCTAGATTCTAAGGTGGCAGATACTTTAGAAATGCTTGTTGATAGACAGGAAACCAGAGTAGTTGGTAATCTGTAAATATAATAACTTGAATATGTTTTCATACTTTGAATGTGAGATTTAAAAAAACCCAGAAATCTCAAATAGACTAACAACCATTCTATTTTCTAATGATGCTGAATGGCTGTAAGAGACTGTTTTAAATTGAAAATGCAAAATTATGCAATAGTTTAGTGTTAAATTGATCAAAATTATTTTTAAACCACAAAATAGATTAATAATGTGTGTATTTGAAGAGCCTGTTGTTTTGATCTGTAATTAGTACAAAACCATGAGCTGTGATTTTGATCTAGTTAGTTGTAATGCTTTCTAGCTGATGACTGGCTGGAAAGCTCTTTCCCCAAGAAGTCCACCAGTGAGGTGTTGCAGTGGTAAATCTCACTTTTGTCAATGAAATCTGTTTAGGAGGAAAGATTTATGTTAAGCTGTTTTGTGCTCGTATTCCCATATGAAACTATAACCAGGTTTCTCTCTGCACCTACTTTTCACATTAGAGTAGCTGTTGCTATCATAACCCCCCTTCCTTTTGCTTGTCTATTGTCTGTTTTCACACTCCTCCTTGCTTTGTAATCACTCACCCACAATCATTTATCACTGGCTTACCCAGTCCTGCTTACACTATCTCCCATTTTTGTCATGGTGCACTGGTACATTACAAATACAATTAAACCTTTTATGATACTGTGGCTTTTGGCTAACGCATCCCAGCTTCAAGGTTGAAAGACTTCTGATATTACCACTGATATCAGTTCTCTCCCATTTATCGGCAATGTCTGGACTAATGCAGAAGTGGTGCATTAATTAAAGGAAGCATCCAGTAAGGCTGCTGTTTTTGCCAGTCTGACACTGAATTGGAGCCTGATGCCTGCTCATGTTTTAAGGGCCATTCATCACACATGTCATCCAGAAGCAGCCAGCTGTCTGAGCAAAGCCTCATTTGCATTTCATCAACTACAGTCTCCCTCTTCTTCCCCCTTACCCTTTGTATGGAGCTTTGGTTTTTAAAAGAGCATAGTCTTCAAAAGCAGCTTAGCTAAAATTAATATTCCATTTAGAAAGATGATTTTACTTTAGTTCTAAGATTGTGGCATTAGTACTGAGGGGGAAATATGTCATACAAACATACCCACACATCTGTGCCTATCCAAAATATGTAATGTATTATGGAATAAGGCAAAAATTTTGTGATGGATGGACTGATGGATGGATACGTTCACTGGTTCTCTGCATTAGATTGTTGGAAGTAAAATGTTTCATTTGAAAAGATTCTTTATGGATGTGCAATTCTAAAATTGAGGAAGCTACAAAAGTTCCTACATTATGGATTTTGATTTCCTCCTTTGCTTAGCCCAACTGCCCATTTCAAGTCGTATTGCAATGCTATGAGAAGACCTAAGAATATCATCAAAAGCTTTGGGTACAGTGTATTTGCTGAACCAGTGTGTCCCAAACTGCTTGGAAAAAAAACAGTTTTCTTAAGTTAAGAATAATTTCCCATTTTTATTCAGTGGCTGTCCTGATGAACTAATTGATTTTTGGTTGCTCCACCGAATGCAACAGAATCTCCAAAATGCCTAATTCTACCAAAATGTGATAAATAAAATATGATAAATGTAGAACTATATCTGCATATGAATAATATATAAATACATTTTGGATATGTCTGAGTGGATGGTAACTTTGGTTTTCCAAAGTATGCCGGGTTTTGGTGTTGTAAAACAAAACCCAGGGCTGGCTTGGATCCCAGACCCATTTATCTGAGTACTCATAATGCAGTTAAGGGATGAGTCAGGGATGTTTCAGATAAATGCTTCTAGTTTTAACCCATATGGAGAATATATAGCCAAACATTTGGCCAAATTTGCTACTGGTGTAACTAGGTATAACTTTTCTGATGTCAACAGATTGTGTTCCTTATGCCAGTAGTGAATGTGGCCCATTGTATATTATATTTCACACAGAGTATATTTATTATATGCCAAGCTCGGCAAAACCCAAAAATATTTATCTGAATCTAGCACATAGATTGAATCCAAAGCTTGCAAGGTTCAGAAGCCTGAATAGAGAGTGTCTATATAGGTATTCAGTTCAGTGTGTGACTACATACTGATTAACGACCCAGTTCAGCAAAGCACTTAAATACATACTTACCATTAGCCACAAGCCTAAGTCTTGGTCACTTCAACAGGATTTAAGAATGCAATTGAAGTTAAGCTGGACCTTAAGTGTTTTGCTGAACAGGGATATATTGCGGAATTGTGACCGGAGGGAAAATGTGTCTGTATAAACATGTGTATATTTTTGCTGTATGAATTTTAACTTTTGCATCTTCATGCATATGAATGAATAACTTTTGTACTTAACTTAAATATTCCAAAATTAGTGATTTTTTACTTGGAACCAAATCCTAACCCTTCTGCAGGAGCAAAGGTCTCATGAGCCCACCTGATTTATCCTGAAAATTAATATGTGACAAGTCCACTGCAACTCTGTGGTTGAAATCTGTGAGCTGCTCGGGTATACATATGACTTCCCCTTTGCCATAAACCTGGCTTGTATGGATCTTATCCTCCCTCATTTAATATAGCCCTGTTGCCTGCAGTTGCCTAACCTGTTTGGAGTTACTCCAGGAAGTAAGCAGATATGTGGACAATGAATGATTCCATGTGAATAGAAGATCTGGAGATGGTCATGGAGCATATGGCATGTCCCCTGATTATCTATGATGCCATGTGCTCCTCATCCTGGCTGATTGTTCTCTTTGTGCTATATATTGTATTGGAACTAGATTGTAAGCTCCTTGCAACAAGAACATTGTTTTTGTACATGATCCCCAGATGATTTTCTTTTCGTCCTGGGCTGTCACCTTCTGAGAACCATCTTCATCTTTGAACGCCCAGGTAAATCCTGTGCATCTGCGTCTTTCCCATCAGGGAAGGTGTGGAGGGAGAGAGGAAGGATAGTTGTTCATATAGATTCATAGGCAAATTTTTGCCCATGGTCCCCAAAAGAGAGCTTCAACAAGGTTGCTAACCAAAGGTAGAAAGTTAGTGGGTCACAATCCATTTTTCATGTTTCACTTCTGTGTGTATGTGAACATGCAACTATTCATGTTTACATCACGAAGTGCAGTGAAGCCAGAAGAAAAACTTATTTTCTTTATTTATAATTTTTCCTCTCAATTCCCAGAATAATATTTCATTGGAATCCTAATAGACTAAGGAAGAGTCTGAGATTCAATATTGTATTACATGTGTTGGTGACTTCCTTATTAGCCATTAGCCTTTTTATTTTTTTTCTTTTCTTTGTAGGACCTAATAGCCAATGTTCCTTCAACTTCCTTAAGGACTCTGCAAAGTCATTATTTGACTTATTTTTGTTTACAGTTAGAATTTATGATATACTAGTATTTGTTACTCTAAGCACACTTCTAGTATGGATACTTTATTATTGATGCATAGTTAATTTACCGCTTTGGGAACCATGTAGTCTGTAATTATCTAAGCATATACAATGATAATTTCAATACTTCTTTGTGTAAGTAATACGTTTGCAAAATTATGTGGAAACATAGTAAAAATTTCATATTGATTTCATACTGCTATTTTCATAATATTCTGGGCTGTGTCCTGAATGCCTTTGTAACATGTACCTGCTATATATTTTCTGTAAATTCAGAGCCTAGTCTTTTCATTATTTCTTATTTGTCTCACATTCAGCACTTTCATCTGACTGTCTTTCTTGTCCAATGCTGTCCTGTCAGGTTTATCAATTAAAATCTTCTCAATCCCTGAAATTGTAAAGTTTCTCACTGAATCTGACACATACAGATACCTTTTGTACATTCTAGTCCTTCTGGATTCTTTTTTCAGTATATTAATATAATTCCTTATGAACATATAGGGATTATTGCCTAGATCAAATAACTCTTTAAAGTCTTCAAAAGTAACTCCCTCTCTTTGTCCAATTTATCCCATGTGCAATAATTAACCCTTCTTTCTCAATCTTGGGAAAAAATCTTATCTCTATCTCCAGCTGGAAAATAGGGATTATTTGTAAATGTAATTAGAGAAGATTGGTACCTAATCAAATTAGAATATGTGGAGACCATCTTCTGTGGACTCAGTGGCCACTGAAACAATACACAAGCTTCTGAATATTTACAAGCATGGGCTCAAATTTATGATGGATACTGAAAGCAGTGATTTTGGCCTTTTATGAATTGGAGACTCATGGAGCTTAGCAAACGTGTAAAACAGTGTCAGCATCATAAGGATTTTACAGTTGAACCACAAATACTATATGCAGGATTAGACTTCAAATGAAAAACATTGTGGAGACAGCCTTTTGGGAGGCTTGACAAAAGTAGGCGGTAGGAGGTTGAGGAAAGATTTAAATAAGGAAAGGAGGGGGGAACTTGTTATAGCATGTGGGAAGCTGTTTCAAACATAAGACAGCCTAAAAGAATATGAGAAGTTTTGGAGGGAGAGAGGGTGAAGGAGGATATATCCAGAGTCTATTGAGTTGACTGGAAAGATTTCAATCCAAATTAAGTCCCTTACTGGAGCAGTTAGAAAAGAAGTGTGGATACTGGTAGGGAGCTATGAGGTGCATAAAAGGGAATAAAATCAGATATTGACATGGGTTGAGCTGAGCACAACATTTGAGGATAAAGATAATTAATTTAATGTTAAAAACAAAAAAGAGAGAGACCATCAGTGATGGGGTTTGAAGAAGGGCTAAGATTGTTGAAACACCTAGAGAGAGAAATAATGTCAGCAGGGAATTACATGGGATTTTTGTTAGAAAAGAGGAGAGAACAGAGATGTACAGAGGCTGGAAAAGAAGAGGAGATCACAATAGTTACACACAGAGAGATCACCCAAATATGTAGAAGAATATGATCAATATGGCTGGAGAGGAAAGGATGGATCTTATAGGTGTTATAGAGGAAGTAGTACTAGGATGTAATGAGAACCTGAGTTTGTGGGGACAATGAACAAAGTAGGTCACAATAGGATGACCTACCAGTTTTGGTGGTAGTTTGTCATGGTTGCTGATGTCACTTGGTGAAGTGATATTGCATCGTGTTGCGAGACAGCATGGTGAAGAGACTGAGGATAAAGGAATAAATGTATATACAGGGAGTCTGTTTCTCTGTGCACCAAACATTGTAGGTGTCTGAACTCACTTGGCACCTAAATTTCTGCTGTAAAAGTTTCCTTGGAGCCTACGTTTCTTCTTCTGAGTATGTACACAGCTGCCTCTCTTTAGACATCTGGATACCTATTTCTTGCCTACCCTCCCACCCCCAAAGCAATTCACAAATCCGGGAAAGATAGGCTTTTGCCTGACTATTTCAGGACCTGATCCACTAGGCATCCTCAGAGGCCACCTACTGCATTGTGCTCCATTCAAAATCTATCTGGCGGAGGTGCCCATCTTATAACTTTTAGCTCAGTGATTAAATCGTTCACCTGGGATGTGGGAAACCCAGGTTCAATTCCCCTACTTTGCTAGAGAAGGAAAAATTAATTTGAACAGGGGACTCCAGAGGGTGCTTTAACCACCAAGATATGGGATATTTCTGATTTAGGGTTCCCTCAGTCTCTCCTGTTGCAGCTGTTCCACTTTGCATAAATAATTAGGGGGTCCAGTCCACCTATTCTGCCTCCCAGATTGGTGCCCTAACCACTGGATTCTTGTCATTCTCTCTCTTGCTGACTCTCTAGCTCTGGCCCAGTGACCCTCTGTAGTTAGCTACAGTGGAACAGCTTCAAAAGGTGAGATTCGGGGAGCCCCCCCCCATATCAGATTATACCATAAGTCAGTGGGATATGGGAGATCTAGCTTCAATTCCCACTTCTGCCAGAGTGGGAGAAGGGAGACCCATATTCAAGTCCTATCTCTCAGGAGAAGCATGCTAAACAGTAGGCTAAGAGTTATAAGGTGGTAACACTTTCTCCTCCTCCGGTCATTTTGTGATGTTAGGTGCCTTCATAACTCATTCTCACCAAAACTACCTTAGGTACCTCAACCACCTTACTCCAGGAGAGGAGTTTCCAATTGTGGATCGCTGTCAGAAATAGGTGCTTCCCTGAAACCTGGCCTTAGGAACCCAGCTCTGTGAGGGGGTGGGGCTTAGCATAGACCCTGCCCAATGGTATCTTCCATTGGCTAGCTTAGGCAGGGAGCCACCTAGAGTGCTGGCTTTTGTGGATTGTATTGTACTTCTCCCCAGGCACTGTTGTTTAGGATGCCTAGGTGCCTAATTCTGAATCTGTGTTGTTCCATATGATTTTCTAAGTGCCTAAAATTTAGCCATTATGACACTTAGGTGGCTTCCTGCTCGGCTTTCTGGCTTTTGTGAATTCCATTCCCACTTCCCTTTATAGATCTAGGCCTAGCCCCTACTAGCTTCAGTGGGCTTTGGATCAGGCCTTCTGGAGCATGTTGACAGTACACCTCTTTCCATAGATATTTCTTCAATAAAGTAAGATGCAAAAAAGTTAGTGAGCTTATTACTTTCCCTAAATGTTTCTCATAGTGTCCCATAAATTGTCCGAAGTTGGTCGAATAAATTGGTATTACCCACCTTGTGTCTCAAGTCACTACCCTCCTGCTCCATTGTCTGTCTATTGTTATCAGTGGCAGTGCTTGTTTTATTTAAACGGGAAGTTCTTTGGGGTATCCTGGACATCAGTGATACCAGCTTTAACGGTTGCATTGTATATTTAGATATTGTGATAATTTGAGAGAGAGAAGAGAATAGTAGAACTCCTGGTGGCAGTCCAAATGAACTCTATATCGTACATAAGACTTTGAATCTCTGCAGTGTGAATCTCTTGAAAAGAAGATCTGATAGCAAAATAGGAAGCAGAATACTTAGCTGCGCTATCTAATGGGGGAATTTGTTTTGCTATTTTAAACTTAAAAGGGAATATTTTTAAAATAAAGATGAGCATGTGATGGAGCCTTTGCAGTGAGCTCTTGGTTACAAAAGTGCTAATTAGCAGCATCGATTTTTGAGAAGCAGCATTGTCAAGTTAAGTACTGACAAAGCTGGCAGCAAGGAGCTCAAGAGTTCTCGTGCTGACACTAACATTCTGTGTGGCCTTGTGACTCCACTTTACTGCTGTTTTTATTTTCCAATCTGTGAAATAGTGTTATCTCTAAGGAGTAGTGTGAGGATAAATTATTTAATGCCCTATATAAGCAAAATATTTTGGCATCCTGCAGTGGTAGGATGGAAGGAATTAGCTGGAGGAATTAGCTCTGCACTAGGGTTGCCAGGTGTCCGGTTTTCAGTGGAATGTCCAGTCAAAAAGGGAATCTGGCAGCGTCTGGTCAGCCACAGTAACCATTGGGGGTCAGGAAGAGCAGCAGCTGTGGCTGGAGCCATACGGAGGAACTGCTCTCTGCTTATCTGCTGATGCCTGACAGAGAGCAGTGGATGGCTTCCGGACCAGGCTCCAAGAAGTATGTACTGCTACCTGGGGGCAGGGGAAGGGGGGTTCCTGTCCGCCCTCCCTTCTGTCCTGCCAGCCCCCATTGCCCCAGCCCTGGTCCCTTGCTATGGGGACTGACCCCTTCCCCCCGATCCCTTGCTCCAGGGACCGGCCCCTCCCTTCTCGCACTTAGCCCCCATCCTCTTGTTCTAGGGACCAACCCCTCCCTCTGTCTCTCTGGGCCCTGATTGGGCAGGCAGGCAGACTCCATGTCAATGCTTCCCAGACTGGCTCTGCAGGCAGCAGGTGATTTCCGGGGAAGTGAGAAAGGGGGGAGTGGACAGCAAGTGATGGAGGGAGGGGGAGAGGAGTGAGCGGGGTGCAGGGCCTCGGGGGAAGAGATGGGGCAGGGGCTGGGGCAAGGGTATTAAGTTTTCAGCAATTAGAAAGCTGGCAACCCTACTCTGCACCTAAGAATGATTTCCATCAGAGAATTTGGGTACATAAAATAGATTTTACTGGTGATACACTCAGTTGAGAAAAAAAATAATTGCACTACAGCTAAGAAAAAGACATTTCTCCTGGATCTATCAACCTGTGCAGTTTCTGAAAAGAATTTATAAGAATACTTGTAATTAGATGGCTCTCAGTAATACAATAAGAGCTAAGTAATATTTGTCAGACTTTTGCACATTCATATGACAGTTGAAGCCAAGAACATTTGCAGTCTTTGCTATAAAACAGTGACTGGGGCAAGCCTGGGGCCTATGTTGATGCGTCAGCTCTTAAGTCTCAACTGCAATGAGTGCATTCATTATGCCATTCACTGCTAATTTCCCATTCACTGTCAGTTTGAGAAACAGTGCTATTTCGGAGCAAGAAAAAGGGCTTGCTGCTCCTTCTATCCCCTAATGAATGCACTATTATAGAGATAAAAGATGGACAAAACATGTGATACATGTCGCGCCTGGGTTTTCTGAAATTTGTTACAAACTATTAGCATTTGGCAGCAGCCAAGTGAAAGGAGATTTCACTATAGCATATAGTAGAACAAAGATGCTGTAACTGTTGAAGAAGCATTAGCTTGGCTATACATCACATTGAGATACCTTACTGTGGAGTCTAAATCACTGTCCATTATAATCTGGGCATAGTAACTGTCTTCTTCTTTAAAACACACTTTGTCTCATCCAAGTCGTTATAGAATAATAAAAGAGAAATGCATTAATAGTTCTTTTAGAGCTGTAAATATTTAAATATCAAATAAAAAAAAGGAATTGCACCAAATTAAAATACAATGCAGATCAAGAGATATACACAATTCTAAAAAAGAACTCATATGATCATTATTTTTGTAGCCCTTCACCATCGCCACACTCTTGCTCCATTGTCTGTCTATCATTATCACTGGTGGTACTTGTCTTATTTAGCCTGGAAGTCCTTTGGGGTTGGACTGCTCTGTTAAATCTCTGTGAAGCACCGTGTATTTACAAGACTGTATAAATAGCATAAAATAATTATAAAAAGTGAAAATGTGCTGAACAAATAAAAGGCCCTGATCAAAATAGCTAAGATTGCAGAGGCACAAGTGAATAAAGTGCAGCTCACAAAAATGCAGAACACACACATAAAGGGTAGTGGTCATCAAAGCAGGAATTCATCCTGGAACAATACTCATTAGATTTAAAAAACTCTGCTGACTTTCGAGAACTCCTACAGCAAATGATGTGAAATGAACAATTCCTTCTTGGCCCAATGAGCTTTGCAACCAGCATTCTCCATGATGTGCTGTTTGTTCATAGACTCAGCACCCCCACGTCTACCAAATATTTACCAATAGAAATATACATTTTAAAATCTTGTCCTGCTCTTTGTTTTGAAATTTAAGCATTTCTCATTTGCCTTCACTCATCCACAGTCTCTAGTGCCATCAGTGTCTTGTTCCCATAGGATCATCTGCAGGAGATCCTCATTGTTGCTGCCCCCTTCAGTCCTATTAAAGATTTTTCTCTATTTTTAAAATTTTCTCTTTGTGCATGATTTATGCCTCAAGAGAGACAGATTAAACTAAACTAGAACTTTAAAAAAGGCTTGCTTGTGGCCACCATTTTGAATTCTTTCTGGCTGCATTTGACTATTTGAGCTTCAAAACAGTTTAAACTTTATACTTATCAAAGGCTTGTCTCAAAGATTCTTTAACCAAAGAAGCAGGGGAATTTCTGACCCTTTAATCTAATGGGTAGGAGAGAGAAACAAGCTGAAGGGTCTCAGACCCCTCCCTGAATAATGGCTTCAAAATAAGCACTCACTCTTGTCAACTGTGAAGCTCCTAAATTCTCCCTCGCTGCCACCCAACCTGTCTGGGAAGCAAGGAGATATTCCTACTCTTATGTCATCCTCCAGTATCCCAAGTACCATTGATTAGGGTTGGCAGAGAAAAGTAAAGGACTCCGTCCCTGCATAAGGTGCAGATTCGGGGAACTGTGAAGCCCCCAGGGTAGATGGTGAGCTCTGAGGGAGCTAATGATCCTTCAAGGAAATAGCATTAGAGCCTATCCATAGTGTAGAGCTGCTGAGGACTCAGACCCATATCCCCAAAAGTATTTAAGCTCCTAACTTCCATTGAAGTCAATGGGAGCTAGTAGCCTAAACACCTTTCCGGATCTTGGCCTCAGTGCCATGGACATGGGTTGAGCCAGGATTTGTCCACTGACTTCAGTGGTAGTTCCTGCCTGTGCTAGAGCTATAAAGCCTGTAGGATTTGACCCCCTGTGAGTAATTCATATTTGGTGAGTAATGCAAAATGGAAGCGGGAGTGTGCTTACTAACCACTGCCAGCACATGGTAGTGCAGATAAGTGATTGCCTGAGTGACGTATACACTAGGCATTGTTTAAATGTGCGCAGATCACTTTTGGAAATAATTCTAATCTAGATCACTCTGCAGGAATAGACCTTTTTAGCAACCTTCCACAAAAAGATAAACACATTTTAAAAGTTTTTTATACTCACTAATTTGTGGTATAACTGGTATCACCCAAATATCCAGCTATCTGAATGTGCGCAGTGCCCACCTATAAACTTGCAACATATTTAGATGACAAACTGCACCCACAAAATTTATGAATACAAAATTGTCTGCAGATATGCATCTGCAATCTGAAAACATGAAAAGTAAACTGAATTTTCAAAATCTATTTAAAAAGTGTATTTTGCCATATTTAAATTGCAATAAATTATTCTTTAAAAGACATAGCCTTTGGCTAATCAAATGGTATGAACTGTGTGCCTATCCTAAGGTTTTGTGGATACATGATTCAGAGTCTGCTAAGTGCCAGCCCTGGTCAATGGTACAAGAGTAGCCTTAGGAGACCAAATGGATATGACTGCTTGCTGTCCACAACCCCTTTTGCTAGCTATGCCCCTTGAGCTGAAGGAGGGAGAGAGTGACTATGCTGGCCTGATACCACCTGAGGAGCCTCAACGCTGGAGGAATCAAATCCCCAGGTAGTCAATTAAGACAGCTTTAAGGCTACTTTGTACCTTAGGAGTAGCACAAAGCAGTCTTAATAAGCTGGTGCATCTTACCCTTTTACTCTTATGTGACAGTAGAGTGTGGTGATATTATCAAATAATCCCAAAATACTATTCAATAGTGCAAGCCAGTATTTGGATATGAGTCCTGGTGTGTGCTTTTTGATCAGTTTATTAAATCTGTTGGTGTTAAGTTTCATTTTTGTTAGTATCAGTTTCTTGCTTTATTTTGTATTTGAGTATTTCATACCTATTCACAGAAACAAAAATAAATCCTTAAACCCTGAAATTTAGACACATCTTGCTGGACAAAATAGAATCAAACTTTAGCCTTATTTCAAAAGAGTGTTCTCATAAATAGGGGGAACGTATAACTGGGAACCAAAGGAATAGACTTGTTCTGGAAGTTCTGTATCTTCTTGCTTTTAAAATCATATTCTGCTGGTGCAGGACATCATGTGTCATCAGAAGAGCTATACATCTGTTTGGAAGTGTCCACAAAAATCGTAGGCTCTGCTAGATGGTGATATGCAAACAAATGTTGGATCAATTTCTCCAAGAACGTGTTCTCCTTCCTTGCGGTTCAACAGAACCTACTTGACAGCACAAAGGTTATAATATAAATACAGCTGCAAAAAAAACAGTTTTTTGTTTGTTGGCAATTAAAAAATTGTTTCAGGTTGAATGGAACATTTTGTTTTGGTTTTTGAGCATTTAAACAAGTTTTAATTATTTGGTTTTAAAGGCAATTTAAAAGTAAAAGTAATTTTGAATTGAAAAATCAAAACTGTTTCATCTAGAAAATGTCAAAAGAAACTTTTTCAGAATTTCTTTTAACTTTTATTTCAACCAAAACAATTAAGTAAAAGCCACGTTGATTCACAAAATGTTTGTGTCTCAGATTCTGTATTTTCCACCAAAATAAATTTTGATTGAAAAATTTCATCCAGCTCTAGTTGCAAGCTTTCACAATTTGTCCAGTAGCATTGCCAATCCTCCAGGATTGTCCTGGAATCTCCAGGAATTAAAGATTAATCTTTAATGAAAGATTATGTAATGTGGTGAAACCTCTAGGAATACATCCAGCCAAAACGGGCAACCCTACCTGCCAGTCCTATGGAATGTTGGGTGGTCTTAGTCTCTCTTTCAATACAGTTATTATTATTCCAGCTACTTGACTGGAACTTGTATATTCCAAATCACTTGTTTCTAGATTTGGTGCTGACATTTTTGTGGTGCATTCTCTTGCTTTCTCTGTAAATACAGCTTCAATCTTATCAATGCTTTCCTGTAAAGTTTCCTATATCAGATGCCACTGAGGATTTCATGGTTACAATAAACATATGTTTCATTTCTTTTATATCTCCTAAATATTTATACCTCTCAGCTTCATGGCCAGGACAGGAAGGGAGTCATAGGCTTTGGAAGGTACACTTAGTTAGATACATAGATACGTATGACAGTAAACTTTTACCACCTTAAACATTTATTATTCTCGTCAATTTGTCTTATTACTTAACATAAATCCAAGCAATTCTTATTAATGTTCCATTAAGCAGTATAAAAGATACAAAGTAGTCAATCATAAACAATGCCCAAATAAATCTGGTGTTACTTTTTGTTCATATTCACCATTTTATCATAATATCCATCAATACCAACTATTTAACTACATTTAACTATATATAAATGTATTTTCTCTGAATAATTAGCTTATTTTTATAGCAGTTAGTTCTGGTTATATGACAATTATTACAACCTATACATATCTTTGTTTTATATGAGGTTAACTTTCTTCTGATTGTGGGGAAGAACCATCATAGCTAATAAGGACAAAATACAGATTTATACCAACAGCCCACAATAACCTTTTCAAGAAAATCGGAGCCACTTGGGAGTGGTCTAATGCAGACTTGGTGCTCTACTTCTTGACTAAAGAAATGAGAGGAACCACTAAAATGGTGGCACAAATTGATGTTAATAAATTAGTGGATTCATAAAAAGACTCCCAATATGAGTGCTAAAAGCACACCATTATATGCAGTATAATGAAGTTTAAAAGGCATACTGATAAGTGGCTGCATTCAAATCCATTTCTGTGCCCCTTTTGTGTGCTTATCTACCCTGGGCCAGCAGACAATCCAGCTTTTCACTAACCTTTGGCACTCCACCATCAGCAATAAAATGTGAGCTCCTTTATATTCCCATAGCTTTCTTAATTAGCAACACCTGTGGTATGCTCCATTTGGAGCTGCATCATCAGCAGAACACACCTGCTTTGGGGCCTGCAGGTAGAAAAAGGCTCAGTCTCTTAGGGCTCATGGGAGTCCATCTGTGTGCCCTAAAGCAATGCTGGTGCAATGGCTAAATACCTATCATCTTCAAGGACCCTTATTCTAGCCACTAATCCTGATAATTGTTGCCTTGATTAAGTGAAATCATAAATAACATCCTGAATGGATATACAATGGCACTCCTGGTCATAAGAAAATCCTTTGCCTTTGAGATGAACTATTTTTTGGTCAGTTAGAACACAATGGCAACATGAAAAGTTAATGTTTGAGTTATTTGTGTAATCAGAGTTTTTGTATTTATCTTGCACATTTTGAAGCACATCCATAATGAAATTGGAGGCAATTTGTTCTTATAGAAATGAATATATAGTGAATAGACACACACATTCATTTGTCTATATGTGATATCACCGTATTTATATACACCATATTTATGCACATGATATAACCAGATACTAATTACCTATTAAAGGAATGAATTGGTCTGTAATTAGTTTAAAGTAATAACTGTAGCAGTTAATCATGAATAGCATTTTAAAAGGATATTTTGCAGAGCAATAGACAAAATGTCAGCAGCTGAAAGACAAAGAAATAGAATTCCTGTTGTCCAGTCTGAGTTCTTCTCACTTTTAATTTCCATCTGTGTTGTATTTTCCCCTAAGAAGAATTTAGTTGAGACACTTAAGTATATTTTGTTAGACTTAAGGTTTTTTTAATGCACACTGTTACACTGTAACTTGCACTCATGCAACAAAGATGGTGCCAAGTTTTCCAACAAGTAAGTTGGAAGACACTAAAAGAAAAAATCTTTGTGTTAGTAGATTGATGTGTTGAAAGATGTGCAATTAAATTCCATAAATGTATCAGACTAAAAACAGTGTTTCTGAAAGTAGAAATGAAGAAGATTACTAGGGCTATAAAACAAAAGTCTTCTGTCTCACTACACAATTTATAATAAAACAGGTAATAATATTTTCTTTTTCTCAAATGTGATGAGACATAGCACAGAATTACTGTGTTTTCAGCTGCCACATATGTTTTCCATATTTTTAACATCATATGTATAAGATCTATCATCGTATTTTACTTTGGACTTTTCCCAAAGAAATACATGTGTACTTACAAAACTTTCCTTTTAGAGATGAGATAAACATTCAGTCATAATGTGGTTCAGTCAGCGGACAGCACTGTCTGAATATCCTGATACTTGGTATTGAATGTTTAATAATATTTTATATATCCCAGCCCATTTCTGAAAGGCCCTTATTTTCTTATTCCAAACTGGGGGGGGGGAGGGGAAGGAGAGTTAATTGGCACATTACAGGAATCCCACTAATGTACTGCATGCCAAGCATCTTTTTTAATTAATAGCAAGATATGTACAATGAGGAGACAGTGCCAGAAGGAACCCTGGGATCCTGATAATCTAAAATCTTCATTTCTAACTAAAGGAACCTGCAACCTGACAACTCTGAGTCCTGGCCATTACTCAACCAAGAGCAAAACCAACAATACTGCGATTAATATGCCACCCACTGCTCTCGAGGATTAATGTTGCAATGGCTTAGTCCACCATACAGGCACAAACTAATTCTGCATAGCAGGAGAACAGACCTCTTTCAGCTAATGTGCTCATCAGGAAGGCAATTTATACTGCCTCAGACTTCACCACCGTCTTGTAGGTTTAAGAGGTGAGCATTTTAATTATTTTGTAGACATGAATAAAAGAAAACAACCTTCATTTTTATTTCTCTTTCTTTCAAAAATGAGAGTATATGAGAATGACAATATCAGACAGCCAGAAAAAGCCACCACCAATACATGGCACTATTCCATGGTGGGTGATCCCTGTGATCATTCAGTCAATGGTGGTCAAGAAAATACAGATTAAAGGCATTTGGGTGCAAATATGCACAGAGGTATTTACTTACAACAGATATCCACAAAAAATCCACACAAATAACTAACATCCAAAACATGTATAGTGAATAGAAGAAAAAATATTTGGACAGGGGAAAGAACAAAAATATGGTGAAAATACAAGCAGCCCTATCATCAACTGGTATATATTGCTACAGCATCACTGCAATCACTTACACTGACTTATACCACTCAAGATCTGGCCCAAAGTAAATAAGGCTTTTAGATTAAATTGGTCATAGGAGTAAACACCATCCCCCTTTGCTAGGATCACAATGAAGTCTGATAATTTGAAGTTTTACAACTCAGCAGTGACCCAGTTAGTTCCCAGTCCTGCAGGTGGAGGTCTACTGAAGGCAGTGATCATGTATGGGTGGAGGAGTACACTCATGAGAAGATCATTGCAGGACTAGGGCATTGGAGTTTAAGTGGGAATCATATTCCATAAATTTCACTGGGTTCCAGTTAGTTCTTGGGTGGAGTTCAAGGTTCTGATTTTAATATAAAAAGCCATATAGGGTTTGGGTCCTGGGTACCTCAAAGACAGGCTTTCTGTGCAGTTGTGATCAGCTACGATACTGTTACTAATAGTCCAATATTTGAAAACGAGGGCCTGGATTTTCAAAAGCATATGTGCCAAAATGTCTGCACACCAGACTTGGATGCATGCACACAAATGTGTATGCATTTCTGATGATTACCGCTTAGGGGAAGCTGGAGGCTTGGGAGTTCTGAGTGGAGAGGCTCGTATCTCTAGAATTTTCTTCTATGGTTGGTGCAATGTGGCATGAATTTGTTGACTTTCAAGGCTATCTATTGCCTCAGGACTTACCTTAATAAATGTTGGGATGCAGATGTCCATCTGTCCTGGACTTGGGAATTCTTTTGAGGGAGAATGAGAGTAACAGTAACAAGAAAGTGTAGTTATGCAGACTGGTGATGTGCAAAATCTGCAGGTATGAAGTGGGGCTTTTTTGTGTGTTTTTCATTACGTAAATAAACAAGGGACATAAATGACCTTGACAGTCTCTGCTGGCTACCTGCCTAGCCATGTGCTTGAGAAATGTATACAATCCATAAGGAAGAAATATAGTATAAAACAATTTACCTTTCTAGTGAGTTAAATCTCTATTAATCTTCATCCATTGTCGAGAAAAAAGTTACAGTATCTGTGTCGTGAGGAAGTTTGAACCCCAAATGTATTCAGAAAACAAGAACAATTCCTTAATGTTTTAGGCAAAAAACAAGAACCCTTTATCTAAGGCCTGGTCTACACTGGGGTGGGGGGGATTGATCTAAGTTACACAATTTCAGCTACGTGAATAACGCAGCTGAAGTCGACGTACTTAGACCTACTCACCGTGGTGTCTTCACTTCGGTGAGTTGACTGCTGCCTCTCCCCTGTCGACTCCGCCTGTGCCTCTCGTGGCGGTGGAGTACAGGAGTCAATGGGAGAGCGCTCGGGGGTCGATTTATCGCATCTAGACTAGATGCAATAAATCGACCCTCACTGGATCAATCTTTGCCCACCCATCTGGTGCGTAGTGTAGACATACCCTAAGTAGCAAAATGAAAGAATTAGCAGGAGTCTCATTCAGTGTGAGCCTAGATGAAATTTTTATACATCAGCATTGATGTGGAGTGGTCAGCGCATATAAATTCACTGCATTTTCCACATTGCTTGTGATTCTTCTGGTCAGCTGACCCTGGGCAAATTTGGCAGCATCTGCTGCCGAGTTTGCTAGGTGAGCCTGGAGTGGCTGGCTTTTGATGATAGTGTTGCTTTGATCGGCATGATGAGATGATAGGCATCAAGGATTCTTCTCTTCTCTTTATATATAGCAAGGCACACTCCAATACCCAAGAGTGGACCCTATGGGAAGCAAGCTGCCCAACAAATTGGACAAGTGGTAGCCCAGGGCAGCAGATTTTGATTCCTTGCAAGGAGGCCCCCATCCATTCAGGGGTTGATGTACACAGATGCTGGGCTGGGACTCAGAGGAGAGGTCCCCCTACCCTCCTGGCCTTAAAGACAGAGGGTCCTCAACCAAAAGGGACTGAGATCCACACGCTTTAACCACTAGGCTGCCCAGCCCTCCAAGCCACCTGTTACAGTCACTATCATCTAATAAGTTGTCATCCCACGACCACTACCTTTCAGAGTTGCAAATCATTTTAAGGTCAGAAGAAAAATACCATCCCTGTCTGTTCACCATTTTGACCCCCTCAAGTCTCCTGAATCTGCAGTGTTCAGAGCACAATACCTAGGTACAGGGCCGGCTCCAGGCACCAGAGAACCAAGCAGGTGGCTGAGGCAGCAAATGTAAAGTGACGGCAGGATGTCGGGCTCTGGGGCAGCAATCCATCCTCGGAGGTGGCAGGAGTTCAGGGGCCGCTCCAACACAGCGTGTTTCGTACTTGGTGACTCTTCTTCCGTCACTGGCGGCAATTCCATGGCTGCACCATCACTCCACCTCCATGTTCGGCGGCAAGGTTTTTAGTTTTTGGGTTTTTTTTGCCGTTTGGGGCAGCAAAAACACTGGAGACGGCTCTGCCTAGATAGAAAAGAGTATAGAAGAGTGTTAGGCAAAGAGAGCCAATATCAGTCCATTCTGTGCTGAGGATACCTAACAAGCCTGGATTTGAAAGGACCAACCTCCTTGAAGTATATTTGTACCTCACTTACTTTTTTGATAAAGAAAAAATGTTGTTCATGCTAAATTAAAAAAAATTTCACTGAATTTTTGTCTCTGCCTAGATGACTATGTCCTAAAGCAGCATAGTTGGAGGGTGATTAGTTCATGAGTTATTGCAACATATATGCTCATAGGGTATAACATTACCCCATAAGTGTGGGTGCAGGTTAATGTTCATTTGTGTAAATGTAAATCTCATCTCTTCCTGAACTAGCGACTGGCAATTTGAAGCAGGGAGGGAATTTTCTAGGGATAGTTAAAGGAGCACACTCAGGGAAAAATCTTGGCCCTATTGAAATCAGTGGGAGATTTGCTCTTGACTTTAATCAGACTAGGATTTCACCCTCTGCTTTTGGGGTAAAAGACTCTTAGGCTTAATTGGTTTAGCGTAAATTGCTTTCTTGGAATAAAGTAACTTCACTGATGAAACAGGGCCATTCAGTCAGCACCATAATTATCGAAATTGGCTCCATTTTCCAAACTAATATTTCTATGTTCATAATTTCCTTTTCCCTTCATCACCCCATTGTGCATTTTGAGCTACCATAATGATTGGCTTTGTTGTCTCCTTGACTTTCACAGTTTTCTTGAATTCTTGATTCTTGACTGGACTATCCATTTACTTTCTACCAGTAATGCTCATACTTTCTTTGCTGTTTCTGGAATGGATCTCTTCATTGTACACTGTTTTCTACCATCTTATCCTGTCAAGAACTCCTAGTCTATGAAACTATCTCCTCATGCAGGAAGATTCAGAGGATTGCTGTTACACAGCTTTAAAAATGGCATATGATATAAAAACAATAGCATGACCTTCAGTACATTATCTTTCTATCATGCTGCATAGCGTGACAGTATTGTGATGAGTTTCTGCCATATGTGTGGCGATAAGTCTTCTAAAATGGAGAAAGACTTGCACTTTGCTCAACATGAATAATACTTTTAAAAAAAATCTCTCTGCCTTTTTTTCCATGTCTATGGAGATCGATGGTGGAGATACTCGAGGAATTTTCCTCTCCTAAAGGACTGTTAAATGAAGACACATATTATTAAATGTATATCCTGTTCTGTAGTTAATTGTGAATGTATATTTATTTATTAGAGTGTGCATGGAGGCTGGGGTGATCTGAGATGCTGCTGAGGTATTTTAGAATTCAAAGATTTAATGTAGGCAACTATGAATCCTCTTTTTTCTGCTGTTGAATTTCTCTCAGTTGTATTTGGAACATTAATCTTAACAAGATAACAAATATATTCTCTTTTCCTATTTGAATTGGGAATTTGCTTACATCTCTATTGTTACCATGTCATTCATAGGGATAGTGAAGGTAGGAAACTATTGTAGCGTCCTAAATGTTTTACTTCTAGTTAGTCTGAAAATCTCACTGTGATTTTTTTTCAGTTCTTACTTTTTTTCCCAGGGTAATTTCAAACATTTAACCTCCTCTTAGAATGCATTAAGAGTAATTTGGAATTAAAGTTAATGTCAGATGGATTTTAATGTGAAGTCTCTTAGAAAAAAAAAACAATTGGAATTCATATCCTAAATTAATATTGGTGTAATTAAAATTCCTAGAAGAAGTAGAAAGCTAGAGAGAGGAGAAAAAAGAACCACACTTTCTGTAATTTAGAGCTTTAGGATTTGGTTCTTTATTTACACAAGATTAACACCTCCTGATTTCCACAGATGTGAGAAGGAAAATAGGACCTTACATTTGAAAATACTTTAGAAGAATCTTGAATCACATTATACCAAATAACTGATCTGATTAAAAACATTTCACACACACACACATGCTCAAAAGACTGGAGGCAACTTTACCCCTTCCAGTTCCATGATATGTTGCATTTAGAATGACTATTCTCTGATCAAAGAATTTAGCAGCTAACCTTTTGCAAATGTAATTAAAGGAACCCATATGGTTCCATGAGTGAAACAAATATTGATATTGCAACAAAAATAGATACAGTCTTGAATATTCTAGTAGGTGATTATACTGTTCAAATGAATGTAGCCCTTGGATCATATAACAGTATATGTAACTGTTACATTCCAGTCTCAGATTTCTCACTCACCAGCTTTTGAACATGATATTTAAGCAATTATTTGTAAAAACAAACACACACACACAAGGACAAAAATAAAGTTCTTATACTTGTATTTGTAAGGGCATTTCTCCAGCTTCCCTATATATTAGGTCCTCTGCCAATGATCAATGAAAGCACAACACAGAACAGCCAGTCTGTCTGTCAACCTTACTTCCTTAGGGTTTTTTATAAAACCCAATACTACATCTACAGTCTTTCCTTTGAATTAGTAATACTTGCGTGATAAACGTGGCCCCAATTGTGCATTCATTGGAACTCTGCATGAGTATAAAAGCAACCAATTGTAGGTTTGGGACGTATGTAAGTATGTATTTAATGTATGCTTAGGTATATACTATATCTGTGATTACACATGAGAAAAACCATGTTATCAGAACATTATTAAGGTTGCAAAGTCAACCATTCAAAAGTTAAGAGATGCCGGTATTAAGGTTTCCTGTGCAACCTTAATTTGACCCCCATGTGCATATGTATATGCATTATGACATAGCCTTTAATTACATGATCACATACTATTTTTTCTACATGAGATCCCTGCCTCATTCAAGACCCTTGATCACAGGTTTAGTCTCCCTTCCTCCTCCATTTTCAGTCTCCCTCCCATAACCCCTTCCTGGTTCCTTGCCTCATTGTCCACCATCCTTGGCTCCTTATGCCATTCTCTTTGCCTGGACAATCCCAGCTCTCCCGTTGCACTTCAACTACTTATCAGATTTGTCTGCCCCCAGTTCTCAGAAGTCTGGCTTCACCCCTGTAGTCCTAGACTGGAGTATGCTCAGTTGCTCTGTGGAGATAGTGCATACACAGTCTGGCTACAGGTAGCATTTATAAAGGGATGGAGCATGTTCTGTCAAAACAGAATCTTCTTAGATTTAAGAATCTAAAATCTCTGAAGTCTCTAATCAGCATGAATGAACTGGGATTTTTCAAATGCTTATAACTGGGTCAAATTTAGTCAGATTTTCATGGGGACAGGAAAATATACATACCTGACACAAAGGCCATCCCCTGGCCAAATTTTAACTTCCTGCTCCAAAGTACAGAGCAGTTGAGCTATTAAAAGCTTCCTAGAATTTTTTAACATGGGCAAAGCAATGCATTTTCCCCAAAACTCATTCTCAGAAATGGCTGGAACGTGGCTGAATTTTTTCTAAAAAAAATCAGCCTGATGCAGACATCTGGCATGGAGAATATCAGCCCAAACAGTTAAAATCTGGCACAGCTATAAGCAATTGGAAACAATTGAAAAGGGTCTTAGAAAGGGAAATGCGGGCATTTTTAATAACAGATGACATTACCAGCCATGCCTATAATAAATAGATAAAGCTTCATGTTATTATTCTCCCGGACTGTCTACCCAACTTCCCAATGAAAGTAGAAAACCACTTCTATTAGAGCATTTAAGTCAAAACTGCAGAGCTTCAGAATTTGCTTCTACTTGTATAAAAATGGGTCTGGAAGGATGAAATGCCCCTGAACTTTGGTGTATAGCTGTATATAAATGCATTTAATTATAGATATATTTATTTTGCTTACTATAGTGACCACCAAAATTGCAATGGAATAATTTAAAAAGACTCTAATATATAAATATGTGTTGGCCCTCTCCTGTTTGTTATGGGCAGGCATGTTGCCAAAAACTTCAGATAAATGTATGAGTTCCTAGTATAATCACCACTATTTACCAAGTAATTGTGCCTTTATTTTAAATGGAACTGAATGTGCTAGGTAATATGTTGTTTGTCATGCTTTTTCTTTACCAGATCTGTTGTTGTGTGTTATTATAAGAGCTGTGATAGTTTTTGGCAGTACAATTGTTGATTTACTGGATTCAAATTGAAAACTGACTTACTGTAAAACAGAAATGTTGCAATTGTCACAGAATGATTTAAGGTTAGTGTAGTGTTCACAAGCAAACTTCAGAGTTAACTAAAGCTCATAGAGATTAACCATGAAGTGACCCTATTCTCTTTCAAATATTAATAGTTATGTACCAGGCACCTCATCAGAAATAAAGCTGTGGCACATCTAATGTGCCCCCTGTTCCTGTGAAAATACAAGTATTCAAGTGGAAAAGATTTTTACCATTCTTCCATAGTTTGGATCCCGTTCACTATCAGGTTTCACATATGTATGCACACAGTGAAAGCAATAGATCCACGTTGTGTTTTACATAACTCTAGGGTATGGTTGTCTCTTTTTTTTCGCCAAAAGAGAATTCCCCTGGCTCCTTTGCCCACCATCCTGTCCCGCTGGTTCATTTGTTCTATTGTATTTCCTGCGGAGTGATACATTACTGTATCTTCCCTGGCTGCAGCTGAAGTAGAGTCATCCATCATCCCAAACACAGAAAATAAGGACCTTATGGACTGGGAGTAAATTATGAAGCTATGGGGGGAGACAGAGTTACAGAGAGTGTTCTTTTTTTTTTTTTTTTTTTTTTTTTGCAGAAACAGCTATTTTAGGTTACTATTCATCTCTACATAATATTATTTTCTTGCTTGGGCTCATCATAAGGTAAATGTAGCAAAAGCAGGTTTGTTATTCTCAGACTATAAATGCATTTAATCAATATATATGCATTTAACAAATCTATGGCTGACTTGACTGTTGCTTGGATCTGAATGCAAGTTTCATATGTCACTTTCCTTTAGACTTTAATGTAATGCAAATGAAGAGTCCACTGATATGAATGTCTGGTGAAGGCATAAACTAATGCTCTGTAGGTGTTGACTCTCACTTGCTGTTATAATCCAATTCTTGATCCTATTCAGATCTAATAAAATCCACACTGTTCTGGTTAAGAGCATAAAGGATTTTTGCCTTTGTATCATGAATACGTTAAAGCCAGAAACATAAACTTCAAACTTAGCTATATGGTGAAACCTGAAATATAACCCTAAATCTAAATCATAAACTTAATTCTAACTCAAATTTCTCAACAATTTACCCTGTCCAACTAACTTCACCAAAAAAGAAAGAAAGAAACTAGGCCAAAATTCCCTTTCCACTGTTGTGCATGGGGCATCACTTCTTCATAATACTCCTCACTGATGTCTCAGGTTCTCATTTTAAAATCCATAGTGGGGACATGTGGAGAGCAGTCTTTTACTTCCAAGTCCCAACACTAATGTTGATGCCAGTTGCCACTGAGTGCAGCTTAAGAAATCCTTAAGGCTCCTTGTTCATCAAACTTATTGAACGTATGCCTAACCTTACATCAAACCTAACCTGACTTCAGTGAGGACTCTTTGGATGCTTAAAGTTAGGTGCCTGCTTAAGTACCTTGCTGGATAAGGACGTAATTTAGTAACAGTACCTCATAACCCCAGGCCAGCCTTTTATCCTCCATGCTGTTTCTTCAAATAGTGGAGTTTGAAAAATATTCTTTGCCCTTCAAAAAGCACTCAAAGGTTTGGCTCTTATGGCAGATATTTTGCTTCTAACAAAGCCACAGTAGAATGGATATCCCAATTTATGTTTCAAAATTCTCCTTGATTAGTTGGACATGTCTAAGATGAATAAACAAAGGACTAACGAAACCCTGTAGTCTGAGGAAATGTCTTGGTTTTGTTAAAGACTTGTCATGGAAATCATGTGTAATAACACATTTTTACAAGATTTACTGTAATATTTAGTGAAACAAGAAAAGATGTTTGCATAATGTCTTTGATAATTATCAAACAAGAGTTTTAGTGGCACCACTGAATCAAAGGACAATTTTATAGAATAGATTTGATTATCTCTGTAATATACATGAGGGGAGAAGCAAAGGGGCAGGCAGAAAACCTATGAACAAACAAGCTTGGGATGAAATTTGTGTTTGTTATTTAAGTTAAAACGAAAGAAAACTCAAGAAAATGGGGTATGGGGGGGACTAGGTTGACGTGTGTGTGTGTGTGTGTGTGTGTATACTATCTTAGGTGCAGGGTGAGACTGCCAACTGATTATTCTCCTCCTGAAGAGATTGCTTAAATATGATCTGGGTAAAATTGTTGTAAAAACTGAATAAGGACCTCTGGGTTTGGCCTTCAAGGCATATTTCAAATGCCTGTACACATAATGGGGCAAAGATATAACCTAAGTGACATCAGATCATTCGCACCACAGAAGAATTTGACTCAATAAGATGCTTCTTCTGTGACCAGATTGTTTAACTGAAATGTTTTAATGTCTGTATGAATCAGAAATAAAAAACGTTCTGATTTTGGCCCAGATTATGCAGCCCTTTTATGTCATTGAGCACTAACTCGTGCGAGCAGTGCCACTGAAGCCAATGAGACTACTCACATGAGTAAGTGCTCATCGTCATGAGTAAGGCTTTCACAGTCTGGCCCTTGAAGAATTCAGTCTCCAAGACTATCAACTCAGAATCTATTATTCCTCAAACACAGTAGTCCTCTATTCATCCACAGAAAAGGAAGTACATGGGCAGTGGAAGTTTTTTCTTCAAATCACCCTGCATGTACATCACATCATTGTCCTGGGGGGTGAGAGGGTAGTTTCATCTACATGGTCCTCCAATATATCAGACTACTACAAAGGCTGCTAATTAGTACCATTTCTGTTGACATGAATGTCGGTCTACAAAACCCATTTCACATACACTATTGAATAGCCATCAGATCATTATAACTTATAAGTCACTGTCATTCTAGGCTGGATTTGAAACAAATACCTGAAGGTGGAAGACACTGTTACTATTATGAAACTCCCTTGCCATCATAGTTCTTCCTTTCAAAGTCACAGATAAGTATTTCAATTTCTCTGTCTTGTCCCTTTCTATTTTCCACAATAATTGAGAATTTGTAGATTTAGGCAGCTTATTGGAGCTTGCCTTATTTTTTTCCTTCTAAATGTATTGGTTTGTAATACTCATTTCTTTGCAGAAACTTGCAAATTTAGATTTGTACTGAAAATTGAATAATTATGTCTATTTTTTGTTCCATTTCAGTTGTTCTTGAACTCATTCTGTTGCTGAACTGATCTGGCATGCTTTTGGAAAAGGAGCACTATTAACAAATCCAATGTACTTCTTTTACAACTTATATACTTTTTATGAAAGCCAATTAAATTATTATTATAGTGAAGAGTGCAATACTGATCCCTACAGGACAATTACTCTCAAAATAGATAACGGTTTCAAACTATGTCATTTTCATTTGAAATATTTATGCTTTGGGAGACTTCATAGTAAGAGATGCTTTGGTTTTATGCCATTGTTATCTTTTTAACCATTCTCCAGGCCCCATTTTCATGCATAACACCCAATAATTGCAGCTTCATCTTATTGTCCTATGCCACTAGTTTTTCTTCCTCCATGAGTACATGAACCACAGTGTTGCCAACTCTCATAATTTTATTGTGAATTTTCTGATATTTGGTCTTTTTCTGGAAGTCCTATCACTTGGAGTCATGTTGTTATCTGAAAAAAAACAACAACGTTTTAAAAAGTAATTTTCTAGCCCTCATTCTTATGGTAAAAAAACTTGTAAACATACCTCTTAAAGGTTTCAGAGTAACAGCCGTGTTAGTCCGTATTCGCAAAAAGAAAAGGATTACTTGTGGCACCTTAGAGACTAACTAATTTATTTGACCATAAGCTTTCGTGAGCTACAGCTCACTTCATTGGATGCATACTGTGGAAAATACAGAAGATGTTTGTTTTTAAACACACAAATCGTGAAAAAATGGGTGTTTATCACTACAAAAGGTTTTCTCTCCCCCCATCCCACTCTCCTGCTGGTAATAGCTTATGTAAAGTGATCACCCTCCTTACAATGTGTACGATAATCAAGGTGGGCCATTTTCAGCAGAAATCCAGGGTTTAACAAGAACGTCTAAGCTCAAAACCTAAAAGGCAAGTAAAAAGAACTCAACACTTGTGATTTTTTAAATCACTGTGTCAGAATTTTGGGGGGTCTGATTCATGATTTTTGAATGTTTGGGTTTGATAATACTGCCAGTCTCCTTTCTGGTGCACTGGAGCTGGAGTACTACTTTTTTTTCATGTTGATTCTATGTAAAAATACAAAACAAAAATGACTTTTTGATGTAAGCATAGCACATAGAATCCAGTCATAATAAGATCCATATTAAAAACCCATATTATTAATGCTGCTTAATGGTATTAATGCTGCTTCTGTAAAATTAATCTAATTTCAGTTAAGTATTTTCCTTTTACTTAATTCTTTACTTCTGCTAATTGTTTTAGTAAGCTTGACTAAGGTGTCTTCATGAGTCCTCTGTAAAGTAGGCAAGTATAAGTAGACTTATCTCTATTACACACATGGGAAAATTGATAGAAAGAACAAAAGTAAGTCCCCTTCTGAAAGGCAGCCAGGATGAGTTGGGAGTAGAATTCAGGAATTCTTTGCTACTAGTTCTGTGCTCGTACCAACAGATAGGGTGACCAGATGTCCTGATTTCATAGGGACAGTCCCGATATTTGGGGCTTTTTTCTCATATAGGTACCTATTACCCCCCACCCCCTGTCCCGACTTTCACACTTTGTATCTGGTCACCCTACCAATAGATATTAAAAGCACCTAAACTTGTCCAAAAATTTAAACTAGTAAGCTACTGATAGGTAAAGCACGAGGATCAATGAAAGTTTGTCTGCATCTAGGTATGTCTAGATAGCTTTTCAACAATGTCATGCATTTAAGAATTTGTCTTTCTTTTTAGTCTTTACCTAGCTTCATTCAACATGATATTTGTGGTCCAGATCAGATTCCATATCCAAGACATGAACCTTAGAATTTGTCCCCATCATCCGTTGGAGTACTATACCACTTACAGTTAAAAGAATTGCAATTAATACAAAGGAGGGAAAGTTGGGTGCATCGAGGACAGTTGGGCACATAACTGCCATTTATGTCTGTGAAAATCTCCAGCAAAGTTCTTTGACTTTGCTCCCATCACATCAGACAGTTACAGCAAATACTGATAGGGCATACAGTTGGTTTCTTGATAATACCAACAATTAGATTAACTAGAGTTGGTTTGAGGAGACAGACTTTTAACGAGGATGTGGATTGTTTAAATTTGAGCTCAGTTCTATAGGGGGACTCTGTGTACAAGAGTATAGAGGTCAGCAAGGGACAGGACGTGGTCATGCTAGGGGAAGGGGCTGGCAATTTGCTGAGCAGATTCCTCTCATCTTGTGCCTCTGGAGGATTTATATTAAGGACTCCAGATCCAACCTCAGACATTGGGCTGGCGTAATCTCAAGAGAGTGTAACTCACAGCTTTTCTACTGCAGTATTTTATCTTATTTTATTTTATTTTATTAGCCCAAATAAACGGAGAAGAGCAATGTGAGTGTATGTGGACCCAGCTGGAAGTGCCCAGACTCAATCCAGAAGAAGGGTGTGGTAGTTTTTTTCTTGAAGCTGCATAGAATGTCATCATTATTGGCAAGCAACCTGCAGCTGTGGTGCAGATCAAACAATACGACACATTGTCAAGGACTGCTTGCTAACCAAATTCAATGGTGGGCTCCGAGAGCTCCACTTCACCACAGACAACGCTATTGCTTGGCTTGGCGAATATGCAAAAGCTAAATAAATATTGGCAAGCACTTCTGCATGTCTTACACATCCTTATCTTGAGGGCTTGGCCAATAAGAGCCCAGGTTGGGAGAGCAATATGTTATGGAGCTATTGAGAGTCCAAGGAATGCTGATGTCTCAAATCTGTAACATTTTTACATCAGGCAAGATTTTCTATCTGCCACATGAACTGAAGAGGCCAAATCAAGCCTAAATCTGCTAGATAGAGCTGTACTCACCAGAGTTTCTGCAGTTTTCATGCCAGTTCTGAAGAGTCCAAAATTTTGTTACCCAAAAGTGTAAAAACAATCTCTGAAGATCAAAGGAGAAAAGTGTGATTATTTGGGTGTGCTAAAGTAAAGTAGTGTGAATATTATGCTGAACTGTTTCATTGCAATTGCAGCTGTGAAAGTCTGCAGAGGGAGAATTCCTTGGTAAAATTTCTACCTCATCGCTTAAAAAAAAGTGTTCTGAGTATTTCATGGGTTTCTATTTCTTTCTATTATACTCATCTGGCCCCCATTACTGGAGTATCTGACACCTCACAAACATCGATGTATGTCTCCTCACACCACTCTTGTGAGGTAGGGAAGTGCTATTTATCCCTATCTGACAGATGGGGAACTGAGGCACTGAGAGACTGAGGACAGTACCATGCTCCCCTGCAGTTTGGACTACTAGGGGGGTCAATAGCAGTGAACACCAAAAGTGCTGCGCTATGACTCCCCCTGTGTCGACACTGTAGGCATGAGCTAAAAGGTTCCTACTTCGCATTAATGCAGTCCTGTTTGAAGAGGACTACAGTCATGGCACTTTTTGGTTCATGCCCCCAGCATCCACATGGGAGAGTCACAGTGCAGCACTTTGGTGTTGACAGTTGTTCACACCCCAAACAGTGAAAATTGTGGAGCATTGTAAACATGTCCTCAGTGACTTGCCAAAGTCAAACAGGAAGTGTGTGTGACAGAGCAGGAAACTGAACTTGGGTGTCTAAAGTCCCAGGTGAGTGACCCAACCAGTGGGCCATCCTTTATCCCTTTCTTTCTAATAATGTAATTGTTTGCAAATTAAGAAAGTGTGGAATACTCTCTTGGAAGGTGTCTAGCAGCTGTTCATATGACCTAAAGTTAGCGTTGTTCATCCACTTTTCAGAAAGAGTTATGTTGAGGTGCAGGAAAGTGGTGTATATAAGCATTTGAACATATTTAACCCATCCAGGTTACAGGAGCTACCTGAGGGGAAGGATACTTCCCCTTCCCAGCCCCTCCATGTAGCTACCTAAATGCAAAAAGAAGCCAGTCATCACATGGTCCCAGGGATATTTCTTTTCCTTCACTCCTTCCATTACATGATAGAAAGGTTCTCAAATATTTTTTGGAGTGTATATTACAACTTAATAGCAAAACTGTTTCATGGGCACTTCAGGATCACATAAACCACCCCCCTATTCATGTAGTATTTGTGTAACCTCAACAGTAACTGCTTACATGGAAATTCACATTAGGAGGTATTTAATGCATTCTTAGCTTCTTTTAATATGATTTGGCAGCTGGGCATAAGGAGAAGATCCAGCACAGTGTGACCAGCCAATTCTCCACAGACCATGGTTCAGGAATCTTGGCTATTTTATATCTTTTGTTTTTTCCATTAACATCTTTCATTTCTTTATTTACAAGCCCCTACCATATTTTTCTTAAAGGGACAGCATAAGTATTCATATCAGTTTATGCAGTGAGATTACTCTGTACAATTTTTGGGTAATTTCTATCCATTTTTTGGTATGATGTCCAATAAGCTGAACTTGTGGCTGTCGTCATCTCTAAAATCCCCAGCTATGATTTACTCCAGATGAGGGTACCTCTGATGGAAGTGAAACTCTGTGAGCCAAGCTGTATCTCTCTTGCCCTTCCTTAAAAGCCTACTTTCTTTCTTTCTTGTCCACCCATTTGGCAGTCTTTGTTGTCACTCTTCACTGTTGTCATACAGCAAATTCATCCCCTCCTAGTCATTAAGGTGTCCCTGAATTTCACAAAAGTGACAAAGACTCGTAGAAGAGTAGGAATGGAAGGGACCGTAATAGGACTAGTCCAGTCCCCTGGATGCAAGGCAGGACTATGTAATAACTAGATCATTCCTGACATGTGTTGGTTTAACTTGTTCTTAAAAATCTCAAATGACGGCGATTCCAGTTTGTTCCAGACCTTAACCACACTGCCAGGAAGTGTGTCCTAAACTCCAACCTAAATCTCCCTTGCTGCAATTTAGGCCAATTGCTTCTTGTCCTATCCTCAGAGGTTAAGGAGAACAATTTTTCACCCTCTTTGTAACAGCCTTTTATGTACTTGAAAACTACCATTCTTTTCGTCTCCAGACTAAACAAACACAGTTTTTTTTTCAGTATTTCCTTTCAGATCATGTTTTCTAGACCTTTAATAATCGTTGTTGCTCTTCTCTGGACTTTCTCCAATTTGTCCACATCCTTCCTTAAATGTGGTGCCTAGAACATGATACAATACTCCAGTTGAGGCCTTTTCAGCAAAGAGTAGTGTAGAAAAATTACTTCTCATGTTGTGCTTACACAGGGCTGTCCCTAGCCATTCTGGGGGCCTACGCAGTCCCCCCGCGGGGGGAGGGGGGAAAGGTTGGGAGGCAGGGGGGAACTGCCCCCCAGCACTCCCTGGTGGTGCAGCTGGGTCGGGTTGCTGCACTTCCCGCCACCGGTGAGTGCACGCCTGACCCTGCTGCAGTCCTCAGGGGAGTGAGGGCAAGGCTGGAGCCATGGGGGAAGAGGCAGAGCAGGGGCTGGAGCAGCACACGGCTGCATAGGGCACCAGGAAATTTGGGGCACCAAATTTTCTGGTGCCCTACGCAGCTGTGTACTTTGCATATGGGTAGGGATGGCCCTGTGCTTACAACCCTGCTGCTGATATATCCCAGAATGATGTTCATTTTTTTTGCAGCAGTGTTATACTGTTGATTCATATTTAGCTTGTGATCCATTATAACCCCCACATCCCTTTCCACAGTACTCCTTCCTATGTGGTCATTTCCCATGTTGACTGTGTTCAATAGATTGTTCCTTCCTAAGTGGAGTACTTTGTATTAGTCCTTATTGAATTTCAACATGCCTACTTCAGACCATTTCTCCAGTTTGTCCATTGTCAGTTTTAATCCTATGCTCCAAAGCAGTGGCAACCCTTCCCAGCTTGATATTGTCTGCAAATCTTATATGTGCACTCTACCATTTGCTGAATCATTTATGAAAATATTGAACTGAACTGGACACAGGACCAATCCCTGTTGGGCCCTACTGGATGTGCCCTTGCAGTCTGACTGTGAACCACTGATAACTACTCTCTGGGAACAGTTCTCCAAACAGTTCTCCACCTTATAGTAGCTCAACCTAGGTTGTATTTCCCTAGTTTGTTTATGAGGCGGTCATGTGAGACAGTATCAATATCCTTACTAAAGTCAAAATATACCACATCTATCACTCCCTTCCCGCCCCATCCATGAGGCTTGTTACCGAGTCAAAGAATGCTATTAGGTTGGTTTGACAAGATTTGTTCTTGGCAAATCCATGCTAACTGTTATCTCCTTTTTACCTTCTAGGTGGTTGCAAATTGATTGCTTGATTATTTGCTCCATTATCTTTCCAGGAACTGAAATTAAGTTGACTGGTCTGTAGTTCTCTCGGTTGCCCTTATTTTCCTTTTTATATTTGCCCTCTTCCAGTCCTCTGGAATCTCGCCTGTCCTCCATGAATTTTTGAAAATAATCGCTACCGACTCAGATATTTCCTCATTCAGCTCCCTGAGTATTCTAGGATGTATTTCATCAGGCCCTGCTGACCTGAAGATATCTAACTGGTCTTAGTAATTTTTAACTTTTCTTTCCTTATTTTAGTCGCACTTCCTACCTCATTTTCACTGGCGGTCAGTATGTTAAACATCCGATCACTACTAACCTTTTTAGAGAAAACTGAACCAAAAAAGACATTTAGCACTTCTCCCATTTCCACATTTTATGTTATTGTCTTTCCACTCTCCCTGAGAAATGGACCTACCTTGTATTTGGTCTTCCTTTTGCTTCTAATGCATCTGTAGAATGTTTTCTTGTTACTCTTTATGTGTTTAGCTAGTTTAATCTCATTTTGGCCTTTCTAATATTGTCCCTACATGCTTGGGTTGTTTTTTGATATTCATCCTTCATAATTTGACCTACTTTCCACTTTCTGTAGGACTCTATTTTTGTGTTTTAGATCATTGATGATCTACTGGTTAAGCCAGGGAGGTCTCCTGCCATACTTTCTATCTTTCCTACACTATGGGATCGTTTGCTCTTGTGCCCTTAAAAATGTCTCTTTGAAAAACTGCCAACTCTCTCTCTTGAACTGTTTGTCTTCTTAGACTTGCTTCCGATCGGATCTTACCTACCAAATCCCTTAGTTTGCTAAAGTCTGCCTTCTTGAAATCCATTATCTTTATTGTTCTGTTTTCCCTCCCACCATTCCTTAGAATCACAAACTATCATTTCATGATCACTTTTACCCAAGCTGTCTTCCACTTTAACATTCCATTGTTAAATAGGTCTTTGCCTTTTTGTCTCTGTCTAGACTCGTGGTTTTCAACTTCTCGCAGTCTATGGACTATATCTAAGCAGTCCGCGAAAGGTTGTCATTACCATAGAACAGTGGTTTTCAAACTCTTGTCCGCAGACCCTGCGGGTCTGCAGATTATATCTAAGATTTCCAAAGGGGTCTGTGACTCCATTCAAAATTGTTTAGGGCTCTGCAAATGAAAAATGGTTGAAAATCACTTGCCTAGACCTTTCCTAACCCTCCAGGGTATTGCTGAGGACATGCAACAGCTTTTAAAGAAGAGTCTGTTTACCCCCTGTAAGTAAACCCTAAATTAATCCAAAATGGTATTACATGTTTTCAAACCATTTGATCTAGAGGCTAATCTAGATTCCTTCCACTGTAGTTTCCCTGCAGGAAGGGTTTTACAGTTGCTTATATGCCTGCATTTTTGTTCATGTATTCTGAAATTTTTTTAAGGGTGATACTTTTGAAATGTTGTAACTAGCTCCTCAGAAGTCTAGCTACATGCTCAGAGGTTAAAGTCCATGTCACATAAAAGTCTGCCTGCCTGCAGGAAGAATGTGCCTTTTTTTCCACACTGACTCAATAGTAATGAATAGAATTCATTCTGCAAAGCAAGAAATTCCATGCAAGGCAGGGGAACTTTTAGGTAACATGTCTGTCATTAGACTTAGCACCTTTTTGATCTGTGAATAAATCAGGTCTCCAAACCCCTACTCACTTTGATGGTAGTGAATGTCTCCTTTCCCAACAGAATCATTCTCAAATGCAATACTCCTGGTAATGGGATATCGGTCTATTCTATAACTAAGGAATGCAACATCTTTGTGTGTGAGAGAGACCAAAACTCTAATGGGAGCTTGTTTTGGCATGTGCATCCCATACCAGCCCTGTAAACAAAAACCTGAGAGGCCAATTGGGTTACCTGGTATCACCTGTGAGAGAGGAGGGACAGGGCTAATTGAGAGTGAAGCCTAGCAGGAGAAGGGCTGGGAGAGCTATATGAAGCCAGGAGACCCCAAGCAGAGGGAGTATCAGCGGAAGGAGTGTGTGGTTGCTTCCTAGGCAGACAGAGGCTGCTGGGAGCAAGGAGGAAGCCTACTGGGAGAGTAAGCCCTGGGATCCTGCTTGAAGGAGTCTGGTAAGAGGCTAGGAGGGGTGACAGGTTTCAGAGTAGCAGCCATGATAGTCTGTATTTGCAGAAAGAAAAGGAGTACTAGTGGCACCTTAGAGACTAACCAATTTATTTGAGCATAAGCTTTTGTGAGCTACAGCTCACTTTAGCCAGAGGCAGCAGAGTAAGCTTCAGTGACAAACTCAGAAACAGGCAAGAAGAGAAAGAACCCAGGGAAATGGCAACAGGGATTGAGAACACCTAGACTGAACGTTGTAGAGTTCCTGGGCTGGAACCTGGCATAGCAGGTGGGCTTGGGCTCCCCTGTTAGCCATGGTATAGTGGCACAGAGCCTGAAACTCACTGTTTAGAGATGGTATTTGGACAGGGGTCTTGTTGGATTTCATATCCCTGGAAGAGATGACTAAATGGTGACCTGGCCAGAGGGATATGTTACCAGAAGAGAGACTATTGCAGAGTTAGCAGAGAGCAGAAGGAGAATCCTATGCTGAGAATTGCTTTCCCAGATCTAGACAAAAGGAGGGGTAGGAATGGCCATACTCAGATCAATGCTCCATCTAGCCAGTTAGACTGTCATCTGACAGTGGCCAATTCCAGGTGCTTCAGAGGGAATAAACAGAACAGGCAATCATCCCTTGTTGTTCACTTTCCAGCTTCTGGCCCTCAGAGGCTCGGGACACCCAGAGGTTGAGGCTGAATACCTCATCTTGACTAATAGCAAGGCGCACTAGGAATGAGTGGTAACTCTGTTACAAAGGTATGCTGATTTACACTAGCTGAGGATCTGGTCCAGTAGCTTAGTGTACTTGTGAGTATGAAAGTTATTAAAAGACACTATGTGGAGACCTCTTTGTTTTAGGTATCTCTGACTAGAATGGTGTCCCTAAAACATCTGGAGTCACCCATTCTAGCTTTCTGTGCATCAAGAGACATTTTGAAGTTGAAAGTCTGATTACAGACTTGAAAGGTAATTCTCATTTCATAAATCAATGGAAAATAATTGTACAGTATGGATACAAATAAAGGATTATATCTGAGCAGGGCTAAATGATTACTATCTTGACACTATCTTATGAACAGCTGTAGTTTCACTATTTTACTTTCTCATTATGATTTGAGAATTATCCTGAAAGCATTAAAAGGGTAACATTTTCTCTTGTTAGTACGTGGAAAAGCATGTGATATAAATAGCTGTTGTTCAGTTTCCTAAAAACTTCACCTTTATTTGTAAGAAGTCGGCCTATCTAGGGGGCAGTAATTTAATAGAATTTAAGATGTAGGATTCACAGAGAGAGAGAGACCCTTTCTGGTGTTTTTTGTTTTTTTTTTCCCCTCATGGAGATTTTATGCCATGTTTAGAAAAGCTGGTCAAAAAAATTCTAACCCCAAATTTTTGGGACCAAACCTTTCCCTTTTCTGTAGTTGCTTCTGTTAGGGTGTGGCTGCTAGTTCTGTTTTTTTGTTAAAGTTGCCCAACACATCCCATTTTAAGACCCTGTGTTAGTTAATTATAACTATGTCAAATTATAACTACTTGGGTGAAATTTTTCATACAAAGTCTCTGCCTCTGGCTGAATGTTTTTGGAAAATTTCAGCCACAGTGGTTCTGCTATTTCCAGCAACCAACATTGGGGAAACTATGTTGTTTTGCCCATGTTTAAAAAATTCTCCCTTCCCCGCCCTGATATTTTGGAGCAGGAAGTAGAAATTTGGCACTGGTGTCAGTGATCCATCTTTTGCCACCCCTGTGAAAAATCTTCTTACATTTGGGCAAGTTATAAACTTTTTTGGGGGAAAAAAATCCCAGTTTCTATGTGATCAGTAGAGTCTTGTTGCATTTCAGCATCTAAAATCTCGGTGAGATGCTGTCCTTGGTGAGAATACTTGTACCACTCAGTTCTTGGTACTGAACACACTGCGCATGCTGCATCTCCACAGAGCAAATGAGCATGCATCAACCCTCAGAGCTCCTGTCGCTGACCAGTCTGTGCCTGTGTATCCCTCATAGAGTGAGCAAGCTGTAGCCTGGGGCTACAGAGGCAAATCTGGATTTAATTGCTGCTCCAAACCAGGGTAAGTCAGGGCACTGTAAATGAGAGCAGGGAGTCTGTCTCCCCTGTGCCCTCTGACTGCCTAGCTAGTAAGGAGGAGGAAGCTGCCTGATTTGAATGTAAAGGGGGACATATACTGGACTGAATGGAGGGAAAGGGATAGTTTGGGGTGAGGAATCTGGTGAGATAAACTGAGTCGGAGTTGTGGGGAGACTAGAACTGGGAGCTGTGGGGAAGCTGGGACTGGAAATCAGTGAAGATAAGTGGGGGTGTTCAGGGCAGGGGATGATGGCCTTCTCAAATGGAGAGCTTGGTGGTGGTACTTGGGACTAACTGAGTAATGAGACCGAGTCTAGGATGAGAACTCTGAAGTGTGGAGTTAGAGACTCTGTACCCAAGGAAAATGGGATTAGGACAAGGAACCAGAAAAGAGAGAGATTGGAGGGGTTGGGACAGAAGGAGGTCTAGGTTGCGGGAAAGGAGACAGAAGAGTTTGTTTTCCCCTAGAGAACACTACCCTCTAGACCTAAAAGGGAACCCAAGATTCCAGTCTCTCCCCACTCCTCTGTGGTCAGTAAATATTTGTGGGAACCCCCCCAGCCCGTAAATTGTACCTCATTTCCCCCTTCACAGCTGATCCCAATAGGTATTCCAGTAGCTCAAGTAGTAGAGGTCTGAGTTATCTAAAGGTTCCAACCCTGCTGATGAGCCATGTGAGTATCAGTATTAAGTCACATAATGGAATTTTGTTTTGTTACTGCCTGATTCAGAGGAGGAATTTGAATCCACATCTCCTACCTCCTACGTGAGCTCTTCAATTTCCAAGTTAGTCATGCTTACTTTCTCTCTCTTTGGACCAATGAATAACTAAGTAATACAAAATGGAACAGCTTCAACAGGAGCAATTGAGAAGAGTTAGGCAGTTAGGGTACTCTCCTTGTGGGAAGGAAACCAGAGTCCAAGTCCCTGTTCCAATTACTATTTAAGTAGTTATATGAAGTGGGAAGGCTTCAACAGGAGAGATGGAGAGTGCCCACCCCGGACTAGCCTGGTGGCTATGACACTCACATAGCTGGGGGTGAGGAAAGATCTGAGTTCAAGTCACTGCTCTGGAGAGGGGCAAGTGCCCTAATCATTGTCCTAAAGGTTATAATGGGGATGGACACACATGTTTTTGTGAAGATGGCCTTGAAAAACCTTTTTGCAGCCAAAAACTAATTGGGTCAAATTCATGAATAGCTTCAAGTTGACCAAAACTGCATTTTTCAGCAATCAAATTATTTCTTTTTTTTTTTTTTTGCCAGCTCTGATGCAAGTACTCTGCAAAATATGGTTCTAGTAATCTCAAATTGGGTACCCAAAGTTAGTTTTTTTTTTTACCTTAATCTCTGTGTCTCCATTTCCTATCTATAAAATGGGGGGAAATAATATCCCCTCAGGTGCACTAGCCAACAGTTGCTCAGATTCAACAAAGATAGTTGCCAGATATGGCAGGCTCTCTATATTCAACCAGTGCAAATGTTCTAGTGACATTATGATGACCTAATGACTCTGCTAAGTGGTGCTGCTGTTGCTCATTCAACCACCAACTGATAGGCACCAACAATTTAGATGTGTTTGGATGGGTAGATAAGTTTGCTGGAACTGTGCAAATACAGCATTTTGATTTGTTTGATGGAAACAAACCAATCCCTCCAAGGTCACTTGGAGGTCTGCATTTGCTGAACACCTTATAATGCTGAATTTAATTACAATTACAATTTTATGCCAACATAGAGGTTTTATGCAGACATGTATCATATGTGATGAGCAGCCCAGGACACACCCAACTTCCCAGAGTTACGAGGACCATTGAGTAATTCAAAATATCTCTAGCTTTTGTTTGTATCACATTTTGGGGTAAATTAAAGTGTTCTGACAGCTAAAACCAAGATCTAAATAGAGCCCCTAGCAATGAAACAGATAACCCACCAAAATATCAAATATTGAAAAGGTCATCTTGAAATGGCATAAGACATTTTATTTCATAAAATACAGGCATTGCATTTCGGGAACCTCATTTGTGTGACCAAAAACTCTGAGAAGAACAGAGGTTGGCACAAAATCAATATACTCATACAGAGTCCGTAATAAAATTTATGCCGCTCCTCATTTTTATTATTTAAGCAGTTCTCATTACAGGTTAAAGTCAATCTGATTTCCTATGTAATTTCTAGGAGCTGCATAATTTCCAAAAACATCAAGGGAAGGTAATTTAAAAAAAAAATTTGGCTGGAAGATGCTAATACAAACTTCAGAGAGAGAGCTGTTTATTGCCTTCATTTACCCCAGGATGTTACTAATAGGAAGGGAGCTGTTGAGGAAGTGGCAGGTAAGAGATGCTAGTATGCCATGTAGCTGATGGCATATGTATTATGGGGCAAATTTGGTCCTCATATCTATGGCTGTGGAAAGAGAACTTGTGTGTTGTGCCACTGTACATGGAGGAGTGAGGACAGGATTTGGGAGCCATGCAGGGGTTCACACTCCATGCAAAGCTACACTAAGAGTCGAAGGTGTTTAGCAGAGGCAGCTGGAGGAGAAAAGGGAGGGAAATGTGGGGTGAGCCCAGATGACCTGTCACTGCATATAATCCCATTGTTGGGGGGGGGGGAACAGGGGATAAGTGGCTTCAGTGCTGTTCTGTGGCCTGGGCAGGAAGGTCCCCCGGACTGAGCCCAGCTACTTAGAAGGTAGCTGTCATGAGGAATTAGCCTTTCCTGAACATTTACTATAGGTGGTACAGGCCTGTTGTTAAGGTTGCCCAACACTTCCCATTATAATACTGTTTTCAGTTGCTTATAACTTTGCCAAACTTAAAAGATTTGAGTCCAAAGGATTTATGCTAGGTGCCAGCCTCAGGCTGGAGTGTGGGGGTTGTTTGTTTGTTTGTTTTTCAGTTAAGAGTAAGGTTAGGGGGGGAATATTTTGTCCATGGTTTTTGTTTTTGTTGTTTTTTAAATCTTACAACCCTTAGCTGAGAAATTCTTGTGCTTCGATGCTTTGGCATGGGGACTTGAAACTTGGCATGGGGTCTGCCTGATGTCAAGGATAAACCTTTCCTTGCCAAACTATGAGCCTCTGAAACAAAATGTTTGTACATGCTTGTGTGAGACCTGTTAGATTTGTAATCTGTAGGCTCTGAAGATTGGCTGCAGTGAGCATGCTCCATTCTCCACATTGTGACTGAGCGTGCTCCATTTTTGGGACTGCAGGGGATAAGCCTGAATTCCTGCCGTTTCTTTTCCTGGCTGCAGAGGACAGCTGTGGCACCCAGTGCTCAAATGGAGAGCAGAGTCTGCCCTGTGCTGTGAATGCTCCCCCTGGCAGTGTGGAGCAGGAGGAGGATGAGGAGGAAGCTGCCTGATTGGAGTACAGTGGGATGAAGAATGGGGGCAGGGAGAAGAGATGGGGCAGGAACTGAGAGGATAAGGGAGGATAGGAGCCTGGGTGGAAGGAGGGTAGCATGACCAGATGTCCTGATTTTATAGGGACAGTCCTGTTTTTTGGGTCCTGTTCTTATATAGTCTCCTATTACGTCCCATCCCCTGTCCCAATTTTTTTTACACTTGCTGTCTGGTCACCCTAAAGGAGGGCTAGAAACAAGAGCCAGGATGGAATATAGGGGCAGTAGCAGAGGGAAAGAGGAGGAGGAACTAGTGATGGGGAAGATGAGAGCATGGGGGAAGGAGGCAGTAAGCAGTAAATAAGACCTGGGACACTGAATTATGAGGATAAAAATCAACATAGAATAGCTGTTCCTTCAGGGAGCATCATCCATCCTGTGCACTGAATGAGGCAGGAGTCCTGTAGAAAAAAGGGATGTAATTAAAGATTGTCATCGTGCATATGCACTAGAGGGCTGAATGAAGACTTTGAGTCTTTGACGTTGCAACCTTAACATAGCTTCTGCATAATATGTTAAATCGGTAGACAATATTGCCTAACTTCGTAGTTCTCAGCATATTTTTATCTAATATATAGCCTTATTTCTAAGTGTAAATTTCTGTATATTTTCAGATTGAGTCAGTCATGTCTCCCAAAGAATCAGTTGCTTATGCTGTTTACCTTTCCTAAAAACTAGGATGAAAACTTCATCCAAATAGGAGAGAGTGGGTTTTTTAGTGAATTAGGATATTTGTACAAGAGAAATCCCAAACAAAATTTACACATTAAATTTGTTTATAGCGTGGGGAAGTTTTTTAGAATTATGATTAAACTGTTATCAATGGAGGGAACTAGTACACTGGACTGAACTATAAAGCACACGGATGTCTCGAGTGATTTAAGTTGTATACAAACCATGGATATGCAGATGTTGTGCCAAAATCAGAATTTTATAGTTCTGTTACTAAGCACCCAGAGCTGCCCATCCACTTTACCTACCATTGATAATCACTATCACTGGAGATCATACTGAATCCAAGCCTTGCAACCTTCAGGCCATCATGCAAGATTTAGGGTTTTTTTCAGCAGGCATTCCGCTAACAGCTGCAGAATGTCCCCAGCGATATGTCCCTGAAGGAAACCACGCAGACTGAATATGCAAGTAAGCAGATTAAAATTGAAGGGAAGAAAGTTTCTCTTGAAGTAACTGATGCAAATCAAAATCTAGGTAAGAAAGCTTTGGCACTATGGTGAGAGGTGCTTCAGAAGTGTATATCATAGTAGAAATGCCTTGCTTTAATTAATGATATCTGCAACCTTTACCATAAGTGCCTGGCAGAAATATTGCCCTCTAGCTCTCCCTACTGGATCATTACAATGAATTTCACATATTTAATGTGTGCAATGTTACATCCCTGTATTACACAATTAATTCATATAAAGCAAGCATCTTGCTGTACTGGATAAATATTTTATATCATGTTCATGAATGAACATATAGGGCCACCTTTCGTTCATTTTTACCCCATTTCTGGTTTTGTAGTATACTAGAAGAAAACAGCTTGTTTATCCCCTCACAGTTCATGAAAGTCCCCTCTAGATTATGAAAGTAGTTCTTGTGGTTAAAATTTTCAAAAGTGCTGAAAGTAACAGGCTCTTAGGATCCATTTTCAAAAGTAACATAGGCACTTAGGAGGCAAAGTCTTACTGAAATAAGGGTTTAACCTACTAAATTCCAAAGTCCGGCTACTAAGTCCCATTTTCAAACATAAGTTACTTATACAGTTTTGAAAATATTACCCCATGTCACTATATGTGTCAGGGTGCTGAGTCCAGGTGCCAAAAGTCCAAGATAAATGCAGTTTATGACCTGGATCCTCTGTTTATCACAAGTCTGAAATTATCACATGCCAGGGTGCATATGCCAGGATGTGTATTTATATATCCATGTGTAAAAAAGACACACGTATTTCTAATTTGGGAGGAAAATTGTACAGGAGAAAATATGAGATCCTTACTTTGTTTCATTCTGAATTATGCAGACATAATTGAAGACAAAGTATTTGAGTGAAAACCTGTTTAAGAATATTAAAGTTGCAAAATGAAGTACTCAGAAGTAAAACTCCAAATGTAATGTGTTCTCAGAGCCTTTACGTCTACTCTGCTCTGCATAAGCCATTAGAAATCTAGTTACATGATCACATGCATTTTTTTAACTTAAATAACTTTTTTAGTAATCCAGTAAAAATCTATCTTTGTGCACATTTCAAGTTTCTAATATCTTCTGCTAAGGACCCAGTGTACTTTCAAACAAATTATAAGTGCCTTTAAAAATGCACTGGCTATAGTTTCCTGTCTCCAAAATGTCCGAGGAAAAATGTCAGGCAAATGCTGTAGTCATTGTCTTTTGCTGGCACCTCAGGAAGTGACTCCTGTAACTCACTTGTGGCTCTACTACATAGCCATAACATGTGGCTCTAAAATCTTTGTCACACCACAGTATACTGTCTTCTGTTGAAGACAGCAGCAATTTCTGAAAGGGTTCCAGTAGGGTCTGCAGTGAGAAATTTTACAGAAGATACACAATCCTGCAATAAATTCAATAGAAGTATTGTACAGTGTTCCACTGAAAAGTAAATGCAGCTTTTTCAAAGCACAAATTACATAATTTTAAGAAAGTATGTTATTATGGTTTAACTGCTGTTTCAGTGGAAAAAATCAACATAACAAAAGTATCATTTACATATTTATGGTCTAAACTGGATATAGCAGGGTGGAGACCAGTATTTTAATTTTACCATCATTGTAAAAAACACAACAAATACCAGTTACTAGACCAAACTTCCACTGACTAAAATGGAGTGACCACAAGATTTTGCTGTAAATCTCACAGCATTTTTAATGCTAACTCAGCTTTTACTTTGCATCCACAACCATTATCTCTACCTATAAATCCCAGTTAACCTTTAAAAATGCTCCCAATCACTATTTTTCTTACATTTTTCACCACTTGTGCTTGGTCAACAGCAATTTAAATGTATTAACTGAGTGCCTGCATTGTAGTAAATTAGGCTATTTGTATAAAGAAATCCAGCAATCACCCCAAAACTAAATAGCATTTATTTACATCTGGAATTTCTTGGACACTCAGTCACACTCATACAATGGCTGTAAATCCAAAACTTGCAGAAATATGTCTTAAGAGTGCACAAGGAATGCTATCTGAGTTCCCCATGCCATGCTGTGGCAAAAAAGGGCTACTGTGATCCTTAACTGTGTATGAGCAGGGAGGTGGTTTTACCTCTCCTAATGGATGACAATGGTGTGACTGCTACTATAATATCATGCCCAGGTCTGGTGTTCACCTTTTAAAAAGAGTGTTTGAAATTACAAAGAGGGAAGAGCCACAAAAATGACTTGAGGGTTGGAAAAATGCATTGCAGTGAGAGACTTAAAGGGTTCCATCTGTTAGATAAACTAAACAGGAAATTGAGAGGTGATTTGATTATGGTTAAGACAGCAATTCTATCAGAGGTTGTGGAAGTCACAGATTCCATGACCTCTGACTTGCACAGCTGCAGCAGCCAGTGTGGCTAACCCCAGGGCTGCCTGATCAGCTGATCCCAGTGAGCACCCACACCGGTCACTGCTGGAGTGGCTCCAGGGACCACCCGAACATCAGTCCTAGGGGCAGCTGGAGCAGCGGCCCTGGGGAGTGCCCCAGCAACAGTCCCAGGGGTGGTCCTGGGACTGTCCAAGCAACATCGGTCCTGGGGGCAGCCAGAGTATCAACCCTGGGGGGTGGCCCCTGAGACCACTGGGGAAAATGGTCCCTGGGGGCCTCAGAGCAGTGGGCTGCTGGGGGCAGTCAGCCCCAACTGCTGGAGCAGGGGACCCCACAGCAGCAAGGCCCAGAAGCTGAGATTTAGTAATGGGTATTTTCAGTAAAAGTCATGGACAGGTCACAGGCCATGAATTTTTGTTCATGGACAGGTCACAGGCTATAAACAAAAATTCATGGCCTGTGACCTGTCCATGACTTTTACTGAAAATATCCATGACAATCTTAATTTAAATTATGGTGTATAAGTTACCTGCCTTGGGAGAAAATACTAGGTACTAAAAGGGTTTTTAATTATAATGGAGAAAAGCATAACGAGCTAATGGCTGGAAATGAAAGCCAGACAAATTAAAAATAAGCCACACATTTTAGCTGTGAGGGTGATTAACCCTTGGAACAAACTACCAAGTGCGGTGCTGGATTCTCCATCTCTCAACCTCTTCAGCTCAAGAATGTGTATGTTTCTGGAAGGTATGCGTTAGTCAAGTCAAAGTTACTTTGTACTGAGCTCTGTAACCACATGAAGCTCTATTGCCTGTGTTTTAGGAGGTCAGACTAGGTGATACAATGATTCCTTCTGGCCTATGTCACAAGCTGGATGACTCTTTAAGGGAATTCAGGCCCAGCTTTGTCTGTGATGGCAGCAACTTATCCCTCACAACTGATCCTGAGTGGGTGGCTTAATTCCAAATACTGGATACAGCTGGACAATGGTCATGAAGGTCTACTAAAAGAAAGCTCAGTTAGGAAGAAGGAGACTTAGGAGTTTGGGAGTTCCTCCTTATGTGTGGGCTAGAAGTTAGCCAGAAGAAGAACTGGGGAAAGCCACAGGGCAGGAGTTAGCTCCTGTGGTTTGCCTCAAAATAGTGACAAGGCTCCATGGGGAAGGTTGGGCATTCAGCTGAGGAACAGAGTGTAGGGGAAACAAAAGAGGGATGAAAGATCAAGCCCAAGGATGTCAGAAGTGGTTAGAGTTTATATTTTCATTTGGGATTTGCTGAGGGGCTTCAGAAGGAAGACTGAGCCCCCTGCCGGAAAAGAATGGTGAACAGAAACAGGCTGTGAGCCTTTGGCTGTTCAAGAGGTCATGTAGCCTGGGAAGGAAAAAAAAATACACAGTGGGCCCAGGAAGGGTCTGGGGAAAAGGCCTGCTGACAGGCTTCTTCCTACCTCAGCCTAAGGAGGAACCCAGGGCCAGACAATATGCTGAATAAACAGACCTTACCAGCTCACTGCAGGGTCCCCGGGCTGGAAGCTAGAGGATAGGGAAGACCTGGGTTCCCTACAGGCCCACTGAGAAAATGGTACAAAGAGCCAGAGATCAGCACAGAAGGATTAGTGAGTCTGAATTTGGATCAAAGACTCCATGTGAGGCTATTGGTCTTTGGTTTGTCACACTCTCTTGCCCCAGACAGGGTGAGACGTGAAAGTGACCTGCCAATAGGGCAGAGTCACAAGAAGAGGCAGATCACCACAGAGCCAGAGCAGCTGTCAGTGGGGGGCACAAGATAAGGAGAGCCTGCTATGCTAGCCCAACCACAAGGGAACGCGCCAGCAGTGAGTCCACTTATCTACACCTTAATCTGTTAATCAAACATTTTTATATTCAAGCCACAGCTGCACATATTCTGGGCCAAATTCAATGGAGGTGTATAAAACCAGGTAAACTCGGCTCATTGTCTCTGCAGCATCAGAATATGCACAGACTGCTCTGTTCTTTTCAATGCAGAAAACAATCAGCTCTCCAGTAGACACAAAATTTAAAACTCTGAATGAACTCACTTAAAAGGTTAATGGTGACTAGACACTCCACACCTTATTAACAACAACGGTGAAGGATCTCAAGTCGAACTAGGGAAAGAACAGGTTAAAGAATATTTAACTAAAGTTAGATGTATTCAAATCAGCAGGGCCTAATAAAATTCATCCTAGGGTACTTAAGGAATGAACAAAACCAATTACCTTCAAGAACTCATGGAGGATAGGTGAAGTCCCAAAGGAGTGGAGAAGGGCAAACATAGTATCTAACATTAAAAAGGGGAACAAAGAGGACCTGGGAAATTATAGACCAATCAGCCTAAATTTGATTCCTGGAGAGATACTGGAACAAATTATTAAACAATCAATTTCTAAGCACCTAGATAAGAGGGTTGTAGGGAACACCCAGCATGGATTTGTCAAGAACAAGTCATGCCAAACAAACTGAATTTCCTTCTTTGACAGGTTACTGGCCTAATGGATGGAGGAAGAAACAGCAGATGTGATACGTCTTGGGGCTGTGGGTTTTTTGTTGTTGTTGTGGTGGTGGTTGTTTTGGGTTTTTTGTTAATAGAGGCTTTCTATAGAGTCCCACATGACATTCTCATAAGCAAACAAGGGAAATATGGTCCAGACAAAATTACTATAAGGAGGATGCACAACTGGTTGAAAGCCCATACTCAAAGTAGTTATCAAAAGTTTGCTGTCAAACTAGGAGGACCTATCTAGTGAGGGAACTGGGATTGTCTAATCTGCAGGAGAGAAGAATGAGGGGGGATTTGATAGCTGCTTTCAACTACCTGAAGGGGGAGGTTCCAAAGAAGATGGATCCAGGCTCTTCTCAGTGGTACCAGATGACAGAACAAGGAGTAATGGTCTGAAGTTGCAGTGGGGGAGGTTTAGGTTGGATATTAGGAAAAAACTTTTTCACTAAGATGGTGGTGAAGCACTGGAGTGGGTTACCTAGGGAGGTGGTATCTCCTTCCTTAACAGTTTTTAAGGTCAGGCTTGACAAAGCCCTGGCCGGGATGATTTAGTTGGGGATTCGTCCTGCTTCGAGCAGGGAGTTTGGACTAGATGACCTCCTGAGGTCCCTTCCAACCCTGATATTCTATGAGTGGGGTCCCACGTGGGTCAGTCCTAAATGTGGTACGAACTGATATTTTCATTAATGACTTGGATAATGGAGTGGAAAGATCTGCAAATTTTATGAGCGCAGACACCAAGCTGGAGGGGTTGCAATCACTTCAGAGAAAAGAATCAGAAGTCAAAAAGACCTTGACAAATTAGAGAATTAGTCTGAAATCAACAAGATGAAATTAAGTAAAGACAATATGACAAAAATCTTCAAATATATTAAGGGCTCTTTATAATGAGTACTGTGGTCAATTGTTCTCCATGTCCACTGAAGGTAGGACAGGAAGAAATAAGCTTAACCTGCAGGAAGGGAGATTGAGGTTGGGTATTAAGAAACCCTTTCTTACAGTAAAAGCAGTAACGATCTGGAATAGGCTTCCACGTGAGGTTGTGGAATCCCTATCACTGGCGGCTTTTAAGAAAAGGCTGGACAAACACCTGTCAGGGATGGTCTAGAGGCATACTTGGTCCTGCCTCAGCACAGAGGGCTGGACTTGACCTCTCAAGGTCCCTAAGTTTCTATGAAACAGAAACCAGCATGGTGCTGGAGTAACAGTGGCAGATCAGGCTCTGCAAGTCTATCCCATAATGCAATTCTCATGGACTTCATGAGAAGTTGCAGCTATGTATCTGAAAACAGCATGAAGACCAGAGATAATAGACATAGTAAAGTGCATAATATAATTTCCCCAAGTAGCAGGATGGATTTTGATTGGTTGCATGAGCTCCTTCTGTTCCAAAACAATAATTATTTATATAGAACCTTTCTGCAAAGCATTTCATATCTCCCTGCAAACATTAAGCCTCAAAACACCTCTTTGATGTAAGTATAATATCAATTTTCCAGAAGGATAAATACATACAAAGGAAAGAGGGCAGGGATCTCTACTGAGAATCTATTTTTCTATCTTCCCTGTTGTAGTTCTAAATTATCCTGAGCATACTTCAGAACATCGTCAGGGCTGCTCTAAGCTTTACTGGTTGGCAATGGATCCAGCATTGACAAAATGAGCTGAAATTAGTTGGAGTGCAGTAGCCATGCCCTCTGATATGTACCCTACACCAGTGACTACAGTAGGAGGCCATATATATATATGGCAGTGCTACACCAGTTGCAAGGCACCTGGGGTCCCCTCACACCAGGCGAATTCCCAGGCAGAGAGGTCAGGTAGGTTTCCAGCACTGTGCTAAGCAGCCAGATTATAGGAGAGGCTCTGTCCCTTTATAATTATTGTGAGGAAAAGAGCCCTCTTTTTTCCAGTTGCAAACATACGCCTATAAATGAGTGGGATGAAAAGAATAAAACAATGTTGAACTGAAAATTGCAGTAGCACCCCAACTCCATACTAATATCAAGAATCACCTGCACAAAGTGTGGCTTATTGATAGTCCTACACCTATATGCAGGCCACCTGACACAACATTAGAGTGTTTAAAAACAAAACTGTACACACGCAAGAAATTGATGAATGGAGATCCATGGAGTGCTTTATCAACTACCTGCCACTGTGTGCGCCAGCCAGTAAAATCTCACTTATTCTGATAAGTAAATTAAAGCATGCATAAAAAATATATGCATCTGTTGAAGAAACTGGGCTAAAGATGGCCAACCTAAAGGCATCATATATTAGTACATGACCTGATATTAAGGAACACCCTTTAGGAATATTTATAGACTCTGAAAATGTTATCGTACTATCAGATCTGCCATAAAGGTTACTTTGAAGGATTTTTAAATAGCCTATCAGAGTGAATTGGTGTTTGCATTTGCAGTAAACTATTTGAAAATTATCAATGTGGTCTTGAATTAAAATAGTATTCTGTGATAATGTTTACGATGGCCAGATTACAGTATTTTCAAATTTTGATGTCACTATGTTGAATGCATCCTACTGTTTGGTCAAACCCACTTTTATGCAGCTCCTATTTAATTCCTGATATGAGATACTTTTCCAAAAGCCATATTTGGAAATAAAATATATGTTTCAGTTTGATGATCTCTGATCCATGCAACTCTCCTGTACACAAGGCTTGGACTGTGGCAAAATGGAACAGAATACTCTGCCTGGGTGTTGGCTGTAACTAAGCTAAATTCAGCACATCTGCAGACTACTAAACAATTCAGTCCTCATCTGCTGAGTTGTTGACCTAAGTCAGGTGGGGCAGGACAATGCAGAGCAGAAATAAAATATCCCTACAACATGTGCACAAAGCATCTGTTCCTTGCATGGCTTAATGATGCAAGGGAAAACATGTTAAATTGTATGATTTTATCAATACAGTTTTTCCTAATTAATTTCAGATGATGCATTTTTCCATGCTAGACAGCCAGGGCAGTGAATTACATATCTGGTGGATGTGTGTGTATGTACTCTTTATTTATACATGGTGTATACATATATACACATACCATGTCTGAATAAAGAGTACATATATATCTATATTTGGATATATAGTATAAGGCGAATATGTCTGTTTATCATTGTCTTTGGAAAGAATCAAACCAACAGCAGTGGGCAGAAACTAAAGACCACATTCTTGGCACATACTGCAGCCTCTCTGTGCGGATCCACTGTCTTCTTTCAGTGTAGCCAGCTAAGAGAGAGGGGCCCCCAAGGCCCTACATTTTCCTCTTTCTCCTCTTTTCCCTTTCTAGCTTTTATCCCTTAGCCTGTCGTCCTATTTCCTTCTTGCACCTAATTTCCTCTTTTCCCTTCTTTCCTTCAGAGTGTGTGAGATGCAGAAGGCAACAGTAATTAGAGCCCTGCGCAGACACAAAATTTATATCCGCAAATGCAGATATCCACGCATAGAAATCCGTGGTATTCATGGAGCTGCAGGGTTCTACCGGGCCCCAAGTGGCAAAAGCTGCAGCATGTCAGGCTGCTGCTTCCAGTGGCCAGCGCCCCACATGGGCAGCTCCTCTGGTGTAGCTGTATCACCCCCAGCCCTGCCCACTGGGGTGAGCACCAGGCTCACTGACAACTGTCCCTGGTTGCGCTAGTGTGTACAAATGGCTCACAAGCCCCTGGACAGGAGAGGCAGACCTTGGTGTGGAAGGAACAGCTGCCAATGAGCCTGGTCCCCATCCCAGTGGGCAGGGCTGGGGTCAGTTAGAAACGAAGTGTAAGCTCCTTTAGACAAAAAGGTAATTTATTAGTTATCTTAACCAAAATTTGCTCTAGCCTTTTTAACCAAGCTTGGTTGAGACCCCTTTTTCATGAAGCAAAAGCACTCTCCTTTTATTTCCTCAGTGAAGGGCACAGGAGACTCCTCTGTCCTCCTCAAGCAAACCTTTGTCGTACACCTCCAGATAAGGTATTTTCATCTGCTGCTTTTTTCTTCCTGTTAGTTTCTTTCTGATGTCCTTACAATTCCTCATTTGCACTTAGTTCACACTAGTGATAGACCAACTGTGAATGAGGTAATATTTAATTTACCTGTAAATGGACAGATGGACATGTAAACATCTCTTGTTTGACAGAAAACCTGTTTTTCACCTTTTCTGGTGATACAGACTAAGAATATATTTTCAGTAGATATTTACATAGTATCTATACGTGTGTTTCAGACTAGAGACCAAGTGGCTAGGCTGAAGTTCTGCAGAAAAGGACGTAGGTGTTACAGTGGATGAGAAGCTGGATACGAGTCAATAGTGTGCCCTTGTTGAGAAGAAGGCTAACAGCATTTTGGGCTGTATAAGTAGGAGCATTGCCAGCAGATCAAGGGACGTGATCATTCCCCTGTATTTGGCATTGGTGAGGCCTCATCTGGAGTACTGTGCCCAGTTTTGGGCCCCACACTACAAGAAGGATGTGGAAAAATTGGAAAGCGTCCAGCGGAGGGCAACAAAAATGATTAGGGGGCTGGAGCACATGACTTATGAGGAGAGGCTGAGGGAACTGGGATTGTTTTAGTCTGCAGAAGAGAAGAATGAGAGGAGATTTGATAGCTGCTTTCAACTACCTGAAAGGGGGTTCCAAAGAGGATGGATCCAGGCTGTTCTCAGTGGTACCAGATGACAGAACAAGGAGTAATGGTCTCAAGTTGCAGTAGGGGAGGTTTAGGTTGGATATTAGGAAAAACTTTTTCACTAGGAGGGTGGTGAAGCCCTGGAATGGGTTATCTAGGGAGGTGGTGGAATCTCCTTCCTTAGAAGTTTTTAAGGTCAGGCTTGACAAAGCCCTGGCTGGGATGATTTAGTTGGGGATTGGTCCTGCTTTGAGCAGGGAGTTGGACTAGATGACCTCCTGAGGTCCCTTCCAACCCTGATATGCTATGATTCACAATTATATTGATGACCAGAGTGCACCAGCTTTCATTTGAGAACCAGAACATACATATCAGATTCCGGAGATTCCTGTAACCTCCTTGATAGTTGGCATTAAGAGATTCTTTAGTCACAATGACTGTCAAGCCACTTATGCTTTGTTTGGGGTGAGGGGTAGATTCATTTTTGTTTTTTAACCCTTGGGTCTGGCAGTACTGCAGGAAGCATGTGAGAGAAGGAAACTAAAAAGGATAGCAAGGAAGAGTATGTGAAAGGGAAACAATGAATGGTGGAGAAGAGATGGTAATGAACACAGAGTACCAAATGAAGCTGTGTAAGAGGGTATGCTGACTTGAGCTAACTCAGCATCCTGTCCCTCAAATCTCTGCCCACTTACACTAATTGAACTGTAACTGTAGCGTTGTTCTAAATCAGCCATAAAAATGTTGGCATACTGTGGGGCCATGCGGGTACCCATAGCAGTGCCGAGACACCACTGACTTCCTGAGGAAACTTCAATCCATCGGTGATCTTCCTGATAACACCATCCTGGCCACTATGGATGTAGAAGCCCTCTGCACCAACATTCCACACAAAGATGGATTACAAGCCATCAAGAACACTATCCCCGATAATGTCACGGCTAACCTGGTGGCTGAACTTTGTGACTTTGTCCTTACCCATAACTATTTCACATTTGGGGACAATGTATACCTTCAGATCAGCGGCACTGCTATGGGTACCCGCATGGCCACACAGTATGCCAACATTTTTATGGCTGATTTAGAACAACGCTTCCTCAGCTCTCGTCCCCTAAAGCCCCTACTCTACTTGCGCTATATTGATGACATCTTCATCATCTGGACCCATGGAAAAGAAGCCCTTGAGGAATTCCACCATGATTTCAACAATTTCCATCTCACCACCAACCTCAGCCTGGTCCAGTCCACACAAGAGATCCACTTCCTGGACACTACAGTGCTAATAAACAATGGCCACATAAACACCACCCTATACCGGAAACCTACTGACCGCTATTCCTACCTGCATGCCTCCAGCTTTCACCCTGACCACACCACACGATCCATTGTCTACAGCCAAGCTCTGCGATACAACCGCATTTGCTCCAACCCCTCAGACAGAGACAAACACCTACAAGATCTCTGTCAAGCTTTCTTACAACTACAATACCCACCTGCAGAAGTAAAGAAACAGATTGATAGAGCCAGAAGAGTTCCCAGAAGTTACCTACTACAGGACAGGCCTAACAAAGAAAATAACAGAACGCCACTAGCGGTCACCTTCAGCCCCCAACTAAAACCCCTCCAACGCATTATTAAGGATCTACAACCTATCCTAAAGGATGACCCAACACTCTCACAAGTCTTGGGAGACAGGCCAGTCCTTGCCTACAGACAGCCCCGCAACCTGAAGCAAATACTCACCAACAACCACATACCACACAACAGAACCACTAACCCAGGAACTTATCCTTGCAACAAAGCCCGTTGCCAATTGTGCCCACATATCTATTCAGGGGACACCATCACAGGGCCTAATAACATCAGCCACACTATCAGAGGCTCGTTCACCTGCACATCCACCAATGTGATATATGCCATCATGTGCCAGCAATGCCCCTCTGCCATGTACATTGGTCAAACTGGACAGTCTCTACATAAAAGAATAAATGGACACAAATCAGATGTCAAGAATTATAACATTCATAAACCAGTCGGAGAACACTTCAATCTCTCTGGTCACGCAATCACAGACATGAAGGTCGCTATCTTAAAACAAAAAAACTTCAAATCCAGACTCCAGCGAGAAACTGCTGAATTGGAATTCATTTGCAAATTGGATACTATTAATTTAGGCTTAAATAGAGACTGGGAGTGGCTAAGTCATTATGCAAGGTAGCCTGTTTCCTCTTGTTTTTTCCTACCCCCCCCCCCAGATGTTCTGGATTTAAACTTGGAGAGTGGTCAGTTTAGATGAGCTATTACCAGCAGGAGAGTGAGTTTGTGTGTGTATGGGGGTGGGGGGATGTGAGAAAACCTGGATCTATGCAGGAAATAGCCCGACTTGATTATGTAAAGAGTTGTCACTTTGGATGGGCTAGCACCAGCAGGAGAGTGAATTTGTGTGGGGGGTTGGAGGGTGAGAAAACCTGGATTTGTGCTGGAAATGGCCCACCTGTTGATCACTTTAGATAAGCTATTACCAGCAGGACAGTGGGGTGGGAGGAGGTATTGTTTCATATTCTCTGTGTGTATATAAAGTCTGCTGCAGTTTCCACGGTATACATCTGATGAAGTGAGCTGTAGCTCACGAAAGCTCATGCTCAAATAAATTGGTTAGTCTCTAAGGTGCCACAAGTACTCCTTTTCTTTTTGCGAATACAGACTAACACGGCTGTTCCTCTGAAACCTATCCATCAATAGATATCAGTAATAGGCAGACACACAAGAGGGCCTGGGAAATATTCTACTGGTGGGGGAGCTATGAATTTCAAATATAGACTTCCTGTTTCATAGCTAGTCAGGGCTTGAGCCTGATCTGCTGAAATTACTGTATGTGCAAAATATGAGACTCTTTGGGATGGTTAGTATTTGCAGGGAGCAATTTTTGCCCATAGGGTACAGTGCATGCAGTTTCACAGAACTCGTGCAGAAGAGCAAAATACAGGAGTGATATCTGGTCTGTTTGTGATGGAGGTGGTTGGGTAGAACTAGGGGAAGGGAGTGCTGGAAAGCTGGCAACTCTACTGGGGCAGCATTAAGGTTCTGGTGCATTCTCTCTGTTTGGTGGTGGGCCTCTGGATGGGAAAGTAGAAGGTATGTATTATTCGTAGCCTCAACTTTTCATTTCCTTGCTCTTTTGGTTCTGTGTAGATCTAGAACAAACTTAACTGACATGCAACAAAGTGCTTTGTGCATTAATTTTCCTTGGGGTGTGTGTGTGCGTGTTTTGTTTTTCTCTTTGTCTTTATTGTTTGGTTTTGTTTGTGTGTTTTTTAGATAGGATCTTTGGGAGAGGAGAAATTTCCTTTATGAAGAACAGGATCTTTGTTAAAGCCCTATTGGCATGGGAATGGTGTTTTAATGAAGACTATATCCTGTGAGAAAGGAGCCATTACTATGTCAAAGATCCTGCTCTTCATTAAATTGTCCAGAGGACCCAAGTGTTCTGCTTCTGAACTGGCTGAACAGTAAAGCTGATGGAAATTTTTTGATTGAAAAGTATTTTTCATCCAAAGTCTTTTTTTTTTTTTGTGAAAATGAACAGTTTCACAAACCCAGTTAGATATTTTTCAAAATTGTGGTTGTTGTGTTTTTTTTTTTTTTTTTAAAAGAGCCATTTGGGGATGTGGGAGGGGGAAATGTTCTAATTCAGAAAGTTTTGTCCAGCACTTCTCAGCTGATTCATGAGCTTGAGCAAGCTGAACAGTTTAATGAAGAGCAGGATCTTTGACATAACAATATTTCCTTTTAGACAGAGCAGGATCTTCAGGAAAGCAACAGAGTACTTTGAAGATCCTGATCTTCATGAACAGTTCAGCGGAACCAGAAGCAGGTCCAAATAATTTCATGTATCAGCTAGTCCTTGACTCACCATCAAGTACTGTGTAGAAGATCTCTTCTCTGATGTAGCACAAATGTCCACAGATGATCAAAATTCATTCCCCAAACTCCTGATTTTAGATGGAGAGAGCATTATTGAGGGCAGTTTTTCTCTACTCATGTGTTCCAAAGGGCTTCCCTATACCATGTCAAGGAATGGAAGTGTCTGTTGTAAATCTTGTTCTCTATCCCTTAACTATTTCACAATGGCTATGTAACAAAGGGCTTGTCCACAAATGGTGTGGACTACATAGTTATGAGTTGCAATGTGCAATGAAGTGTTGCTCTGTAACTGCCCCTGCAGATGCTGCTAGAACAAACTAAAAGGTACCTAGTTCACATTAACATAGTCCTGTTTGAAACAGTAAGGTCACTATATGATTTGTACAGCACCTGGCACAAATGGGTCCTGCTCCATGACTGGGATTCTTAGGATTCTGCTAATCTTCATGAAAAATATATTGGCATATGAGTAGAAACTAAATACTGAGGATTTGTTACTGTTTCCATGTTACAGAACTCCAGCTGAACAAAGGATCAATTCTTACTGGACTTAAATGAACCTGTAGTGATGGATGTGATTAGGTTAGGGTACTTTCAATGCTAGAAAGGGAGCCAGAGTAGGTGTTAATAATAAGATAGTAATACACTTTTAGCAGTGGATAAGAATTATTTTTAAAAAAGAAAAGTGTGTGGAAACATGGAGTCAGACTGAACTGAATTGTTTACCACCATGTAGTTCATGGTAGTGGAGCACTCTGAGTTAGCTAACAGCATTAAATTAGGGACTGCAGTGATATCTAGGGATTTTTAATTTGCCTCTGATAGTTAATCATTCAGTAATAAAAAGGACTAGGATTTTGTAAAGAATCCATATATGTTAAAGGCAGCTCACTGAGAATACTTTAGACTGCATTTTGTTTCATATGGTAAGTGCAATGATCATTGAGGTGTTTTTGGATACAAATACAGGTACATTAAAATGTAAATGGCCCAGTTTGATAAATCAGAAACATATTAAGAAAAATGGATTGCTAGTGTATACAAAAAGGGAATACAGTTTAAAGAGGTGCTGGAACTGGATCAGGGGGACAGTGTAGTGTTATGTAAAACTAAACATATATAAGTTTTAAAACTATTGTGGATGAATTACACTTTATTAAAGAAGCCAGAAGCTGTGGCATAGGTTTTTATGGAAAGAAATATAAAGAGGCTATTTGATGAGCGAAATGGAAAAATTTGCCCTTTCCTGGAAGGGTAAGTGGGAGAAATTCCATTCTGTTGCAGCTTCCCCAGCAGATGGATGATGATGCAGACTGAACCTTTTTGCACCTGTGGGGTTGCCTCGGGCCTAGTAAATGGGACTCAGGGAGTTATCTATGAAGAGAGCTTGACAAAACTGGGCTTCAACCACACAACAGAACCACTAACCCAGGAACCTATCCTTGCAACAAAGCCCGTTGCCAACTGTGCCCACACATCTATTCAGGGGACACCATCACAGGGCCTAATAACATCAGCCACACTATCAGAGGCTCGTTCACCTGCACATCCACCAATGTGATATATGCCATCATGTGCCAGCAATGCCCCTCTGCCATGTACATTGGCCAAACTGGACAGTCTCTACGTAAAAGAATAAATGGACACAAATCAGATGTCAAGAATTATAACATTCAAAAACCAGTTGGAGAACACTTCAATCTCTCTGGTCTCTCGATTACAGACCTAAAAGTTGCAATACTTCAACAAAAAACTTCAAAAACAGACTCCAACAAGAGACTGCTGAATTGGAATTAATTTGCAAACTGGACACAATTAACTTAGGCTTGAATAGAGACTAGGAGCGGATGGGTCATTACACAAAGTAAAACTATTTATTTCCCCATGTTTATTCCCCCCCACACACTGTTCCTCAGACATTCTTGTCAACTGCTGGAAATGGCCCACCTTGATTATCACTACAAAAAGTCCCCCTCCACCCCACTCTCCTGCTGGTAATAGCTCACCTTAAGTGATCACTCTGGTTACAGTGTGTATGGTAACACCCATTGTTTCATGTTCTCTATGTATGTAAATCTTCCCACTGTATTTTCCACTGAATGCATCCGATGAAGTGAGCTGTAGCTCATGAAAGAAAGCTTATGCTCAAATAAATTTGTTAGTTTCTAAGGTGCCACAAGTCCTCCTTTTCTTTTTGCGAATACAGACTAACACGGCTGCTACTCTGAAAACTGGGCTTAGATAGTCCTGGGAGAAAATAGTTAAGAGAGAACATGTCTGAAGCATTTCAACTGCCTAAAGATTAATTAAAACAGCAGATATAAAATTAAACTTGAGCTATTCAAGGTTGTTAGAAAGATCTGATCAGGTAACCCATGAGGGTGAACTTAAGAGGGAATATATGCAAGAGGAATTTATAATAAGAATGAGTAGAAGAGAGTTGTGAATATATGGAATGGATTTGGACAGAGGTCATGGTGTCAATCTACATTTTCTCCCCTGCTTGTCACCATAATATTTAAAACATCTTTCCACTCAAGTAGAATCGATTATATTTAAGCAAAAATTGGATAGAGTGTGTGAGTTCATAAATTAAAGGGATGTTAGACAAGTTTTGTTTGGCACAACCCATCACTCTTTCTAGATTTAAAGAAGGGAATTTTCACTGATTGTGCTTTATTCCCAGGATGGATGTGGAGGTTTTGCATCAGTTTTTTTTTTTCTCCCATGCGAGCAAGAAAAAGGGTTTTTAAAAAGTTTAAAAATGTACAGAAGAGAGATGGCAGAATTATCATGAAAGTATTACAGACAGCTAGGCTACTTCTGGTGCCTACATCTCTTTATTAGTACTAGACCCTATAGTGAAACAGTCCTGGGACAGGCTAAAAGAAAACTTACAATGGAGACTCCACTACCGTTTAAAGCAAAGTATAGAACACTGTAATATAGAACAATGTCCCACAGCACTGTTACGCAAAATTTAACAGATGGTTAAATACACACAATTCAAAGCCAGCTTAGAGGCTCAGACCGCAGCCATAGCCTAAGCGGCTTTATGCCACCAGAGCAGCACAAGACAACCAGAAAGTTGACTGAAATGATTACATGTATAAGGGGAAGTTTCCAAGTGGTGTGTAGAGCTCTGTGCTACCTCCCTCCCACACTCCAAGCTAAAACGGGTGCAGTGGCTAAGAAGCCTCCCTGCAAAGGCTTTCACCAGCTACCAGGAGAGCACTTGGGGTATGTCTACTGCAGTTAGACACCCACTGCAATTAGATGCCCAGGCCAGCTGACTCAAGTTCTCAGGGATATTTAATTGCAGTGTGGACCTTTGGTCTCGGGCTGGAGTCTGGGCTCTAGGGCTCTCCCTCCTCACAGAGTCCTAGAGCCTTGGCTCCAGCCCGAGCCCAAACATCTATACCACAATTAAACAGCTCTGCTAGCCTGAGACAGCTGGCATGGTCCAGTTGCACGTTTTTAATTGCAGTGTAGACTTACCGTGGGTGCGTTAGAGCAGTGAAAGCAACAGCTGCCTTTGCTAGGCATGAATGGCCTAGCCCTAGACAGGTGTCCTTCAACTAGTGGATTGTGACTTCAACTCCCCAATTACCTTTTTGTGATTCACAAGGAGTTGTTGAAAAATTTATTTCATTTCTAAAGCAAAGAAAAAGAAATTCCAGCATAACTCTGGGGTGACAAAAATCTTCAAAGTTTGAGGTTAAATTTAGTAGTTGTATTGGAGGCTTATCATTGATATGTTTTTCCTTTATCACAAATGTTAGGGGGTTGTGAAAAAAATTCACTTTGAATAAGGGATTGTCAGTCTGAAAAGACTGAGAAACACCATCATAAAACAAGCTAAGCTTCCTTTACTCCACCCAGGGACACCTCTATGCCAAGGAAATCCCCAGCTGGCTGCTTATGCTAGCTCTAAGGATGGCTTGTGCAGCTGGAGTGGGACAGAGAAGCTTGACGGGGGTCAAGGATTTGGACCCATACTTTTAAAACTTCATTTCTAATTTTTTATAACGTTCACGTGGCCTATGAAATTCCAGAGGGAGAGGTTTCTTTCTGGAGAAGTTGGGAAGCTAGCATCAATCTTAAAAATGGTGTAGCCACTCCCTAATTAAACCAGCATTTGGAATGGCTGCAGATGCTTGGTTACTTACCCCCATTCTATATTGATTCTATTTTTATTTCCTCTTTCTGGTTTGATTAGTACCAGACCTCTCATCATTGCTTGCAGCTCCCACGGGTCTCTTCTTTCGATCACTTTGCACTTATATTCAATTTATTTGAGCATGAGCTTTCGTGAGCTACAGCTCACTTCATCAGATGCATACCGTGGAAACTGCAGCAGACTTTATATACACACAGAGAATATGAAACAATACCTCCTCCCACCCCACTGTCCTGCTGGTAATAGCCCATCTAAAGTGATCAACAGGTGGGCCATTTCCAGCACAAATCCAGGTTTTCTCACCCTCCACCCCCCCATACAAATTCACTCTCCTGCTGGTGCTAGCCCATCCAAAGTGCAACAAGTACTCCTTTTCTTTTTGCGAATACAGACTAACACGGCTGTTCCTCTGAAACCTGTCACTTATATTCAGTCTTCCTGTGTGTTCACAACTGCTGGGGATATCTACTGTATATTTGCTTTTTATACCAACCCTTCCCCTCACAAAAAAGTGGGGTGAAAAACCAGTGGAAAAAGGCAGGAATCAGCTATACACGATGAAGAGAGGTTAAAATCTTTCTTTGGTCAAAAAAAAAAAAAAAGCTTTTGGAAATGTTGAGAGACAAGGATTGGGTAACAGAGGCAACTTGTAGGAATTGTCACCAATGAAACTGAGCTTGAGACAGAAGCTAGTCTACAACCATATGGAAATGTTTAACAGTGCCATGGTTTATGAATCATTGTTTTTCCTGGACTTTACTTTCTCAAAAGAATGCAGGGCTTGGATAAGGTTAAATGTGTGAGGAAATGGATTGAGAGCATGTGGCTATTAAATTTTGTTAAATGTATTTTACTTTACTTTTTCGCCATATGCCCTAAGAGCAAGGAAAGGAGAACATTGGTATTTGCGTTATTTATTTAAATGTTTGGAACAGAATTCTTCTCTTAGATCTGCATAGCCAGTTATAACACAGGTATTTTGATCTTCTGACATGCACATAAATCTACGGGTAACTGCCCTGGCATCAGTCGATCTGGTAAGCTGATCCTTGATACATTAAGTTCAATGGCACTCCATGTGGACTGAAGGGTCCACCCCCACAGATTTGCCTAAAGGATTGGGATCACAATGAACAAAAAGCTGGTGATTAATACCAGGTCTTGGCGGGGTTGGGGGAAGAAAGAGATGCCTTTAAACTAGAAATATGCCAAAGACCTTCTTACCCATTTTATTTGGAGTATGAAACTCAGTATACCAATATGATGCAATTGTTTTATTAATTTGCTGGTTACACTGAATGCCATATGCAGCACCCATAGTCAATAATATCTTAGTGTACAGACTATGCTGGAACTATTGTGAAATTGGGAGGAATTTCTTGGTGACATTCAGAGGCTAAAGTATAAATAGCATCAGTGCTGCTTTAATCTTGGGAGAAATTCTAAACAATTTTCAAATACAAAGGGAAGCTCTGAGAGCAGTTTTATGGCTACCTATTTCTAATTTTGGTGTTGTGTACACAACAATTGTATAAGATTCATATTCTGTAAATATGCATCTCATAAAGAAAACACTATCTTTGACTTTTGTTGCATGCAATTATAAAGCAGATTATTTGTAACTACTAATCTCCAAACACTGAAGACGTATGTTCATTTGTTACTGAAATTTAGTTTAATATTTTCTCTAGTTTCATTCTGAAAATAGTGGTGATGGAAATTGACTATCGAGTTAAACTGAGCTGTTGTTGTACCTCAAGGATTGGGGTCCAATTTACAAATATGGCCCTGGTGACTAAAGCTGGGAGCACAATGGATTTTTGGGTTGTTGGCAATTTCGAAAAGTCAAAATTTTGTTTTGGGTTGAACAAAATATTGTTTGATGTGAAAAGAAACATAGTGGTTCAATTTTGATCATTTTTAACACTTTAGAACTTTCCTTTAATTTTATAAAATTCAAAAGTCATTTTAAACTGAAAATCAAAATATTCTGTTAGAAAATGTTGAAATGAAAGGCTTTCAGTTTTTTCCAGATTTTTCCAAAACTATCTATTTGGTGAAAGCAACACAAATTTGCAAGACATTTTCAGTATCACCATCATTTTTTGCCAAAAAAAAAGTTTTTGTTTGAAAAATTTACCCTCGTCTACCTGTGGCTGCTAACAAAGTTTAGGGTCAAGAAGAAGTAATCTGCCAAATCCCTTCAAAAATCTGTTTATAAGCCGTAAAGGATTTAGAATTGGTGACAAATCCAGTATCATTCACAATATCGTTCAAACAGCCCTTACACCCACCTTTTATTAAAACATGCTTGATTTTCATCAATCTTTACTCTGGTTTGTATACGTGCTGTGCTTGATCGGGGAACCTTAACCTGAGGACTGAATTGTAAAGCTGATTTCTTTAAATACTGTAAGGCTAGAACAATCAGCCCTTATTAATAGCATCAGTCCTTTCTGTTCAGTATTGTGGCTGATCCCACAGCAGGGTGTTGTGTACCACAGCACTCACAACTAACTCCTTATTGATGCTGTGCGCACCATGAGCAAGAAGCCAGGTGCAGTAGGTATTTGAAGTGCTCAGTTGTACAGGCTCTTGTCCTTATTGGGTTCCCATAAACACAGAGACACAGTGAGGAAAATAACAGAACTACTTTACTTTGGCTTGACAGAAGAGGCAACCACTCTGACACTGTTTTGTTTAGTAGAGTAGAACCTCAGAGTTATGGACACTTCGGGAATGGACGTTGTCCATAACTCTGAAATGTTTGTGACTCTGAACAAGCCATTATGGGATGCACCTCAGGGCGGACTGCTCTGCTCTGCACAGCTCTGCAGTGGCTGCCCGGTGAGTGGGGGTGGGGACAGGCAGCTGGTTCTAGCCCCTGGCTGCAAGGGTGATGGGTGAGGCATCCTGGGGCACCGCAGTGCAGGCTGTGGCCCTTTAAAAGTGAGCTGCTCCTCCGGAGTTCAGCGTGCAGGCAGGAGCTCGGGCTCGGGCTCCAGCAACTTACGCTCCAGACCAGGTTTCAGTAGCAGCTTGGGAAATTTCTTTCCCAGCCTCTGAGCTTGCAAGCTTGTCCTCCTCACAGCCAGGGGGAGAGGGGAAAACAGGGTTCACAACCTCCTACCTGTAAAATGGCTGCCCCAGGCCGTGGTGAGTACAGGGTGGGGGTGCAGACAGGCAGCCCACATGAGCCTACCTTTAAGTTGCAATACAGTACAGTACTGTCTTTGCTGGCTTGTTTGTGGTGGGGTTTTTTTGTCTCCGCTGCTAGGGTGACCAGATGTCCCAATTTTATAGGGACAGTCGCGATATTTGGGGCTTTTTCTTATATAGGTGCCTATTACCCCCTACCCCGTCCCGATTTTTTCACCCTTGCTGTCTGGTCACCCTACCCACTACTGCCTGATAGCTTACTTCCGGTTCCTCATAGCGTCCGGTTGACCGCTCAGTCCGTAACTTTGGTGTTTGTATCTTTTGAGGTTCTACTGAAGTTGCAACAAAAGATTAAAACAGTTTTGCATCTTCCTGTGGCTACTGCTGTCCCCCTGCTGGCAACAGGGTAAATGAGCCCAACTCTCAGCCTTCCAGGTCAAGCTGCTTACTGCCTACCCTTTTCTTTGCAGCTCCCTTCCAGGCTGTGCCTTCTGCATGCAGGCAGCCTTCGGCTCTCCCTTAAACCTGATCCCCTCCAGCCTCAGATTATTACTTCCTTTTCCTGTACTGGAAGAGATTAAGAACCCCTCTGCTAACTGGACAGAGAACTGTGATGTGAGAATGAGCCAGTAAGTTGGTTACAATATTGCAACCAGCTTCCCAACAGAGTACTGCTGAAATCTTTTGCCTGGCCATAAAATCACCTCTTACCATGGAAAATGTTGCTGGAACGTAGAATGGTGTATAATAAGCAGTTTAACAACATTACTTTATACTTTGGGAGGCTCATAGTTTTCTGTCACGTGTAGGGCAAGGGATGAAAGCTGAGGTGGGAGGGGGAGTTAATATAAATGGCATAAGCCATTCATGAAGGAAAGAAGACGCTTCTGCTCCTAAAAAGAACAAATTTAGGCCTTGCAGTCTGCATTTTTAAAGCCCCCAAAATTTAGGTTCTGTAGTTGCAATAAATTAAATTTATATTTACCAATGTATATAAATTCATAGAAATTTTTTTTAATTTCAAAAGTAAGAGATGACTCTGTGCTTGACCAACAGCCATAGGACAAGTGGTAGCAGGCAGAAGTATAGCAAATGGGACTGGATGAATGGAATTAACTTAATGATCACAATATGATTTATGATATTTGGGAGAAAACATCAAATAGCTGGAAATGCCATACCTCCCAAGCAAATTAAGACATGCTTTACAGGCAATGCATTCCCAAGAGAACTCTAGTGAATATGGCAGATCAGAGCTCAACTCACTTTTAAAGCGTCACAGATGATGAAAGTGTCTGAGCTAATCTGCATTCAAAATATTTTCCTTTTGTAATTAAAAAATGTGTATGTAGATGCATTACCTAGGGACAACTACTGAATTAATCAGCACATTTACACAGTGGCATGATCTTAACCATAAGATGAGGCTGGGAGACGAGAGAAAATGGACTTTGTTAGTTCTAGCAGAGATGTCACAAGTAAAGCTATTTGGATAACAGATTTTTTGGTTCAGTAGCAGTTCTAAAATGTATTTTTTTAAAAAAAATTTGTTGACCTGAAAGATTTTTTTTAAAAATATTGGTAAATCAAAAAGCTGGAGGGAAAATATTGATTTTAGGTCAAATTAAACATTTTTAAAGTGTTGGGGTTTTTGTATTTTAATAACATTTAAAAATCCTTTTAACCCAAAACCACAACATTTTTAAAATAAAATACTTAATATCAAAATGTTTATACTTTTTTTCATAATTTTTTCAACATGAACAGTTTGGTGAAACAGACACAAATTCATGGAGCATTCTAGTGTTGCCAAATCTGAATTATTTGCCAGAAGAAAGTCTTGGATGAAAGATTTCACCCAGGTAAGATTTGTTTATATGATTGCAGTTAAGGCAAAATAATACTTTGCTACCTGACCCCCTACATCTTACTTTACATCCTTCCCCTCTCATATAACATCCACTCCGCCAGTTACACAAATTGCCTTTTCCAAAAATTGTATATACCGTAGTGTCAAGTGTTGTCTAGTGGATGGAAGGTAGAACTAGACAATAGTGTCACACTACGGTATAGATAGGAGGACTGTGCTAAAAGCATTTTGTTATCTATTTAATATTTGGTGGAGGAGGCTAGAAAACCTGTCTCATCCATTCATTGGAAGTCTCCCCTCAATTTCTTCACTCCCCCCACTTATTTATTTCATGAAAATACAGAAACTGAATCAAAATCAGGGTTTGAATTGTAGTATAATTGTGCTTTTCATGGTAGATAATTAAACTGCTATGTCTTTGAGAAAAGGTCAGCATGTCGGGGTAGCATATATTCATCTCTCGAGGGCATTTGCCCTCATTAGCCATGAATCACTGTTTCATAAGCTAAGAGCCTTGGCTAGGCTCCATCTATGCGAAAATATGTTGGGAAAACCATATGAATTCACTGAGATTCACTTTAATAGTTTATTACTAATTAAGCTGCATATGCCTCTTTATGTTACTCAGACAACTAGCCCTCACTGGTGTCTAGACACAGATTAGATGTTTAGTACTTCTTTTTTATTGCCATGCTTTGGAGTCCATTGACATGCTTGTCACTGCTCTTGTTCTATGTACACAGGGACCTGCTAGGAGAGTTAGCTAGGAGACCTACATTAGGATGCCTTCAATATGCTGACAACACCCAAGTTTCTCATTCCATCTTTGCCAAACCAAATGGTACAATAGGCAAACACTGGTTGTTCTATGATTGGGCATAGACAAAAGCTAATTTGTTGTGGTTCAGTACAGATAAAATGGAAGGAACGTTGCAGGGAAGCACCTGGAAGAGATGGAGGAGATTATATTGGACGCTTTCATTGAAGGTATATGCCCACCAGTTGTAACAAGTTCAGAATCTGGGTGTCTAGTTAGATGCTCACCTGCTGTTAAGGTGATCAGATGGCAATGGTGGACATGATTTTGTTTCAGTCTGTCTCTTTTTTTTGCCACGAGATTGCAACCTTTTCTTTAAGAAACAAACTTCACTCCATCTCATATCGCTCTGGCCCACATCCACAAAGAGATGTAGGTGCCTAAGTCCCAGAATCAGGCACTGCTGTGATCCAAAAAACCATGCTCTGCTGCCGGCTAGTCCAGTAGGTGCTTTGTGGATCTGGGCCTTTGGACTTTAAACCACTGCAATATGATCTGCATGGGGCTGTGGGCCCTAGCATCATCCATACACTGAAGCTGTTGTAGAGTCCAGCAACCTGTTTATTAAGTGGAGCATCCTACCTACATAGGACTTATTTTACACTGGGTTTAATTTTTTAAATAAGACACCATAGGACACCATATTTTTTTAAACTTTTTTATTGTGCTTAAAACCCCTTGTGATCAAAATAATAAGTAAAATAATATTAGTAGTACCTGTATGTGTAAAATAAATTGCAGTTCCCACAGAAGTGAATTTTTGTTTTTTGTTTTTCAATTAACCTTTGGGCAATATACAGAAGAAGGCATTCATTGACAGCGTGAATTGAAACTTTGATAAGAGCTGAATGTGACTTTAGCAGAATACCTTCTTAATGAACTAAATATGTTCGGCAAACCTAGAGACGGAGTTATTGTAATAGAACTCGGATATGCTTTCAGGAATAGACTGGCAAGGGTGAGGTGTGTCTAGCAGCACAGTTTAAAAGTCTGATTAACTTGCACACAAAAACTGAGCAAGTCACCTTTTCAGTGTACTATAATAAGCACAAAGCTTGTATTTGTTTCAACAGAGCACAGGAACTGCCATAGTGATCAAACCAGTGGTCCAGTTAGTCCTACATCCTGTGTCAAACAGTGGCTAGTACCAGATGTTTGAGAGGAGTCTGCAGGAAGTTGTGCAATAGCCTGCCCAGAGGAAAAGTCCTAGCCTCCATTATTTAGAGGTTGACTTAAGCCCTGAATCACAAAGGTTTATATAGCTTCAAAAAAATCTGTTCTTAACAAAAATCCTTACTATAATAATTGTGGATATTCTTGTTACTCACTTTAATGCCAAATTCTTTTTAAAATCTGGATAAGCTCTTGGTGTCATGGATATATTGTGGCAGTGAGTTCCACAAGTTAATTCCATGTGTGGAAAAATATTTCCTTTCATTAGTTTTAAACTTTTTGCTTTTCAGTTTTATTGAATGTCCCTTACTCTTGTATTATGAGAGGGTGAATAGAGGAGCTTGGTCTACCTTCTACATACCATTTATTTTTATTATTATATACTTTTATCATGTCCCATCTTCTTTGTTAATCTTAGATTGAAGACAATCAGAAACTTTCCACTCTCTCTCCTTATATGGAGTTTTTTATACTCATGTTGCCTGTCACTGGACACCTCACCCCCAGTCTCTGCTAAATCCTCCATGAGATAGTGGCCATTACTGAACACATTATTCCAGGTGAGGGCATACTATTGATTTATACAATAGCATCAGAAGATGGCCACTGCACACAGAGTGGGCCTTTGGGAACCACAAAGTCTGCTGCTGAATATTCTGCCAATGAGGAAACGAGAGAATATTCTCAATTTTCATTTCACAGAAAAAGTGTTTTCCCCTTGTGAAGGTAGGATTGAAAGTATAAACTGTGGTTAGCTTCCTACTAGGGTTAAACGCGACAATCAACTGGGCTCCACTTCTGCAACTGGAGGCTACAGGGCACCCAAAATTTTACTTTCATTTTATGCAAAAAGTGAGTGTATGTAACAGTTTTATTTGGGGGAGTATCATTAAAAAAACCTTAAACTAGAACGTTGCATAGCCCTATGATCAATAGTGAACAGGAGTTTGTGGACAGGGTAGGGAGGATATGGTGAAAAAAGTAGTTCTTCAGGACTCGCATAAATACAAAGGTTGCCTATGATGGTGCTAATTCACTATTGAGAATGCTTTTGATTGCAGTGCTGCTCTCTACTTTCACTGGAAAGATTAGCAATTTTAGGGGCTGGGGGCCACTTGCCCTTCCGTCTACAGACTGCACTCTGATATTGCACTGAAGGGGATAGATGCTGCCAGAAACCCTCACTGCTCTCTTCATTTGCACTGTTTGAGAGAAAGGGACAAAGAAAGGCAACTGCCACAAACACTTTGTGTTTGTTTAAAGGAGAGAGGGATTTAACTGCTGGGGGTTAGCACCCTTCTCCCCTCATTTCCAGCCACCACTCAAAGAGCTTTCTTCATGTCAAAGGGAGTCGCCTATCCCTTGGTATCATAATAGTGTAAAATGAGAGAGATTCCCAAATATGCTGTACTATAAATGGGTGATCCGGAAAGAGAGTAGAGCATAAACAAAAAGAAAAACAGGGATAAATGTTAGGTGCTTAAATTAAGATAACTCCTGTTGGCACTTACATGGCAGAAATCTAATATTTTTACACCCAAATTATTTAAAGATTTATTCATGAGTATTTTAGGCAGGAAGCTGTTTTTTCTCATGTGTAGGGAAGCTAAATAATTTCACAAGGTAAAACCCCCTCTTCACCATTTTGCTTGATTCTTTTCCCCAGCATCAGGATATTGTTCCAAAACCATATCTGGATTATCCTTCAGGACTCCACTGCACTGAACTAGCTGGTGGTTTTTAATGACTCTCTGTAGCGTCTCCTGGGGACAGAAATGGATTTTTCTTGTCTTACTGTCCAAAAAGCCAGTGAATGCCCGTTGTCCTATTGCCCTTGCTGTGTAGTGTGTCGTGGCATCAGCAGCATTGTCTAGGATATCAGAAATGTCAGCATCAGGACTTTCAGAATGTTAAATAGACTAGTTTGGGATATTTCTTCAACAGCAGAGGGTTTTAGTTTTTTTCTTTTTTTTTTTTCAGTGTGGACCATATCTTAATAAAGGGGTTATCTTGTGGATACCTCCTATCCATTCACCATTGCACAAACTCCTCCCCTCCGTTTGCAGTCATAGAACATTCTGTGGCAGTTACAGAAAATGCTTACATTAAAAAAAGAGAGGTATTATTTAGTATTTATTTTAGCTTTCCTTCAGTGTAACTTAGTAGCTGGATACAAGAAGATGAGCCATTACCATGTGCTCTATAGCTGAGTGGTGGCCATGGACCAAAGTTTCGGGATCTTTCTCCAACTCTCTATAAAACCATCAAATTTAATTCCCATTGTTTCAAGGCCCTGTACAACTCCACCTCTGCTCAGTCTAACATACTCTTCTTATATCTTCCCATTCCCACTGCTCTTTACTAATGATGCCAGTCTCAATGCCCCATTTGTCTGCTTTTGACCCAACATCTTTCCCCACAGACTTTTTTACCACCCCACCTTCTATGCATTAAATGACCTCCCAGTTCTGAGATGCCAAGCTGCTACCTCTTCTCATTCAAATCCCTTATTAACTTCCTGCTTGTATGCAAAAAGTGAGCCAATAATTTTTTTAAAGTTTAATTGAATAATCATGAGAAACATATGTCTAAAGAGATTAACTGTATGATATACTGTTTGTAATTTCTTGTCCATCCTTATTCCATTTCATCCCAGCTGCTTATACCTTCCACTTGTCCTATATAACATTAGGACTAGATTCTGCCATGCTTAAGTAATAGCTTAATCCACAAGTAGTCCCATTGACTTCAGTAGGGCTACTTGTTGGGTGTGTTACTCTAGTTCATAATGAGTAATATCAGAATCTGGCCCTTAGGGCTGAATTGTGGCTTTACCACAAACCTTGAGCAAAGAACAGTTGTGCTGGCTCAAGACCAGCCCAAGAATCAAACTGTGATATAGTCAGAATCTGTTTCCCCATTGCCCTCCTTTTGAGTATATATGTATATGGATGTATATCTGTCTACCTCTATATCTATAAAATGCACCCACTTGTCTGTAGAGAGAAATTATGTATTGATACTCCCAATTTCTTAAGTATCAATCAAAGGAATCATCTATTTTTTAAATCTATCTATATATATTTGAATGTGTAGTATGGGATTTCCAGAAATGGCTACATAAATTAGGAGAACAAGTTCTGTTGTATTATGTTGTTTACAGAACCATAAGCTTGCCCTATAGTCTTACTGAAATTCTAGAATCTCTTCTAAAATATTATGTGTATGCTTGATTGAAATATTTTAATTCATCACTGGACATGTAATAAACTTTCTTCTGTCACTGGATGACATGAAGGATTTTTTTCCACTGACATTAGTTTTTTGAACTGCTTCTGGTCAGATGCCAGGCTCCTCCAAAAGTATTGTAAATAAACATGAGCAATTCAGTCTAGCATATATGCAATTGTGACAGAATGTCCACACCCTACACACTATTGTAGTAATCTTTGTACAAATATGCTTTCTAAGGTATCGTTTGCAAACTCATCATTTTCTGGTCAATAGTGTCCTGATAAAATTTGTGGCAACACTATATGTGTAATTATAATAATCCTCTGTATGGTATTATTAGCACATGTTCCAAACTGAGGTTGGCAAACAGGTCTGTCTCAAACAAAGGAATGTGTGTTCTGCTTAATTTGCATTTAAGTGGTAAACAGAGTCATCAAGCAGGAATGGAAAACAAAAAAGCTCCAACAGGTGAGGAAAATCAGCAGGTAACATCCTTTCCTATAGATTCTGTCTCCTGAATCTCAGTTGGAAATCTTTTTTCCAAGAGGGGGACTGGCATGCTCTCTTCCCCCCCCCCCCCCCCCACCAAATGATTCACTGCACCAGAAAGAGCAAAGGAAACTGCCATTGAACTGCAAAAGGGTCCTGACCTACAGGGATTTCCCTATATGCCCCCCTGAATTTCCCCAACACCCCCCCCCCCAAGTTACATGCAGTGTTACTAATTTAGTCATTGGTTGGAAATTTGAATTGAAAGTGAAACACTAATACACACTTTAAAAGCATATATAGTATATGAGAAAATACTTGTACATGAGAAAGCATAATGGGTTTGAAAAGTATGAACAAAGACTAGCTTCCTCATACAGCTGTTATTTATGACAATGTCGGCACATTTATTTCGGCTATATTGGCCAACCTAATTTCAAATTATGTTTTGTAAGCAAGGTCTGAATGAACTCCCCCTGACAGGTAGTGATGAGCCAGGGGTGGGGGGAAAGGCCTCAGGACCAGACTGTATTTACATGAACTCACCTACCCTGCCTAGGTATCTAGGAGACAGAGCTGTGCTGTCCAAGTGATCAGTTTTGGCTGGTGCTGGGTTACAAAACACTTTTGTAAATGGACAACCTACCCTAAATTCTCAGTTACTGAGGGACAATCTTCACTCACTGATATATTTGCTTTCCACAACTAATTCTCTCTGTACAACTTTTCATGAGTGTTGTACCCGAATACTTGGATGCTAATATATAAACTGTATTGTTAAATTTATTCACCTAAATTTGAGTTATTGCTGATTATACACTACATGTACCTTATTACTTTTAAAACAAACTTTGTGGATAATCTAAGCACTATACCAAGATGTACAGACACTCTTTTCTTAACCTATACATTTATATATATTTTTTAACATTTAGCTATCCTAAAATTTTTAAATTTGAATGTGGGGGTCATGAAATGCTGTTATTGTATGAGCAGAGGGCAGCAGAACTGTATGTAGCCTGCCTGAATGAGGGGGGTCTCCCTCAGTGCTTAATTTGTGCTAGGGCTTGCCAGGGCTGATCCCTGGCACCTCTAGACTTGGCAGCTCATAGCCCCAAGACCTCTGGGCTTGACACATCAGTTATGAAAGTAACAAACTCGATTGAGCCCCAGCACCTCTCTCATTACAAATTAAGCACTGGTCACTCACAACTGAACTGCACTTCCTAAGCAGGCGGTTTGGATGCCATATCCTAGTGAAGAGAGAGAGGGTAAGGCACAGGTGTTTTGCTTGGTTGTGTGGGATCTGCCTAAGAGTCATAGGCACTATTTGACCTGCCCCCCTCTCCTGTTTAGAGAGAGAGCTGATTAGGCTCCCATAGAGTCTTTTGGTTTAAGTGACCACTAGAGTTGAAATCACCGATAGGTTTAAGTGCTTAGACCTGTTGTGGGACAGTGTTTCTGTGGAAGAGACAGCCCAGTCTGCACTAGCAGCGAGGTTCCCCCACTGAGAGCTGAAAGCTGGGTGGAACCTTGAGAGACCGACTCGCAGAGGTCACAGTGGCAGATGGCAGCGGGAGGTGACAGTACAGGGCCATTGGGGACAGAGCAGTGGAGTGAATGATGGCACGATGAACAAGAGCAGTCAGAGCATTTATTTGTTGGACTATGTTTTAGTGACTTCACCCCAGAAATACTAGATCTGTGACTGGGAAACTTTATATAAATATACATTTCCCAGTCGGCCGAGATTTTTAAAATGCATTATTTGCAAGGTCATTATCTCACATACACACTATCTTGAGAGGTCATTATCTTGGAGTTTCTATACTAAACTTTTTATTATAATTTTTTTATGTAAGACTGGCCATATTGGGTCAGACCAATGGTCCATCTACCTCAGTATCCTGTCTTCCAACAGCAGCCAATGCCAGGTGCTTCAGAGGGAATGAACAGAACAGGGAATCATTGAGTGATCCATCCCCAGTCGTCCACTCTCAGCTTCTGGCGAACAGAGACTAGGGATGCTTAAAGCATGGTGATGCATCCCTGCCCATCCTGGCTAATAGCCATTGATGGACCTATCCTCCAGGAACTTATCTAGTTCTTTTTTGAACCCTGTGATAATGTTGGCCTTCACAACATCCCTGGCAAAAAGTTCCACAGATGACTGTGCATTGTGTGAAGAAGTACTTCCTTTTGTTTGTTTTAAACTTGCTGCCTATTAATTTCATTGAGTGACCCCTGGTTCTTGTGTTAAGTGAAGGGGTAAATAACATGTACTTATTCATTTTTTCTCCACACTAGTCAAGATTTTATAGGTATCTATCATATCCCCTCTTAGCCATCTCTTTTCCAAGCTGAAAAGTCCCACTCTTAATTTCTCCTCATATGGAATCTGTTCCATATCCCTAATCATTTTTAAAAACACCGAGGAGTCCTTGTGGCACCTTAAACTAACAAATTTATTTGGGCATAAGCTTTCATGGGCTAAAACCCACTTCATCAGATGCATGGAGTGGAAAATACAGGAGAGAGGTATAAATACACAGCATATGAAAAGATGGGAGTTGCCTTACCAAGTGTGTGTGTGTGTGGGGGGGGGGGGTCAGTGCTAACAAGCCAATTCAATTAAGGTGGAAGTAGGCTATTCTCAATAGTTGACGAGAAGGGAGGAAAAATCACTTTTGTAGAGCTAATGAGTTCAGTGTAATCTAGGTGGTCCATTTCAAACAGTTGACACGAAGGTGTGAGTAACAGCAGGGGGAAAAGTTAATTTTTGTAGTGACCCATCCACTCGCAGTCTTTATTCAGGCCTAATTTGATGGTGTCCAGTTTGCAAATTAATTCCACTTCTGCAGTTTCTCATTGGAGTCTGTTTTTGAAGTTTTTTTGTTGAGGCATTGCCACTTTTAAGTCTGTTGTTGAGTGCCCAGGGAAACTGAAGTGTTCTCCTACTGGTTTTTGAATGTTATAATTCTTGATGTCAGATTTGTGTCCATTTACTCTTTTGCGTAGAGACTGCTGTCCGTTTTGGCCAATGTACATGGCAGAGAGGCACTGCTGGCACATGATGGCATATATCACATTGGTAGATGTGCAGGTGAACGAGCCCCTGATGGTGTGGCTGATGTAGTTAGTTCCTATGATGGTGTCCCCTGAATAGATATGTGGACAGAGTTGGCAACAGGGTTTTGTTGCAGGGTTTAGTTCCTGGGTTAGTGTTTTTTGTTGTGTGGGGTGGAGTTGCTGGTGAGTATTTGCTTCAGGTTTAAATCCTTCCCTCTCATCACCCCACCCCACACACAAAATGTTCTATACTTCTCCCACCCACACCCAGGAACCCTCCAGGTTCACTCCCAAGTCCCTTCCCAGCAATTACTTCCCTCTTTCTCAGCTCCTCCATTACCCCTGACTTCCCCAAGCGTGTGCACTGCTTCTGAGGGATGTGGGAAATATCTGTCTGTTTTGTAGTTTAAATGAACTATTACTCAAAGTTCCGTATTAACATTCCTAGTAAGGAATCTAATTGTCAAATAAAAAAAATTAAGGAAATGTTTGTCTGTAACAATACTTGTTGACAGATATTTTGAAATAAAATATCAAAATAATTGAAACCACCATGACAGATTAAAAATAACTATTTTGACAAATACAATTTGCAGAATTTTAAAATATTGTGTGAAGAATTTTTAATTTTTTGAGCAGAATTCCCCCATGAGGAAAAATTGTGTCATTGTCCAGCAGTTTGCCAGAAAACTTTAGGACCTAACTTTTTTTTTCTTCTTTTTTTTTGCTGATTTCTCATGTTTGCAAAAGTGTAAAGTTTAAACCATGGTGCTGTGAGACTTAGAAGCAAGTATCCACCTTACTGTGATTGTGTGACTATTTGCATTATATATTGGTATGTCATCACAGAGAAATTCAACACACAAAAAGATAAGATTTCTGAAATAAATTTGTCATTTCAATTTCATTTACCTGCTACAAACAGAATCACATAATATACTAGAAAGATTGTATATGCACATCATTAAGTAATACAACAAAACATATGCCTTCTAGAGGAAAATTTGGAATCTTTACACATTCATCTGTAACAATTCTATTCTCCTCCCCCCCACTCAAGAAAAAAAAAAATGGGGGAACTCTGAAAGTTTAGAGATGGTCTGCAGGAGTTTCTTGGTATTCATTCTTCCTGAAATCAGATATTCTGGATTGGAAGCCCTACATTGCTCTCAAGCTATTCTTTTTGACAATCTGAAATCAATTCAAACATCCTACAAGCTAAAGTTGAGTTTGAAACGAAAAATAAACTCCCTTCTAATATCACTATTCTTTTTAAATCATTTTTAAAATTTAGATCTCTTGCTCTGTTATGGTATAAATAGTTTGATACTGAAGTTTACATATTTGATGATTTAGCAGGCCATCCTCTGATTTATTCACATCACATCCCCAAAGTGTTGAATGCAGTGATGCTTTATCTACTTGAGCCTGCAGCACAGGAAACATTATATATGAAGGTGGTTCTATTTTAAAGTGTGTGTGTGAGTGTGTGTGTGTGTGTGAGAGAGAGAGGTGCATTTTTTAAATAGTAGAAAATGAATGCCCAGAATCAATGATATGCCTTAGTGTTCTATAACTTAAGGTTGACAATACCAACTTGCGCTAGAACCTGATAAGATAAAACAGGGTCTGACCTGGTAAATACATGAAGAGGTGACCTCCAAAGAAAAATCTAGGATTGGTGTTGCTGATTCAACAGGTGGCACTCTTCCCTTTGAACCAAGTTGGGAATTATTATAACTTAGTCCTAGTTACAGCTTTACAGAAGAGATGTAAAAATGAAGTTTTTCCAAACTACTTATCTGGGTATTTCCTGTGTTCCACAAAAGCCATTATGAAGCCTAATTTTTAAATGATTTCTCAGATTGAAACGTTGCATAAGAAGTCTAAAGATAGGAATGACTTGGTTCAGAAAGATACCATTAGGGAACATTTCCCAATTGCTTGTTTCATGGGGACAGGAAAGGAAGCAGATGTTTTCCATCAACAGCTAACGTTGAAAAGCTACCATTACTCCCTCCCTAACTACATGCTGTAGGCCATAATCATGTACTCCCTTCTTCTGCTTTCATAGACGCAGTAGCATGTAATAATTCAAATTCTGTCTTGACACAGCTTGCTTCAGCTGTTTCACAAAGCGAGTTGTTTGTACACGGCATCTATGGGCACATCAGCATTTTGTAGAGCGATTAAATGGAGTTGCTGCTTTCCTGATGATGGTTGCAAATGTTTGCTGTAGTCTGAGAGTTCAGAAAACCTGTGGGTGTAAGATTAAATACTGCTGATCACTGTAGCACTAATATTTGCATTAGCAGAAATAACAAACTTCTGCTAAATCCCTTTAGGTACCCAATCTAAAATAAAACTTTGTAAGCAACTTCCTCAATTAACAGGGAACAGTGATTTTTTTTTTCAAATAATTATGCCATTTTTTGGATACTCGACTCTAAGTAAGTAATGGCAGCAATGACAGCACAGATCAGTAGCCCTGCTCCAGAGCTGTGTTCTGTAGCTTCAGCTATGGGATGCAAGTGACTAGCAAGTAAACTGTTCTGGTGCTCTGTATGTATCCATGTATTAGTATGACAGAATATTGTATGGATGCCAGTAACTCACCAATACAGGATTTTCCAAGAGGCATAAAGCATTTTTGTTGTGTATATGATGATTTTAATGGCATTCCATATCAGCCTAGCTAATCCTTTATATAATAAAGATTGCCAAGTGGGTTTATTTTTGTTCATTTTTCTAACAGCCACAGTAATTTGCAGTTGAAATTCTACCTCCTTCATATTTATAAATATAAATTCTGGACAGTCCTCTAAATGAAAGGTTTTAAACACTGGGAAAATAGCTTGTATGTCCTTTCTTGGAAACTAATGTGGAATAAGACACTTTGGACATGACTTCAAACTGCTTTGTTCTGCACTGCTAGTGAAGACCAATGTTAAAAAATGGTCACTGAGTTTGGGCCACTATTTTCCCTTGCCCAAGTTGAGACTGCTGTTAGAGAGGGTGGGGCCATGGGAGAATCTAGGTGACAGAGAACATGAGAGCAATAAACCTTGGTGCTGATTTTCACAGATGTTGAGCACCATCTCTCCAGAATAAGTTAATGGAAGTGAGGATGCTGCGCATCTGTGCAAATGAGTCCCATATATTTTCCCCAATACTTCCAATGGCTTAAAAACAAACTAACAGGAAAGTGGCTTTGCATGGGGAGAGAATAGAGTCCCCTGAACATTTAAAGCGACAGGTTATCACACAGCCCTTTTGTATGGAGTTAAGTGTGCTTTAAGAATTGCCCTGCACCTAGTTTCAGGTTCCCATTGAGGCTTATCTGTCCAGGTGCCTAGACTGAGACAGGAGTGTGCATGTTCAGAGACCGAAACATAGCCACCTACGTGTTGAGGGACTTCGGATGCCTCCAGTGATAGCCAGCAGCTGAGCAAGGGTGTTGTGAATGCCAGTGGTGCCTACCTTTTGGACTTTGGTTAGATACCTAACTCCATTTGTGACTCTAGTGCTTTGGATTTTCTGATGTTGCTCTCTTTCACCATGGTTTACTACTTAGTTACATTGTGTCTTTGTGTTACAATGTTACTGTTTATCATAGTAAGACATTTATCTGCCCAATACAGTGGCCAAGACTTTCAAATGTGACCTGGTCATGTTGGGTGCCTGAGCTTGAGACACCTTAAAAGACTTTGATTTTCAAGGGATTTCTGCTCAACATTTCTAAAGAATCAGGCCCCAGTGAAATGCCTCAAGTGAGCCATCCAAACCACTAGTCACTGTTGACAATTTTGGCCAGTATATTTTGATGTATTTATTTTTATCATCAACAGAATATTTAACAAACCTAACTAGATAATAGACAATGTTAATTCACCTCCCCCTTGAAGCCTCAGACTTGTCCCTCTCATTCCCCTCATTTATTCTTCCAGTCACTCAAACTGTGGATAGCTTTTCTTTGATGGAAAAGGGCTGGCTACATCCATCCTCTAGAGACTAACACCATCCTTCATTAGCCAGAGAGAGGCCATTAATGAATGGCATACCCACACGTCAAGAGCACATTCCTCCATCTATTTTATTTCAAATGAAAGGAAAGAACAAATTATGAAGTCTCTATGAGAGAGAGAACACAGTGTCTTAATGCACTGGAGCTAAAAAGCAAAAGGCATCTGTCTCACAGCAGCTCTTGAAGCAGACAGGGACCCCTCTGCTTGTAAGGGTGCAATATACAGGCATATGAATGGCATTATCTCCTTTCAATCAGGCAGTTGCATAATAGCAGAAACTGCTTTTTGTTCCCCATGTAGACTTATTGATGGATTGATTTATTAATTAGTATTGATTATTGATAAATCAATTAGACAAGTGGTCAGTAAAGGTTTGGTCTCCTGAGATCTACAGTATCAGCAATATTATTAGTGTCATTGGAATAAGAGAACTGAAAAGCACCCTAGAAACAAATGCTAGTTATCATAAGACCTTTATTAACAATCCCACACACACTGAAATACAACAGACAAGATAGAGAGTGCAAAGCGTTTAGCCCTATGACTGGCATCCCTCGCATCTCATGTCTCCTGCTGGGGGACTTTGGAGCCTCAGTCATTATCTTCCTCATCCGCATTTTCATCATAATCACTTGTGGTTGTCATCCTGGCATCCTCCTGTGCATTCCTCCCCCCACCACCACACACACACCCCAGCACATGGGCCTCGTTTTATCCTGAATTATGCCTACACCCCTTTTTCCTTATCCTTACTTCCACCCCACTAATTTAGGGGTATCCCATTTCTCATTGGCTATTCCCTGAGTTCCCCTTATTTTCATTAACATTTGCATCACATAGTTACCATAGTAACTTGTGGTCAAGATAAAATTCCTAAGATGTTACTACTGCTCATCCTGCTATATAAACTGATACATTGTAACATATTTTCTACTTTGTTGCTGCATAGTTTCCAGAACATCAGCACTTAAGATGTCTTTTACTCTAATCTTACTCTTTACTGGTACAGGAGTACCTCTTGGTTAACTTGCCATGCCAACCTTTTTCAGGCCCAATTCCCCCTTTGGTTATACTGAATATCTTACCACCTGAGGCCAATAGGCCCTGTGTTACAACAGTAATTATACTTATATTTCATCTCTATATCCTGAATATACTTAACATCTTTTTAGCCTTGGCTACACCTGGGAGCAATCATACTGCCTCCACAGCACTCTGAGACCTTGTTGGTCTGAAACGTAGAATCAGTTTAGATTACTTGACTTTCTCAGGCTCAATTCTGCACTTACACCACTGCCAACAACTTAGGGAGATTTACATTAGTTTTCATGATGCAAGGATTCTTGTGCAAAACTCAGTGCCAGCACCAGACACTTCAGCAATTTTCAGCTAGAAGGGGTTAATGTTCAAAGATGAACTGCCGAAACACACACTAATTGCTACTGATTAGTTTTATGTTGTAATGATGAAGCAATAATGATCAAAGCACAGGGCATTTCTTGGGGATTCCTGACTGCCTGGTTTGCTTCAGGCCATTAACCCCAGTCAGTAATACCTCTGGAAATGCACTTTGTGGAGGTCATTATTGTTAATCATTGGAACAATGCAGAACATTCACCCACACTATAAAGTGAGGTGGCTGAAGCCTGTGCACATGCAAGTTTTGTGATTTGGTGTCAAAATGTAAGAGAGGGGTTAGGTTTGCTTATCATAAGCCCTAAGGGGAATATATAATACACAGAGTGAAGCCTTCTTAAAGACCATGAAGACATACGTTTGTGCATATATGAGTGTATGTACTTTAGAGAAAAATACAGTAGGTGCATATGTAGTTGGTTTTATGAACATTTTACATCCTGATCATCAATTTCTTAATTTTCTTTTCACCAGTTTTTTCTTAAAATATATGGGCCAGATTCTCTCTTAGGATTTTGCTCCTTTGCACTGCTCAGGCAGCTTGAAAGGGCCAGATTCTTGCTGCAGATGGGCAATAGTGAATTCCCTTGGTGGAGGGGAACTCTCCACTACCATAGGATACACATCAAGGGAAGGATGGGGACACATCAGGAGAAGGGAGGCGATGTGGAGAAGCTCTCAGTCTAGTCCTCCATTGGTTAATGGCTTTTGGAGACTACAGGCCAGTGGTGTAAGTGAGAACAACCCCTAGTCTATCGTCTCTGCAGACCAACTCCCAGCTTATTTAATAGAGAGGAATGGCAAGGCCATGATATGTAAGGGTATGTATAACCTTTGAGCTGGGGGGGAGGGAGCTGTGATTTCCAGTTTGAGCAAATGTACCCATGCTAGCCCTCGTGAAGCTAGCACGCTAAAAATAGGGTTTAGCTGCAGCAACGCAACAGCCTAGGTGCCCTGAGTACATGCCACATCTTGGACTGGATCACAGTCAGCACTGCTAGCCCCTCTCTTTGCTCACATACCAATGTTTGTACTCTATTTTTAGCACACTGGCTTGATCAAAGCTAGCATAGGTTTCTCTCTTCAAGCTGGGACTCATATACTCAGCTCAAATTTAGACATACCCTTTGTTTCTCATTGTATATCTCTGCAATGGGGTTCCCAGGGTGCAACTTGGACTGTGGGAGCGCTGAGCTCTCCCCCAACCCTCTAATCTGGGGTATCCTTCTCAGACTGTGAGGCTGATGTCAAGCCATAAACCTCTGGCAGGTTCAGGCACTTACATAGACATCCACAGGCAGGGACACATTCAACTAGAGTTATATAAATGATCTCTCCCAGACACTCATGAGCCATCAGTAGGGAGGCTCAACCAATTCCTCCCAGCTCCCCAGTCTTGCACCCCTGAACTGTACCATTTTGCACTGCTCAGAAGCCTGGCCAGTATAAGTTTATTACCCAGTCTGCGCCCCCCTCAATGTGGAGAGGACATATGCTAGCCTTTGTAAACTGAGCTGAAACTTTCTAAGCACTTCAACCAAAACACACTGTTTTAGGTAAAATATCAAAAAGATTAACTACAGAATGATAGATATTAAGTGATTTTAAGTAGCAGGCATAGAAATCAGAGTTGATTATTTAAGAAACAAAAATAAATTTGCAGTCTGAGTTCTACAAAGTAAGCAGGAATTGAATTAAGCAATGTCTCACCCTGATAGATGGTACAAACAGGTCACAGATCCTCAATACACAGGCTGAAACTCTTTCCCAGTCTGGGACCACCCTCCCACTAGTTCAAAGTCTTTGTCCTACAGACAGTTCTTCCAGATGCTGAGTTGGGTGAGGGAATAGGTCAAGTGATGATGTCATTTCTCCTCTTTCATAGGTTATTCCTATGAATAAAGATCCATGATCTGGAAAGATCTATGCTTGTAACATGGGGTCTTCCCCCACTGGACAAGCAGTCTCCATTGTCTACGTGCTATGAGGAGTCTTTTGGGATGGCTTCTGGGAGAGTGGATTCCCTTTAATAGGCCATCAGCGTGTCTGGCTCCTCTATTGTTGTACCTGAAAGGCTGGTTGTTGGTGTTACCAAACGCCCAACATATTTCAGTAATGCATACGTGTAACCCTTCTGTCCGTCAGAGTTGGCAGCAACAAGGGCCGGGTTCAGTATCTAGGGGTTCCATCCCAATAACGCAATGCAAAACTGGCTCGAGCCCCCACCCAGTGACCTGGGACAAATATATACCACCCCCACTGGGTGCCTCTAAGAGGCAATACTTCCCCTCTCGCAGGCACAGAGTCTGAGTGTAGCAAATGCCTTTTAATAACCAATGTGGCATTATGTTGGGGAAACACCACCAACAGGATTCATAACACAACCCATGAGCAAAAACCCACCCCAAACAAATTGGGCCATGTCCTTTCCCTTTGGCTCTTGAGTCCAGCAGCCCCAAAGTCACCCAAAAGTCCAACAACCCAAAAGTCTCTGTCCCTGGTCAGTGCAGCCCCAGTGTCCGAAAGTTTATCTGTACAGTTTTACCTCCCAACTTGGGTGGAAATGCGGGGGGGAGGGTAAGGGGCACCTTATGTGGTTCAAAGCCAACTGGTCCACCTCTCCGTGGGGGCTCCACTCCGCTCTGCTCCACCAGCCATCCCACGAATCGCGCTGCTCTGCCAGCCACTCCACTCCACTAGCTGTCCCACAAACTGCTCCACTCTTCACCCCCCCACCCCTACTTAACACAACGCTCAGTGATTTTAGCTCTTTAGTGATTTCAACTTATAGTAGGGGAACCTCAGGGCTGGTGGACCATGGGCCCAAAGGGCCTCAGCAGCCTGTAACTAGACTCCTAGTGGAATCAAAACTAGCTCTGATATTCTACAGTGAAGAAAGGAAAAGATGCAATTAGCATGGAGGGCTCTCACTGAGGGCCTATACCATCAAACATTAATATCTATCCCCATTCACTAGGGGTTGGAACCAATGACCCTTGCCTAGCAAGTGCTGCTTAACTGAGGGTGAGTCCCTCCATCATAACAAAAGGCCAAGTACAGTTCTACTGTCTTTGATTCACATAATCAGGATAATAACAGTTTATTCTTCCTGCCCCAATAACAGAGAAACTGGGGCTCCTACAGCAGCCAAAGTGACCATCTAGGTGGGGTGGGTGTGCCTATGCAAATGAGATCAGCCCCTGAAGTTCTTTTCCACAACCCACCATGACTCGCCACCAGATGTCAGGGTAGAGCTCATCCTGACTCTGCTTACATCCGCAATACTTCATGAACTCACATACAATGATAGCACATACAATCCAATAAGATATTCATGTTCAACAGATCATGACCTTTTAAAATGATACCTCACGAGGCATACTTTGTGCAAAACATATCATAATTATATAACCGTGGTGAATATGGAGGTTCCAGGGTGTTGCTTTGCGCAATCCATGAAATTTTTTTTGTTCTCCTACTTACAATTCTCTGAATTATGTCATAATGGTAACGCTGTTTGCTAAAGAAGTGTGCTCTACAAGAGCACCACAATATATTTCATGACGAAAGGCAGTAACTCAAGCACTGCTGTTCACTGGCCCAATGATAACTTTTAAGCATGGTTTATATATGGCTTCTGCAAAACTAGATAATAATTGCAAGACAATGGGACAATCTGTGTGAAAATAATGTTTAAAAGCTATTTCTTTGTCATCTGCCCCCTAGACCATGTTACAAGGTGATTTTGCTGCAGCTACCCTTCAACTTTTTTAAACAGACTCTTAGATATGGTTATTTTATTGGTGAAGTTGCATCTCAGACAGAAGGAAGAGATGATGCCAGGTAAAATGGCCATTGCAAATTAAACAACAACCTTCAATTGAAGAAATGCATGGTATGAGGTCGGGGGGGGAAGGGTGGTGCACTTTTGTAAAACAGGTACAACTTTGAATGTAATTTAGAGATGGAGGAAGTCACAAAGCAAAGATGATAGAGAATTACAGTGATGTGGTTCTCATGTCTGAAATAGAATGGGGACACCCCATCCCCTCAAAGTATAGAGAGAATAGAGATTTAAGAAGACCTCAAAAGAGGAAGTTTGACCACAATTTATATGAGGGCCTGATTTATGAACAATTTATAAATGATTAAAGAATATTTAATGTATATATTAATACACTGATAATCAATAGTTATAGATTCCCATAGAGTCCAAATGTCTTTAAGTTGCTTATGACTATGTATTAATTGCTAGATATCTGTAACATGCTTGTATCATTTATTATCCCCTTGTACGCCATTTATAAATGGATCCTTACTAATGTGACCGGGAATTGTGTTAGTAGACAGCAAATATAAAAGGCATGAATTAGAATCTCAACCAAAACTGTTAAGATTTATCAAAAATTACAGCAATTACAGTGAATTGCTGCTCTTTCTTGTAGGATCACTATAGCATTATATATATTTTGAAAAGTTTTTTAAAACACCTACACAGTCTGAAAAATATTTGGCCACATAATACATTTATGGAGGAAGAATGGAGGAAGAGGAGAAGGAAAGAGAAGGCAGTTCTAATAAATTCTGAAAAGGGTACTGCTGTTCCTGGATGTTTTTGTTGGGTTTACATGATGTATTAAAAGCTGACATGTCTTGTAGGGGTTAATTTACCTTTGTTATGGAAAGTTACAGTATTCTGGACTTATTTATTTAAAGTCTTACGCAAGCAATGTAAATATTTATTAAGGATTTAACTCCTTAAATTTTGTGCAGCCTTTGCACTCCAAATTTGTGTGTGATTCATTGTATGCTGAAAACATGAATAACACCCTTATATCATGTACATTCACAAAGAAAAAACGTCAGCTATTTCACTTCAACTCTTCACCTTAGAACAGACAAGATAAGGAGCCCAAGGGGAAACATGCTTGTTTCAGATCGGAAATTAATTCACTGGAAAAATAAGTACATCATTCAAAAATGCATAGGCATGAACACTAAGCAGGTGAGGGGGGCAAATTTAATCTACCTGCTGTAGAACTTTAAGTAAACACTTCCATTTTACACATAACCTAACCAGTGGTGAGCTGGAGCCGGTTCGCACCAGTTCACGTGAACCGGTTGTTACATTTTGAAGCAGTTTTAAAACCGGTTGTTAACCTGCTTCCCTGGAGGGGGCGCTGAGGCTTTGATGGGCTCCGGCCGGGATGTGATGTAATTCCTCCTCCGGCCGCCGGGGGCGCTGCGCTGCGGGAGCCATGTGGGCTGCCGCCTGGCCCTGGCCACGAGCCCTGTTGCTGCTGCTGCTGCTGCTGCTCCCCGGGCCCTGGGGCTCCCGCTGCTGCCGGGTGGCTCCCCAGCTGCTCTGCTGGGCCTGGGCTGCGTCCTGCTGTTCTCCCTGTGAGCACCCACCACCCTGCCCGCAGCCAGCCCCTGCTGCACCCCCTGCCCTGCCCACAGCCAGCCCCCTGCCTCCAGCCACCCCGCCTCCAACCACCCCGCACCCCTTGCTTGCAGCCAGCCCCTGCCACACCCCCTACCCTGCCCGCAGCCAGCCCCTGCCCTGTCTCCAGCCACCCCCGCACCCCCTGCCTGCAGCCAGCCCCTGCCACACCCCCTGCCCTGTATCTAGCCAACCCCTGCTGCACGCACCCCCTGCCCTGCCCGCATCCAGCCCCTGCCTCCAGCCACCCCCTGCCCTGCCTCCAGCCACCCCCGCACCCCCTGCCTGCATCCAGCCCCTACCGAACCCCCTGCCTGCAGCCAGCCCCTGTCTCCAGCCACCCCCGCACTCCCTGCCTGCAGCCAGCCCATCTCCAGCCACCCCTGCACCCCCTGCCTGCAGCCACCCCTGCACCCCCTGCCTGCAGCCAGCCCCTGCCACACCCCCTGCCCTGCCTCCAGCCACCCCCACACCCCCTGCCCACAGCCAGCCCTGCACCCGCTACCTGCAGCCAGCCTCTGCTGCACCCCCTGCCCTGCCCACAGCCAACCCCTGCTGCATGCACCCCCTGCCCTGCCCACAGCCGGCCCCTGTCTCCAGCCACCCCCGCACCTCCTGCCCGCACCAGCCCCTGCCGCACCCCTTGCCCTGCCCACACCAGCCCCTGCTGCACCCCCTGCCCTGCCCACAGCCAGCCCCGCACTCCCTTGCTTCCAGCCAATCCCGCACCCTCCTGTCTCCAGCCAGCTCCGCACCCCCTGCCCTGCTCGCAGCCAGCCCTGCACCCCCTGCCTCCAGCTAGCCCTGCCCCACGACCCTGTCTGCAGCTGGCCCCACGTCCACTGGTGCCCTGCAATTCCCAGGGCAGTAACCCTGCACACCTGTTTCAATGAAGGGGGCAGGGAGCAGCCGGGACCCACACATGTGCACACCCTAGGGTGACCAGACAGCAAGTATGAAAAATCAGGGCGGGGGTGGGGGGTAATAGGAGCCTATATAAGAAAAAGACTCCAAAATCAGTACTGTCCATATAAAATCGGAACATCTGGTCACCCAAGTACACCAGGGAGTGGCGGGGACGCACACATGTGAAACGGAGCTCATTTCTAGTTCAGGCCCATCTTTTCCTGGACAGGTCAGGCTTTTTGGTTCTTAAATCGCCGTCTGGGAGGAATTTTTAAATTTTAAATTTTAAAAATTCCTCCTGGGAAAATACGGACGTATGGTAACACTGTTGGTACAGAAAATACATACTGGGACACATCCCTTAAATCAGAACTTTTTATAGGGAACCAGTTGTTAAGATTTTGGCAGCTCATCACTGAACCTAACACCAGAGTAGGAATAAAGAGATTTTTTGACAGCCTGTTATCTCTGCTGTTTTGTTAACCATCCATTACAGAGTAATTATATAAAAATGGTATATCAGAGTACTGATGTGATGTATTCAGAGAGTCAGATTCTGATACTCCAGTTTATGCTGCATAACAACAAGAGTGATCAGTGCCATTAAGTTATTATTGCATATGAATAAGAATATCAGAATCTGGACCACATGTTGTGTTGTTTCTGTGACTGATCCAATGTCCACTGAAGTCAATGGGAGTCATGCTATTTACATGAGTGCCATTGGCTTGGGGCCTTTGGAAATAATATTAGAATATGCAGGACCAGATCCTCAGCTGGTATAAATCAGCATGTCTGTTGAAATCTGTGATGGTTTATAGCAGCTGAGGAGATGCTCATTATTTCTAGTCATTTTGCACATCTTTATTTTTATACATGCATGTTCATAATTAGGGCTCTACCAAATTCCCAGTCCATTTTGGTCAATTTCAGGGTCATAGAATTTTAAATATTGTAAATTCCATGATTTCAGAGATTTAAATCTCAAATATCATGGTGTTGTAACAGTAGGGATCCTGACTCAAAAAGATGCAATGACCTTGTGACCCCCCTCAACCTCCTTTTGGGTTAGGACCCCCAGTTTGAGAAACACTGGTCTCCCCTGTGAAATCTGTGTAGCCATTGGGCCAATGAGGCCTGTGCCCCGATACCCTGGCCAATTGGGGGGCTCCTGAAAAATGTGCACCACTGTACCCCAATCTGCCTGCCAAAGCAATGCTCCTGACAAGGTGCAGGGTCTGGGCTCAGGGTGCCCAGTAGGATCGCTGGGTGGGTAGAGCAGTGCAGGGCAGGGCAATCCCCCCCATTCCCTGACCCCATTTCCCCTGCAGGAGCGCCAGGGCAAGCGGGATGGGGGGACTTCAGGTGAAAGGGGTGGTGAGGGGCCCCCACTTGCTCTGGCCCAGGACCCCATAAAATCTTAATCCGCCTCTGTGTATAATATAGGGTAAAAGTACACAAGAGACCCAATTTTACAGTCCATGATGTGTTTTTCACGGCGATGAATTTGGTAGGTCCCTATTCATAATGAAAGCATTTATTAACACACACCTGCACCATTACCTCAAGCCACCAGATAAAAGTACTGTTGAGTACAAGAAAATCCATCTAGAAACTTGAAAGTTTAATTAAAGAATAATCTGTCACTGACAAATTACCAAGGGGTGAATATGTCATTCACAGCCTTTGCACATAATTTCAAAGAACACAGTTTAAATCGCCAGAGACCAACAAATCAGTCTGCCCGTTTGTAATTAACAGACAATGGTTGCATAATTGATAGGGAGCACTTTCTAGAAGTTTTCTGCATGAGAAGTTTCAATGGGAATTACTTCATACTGAAAGGTGGATCAGGCACCCGTGTCACTGCTGCTTTGTGAAAGATTTTTTTAGAAGTCCTAGTAAAATGAGCACTCACTTGACAAGTTTAGAGCTCTAGAGCTAACGTGATGGGACTTAAAACTGGGTAGTGGCTTACCAAGTATCTTCACTGGATAAACAACATAGCAGCTTTTACTTGCCTTCATGGGTGCAATGTTCATAGTTCAACATTGATTATTTTTCAAAAGACAGGAACTAGCAACAGTGTGTGAGATAGAAGAAGGATCTTTCAAAATAATGAAAAATCTTAGTCCTACAATTCAGAGATTTTCATCTGTTGATGCTCATCTTTGTAGCCATTTAGAAATGTATCACATCTTTATTCTAAGTTCGTATGCAATCACCACTTTATTGGTACAGTAATGTTAATTTGCACATTCTGTCATGGTGAATGGTGAACAAGCATTACACAAGAAACAGTAACAAACAAAGATGCCTATGCACCTGATGTGTAAAGGTATTTTTTCATCTCAGGATCTCAAAGCACTTTAAAGAATATTAATTTATTATAGCCTCTTAATTCCTCTGTGAGATGGGTATTATCCTCTATTTACTAATGAGTGACTAGCCCAAGGACACAAATCAAGTCAGTGGGTAACTAGAGGATAGAAGCCAGGAATCTAACCATGAAAGCAATCTATATTGTATAGCCTTTACTCAGGCAAAACTCTCACTGACCTAAAGTAACACCAGTGGGAGTTTTTCCTGGGTAAGAACCTAAACAGCAACAGTTAATTAGTGAATAGTGGTTATGGGTTGTCTGCTCCTTTTCTACAAAGCTGGCTTTGTTTCACCTTCACATCCTCCAGAAGATTCTGACCAATTGTTTACCTCTCTTCACCCTTCCCCCCCAAGAAAAGAAATTAAACAAAATTATCAACGTTTCATTTAGCGCTGGTATAGCTTGCAATAGGGAGAAATTCCCATTGACTTGGTCCAAAACATGTATTCAAACCCCCTTGAGCTGTAGGGGAACATCTGCCTTCAGTTGCATCTCTATAAACATTGTGACCTCTCTGTCTGTTTCCTTTTTTGTGGTGTTTATTAGCCTTGTTTCTGTCTCTTTTTTTTTTTGATTGAACAAAAAGTTAATAGATTGGGGTTTTTTAAACCCACTGAAATTCATCCAGCAGAAACTACATTGAAGGAATGATGAGGCTGAAATGGAAGCAAGGAAATTGGCATCTAAGGATCAGAGCTGCAGTACCTACAGGCGCAAGCCTGCAAGATACTGTGAGCCCTTAACTTCTGCGGACTTCAGTGGCAGCAGAGGATGCTCAGCACCTTATAGTAGTGGTCAGCACATTGCAGATATACAATGGGATGCCTTCTTAGCCTTCTGAGTGTTGCTGTGACTGGGAGTTGGGTTGTTTCATTGTCAACAGTTCAAGTTCTTGCTTTTTTGATTTATCATCTTTTTAATGTAGCTTACCTTGGTTTCAGAGAAATATATAATGCCCACATGGTGAAAGTCAGAGTTTTAGGGAAATGGCCAAATGCAAGCGATCCCTAGCAGAATTTTAATTTTCATGAAAAAAAGTTACATTTACTGGGCCGTCTCAAATTATATAATGGTAGTTTCAGTGTGTGACTTACTTTTAATTAAATTATATTAATAATGACCCATCTCTGTTACACATGACTCTAAAAAAGGTGTTCGATAAAGGTCTGATATTTCTTTGTTAATTAATTCCCTGTGATAAAGCTTCCACATTATTGCATTTTTCCATGGCATGCTGATCCTACATAATAGGCTATCATTCTAGCAAGACTGTATAACTATTAACAACAAGCTTTTCTATGCTCACTGGGTTTCTGCTATTAAGATTTTTAATGTAACTATAAATAATATTGACAACACACATTGAGCTGGATCAATTTAAAATTCTACCCCAAAATAGTAACCTCAAACCAGTTATTAAATAGCATCCAATATAACCATTAAATAGGAACTGAATTGCAGATGTTATGGCACTATGATTAGATGAAGTTGAACTGCTGCTTTTAAGACACTAGAGCCCTTTTATATGACAAAAACAAAAGCAACAAGACAAGGAAGCAATGTTAGCGAGTTTTTGTATGGAAATATTCTGTAAAACTGACAAATTGCTATTTCCAACTAACGTCCTCACCAGGTGATTTCCAGTGACTTGAACAGATTTTGTTACTCTGTACTAAACAAAATGGAGTGCATGGTAGCTCCATTTCTTTCTGGGAATCAAAGCAAGAAGTGCACGATTCTGTGTTTTCAGTCATATATTCCACTTTCTATGCTATGTTTTCAGTTTCTAAAATCAACCCTCCATTCAAAAATGTGAAAAATAGATAGATTTTATTCCTTTTAATTGTATCATATAAATGACAATCTTTGACTGAGATCTTGGATTTGGATGCTGATTGTTTATGCTGCACTGATGTCACAAAGTAACCTTTAAACTTGCATAGTGAGCACCAACGGATTATATCACTGGAATAGAGCCAGCACCGTGGTTTCTATGGAGCACAAAAGCACCCCTCCCCCTGAAAAGGTGTTCCCGCCCAACCCCTGCATTCTTCCTGGGAAAAGGCCGTGATTTTGCATGTGTATAGCATTCTCCCCCTCCTTGGGCAATGCTTCTGAAGGGAAGCGTTTTAAACTTTGATTCAAATTCATCAAACTTCAGCTCAGCCTGATCTCTTCTGGCCAGAAGCTCCACAGCCCAGGAATGTTTTGTTCCCACTGCCTGAAAATAGGGTCCTGTGTCTATCCAGCTGCATCATCCTTGCAGAGTATATGACGGGAATTGTAAGGAAATCTCTCACTTATAAACATTCATCTGCCAAGTTCTCTTCCCTTATGGATAGTGATTAGTATGGGATGGTGTAGTTTATATTGGAAGATGTGGTCTAGTGGTTTGAGCATGTCTAGGAAGTTGTGTGCTTCAGTACAGACTCTGACACGGATTCCCCTTGTGTTCTTGGTCAACAAAATTAGGCCAAAATTTCCCACTTATTTTAGGAGCCTGCAATTTTGGATCCTCAACTGAAAATATTTAGAGCCTGCTTTTCAGACATGTTGAGGACGTGATGTCTTTGAATTCTCTTGGAGCTGTGGGTGCTCAGCATCTTTGAAAATCAAATTCTAGGTCTCATGAGTACCCAAAAATTGAGACACCCAAAATGAGCACACACTTTCTGTCAGAATTGACTTGCCCAAGGCCACAGAGGAAGTCAGGATCAACAGCAGAATTAAAACTAACTTAAGAAATATGTCATAATTTCAAATCCAAACATCTGGCCATCATTAACCATCATTATTCATACATGATATTTTACTTAGACTCAGAAGTCAGAGAGTGATTCATAGTCCTTTATTCAGTGAAGAAAATCTGAGAGAATTTATAAATGGTCATAGATGAAAGCCCCTGGCAGGTTCAGCTGTGGGTAAGATCAGTAGGGAGGTAGATTTAAGAAAGGAAACCTCACCCTTGCAGATTTTTACTGGCCTAGAATGATGATGTTGTACCTAAACTCTTCAGGATAGGAGTGACGTTAAAGTAGCCTGTGCCTCAATGTGCCTGGCTATCTCTGATGGGCTCTTACAATATAAATGTTAGGTTTGGTTGTGTGTTTCTTTGCTTTTACTCTTTGAGGACTGGCTGTATTCCAGTTTCTGGGGGGGAAATGTGCCCATCGAATTCTAGCATTGCTTCATTTAATTCACATTTGGCTTCCTTAAATGTTAGATTAGTAGCTCTCAGGCAGTCAAATATAACCACAAGAGTTTGACTTTGTACTTCCTGAGTTTTGCCAAAGACTAAAATGTCATCACTATAGTTAAGAACATTGGGAATGTGCTGAATTACTCTCCAGATTATGTTCTGAAAAGTTTCAGCAGCTGAGCATATTTCAGACATTAATCTCTTGTACCATTTCAAGTCTGTCTGTCTTCATGGGCCAGACCCTCAGCTATTGTAAAACAGGAAAGCTCCACTAATTTTAGTGAAACTACATTTATTTACTGTAGGATCTGGCCCTATTTATTTACGTATTTAAAGTTATCCCTAGGTTTTAAGGGGGGGGGGGTTGTGAAGTAAGTTGTGCAAGGCCCCAGAAAGTCTCACATGTTCCTGGGGTTGGAGGATTTGACAGGTGGACAGATCAAGAGCATTTGTCTTCAACGCGGTAAAAAGGGTCTTACAAAAACGGTAGCCCTTTCCCCTCATTTCTAAGTGACATGGAGATCAGAAGGTTTCCATCATTCAGAAGAAAGCACAGGAAAGGGTTAAACAACTTGGAACAAAATTGAATCCCCACAGTTAATCGTTCAGTGTGGGAGAGAGGTTATGGAAGCCTACTGGTTGGTGGAGATCTTGTCAATAAGCTGGGAAGGGGCATGGAGAACTGTGGTCCTTAAAAGCATGGGACCCAATGTATACCACAGTCTTGGAACACAACTAAAGCAGCTCCTGTATATTAATTCATGTATCTATCTATCTAAAGTATTTATAGAGCATCAATCACTATAGTATCAAGGTGCCTTATAAAGAACAAACGTCCACTGAGTCCACACAGTGGCTGACCCAACACAGTGTTGCTTCCACCCCATCGCTCCCCACATACATACCTAACCTGCATAAAGCCAGCTTGCTTTGGTGAAAAAATAATCTCATACAAATTGAAAACATAAGCTTTGCCATGTGGCCAAAGTTCACTGAACTTTGGCTCTTGAATCTACAGCCTGAAAACAAATTCATATCCATCTCCAATTCAGCTATACTGACAGGCTCCACAGCTTTCTAGAGCCTCCTGGGAACTTCCTCTCAAATGTGGGGTTCACAATCATGGTGGACTGGAGCCAAAAGTTATAGAGGCTAAGCATGTATTCTCTTTCCATTCTGATCTTTGCCAGATTGCTGGGACAGTGTGAATACCCCCAATCCTCTGCTCTCCAACTCAGCTTGCCTATTCTGCATCCAGCTCCATTCTTTGCTTCTAGATGGATCCCAGCACCTGTGGGGTACCCAGCACATGATCTGGAATAGAGGTAAATGGTGCCATTTAGGTTGTTCTCCCTGGACAAGGGAGATTCAAGAGTTAGTCCACAGAAACTGGAGACAGAAAAGTCCAATCCTGTCCCCATTTCTGTTTAGTGTGTTTATTGAAAGGCTTTGTGACATGTGATTTTTGTCCTATTTTCATTAATACATAGTTTTCCTTGGAGGATGGTGTATATGCCCAATTCCATATTCCTCATACAGACAGAATAGTCATTGAAATCAATGACCTGAATGATGAATTTCCCACTACTTCCCTTGGGATAGACTACATAGAAAAGCATGACTGTGTTCCAAGTTTCTTCCTTACCCATTGAATACCTATGTTTGTGGTTTTTTCCCTGACATATTTTTCCGACATGAATTTCACTTTCTTATATCCTGCCTTTGGTATATATCGTTATGTTGGGAATTGGGTGAAACCTCATTGGAGCTGAGGGGTATGACAGCTGCACTTCATCAGGCTAAATGTAAAAAGCACTTACACTCTTTTTGGCATATGGTAGCTGAAACAGTAGGAGCTGCCATCCAAAACACAGTCCACATGCAAGGCTAGTCAGAAACTGAGCTAAGTGGGCAGAGGGAGTTTGCTGAGTATTGTTTTGCTAGAGCTCTGTGTATGAGAGGAGAAATACCACAGAAGTAGACAAAGAAGGCAACAGAAAGCAAGGACAGCCAGAGAAGCACTTGTAGTATGACCCTGAGAGAAAGCTCAGTAAAAGATTTTTAAGTACAGTACTGGCTGTAAAAAATGTGGATTGGAATATTGAGTAAGGAAACTGTTGCCTGGTGTTTGATTCTGCTATATTCAGAATAAAAAAAAAAACAGGATTGCAGCAAAGAAATACCTGACTTTATCATCAATTGCTCCTCCTAATGAAAACAACCTGCAAGTACATTATAGAGCTGTTGTAATTATCCCAAAATCCAGCATTATAAATCCAGGAGATTCAGAGTTAAGGTTAAACTTGAAAGTAATCCAAACATGTGAAAGTTAGGAAAAGCACAATTAAGGACCCCAAACACCCTTAGCTCTGCCCTATAGTGACAAAATGAGGTGGGGGCATCAAATGTGCCTTTCAAATGCAGTTTTATCTAATTTGGGACCACAAACACTAAAATGCCTTAATTATAATTAAAAAGTTATTGCATTGTGGGCAGAGTTAAGGTTGTCTGGGTTTCCTAACTGTGCATTCCTTTAACAGAATAAGACCTTGTGTGAGCAGTTTTCTAAATGACATGAAAATATAGTGGTGTGTCAACACCATTTAGGACTTGAAACTTATGTCTGGGCACCCTCAACCCCCATTAACTTTAAGGAAGTTGAGATTGGTCAGCATCTCGTAGGACTGAGTCCTTACAGAATCATAGAAATGTAGAGATGAAAGGGACCTCAAGAAGTCATCAAGTCCAGCCTCCTGTGCTGAGACAGGACCAAGTAAACCTAGACCCTCCCTGACATGTGTTTGTCCAACCTGTTCTTTAAAACCTCCAGTGATGGGGATTCCACAACCTCCCTTGGAAGCCTATTCTAGAAATTAACTACCCTTGTGGTTAGAAAGTTTTCCTAATATCTAAGCTAAATCTCCCTTGCTACAGTTTTAGCCCTTTACATTTTGTCCTGCCTTCAGTGGACAAGGAGACGAACTGGGCATTGTCCTCTTTGTAATAGCCTTTAACATATTTAAAGACTGTTATCAGGTCCCCGCTCCATTTTCTTTTCTCAGGAATTAACATGTCCATTTTTATTAACCTTTCCTCAGAGGTCAGGTTTTCTAAACTGTTATCATTTTTGTTGCTCTCCTATAGATGCTTCCCAGTCTGCTCATATCTTTCCTAAAGAGTGTGGCCCAGAATGAGACACAGTTCTCTAGCTGAGGCCTCACCATTGCCAAGTAGACTGGGAAAATTGCCTCCTTTCTGATGGGGTTCCCAGGCTACAACCTGGACTGTGGGACCACTGAGCTCTCTGTCCCTACAACCTGGGGTATCCCTCTCACACTGTGGTGCTGTGTCAAGCCATAAAACTATGGCAGGCACTACACTTACACAGACATCCACAGGCAAGGACACACCCAAATGAGTTACATGAATGATCTCTCCCAGACACTCATGAACCACAAATAGGGAGGCTCCAGTTAATTTCTCCCCACTCCTCAGCCTCGCACTCCAGAATTGTACCATCTTGCACCGGTCAGAAGCCTGGCCAGTATAAGTTAATTACCCAGTCTGCCCCTCCCTCAATGTGGAGAGGACACACACTAGCATTTGTAAACTGAGCTGAGATTTCTCAAGCACTTCAACCAAAACACACTGTTTTAGGTAAACTATAAAACAGATTTATTAACTATGTAAAGATAGATTTTAAGTGATTATATGTAGTGGGCATAGTCTAGAGATCAGTGTTGGTTACTTAAGAAATAAAAATAAATTTGCAGTCTGAGTTCTGCAAACTAATCAGGATTTGAATCAAGCACTTTCTCACTCTGACAGATGGTATAAGCAAGTCACAGATCCTCAATACACAGGTTGGAACTCTTTCCCAGCCTGGGACCACCCTCTCCTAGTTCAAAGTCTTTGTCCTTCAGACGTTTCTTCCAGGTGTTGAGTTGTGGGGGGAGTGAGGCCAGGTGATAATGTCACTTCCCCTCTTTTATAGTTTCTTCCCACTTGCTGGAAAGATCTATGACATTGAGGTCTGCCCCCATTGGTAAAGCAGCCTCCATTGTATAAGTGCTCTCTCTGATAAATCTTCTGGGATGGCCATTGGGAAAGTGGATTCCTTTTAATGAGCCATCAGCACATCTAGCTACTCCATTGCTGTACCTGAAAGGCTGGTTGTGGATGTCCCCAACCTTACAACATATTTTAGTAACGTATACAGCAATACTTCATAACCTCACAAATAATAATAGTACATACAATCCAACAGGATATCAATATTCAGCAGACTAACACTTTTAAAATGATACCTCACAGGGCATACTTTATGCAACACATATCATAATTATCTGACAGTGGTGAATATGATGGTTCTAGGGTTCACAGTCGTACATATGACACTCCTGTTAACATACCCCAGAATGATCTTAGTCTGTTTAGAGTAACAGCTGTGTTAGTCTGTATTTTCAAAAAGAAAAGAAGTACTTGTGACACCTTAGAGACTAATAAATGTATTTGAGCATAAGTTTTCTCTTCTGGAAACATGTAATGTAGGTGTAGCTACATGCCACAGTGGAAAAACAAGCTGCATCCACACCGTGATATATAGCTGTACATGTCAGCAAAAGGCTTGGCAGGATGAGGCAGTGAAGAAAGGCTTCAGCAGCTCCTCCCTGCCAGAGACTCTCTCTGCTGCCGGAGTCCTTGTCCTTGATCTCCAGGAGTGGGGAGCTGCTGGAACCTTTCCCCACTGCCTCTCCCCTGCTACCAGAGTCTTTTCCTGAATGCATCCTATGAAGTGAGCTGTAGCTCATGAAAGCTTATGCTCAAATAAATTTGTTAGTCCCTAAGGTGCCACAAGTACGCCTTTTCTTTTAATGTATTTAGCAACTCCATCACATTGTTGACTCAAACTCAGTTTGTGATCCACTATAACCCCATATCCTTTTCAGCAGTATTACCACCTAGCAAGTTATTCCCTATTTTGTAGTTGTGCATTTGATTTGTTCCTCCCTAAGTGAAGTACTTTGCAGTTGTCTTTATTGAATGTCATATTTTTGATATCAAACCAATTCTCCAATTTGTCAAGGTCATTTTGAATTCTAATCCTTTCTCCCAAAGCCTGCAACCCCTCCCAGCTTAGTGTCATCTGCAAATTTAATAAGCATACTCTCCACTCCATTATCCAAGTCATTAATGAAAATATTGAATAGTACCAGACCTAGGTATGACCCTTGTGAGCCTGCTAAGTTCTGGCACCTCCCAGTTTGACAATGAACCATTGATAACTGCTATTTTAGTACAGTCTTTCAACCTTTATAGTAAATTCATCAAGACTGCATTTCCCTAGTTTGCTTATGAGAATGTCATGTCAAAAATCTTACTACTGCTTCCCCCTCAGCCCCATCCACTAAGCCTGTAAACCTGATAAGGATGGAAATTAGGTTGGTTGGCATGATTTGTTCTTGACAAATCCATGCTAGCTATTCGTTATAAACCTATTATCTTCTAGGTGCTTACAAACTGATTGTTTAATAATTTGTTCCAGTATCTGTCCAAGTATCTAAGTTGGGTGGACTGGCCTATAACTCCTGAGGTCCTCCTAATTTCGCTCTTTAAAGATAATTACTAGGTTTGCCCTTCTCCAACCCTCTGAGTCCTCATCCATCCTCAATGAGCTCTCAAAGTTATTTGCTAATGGCTATGAGATTGTTTCAACAACTTCATTAAGTACCCTATGATGAATTTCATTGGGCCCTGCTGACATGAATATATTTAACTTAGCTAAATATTCTTTTCCTATTCCTTCCCATTTGTTAGTAATATTAATTGTTTGATTATCTATTCACCATTAACTTTTTGTTCCTACATCTACACTACACACCACTTCTGGAAACATGTAGTATAGGTGTAGCTACGTGCCACAGTGGAAAAACAAGCTGCGTCCACACTGTGATGTATAGCTGTACATGTCAGCAAAAGGCTTAGCAGGATGAGGCAGCGAAGAGAGGCTTCAGCAGCTCCTCCCTGCCAGAGACTCTCTCTGCTGCCGGAGTCGTTGTCTGCAGAGGGTGAAGATCTCCAGGAGTGGGGAGCTGCTGGAGCCTTTCCCCACTGCCTCTCCCCTGCTGCCAGAGTCTTTTCCTGTGGCAGGGATTGGGGAAAGGCTCCAGAGAGTAGGCAGTAGTACACTACATAGCTAAAAATAACAGTGTAGATGGAAAGAGACAGCTTGAGTGAGTGGGGAGCCATGTAGATTATGTATTTGCGTACACACTCACACCTTTCAGGTGTATCTGTACTCTACTCACCTAAGTTATGCCTCATCATCTACACTGCTACTTAAATCCATTTTAGGGGAGCTACCCCAGTACATATGCTACATGCCGCCGAAAGCAGCATGGGGTGTAGACTGTCTTAACGTGAATACTGAAGCAAAATAGGTATTAAACAACTCAGACTTCTTGATGTCATCCGTTATTAGGTCTCCTTCCCCACTAAGTAGAGGAACTACACTTTCCTTTGTCTTTCTCTTGCTTATAAGAGAGTCAAGGAGGGTGAGATAATATCTTTTATTGGACCAGCTTCTCCAAATATCTTGCGTCTAATGTATTGAAAAGAATCTCTTCTTATTCCCCTTTATGTCTCTTGCTAGGTGTAACTCATTTTGTGTCCCTTTGTGCTTGCGCCATTCTTTTGTACTCTTCCTTCACAATTCATCCATTTTCCACTTTTTCTAAATTCCTGTTTGATTTTCAAACCATTAAAGAGCTCCTAATAGAGCCCTGATGGCCTCCCTTTAATCTTCCTATTTTTGCTTTGCACTGGGATAGTCTGCAATTGTGCCTTTAATATTGTCTCTTTGAGAAACAGCCAGCCCCCGTGAACTGCTTTTTCCCTTAGATTTTCTTTTCATGAGACCTTACCCACCAATTATCTGAGTTTGTTAAAGTCCGCTTTTGAAGTCTATTGTCCTTATTTTGCTGCTCGCACTCCTTTCCTTAGAATCATGAAGTCTAGAATTTCATCATCACTTTTACCCAAATTGCCTTATACTTTCAGATTCACTACCAATTCCTCCCTGTTAGAACCAAGTCTAAAATGGCTGTCTCCCTGGTTACTTCCTTCATTTTCTGAAACAAAATGTTGTCCCCAATACATTCCAATAACTAACTGGAAATGTTGTGTTTTGCTGTATTACTTTTCCAACAGATGTCTGGGTAGTTTAAATCCTGCCACTACTACCAGACCTTGTGTTTTGGATATTTCTGTTATTTGTTCTAGAAATGCCTCATCCATCTCCTCTTCCTGATTTGGTGGTCTATAGTAAACCCCTTTCATGACATCATCCCTCTTTATCTTTACCCAGAGCTTTCAACTAGTCTGCTTCTGACCTCCTGCTGGATCTCAGAACAAGTGTATATATTCTTGATGTAAAATGTAACCTTCCTTGTTTATCCTGCCCTCCTTCCTGAACAAGCTACACCCTTCTATAAATTAATCTAGTCATGAGACTTGGCCCATCAAGTCTCTGTAATGCCAGTTAAGTTCTAATTTAGTTTATAGACTAATACTTCCAGTTCTTCCTGTATATTCCCCGTACTCCTTGCATTTGTGTATAGACATCTAAGATGTTTAGCAGATTTCCCCACTGATTTCCCTCTTGTTACTCTGATGATCTTATTGCCATTTTTCATGTCACCCCTAATATCTAGCCCTCTGTTAAGTTTCCCTTTTTTATCACTTGTCCTTTCTGCTATGACTCACAACAAGAGTTCCAGTTGCAATGGGAACACTGGACTGCAATGAGGACTGAGATCCAATTTATTTCCTGTAGGCCACTGACTGCATTCTTTGCCATTTCTAGTTTCAACTTCTGGTATTGTCTCATTAACATAGTGTCATTTAACTGGCTCCATAATGGAGTAAAAAAGCTGTTTTCTCCATTCAGGTCAATTATATTGATTGTGATCATGACGTCTCCAAATGCATCTCTCAATTTTCTCCAATTATACTAAGCAAGATTGTTAGTCTGATATCTCAGATTTAGGAAACACATGCAATGAGTCGGCTCTCTTGTACTCATGTCATTATTAATTCATTTTGCTAAATCTAGAATGATCAGGAATGCATTCTGTATTCCCCTTTGAATTAAAATCACTTTCTCACTGCAATGCTATTCCAAGTTTATATTGATTCTTGTCTCAAAAAAGTATTAACTTTTATACCAACTCTTTTAGCCTGTGTACGTCCTAGAGATCAGGGAGGAGTCACTAGTTTTGCTTTGAACACTTTTTCTCCAGGGGTCCAATCCAAAGCCTGCTGAAAGACTCACATTGACTTCAATGGGAGCGGGTTCAAATCCCAAACACCTTGACAGTTATTTTTAGATCTGTTTGTAAGTGTTGCGTTTCATTTATTAAGTATTCTGCCAAGCTTGCAGTAATAAATATCTGTGCATATTTGTAGAATACAATAGGGCCTAATTATCTCAGATGATATAGTGCAATGCACGGAAGGCATAGGGCTGCACAGGTGGCACTGATGGCCTACTTTGGATTGCATCTTATTACTTCTGATGACATGCAAAATGGAAAGAAAAGTTTCAGATGTTTGTCTCTCAAGAGTACAGGCTGAATTCGCAAAGCTGGTAGTTGTAAAATAAATATTTTAAATTGTATATTTAAGCATATTTAGTCCCTTACCAGAAGCTCAAAGTGAATGGGAGTCTTTCCACTGACTTCAATGAACCTTTGAAAACAAAACAAAAAATTTCAACCAACTCTAGTGTTTGGGCCAATAATCTTACACCTGGCCTCTGTTTTACGCCTGCAGTTGTTTGAAGGAGCTATTATGGTCAGTTGGCTGTCTGAGTACTTGATTTATAGACACAAATAGCTATTTAGATATCTTCAAATATGCTGAAAATAATTGCACCCACAAAACTGCAAGCATACAAATGGCAGCCTATTTGCAATAAGGCTGAATATTTGACTCTTTAACATAAAGACGTATAAATCACATTCTTCAAAGTGTTGTGACCAAACGATGTTACAATTTATGGCTGTTTGGAGGTCTATAGTGAAATGAGTTTGGCAGTGTCACTCCTGTTCCTAGTGGACAAGATGCTGCATGATGCAAACCACCATAAGGTTTGATATAATAATCTCTCTTTTGTCTCCATGATAGTCCTTCCTAGTTAAGGCACATTTTTAATAGCAATGTAAGGAAGTTTGCATTCTCTTCACTTGTACCATGCTTTAGTGGATAAATAATAGACTTCAGTACTGTTAATCAGGCCTCTTTATGTTCACACTTTATTAACACCATTTATTTTAAATGTGTTTTGTGCATAGCGCTGAAAGTTGAAAATACACTTTCCACCTGAGAACATTATGTAGTGTTAAACATTTCTATTTGGGGGTTTTCTTGGGGTTTAGTGTCAAGGATGCTGAACTGAGCTCAAAAGTTTAGATTTCACTTTCTGAATATAAGGCCCCAAAAGTATGTACGTGTACGTTAATTTACTTTGCAATTTACAAGTTAATTGTATATTTATTGTAAGTAAGTATATACCTTTCTTTCATTTTATTTTTATAAATATGAATATGCATTCTGCTCCATACATCCTTTTCCCTACTTTGTCATTGTATTTCTAATATTAAATCAATAGACACATTTGTCTAATAATCCTTGGTTCTCCCTCCTGCTTTGTCAATGATTTCCAATATGCACTCAGGAAAATCACGTAACCTCTCTGTGTTCCATTTTCCCCATCTGTAAAATGGTGATAACAATACTTAACTATTAGAAGGGTATTGTGAAATTTGATTAATTACTTTTTTGTAAAGTAATTCAAAATCTGGTATGCAAGATGCAATAGATAGGAAAATTATTAGCCCTTACTCTCAGTCCCATGCTCTATCCACTGGTCCTTGGCCCTCTTGTAGGCACAAAATGAGTAAAAAAAATTAAAACCGAAGAAAGCCTTATTGATATAAACTAATATTCACCCCTGTGCCGGGAGAACACACTAGACTCTACACGTCAGTTAAGCGCCACAGTATGAAACTGAGTGATGTATGAAGTGCTGTTTATGTCCCTACGTTGGGTGAATGTCACCTATAGGGCCATATTCTGGTCAAACTCCTGTTCAGTTCAATAGGAGTTTGGGCAGTTTAATGACTAAAGGCCTGAGCCAAAGCCCATTGAAGTTAATGGGTGTTTTTCCACTAACTTTAAAGGACTTTGGATCAGGCCCTACATAATATGAAAATTATAGATGTGATGAAGTGTGGTTTTCTTCACCTTGTTATGTTGCATGTGAGTCTTGTGTATGTACCTCAGTTTCCCTGCATACTGTACCAATGCTTAGGTGATGGAAATTGGGGGTGTGACTTTCGCTGAGGCCCTTGGGCGTGTGAGGCTGCCTACCTCTACATGTAGGTGATGGCTAATGCCCTTCATAACCTGAGACCCAGGAGGGGGATACGGTCAGGTGACTCTTTGCCCGAGAAATGAGACAAAGGCCAGGAGGAGGAGCAACGGGTGTGTTGGAGGTTGGGTCGCTGGAAGCTGGGCAGTATTCATTTTGGGACTGGAAGAGGGGGAGTCCAAGGCATCTGACTGCGGAGTTAGGGTGCAGGGCCCTTTGGCTTCCCCAGGAGCCCCACCAGGTTGACTTGCTGCGTATGGTGGCTTGGAGCTTGGGGGCCCACTGCCTCAGGCAGCCAGCATACGTCACAGCTCCCTGCCACTATGGGAGGTGGTAGGACCCTGCAGCTGAAGGGACTTGGGCTGAAGTCACAGAGTTCTTTGAAAGTCACAGATTCCATGACTTCCATGACCTCCTTGACAAATCATAGCCTTATACATGTGCTCCTGCAGGCCTTCATCGAGTTTAGAGCCTCATTGTGCTAGGTACTGAACATCCATATAGGAAAGTACAGTTTCTGCCTTGAAAATTTGCAGTCTGAGTAGACAAGAAAGACAAAAGGTTTGTGGGGAAACAGAGACAGAGTAGAATTGACTTGCCCCAAGGTCATAAAGCAGATCTATAGCAGAGCGGGATATAGGTCCCAGGTCTCCTGACTCCCTGCCCAGTGACCTATCCACTAGACTACATTGCCTCCTCCCTTTGTCATAGAATATCAGGGTTGGAAGGGACCTTAGGAGGTTATCTAGTCCAACCCCCTGTTCAAAGCAGGACCAATCCCCAATTTTTGCCCCAGATCCCTAAATGGCCCCCTCAAGGATTGAACTCACAACCCTAGGTTTAGCAGGCCAATGCTCAAACCACTGAGCTATCCCTCCCCCCAAGACACAAGAAGCTAAAGAAGTCTGTCACTATCTGACAATGCTAGTGCTGCTGGCATAGACATTGGCACCTAACCCCAAGAGAGGAGCTTGCTTTGAGAATCCCAAGCAGAGGGAGGTACCTCTCTCTAGCCTGGACTCAGGCACCAAACTCCCTGGGAGTGGCAGAGGGAGGGGGGTGTGCCTTAAGACACACGACTCAACATGCTATCTCTCATTCTCTAGCTTACATGGAGAGCTGCCTAGTGTGCTGGCTTTTGTGAACCCCATTCTGAGGTGCCTATCTCCCTCCAATCATTGTACAGGGAGCCTTGGTGACAAACTCAGGTTTTGTGAATTCCAGTGACTATCTAGGCACCTAAGGCCTGGTCTACAGTAGACAATTAACTACATTGGTCATGGGTGTGAAAAATCCACACTCCTGAGCATCATTGTTAAGCTGACCTAGGTCCCCATGTAGACAGCATTAGATTACAAAAGCATTATTCCATCAACCTAGCTACTGCCTCTGAGGGAGGTGGATTACCTATGCCAATAGTGTTCTAAATGTAGAGAAGCCTTTCGTTTCTTTGTGAATCTCATAGAATCATAGAATATTAGGGTTGGAAGAGACCTCAGGAGGTCATCTAGTACAATCCCCTGCTCAAAGCAGGACCAACACCAACAATCTAGCCCAAAACTTCAGAAGTTTACACAACCCTATATGAACCTCTCTGGAAGCCTGGAAACTTACAAGAACAAGCTTTCTATGCAGATAGTTAGTACTTTCTCATTCCAGATCAGTAAAAAACACCATAAGAGTAGTTTCTCTTTCATGTATCATATTCTGGTTAAATCCAGGAAGTACTAAGGCACATGAAAGTAAAAACATAAGTTTGGGGTTTTCTGTGAAATGTCTATGGCTGCAAGTATTACAAGGAACACTTAAGGTTACAGCAAAGAAAAAAAAGATTAGAGAAAGATATTTTGTTCTATTCCTTCAGCTTTACTTCATGATAGCACTTCAAGTACAGACTGTTTCCCTTTTTTTCTCCTGTATAATCAATTAGTCACTTTGCCTTGCTGTATGTTACTCCTGGGGGAATTCTGCACCACTGTGCAATGCAGAATTTTGTATAAATTAATGTTGGGAGTGCAGAATTTCCTTTTTTTCCCCACCAAAATGGGCTGCAGAAATGTTGGCTACCACTGGGAGCCGCTGGACCTGGTAGACCCCAGCTTGAAAATAGAAGACAAGTCCACAGGGATGGGAAGGGAACTGGAGGTGTCCCAGCAGCTGCAGTTCCCAGCACTCCCTGAAGGAAGGAGGCGGTGGCGATGTGCAAGAAACTCTGTGCAAGCCCTCAACCAGTATCAGGCAGTTTCTTCCTCTGGATCTCTGGGCTGTTGGAGGGTAGGTGGCTTGAGTGTCTGGGACCGGGGGGACCTGCACCTGGTCTCTGGGGAGGTATGAGTGTCTGGGCTGGGGGAAGCCATGGCTGGGCTCTGGGGAGGAAGGGGTTGGAGTGTCTGGGCCAGGGAGAGCCCCCAGGTGGGCTCTGGGTGGGAGGGTGCAGAGAAATGGGAGTTGCTTGTCACAGGGTTTTCTTTATCTCTCTCCTTCTGGGGGATGTTTTGTGTGTGTCTGTATTGTTACTGGTATTTTGAACTAAATTACCAAAATAATTGAAACTGGAGTGATTATATGATGTTATTTTGACAAATAAAATTTGCAGAATTTTAAAATATTGTGAGTAGAATTTTTAATTTTTGGCACAGATTTGTGTGTGTGTGTGTGTGTGTGTGCGCAGAATTCCCCCAGGAGTATGTTTGTGTAGCATTTTATATAACAAGAGGGGAGAGAAGAGCATTTAAAAAAGCAGGAAAATGTGATTGAAAAATTATAAAAGATCATAAGGTAAGGAGCTCAGAGAGATGGTAGAGCATGAAAATTAATTTAACTCACTTTCAATCTTTAATAAAGTCCTAGTTTGGGGTTTTGTTGCAGTTTGAGGTAAAAATTCAGATTAGTTTCTGTAATACCCAAACCAGTTTATCCATCCTCTATTTAAGCCTCTCATAAACTATACAAATTGGACAACTGTTGGGCCCATCTAAAAAAAGTCAGTGAGTGAAATTACTCAATTAGCTTCTGTTTAGAAGCAGGTTTTCAGCATTAGCAATTGGAAACCCCTTATTAGCATGAGTTACTGCAGCTGAAAACATTGCCAAAGTTTGGTAATACAATCATGTTGTGATGGGCACTGTGTGAAATAAGCCAGTGCCACCACTGTAAACTCTCATTTGCAAAGACTTTTTAAAAATGTAATGAGAAATGTCAGGCAAGTCTGTTGTATTTAGTATATCTGGGAAAGCTCAAAGAATCACCTGAAAGCAACTATTAAAGATATAGGATATAGGCTCTTATCATATTAGCGGACTGCTGTGTTTCTGATTCTTGGTGATTTGGAACACACTTTACAAAAGAAATGCTAAAATGTTTTTTTCCAATTAAATAATCTCCAGAGAGAAAGCAGAGTTTTGAATATTTGTGCATCACATACCAGATCATATGAAAAGATCTGTGACAAGAACGACCACTCACCATAATGCATTTGAAACTAATTGTAAAACCCCATGCCCAGGCTTTCTTTCAGTGACAATGATTCATTCATTTAAACTAACCAAGTCTACTTCTTGTTAGATGGAAAGAAAAAGCACATTTGTTATCCTTTAAATAAAGTTTGGCACTCCCGGCTAGATCCACAAAGGAACAGAGATCCTAACTGCCACTTTAAATGCCACTGAGATCCTCTAAACCTCTACTATGGCTGCTGCCTAAACATGTAAGAGACTTAAATTTCCTAGCTGCTAAATTTCCACAAGTAAAGTCCTGTAAGCACCTACCTTTCTGTTGGTGGACATGCACAAAACTGCTTAAGGCCTGATTCTGCAAAGCTGCTTGGCACCCTAGCTCATACAGTCATACATCAGTTCTGGTGGACTTCTCAAATTAGGTGTTCCGTCACCTAGCTAAAACTGGTAGGCATGCTATGGGCACATGAGACAGACTGGGGGAGAAACATGATGAAATCAGAGAGAGACTATGTATTAAAATATCCAATAGCCCAGTGAATTGGGCACTCATTTAGAATGTGTTCACATCCCCATGCTGCCCAAATTTGAGCTGAAGGCTAAACCCAGGTTTCCCATATTCCAGCTGAGTACCCTAACCCCAGGCTATTGAGCAGTCTGTGGTGGTCTTTCTCTCAAATTCTCCTGTTGAAGTGGTTATATAAATCTATATATTTTTTAATTAATTGGTCCAGAAAGAGAGAGAGAGAGATTGACCCTGTAGTTCAGTGGTTAGGGCACTCACCTGGCAGGTAGGTGACCTAAGTTTAAGTCCCTGTGTTGATGAATATTTAATTATTTATATAAAGTGGAACTGCCTTACCAGGAGAAATTGAGAGCACCTCATCCTGGAATACCCACCAGCCTGGTGGTCAAGGCATTCAACTGAAAGACTGGAAACCTTAGTTCAAGTCCCTGCTGCAGAGTAGGATTTGAAAACAGGTCTCCCACATACCAACTGTGTGCTCTAGCTACTGTTTTCCTTCTGAGAAAGGGCTGATCTGGGTTAGGCACCTAACCCTAGGAGAGGGTTCACAGCTGTAAGTCCCCCATGGAATTATGAACCCAAATATAATTGAGGGGTGGGGCTTCAGTCCTGCTCCTCCCCTTAGCATTTACTATTGGCTAACTTAGCCAGCTCCCTGCTCAGTTTGCTGGCTTTTGTTAAACATGTTCTTAGGCACCTAACTCTCCCCATGCACTGTATAAGGAGCCTGATCACCCAAGTTGGGACTGTGGATTCCACTGGGTGACAGAGTACCTAAAAGTTAGGCATTGCAACATTGAATGGTGCTGGAACCCTATGCCCTGGTCTACACTAGGACTTTAGGTCGAATTTAGCAGCGTTAAATCGATGTAAACCTGCACCCGTCCACACGATGAAGCCCTTTATTTCGACTCTAAGGGCTCTTAAAACCGATTTCCTTACTCCACCCCTGACAAGTGGATTAGCGCTTAAATTGGCCTTGCCGGGTCGAATTTGGGGTACTGTGGACACAATTCGATGGTATTGGCCTCCGGGAGCTATCCCAGAGTGCTCCATTGTGACCGCTCTGGACAGCGCTCTCAACTCAGATGCACTGGCCAGGTAGACAGGAAAAGAACTGCGAACTTTTGAATCTCATTTCCTGTTTGGCCAGCGTGGCAAGCTGCAGGTGACCATGCAGAGCTCATCAGCAGAGTGACCATGATGGAGTCCCAGAATCGCAAAAGAGCTCCAGCATGGACTGAATGGGAGGTACGGGATCTGATCGCTGTATGGGGAGAGGAATCCATGCTATCAGAACTCCATTCCAGTTTTCGAAATGCCAAAACCTTTGTCAAAATCTCCCAGGGCATGAAGGACAGAGGCCATAACAGGGACCCGAAGCAGTGCAGTGTGAAACTTAAGGAGCTGAGGCAAGTCTACCAGAAAACCAGAGAGGCGAACGGCCGCTCCGGGTCAGAGCCCCAAACATGTCGCTTCTATGATGAGCTGCATGCCATTTTAGGGGGTTCAGCTACCACTACTCCAGCCATGTTGTTTGACTCCTTCAATGGAGATGGAGGCAACACGGAAGCAGGTTTTTGGGACGAAGAAGATGATGATGATGAGGTTGTAGATAGCTCACAGCAAGCAAGCGGAAAAACTGGTTTTCCCAACAGCCAGGAACTGTTTCTCACCCTGGACCTGGAGCCAGTACCCCCCGAACCCACCCAAGGCTGCCTCCTGGTCCCAGCAGGCGGAGAAGGGACCCCCGGTGAGTGTACATTTTAAAATACTATACATGGTTTAAAAGCAAGCATGTGAAAGGATTAATTTTCCCTGGCATTCGCGGCTCTCCTGGATGTACTCCCAAAGCCTTTGCAAAAGGTTTCTGGGGAGGGCAGCCTTATTGCGTCCTCCATGGTAGGACACTTTACCACTCCAGGCCAGTAACACGTACTCGGGAATCATTGTACAACAAATCATTGCAGTGTATGTTTGCTGGCATTCAAACAAAATCCATTCTTTATCTCTCTGTGTTATCCTCAGGCGAGTGAGATATCATTCATGGTCACCTGGTTGAAATAGGGCTTTTCTTCAGGGGACACTCAGAGGTGCCCATTCCTGCTGGGCTGTTTGCCTGTGGATGAACAGAAATGTTCCCCGCTGTTAGCCACGGGGAGGGCTGAGGGGGTAGCCACGTGGTGGGGGGAGGCAAAATGCGACCTTGTAACGAAAGCACATGTGTTTTGTATGTAATGTTAACAGCTAGGTTTACCCTGAAAGAGTATAGCCACTGTTTTATAAAATGTCTTTTTAAATACCGCTGTCCCTTTTTTTTCTCCACCAGCTGCATGTGTTTCAATGATCACAGAATCTTCTCCTTCCCAGAGGCTAGTGAAGATTAGAAAGAAAAAGAACGCACTCGTGATGAAATGTTCTCTGAGCTCATGCAGTCCTCCCACACTGACAGAGCACAGACGAATGCGTGGAGGCAAATAATGTCAGAGTGCAGGAAAGCACAAAATGACCAGGAGGAGAGGTGGTGGGTTGAAGAGAGTAAGTGGCGGGCTGAAGACAGGGCTGAAGCTCAAATGTGGCAGCAGCGTGATGAGAGGAGGCAGGATTCAATGCTGAGGCTGCTGCAGGACCAAACCAGTATGCTCCAGTATATGGTTGAGCTGCAGCAAAGGCAGCTGGAGCACAGACTGCCACTACAGCCCCTGTGTAAACCAACCGCCCTCCTCCCCAAGTTCCATAGCCTCCACACCCAGACGCTCAAGAACACGGTGGGGGGGCCACCGGCCAACCAGCCACTCCGCCACAGAGGATTGCCCAAAAAACAGAAGGCTGGCATTCAATAAATTTTAAAGTTGTAAACTTTTAAAGTGCTGTGTGGCATTTTCCTTCCCTCCTCCACCACCCCTCCTGGGCTACCTTGGTAGTCATCCCCCTATTTGTGTGATGAATGAATAAAGAATGCATGAATATGAAGCAACAATGACTTTATTGCCTCTGCAAGCGGTGATTGAAGGGAGGAGGGGAGGGTGGTTAGCTTACAGGGAAGGAGAGTGAACCAAGGGGCGGGGGGTTTCATCAAGGAGAAACAAACAGAACTTTCACACCGTAGCCTGGACAGTCATGAAACTGGTTTTCAAAGCTTCTCTGATGCACACCACACCCTCCTGTGCTCTTCTAACTGCCCTGGTGTCTGGCTGCGCGTAACCAGCAGCCAGGCGATTTGCCTCAACCTCCCACCCCGCCATAAACGTCTCCCCCTTACTCTCACAGATATTGTGGAGCGCACAGCAAGCAGTAATAACAGTGGGAATATTGGTTTCGCCGAGGTCTAAGCGAGTCAGTAAACTGCGCCAGCGTGCCTTTAAACATCCAAATGCACATTCTACCACCATTCTGCACTTGCTCAGCCTGTAGTTGAACAGCTCCTGACTACTGTCCAGGCTGCCTGTGTACGGCTTCATGAGCCATGGCATTAAGGGGTAGGCTGGGTCCCCAAGGATACATACAGGCATTTCAGCGTCCCCAACAGTTATTTTCTGGTCTGGGAATAAAGTCCCTTCCTGCAGCTTTTGAAACAGACCAGAGTTCCTGAAGATGCGAGCGTCATGTACCTTTCCCGGCCATCCCACGTTGATGTTGGTGAAACGTCCCTTGTGATCCACCAGAGCTTGCAGCACTATTGAAAAGTACCCCTTGCGGTTTATGTACTCGGCGGCTTGGTGCTCCGGTGCCAAGATAGGGATATGGGTTCTGTCTATGGCCCCACCACAGTTAGGGAATCCCATTGCAGCAAAGCCATCCACTATGACCTGCACATTTCCCAGGGTCACTACCCTTGATATCAACAGATCTTTGATTGCGTGGGCTACTTGCATCACAGCAGCCCCCACAGTAGATCTACCCACTCCAAATTGATTCCCAGCTGACCGGTATCTGTCTGGCGTTGCAAGCTTCCACAGGGCTATCACCACTCGCTTCTCAACTGTGAGGGCTGCTCTCATCTTGATATTCATGCGCTTCTGGGCGGGGGAAAGCAAGTCACAAAGTTCCATGAAAGTGCCCTTACTCATGCGAAAGTTTCGCAGCCACTGGGAATCGTCCCAGACCTGCAACACTATGCGGTCCCACCAGTCTGTGCTTGTTTCCCGAGCCCAGAATCGGTGTTCCACAGCATGAACCTGCCCCATTAGCACCATGATGCATGCATTGGCAGGGCCCATGCTTTCAGAGAAATCTGTGTCCATGTCCTGATCACTCACGTGACCGCGCTGACGTCGCCTCCTCGCCCGGTATCACTCTGCCAGGTTCTGGTGCTGCATATACTGCTGGATAATGCGTGTGGTGTTTAATGTGCTCCTAATTGCCAAAGTGAGCTGAGCGGCCTCCATGCTTGCCTTGGTATGGCATCTGCGCAGAAAAAAGGCGCGGAACGATTGTCTGCCGTTGGTCTGATGGAGGGAGGGGCGACTGACGACACGGCTTACAGGGTTGGCTTCAGGGAGCTAAAATCAACAAAGGGGGTGGCTTTACATCAATGAGTATTTCAGGCAGGACTTCACGGAGGGTTCCAATAAGAAATGGTGCACCTAAGTAATTGTTCTTATTGGAACAAGCAGGTTGGTCTGGCCTCTGATTGATACATGGCTAGATTTACCTCGCTGCACCTTCTCTGTGAGTGACTGCAGTGTGACCTAGAGGAATGAGTCCCCTAGACGGGGGGCTGCTTTCACGGAGGGAAGGAGGGAATGGGGGCCTGACGGTATGTACCCAGAACCACCCGCAACAATGTTTTAGCTCCATCAGGCATTGGGATCTCAACCCAGAATTCGAATGGGCAGTGGAGACTGCGGGAACTATGGGATAGCTACCCACAGTGCAACACTCCGGAAGTCGACTCTAGCCTCGGTACTGTGGAAGCACTCCGCCAAGTTAATGCACTTAATGCACTTAGAGCATTTTCTGTGGGGACACACACACTCGAATATATAAAACCGATTTCTAAAAAACCGACTTCTATAAATTCGACCTAATTTCATAGTGTAGACATACCCTATGCACCCAGTTACAATGCCACTCCTCAAACCCAGGAAAAACCTGAGTGGGCAGTGGGGCAGCTCGCAATTCTCCTCTTTGCTACTGCCTTGGGGCCAGCTCCTGCAATAGTGTTCCCCCCTGGGGGCCTGCTCAGCCTCCAGCAGCCCATTTCCCTTCTGCTAACAGGACTTTTCCAGTCACAGCCTCAAGACCTGCTACAAGTACCTGAACCAGACCAGCTGGAGCTTTGCTGCCATCATCCAGGCCCTGAACGGGGATCTGTGGTGAGTGTCCGCGCAGGGGAGCTTGCCAGGAGAAAGGGGGCGGGGAGCCCTGGCTGGGCAGACATGAGGTGGTTAATAGGGCAGTGTTCCTTGCAATAGGATCCAGTCACTGACTAACGTTGATGCAAGATGGTTAATTGAGCAACATCCGTGCAGTAGGAGCTAGACATGCTTGGGTTAATAGATCACTAGTGCCGCTGTGCTGGCCAGGACAGGATTAATATGAATGCATCCATACCATCGCAGCATCTATTTAGCTGCCCATCAAAGGGTTAATAGAAGAATATTCAAGCCACAGGACCACTGCATAATCAAATTGTTTCAAAGTGAATTTAGTGAGGGGGTAACACGCCAGACTGATAGTCTTTAGCATAGATGGTCTTTTGCCACAGTGCACTCTCCCCGTCATGCTGCCCCTTTGATGCCTCAACCCTGAATCAGAGGGGCCAACTCTAGGGATGAGGGGATAGTTCAGTCTGCATGATCATTCCATCCTTGACCATTCTTCTGAGGCTGCCAGCCAGAATACTAATTATTATGAACTGTGAAGATGAGGGAGACACTTGTTTACTTGAAACTGGACTCAAACTAGCAATTTACTTATAGGAGCAGCAATGTTTCAGTATCTTGGTTGCTAGGCTCAGACTTTGAAGCCTTTGTTCCAGTCCCAAATTTACCATTAGCGAGTCACTTACTTTCTCTGTGCTTATGTAACCCACATGCTTTATACTGCAGCATTAGATTTTTATAGCCCAAAGAAAGGGAGCAAAGTAGTGGGGAAGACACATGGATTTTCGCTTGATTACTGTGTCTCCACACATGTGCAGAGAGCAGAGCAGGACAACTCAGCTGGACGGGCATCCAGAAGAAGGTTATGGCAGTTGCTAGAGATGCTCAATAGCTGTTTCTGAAGCTGTATGGGAAACTTTCATTAAGGCCAAGCACCCTGGCAGGACTTTATCCTCTGAGAGCTGAGCCAATCTGAGTATGTGTTGGGGGGAGTTATAAATATAGTCGTTAAAGAAAAGCCCTAGGACTTAGTAGTTGATATAGGTAAGATCAATGGATGTGTCTTCTGTGAGGGCTGGGTCCTTATCCCTGGTGAGTGCGATTCCAGCTTTACTTGCTAGAGATTCTTCTAGAATGTTTAGTCCACTGCGGTATGTTTTATGGATCTGGAACAGAGGTGGCAAACTAAGGCCCACACATGCGGCCCACAGGACTGTTCTGCCCAGCCCCTGAGCTCCTGGCCCAGGGGGCTTGCCCCAGCCCCAACCCTGCTTTTCCCCCTCCCCTGCAGCCTCAGGTCACTGCACTGCCGACACAAGGCTCTGGGTGGCGGAGCTGCGAACTCTTGCCGGGCAGCGCAGCTGCAGAGCCCAGCCTGACCCGGTGCTCTGTGCTGTGCGGTGTGTGGCTGTCCTGGTGCAGCCGCACTGCCAGCCACTGGTGCTCCAGGCAGCATAGTAAAGGGGCAGGGAGCAAGGGAGGGAGATTGGACAGAGGGCAGGGGAGTTCAGGGGGTGGTCAGGGGCCGGGGGTGTGGATAGGGGTCAGGGCAGTCAGAGGGTGGGGAACAGGGGAGTTGAATGGGGGCAGGGGTTCCGGGGGGGCAGTCAGGAAGGAGAGGAGGAGTTGGATGGGGTGGCAGGGAGCAGTTAGGGACGGGAGGTCTGGGGTGGTCAGGGGACAGAGAGCGGGGGGGATGGATGGGGCAGGAGTCCCGGAGGGGGCCGTCAGGGGGAAAGAAGCAGTGGGGTGGGATAGGGAGTGAGGGCCAGGCCACGCCTGGCTGTTTGGGGAGGTACAGCCTCCCCTAAACGGCCCTCCATACAATTTCTGAAACTTGATGCAGCTCTCAGGCCAAAAAGTTTGCCCGCCCTGAACTAGAAGAAGAGCTGGGAGGGAAACATTTGTGTCACCAATAGAGGTTATGCAGCCTGTGGAACATTTAATTATTGATTAACTGCTTAAAACTGGAATTCTGTCTCAATTAAAGATAAACAGGAGCTTGGTGAAATGAAGGCTTCAAATCTTACCTCACTTAGCTGGGCTTCTGGGGAAGAGATAGTGCTGTATAGAGTGAGAGCCTTATAGACATCCAGGGACCTGATATTTTATATGCTGATTCCAATATCTGTATTGATTTGAATACAGGCTAGAGGTTTCCTCTCTTACCTGCAGCTAAGGAGACTAGTCAACTCTTAACCCAAGGACTGGAATGCTGCTAGCTGGAAAGGTCCCTTGTTTGCTGACAAGGTATCCCTAGCTTCTGTTTGCGAGAAGCAGGGAATGGGCAACAGGGGATGGATCACTTGATGATTACCTGATCTATTCATTTCCTCTGAAGCACCTGGCATTGGTCACTGTCAGAAGACAGGATATTGGTTTAGATCAGTGGTTCTCAAAGCTGGTCCGCCGCTTGTTCAGGGAAAGCCCCTGGCGGGCCACACCGGTTTGTTTACCTGCTATTTCCGCAGGTTTGGCCGATTGCAGCTCCCACTGGCTGCGGTTCATCGCTCCAGGCCAATGGGGGCTGCAGGAAGTTTTTCCCCCTTTATTTAGTTTAACTTTAGAAAGTGTGGTTAATCCTTTCCTACTGGACTGGGGAAAAAAAGTTAAACTTTATTATGGGTTGAATTAAAACTGTGTGAATTCACCCTTCTTTTAAAATAGTTAAAAGAAACCCCGAAGGAGTTACACTTAAACAAGACATAATAGCATCTTCCCAGAAACTAGCATCATGTGGACAGGGAGTTCCACTGAGGAGTACTGTCACCAGTTGTGGTGTGTTCTCTTGCACAGAAACCAGGGACAGACAAGAACTGAGATAGAGGCAGAAAGCCAGAAAACCAAGCAAGAAAGCATAGGCTTAATGAGACCCTGGAATATGCTAGAGAGAGAGTTTTTGGATCTGTTGGCTAAAGAAGCTTGGGGCTATAAGCTAAGAAACTTCTTCTTTTGTTCTTGGACCTTGCTGCTTTCAGGCAGCAGGAATACGTACATTCCTTGTAAATAAACAAGATTGCATCAAAGAAAATACCAGACTGCATCAATTTCTACTTCCAACTGGAATATCCTTGGGGCCCAAAATTTGACTAGCATTCAGGTCAAAAAGGAGCAACAATATTTTAAGCAGAACAAATGAAAAGTTATTAATTCAGCAGAAGAAAAATCAGATTTGATAAGTCTTCCAATAATACATATACACACAGACACACTATTTAGATAGTGCTGATTAATCACATGTGAGAACGTTTTCACACGTTACAGTATTGGAAAACAGAGCAAATGAAGAAAAATGGAACTGCAGATCAATATAAATGGCATGTGGTTAAATAGATTAGAAATGTAGTTAAAATATAGTTATAGAATAATGATGAAGAACAAAATAGTGCTTATTAAATGGAAAAGTGCTACAGGATATAGATAAGGATTTGGAAATTAAAATCATATTTCATAAACAAAGCAGAGCTTGGTCTTGTCAACACATGAATAGGATAGGAGAACTCAAGAAAACCACCACCACAACAGAAAAACTGACCCTACCTGCTGCAGGAAGAAGTTTGATTCAGTGATGCTCTGAGTTAGTACTGAAACAATGCTGCATCAAAGTTAGGGACAGTACTGCTGCAATGTCATCTTTCAAGGAGGGTATTGAAAATACTTGGTTTTTTCTCTCTCTCAGAATTTAGGTGGGTTAACTCTATTATGATGGCCAATTTAAAAATAGGTAATTACATTCAAGTCTACTTACAGTTGGTCTGAAATTGGCTATGGATAGGGCTATGATTATGTCACGGAGGTTACACAAGCCACGGAATCTGTGACTTCCAGAGACCTCCATGACATTTTCTGCCCCGGAGCTGGACTGCTGTCACAAGGCAGCCCCGCAGCTCTCAGCCGCTGCTGGTGGAGGCCCCCAACAGCTCTTAGCTGCTGGGCAGCAGGGGGACCCAGGAGCTCCCTGGAGTTCCCCAGAGCTCCCACTCCCTATGCAGCCGGTGGGGGAGGGTAAGGGGACACCCTCCCCATAGCAGCCCAGCCATGGTGGGTGATGGGTACCAACCCCCCAAGTAGTCTAGCTGAGGGGGTCGGCCAGAGCCCCCCGCAGCTGCCCAGCCACCAGGGCAGGGATTGGACCCCGCAGCAGCCCAGCCGCTGTAGGTGCTGGACCCTCCCCATTTTGTCAGTGATATTTTTAGTAAAAATCATAAACAGATCACAGTGAACGTTTGTTTATTGTCCATGACCTGTCTGTGATTTTTACTAAAAATACCCGTGACAAAATCTAAGCCTTAGTTATGGGATTCACTCTCTATCTTGAAATAACACTGCAAAACTGAGTCTAAAAGTTATCACCTTCCACCCCAAAAGCAGCTTCACTGAGGTGAGGATACCGTCACATAAAATGATATATGTTTTTATTTCTGTATATTTATAATAGTTGTAATATGGACAGGGGTGGTAGATTGGGACTCAGACAGCAAGCCTGGAGGGGGAGACTAACAGTGGCTGGGCAAGGGAGGTGGAGATTGGAATGAGAAGCCTGAGGCAAGGAGAGTAGGTAGGCGAGGAGAATGGAGATGGGACAAGGAGCCAGGGGTTGGGAGGAGACAGGACCAGGACGAGTTAGAGGGGATGGAGCAGAAGGTGTCAAGCTTAAGGGAAATGGGCAGAAGAATCTGTGCCTACTGGAGCACACTCCCCTCTAGAGTCTGTGCAATGGAGCCCATGATTCCCGAGTGTCACCATTCCTTTGCTGTCAGTAACTATCTGTGAAATCCACTGGCAAAATGTCTGTCTCATCTCCCTCTAGTGCTGGTCCACATAGAGAATGACCACTAACTACTGCAATCAGTTAGCTCAAGTGGCAGAGGTCCATGTCGTGGATGTAAATGTTGCAACCCTGCTGATGAACCAAACATCTGGGTGTCCATATGTTACATGATGGAATTACTGATTTTTCAGTTTTAAAAACCTAGGAAATTACACATACACACACAGTCTAAAAGAACATTCTTAAGGTTGAAAAGTGAACTTCTCAAAAGTTAGGAAATGCAGTATTAGGTTGCCTGTACAGCCTTACTTCAGCCCCCTATGAGTATGCATTACGAAACGGACTCACTGTGGGACCTTGCAGTCAAGCCATTTCCCCTTACTTCTCTGCCCTGGGGCAGGGGGGAGACAGGGAGCAGGTCCCTGCCACAAAGTTATAAGAGGGGGTGGTACACTGAAGTTTTGCCTAGGGTGGCAGATTGGCTTGAGCAGCCTCTGGTGGAGAAGGAAGACATAAGCACTCACATCCACCCTCTTCTCTTGGTTTCTGGCCCTGGTACCTAAACCACTTGGACTGCCTGCCCCAAAATCTATACTGCCTTCTCTTTCCTTCCCAGGGCTTCTTCCTGTGTCCTCAGCCTAGCCTTTTCCATGTTGGCTCTTGGCTTTTAATTGACTATTATCTCCTAGCAAATTACAGGCTGCCTTTATATCCCCTAGTCACATGTTCCCCTTTGTCATGTGAACTCTGCACTCATTCCCTTCACCTGGGAAGGCAGCAAAACATGGCATAAGGGCAGATGTCCCCCAACTTCTAAAAGGGCCAGCTCACCCCATGGCAGTCTGAAATTGGAAACATTAGGTCTAACATTCATTGTTTGCTATCAAAGATGCTCAGGACACAATGGAAAAGTAAATTCTTTTTACTGTATTTGTTATTCCAAAGGAAAGTGAATGATGGAAAATAAGTCCAGATTTCTCTCAACAGCAGCGGAAAAACGCCACGTTTTGAAGGCAGAAGGGAGAACTATGACAGTTTCATCTGACATCCTGCATAGTGCATAACACAGGCTATAGGGTTTCACTAAGTGGTTCCTCCATCAAGTCTATAAATTCTGTGTGAGCAGGAACACACATTTTGGAAAGACATCCACATGCATTATAGCCAGCTGGCTAACAGGAAACCCTTCCTCTCTGGTGTTGTGGAGTTCAGAGAAATAGGAGAAAAAGTTGCGGGGGGGGGGGGGGGGAGTTTAATTTCAGTTACAGCCCAAGTGGACCAGAGAGGCCAGGCATACAAGAGATACGGCACAGGACTGGCAATCAGAACACCTGCATTTTTCTATTCCTAGTTTTGCCATTGAGCCATGTTGTGACCATGAACAAGTCACTTCACCTCTCTTTGCCTTTGTCTCCCCATCTGTAAAATGGAGATAATAGGCCCAACCTTGAAGATCTCCATTTTACAGGGGAAAATGAGACACAGATTTTGTTACTGCCTACACTGCAGATTTGTATTGAGTTTCTAAGCAGGTGCCTCCATGCCCTCTCCACCCCACAGGGCAGATACAGCTTCTTAAAATGTGTTTCCTGTATTTTGACCCTATGCAACAGCATGGCTGGAAGCCTTTTCCTGTTCCATTTTGGAAGAAGGTATGTGGTGCCTGGGGACTGAAAAAAGTCTCTCCACAACTAACATTTTTTCAACATTTTAAGCAGTTTGGAAGCTAATATGAAATCCCTGCTGATGATGATTGCAGATGACCCACAGATTGGTGGAGAGGTAAATAACAATGAGGACAAACCAGTCATGCCCCGTGACTTGGATCACTTGGAGAGCTGGGCTCATTCAAACATGCATTTTAATAAAGCCACATAAAGTCATACATCTAGGAAGAAAGAATGCAGGCCATGTCTTCAGGGTGTAGGAGTGGGAGGTGAGACTGCATTGGTGAGACCGATACTGAAATACTGTTACAGTTCTGGTGTTCCCATATTGAACAAATTAGAGAGGGTGCAGAAAAGACACATAAAAATAAATTGGGAACTGAAGAAAAATTCTATGCAGTGAGAAATTTAAAAAACTCAATCTGTTCACCTTGTGATCTTTTTATAAGTTTATTTGATTATGGTATATAAGTGGAGAGAAAATATTAGGGCTCTTTTTAATCTAGAGGGAAAAGCCATAACAAAAGCCAATGGCTGGAAGCTGAAACCAGACAGATTCAAATTAGAAATAAGGCACAGATTTTAACAGTGAGGATGATTAAACACTGGAACAAACTTCAAAGGGAAGTGGTGGATTTTCCACATCTTGATGTCTTCAGATCAAGACTGGATGCCTTTCTGGAGGATATGCTTTAAGCAAACACAAGTTACAGGGTTCAGAATAGGGGCAATGGGGTGAAATTACATGACCTATGATATAGAGGCAGTCAGACTAGATGATTTAATAATGCTTCTGGCCTTACATTCGATGAATCTCAGAAAAACTCAGTGTGGCATGGAGAACAGACTCTGCTATTTTACTGTGTAGCCTGTTTGATCCCAAGAATCAACAGTGGCCAAGGGGTGGGGTCGGGGGGTGAAACAGGGGAGCAATTTAAAATCCAAAGGGGCTGTCTGGGGCCGGCCATGAGCCCTGTAGGGGAGGGGTGGATCTGGCAGTCCCTTCACAGGGCCATTTGGCAGGATGTCAACCTACTGGGAAAAGATGGTGGGGAGGCAAAGAGACTCTTACATCAGACATATAAGGCAGGGGTAACCTTGTAGACAGCTGTGGCTTTGCAGCAACAAATCTCCCTCTTGTGGCTCTCCTTGGAGCATTTGTGTTCACGCACCTGAGACTGAGCAAGGGGCCTCTTTGGAGTGTTCTCCTTTCCTACTGCTGATTTTGGTTGATAGCTTATACACAAGGGACACCAGTTAAGAGCCTTATTCAGGTTTGGAACCTGTTCAGTCTGATCCATCTATTGCCTGCTGAGCTTTAGGCATAGGAAACACTCGGTTAAGATGACAGAAAAATTGTCTAGGACTCCGCCCCTTGGAATTATTGGGGCCATTTGGAGTTTGTCCTTTTGTGATTCCCTTTCTCTCCCTCCCCTTCTTCATTTTTCTTTTCCCTCCTTCCCTGCCTTCATTAGGCAGCGCTGCTCTTCAGCTCTCATTGTGAGAGGCCCTCACAAGGAGGTGCAGCTGGATCTTCTGCTCTGACAGTGATCCCCTCCAGTGATAAGTGCCTCCTTTGAGCCATCAGATGGGAATGCTTGGCCTCTAGCCACTGAGGTTATCAACACTGATTGACCAGGCATGGCCTTATTATTCAGTTAACAAGAAGGATATCTGGGTCCTTGTAATTCTCTTTTAAGAAGAAGCAAATCATCCATAACAGATCATGTGATTAATCTGGCTCCATTAACTGTGTGTGAGCAGTTTAGGATTTCCTTGAACGTATTAATTCTTCCAGAATACTTACTGATTAATTTCTATGACAAGTTCTTGGTCTACAGCTTATTTCAGAGCACTTCATTGCAAGCATTCAGTGTATGGAATATTAGCTGTGTTGGTTAGTTTAAAAGTCAGGACTCCTACAGCTAGTCTCTTTGACTCAATTTCTCCAAGAGTCTATGGGTAGTCAACAGAAGATAAGGATGCCTATCTTCTATTCCCAGCTCTGCCACTAACTGGCTGTGTGACCTTCAACAAGTCACTTCACCTTTCTCAGCCTTAGTTTCTCCATCTTTAAAATGGGGACAACAATCCACCACTACCTATCTCCCGGGGAGCTGTTAGGCTCCATTCCAGGATGTCTGTGCAACCAATGGAACATGCCCTACTTCTAAGAAGTGGAAAAGGCTATAGTAAAATGAACTCTCCTCAGACTAGAAAAGGTGGTCTGGTGGGAAGACACAAGATTTTTCACAACTGGTGAAGGGAATCAGAGCAGGAAGCTGAGAGTCAGGACTCCTGGGTTCTATCCCTGCCTCTAAGGGAGAATTGTTTATTCATTGTATCAGGAGTCAGGATTATTGTCTTCTCTTCCTAGCTGTGCCATTGCCTTGCTGTGTGACCATGGGTAGGTCACTTCCCTTCTTGGAGCTTCCGTTTTCCCATCTGTCCAATGACAATAGACACTTTCTACTTCCTGGTAAGAATGAGACTTCATCAAATAATCAGCATTGGTCAGATAAGGGATGTTAAAGCCCAAGGAGCTCAGAAGCACAATGGAGGATTGCTGTGTGGGGCCAGAATCCATACTGATTTCCTTCTGACCATCATCCAAAGCCAATAATACATCTTTGGGTTTGGAATCCAGGGTTGGAAATTCCCAGCAAACCCGTATCCTGGTAGATCATTATCCTTCTCACACCCACGGCAGGAGTGATCTCTGTTTCCTGCTCCCTTGGTTAGCTGGTGCTGCTGAGATAGGGGTTGGATGGGCACAGATGGGAACAGGCCAAGTTGTTAAAACAATGGCAGAGAGAGACCCTTCACTCCAAGAAAGACTATGTTAAGCCTCCATGGGGAATTCTTGCTTTCCTCTCACATTCCATGTTTTGATGCCTACATGCTACCAAGGAGCCCAGCTACCATCCGTAGCAACTTTGCTGTTCTATACCCTGCTGCCTACCAGGCCCTCTGCAGAGAACCACCAAAGACATGGATTGAAGAGCCATCTATCAGAGTGCCATGAACTCTTGCTCTCAGCAGAGGGATTTGAATAGGAGTGAGAGGAATGTATGTTTTGTGGTCTCACCGAGGCTCCCTGTAGAACTTTCTACCCATCCTGTGACAGGTGTAACCTCAGGTCCCATGACACAAACCCACAGCTCTCCCTCCCTTTTCAGGCTCTGCAGAAAGCCATGGAAGAGAACCTGGAAATCATGTAGTAGAGCCTACTTACAGAAACCCCCACCACAGACAAACTCCAGCGCATCTTGGAGCATGTTGGGGAGGGCTGCGAAGAAGGGACTGGAAGATCCACATGTCTACTGTATCCTCCTAGCTGGACCCTTCTGGACTACTTGTGCAGGGCAGTTGGTAGAAAGCAATGTTGAGGCCTTCCTCCTTCAGGGGACAGAGGAAAGGTGCTGGCATTCTAAGCCAACACTCTGCGTGGTTCTGTTGACCCCCGGTACAGGTTGGAGGCCAACAGCTTCAGGTCCCAGAAGTTAGCCCTCAGAAGAGACACTGATTCCCTCCTACAGACACTGATTCCCTCCTGAAATACAGGAGGCTTCTGGGGGAATCAGCCCTTCTCTCCTTTGGACACTGAGATGCTCCCTTGGCCATGCAGCCAGAGAGAATTAGGGCTCCAGCTCTAGCTCCTTTCCTCAACTGTCTCCTGCAGAGAGACTGGGAAAAGGGAACCTCCTGGTCCAGAAGAAATTGGGGGCTGAAGGTAGCATGCTGGGGATTTCCCTGTCCTCTTGTTTCTTCTAGAGCTCATCTGACTTTCCACACGATGGCAATGTCATGGCAGAGCTGTGTCTCTACATCACTGACCCCACAGAGGACATCAGCTATCAGGCCAGGGAAGGGATCTACCAGTTCCTGATGAACCAGAGGGGTAAGAAACCCAGGTAGGCATTGGGACCCCTGTAGAAACAAACCCTCTCCTCTGACACTTGACCCCAGCTGGGCAATGAGACTTTTGTGAAAACAAGCTTCTTCTTCTGAGATTGCCCCCCCACCCAGATGGATGAAAAGTCCCTCTCCTCCAAATTAGGAACAGATGAGTGTGAAAGTGCTAATTACATTGACTTTTTTACTTCAGAACCCAGCTCTGTCCTCCCACTATGGGGGTGGAGGAGGATGCACAAATCTGCCAGCTGATGAGGGAAGGAGAAGAGCTCCTGGGAAACATGGAGGAGGCAGTAGCGTGGGCCACAGATAAAGTATTTGCTGCTTGTAGGTGTTGGGTACCTCAGCCCAGAGCTAGCAGTTGTCTATGTGGACATAGAGTCTGTGCCCAGTGGGAGTGAACGATACTCCATACTAGAGCCCATCATTAACAGGAAACTAATTCCAGAGCAGGAGCTCCCTAGGACCCACCTTCATGCCGCTCCTTCCCCTGAGACCCCACCCCCACACCAATTCTCTGAGGCTCCACCCCCTCTGCCACCTCTTGTCCCCAAGCCTCCCCCCTCACTCCTCTTTATCCCTCTCCCTGTCTGTCAAGGTTCCTCCCCCACTCTGAACTCTAGGGTACATGAAAAACCTCCTAAGCTTATCTTTACCAGCTTAGGTCAAAGCTTCTCCAAGGTACAAAATATTCCACCCTTTGTCCTTGGATTGGCCGCTACCACCACCAAACTAATACTGGTTACTGGGGAAGAGCTGTTTGGACGCGTCTTTCCCCCCAAAATACTTCCCAAAACCTTGCACCCCACTTCCTGGACAAGGTTTGGTAAAAAGCCTCACCAATTTGCCTAGGTGACTACAGACCCAGACCCTTGGATCCTAAGGGCAACGAACAATCCTCCCAACACTTGCACCCCCCCCTTTCCTGGGAAATGTTGGATAAAAAGCCTCACCAATTTGCATAGGTGACCACAGACCCAAACTCTTGGATCTGAGAACAATGAAAAAGCATTCAGTTTTCTTACAAGAAGACTTTTAATAAAAATAGAAATAAAGAAATCCCCCTGTAAAATCAGGATGGTAGATACCTTACAGGGTAATTAGATTCAAAACATAGAGAACCCCTCTAGGCAAAACCTTAAGTTACAAAAAAATACACAGACAGAAATAGTTATTCTATTCAGCACAATTCTTTTCTCAGCCATTTAAAGAAATCATAATCTAACACATACCTAGCTAGATTACTTACTAAAAGTTCTAAGACTCCATTCCTGGTCTATCCCCGGCAGAGACCAGTATAAGACAGACACACAGACCCTTTGTTTCTCTCCCTCCTCCCAGCTTTGAAAGTATCGTGTCTCCTCATTGGTCATTTTGGTCAGGTGCCAGTGAGGTTACCTTTAGCTTCTTAAGCCTTTACAGGTGAGAGGAGCTTTCCCCTGGCCAGGAGGGATTTTAAAGGGGTTTACCCTTCCCTTTATATTTATGACACTGTTGCTCACTCTTGTGGCCAGTAAAAAAGTGATGGGGCCATGGTCCCTCTTGGTCCCCCATCCCAGAGCCCAAAAGGCTCACATGATTCCTGCGCTAGATCGAAGGGCCCACCCCCCACCTCCCAGATACTCTACTGTCTGGCAGGAGACCTGTTATTCTGTTGGGGCATGGATGTAGTGAGTACCCCACATACTGCGCAGTCACCAATGGGGATGGAAGGAAACAGGCACTAAAACCAGAAAGACAAATGTGTCTCTTTCCCAAGCCTGAACATCTTCAACACCAAAGAGCTCTGGTGCTGGGATGGGCAGCAGGGTCCTTGGATAGAGCAATGCAGCCAGAGTGGTGAAGGTAAGGCTGCTCAGCTAGTGCATTACACCTGCTCAGGGTGTGCATCTCCCTGCAGTGGCTGTATCTTGAATACAAGCTAAGAGCCTGCTAATTATTTCCAGCTCAGGGTTCCCCCTTCAGTCCAATGGGAGAGGCTGGCACTGAAGGTCCTGGGTTGGAGCTTCACGAGTGGTCATAGTTTCTTTGTGTTAAATGAATTCATTGCTACATGGCATGAAGCGAATCCACCACGTTAGTGAGTTAATAAAGGATTGTATATGTAGGGATCCAGCTCTAGTCACTCTTCTTCACTGACACCTGAGACTCTGGGATGGAAGTCACTGGTCAGCGAGTCTGGTAGGACTTGCCCAGCAATTGCCTGATCATTTAGAATTAGTGGGGGAAGCAAAAGTGGATGGGAATCTGGGAGGCAGTGACCATGAGTTGGTTGAGTTCAGGATCCTGACGCAGGGAAGAAAGGTAAGCAGCAGGATACGGACCCTGGACTTCAGGAAAGCAGACTTCGACTCCCTCAGGGAACGGATGGCCAGGATCCCCTGGGGGACTAACTTGAAGGGGAAAGGAGTCCAGGAGAGCTGGCTGTATTTCAAGGAATCCCTGTTGAGGTTACAGGGACAAACCATCCCAATGAGTCGAAAGAATAGTAAATATGGCAGGCGACCAGCTTGGCTTAATGGTGAAATCCTAGCAGATCTTAAACATAAAAAAGAAGCTTACAAGAAGTGGAAGGTTGGACATATGACCAGGGAAGAGTATAAAAATATTGCTCGGGCATGTAGGAATGATATCAGGAGGGCCAAATCGCACCTGGAGCTGCAGCTAGCAAGAGATGTCAAGAGTAACAAGAAGGGTTTCTTCAGGTATGTTGGCAACAAGAAGAAAGCCAAGGAAAGTGTGGGCCCCTTACTGAATGAGGGAGGCAACCTAGTGACAGAGGATGTGGAAAAAGCTAATGTACTCAATGCTTTTTTTGCCTCTGTTTTCACTAACAAGGTCAGCTCCCAGACTGCTGCGCTGGGCATCACAAAATGGGGAAGAGATGGCCAGCCCTCTGTGGAGATAGAGGTGGTTAGGGACTATTTAGAAAAGCTGGACGTACACAAGTCCATGGGGCCGGACGAGTTGCATCCGAGAGTGCTGAAGGAATTGGCGGCTGTGATTGCAGAGCCATTGGCCATTATCTTTGAAAACTCGTGGCGAATGGGGGAAGTCCCGGATGACTGGAAAAAGGCTAATGTAGTGCCAATCTTTAAAAAAGGGAAGAAGGAGGATCCAGGGAACTACAGGCCAGTCAGCCTCACCTCAGTCCCTGGAAAAATCATGGAGCAGGTCCTCAAAGAATCAATCCTGAAGCACTTGCATGAGAGGAAAGTGATCAGGAACAGCCAGTATGGATTCACCAAGGGAAGGTCATGCCTGACTAATCTAATCGCCTTTTATGATGAGATTACTGGTTCTGTGGATGAAGGGAAAGCAGTGGATGTATTGTTTCTTGACTTTAGCAAAGCTTTTGACACGGTCTCCCACAGTATTCTTGTCAGCAAGTTAAGGAAGTATGGGCTGGATGAATGCACGATAAGGTGGGTAGAAAGCTGGCTAGATTGTCGGGCTCAACGGGTAGTGATCAATGGCTCCATGTCTAGTTGGCAGCCGGTATCAAGTGGAGTGCCCCAAGGGTCGGTCCTGGGGTCGGTTTTGTTCAATATCTTCATAAATGATCTGGAGGATGGTGTGGATTGCACTCTCAGCAAATTTGCGGATGATACTAAACTGGGAGGAGTGGTAGATACGCTGGAGGGGAGGGATAGGATACAGAAGGACCTAGACAAATTGGAGGATTGGGCCAAAAGAAATCTGATGAGGTTCAATAAGGATAAGTGCAGGGTCCTGCACTTAGGATGGAAGAATCCAATGCACTGCTACAGACTAGGGACCGAATGGCTAGGCAGCAGTTCTGCGGAAAAGGACCTAGGGGTGACAGTGAACGAGAAGCTGGATATGAGTCAGCAATGTGCCCTTGTTGCCAAGAAGGCCAATGGCATTTTGGGATGTATAAGTAGGGGCATAGCGAGCAGATCGAGGGACGTGATCGTTCCCCTCTATTCGACATTGGTGAGGCCTCATCTGGGGTACTGTGTCCAGTTTTGGGCCTCACACTACAAGAAGGATGTGGATAAATTGGAGAGAGTCCAGCGAAGGGCAACAAAAATGATTAGGGGTCTAGAACACATGACTTATGAGGAGAGGCTGAGGGAGCTGGGATTGTTTAGCCTGCAGAAGAGAAGAATGAGGGGGGATTTGATAGCTGCTTTCAACTACCTGAAAGGGGGTTCCAAAGAGGATGGCTCTAGACTGTTCTCAATGGTAGCAGATGACAGAACGAGGAGTAATGGTCTCAAGTTGCAGTGGGGGAGGTTTAGATTGGATATTAGGAAAAACTTTTTCACTAAGAGGGTGGTGAAACACTGGAATGCGTTACCTAGGGAGGTGGTAGAATCTCCTTCCTTAGAGGTTTTTAAGGTCAGGCTTGACAAAGCCCTGGCTGGGATGATTTAACTGGGAATTGGTCCTGCTTCGAGCAGGGGGTTGGACTAGATGACCTTCAGGGGTCCCTTCCAACCCTGATATTCTATGATTCTATGATTTCCTTGTGCCTCTAGAAGCGCAGAAAATATATGGGGTATTCCCAGGTCTGTCATGAGTCAGGAAGAAGACCCCCTTCCCCCCACTCCACCCCCCCGCACCATCCTGGGCTGCATTACTGCACCACTCAAAAGGCTGTGAGACTGTCAGTGGGGTGGGGAATGGGACCTGAGTCACATTGTCATTGTTACTGTAGTTTAGCTGCACTGTGGAAAAAATCCATCTGCTATAGACTCCAGACCAGGTTACTAGAGAAATCACGAAAGGGAGAGGACTAGAACCTTGCTTTGTCAGCTCTGAAAGTCTCATGCCACTAGCAATTAGACTCCATTAGACATACTGACTGCATGGGTGTGCTTGGGCTAGAGCACCCACCCGCCAATGAGCTGTTCACAGTGAGCAGGAGGCACTCAGCGGAGGGGGACAGAGCAGAGGTAGGAAGAGGTGGAGTAAAGGCAGGGTGTGCTCCGGGGAGGGAAAAGGCAAAGCAAGGGTGGAGCCTCCAGGGAGGAGGGGTGGGTGGGGAGTGAAAAGAGACAGAGTGGGCGGGGCCTGAAGAGTTGGGGGTTTGGACCTCAGAGTGGATTGGGATGGCGCCTGTGCCAGAGAGGTTGCTGAAGGGTCCCATATTGGCTCAGGGTGCTACACTGCAGAGCATACACACACACACATACGTTTCCCAGCACATCATGGGCAATGCAGTGAGTCCTGACGGAGAAAGAGCCATTACATGCTTTTGACACCTCAGTGCCTTTGACCTAATAAAAAGGTGGCTTCCCTGTGCAAGGGGACTCAAAAGGCCCTCAAGGGGACTTAGTGGCCTTGGTGACAGTAGGCTTCTTGCTCTCTTGGGACACTAGAAGGCGATACTGTTCCAGGCCCAGGATTTGGCACTTGGCTCTGGGCAATCTGCCAAAGGCTCATGTTCTGTTGGGTTTAGGTCTTTGGAAGGATCTCCTTGCAAAGGCAGAAAAGAGGTGCTGCTGTGGGTCAGCTACGCTAGGCTGCTCTTAAATTATTTCATTATGGGGGAAGCTGACCAGTTGATGCTGGACAAAATAAGCAGCTAAACTAATCTCAGTAGATTGGAGTTGGGACCCAGAGGCTGTCATCTCTAGGCCATGGAAAGTGCCTACACCCCCCATTACCATTCGATGACCTGGAGCAATACGCCTGGAGGTGAATACAAGTCAGAGAAGGTGTCAGAGAAGGGCAGTGAATTGCGCTACTTGAACAGATTGGAACCAGCATGTTTCCTGAGCAGTGCAAAACAGTTCAGCCTCGAGCAAGGCTATTTAATTATAAGCATTTCAGCACCAGTACAAGCTACCATTGCTCATGCTAAGGCCAGGGAACTTGCCTAGTCATCTCTGTGGGCATTTTTTTACACCCGCCCCCAGGGTCTCTGCCCAGCTCCCCACCAGCTATAGTTGCCCCATCGCTATTAGAAGCCAAAGAATGACTGGGCTGTAAAGTCTGACCAAGCAGTGCTGAGACGCATGGCCCACGGGAGGCTTGCCCTCCTATTGCCCAGACTGTACTAAAAAGGGCTGCTGATCTGCCCTATTTAGCAGGGCTGCCATGCCACAGCATCACCAGTGGTGGATCAAGCAGGAAAGGTCCCAACCCCTTTCATCTCACTTCACTGTTGCCAAAAACAGCCCCAGCTAGAGCGCCCTCTCTGGGTCGGGGCAGGATGGGGGACGGGGTGGATGAGAACTGCTTCCCCAAATGGGGTTTGAAGGCAGACTAGCTGTTAGAAAAATAAGGAGAATGGGAGCACACCCTATAATGGGGGCAGGGGCTCATGAGAGAGGAAATAGAGTCATCCTTGAAACCTGGGATGGGGCTGGGTGAAAAGTGTGTTGGTTCCAGGTGCCTCACATTACTGGGGACAACAGAAGCTCTTACGCTTGTTCCCTTGGAGCCAGAGAACAGCAAGGTGATGTGCAAGCTCTTCACCCTCCACTACATCAACCAGGTACCTGAGGCACTGCAGTGACTCTGCCTTAAATAAAGCTTTTAAAGGGTAACCGCTCCAAAGTCCAGGAGCACACTCCCCTTGCTACAGGTCCTGCTGTGTTTTGCTGTAAAGGTGAGGGGAGGCTGCTGGCACTGACAGAAGCCCTCTGCCTTCTGTGTGGGGTGGGGGCTTTCCCTCTGCCCAGAAATCCCCTCCAGCTGGGGCATGAGCCTCCTCCATCCTCTCCTTGGTTTGATCTTCTCTCCCCTTCCCCCTGCTCCTTGGTGGGGCTCTCTAGTGCTAAAGGGCCTGTATGTCAAGAACATAACCTGTCTCTCCCACTGGAGCATGTAAAGCGCTGCACTGAAGCGGGTAGAAATGACTAAGTAGCCCTATCTATGACACTTTCTGACCAGGGCCCCCTCCACCAGCATCCTAAAACACCAGCTCCAGAAGAAGGTAGGGTTCCCTCCTAACCCATCTGTGGTCACACTCTTCCTGCTTGAAAGGGTAGACATTCTGGGCACAACAAGGCTGTTCTAATAGGTAGCCTAATAAACACACATAGAGGGAGAACACTGGCCAGGTGTGGGGGCAAAGCCAAGGGTCATATTCCACAGCACATAGTGTGCAGCTGAACTGCACCAAGACCCTTGAGTCTTTTCTGCTGCTAGGCTGCTTCCAGGGAGGCAGGGCAGGCCCTTCCACAAACACTTTTTCAGTCTGACAGACAAAATCAATTACTCTCTTTCCCCAGAAGCCAGAGCAAAGGCCCCAACTCGCTCCTCAAACCTTCCCTTGGGCCAAAGATGGCATCCAAGGTTGAGGAGCCAGAGCAAGAACCCTTGCTCCATCATCCATGCACCTTTCTCACCGCCTGCTTTCCCTGAGGGGCCAGGGCCAGCGCCAGACAAGATACCAGCACTGCCAAGTAACCAGAGGGCAGGTTAGGAAACAATAGTCTGTTGGAGCTGTAGGTCCAGTCCAGTCAAACAGGTTTGTTTTATTACAGCTGAGAACTTCCTTCAGAACATGGTTTATTGTTCAAAATGGCTACAGTCTGTTACAGCATGTTAGAACGAGCCTACCTTGAAACCCTCCTCCATGCTTGCTTGTCTGTCAGACACTCCCATAGACATGTGGCACCCTGTCTCAACTTTGCAGGTGGGGAAGTTGCAACACCCGTCTCGTTCCCCAACTTGTGGTTCAGTCCATCTATATAAAATGTGAGCCCCTCACAAGACTGGAAAGAAATTCCCCTCTCAGCATCTTGGGCAGGGATGGATCCACCCCATTTGACAGCTAGGGAGTAAGAAATGGAGACGTCCCTGCCCCAGGTTCCATGGGGGAGAGTTGGGCGCTGAACATGGTCCCTCTCCACAAGGTCTAACTTCACCTCCTGCCCTTTATTCTCTCTTCCACACCCCTCCTATCTTGGCCCTTCTTCTATGGGTTCTCTGCTCATGAAATGGACAGGAGCTTTCTTCCCCACTGTTTCTTCCAGCTTCTGGGATCTGTCTAAGCCTCTCCTGTGCATATGATCAGCAGCCGGACCTGCTCTGGAGAAAGTGGGGACAGGTGATCTTCTCCTGTCAAGCCAAGCAGTGTTGTGTCTCATCCCAGCCCTCCCACCCTCCCCCCCAATTGGAGGTAAAAACCAGTCATTCAACCACCTTATCATCTGAGGCTTTATAGATGGAGATTGAGTCCCTGGCACATAGGCTGGCTGGCAGCTTCCCCCATGCCTGGATACCAGCTCTGGGACTGAGATCATCTAACTGAAGCATGTTGTCCTTGTTTTATTTCCAGAAAGAGAAACCCCTGAGAGATCCTAGGCCCTGGGCTCCTGACAGCATTTCATGAAGGAGGCTCCAGCCCCTTGAGAGGTGGAAAGAGCCCAGTCTTTTTACCCTTATCTGCTGTTCTGCTCTGCTTCCCACAGCAGGACAAGGAACCACAGGATCATGACTGGAGTTTGTACAGCCTCCCACACAACCCCAGTCTGCCTCTAAATGATCAAGCTCCTGAATTTCAGAGCTGCCACAGCAGTCAAAACTTCACTTTAGGCACTCAACACCTCTGGAAACTAGTAATGAGAAAGGACCTAAACATGATAAGTGCAGGGAATAGCTAAGCAGCCCTATTCTTTTGTGAATTGTGGAAAAACCATGGAAGAGCTGGGGGCATGGGAGAGGCGGCTGGGGGTTAGGATGGCACAGTGGGGAAGGGGAGGCTGAACTGGGAGAGAATTTGAAAGGGGGTCCAGATGGGTGCGGGGCAGGATTTTGCTGGTAGCGTGGTGGGTGCTGTGTAGCATACTCTGAGGAAAGTGTCTGTGGGACAGAGGGTCCTGAATCTCATACGCTTCTTGTGGGTCTCAGCTGCTGACTGAACAGCTGCCCGTGGACATCGTGCCCAGTTGTGTCTTCTCAGCTCCATGGTTGCTGTGTGTGCAATGCCAGGTGCCAAAAATCTCCCAAATGACTCTCCTAACCTTGATACTGCTCAGACCCAGACCTAGGAGTCACTGATCCTGCCTCTCCCTGCTTACCTCCCAAATGTGGTTGTTTCCCTTGGTGGAGGAGGGGGGCAGGAACATTTGCTCTCTGCAGCCTGGGCTGGCGGTTTTTACTCTGGTAATGTTACAAATGGCTTAAGGAAAGGGGGGGTCATCCAGAATGAGCAGCAGATCCAGTGGGGAGAGCAGGGGAACATACGCTATAACAGCTTGTCATAAATATAAAGGGAGGCTAACCACCTTTTAATCCCTCCTGGCCAGAGGAAAAAAAACCTCTCACCTGTAAAGGGTTAAGAAGCTAAAGGTAACCTCGCTGGCACCTGACCAAAATGACCAATGAGGAGACAAGATACTTTCAAAGATGGAGGGGGGAAGAAACAAAGGTTCTCTAGGTCTGTGTGTTGTTTTTGCCAGGACCAGAGCAGGAATGCAGGTCGGAACTCCTGTAAAGCGCTAATAAGCAATCTAGTTAGATATGCGTTAGATTCTGTTTTGTTTAAATGGCTGATAAAATAAGTTGTGCTGAATGGAATGTATATTCCTGTTTTTGTGTCTTTTTCTAACTTAAGGTTTTGCCTAGAGGGATTCTCTATGTTTTGAATCGGGTTACCCTGTAAGGTATTTACCATCCTGATTTTACATAAGTGATTCTTTTACTTTTTCTTCAATTAAAATTCTTCTTTTAAGAACCTGGTTGCTTTTTCCTTGTTCTTAAGATCCAAGGGTTTGGGTCTGTGTTCACGTATGCAAATTGGTGAGGATTTTTATCAAGCCTTCCCCAGGAAAAGGGGTGTAGGATTTGGGAGGATTTTGGGGGGAAAGATGTTTCCAAGCAGGCTCTTTCCCTGTTATATATTTGTTAGACGCTTGGTGGTGGCAGCAATAAAGTCCAAGGTCAAAGGTAAAATAGTTTGTACCTTGGGGAAGTTTTAACCTAAGCTGGTAAAAATAAGCTTAGGGGTTTTTTCATGCAGGCCCCCACATCTGTACCCTAGAGTTCAGAGTGGGGAAGGAACCTTGACACAGCTGTTACTAACTGGCTCTGTGAACTTAGCCAGGGCACTTTCCCATCTCACGTTCAGATACCCCAGCTCAAAAGTGAGGATAAAAGGTGTTTCATTTTTTGACTCTTTGCTTTTGCTTCCCAGGCACCTAAACTCCTAGGCCCCTCAAGGGTGTGTGTCTGTTTCCTAAAATTTCATGCCCCATCTCTTGCTGGCAAACTGAAGCCTGCCCTAGATCCAGAGCTGTAATCTTGCCTCCAGACTGCCCTGTTCACCGTGGGCACAAGGAAGGACACCATTGTGACACACTGTACCTCAAAGCAGCACCTTGTACCCCTATATTCATCATTCATATAGAGTAGTGATATTTCGCACACACAATGCCATGTAAGATGCCAGATGAAAGGTCACAGTCTGCTGCAACTCATCAGATGGGCATTAAACAAACCTTGACTACCAGGGGAATTATAAGCAAGAGATCTACAATTCAAAGGCAACAATTGCACAAGCACCACACAATAGGGATTGCTCAACAATGTGACTTTCCATGGACATGAATTGATAGTATAAAATAAGGGACAGTGGTATCCTGAGAGCACTTCTCTCCTCCCCGCAAATATGCTGAAAACAACAAGAATGCTGGGAAGACAAAGACTTTGAACTGAGGAGTCTGATCCCAGGTTGAGAAGGAAATTCAGCCTGTGCCTTAAGAACTGTAACCTACCTCAATGTCCAGTGAGAAAAGCATTTTTTTAGTCTTGCTTAGTCTAAAAGTTTAAGATTTAGAATGCGTGTTTACTTTTTATTTTCTTAAGGTAACTATCTCTGACCTTTATGCCTGTCACTTAAAATCTATCTTTCTGCAGTTAGTAAACTTATTTAATGTTTTATCCTTATGAGTGAGTTTATTGAAAGTGCTTGGGAAATCTGCTCAAGGACTGGTGCATGTCCACTTTCTTTTGACAAAGTAGCAAACTAATTAATAAGCTTGCACTGTTCAACAGAAGGTCTTGAGCAGTGTACGATGGTATATTTCTGGGGTGCAAGGTGGAGGGCTTGAGAGATTTGTTGGTATTTCTCCGTGTAAAGTTCATGAGTGGCTTGCAGAGTATTCATGCATCTTAGGTGGGTGTGCTTCTGCCTGTTGGTGGCTGAGTGATAGCAGAGCCTGGAGTGGTTTGCTGCTTGTCACTGGCAAAGCATTGTGAGAAACAGTCCAGGCTGGAGTGTTAAGGGGGCACAGCAGTCCCACAGTTCCAGGATATGTACCCCAGGGTTGCCGTCACAATCACCCACACCCAGGTAGATCATCATCCTTCTCTGCATCCCAAGGAATAGGAGTGGCTTCTGGTACCTGCTCCCTTGCTTGCGTGGTTCCTAACATTGTTAGCTTTTCTGACTGCTGCTGCACATTGAGCCGATGTTATCAGAGAACTGTACACAGTAACTTCAAGACCTTTTTCTTGAGTGGTAACAACTAATTTAGACCCCATTATTTTGGATGTATAGTTGGGATTATGCTTTCCAATGTGCATTACTTTGCATATATCAACATTGAATTTCATCTGCCATTTTGTTGCCCAGTCACCCAGTTTTGTGACTCTTAGTAATTCTTTGTAACTCTTCACAGTCTGCTTTGGATGAACACCTGTCAAGAATGGTCTAGATAATACTTAGTCCTGCCATGAGTGCAGGGGACTATACTAGATGACCTCTCAAGGTACCTTCCAGTCCGATAATTCTCTGATTCTCTGACTTTGAGTAATTTTGTACCATCTGCAAACTTTGCCACCTCACTGTTTATTCCTTTTTCTAGATCATTTATGAACCTGTTGAACAACACTCATCCCAGTACAGCTCCCTGGGGAACACTGCTATTTACCTTTCTCCATTCTGAAAGCTATCCATTTAGTCCTACCTGTTGTTTTCTGTCTTTTAATCAGTTACTGATCCATGAGAGGACCTTCCTTCTTCCCCCATGACTGCTTACTGGTGAGGCATGATTTCTCTTCACAAAAGCTGTGTTGACTCTTCCCCAACATATGTTCATCTATGTGTCTGGAAAATCTGTTTTTACTATAGCTTTCACCAATTTGCCTGGTACTGAAGTTAGCCTTACTGGCCTGTAATTTTCAGAATCACCTTTTATTTTTAAAAAAATCTGCATTACATCCTCCAGTCATCTCATACAGAAGCTAATTTAATTGATAGGTTACATACCACAGTTAGTAGTTATCCAATTTCACATTTGAGTTCCTTCATTTTGAGCTTGCTCTTCAAACCATGCCCTTAGCATTTTCCTGTAATGAATTTTTCTGGACAGGACTCCCTATAGAACCCCCTTACCCATCCCATGGCAGGTGTAGCACTGGGTTCCATGACATTTTCTCCATGGCTCTCCCTCCTCTAGCAGACTCTGCCCATGGCCTTGGCAGTATAAATGGACATAATCCTGATGAGTCTAATGATATTGATCCTCAACACAGATATGCTCCAGGAAGTGTTTTGTAGAGGTGACTATGATGGGGAGGGGTGGGTGAGTTGCATAGTAAAAGGTGGAATGTCCATGTTTCCATTGTGTCTTCTTCAGTGTTTTGTCCCATTTGAGGTTCTTACTTCTTTAATTGGGTCCTTATTTTAATAACATGCTCATTCAGTGAACTCAGCCTGGAAGAAATATATGACATATAGTGAAAATGCATAGACAGCTGTGCATTTACAATAAAATTGACAGTGGTTCTCAAACCTTCATATTAAGAACCACAGAGATCCTTCTATTGCCAGTCTGACAATCCCATCTCATTAGTCCCATGTGAAACTCTCCTAAGCAAAGTAGGGAAATATGGTGTAGATGTGGTGTAGAAATATGGTGTATACGGTGGGTTCATAACTGGGTGAAAGACCATACCCAAAGAGGTCGACATTATACCTCTTCAGTGTTTTGGCAATGAATGCTGTTCTTTGTTCCAGTCTTTGGTCATTGTCAAGAAGAGTTCCGACATTCCATAACCCAAACTTCAGTCTGCAAATTTTTGTTTTATTTCAACTGCTCAGTTGGACGACCAGCCAGGAACAATAGCCTGATAGATATGGAAAGGTCAGACTCTGTTTAGGTTTCCCTGGATTGGGGAGAGCAGCACTATGCATAAAGGGCCTGCTCTGTCACTCCAGAAGGATACAAGCTCCATATCTGCCCTGGCCTATGGAGAAAGATCATCACCCTGAGGCCTCCTGTGTGCAAGGTTGTGACTAAGGACTGCCAGCAGCATGCTCTGCCAATCCCTGTCACCACTTCCCCATCGCCACAGGATTCTGGGTTAAATGTTAAAGGAGAGGCTGAACAATCTGCACTCTGAATGGATTTCAGGGAGAGCAGTTTGTGCACAGCCTTTCACACACCCTCGCCCAAGCCACACTTGTGCAACAGAGGCCACAAGCACAGCAGCTGACATGGGTGCAGGATTTGTATTTGGAGTTCTCCTTCTCCTAGATGCACTGCAGACCTGAGCTAAAGAGCTTCAGCTGCCCCCTTTGCCTCCCTCCTTCCAGATTTTTTCTTCATCACAGGGAAAGGCTCTAGCAACCGGGAGCTGCCAAAGCCCTTCCCCTCTGCCAGAGTCTTTCACTGAGGTGTAACTACATACCACAGGGGGAGCACACCCTGTTTTTCATTGCAGTGTGTAGCTACATGTGCAATACATGTTGCTGCCAATAGTCTGTAGCATAGACATACCCTCTGTCAAACTTCAATTGTTTGGGTTCAAATTTTCCGTCTTGGGGTCTTTGTTTCAGGCTGAATGTTTCTGGAAAATTACAGCTAAATGGGTCTACAATTTCCAAGAAGTCAAGATGAAAAATTCTGTGATTTTTATTTGAAAAGCTCTAGCATGCCCCTTTGTGAAACAGGGGCTTGAAATTTGCCTGGGACTGGCCTTTGTGTCAGGGTTGTACCTTTTGCCATCATCATGCACAGTACCCAAATTTAGCTCAGTGATAAGCCTTTCAATAATGGCAGTTCACTCCTGCTCTGAAAATAAAGTTGATGACGGTAATTAGGTTGATATATGTCAACTTCTGTAAAACATTTGGTTTGGGATTGAATGACATTTTAATTAAAAAAAACTAGATTACAAAGTCAACATGGCAAACATTTCTGCTTAATTGATGATTCTCAAATAGCAAAGGAACAAGAAGAGAGCCCTATGTGACCTCACTAGACACACACCTGCTTGATGATGATTCCGTTTACAAGTACATTTTCATCAATGACCTGGAAGAAAACAAAATATTTACGGATAAAGTTTCCAGAGGATATCAAGATTGAAGGAGTGGTAAATAACAAAAAGGACAAGTTACTGAGTGATCTGGACTCCTTGGTAAGCTGGATGCAAGCAAAGAGTATACATTTTAATACAGCCAAAGCTAGGGAGACAGTGTGGTCTAGTAGACAGAGCACTAGACTGGGACTCAGGAGACTTGGATTCTATTCCAGATTCTGCCACTAGCCTGATGGGTGACCTTGTGAAAGTTACTTAACCCCTGTGTCTCTCTGACCTCCTTTACAAAGTGTTTTGAGCTAAGCTGAAAAAAATCATATATCAGAGCTAGGTGGTGTTACTTACAGGATGGGGGCTCTATCCCAGAAAGCATTGACACTGAAAAGGATTTAGGAGTCATTGTGGAAAAACAATTCACCATGAGCTCCATGTGTAATAATGTGGCCAAAAGACATAATGGGACCTTTGGATGTGTAAACAGAGAAATAGCAAGTAGGAGAAGGGAGGTTTTATTACTAGTCCAACAGCTATGGGAATATTGTGTCCAGTTCTGGTGTCCACAATTCAAGAAGGTTGCTGATAAGGTAGAGAAGGTTCAGAGAAGAGCCATGAGATTGATTAAAGGATTAGAGGACATGCCTTTGAGCTCCATGAGTCTGTTTAGCTTAACAAAGATGTTTAAGGGGTGATTTGATCAGTCTATCAATACCTACATGGGGAACAGAAATTTGCTAATAGAGGGCTCTTCACTCTACATATAACAAGATCCAGTGTGTAGAAGTTGAAGTTAAGCAAATTCAGACTGGAAATAAGACATCCATACATTTTTAACAGTGATGGTAATTAAGCACTGGAACAATTTACAAAGGGTTGTGGTGGTTTTCCATCACTGCAAATTTGTAAATCAACACAATGTTTTTCTAACAAGTATGCTCTAGTTCAAACAGGAAATAATTCACGGAAATCCTATGGCCTGTGTCATACAGAAAGTCAGACTAGATGATCTCAGCGATCCCCACTGAATTTACAATATATGAATCAGTAGAGATTTCTTAGATTTTAGCATCTAAATTGCCTGAAGATTCCATCCATACTAGGTATACTATAGCCTGGCAGAGCAGGAATTAGCCTGCAATTGTAACCCCATCATTCAGTAATGATCAAGTGGTGATCTGGGCCCAAGAAACAACTCAGAGCATCACCAGAGATAGATATGCTTACTTCCAGCAATCCTCAAAGGCAATTCTGACTATCACATGGAAAGCACATCCACGTTTGTGACACATAGATACTCAAAGACATGCATGTAGTAATGTGTGTGTGCGTGCGTGTGTATATACACACAAAGATTTTTAAGGCCAGGCTTGACAAAGCCCTGGCTGGGACAATTTAGTTGGTGTTGATCCTGCTTTGAGCAGGGGATTGGACTAGATGACCTCCTGAGGTCTCTTCCAACCCTAATCTTCTATGATTCTAAAGTAAAATGCAGCTTGTTTATTTCTCTTCCTATTAGTTGTAAAGTCTCCATTACAGAAATTATTAGCAGCAGACTTTTTTTGCCCCTTAGGATGGAATATGGTAGGTGGCCCACAATCACTCTTTAATGTTCAATCCATTCTCTTTATGAGCTTGTATTCACAACATAGTCCAGTTGTGAGGTGTAATAAAAAGAGATGTTAACCATACTTCTCATTTCTTTCACAGCATGTAAAATAACTATAACTTAATTAAGGTGACATCTTAGGCCATGAACTATACATATCTTTGTATATCTGACAATTCTACTACGAAATGTCCTCCTGACTATAATCATTTATCAGGTTTTAATATTGATCTCCCAAGCTGTAAATACATTTTTTTAAAACAAAACTGCTTGTATATAACTATGGTGCTTCCTTGAAAAGTGCCTGTGTGCTTCAGATAAATTGACTAGTGCTTGTGTTGTATAAACTGAGGCTGAACTGAGCCCAAGATGGGGCAAAGTGCAGATATTTTATTATTCCTGCAATATAACAGCAACATTATAATATGATAGCATATTTATTTCATATTGCTTACATTTAAAGCTGCTACACTATGGCTACCACAGGTAACTATGCTTTACTATGCCTATATTATAAGGAGAGCTAACTGAAAAAAAAAATCCCTGGGAAATTTTCACTTAATTTTTTGTGGGAAATTTTTGTGCTTAAGTTTAAGCATGTGCTTAAGTGCATCCTATTCAGAAAAGCATGTGAGCGCATGCTTAAAAGTTAAGAATGTCCTTAAATTCTATTGACTTCAAAAAGGATAAGGACCAGCTCCAAATCCATTTAAAAATCAACGGGCTTCCTTCCTTTTACTTAATAGACTTTGGATCAAGCCTTATGTTCTTTGGTGATCAGGGACCAGCTGAGAACATCAAACCACTCTCCTTTATGACCCGACCCACAGATTAGCTCAGATATCCAGATATGAAATGCTAATTTATGAAAAATGCTGTCTTTATCCATAGCTGTGCAGGACTAAGCAGAACTGGTGTGGTTGCACTGAACAATGAGGACAAGGTTTGAGTAGCCAATTTCCCTACATATTGCAGAGCCCAGCTCTAATGGGGCTTCCTGTACATCCATACACAACAGGGTTTAGGGGCTTGCAGTATTGCCAGGAGGTGGGATTAAAGTTGAGACTAGTGAAGCCATTGCTATGTTGATACACCAGCTTTTCTTCTCCACAAAATAGAGATTTAAGAACAATGTAAGATACTCTAGTGAGGGCAGCAGTAATGGCTGCAAAGCAGCATGCTTGCCTCTCTAGGTATGTCTACACCGCCATCAGAAGCGTGATTGCAGCTCATGCAGACATACCCCAGCTAACTTGAACCTAGCTAACTGGGGTACTGATAGTAGTCAAGCTAACTGCACAAGTAAAAGTCTGCCATGGAGCACGAGTACATATTTGGGTGGCAAACCCCACACTTCTTTGCTATTGGCACCCAAGCTAGTTAGCTTAAAGCAAGCTCACCTGTGCCTATGCATGCTGAAGTCACACTCCAATTGCAGCGTAGACACACCCTGAGTGGGGTAAGGGCTGTAATGGGTTCCCTATTGGTCATACTTTGGTTACTCACCCATTATGTCTAGTACTGAGGATGTGGGGGTATGCTTGTCCCCTACATTGCTCATAGAGTCCCCTACACCAACTCCATCTAAGATTCAGCCTTGAATACATTAGTAAAGGGTGCTCACTCACCTTTGTTTTGTCACAAATCCCAATATCAGTCTCTTTGTCTCTCTATTAAGTCAATGTCACAGCAACAGCAAAACCAAGAAAATGAGGTGATATGCAAATGAAAGGCAATCAGATTGTAATGAAACTCTTCAGGCTAAATTTATTAGTACCTCGTACATCAGTCAGTGGAAGTGCATAAAAGATGTGTAGCAAATTAATCCTGCATTTTTATAAAGCCTAACATTTACAGTACCTATAATATCCTTACGCATAAACTTTAATATGAATTGCCAATGTTTGCAATTATCTGGAAAATAGCACACTCATGATTATTAAAGCAAATGCATAAACCCAGGATGACAGAAGACATAATTTTATTGCTATGAAGAGATAATGTAATATGTGAAATCAGGATAGCATGCTCAGAGGATGGTTTTCAATCATTTCTACTAACACTGATAACCTGTTCTAGGGAACATCAACAGGAGAGTGTTTGACTTGTGAGCAATAACCCTTTCTGTATAGATTCCCTTTCCATGTGGAAAGTAACTGTAGAATGTCTACCTACTGTCTTCTGCAGGGAGTTATAGAAAATGTTGACAACACAAAGGTTTTTTTTATATATAAAGAGAGAAAAGGGAGAACTTATTCAAGTTCAATACAAAACTGGAGTCCATAGACAAAAATTTCCGAACTTAGGTGCTTAAGTTAAGTCTTTAAATACATATTTAGGCACCTAAGCAGGTAGCATCAATTTTCAGCATACTCAGGACCTGCAACTCTCTCTGAAGTAAATGAAAGTCAGAAGTGTTCAGTACTCTTTAGGTGCCAAAGTATAGATTTAGGGCCTTGATTTTTAGAAATGCTGAGCATTCTCAACTCTAACTGAAGTCAATGAACTCTGTGGCCAGTGAGTACCTCATTCACTACCTAACTTGGAACATCCAGTATGTAGATAATAGAATCATACACGTTAGATATGAAAGAGACCTCTCTGATCAACAGTTATCTCCTGCCCAGGAAAGGATAAGGTTCAGGTGAAGGAGCCAGATTTTGAACCTTTGTTCATGTTGAGTAACATGTTACCCTACAAGTAATGCCACTGACATCAATAGGAGCTTTTGTGATGAAGATACTATTCAATATGATACAAAGATATCAGAATTTGGCCCATAGTAAATAATCATAAATACTATTTAGGAAGCAAATGGATTAGGTTGTGCAATTCTTACTCAAGCCAGTGAGCCATGACTCTTACAAGAGTCCCACTAACATCAGTGACACTTGAACAAATGCTGAAGTAAGGATTATAAAATCTTACCCTATGTGATGTTAAACAGATATATTTTTTTTTCATTAAAGCTAATGTTAAAATTATATAATACACAGGTTAAAGAGTTTCTGTACATCTGGGTATTATGCTTAAATTACCCCAAAAGTACAAAATTTGGTTTAAAAAAGTCATAAAAATACATATAGTTTGCAATATCACAAATTAAGGCTAATAAATTTAACAATACAGTTTAAATATTAGCATCCAAATATTTGGACACAACAGTCTTAAAAAGTTATACTAAAAGTAGCTTGTGTAAAGCAAATATAGGTTATCCCTCAGTAAATACAAGCCATCAGAGAAGATTTCAGTTACTTTCCCAACTTCACTTCTCAATGACACTCTAGCTCATTTCTCCTGGTATTGCTGATGTCTGGTGATATGTACTAAATAGATGTCCCTTGACCACCTGATGGTGTCTGACACCATGAGTTGCCACATCAGTCGTGCATAGCAGTGACCAGTTCCGCATTTCCACAACACTTGCTTGTTGCTGAGATCCCACGTGCCCAGGTCTTCAACAATCAGCATGTTTGTTTGAACTTCATAACCCCTAGCTCTCAAGGCATCAGCCAGAGGGGTGTATTTCTCCATCTTTTGAGCTCGGACGTCACAGAATGTCAGGGTCCTATTCTTGAGAGGAACTGTGACATCCACTATGAGAATCCTCTTCTGCTCCTCATTAGCGATGAGGATGGCTGGTGGCAGTTGACTGTCCATTCCAGGGGTAGACGAGTTGACGGCAACCTTCCCCATGGGTGGTAGGATGGCTTTGACTGGCAATCTTGGATGGCATTGTAGCGCAGCTGCCAGGCTCTGGATTGGGGCTTGCAGCTATGGATGACATGGGTAATGCAATTGATCCAGGCCCTGTGGATGAATATTCAGTTGGCAAATTGGTTTAAACTGCCCCCACAGAGAAAGTGGTTCCTGCTCTCCCACTTTCACATTGCCTCGAAGGCCTTGCATGGGTCCATCTTCTCTCTCAGGCTTTCCATGTACTACCAGTGGATGGCATCCTTCAGGGTCCTCTCCCACATGGTTCTAGCTCTAGGAGTGATGATTGTGTGCTCCGTGTTCTTGACCTGTGGCACCAGGACTTCCTCACACCACATCCAATGACAGCCAATACCCTTCTCCAGCAGTCAGGTAGCACTGTGGGCATGAGTCCAAAGCGAAGCAAAGTCTCCCCTGTCTCTTCCAAATTTGCCCTCCAGTACATGGCAACATCATTTCTGGAAGGGGTCATGGTGATTTGCTGCCTGATAACATCATGCACAGCACTCTCTGTGATGTTCCTCACCGTAGTGTCCAAGAACATCAGAAGGCAAAATGCGTAAGTGATTGCTGCAATATCACACAGATCACCTATTCAAGACACTTTGTGCCGCCCTGCTTGTGCGGAATGTACACTAGTTCATTATTGGCCCTCTGGGGAAGAAACAGCCTTCTTCACCAGCCTTACGGTGTCCGCTTATTCAGAGGTAACTTCACCACGGCAGATCCCCTCAGGACAAATGAAATACAGGAAAGTGTTCAAGGAATCAATCTTCTGCCATGGGGCCAGCGGCAAGGAGTCAATCTTGGCCGCATCCCATTGGATCTCAGCAATGGTATCCTTGGGCGTCTGCTGGAGATGAAAACCTGATGGTGTGCCAAGATGTTGGTACGCTTGTCCATCTTCAAGAAAGATCCTGGGTTCCTGCTGGATCTGAAATGGTGTCACCTGGACAGAGTCCCTTCTACAGCCATCAGTATGCAGGGATACACACTTCCTAGCATTGAAGTGGAGTCCCTTTCAGTTGGCAGCCTGGCTGGTGACATCAACCATTTGTTGTAGACTCTCAGGGTTATCTGTGATCAGGACCAATTTGTCTGCATAGGCCAACATGTTCACTCTGTTGTAGGATTGCCAAGCGTTTGGTTTTCGACTGGAATGCCCAGTAAATGGTTTAAAATGGCTCCAGTCACCACTGTCAATGGGCCGTCAAAAGTCTGGTCAGTGGCGCAGCAGGGGCCTGGGGCTTAGGCAGGCTCCCTGCCTGCCCTAGCTCCACGCAGCTCCTGGAAGGAGCTGCCAGGTCCTTGCGACCCCTAGCCAGGGTATGGGTAGCCAGGGAGGCTCTGCATGCTGCCCCCATCTCTAGTGCAGACTCCGCAACTCCCATTGGCTGTGACCTGTAACCAATGGGAGCTGTGACGGCAGCATGCCAAGCCTCCCTGGACACCCATGCACCTACAGGCTGCAGGGACCTGGCAGACTCTTCCTGGGAGCCGCAGTAAGCTCTGACAAGAATCCGCACTCCAACCCCTTGCTCAGCCCGGAGTCCCCTCCTGCATCCCAAACTCCTCATCCCTGGCCCCATCCCGGAGCCCTCACCCCCCCCCCACCTATATCCTAACCATGTTATATTTATAAGAAGCACACGGGATCTTTATAGGGAAGAAGGCAGCACACCACAATTATTGAGAATACAACAGTTAGCATATGCTTTTCAATCACACACACACACACCATGCACACAGTTCTGCCAGTTGATGTTTATAGTTACCAGTCCAGAGTCTGAATCAATCTAGTGGCCAGCCATATTGGTCACAGAGGGGAGCATGGCTCTGTCGGTCACGATCTGATGCTCCTGGAATGTGGCAAGATGAACCCAAAGTCCCATGGCCAAGCACCCTGTTCTTATAGACTTTTTTCTCTGTTGAAGTCTATGGATTTTGCTGTGTCAATTTGTGACCGGTTACTGCTTAAGTGGTGTATCTTTTGTCCTTAACATTCCAAAAACACCTCTGAGAGGGTCATCCTGTCCTGCTTTCGATTTAATCAATTGTCTTTAGGGGTGCCAGCTTCTACCTCAGAGTCGTCAATCTGCCCTTCCTCAGTCATGGATGTGCGTTGATGGTTCTTTGGCATCAACAAATCTCGATAAGTGTCTTCGCTCCTCTTTTCTTGACCATCTGGTTAACAATGGCCTTCACACAAACATTCTTTTTACAGAGACCTTTGAGAATACAAACAGAGTCAGTTTATTTTGAATCTCCTTAACATAGACACAATTCAAGATCCTGTCTTTTACTTACTAAACCTTAAAACAAAGAAATGTATATTTAACTAGTGTGCCTAATTTGTACTACATATAGGAAACCACAGTAGACATTATAACTTATCCTAAAACAAAAGGGTGACCATAATCAGTCATAAGGATTGTTCTGGTCTGTCCCTGCCTTAATATCACTGGGATATTAAGTACAGACACTGGGAGTCTGTCAGATGCATTTCTACCAGTGTCCCAGAAGGTCATTCCTTTCTGCTATTCAAATGGGGTGGCTGGTAAAATGAAATCAAGACATACATTAGTACCTCTATTCTTATAGTACAATTATAAAATCCTGTTCCTACAACCGCTTGCCCCAGCCCAAAGTCCCCCTCCTGCACCGCAAACGCCTCATCCCCAGAGCCCACACTCCCAGCCAGAGTCCGCACCCCCTCCCACACTCCAAAACCCTTGGCCCCAGCCCGGAGGCCCCTCCTGCACCCTAGAGCCTGCATACGCACCAGTGTCTTCACACCCCCCCCCCCGAACCGCAACCCTCTGCCTCAGCCTGGAGCCTTCTCCCAGATCCGGAACCCCTCATTTCTGGCCCCACCTGGAGCCCGCACGCCCAGTCCAGAGCCCATCCCCCCTCCCCCCGCACTTCAACCCCTGCCCCAGCCAGTGAAAGTGAGTGAGGGTCAGGGAGAGTGAGCGAAACAGGGAGAAGGGACGGAGCCTCAGGGAACGGCAGGGAAGGGAGCGGGGCAGGAGTGTTCGGTTTCATGCCATTAGAAAGTTGGCAACCCTACCTGTTGCCATACATGTCGAAACCACTCAGGCTGCTACACTCAATCTTAACCACATATTTTGAGACTTACTGAAAATAAAGAAATTTCAATGGTCAAAACTAATTTGATTAGGCCAGGCAAGAGAATCTGGGATGAAATACTGCAGTTTTAGAATATGTTCTTGGGCAGTTATTGTCTTTATTTTGTTCCTTTGCTGCATCATATGTAACCTCTCTGGAAATGGTGCTCCTGAAATACCACACTGAGTGTCTACACTGCTGGCTGGATCAACAGGCAGCAATCGATTCAGTGGGGGTAGCTTTATCATGGTTAGTATACAAGCAATAAATCGACCACCAATCGCTCTAGCATCAACTCTGGTACTCCAACTCAATAAGAAGCGCAAGGGGAATCGATGGGAGAGCGTCTCCCGTCGACACACTGCACTGTAGACACCCTGGTAAGTAGATCTAAGTATGTCGACTTCAGCTATGTTATTCACATAGCTGAAGTTACATAACTTAGATAGATTCCCCCCCCACACACACCTCCTACCGTGTAGGCCAGCCCTAAGAGGGTCTCACCCTGGATTACAGCGAGAATGGTGGCAAAGGGTTAAATCTCTGTTTCCTAGATTACCTAGGGTCCAGGGTGGAGCTAGAACTGGTGAGCAACACTACCAGAATTAGTCAGAAGCCAGAACTCAGAGACAAAGGGTTTGGTTTTACTTTCAGTTTTGGTTGTGTTGCAGTGTAGCAGGCAAAGAAGTATCATAACCAGAGGGGACCTTTCTACCCTCCACATTCCTACCCAAGGGAAGACTGAGTCCCTTGGGGATTCCTGGGACTTTGAGGCAGTAGAGGCAAGAAACCCAAGAGGCAGAGAGAGTCACAGTCAGGCTACCAAGAGCCAGCCTAACTGCACACTGGAATCTAGACATGAGAGCTGCAAGAACCATCTTACCATTCTTCCTGTGGATGTTTTGTAAGAACACCCCCGTAAATTTATTTTGATTTTTTGTTTTAAGTCACCCATTGATGACAGTGTAGCACCATCCATCAAAGCCTGAGCCTAAACTCACTATGTGCTTAGGCAGGTGCTGGGCAGGAACATAGAGTGATTATACTGACTGTACAGTTGGGAGGGGTAGAGTTAATGCACTGTTGTTTCATCTTTATTATTCTGATTCTTTTTTCCCTTGTTCCCTATCCTGAATTCCACATATCCAATAAAGCCCCAGTTATTATTGTATTATTCCAGGAATTGGGATAGCTATTTTATTTTTGTGCTCTGACTGACACTCCACTGTAACAGATTGTGTGTTAAATATTTTCCCAAGGAACAAGCCTTCTGTGTTCTCTGTTCTCGTAGCGGTTTCCCTTGGATGGAGGCATCAGGTGCCCTTTTAGGTGAACCCAGGACCCATAACCCTGCAGAGAAAAAGGAGAAAGCTGCAGCCTGGCCTCAGGGCTAGGTTACAATATTTTCTTTTACTACCAGAAACCTGTCTTATTTTAAGCCAGTTTAAAATTGTTTATGCAACTTATACTTCCTCAAGTGTTGTGATCTTGTCAGATCTCTTAACCTGATCCAAGCTAGGTGGGTGCAAGGATGGGAGACCTCACTGCTGCCAGATGTGCCATCATTTGTTTAAGACATAAAACTGGTATCTGGATTCAGGCTGTGCAAGAAGTTCACCTACAAATCTAAGCCAACTGGAAGTCAAGGCCAGTTCAGGATTTAATGTAATCTATGAACAGCAGTCCAGGTCTACAAATAGTCACGGCCTCTGATGCTCTGACACCGTGCTGGGACACCGATCCCGCCCGGTATCCTCCAGAGGTTTCCCATTTTTATACACTGGAATTGCAGAGAGCAACATTTGGCCCTCCAGCTATTTTAAACTATGATAACTGAAAAAAGGGGCTACATCATGGTAATTATTTATAACCCTGAGTAGGGGCAGTGTGGAGACCAGCAGGAGCTCTGGGACCAACTGCTACTCAGTGTAGGAGAATGCAAAAGTTGCCTGAACTCACGGGTTGGTGTGAGGGGGGTAGGGCAGTGGCTCCACTGCTTCCCCACCCCTTCAGGAACCTAAATTCACCTTGCACGTCCATTCACAGGGCATATGTGCAAAGACTCCTTCCCCTATCTTCTCCCTTTGCATACCCATACAAGTCCAAGAAGAGCTTGTACCACTTTAAGAGCGATAGATCTATTTATAGATTTTAACACAAGGGACATCATTCCAGTGTTTTGGATGGCTGTTGCCTAGTCATGTGCTGCAGTGCCCAGAAATAATTTTGGTAATACCAAACTTCCCTTGAACTGAATCATGAGTATTACACTTGTGTGTTCTGTTATTTTACATTTTCAATTAGAATGTTACTTGTAAAGTAACTGACCAGGCCATGTCATCTTCACAATGTAAATTCTTATAAAAGTATCCACAACGTAACATTGAAAGGAGGATTTTTGGACTTTAAAAATATTTTACAACATCCTTCATGTGCCTGCACAAATATTCTACCCATTCTATTACAGATTATTTAATGTCTGCCACGCCATGAGTCAACAACCAGTTGGCTGTATATACTGTAGTTATATTATCACATGTATCAATATTTGATAAATATGAACTCCAGTTTAATTTATGAGAGGATAGAAGAGTGCAAGACCTTGGTATAAATGATACATGAATGACCAAGGTCAAAAACCATAATAGACTTTTGTGTTTAGAGCTTAAATAATAACTCATAATCAGTACAGATAGGGGAGAAAATGGAGGTCAAATGCTGGTAGGAGGATTGAAACAATAAGTGAAGGTGTTGAGTCAAACTGACAAAGAGTAAGTATTATTTCAGTGAATGGTACATATTCCAGACTTTTAATTTTTTGTCAGATACAGTAAAAATCTCTCTCACACACACAGTTTGAGAGCGCATCCACTCACCATTGCAATGAGGCTTTCATCATCTTTAGCCTGAATTCTCTTCTACTCAAACAAAATAAAAGCTTAGTTATTTTCGAAATAATTAAAAATAGCTTCTGTCTTGCTAGCGGCTTCCACACTTTTCTACTGTGTGAACTTTGATTAATAAGTCTTTTGTTGAAAGGCATTTTTAGTAAGAGGGAACTCAAGGGAATCTTCTCCTGTGAACTTTGTTTAATGTTGTAAAATGGTATATATTTCAGAATTCAATTATGCACATGAAAGAAGAGAAGAGTCTCTTGCCAAAGAAAATGGCACTGAGTGCACTTGCTGGAATTCTTTATCATTTGTTTACTTAAAATACATGCTGAGGGTATTGAATGTGCAGCACATAAAAAGGTTTTCTAAGTGAGGAGCTTGTGTTCATACCCATATGGATGTTTGATGTATGCGATCCATTGCACAGGGCAAGATCTCAGGAAATGGGGAGACCCTCAAACAAAGCAGCCATGCAATATACATGCACAAGAAAGGAAAACAAGGTGTTCATTCAAGAGAAAGAAAAATTATCCCAAATCATGTAACACTGACAAAGTCCACTCTGGAGTCAGCAAGATTGCAAGAAAAATCCAAAAATTAGATATTCTGTCCTGTAGCAATAGACATCAATTAACTCCAGAATAGCTGATCAGCAACATTAATAAGCTTCACCAAAAAGTGAAAGCTGGGCATGGGGGAAATGTTATTCCTCTTTAATATTTGTTATGTGACTGCTGATCATTCCTGGTGACTGATATAGTTTCTTAGGGCCAGACTTTCAAAGATATTCTGGCAACTAATGATGCAAATGTGAAATTTTCAAAGGTACCAATACACATTTGAAAATCCCACGTGACACTTGTCTACATCTTTAGTTGCTGAATACATTTGAAAACCTGACCCTTAATTCTTCTATGCAAGGGTATCACAAATCAGTACCAATTACCCCTTATTCTGTGTTTAATTGCTCTTTGATTTAAAAAAAAATGTATATTTGAAAACCTTCCCTCTACCCAAAGCAGAAATTAAAGTTTCTAAAGTATTGAGCCCAATTCTCTGTAGTCTTGCACCTGTGCAAGAGTAAGCAAAGTGAGTGTGAAATGATACCAACTCAGCATGGCAGCATTTTATACACACTTTGAACTGGTAAAAGACCCCCATCCTGCAACTAGTTTCATGTGGGTAGAAATCTGTATTTACCTCAATCACCTCAAGGTTTATGGGGCATTTGCAGCTTTAGTAATCCTTTTGTGTGGCGCCAGTTGCAGGATTAATGCCTGAATGTCTACAGAAGGCAAAAGGCAATGAAGAATCAGGCCCATATTCTGCAGTATGTCCACCACATTGACCGTTTTAGTGCTGTACTCTGTTCCCTCTTGTTTCCATTTTTTCCCCTTTCTCTGTCCCACCTTGGTCTCCTCTCTCCTGTTGTTTCTGTTCATACTGCTGTTCCCAACCCCTGGTCCTATCTTCCTGCCAACTTAGTTATCAGGTTATATTTCTTTAAGACATCTTTGCAGGCAGGAAGGCTTGAAATTAAAATTTAAACTAAATTCTGTAATACAATACAAATATTTTTTTTAAATCAATCAATTTCTTGGACACACAGGGTGGTAAAAATGCCTGAGGTTTGTTAATAATACAGCTTCCACTGTTCCTATCACAAGTGGAGCTGCATCAGTGATTAATTATGGGTTAAAAGTTTGTTGATGTAGATTCATCCACACAGACTATGCAAAGTGAGATAAACTAGAGGCAAACACTTTGAAAAATGACTCCTATCCAAGTATGCAGATGAGAGCACTGGTCATGCAGATGAGAGAAAAGACTAATGTACAGTGATATCTTGGGGAGGCAATATACAGGGAAACCTTTTTTTTTTTTTTTTTTTTGTACCTACAGTCTAGAGGACAGAATGAATGAGACACCGTCAGCAAGTGACTATCTCAATACTTTGGTCATTTTCCCACAGGCTTATCAAGAATGATTTTTTAAATGCTGAACAGTATTTCGTGTTAGCACATGTTAACCTGAAGACTGTTCATTTTTTCATTCTGTGGTCCACATTTTGTGTGCGTGTGTGTGTGTGTGTGTGTGTGTGTGTGTGTGTGTGAGAGAGAGAGAGAGTGAGCCTCTAATACCTCATTTCTCAGTCCTTAATATGTTTCTCCTACAGATTGCCAGGAATGTCTCTGCAGACCATGAACCAAAGTTTGAATATGAACAACTTTTCACGTTATACCAATAAAAAGCACCTGTCCCTGATTCTAGCCATCCTGAACACAAATAAAAAGTGCGATTCACCACTGGGTAGGGAGTCAGCTGCACAAAGCCTGTGAACCACATACATCTTATGTAAACCCTCAAAATAGACCTTCATTTCCTAAACTTAGTGAATAGCTCTTGTGCTAGCCCTCTGCATAGAGGTGAATTTCACCCATAACAAATTAAAAACAGCAGATTTTCTCTGTCCCAAAACATAAAGGGTGCAATCCACAAAGGTACTTAGGTGCCTCAGTACAATTTTTAGGCCTCACTGAGATCCACAAATTTCCTCCTCAGCTGGTGCCTTACCCTCTAGGCACCGTAACTTGCTCGGTGCCTACATTTTTGAAGTAAGAGTTTCCAAGGTGCTTAAGTTTGTGCCTCTGGGCACGTGCACTGCGGCCTACCTTTGGGTGTTCACACACCTATAGCCTGCCTACACCCCCGAGCAATTCAAAAACCAGGGGAAGATAGGCATTCTGCCCCCTAAGTCATGTGTGGGGGCCTGATCTGGTGAATACCCTAACCACCAGACTACAGAGTCATTCCATCACTCACTGGCCCACCTTAATTATTCAAGTAAAGCGGAACACCTTCACTAGGAAAAATGGAGGGAACCCCACATCAGAATATCTCATAGCTCAGTCACTAGGATACTCCCCTAAGAGGTGGCAGATCCCTGTTCAAATCCCTTTGCCCTCTGTGGAGGAGGGGGTAACTTGAACTAGGGTCTCTCACATACACTAGGCTAAAGATTATAAAGGAGTTAGTCCGCCTCCCTGTTTTGTTTCAGGCCTTCACACAACGTAGCCAACTCCCTGCAGCCTGGACTTTAGCGTGCTGGCTTTCTGGATCGCATTCTCTCTCCCCATACATCCAATAGGAGCCTAGGCACTTTCCCCAGGTTTTGTGAATCAGAATGATATTCCTATGAATTTTTGTGGGCCTAAACGTTAGGCTTTGCAAAGCCTAAGTCCCTTTGTGGCTCTGAGCCAAAATAAACGGAGAGGAAAAAACATAATACCACATCTAACCTCCAACTTTTGCCCTTATCAAGGCCTCTTTCCCTCAAATCTTGGGTAAACAGCTGAGCCTTGGAGCATGCCCGGTCACCAGATTCCAGTACTAAATCAATCCTACTTAACTTCAGTGACTTCAAAAGTTTCCACTGCCCATCAGCGTGCAATATTCTAACCAGTCATAGATTCTCTCTGAAGAAAATAGAAGAATTAACTGACTGTGTATTATTTATTTATTTAGACTTCTTTTTAAAAAAAAAAATCACAAAATCACCATGTTCTGGGCACTTTGGCATAATTTAAAGTTTGCAACAACATATGTTAAAATTGGCATAATGGAATCTCCATTCTATTATAATAATAATGTTCATTGTAAACAACAACAAACCACAACAAGAGACATTTCAACTCTTAATCCACACCCTCCTCAAAAGACACACGGAAGAAACGAGACATGCATCTGGAAAGTTAATACTCCTGGCTTTGGGGTAAAAAGAGGGGATGTGAGTTCCAGAGCCTAGCAGCTTTCAGAGTGTGTCCTGTCAGCAGTCCCCCTTATTTAACACCAGCAGACTTTCTTCACTGATCTCAACCATGGCAGTAGGACATGGAGAGAGAGGTGATCGCTCAGGTAACCAGGTGCCAAATCACTTGGAAAGGTTAGAAACAAAACCCTGAATTCTATCTGGAAATTCGCAGGCGGCTTGTGAATTTCAAGGATGACTAGTGTTATATATCCACCATGAGGCTGCCAGAGCCCTCCTGCTTGACAGGCTCTCCCCCTCACGTGTGACACTGCCGCAATATGACCATCACTGCTGCTGAAATTGAAGTTCTCTTGGTTTCAAAAATAGGTGAGGAGCTCTGGAATTGGGAACTGTTGACTTCTGGGACGTGTGGCACAGCCCATCTATTTTCCGAGACTAAGGAAGGAGGCAAGAAGGACAATGACGGCTGGTGAAGAAATTCGCAGCGGAGGTTGTTTTCCTAGAGCGAGAGAGAGCAGATTAGTTATTTTTTCTAATATGAGGGAAATTAGGTTACTGGATTTATTTTTATGGATCATACTGTACTATGTTTCTTAAAGTTTCCCACACACACATGACTGGAGCTCATTTATTTGAAGTTTTCACGTGCTTTTTGAATAAATCACATTAGTTCATTAATTTCAAGCGGCACCAACTTCAGCTCCCAGCTGTCTCAAGATGTAGAACTATGAAGAACATATTAAAATAGTTGCCTATCCTCGAGGAGGCAGACGCACAGATGAGTGTACCAAGGTCACAGTCAACTTGCCAGGTGAGTAGATTAGAGTGCTCTCGGCCGTATCTGCCACCTACCCACAAACAGCAGCCTGCGGTTCAAAAAGATCCCTGTGTTGGAACCTGTATTATAAATGGTGGATATGATCCCTCAAGTCAAGGAATGTTGTTTTGCAGAATACATACATAGTGAAACAAAGTTCACTGGATGCAGCTCCAACCTGGGCACAACATCCTTTGAAATGACAAAGGGGGTTGGACTAGATGGCCTCCTGAGGTCCCTTCCAACCCTGATATTCTATGATTCTATGACACTCCCCCAGGTGACTAAGGATTTTGGGCCTTAGTAGTCAGGGAATGTTGTGAAGCTCACTTAGGCCTTGTCTATACTACTGGGTTCAGAGGAACAGCCGTGTTAGTCTGTATTCGCAAAAAGAAAAGGAGGACTTGTGGCACCTTAGAGACTAACCAATTTATTTGAGCATGAGCTTTCGTGAGCTAGCTGTAGCTCACGAAAGCTCATGCTCAAATAAATTGGTTAGTCTCTAAGGTGCCACAAGTCCTCCTTTTCTTTATACTACTGGGGTAAGTCAACCTAAGTTATGCCACTCCAGCATTGTGAATAATGTAATTGGAGGCAATGTAGCTTAGGTCGAATTACTGCGATGTCTACACTGTGCTGCATTGACGGCAGACGCTCTCTGGTCAACTTACCTTAATCTTCTCGGGGAGCTGGAGTACCGGAGTTGAATGGAGAGCACTCCGCTGTCAATCGGAGGTCACCCCTAGACCCGCGAAATCGACACCGGCGTCGATCACCCCAATAGTGAAGGGCAGCCGTTGGTGAAGCATGTGGGGCTTTTTTTTTGGACCAGGAAACCAGAATCTCAGAGAGGGTTTTGCTTGTTTTCAATCAGAGGAAAGGGTTGAATTATTGAATAATCCGTCTTTGGTGAATTTCTGTGCAAATATTTTCATCAGGCTAACCGGGCCTACACTACAACATGTTTTCCACAACTCTACAACTTCCTTAAAATGTCCTGACTTGGGGCCTGATCCAAAGCCACAGAGGTCAGTCAAGGGGGGGGGTCTTTTCATTTACTTAAGTTGGTTTTGGATCAGGCATTTACAAACCCTTATTCACACATGCAAAATGTTAGATTTGGATGCTAAGTTTTTCAATAGAAGTTTAGTTGGTGGACAGTAATTTTATATCTCATCACAAGTTGTATGCCTGTAATTTTATGCTAAAAATCTAATTACATTGGAAAATCATTCAAGCTTCAATTCCATGGTTTATCAAGGTTTCAAAAGCCACCTGTTAAAACTGAAGGTGCAAACTCTTACTCATACAAGGAATCCCTGGTAATTACTTGTATAACAATTTGTATGATTTTTCCACAAAATAATAAGCACTGATCTTTATGGGATCAAGCCAATGCCCACTGAAGTCAAGGGCAGTCCTTTCATGGATGCCAGATCAAGTTCTGAAAGTCCAGTCTTTCAGCTGCTGCTCCTTTTTGCAATCAATGCAGAAGGTGTCGATTTAGCGGGTCACTACTGCCTGGGCTGCTTCAGGGGTTCCACTGCCTGATCCAGCCGTAGTGATTTCCGGGTCGGGGCTTGAGCTGGCATTAGTTTTGTCTTTTTAGAAAGAACTCCTAGAAAATTGAAGCTGAACACACTGCAATTAAAAACTGGTGGCTGGCCCCTGTCAGCTAACTCAGGCTCGAGCTTTGGGACTATAAAATTGTGGCGTAGACATACAGGCTCTGGGACCCCATGGGCTCTGGAACATGATAGTTTTACAGCCCCTCAGCCTGAACCCAGCGAGTGCAAGTCAGCTGACATTGGCCACTTACATAGTGCCATCCCCACTGGTGCTTTTGCTGGTGAAACCTATGTCGGTTAGGGGTATGTTTCTTCAAACCCCTGACCGACAAAAGTTTTACCAACAAAAGTGCTAGTTGTAGATATAACCTTAGTTGGAGGGTAGTCTCAATCTCAGTCGTCCTTTGGCCATTGAGAGTTCCTGATGTATTCTTGGCCACTCCCCTCCTCCCCAGCTGGCCACTCACAGCTCACTGTCCTCAGGCAGAGAAGTCCAAGGATTTTAGGTCAGTGCTACCAGGGCTCCTGGTTCCCTTATCTGATTCAGCTGTATTTGCTGGGTAGGGAGATCCAAATCAGAGTCCCTTCGGTAGCCTGCTGATCTCTCTCTGTGGCTTAAGCCTAAGATGCCTGGCTCTGCTGCTGCTTTGCACCATCTGTCCCCTTGAAGCTGCCATCCATGCACATGCACTGTCCCTTGTTCAGCAGGCTCAACTCAGCTCTTACAGAAGGATCAGTAGTACGTAGGGCCCTTGACCGAGTCCTTACCACCACAGTGACATTCCCAGTAAAAAACAGTCTAGTTCTTTAGTTCCAGAGAGGCTCCTTAACCCAACTGTGTCTGCCAGCAGTCTTGGTCAGGGTGACCTGGGGCATAGGTGATGTGAAAATCTTTTCCTTGTATTTCCTAAGAAAGTCAGTTGCATTTTATTGTCCCCAAACGCCAAATTTAACTATATCTTAACCAAAATGCCTCAAGCCAGCACATAAAACTGAAATGCATTCAGTCAGCTCTCGTTGCTCTCCTACAGATGCTGTCAGAGTGCTCCCTCACCAGTTCTTAAGCCGCTCTGGGCCTCTCTTCTCCCATTTCACCAACAGGTGGACAATAGAGAACTCTTTATTCTCTAAGGCTTCAGGACACAGGGCTTACACATCTGTAATGAAGTTAAAACTCCTTATCCTGTCCAGCTTATGGGCAGTGTAAATGTAGATTTGCTAAGAAAACATTTATTTTCTGTTAATTCCATTTTCTCTATGGGTTTTTTTTAATTAAAATCTTGTTTTGCTAAGATTACTGTGTATGGGTAATTTCATGCAGATGTTTCCAAAGAGAAGTGGACCCTGTAACATTTAAGGCAAGGTGCTGAAGGATAAAGAGTTGTTGAAACACACTCCCTCACACTCCCTCAGTCTCAGTCAAAGGGCACAGGTGTCTGCTCCCAGTCCGGATTGTTGCCAGCAAGCTGCAGCAAGCAAACACAAGAGGAGAAACTACAGGACCAAGTAGGAGATAAGAGTTGGTGGGGTGTTGACGACACATACAATTACAAAGTTTTCCCTGAGATTTACTGTAGCTGGGAGACATTACTGGAAGTTGGGCAGCTAAACCGTATACAATGAAACAATGGATGGAAAACATCCTCCCCTGCCCCCCAAAACCAGAACTGATTACAGTCTTTCAGCTATATCTTATTGCTCCACATTTGTTCACATTGCAGAATATTGACATCATAGTTCCCCTTGAACCACATGTTGTAGTGTGAAGCATAGTTTCGGGTCAAAAAAAGTTAACATTGCCCAATTTGATATCAGGCTTCCTGACAGTGTTTCAATAAGCACCCTTCCCCCCTCCCACACATACAGCCAGCTGTCTTTATTTTCAGGGCTATCATTATCATGTAAGCACAGGTCAAAATTAAATTTTCATATGGATGTATGTTGTGCCCAGATGGTAGTAAATAGATTTAATGTTATTATAAAGTACTTAAAGTGCATATATAAATCTTTGAGTGCTCAAATTTATTTGAGGCTGGACTGCACAATCTTGCATCTACCTGTCTCCAATGTACCTAGTTTTTAATTATTTCTCCCTCTGACATAATGAATGCCACAAAAACCCCTGAAGCACCTAGTTTTCATAATAAATCACAATATCTTTTAAAAAGGGAAGTATAATTACAACAAAATAACCATTCAAAACTGACTACAATTTACTTCTTACCTGTGACAAATAGCAGAGAAAATAACTGCCTAAAGACAATGTACAACACTGAGTTAGATAACTTGTCATGCACTCATATTGTACTCAACTTAAACAATCTGCATTCCAAAAAAAGCTGTTCAGATTGCTGACAAATTTGTTCTGGCCTAAAACAGTGTTCGTTTATAACCTCCTTGTCCCTTCTTTAAAATCTGTGCGTCACATCTCCACCTCGTTTGCTTTTTGTTGATTTAAAGAAAGCTTTATCCCATCAACCTACTTTTTTATTGTGCCACTTATTTTTCATCTGAGGTGTCTTCCTGGTTTTTTGCCTTTTCTTTTTTAAATGACATTCAGTTTCGACAGAAATATAGAAAGGTGTCATGGTGAAATAAGCCACAATGTAGCAAACACTGTAGTGTTAGTTTACAGTCCGATTTTCCTTATGCTGTTCAACCTCACAATACAGTTTTGATATCTGACCCTTTGTTGAAGGCTATTTGCAGTCAGATGAAACAAAGTTATACTCAGAGATGTGATGATAGCACGTAATTGCTGAAAGTCTGTCTCATGAATTATCATTAATTGTTTGTATTTCAGCAGCTTGTAGAGGCTCCGACCACAATCAGATTGTGCTAGGTTTTATACAGCAACATAGTGAGAGAGAGTTCCCACCCAGAAGAGCTTACCGTCTTACAAACATGAGGTAGGATGGAGAACAGAGGCACAAAGACTTGCTCAAGATCTCACTGTAAGGGAGTGGCAAAGCTAAGAACTGAACTCATGTCTCCTGACGACCAGTGCAGAGCCCTATCCAATAGACAATGCCACTTCACATTTATATTTATTTCATATGTTCATTTTACTAAAAATTTTACTACGAAAACTGACATCTTCCAATGCAATGCAAAATTATGTCCCTAGAGTTATTTACAATCACAAAAGATAACATTAATACACTCTTAAAGTTGTCAGATGAAGTGTGGATGTACTCTGAAAAGTGACTGTAAAAATAGCCTGTTCTCACTTTTTAGGTATGCCCCCTCTGTGCATACTAATAATGATATCTGCTTAATATTCTGGAAAAGGAGCCAAAGCCACTCCTTTACTCCTGGTACCAAAACATAGTCAAAACAGTTTGGGAAGTCAAGCTTGAATCTTTTCTTGGTCATGCATCATCAATACCACCATTGTTCACCATGTTCAGAAGTCTGCCTTTATTCACACTTATGCTACTCTACTGGCAACAATGGGTTACAGGTAAACATGAGGGTAAAGCAGATTTGTCTGCAGACTCTTTATTACTGATACATGCATGAACCAGAGAGAACCCAGATTGACTCTCACATACCCAGGTTTAATTTACAGCATTAGCTGTAAGAAAAACTCTCTCTCTCTCTTTTTTTTTTTTTTTTTTTTTTTGCCGGGGCGGGGGAGGAAAGGGGGTTGGTAACTGAACACATTTGAGTTGGGGGTCATTGAGACAATAAACATGGAACCCTAAAATACTATTTGTGTAGTCATTTATCATCACAGACCTAAACTTTAAGGTTTCTAAAGCAATGCTAACTTGGCAACCTTGCACCTGCTCTATATTTTGTGGTATACATTCAATAACAAAGCACTAGATTATTAAGGCTTTTTCTTATTATTTTAAGAGATATCACTGGAAATTACCATGTGGTTGAGTTGATGCTGAGTCAAAATCCTTCAAGTTTTGAATTTCCCATTCTTGTGTATTTGTTTCTCACCATTTAATGTTGAATTAAAACAACCTTTTAACATTTAGTTTTCCAGATGTTTTTAAAGGGTGGGTGGGGCATTTCATTAGATCTTAGGAGATCTGGGTTCTATTCTCAGCTCTCCCAGTGATCTACTGTGTGACCTTAGACAAGTTGCTTCACCCCTGTGTGTTGCCATTTCCCCTCTCACCCTTTGTTCACTTTGATATTTAAGCCTCAGCCGGGGAATAATACAATGCATGACAGAACTGCTGCACCCACATAGAGCCCTATCAAAGTCAATGGGTCTCTACTGTACCTGCACCATCTGCCCAAACATTGTACATTGCAGGATGAAGGCTTTAAATTGTAAGCTCTTCCTGACTGTGTCATAGTGTTTATAAGGCCATTAGTAAAATGGGGGCCCAATCTAACCTTGAAGCCTCTAGATGCTACTGTAATGCAATAGATAAATAAATAAATAAATAAATAATAATGGGAAAGAAAAGTCAAGGGAAAAACAGAGTCACCCGTAACTGAGACATGTTGGCCATTCTATCCCATCCCCTAATGTACTAACAAAGGGTACATTTCTCCTTTTATATTTTAAGGGGAAAAAGATTTGAGGCAAGTTATTCATAACCAAATCTCTTTTTTTCTTCTTCTCCCATACCACCATCTTTCCTCTTCCAACTCCCTCCCCTTTCTAGAACGTGAACCCTAATCACCTTCCACCCAATACCCTCACATATACAAATAGTCTGTCACTCCCAGCCTGCCTGACCTCTTTCCCCTCCTCTCACCCCATTTCCACATAGACAATCCCATAATAGCCTGGAAGTGGTCAGACTCTCAGATTCAGATTTCACATTAGGACTGTGTGTTTTAGCTGGTGTTTTAAGAGTTAAACATGTTCTTAACTCAGGCTTCCTTAACTGTGGTGTCAAGTAAAACCACTCACACTATAATATAAAATATAATTTAAAAAAATTATCTCTGGACTACATTGCTCCTTATGGTTTAATAAACTAGTAAATCACTGTGCATTTACTTAGATTCTAGCCTTATTTCCTATTGTTACAGAGCACAAAAGAACTGTAAGCTTAATTTTAATTAGCAAAAATATGATCTTTTCCAAAGTACCACATTATTCTGTTGGAGCATTCACATAATGTTATGAAAGTTAATCTTTCCCCAGTGGTGGAGAGAAACATTTTGGAGCTGTTCTTCTAAAATAAGATCTGCTTAAAGTAAATTGTGATTACACAAAGCATCTCTCTATGGAGCAAGATGAAATCAGACAAGCTAACATTCCTGAAGGGAAAGGAGATAGGCATCTGGGAGAGAAGTATCAGAATTGTCTGACTCAGCTTCTAAGGATTGGGGAGCATGGAGGTAGGGAAGTGCAGCTGTGGGCATGATTTGACAGCTGGAAAGAGAGGTCCCACTTTTTTTAATCCCCATGGGTTGGGCTGTTGGGAGGGGAAGGCTGGACAGCCATTATAGAGCATCAGGTTACTCATTTCTGGGTAAAGGCATTACAGTTTTGGAGCTTAGTGTCCCAAAGAAAGATCAGCAATCAGGTCATATCATTAACCTATGGGATTCATTGGTACAAGAGGTCACCAGTACAGGCACCGGGGCTAGATTTTTAAAACACAGCTCGATGACCTTTAATAAACATTTTTGGGTACGTAGGCTAAGATAATAAGGTTAATCAAATCTCATGCTTCCCCTGTCCTCAAACAACTATTTACCTAAAAGAAACTCCAGTGACACAAATGGGAAGTCCTTTAAAGCAACCATCAAATATTCACCAGGGTACTTTTTTCACATCTGTTGTCAGTTGAATTTTCTTTGGCCCTATACAATTTTGTAAAATAATTTTGTGATATTGGGGTATATGTGCAAAATCTAGCATGCGCTGTTATCAAACAAAAAATAATTCATTGCTTGTATATCCTTTCAGCCATGAATGCTTCCCTTTAAGCCAATCAGACATTTTGCTAATGGGCAAACCAGCAGTAGGACCCATTTTAAAGATACATATTTTATTAAGAAACATCAAAATGAAGTGACCGCAGCCACAGGACAGATTTCACTGAGAAAATGAGCATTTCCTAATAACATGTGGGTGCTGAGAACACAATATATGACCTTAGATATATTACTGCAGAACATGTCATTGCTGAAGTATCATTCCAATGACATTTTGCAGCATGGCTTTTCATTAATCAGGATGTTTTGTTTCTTGTGTTTATTTATTAGCTGTGGGACTTCACAGCAAATATTACAAGTTAATTTTCCAATTAAAGACCTCATATTTCTTCATTTTTAATATTATAAGAAAATATAAGTGCACCCCATGCCCTGCAGCCAAAATGCTAATACACAAAAGAACAAAAACTGATATACAGTGGTGCATCTAGTCCAGAATCCTGTCTCTGATAGTGGCCAGGACTAACTGTCACAGTTCAGGGTAAGACAGGTTTCAGAGTAACTGCCGTGTTAGTCTGTATTCGCAAAAAGAAAAGGAGTACTTGTGGCACCTTAGAGACTAACCAATTTATTTGAGCATAAGCTTTCGTGAGCTACAGCTCACTTCATCGGATGCATACTGTGGAAACTGCAGAAGACATTATATACACAGAGACCATGAAACAATACCTACTCCCACCCCACTCTCCTGCTGGTAATAGCCCATCCAAAGTGACCACTCTCTTTACAATGTGTATGATAATCAAGGTGGGCCATTTCCAGCACAAATCCAGGTTTTCTCACCCCCCCCTCCAAAAACCACACACACAAACTCACTCTCCTACTGGTAATAGCTCATCCAAAGTGACCAGTCTCCTTACAATGTGTATGATAATCAAGATGGGCCATTTCCAGCATAAATCCAAGTTTAACCAGAACATCGGGGGGGGGGGGGGGGGGGAAACAAGGGGAAATAGGCTACCTTGCATAATGACTTAGCCACTCCCAGTCTCTATTTAAGCCTAAATTAATAGTATCCAATTTGCAAATGAATTCCAATTCAACAGTTTCTTGCTGGAGTCTGGATCTGAAGTTTTTTTGTTGTAAGATAGTGACCTTCATATCTGTAATTGCGTGACCAGAGAGATTGAAGTGTTCTCCGACTGGTTTATGAATGTTATAGTTCTTGACATCTGATTTGTGTCCATTTATTCTTTTACGTAGAGACTGTCCAGTTTGACCAATGTACATGGCAGAGGGGCATTGCTGGCACATGATGGCATATATCACATTGGTGGATGTGCAGGTGAACGAGCCTCTGATAGTGTGGCTGATGTTATTAGGCCCTGTGATGTCCCCTGAATGGGATATGTGGGCACAGTTGGCAACAGGCTTTGTTGCAAGGATAGGTTCCTGGGTTAGTGGTTCTGTTGTGTGGTGTGTGGTTGCTGGTGAGTATTTGCTTCAGATTGGGGGGGCTGTCTGTAGGCAAGGCCTGGCCTGTCTCCCAAGATTTGTGAGAGTGTTGGGTCATCCTTCAGGATAGGTTGTAGATCCTTAATAATGTGTTGGAGGGGTTTTAGTTGGGGGCTGAAGGTGACGGCTAGTGGCATTCTGTTATTTTCTTTGTTAGGCCTGTCCTGTAGTAGGTGACTTCTGGGAACTCTTCTGGCTCTATCAATCTGTTTCTTCACTTCCGCAGGTGGGTATTGTAGTTGTAAGAATGCTTGATAGAGATCTTGTAGGTGTTTGTCTCTGTCTGAGGGGTTGGAGCAAATGCGGTTGTATCGCAGAGCTTGGCTGTAGACGATGGATCGTGTGGTGTGGTCAGGGTGAAAGCTGGAGGCATGTAGGTAGGAATAGCGGTCAGTAGGTTTCCGGTATAGGGTGGTGTTTATGTGACCATTGTTTATTAGCACTGTAGTGTCCAGGAAGTGGATCTCTTGTGTGGACTGGACCAGGCTGAGGTTGATGGTGGGATGGAAATTGTTGAAATCATGGAGAGTGAGTGTGTGTGTTTGGGGGGGGCGGGCGGGGTGAGAAAACCTGGATTTGTGCTGGAAATGGCCCACCTTGATTTTCATAAACATTGTAAGGAGAGTGGTCACTTTGGATAAGCTATTACCAGCAGGAGAGTGAGTTTGTGTGTGTGGTTTTTGGAAGGGGGGGGGAGGGGGGTGAGAAAACCTGGATTTGTGCTGGAAATGGCCCAACTTGATTATCATACACATTGTAAAGAGAGTGGTCACTTTGGATGGGCTATTACCAGCAGGAGAGTGAGTTTGGGGGGGGAGGGGGGCGGAGGGTGAGAAAACCGGGATTTGTGCTGGAAATGGCCCAACTTGATTATCATACACATTGTAAGGAGAGTGATCACTTCAGATAAGCTATTACCAGCAGGAGAGTGGGGTGGGAGGAGGTATTGTTTCATGGTCTCTGTGTATATAATGTCTTCTGCAGTTTCCACAGTATGCATCCGATGAAGTGAGCTGTAGCTCACGAAAGCTTATGCTCAAATAAATTGGTTAGTCTCTAAGGTGCCACAAGTACTCCTTTTCTTAGTTCAGGGTAACTGCACCTGTATTCCCCCTGTATGGTCCATTAAGGGCCCCCACTTAAAGATTTCCAGCTCCCAGTTGCTATCTCACTTGGTCAGGAGGGAAATGCTGATCTCTGCCCAGGGTATTACGGTTGCAGTGCACCCTTATTTACACTGTGATATTTCCAGCAAGCCAGACTCCCTAAATAAGCCAGTGCCTACTCTTTGCTTTCTCTCCAAAGACTATGAATTGTTGACAATTTCAAGTAGCCACACAGCTCTTTCTCAGCAAGCATATTTATTCTTAAGGTGAAAGCATTAGAGAGAAAACATATTTAAAAAACAATAAAAGAGCCTGCACATGTGCTAATAAGCTTACCAGAGACCAACCTAATGCCAATGCCAGTCCCAGGCTCTGGTAGATGTCAATCCTTCAAAACCCACAGCTGGATTTTCCCTGTGGTTACAAGTTCATAACTGACTCAGATACAGAACCAGAACAGTGACTGGGCAGATCAAACATTTCTTTATACAGCTCAGGCCTTTGATCTTGGCCTTCTGTATCAGGTAATCAGCAGACAATCACCCTCTCCTCAGGGCATAGCTTCAAAAGGCTGGGTTTTTGCATAATGAAGTGGGTAATTTGCATTAACCTCTCCCTAGGGATTCCCCAGAAAATCCATTTAACACTTATTGTCCCAAAAGTCCATAGTTGTCTGCTACCTTTTCAATATAGTCTTTGAACTCCCAGGTCTTACATCTGTCGCTTCTCCCCCCTAGAGAGGTTAGATGCAATCCCAGCTGACAATAATACATAAATTTAATACAATAAGGTCTTTCAAGATATTGCAGGAAATTTCCCTGTCACACCAGCTATGTCAGAGAACAGTGGAAGAAACATTGTAAGTGAATATTCTGCTTTAGAGGAAGTTACTTCCTAATCCCTTTCAGTTGGTGGTTGGCTTATGCCCTGAAGCATGACGTTTTATAGGTCCACTTTAAAACAAAAATTCTGTGTGATATATCTGTGGCTGTGCTCAAAACCATTTATGGCCACTGGCAAGTAGCAACTAAATGTTCCCTATTTAATCCAGTAATGATCAAAATTAAAGATGGGCCTGAAGCGTGGTCCGCACTTGCCCAAATTTTTGGCAGCGTTTAGAATCTGAACCCAGATCCAGATCTGACTTTTATGGCTGGTCCCATTCTTTATAATAGACTGACCCAAAGCCTTGGATCAGGCCTGGATGCTTTTGGGAGTATAGGAGAAGGCTGAAATCCAGAACTGGATCCAAATTTTGAGAATCAGTCCCAATAGGTTGAACCAAGTTGCTTAAGTCTTTTTAATGGAAAGTGTTTCAAACTGAACATTACACCAGTGATTTTAGCAACAGCAAGAAAGGAAATACACACGTCTGGTTGAAAGTGTGCTGAATTTTACATGAGAGAGGCAGAAGAAAGGCTTAGATCAAGACCATCCAAACTTTGGCCTTTTGAAAACTTCAGTGGCAACCTTGTGGTTGTACCTAATTAACATAAAAAGCAGATTGTAGCTGGCCTCACTAGGGAGGGACAGTGATCCAGTGGAGCTGGCAGGACACTCTTTGGCCTCCCCCAGTTTATAATATCAAATCCATTGAGCTGTCACAAAAGTCCGAGGAGCAATATAGAGATAGCTAGAAGGTAACGAAAATTAAAGAGAGAATAAATACACAGGCAATGAGCATCATCCTGTAAGTGAAGGGTTGACTGTACAGTCAATCAGAATCCTCAGACTTTCTCTCTCATCTGGTAACCTGGTGGTCTATTCGCACTCCACCACAGCTTTATCTACCTATCTGATTCTCATGCTTATGACTATCCGCAGGGATCACCCTTTCTAAATTCTTGTCCTTGCTTTAGGAGATGACTAAATTTCCAAGCTTGTTTCACAGGATATGACTGCAGAATGCTTTGGGATATAGGTTATACCTGTAATGTTAAGTAATCCACTAAGAATTTTAGCCCATTTTCTCACCATTGTTCTAGCAACAGTGTAGTGTCGATCGTCCACAGGAGTTTTTTGCATTAGCATTCTCCCAGTGGAGCTGAGTGCTAGAACAATTAGAGAATTAGAGAAATGCTCAGTGTAGATGCATCCCTGTTTTCTTCATCCACTTTCCATGATGTGAGAGAGACGCTGCCGATGCACCAACATTGGGACACAGGCTATGACTACTTGATGTAATGCACAATATTCCCTCCAAAATATCCAGTTTGGGCCTGTGGATAGGCAGAATTTAGGTGTCTTCACTAGTCATGAAACACAGCTTGCTCCTTTACAACCTACATGGTGTGGATAAAGTGTGATGAAGGGCATGACTTCAAAAACTTCCCAGACAACTCCTTGTCCAAAGACTCAACTTTACTAGTCCACATGAAGAAAACCTACACTGCCAGGCACAATAAAGCTATGCTCCCAAGCTCACATTCATTCCTTTCAGTTGAAACATCTTCCATTCCCTATCCACCAAATGAATCAGTTCTCCCTCTCCAGAAAGTAGTTTCCACCACTTTTTTAAATAAATGGTTGCCCGGTCAGTTTCATCCCTCATCCTATCAATTCTGTACCACTAAATAAATCCATCAATTATATTCCTCTACAATAAAATAAATTCTACTATCCCAAACAAACCATTCTGGTCCCCAAATATATTCATCAATTCTGTCTCCACAATGATATCAATCTGCCCTCCCCAGTCAATTCTGCCACTCATATCAACCATGATTTTCCCTACTCCTTTCCAAACAAAATCAATTCTGCCCCTAAGTTGTTTAGTTTTGCCTCCTCTAATCAATATTGCGCCACCCAAACAACTCAATCATTCAATTCTGCACTTTCACCAGACCTCTTTCCAGGGCTCCTTTACTGCTGCCACCATGGTTCTGATCCATCAAGTCTTTGTTCATTTTGGTACCCCTTGCTCACATGACTAATTAAAATGTCGCATCTGAAACCAAAGCAAAATATGTCACAGAGGTCTCTGAAAGTCACAGAATACATGACCTCCATGACAAAAATCTTATCCTTACTAATGATATGCAGGAAAACATAACCAGGATGCCAGAAAGCAGGTAGAATTGAATACACCAAAACCAAATAGTATTAAACTACATTGGCTCAAAGGGGATTGGATTAGTCAGACAGCCTTAGAAAATTGGACTAAAAAATGAAATACAATGGGAGAAGAAATATTGCATGAGGAAGCCTCTTCTTTTTTTTTACATTCATAGTATCCATACTCAAGAAATAAAAACTACTAGGAACTAAAAGGAGTGAATATTAGAGTAAAATTTCATTAAATTCATGTGTGGGAAAGTTCCAACTTTGTATCAGACAAGATTATATCAGCTGGAAAACACAGAGATGGCTTCCAACAAGCAGTATCTCAAATACGTAGATACTTTTCGGAATGCATGTTCATCTTGAAAACATTAATGCAAAAAGTAAGATTAAAGTAGTCACTTTGCATGCCTAGCAATTTCCAGAAAGCTTTTCACTTCAGCCTGTGTGAATGTGTATGCTGGGGCATACCTAAGGCTCTTGCTTTCAGGGATTCATTCTCATGGTAATTTCCAACTGAATCCCTCACTGGGCACATTTGCATGGTAAAAAGATGGGGAGGAGGGTGGGAGCACTCCCAAAGCCAGAGGAAAGTTATACTGCCAAAACAGTTAAGCCCTAGAATGTCTTTCCAAATAAAATGCTGTTGCTCTATTGGGTGCCACTTGAATGAGTCAACAATAAACTAAGGAACTGGTAACAGAAGTCCTTTTTAATATAGAAAAGCATCTTTCAGTTCCTCAAACAGCAATCTCCTTGGGAATAAACTGAAAGGTGAGACTGATGGAAGCCTTTGTCCAGTTTCAGCCCTGTGCTTTTTATATTTTTAGAGATGCATTCTACTTTAGCTGCATTGCAAGTTTTGTACTTATTGTCATTTCCTTCAGTTACATGGTGCAAAAGAGGCATTTATTTGAATTAACAGAGTGGTTCTTAACTTTTTTATGTTGTGACTAACCTCTGAACACAAAGGTCCGTTCATGGACCAATTTCACTCCCAGTCTCCCAAGCCTTATCCCATGCCTTTTCTTTGACAGTTATGCTGTTCAGTTACATAAAAAAGCTCACATTAATACAATACAAGATTAAAATAAACTTCCATCAAATCAGTGGATGTGGTGGCGACTTGATTAATTTCACAGAGCTAAGGTGTTCATAAACCTAATACTAGTTTGTAATCTTCACAATTTATCTTCATCTGTAGGTTACTATGAGTAGTCTGGATATCATAATGAGGTAACAAGAAGTACATTTATTAAAAAGAAATTCCTGGAATATATTTATTTAATCATCAAATGTGCTAATTCTTGGTGACTTCAGGAAAGCCAATTACCCATCATAGGAGGAAGTATGTGTAATCAGGGTTGTGCATGATGAATATTGCCAGACATGTTTTCCTCTCAGAGATGTAAATACATCCTGAGCTAAATCCTTCCTTTACTAACCCTAGTTAAATGAACAGAAGTAACAGAAGTGAATTGTGAATTTATTTAAAGTTACTTTGACACACCAATGGTATCAGGACATTACTTCAGTGCCATTGTACAATTGCTAGAGAAGAGCTCACTCCCCTGACTTCACTCCTAACAGACACATGATCTATGAATGTTTTCTTTTTAGTGACATGAAAAGGAAAAGCATTCATACAATAAGAATTGTGAGCAGCTCAAACCATGAGAGAGCCCTTCCCTGTGTCTGCTGAACTTTCACTTCTCAAAAGAACAATTCTACTGTCTGCCAGGTAGCTTTTGCCCGAGTGTCTGACGAACCAAGAAACACATTCTTTGACATGTAAAAAAAATATTAATTCTGCCAGCATGCTCAGAGTATGCAAGACAGATCACAGGATGCAATGCATACATTGTGCACCCAGAACCATTATTTTAAAATGAAATTATAGATTACTTTATGCAGATAGTTAAAGAATTTTATTAAACACACACAGGTCCATAACAGTGCTCTCTAAAAGTAGTCCGAGATCTTTGCAAATGCAGTGCTAATATTTCAGCTTTCCCAAACCAGGCTGTGTTTTCATCAGGATTCACCACTGAAGCAAGATTACCCTTGTACAGGAGATATTTAGGTGCTGCAAGAAATGGCAGTGGTGACTCAGTAGGTGGCAATCTTCCCATTGCCTCAATACTGAACAAATGCCTCAGCCTAGTGTCTGCGGGGGCACTATACTGCTAGAGGTTTTGTCTTCTTGATTAGGCATAAAAACCGAGGTCCAGACCACTGTAATTCATCATAGAGCTCGTGACACTTTTTGCAAGAGTACTGGTGCTAACCCCAGTGCCCTTACATTCAACCTAATTTTTCTTTCAATTGCAGGTGGATACATTATTATTATTCACTTTCTGCCTACACGCTTTGTTACGATTTAAATTTTTCCATTTGCAGAACAGAAAAATCTGGCAAACAGCAGCCAGAATTAACATATTATGAATACAAAGAATGAGCCATACCTAGGCTTCCTACAAAAAAGAATAAAATCTGCTGCTAACAGATCTTCAGGATATCCATAACAATATTTGCAAAAAAACAAACATTTGCTATCAAAGCAGATTTTCATTTTGAATATTCTCCCAACCAAGAAGTGCATAAGTGTGAGGGAGACAGCAGGGTGTTAAAATAGCTGAAATGTAAGAGTACCAGCACAGATAGAGAGAAAATAAAAACTTATTTTAACTAGTGCTAAGAAATTTCTAAAAAGTAGCAATGAATAATACTTTTCTTAGTTGTTGGTATCTGAAAGACACAATATTGCTACACATATGTATGTCAAACAGAATTTTGGGGAAACATTATGGAGATGTCAGTTTTTGGCTCCATATTTAGGTTGAATTTTACACTTAAAACTTGTAATCAACCTTTTATGATGCATAAAAATATAATGTTTCCTCCCCAAAATTATAGCACTTATTCACTAAGTAGAGAATTAATTTTTTAGCTAAATCTCTTATTAGTTTAAGAATTAATCCTACAAAAAAAGTTTTGGGTGTAACCTGCACACAGGATTTCAGTGAGTTTAAGTCAGAGGTGAGCAAACTACGGCCCACGGGCCGGATGTGGCCCATGGGACCGTTCTGCCGGCCCCTGAGCCCCTGGCTTGGGAGGCTAGTCCCCAGCCCCTCCGCCTCTGTTCCTCCTCCCCCACAGCCTTACCTCACCGCAATGCTCTGGGCGGCGAGGCTGCGAGCTCCTGGGGCAGCACAGCTGCAGAGCCCGGCCTGACCCGGTGCTCTGTGCTGTGCGGTGCTCAGCTGGCTCCAGCCGGGTGGTGCAGCTGTAGCACCAGCAGCCACGGGTGCTCCAGGCAGCACGGTAAGGGGGCAGGGAGTGGGGGGGTTGGATGGAGAACAGGGGAGTTCGGCGGGTGGTCAGGAGCCAGGGGTGTGGATAGGGGTTGAGGCGGTCAGAGAGGGGGAACAGCAGGGTTGAATGGGGGCAGGGGTCCCGGGGGGAAGTCAGGAAGGAGAGGAGGGGTTCGATGGGGCAGCAGGGGGCAGGGAGAAGGGGTGGTGGATAGGGCAGGAGTCCGGGGGGGGGGGCTGTCAGGGGGCGAGAAGCAGGTGGGTCAGATGGGAGGGGGGCCAGGCCACGCCTGGCTGTTTGGGGAGGCACAGCCTTCCCCTTACCAGCCCTCCATACAATTTCTGAAACCTGATGCGGCCCTCAGGCCAAAAAATTTGCATGCCCCTGGTTTAAGTTATATAGGAAGTCTAAGCATCTTTGTTACTGAGATAAATTTCAACCAAAAAAGTCTCACACAAGGCGCTGAATTTCTTGAAGGGTGCCCTTTAAATAAGATCCACAAAAAACAGTTGTTCTTTTTTGCGAGAGTAATATAAAGTGACTGGAATCTACACCCAAAATTCTCTCTCCCTCAAGTTCTCCTCACATCTCTTCCACTACACACCCCAGTTTCGCCTTCCTCCTGCACCATCTCTGTTTCTGTGTGCAACAGGTCCATACCAAATTCCCTCTCTTTCCTGCATCCTCTACATTCTCCTGCCTGCACATCCACACAGACACACACTCTATTTTCCCATTCCCTCCTGTTGAGTAGTGCAAAAGGTCACCCTTGGAAAAAATATTTAGGATTAATGACCATTTAAGCCACTGTTTGTCATAACTAAAGTTATCCTTCAGCATAGGTTGGTGTACAAACTCTTGTCCTTCAGAGAAACAAATAATTTCTTCTTTCAAAATGGCCACCACCTCCCATTATTCCCAATGAAAACGAAGCCAGGGAAGATGGCAGAGATTGATGCCCTTTTTTGTCCCCTCAAAATGACCAACTGAGGTCAGCCTGTAGTTTCTGTCCTATTAGGGACAATGGGAGATGGCAACCATTTTAAAAGTGGATTCTCCATAGAATTTTTTCTTTTTCAGCAGGAGCTGAAGACTTTCCGCTATGAAGAATAACAAGGGGAAATATAATGTGTATTTAATAATCAGTTTAATCTAATCTGGGGCCATATGCACTAAAATGCATTAACAAACATATGGTTATTGACAGGTGTCACTGCAGGGTACAGTTAAAGTTTTTTGGGTATCGTAACTTTTGATAAAAATGCTCATTTTCTCCATTCCTCCCAAGGTGGAATCTGAGGTTGTCCTGCCCCAGACACATATGGAGCAGTGCTGTGTGCTATTAGGACCTTATACAAAACACACTGAAGCCAATGGGAGTCTTTTAATTAACTTCAATGAGCTTCAGATATAGCCCTTTTACATCTATATTCTACCCTACATTTCAGTGGTGAGTGAAGAAATTATAGGCCTATTTCAGCATGTAAATAAGCATGCCCTGACTTTCAAAGGTGCTGAGTACCCATTGTTTTCATTTTAGGTCAACAGGAGCGGCAGATGTTCAGCACAAGTGAAAATTAAACCACATATTTAAGGGTAAGATTTTTAAAGATGCTTGAGTATCTAAACATCAATTTTAGTGCATAACTGAAGGCACCCAGTTTTGTAAATGTTGGTCCCACTGTACAGCATATAGTTTTTTAAACACTAGGGAATCTTTTGAATGAAAGGCATGATACAATTGTAAGAAATTATTATCTTTCCTCCCCTAATGTCATACAATTAGTGGGAGAAAATGCTAGAGTGAAAAATTCTGACAGCCAAAAGTTTAATACTGATGAAGTAGATAAGCAAAACTACACCCGGCATACACCTATAAACAAACACTTTTAAAAAGAGAATATGGGGAAATTTACTCATGATGAATTCAATATTTTTAATTTTCCAAGGCAACATTTTCTGAATCTATACAGTGAATACATATTATAATTCTCACACATCCCAGTCAAGACTCAAGAGATGGAAAATAGATAAGAGGGTGAATAATTCCCCCTTTTTAATGTTAATTCTTTCCCCATATTAAAACTCACTACTTATTCTACCTTTAGTAAATTGGAAACCAATTAACATACAAATAAAAATGAAATGCCTGTACCGTAAACTGTTGACTCATGATCTTCACTGGCTACCTACCGGGTTTCTTGGTGATATTCAAGATGTTGCTCTTAGGCCAGGTCTATATTACAAAGGTAGGCTGACAAATGTTGCCTTGCATTGACCTATTTGTGTGTGTCTAGTGGAGATTTGTCATTTGTCTCTGACCTATGTAAGCACCCCATTAAGAATACAGCAAAACCACCCCCCGGGAAACATTGAGTTATGGTCGACCGAACAAATCGATGCAGTGCAAGTGTAGACACTTTGTTACCTATATTAACAGTAACAATCCTCCAGCTGCTGAATGTATAGCAGTACTCAAAGCACCCAGGACTTGTAAGTGTACTGCACCACAGAACCTATAGGTTCAAAAAAACACCTAGTCATGTGTAAATGTATAGCAAGCACAACATAATTCATAGGTTCATTAAAAAAACATGCTGCGTTATATATATATATAAATATACACCAGACACTACACAATTCCTAACAGCCAATAATATTCAGGACCAGAGTGCAGTCAGTCATACACAGTCCATTAATGTGGCTGACCATTAAAATACTCTTTCAAAGCCGCCTGCAACTGCATAGCTCCATGTTAGCCACCACATATGTTAGGTAAGCATATACCACATTATATGAATGCCTGGCAGACACAAGAATGGACCTGGCCTATGTTCATAACTGAGTTCCATTCACTCGTGCTAAGCGACATCCCAAAATACCCTGTAATAGTACAACTCAGCCTTTGGCATAAGCAGATAGGAAACATTTCAAAATCAAAACATTTGTTCTGGGTCTTAGTACAGGCTACGGAAGTACCTTGACAGATCAGTACCTGGAATGCTAGGATCCAAAACAAAGGTAAGGAAAGGTACAGAACAACTGGGAAGGCCTTATGGGTTGGATTTTAGTGACATATAAAGAGTTTTGTAACTTAGAATTCATCCCATAAATACTCCTGGCTGAAATGTGTAACTTGGGAGCATACTTTCTATGTTAGGTGACTGTAGCAATGCTGTACAAGATGGCTTCCTGGAGACTGGTGATATATTGAAATCTTTCTTCTGTGCTATATTATCATCAGCTTTTAACAATAAACCTGACTGATATTGGTTATTTTGTGTCTTGAATGTTTTGTAACAAACCAACATGTGGTCAAGCAACTGACCATACAACTTATCACCATCCTCATTGGGTCTTGTAATGGCCCTTGTGCTTGGCTGTTGAAAGTCAGCAAACAGTCCCTTCACCTTTAACCTGACAGCAACTTTTCCCCTCTTTGCCTCACACAACAGGCAGCTATAACCATTTGGATATCACTGAGATCCAAACCCCTTCAATCTACCAACTGCACATTCCGTTGTCATTCTGCACCTGCTGAGCTGGTAGTTGAAACTTTCCTTTGGGCTGTTGAGGTGGCCGGTGTATGGCAGCATAAGCCGGGGTATTCTGAGGCCCTCGGGATCACTATTGTCATTTAAATATCATCAATGACAATCCATTGGTTGGGAAAGAAAGTCCGTGCTTGCAGTTTTCTGAACAGTCTTGTGTTCATCAAAATGTAGGCATCATGCACATTCCTTCACCACCCAACACTCATATTGGTGATCCACCATTGCTTGCATAGCCATAGAAAAGTAGCTCTTTCTGCTGATGTACTCTGGCAAGGTGGGCTGGTGCCAAATAGGGATGTGCAAGCCATCTATCACCCCACCAAAGTTCATAAACCCCACTGCTGAAAACCTATCCACTATGTTCTGCACGCTGCCAAGAGCTACAGTCCTGCATGGCAGAACATGATTGTGACACTGTCCCTCTAAGTAGCACCATGGAACCCCCATATTCACTACTGTCACGTAATTATAATATGTTTTGTACAAAGTATACCTTGTGAGGTATCATTTTAAGTCTCCATTTGATGAACATTAATATCCTGTTGGTTGTATGTGAAGTTGTGAAATATTGCTATATGTGCTATTGAAATATGTTGAGAGTTTGGGAAACGCTCACAGCCAGATTTTCAGGGAGGACAAAGGAGCACCCATCACTGGCCACCCAGGTATTGATGACCCATCAAGAAAAAACTCCACTATCCCAGAGGCTTCTTAGAGAGGGCATGTACAAAATGGAGTCTGCATGGCCCATGGGGACCGACTGACCCCCACATCACAGCAAGGATCTTTCTAGCAGACGGAAGAAGGTATAAAAAGAGAGACAGTGATATCATCACTTGTCTGGAAGACAAAGACAAAGTTTGGTCCCAGGTTGGAAGGCAGTCCCAGCTTGTGTATTGAGGAACCATACCTCCTTGTACCATCTGTTAGGGTGACACACTGCTTGATTCAAATCTTGCTTAGTCTGCTAAAGTTAGTATTTAGACTGTTCCTATTTTTAGTTTTTATATTTATATTTTTCTTAAGTAACCAACTTTGATGTCTATGTCTGCTACTTATAATCACTTTAAAAAGTCTATCTTTCTGTAGTTAATAAATCTGTTTTATATTTTACCCAAAACAGTGTGTTTTGGACTGAAATGCTTGAGAAGTCTCAACTCAGATTCCAAAGGCTGGTGCGTGTCTACTTTCCTATGAAGTAGCAGCAAACTAAGTAATGAGCTTACACTGGCCACGCTTCTGAGCAGTGCAAGATGGCACAGTTCTGGGGTGCTAGACTGGGGAGCAATGTTCCCTCCAATTTTTGACAGGCCACATGCACAAAAAATTTCTTCTGTGCAAATGCTTGCGCTTCTTTGCAAATTTTTGTGTGTGCAGTGTTTCTCCATGTGCGTGGGGTTTAGGATCTGTGTGCATGCGCACACACGCACAGCTTAGAGGGAACAGTGCTGGGGAGATGGGGGAATTGGCTGTAACCTCTGTACTGATGGTTCAGGAGTAACTGGGTGATCATTCCTGTAACTCAGTTGGGTGTGTCCCTGCCTGTGGATGTCTGTGTAAGTGCAGTGACTGTCAGAGGCTTGTAGCTTGACATATGCATCATATTGTGAAATGCAGCCCAGGTGGTGGGTTTGGAGGGCTCAGTGGTCTAACAGTCCAGATTTCAACCTTGGGACTCCATCACAGTGATTAATGTCCCCATACAGTTGCATGACAATGGCTCCCATTGTGGTCTTTCCAACTCCAATATACTTTCCTACTGACCGGTAGCAAACTGGCATTGCAAGCTTCCAAAATATGATTGACCAGTAGCAAACTGGCATTGCAAGCTTCCAAAATATGATTGCCACTTGCTTCTCAACTGTCAGTGCTGCTCTTATTCTGGTTCCCTAATATTGAGCTAGAGTGAGCTCGGGACACAGATCGAGGAATGTGGCCTCTCATCGAAAATTTCTTCAGTCACCACTCATCATCCCACAGATGTAATCCCACCAGCCAGTGCTCATTTTTGGGGCCCAGAAGTGGCACTCCACCATCTGCAGCTGCTCCGTGAATGCCAGCAACCACATTGAATTGTTTGTGCTATGCTTCTTAATCTGTACTCAAAGAATCTATCATGTCACCCACTGTTGCAGTTGTTTCAGCTGGTCTGCTAATGCCAGAGGATCATTCATCCTATATTTGCAACGTTGATGATAATATTGCAGAGCTGTGCAGGCTCCATGGTTCTGTCAGAGACGGCAGATCGCAAAGAAACCCACATCAATTTGTGGGATTAAAAGAAAAAAGTGAAAATGATGGGATATAGATTGCATCATGGAATGGAGAAAGTTGTATACTAGGGACTTGACTCCTAGCTCGCAGAGGCCCCTGGGCATGTCATTTCTACCCCATAATACAGTGCAAAAAACTTCCCAGAAATCACTGCACCAAACAATGGCATGTGGTGCAGTCGGATACCAACCTGTGGTGCACTGCACTTCGCATCAGCACAAGAACTCCTGGTGATCATGAGCAGAGCAGTCACAAGCAGCAAAATATGCATACGCACAAGTGATGTAACATCTTCAGTGGCTTTATGCTGATGTAACTTGTGTCAAAGTTTGTAGCATAGACATGGCCTCAGCCTACAAAGCACAATATGATTTGGGATATACCTACCAACCTGAGATATACCTATCTGAAGCTACATCTACACAGCTGCAACTACATTGCTGTAGCGTAGACACTTGCAACAGCAACGTGAGGGGGTTTTCTATCACTGTCGTAAATCTTCCTCCTTGAAAGGCAGTAGCAAGGTCAACAGAAGAATTTGTACACCAGGACTTAGGTCGACTTAACTACATCTCTGAGTCGTGTGTATTTTTCACATCACTGAGCAACTTAGCTAGGTCACCCTAAATTTTAGTTGTAGACCAGGACTTACAGTAAGATAAATACTATAATGGGGAGCAAGTCTGAGGAAAAGCAGTTAGGCCCAGATTCACAAAGGTACTTAGGCACCTAATTCCTATTGAAATCATTGGGAGTTAGGTACCTAAATATCCCCAATGGCCATCTAGTTAGAATTTAAAGCCCCACATAGTTCAAGCTAGAGATTGGTGTGCATGGACAAGAGTCAGGTTAGGGTTAAAACTCAAGTTATATCTTGAGCTAACCAACTGTGCTGTGAAGACACACCTTAAGAGCCTGTCTACATTATGGGCACAACAGCAACATAGCTGCAACACTGCAGCTATGTCATTACAGCACCACAATGTAGATGTTTCCTGTAGAAGGATTTTTTTCCAGTCTATGTAAGGCCTAATCTGCACTAGAAAATTAAATTAGCTTAACTACGTCCCTCAGGTCTGTGAAAAATTCACACCCTGGAGCAGCGTAGTTAAGCTAACCTAACCCCCAGTATAGACAGTGCTAGGTCGATGAACCTAGCTACTGCCTCATGGGGAGGTGGATTAATTACACCAACAGGAAGTGCTACACCTGTCCTTTTTAAGTGTAGACAAGTGTACAGCATGTTAAGTGTAAACAAGTCCTAGATAATCAATCTCCATGAGCAGCAGTAGCTGGGGGCGGGGGGGAAGGTCTACACTTACAAAGGTGCAACGGCTGCGCCCCTGTAGTGCTTTAGTGAAGACGCTGCTTCTCCCAGCAGAGTTAATCCACCTCCACAAGAGGCGGTAGCTGTGTCGATGTCAGAAGCTCTCCCATCGACATAGCACTTCCTACACCAGAGGTTAGGTTAATATGACTGTGTCACTCATGGGTGTGTAAGTCTATAGTGTAGACCAGACCTAGGCAAACAGAAGAATTCTTCCCTCAACAGAGCCACCTATACACCAGGGTTTGGTCAGCTTAACGCCAGGCAGTCCTGAGCGATGTCACTAGGTCAATCTAAATTTTAAGTGTAGACCAGGACTAAGAGTCTTTTAACTAACAAGCTTCAAGTCTCCTCTAATAAGGTTTTGTCTACACTACACTAGATATTAATTTTAAGTTAACTGATTGCTAATTAGCTTGAGGTTAACACCTCAAGTTGTAAAGGCTAGTGTGGGGACTCCCCACGGGTGTGTACCAGGCTACAAACATTTGTACTGGACTCTAAATATTCAAACCTACATTAGGCCTAAATCCCATACCATTTGAAAATGTATCACTTTTTTATCTCTGCTTTACCAAGGGTAAAGCACAAACATTTGTAGTCTGGATCAAACAGGCATGAAGCGTCCACTAGCCATTACACATGAGTTAACTACCCCAAGTCAATTGGTGTTCAGTTAACTCAAGATAAAGTCTAGTAGAGACATCCCCACAGTGGGACATTTTCAAATGATTTGTGGTTGATTCGTAGAAACTAATGACAGGTTTCAGAGTAACAGCCGTGTTAGTCTGTATTCGCAAAAAGAAAAGGAGTACTTGTGGCACCTTAGAGACTAACCAATTTATTTGAGCATAAGCTTTTGTGAGCTACAGCTCACTTCATCGGATACATACTATGGAAAGTACAGAAGATCTTTTTATGCACACAAACCATGAAAAAATGGGTGTTTACCACTATAAAAGGTTTTCTCTCCCCCCACCCACTCTCCTGCTGGTAATAGCTTATCTAAAGTGATCACTCTCCTTACAATGTGTATGATAATCAAGTTGGGCCATTTCCGCACAAATCCAGGAATCCAGGTTTTCTCCCCAGCCCCCACAAACCCACTCTCCTGTTGGTAATAGCTTATCTAAAGTGATCACTTTCCTTACAATGTGTCTGATAATCAAGGTGGGCCATCTCCAGCACAAATCCAGGGTTTAACAAGAATGTCTGGGGGGGTGGGGGGGTAGGAAAAAACAAGGGGAAATAGGTTACCTTGCATAATGACTTAGCCACTCCCAGTCTCTATTCAAGCCTAAGTTAATAGTATCCAATTTGCAAATGAATTCAAATTCAGCAGTTTCTCGCTGGAGTCTGGTTTTGAAGTTTTTCTGTTGTAATATCGCAACTTTCATGACTGTAATTGCGTGACCAGAGAGATTGAAGTGTTCTCCGACTGGTTTATGAATGTTATAGTTCTTGACATCTGATTTGTGTCCATTTATTCTTTTACGTAGAGACTGTCCAGTTTGACCAATGTACATGGCAGAGGGGCATTGCTGGCACATGATGGCATATATCACATTGGTGGATGTGCAGGTGAACGAGCCTCTGATAGTGTGGCTGATGTTATTAGGCCCTGTGATGGTGTCCCCTGAATAGATATGTGGGCACAGTTGGCAACGGGCTTTGTTGCAAGGATAGGTTCCTGGGTTAGTGGTTCTGTTGTGTGGTATGTGGTTGCTGGTGAGTATTTGCTTCAGGTTGGGGGGGCTGTCTGTAGGCAAGGCCTGGCCTGTCTCCCAAGATTTGTGAGAGTGTTGGGTCATCCTTCAGGATAGGTTGTAGATCCTTAATAATGCGTTGGAGGGGTTTTAGTTGGGGGCTGAAGGTGACGGCTAGTGGCATTCTGTTATTTTCTTTGTTAGGCCTGTCCTGTAGTAGGTGACTTCTGGGAACTCTTCTGGCTCTATCAATCTGTTTCTTCACTTCCGCAGGTGGGTACTGTATTTGTAAGAATGTACTTTCCACAGTATGCATCCGATGAAGTGAGCTGTAGCTCACGAAAGCTTATGCTCAAATAAATTGGTTAGTCTCTAAGGTGCCACAAGTACTCCTTTTCCTTTTTCGTAGAAAGTAAATGCACATTTGCATCTTCTTTCCATGTATAAAAATCTAAAAGGGTAGCACTTTTTTCCTGGGGTATGGATATTTAAACTGAAACAGGAGACCATTGCTGGAGAATTTTGTGGGGGGTAGATGATAGCAGGTTAGCAGGGATTATCTACACTACAATTTATATTATCCAGACATCATTTGACACATTGTACAAGGGTAGATAGAGATTAATAGACTTCACTTTAATCAATAGACATCAGAACCTATTTGAGAACCTGAGTGTTTTTGAATCATTGAGATTCAAATAATTGATTGTTATAAACACAGCTTCTTTTTATAGATATAGATAAAACTATGAGGATTAGGTTGGTGTATCCAACCTGATTAATATCCTGCAAGTGCATTAGTACCTCAGAAAATAATGACCCTCAGTCCTTCCCACTTCTGGTTTTTCTGTTTCTACGTATCATCAAGTGCATCCAGACATGAAAAGAAAATGAATTTTCTACAAGCTGGTAGCATTGTGAGTGGCTTTGATATAAGTGGGAAAAGGGTCAGTAACTTCTAAGCTCCAGCAGCCTGATAAGAATATTAAGTCTACCGTTTATCCTCAATGAGTGCTTGATTAGCCATACTGTGCTCTGCTGACAGAGTTCACTAAAAATACATTATGATAATCACACTAGAGTGCCAGCAAAACTGGAGAGACTTGAGTCTCAACATAAGGGATGAACCATTATGGTGTTCATCCAGCAAACACTAATAAAAAGTGCAACGTTCTTGTTTTATATGAAATAATGCTATTCGAAACAGGTATCCAAGGCATTGCTTGGAACACACAGGACATCAACAACCAAAGTGGGTCTGACACTCACAGCTACTTCACATTACTTCACTAGTGTTTTGCTCTGCCCGATCTAGCATTGTGTGGGTTCCTTACCACTGAGTAGCCGAATTATATGCTGAGATTTTCATTGAACCACTGTGGCATCTGTATTTCCTGGCAGGCTATCATTGCCCGCCCCAGCTCTCTTCTAGTGCCTCAGTGCTCAGAGTTCACTGCTAATAGATACTTTCTCCCTATGTCAAGAGGCTTTACAGGCTGCTCTCTTTTTTTAACCAGGGGGCTGAATAATTAATATCCCCAGAAATGCCCAAATTATATTTTAATAGTATCCAATAGAGTAGGGTGAGGAGGCAAAAACTCCACCCCAAAGCCAACTCAGAGAAACTATAGCACTGAGAAGAAACTGTAAACTCCATCCTCTTCTTCACAGTTCTCTCTTCTTCTGATTCAAACTGGCTGTAGCTATAAGAAATACCGGTCACAACTAGAAACCTAGCCAACATGCCTATAGATCAGTGGTTCCCAAACTTGGAGCGCCGCTTGTTCAAGGAAAGCCCCTGGCGGGTTGGGCCGGTTTGTTTACCTGCCGCGTCCACAGGTTCAGCCGATCGCAGCTCCCACTGGCTGCAGTTCACCGCTCCAGGTCAAAGGGGCTGCAGGAAGGGCGGCCAGCACATCCCTTGGTCCGTACTGGTTCCTGCAGCCCCAATTGGCCTGGAGCAGTGAACCTCGGCCAGTGCAAGCCGTGATCGGCCGAACCTGCAGACGCGGCAGGTAAACAAACTGGCCCAGCCCGCCAGGGGTTTTCCCTGAACAAGCAGCGCCCCTAGTCTGGGAATCATTGCTATAGACCTTGCACTTGGATGTACTCGATAGCAGATTACTTGGTTGAAGTCTGTAGCATAGGAAAGTTATAGTACGGTACTTGGTTATACTTCAGAGGAAAAGCAAGCTGATCTAGAAGATCCTTATAGCATCCCAAAGTCAGTGGGAGTTTTATATAAACAGAAATTACAGGATCTGACTTTGAAAACAGGCATATTAAACTGACCATCTCCCCCCGCTTTTATTGACAAAGCTACATGAGACTAAGGCCAGGGCTAGTTATACCAAAGTATGTTGCTGTGAAAAATCCCACATGCTGAGCGGTCATAGTTATACTGACCTCAATCACTCTCACCCCCCATGCAGACAGTGCTATGTTAGCGACAGAAGCTACAATCTCTCACAGAAGTGGAGTTATTAAGTCTACAGGAGAGCTCTCTTCCGTGGGCTTAGAGTGTCTTCACTGGCGCAGCTGCGCCTATGCAAGTCTGTAGTGTAGACCTGCCCTAAGATGCTACCTGAATACGCAGATAGAAGATAGTTGTAATGGTGCAGCAGTGGAGTAATAACCTCACACAAAGTCCAAATAACTCAATATGGAAATCAGAGTTGACAGATGGGCAAAAAGATATTAGGATGTGGCACAGGCCACCATTTTCCGATACTTCCTTCAGCATTGAATTTCCTCTATGTTCCCCTTCTTTCCCACCTTTTCTTTCCATACCCCTTCTTTTTATCCTCGCAGCTTTTTCTCTTCCATCCTTCAATTCACACAATTTAATAGTTATTTTCCAGAAGATGCATTTAATACCATCCAGCTACTTCTCTCACCTGCTCTCTAGAATGCATTCCCATTCTCCAGCCTGGATGAACATAGAGGACATTGCCGGCGGGGGGGAAGGTTTGTGGTTTCTGGTTGCTTTTGAAATACAATCAAATACAGTCTGTTGTATGCATTTTCCTCTCATCTGATACCTCTGTTTTATGCCTTCTTCTGTCCTTGCCCCCACTCCTTCTACTCCACTTTGTAGGAATAATAAGACTCTGTTACTTCTGTTTCTTATGATGTTTATCCAGGATGTAATAGCTTGAACTTCAAGGTATTTTTATAGAATTCTTAGTATGCCTCCACCATCGCTATTACCCATGTAATGAAACAACCAACATAGCTGTGAAGATTAAAAACAGCCTACCTAAAAGCAAATGGGAAGTGTATACATTTACCACTTATCACACATAGAAGCACACACTCCAAAATATGATCTAAAGCAGGAAGGGGGGAAAGTGTGTGTTTACACAAACAATTATATTATGTTCTCTATACACAGGGCAAGTGAGAGAGATCTCAAACAAAAGGCCTATAATAGCAATTATCCCCAAATCCTCTCTTCAAAGCAAAGAAAAAAAAACCTCACTCCAGAACAAAATGTTCTCTATTCTGTATTTCACAAGAACACTTGTTTATGGCAGAAATGTATCTTATTTAATGTTCCCAGCATTTCACACTTGCATATCAAATCAGCAAAATTCAGAGCAGTAATAGGAAATAGCAAGGTGAGACTGAAATGCAAGATTAAAAGTGAAGCATTTGAAAAACAAGGAGACTTATTTAAGCGATGCAGGTGAAACAGCTATATTTGAGTGTCTGGCTGCCAATCTTTTTGCTACCATAGTAGTGTGATAGAAACAAAAGGCAAAACTCTGTCTCCCTTTGCTAGGCTGGGCCAAAGAGCAGCAATGACTGAGCCACAATTTCAGAATCATTCTGTGGGTACAGCAGAAAGGTTCAAGACAATGACAAAGGACAGTTTGAAAACCTTGAGCACCCGTGGGCAATAGCAGGATATGGATGAGATATCTGTAGGCTAACTATGTACCCAACTGGCAGATCATGCCCCCTTGGCACCTGGGAATGCCATCAGATGCAGCTTCAGAGCCATAAATGTCCCTGCCTTTGCCAACTCCTCTTGACTTTGCAGATCCTCCTTCTTACCCCCACCCCTTGCCCTCTATCTCCTTAATCTCATGCTCATCAGGCATTGGGGTCCCCCCTGTAGCATTCCACTGTGGAGGATAAAGCATGCTAGGGACAGCATGCTGATATTCTAAAGGCTATACACTACTATCCCCAATATGATGTACGCACAAAAACGGCAACTTTAGCCCCTATGCAGCTTCAGCTCATCCCCATGGAGGAAATGATACTTCAGAAACTCCAAAGTATTAACTAAACAGAACCTTCCAATTTTACTTTCTCTATTTTCCTTGTGGGAGGGGATAACAGGGCCCTTCAGGTAAGATTTTGAAGAGCACTCAATGTTGGCATAACACTGATCTCACTGAAGTCAATGGATATTTCATCACTGACTTCAGGGGTGACAGAGTTAGGCCAATGCCAGGGAACTTTTAAAATCCCATTCTTAAGTTTTAGCAGGGAATAGCTGTGGATGAGAACAACAAATACCAGTTTGTGCTATTGTGTTGTGTTCTCTGTTATGTATACATTGTATCCACATTTTAACCATCAAGTGTTTTGTGTTTCAGTTTTATCCAGACTCTTTAATGATGCCTACTATACCAACTAAAAATTAAAATAAAGACATAGTAAAATTTAAAGGCCAAACCCTACTTCTGTTATGTATGTGAGTAGCCCCACTGCCTGACTACATGTATGAGTAAAGAAAGCTAGATTTGTCCCTGCCAAACTCCATAAGAGAAAGTTACAATGATTATACACATTAACAATATAATTCTAAAGGAATCATAGAATATCAGGGTTGGAAGGGACCTCAGGAGGCCATCTAGTCCAACCCCCTGCTCAAAGCAGGACCAATCCCCAATTTTTATCCCAGATCCCTAAATGGCCCCCTCAGGGATTGAGCTCACAACCCTGGCTTTAGCAGGCCAATCCTCAAACCACTGAGCTATCCCTCCCCCCAACCCCTGACTTATCCCTGGCCCCCCGGAACTCATTGTACTTCCGGATGCATAAACTGCTGAGCCCTCTTGTGGAGAAAGATTTGCACTGTATCATTCTTGGTAGCCCACCTATAACAAATTCAGTTTGCTGTTTACCATGACTACTTATAAGTCATGAATATGTGTACTTATATAGAAAAAATATATATATTTACTGTTCTGCTCCAACAGTGTGTAATACATGAAGTACAATGTATTCCACAAATATAATAAATGAAGCCAGGAGGGAAGTAATCAAAGTACGTTCTTCAATAAACTGTGTATTCATCCTACCACTTTGTAAGCACAAATAAATAGCAACATGCAACAAACAGAAGTGCCTCTTGTTTTCTTTCTCACTTTATTCTTTGCTAGCAGTATTTCCTCTTGCCACCATTTCCACTTTACATTTTTCCATCATTCTGGTTATTTCCTGGGGGGGGGGGGAGTTCTAATGTTTTCTTCCATTATCTTCTGATCTTTTGTTTTATAAACTATTCTCCCAGCACCAAAGGTACTTCAATATAAATTTTCTTAAGCATAAGCTAAATTCCTCCCTGATATTTTCCTGATATATCCCCAATCAATTCCAATTAAATTACTTTGGGATAGAATATGGCCCTGCATTTTTATACTATGGGTATGGTTTTCCCATTGCACATTGTGTTGTCATTAAACTTGAGCAAAGGGCTTGTAAACCATTACAGTTATGATCTTAATATTCTGCACCCACTTTGAAAACAGGCAAGAGCTCAGTACAACTAGACTTCCATGGACTTCAATGGATGTCGAATCAGAGCCTACATTCCTATACAAGCTTAAAGGCATAAGTATATAAGTACAGCTAAATTCTGCCTTCAGGTAAACATGTACAACTTCCATTAACTTTTGTGGGAGTTGGGAGCTCATATTTGAGGGCAGAATTTGGCTCATTTTATAGATTACTTTAAGTCACTCATTTGACTTTCTGAAATTTCTGTGCTGTGTTCTTGGCAACAATGTTAGCAGCCTCAGAAACAGCAATTAGAACTTATTCATATCAATGATCTGGCCTGTTTCTTCTCATTTTGCAAGTTCCTTACACAAGATGTGTTTATAAGCATAAACTGTTCTATTACCATTCTTCTAATTAACACCTTTCATTAACATGCAGGCAGAGTGCAAGGAACATTCCAAAAGAAACCACCGTTGAGAGTAACTGTGACAAAAATCAACGGAAACATGTCCTGAAAATTGCAATCAATGCATCCTGGATGATGTTAATAAAATGAGATGCATATATGGGAGATTGTGTAATTCTTGAATCTTTACAACCACATCAAAGTAGCTTTTCATTATTATTATAATCAAAACAAAGAAGCATTGCATTGCTCTATCAGTGTACAAATGCTTTACATGTATTTATTTTTGGGATGCTTGGAGGGGGCGGGTCTGTTGCACACACTGGTCCTCTGACCCTGATGCTATTGATTCTTTGTTTACCTTCCACCAATATTTTGCAGTTGTGGTAGAAAGAAACAACTAAAATACACAGACTGATGTAACCAGTGACAATGATCACACCTGTACCTGTGCACAAGAATGTTTAAGTATCTTCCACAACTAGCTCCTTGTTTGGTTCACTGCTTTTAATTGCTTCATCTGGGAGTGCTGGTACCTCACTCCTTCTAGATCCAATTCCCCAATTAAAGCCATCAGAAAACTTTTCTGCTAGTATAGGAAAGCTGTATGGGTGTTAAGGAAATGAACCTTAACAATTACTTCTAGCCTTTTACTTTGCTATTCCTGGTTTATCCCGCAAAGCCTAGTTTACTGTAAATTCCTCTAGGCATGCTATAGAAATAAACATGCCTCCAACCCTCAATTACTCTCAATAGAGTCTGGTCCCCCTTTCTCTAAGAACTGGTCCTGCCACACTTACTGAAACCTCAGGGCAGGAATAAAGTCAGTGGTGCTCCAATCAGGGAGAGTGAAATGGGGCTGTTTTGAAAAGATCTCTTTTATACATTTTCTAACATGCTCTTACCAGTCTTTCTATTCTATATGAAATACAAATTAATGTCAAATTAAAACAAACATGCCACTAGTTGGTTTTGTGTTTCTTTTCAACCTTGAAAGTCAGACTACATTGGTCAAAGGATTTACTAATAGCAATCAACAAGGTCTGAATTCACCCAGGAGTTGATTTATGGTTTTGAATAAAATCATGCATAAACTGTTAGCTTTTGCATATTTTCAACACAGAAAAGGGTGGGGGGAAAAAATCAATCGTTCTAATTGACTTTCACTTCCTGGAAACTTAATGGTATCAATCCATAAGGAATCAGACTGAACAAAATGTTCTTCTGACCCAAGGGGCAGTGAACTCTGCACCAGTGTTGTTAGTTTGAAAGTGTAATAGTTAACTCTAATTCACAGTTTGGAATTAGAAACTGTTAGCTGTTGTTTTTAATTACACTTTCTTGAAAAAAAGTAAATGATAAGCATCACAAGACGAGATTTTCTTGGATCTTTAAAGACATAGGAGTTTGTTTGTTTTGTAAATTCAAGTGGAGAATTAAAACTGTTTCCTGTGTAATTAATGAACATCCAAATTGTTTTAGAGCAAGCAGGCAGCAGTTAATTCAAATCGTGTTTATCCAGTGAATTTGATGATTTGCAGTGATAAGGATTTTAAATGTAGATATCAACTCTGTTGGTGGAGATATTAGGATAAAGATTGGCTGAATCCTAGATGATGTCATTCACTTAGCTTATTTTTTTCAAGTTATATTTTGAAATTGTATAAAAAAGGGTTAATTTGGCAAAATGCTTGATACATTGAGGTGTGAAAGATTCAGCCTCACAAAAATTTTAAACATTTTAAGGTCAGAGAACTGAGAGGGGCTTTCCTGCCTACATCAGAGGAAATTGTGTTTGCAGAGACAAAGGTGTCCTAATTTCTAAAAATATTATGACGCTATTCTGAAATGTCAGAACATAGAGACTAGAAGGTATATTCTCATGCCCTTACTCAGACTGAATAGCACTTTATTCCTCATGTATGACATTCCATTGAAGTCCATGAGACTACTCATTTTGTAAGGTAAATTCAAAATAAGTAAGGGTAGCAGAATCAGGTTCTTAGTGTGTACATTATTGGTGATCTACTTTTATTTTTTCAGACTATGTTGAATGTGTTCTCCAAAAGGCTTTGGGGTTGAGCTAGGACGGTATTGAGGATTTTGAAATGACTGGTATGCACCCTATAGCATTCTGGCACTCTCTGAAGCTATCATCTTGTTCTACAGAATCTCAGCATTCTCTTTTGTTTCTAAAGTCTCTCTCACAATTATAATTGTGAACAGAACCTCAAAAATGTGAGCAGGGTATACATGATCCAGAAATGAACTGCAGAGAGTCTGGAACTATAGAGCAGAGAAGTGTGAACAGCCCCATTCATCTCACAGAAGTGTTAACTCTGATGCTCAGTGATGAACATTTAAACCTCAACATTACCACTCATGTCTCACGTTAAAGAAAAGGAAGGCCATAAACATGTACAATTTTACTATGAGTTACATCTCATTTTGGTGCCACAGGTGGGTGCTATTTGGGAGATACCAGCACTTCCCCCTCCCTGCGAAACACACACCAGTCAAGAAAGATACATCCCTAAGGGACTAGCTGAGTCTATGGGCATGTTCAGCCTCCAAGATAAAGGATCCCAATGGAGCCAAGTAGCATACACCATCATATTTTGAACATTTTCACAACATACAGTGAATGGGATCTCAGGTTGACAATACCTTTGGGTGGAGCTTATTTTGTGGGCAGAGTTTGGATGAGTACCACCACTTCTCTCCTCCACATTTGACCCCTAACAATATTCTAGTAACTAGTGGGGACCCCTAAACAACAGATTACATTGTGTAGACCCTCAGTGCACATTGTAGAACTATAGGACTAAACATTTTGCTTACCCATAGTAAGATTGGTTGAGCTTTGGTTTTTCTCCAGCTGAAAAATTTCAGGCATTTTTCTGAAACATTCACATTTTCCACAATTTAACAAGTTACATGACTGATAATTACTTTCCAAGCCACTATCTTTGTCCAATCTGTGATCAGCTGTAGTCCCTTACCTAATGGCACTTACCTCAAAACTTCTTGAAGAGCTTGCTGGGGTCTACAGCTGGAAAAAGAAAAAAATTGAAATAGCAAATCTATCCCCATTTTGTAGGATTGGAAATGGACCCATTTTCTTTTCTTTCTCCCCCTTCACATTTTTCTGTCAAAATCATTATAGAAACTTTTCATTTATTGAAAACTTGGATTTTGGTAAAAAAGTTTGATGACCATTTCGATAACACTTGTAATCAAATTGTTAATTAAATTTTCACAAGAAATTACTTTTTAACAAACATCATCCATTTTCCCTGAATTTTTTTTGTTTGCTCTATTTAAAAACAAAACAGTTTGTTTGAAAATTTTTGACCAGATCTATTTAAGTTCCCGTATGAGATCAGATGGAATGACTACTAAAGTCAATACAAAGAATCTCAAAGACTTCACTTGATTCTGAATCAGGGCCATACACCTCTCTCCTGAATGCTATAGTCCATATCCTCAAAGGTATTTAGGCACCTGAGTTCAATGAAGTTAGGTGCTTAAATACCTTTGAGGGTCTGGTTCTAAATTTCTAGGTCTAGTGGGAGGTAGGTGTAATTCTTAGCTGTATATCTGTTGGGAATTTCATGATGCAGTGCATTACAAAATTTCGCTCAGCCTCCATTGCTGTGTGTAATATAATTAGTTTTTAAATTATGATGGGCTAGATACCCAATGGCTTTCTTTGTAATTTTATAAATTCAGGGATCCATTACATTTTAATATGCAGTTCATGAAAAACTAGCACAAATTAGGAATAAGGCACATATTTCTACATTGGCTTTTAATCTTTTCAGATGGCTTGATGTTTACAAAGAAACAGGGTTCTATAGATATTGTAGATTGTGCTGCCAATAAGAAATAGCACAGGGCCATATGGTAACATCAGCTTTTAAGGAGAGTTCTCCACTGAAGTCAACTGTGAGCTGTGCACAGAAATCTGGCCCACAGTTTGTGTGCGCATGTGCAAGCTTAATTTGAACACAGAGTCTGCCACTCTTATGGCGGAGTAGCACCTTGATCCATGGTTAATGATACTGAAGTCAATAAACTTTTGGCAGAGTTAGATTACGCAATAGGAATAATATGGCTCTTTCTTTTTAGTTGAAAGCCATTGTAGAACTGTAGCAAAGAACTGACTTGGCTTTTTTTGGTTTCTGCTGTAGTTCTTATAACTACCTAAAATATTACACAGCCAACATTGGTTAATGGGCCTTCAGGAATCACATGCAACTCATACACACACAAGTCCTCATTGTTAGTTATTTGTTTTTTTTCAGACAACGACATAATTTCCCCTATTGCCTTCTTAAATTATATATACAATTATATTATATTATATAAAATTAAATTATATATACAATCAGGTGAGTCCAAATTACCATAAGCAACATCAACTATCTTTTAAGTCAGTTATATACTGACTAATTCTACCCTATGTGTCTAAAAAAATGGAAATGTACTTTAGCAATGGACATATGGATAAAGACAAATAATTTTAATTTCCCCACTTCCATGAAAATTACAGCTGTCTTAGAAAGCCAAGAAATTTCCAAAGAAAATATTGGTTTACCTCACATTCAATGGCTCTGTCACAGCCTTAATTACATTTACAAATAGATTAATTTGGTTTCCCTGGTTAATGGTTGTTCTCATTATTTATTAGCATAATGCTGTAAAGTCACTGTTTATTCCTCGCTTGATGTAAAATGCATCAATTTACTAAACAAAGTAGTAAAATAATCCTTCACCTCTCTGAAAGCCTCAGTAATATTCTGACATCTTTAATAGAGCTGGGCAAACAATGCAAAAAAAGAGTCAGGATATAATTTGCAAACAGATTTTTTCTGGCTCTATTGATACCCTTTGTGCTTGCTTCTGGTGATTATTCAAGTGCATGAGTTTGCCAGCAAGACCATTCATAGCATCAGCAAATTTTAAGTGAATATTTATGAAAAGTGATTTTTCAGGTCCCGGTTCAGGAAAGTGCATACTTCCCTGCTATCCAGAATAGTGATCTTTCTTGAATCAGGGCCTATATTTGTAAATGTGAGGGCTTGTCTACACTTAAAACGCTGCAGTGCGACAGCTGCACCTGTGCCACTGTAAAGTCACTACCTACACCGATGGGAGGGCCTCTCCCTTAGGCGCAGGTACTCCACCTTCCCGAAAGGAGATAGCTAAGTCAAAGGAAATGTTTTCCTATCAACCTAGCACCGTCTACACTGAGGGCTAGGTTAGTTTAACTGCGTTGCTCATCGGTGTGGATTTTTCACACCCCTGAGTGACGTAGTTATACCGACCTATTTTCCTAGTAGAGAGCAAGCCTGAGTATTCATACCAGAGACCTGATTCCAAGACCTTGTCTACACAGAAAAGTTGTACAGCCTTGACTATGCCAGTATAGTTTAAGCAGTACAAATCTCTAGAGCAGACACAGTTATACCAGTATAGTTATTCCTGTACATGAAGGAAAATAAGTTATGCATGTACAAGACACCCTAAGGCCTTATAACAGTATCACTAGACTGGTGTTAAAAAAAATTATAACAACCCTAGCCAACATAGTTACACTGGTATAACAAATGTGTTTAGATTAGACCTAAGATATACTCCTCCAATAAAGGAACAGAAACATATGAAGACAAATAGTATATCAATCAAAAATTAACCAATACAGCTTGTATGTTGAATATTCTGATCACGAATAGTCTACAGACCAATGATTACTTTGAATAACAAAGGCATCTTGATCTGATCATGGACTACATGCAAACAAAAGATGCAAAATTAAATAAATTCTATGTTACAAATTAGTTCAAATCTAGCTGGTGGTATCATCCCAGCTGTGAACATATTTTCCCAAATTTTCAACTGTTGCAGTAACTATTAGATACATATATGTATTTGTTCACTGAAGGGGGATTTTCATTAATTAGGGAAGGTTTAACCATAAGAGCTTTTTGTACGTTGACTATCAAAAACCCATTGCATGGTATGGTGTGTCTGACTTCCACTCTCCTGCAGCAAACAGATTCACAAACAACTGTTCTCAGAAAGCTATTTTGTACTGGGAAGTCAGCTGAATATGTAAATTATAAACTTACTGAAATGATTCTTACATAATGAATTCCAATCACTGTATTCTTTCCTGTTTGTTTTAACATTGGAGTGCCCTTTCTAAATCATATGTGGGAGATCTCTAGGTAGGTTAATGAGAGAACTTCAAGGAGAAGGGGACAATAAATTTCTTTATAGTACAACAGGCAATACCAAAACCTGGACCCAGATGCATCTGATTAGTCAAAATCTAGATCCAGTTCATGGACCTGAAATACATCTAACATTCCGAAGAGAAGAAACAACAAACTCTCCATATGTAACTAAAATATTTGGTTAACAGACAACTACTATCAAAAATTAAACCCACCACAGTGAGTTGCAAATCCAGCCTTCTCCGCCATTGCTGTGGAGGCTCCTCAGGGAGTGGAATCAGTTCAGTCCTGCTCTGTAAGAACGGGATCTGGTTTTGCATATCACATGAAAGGCATGAAGGTTAGCTCTGTGCAAGCTTCCCACCTGGCAGCACGCAGGGTCTGGATAGGCCTCCCCCAACCCCAGTGAGCATCTGCACTGTACCTGGCTGGTTATTGAGGGCAGGCACTGGGCAAAGGAAATGGGGAGAGAATGGGCAGGGAAAAAAAGAAAGCACTAGTAAGCAAATATAATATACGAATTATTAACTCATACAGAACCCAACTAGCAGGTTCTTTTCCTATGTGGCCTGTGTCAAGAGAGCAGAGGTCACATCACTAAATCAGATGGAGTCCCATCTGTGGCAAATTTTGTATTGTTGTTTGCCTGTATGTATAGTGTTAAGTCAAAAGGAGCCTGTAAAGGGGTTGTTAAAGAATCCAGGAAAGGGTTCAATGAAAGCATCTCAGGTATCCAGTTTCAAAGGAGTTAAATCACTGGGTTATCAGTTCGAGGGAGAAATGACCTGTCTCCTTCCAGGCTAGGACGTTTTGCTCTTCTCAAGGCTAAGACTGGGATCAAAGGTGACAAAATCTCAGAGACACTTTTCAGGAGAGGGTTGTGTTAGGTGGAAGAGCTGGTCCTGGGGGTGTGAGTAAAAAAGCCAACAGACAAGGTGGTCTGAGCCATCTCTACGCTACAATGACATAACCCCATGGAGTAGACTCAGCCTACAGTAGCAAAAGGGGTTTTCTCATCATTATAGGAGCATCACCTTCCCACACTAGGGAAATGAAACCATTCTTCTGTCGACATAGCTGCACCTGTTCCAGGGTTTAGATTATCATAGCTGCAATGCACAGGGGTGTGGATTTTTCATGTCAACCTATATTTTAAATGTAGATCAGGCCTTGCTGGGATACAGAGGGTTCAGGCTGCAAGCAGTGTGCCCCAACTCAGAGATGGAGAAAAAAGCCAAGCCTGTCTGAGCTGTGGATAAAGAGGTTGAGCTTAGGTAACAGTGTGAACTGGTTTCTTGTTTTAAATCCACTTCTTTAAATGTGGTGTGCTTTTTGACAAAATAAAATATGCTTTGTTCTGAAGAGGCTGTTTCTATCTCAGTGCATATATGTTGTACCAGGTGCTGGTGCCACACCTATTGGGTCAGTTAAATACAACTGGCAATCAGGGAAATGTAACCTAGAGATCCAGTCAGACAGTGGTTGAATTGTGGGATCCTACCCCAAAGAAGAGTAGAGGTTCGGGCCTGCCGCTTGAAAGGATTCCTTGGAATCCTTAGGGTTGGTGTCCTGGAAAAGGATCTTAGCAGGGGCACCCTACCCAGGGATTGTCATGTCCTTTTTATGAGATATGAGCTGGCTACAGAGCTTCCTTCTGAGCAACGTACACACCAGCTGTAGTCATCAAAAGATACTTTAATGTTCTGCCAGGTATGGCTGAGGTTGGTTTGAATAAGGCATGCTACACACAGCACCCCCTAGTGAGTGAATATAATAAAGTTTAGCATTCCATTACAAGGACTGCCACACCATCTATACTCACTCCCTCGTCTTTCATCCAGTACAAGATCTGGCCCTATTTCTTTCTATGGAATCATCTCCATATATAAATAAATATAAATATATATATTTCCATATATCTAAAAATTGAATGAAGGTAAAACTGTGACTAACAACAACAGTAGACCCAGATCTTCAAATACTCAGTTTTCTGTTCACTCCGCTTTCCAGCTCTGTGCCACACGCTGCAGTCTCTGTGCCAGAAGAAAGCTATGAAATAGAACTATCGATACAGGTCTAACTTATGAATGCCTCTGCACTATTATGGGGGCAGGGGAAAAGAAGAGGGGCAAGGAGCATCTCTCTTTCACACACACAACAAGATATTTTGGCTGTATGTATCTCTGGAGAGCGAAGGGAATAGGTGCCAGCTAAGGACTGCCCAAAGGGAAGAGTCATAAACACGGTTCTACTCCCCTTTGCACCAGACAGCGCTGGGATGAGAGCAACATGGGGGATACAGATGCAGCAAATATTGCTGCTCTCCATTTTATTCAGAAGCCATGAAGGCATTGTGCTTCCAGGAAGCCTCAACTGAGCTGTTCTCTTCTTTTCCCTTCCACTGCCTCTCCCTAGAGAGTACATACCTTCCTGAAAGAGGAATACATCAGCCATTAAAATGTTAAGCAGTCCTAGATATCTCTTTCTGACCATGCTAATAAAAGATTCTTGGGAGCCAGTCCCAGAGCAGCTGGCATGATGCAGGTACAGAGGGTGCGCGCACACACAGCAAGGAGACAGCACAGTCCATATCCAGCACAACTTTCTACATACATCTTCACCATTGCTTCACCCCAAGATTGCAATCTGGCATGTGATTTGTGTGGAGTGGGTATGGCCACAGGAAAGCTGTCTTATATGGGTATGCAGTGTCCATTAAGTTGAAAGATAGTTACTCATGAACCCTTAGTCCTGGTCTATGCTAGAAAGTCAGTTTGACATAATTAGGTAGCTCAGGGGTGTGAAAAATCATTGAATTCTTCCAATAACCTAGTGCTGTCTACACAGGGAGTTCGGTCAAATTCTTCTATCAGCCTAGCTGCTGCCTCTCAGGGAGATAGATTACCAATGCAGACGGGAGAACCCATCTGGGTAGCATCTACACTGAAGCTCTACAGCAACACAGCTGTGCCACTGTGGTATTTTAAATGTAGAAAAGCCCTTAGAAATGGAACAGTGTGAGCTAAAGAAACAAGTGCCATCCTGGAAACCAGCAGCTCCACCTCACTACAATCCAGACTGCTCTACCATTGACTTGCTGTGTGGCCTTTGGGGACATGGGAAAAACAGTTAACAACTCACAGGTATGTTGTGCTAATCAAGGGCATGATCATTAAGGTCTTTCTATTCATTTTAATGGGGTTTCGATTGAGCCCCATTCCTTAACATTTGTTAAGTGCTTTTGGCTGCTTAAATAGGAGACAATAGAGACATATTACTTATTAGTATATGCACTGGTTGGTAGTACGTAAAAAAAGGAGTAGAACTACCACTTGCTTATGTTGTATGCAGTGTTATGGCTGAGTTGATCCCAGGATATTAGAGAAACAAGAAGGGTGAGGTAATAGAAGTTGGTCCAAAAAGGATATTAGCTTGCTTGCTTACTTGTTTATCATTGTGTTGCTATACGCTTATGTCTCTTTATTTTAGCCTGGGTGTAATTTTGCTCTGTAATATATTAAAAACTTGCTTTTCAGTTAGATATCTATGTTCCTATCTCAGGCAGCCAACAGTTCTTTTCCTCTGACAGTTTTTATACTAAGATCAGTGTTTAACAGACAATGATCATCATTTTATTCTTTCAGTTCTATTAAGATTAAAATGTTATCAAACAGCACATGCATACACTTCATAGCACTACTATTTTCAGCCTAATTTACTTTTTTAATTAGAAAGCGCCACAGTTAATCACAGCAATGGGCTAATTTCTGGCCACAATATAATCCTTGGCACTAATTTTGATAAAGATTTCTAATTACATTGCCAATGTGGCAGCTTAAAAAAACTCCGCAGTTATACATTTGTTTTCATATGAGTCAGGCATACCGTACACAGCAAAGAACATTTTTCCTGTAATATTTTTATACCACACAACTTTACTCAATACACTGAATTTTATACATTAAGCTTAAAAATTATACCTCCACATTTAGGTGTACTAGATGGAGTACAGTATCTATTTAAATATCAGACCAAATGTGTCTGCTTTCTTGGGAACTGTGTACAGTGCTTCCAGAAAGATGGACTTTTTAAAGTAGTAATTTATGTCTAAATTTTATCGCAATTTCCAAAGTAGGAATAATGATTTACAGTGTGTAATTTCAGACTGAACTCTGTATAACAAATACCTAGCTTTTATGTACCATTTTTTTTAGCCAAAAGTGCTTTTACAAGGAGGTCAGTATCATGATCCCCATTTAAAAGATGGGGAAACTGGTGCACAGAGGAAAATGACTTGCCCACAGTCTGTGCTAGTGTGAGGATTTGAACCCAGGGCTCAGTCACAGTCCAGTGCTCTAGACACTTGTCCATACTTTCTAAGGGCTTCTCTACATGGCAAGTTAATACATGGCAAGTTGGGGTGTGAATCTATAGTGTATTAACTAATTCTGTGAACTCTGCTACCATGCACTAGAAGTTCCACAGCACTTACTGTGCTTGTAGCAGTATCTACATGGGATGTTACTACAGTGGGCTTGCTATGCAACGTCACACCCTGGCTTGCAGTGCACTTATATCACATGTAGACAAGCCCTGAGTGTCTTTGGCCTCCTTTTGCTCATCTTGATCTGTAAATCCAAATTCAGCTGAGCATCTAAAATTGGTAAATTGCCTATGTATCCCAAAAAGTCCTCCTTGGTATCTGGATATGCCAGGAACACAAGTGAAAATATCCAGTGTTCACACTAAAACATTAAAAACACTTGCCACTTTGTCTACAGATTTCGAAGTGCTTAACAGAGATGGGTATTAGCCCCATTTTACAGAGAGGGTAACTGAGGCACAGACAGGTTAACTGGACACACAGGGTATGATTCCCAGGTTAAGGAGCCATACCCATGCTAGCACTGATTGAGCTAGCATGTTAAAAATAGAATGTAGCTGCGGCAGCGAGAGCGGTGGAAGGAGCTTGTTACCTCAGATATGTGCCTAGCATCTTGGACAACTAGGTAGTCGGGGTGGCTATCCCCTCCTACTGCTGAGGATACATTCAAGTTTTGGCATGCGGTCTTGCTCAGAGCTAGCACAGGTACACGTTATTGAGCAGGGAATTACATCCACAGCTCAAAATGTAGATGTACCCGTTGTGAGCTGGTGATGGTGTTTTGGTGCATGTCTCTAAGTTCATCCCTCTAGATCACCACTGCCTATGAGGTTGATATATAAGGGGTGTGTGTTTAGCCAGTATTATACCTTGGTTTTGATTTCAGTATCCTGGATGTGTTTGACAGCATTATGCTTTCAATATACAATCGCTATTTTTCCAATAACATAAAAGTGGACATGGATTTCAACATGTGATGCATGTGTTTCTAAAGGTAAGCATCTTCCCCACCAGCATGCAAGTTAAGAGCAGACCATGTATATCAAGTGTTAGTCTGGAGACCATTATAAACCATTCAGATGTGGCCTACTTACATTGTAAGTAAGATAAACCTTTAACTGCAGTGACACTATTGCCCAATGCAATATTTTACTATTTCAACAAAACTGGATGCAGAATCAACTGTAGTTGTACAAGGGACAAAATTTTCTCCCCATGAATAGCAACGGCAAATGAAAGCTCAGGATTGCCCTAAGGTGGGGCTCATGGCCACTTTTCACTTTGCACTCTGGAAAGACAAAATAAAGTTTACACAATGTACACAATTAAATAGAAAATATTTGAAAGCAGCATGAGTTGCAGATGAACTAAAATAGATATGGTGAATACATTATTGCCAGAGAAAATTTTCACATGTTCATGTTTCTAAGAGAATCCATCTCTCCACCTCTCTTATGTTATATCTGAGAACTGTAGAGAAAGGACCAGCAGAAGCCTGCCTGAATTTTTTGAAATGGTACAAAATTACAAGTACAATATAGCTGTGTCAGGCACTCCTGAATTTACTTGTTCTCAATTTAGTGTGTATCTAATAATAAACCTCTCACATCCATACAACAATCATATGAAATAACTTTCCAAGGCAAGTAAATCATCATTTAAGGTTTGTCACTTACTTCACCTCCGAAGCCTCACAAATATTTTCCATTATTTTAAAATACTCCTTTACTTTCCCTCCAGATGCATGCACTTAAGAGCTGAAAGAATGAATGAATGTTAACATTCATGTGAAAACAGACAACATTATGGTCATGTTTAACTTCCTTTTCGATCCCTTCTTCTATCCCTGGCAGGTTTTAAAGCAATTTTATTGACAGATGCTTCTGAGGCATCAGAGTTGAAAAGTAAAATAAAAGTACCCAACAACAACATGCTATGTTTCCTTATTAGATGCTATTTTCAGGTCTTCTAATAATTAGAATATAGAACACATCAAAATGTAATATTTATTTCTTTACTAATGGAATATTTCTTATTAGAATGACAGATTCCCATTTTACATTTCCTCAGGCTTTTCCCAGTGGAATTTCAAATCCTTATTTCTAGACATTCTAACTTTAATCATGTTCATTTCTATTCTGTGATCAGAATATAAATGGCTTCTCTTCAACCCAGGCATATAAAGAACTACATTTTTCGTCTGCCTCGCTAGTCAAGCTTCTCATTCTGCCAATCCATCCTCCTAGGATAACAATGGCTCAAGTTTGTTGTCGAGATGGGGCTGTGGAATGGTTTATACAGCGAACTGTTGTAAGTATTCCTGCAAGCATTCATGGATTTCCAAAATCTGAGGTACCAGACACCCCATGTAAAGCAGACAGAGATTTGTCCTTTCACTCTGTTACTTCATCACAATAAATCTTATACGGTTTCATCTTTTCCTTGGAGGCGTGGTTTACACTAGCTTTCCTGGATTTTCACTTGTGTTGAAATAGAATTTTAGAAGTACTTTTCTCCAGCTATTGGATGATCTCAATTATTTAAATGTCAGCTACAACACATCCCTCTTCTTTAAATGTTGTTAAGTAGTTTAGCGTTCCCTAAAGATAACAGATTTGCAGTTCTGAATATAGAAATCCTCTGGCTGTGCACAGAAGAGCTACAACGTTTGGAGCAGAAACTTTCCTTCACTATCTTATCAAAGTACTTCAAACGCTAACCTATAGGGGTCATATTTAAGGGTGATAACCAAGTTTCTATACCTACTCATTTTTGACCTCACTGTAGATGCTAGCCATGATAGCCAGGTTGTGATGGATATATGCATGTGCCATCTAGAAACTAGAGTGACACCACCAATCCATCTCAGATTAGTGAGATAATAGTTATCAAATACTACTAACTGTAAGCAATGACCAGTTTGGGCCAGTGCTAGAGGTGAAAGCAAGGGTGCTGGAACAGTTTGTACAGTGGGGATGCTGAGAACCAAACTGTAAACCTGTGTATGATGGAAACCACTTCAAGCCAGGGGGTGAGGTAGCACCCGCAGCACCTATGGGTAAAAGTCTCCATTTCCTTTTATTCTCCTGTTTTTCTTTTCACATAGCTGGGAAGTCTGACTGATGCTGGGCTTCAGTATAAGACATTTAGAGGCAGACTGAGCCCCTTAATCACAATGGTGAACAGATACTCCAGGATTTCAAGTAGGAACACTGGTGGAAATAAATTGGTCACCTGTGTGAGTAAGGGATTCACATTCTAGTTGCTCAGGAAGTGACATACAGCACTGCTTCATTAATCTCATAAAACAAATGTACATTGCCTACACAGTCTGCTAGAGCTGTGAATTGCTCCATATTTGTAATATACATATATTTAGCATTCTGAAAAAAGGAAGAGCAGAGTATGCTAAATTCTGCTCTCATCTACATTGGTGTGTATCTAGATAAAGTGTATTCAGTTCTCTGTATTTCCTACAGATTTACACTGGTTTAGCAAAGCAGAATTACAGCAGCCCATAATATTGTGTGTTATGGGGTTGAAGGTTTCAGAGAACTGAGCCAATCAGTCCCAGATTCTGCCCTTCTTTTTAGAGTGCCAAATGCAAAACTGAAGCAATTCAACAAGATATGAAAGTACAGCCGTATGTTGTAGACAAACTCAGTCTCTTTTGACATTATTGAAGCAATACGTCCCATCCCTAAAATACTCCACACTGCAGCGCGATGTGTAGTCAGACTCCCCTACACCAAGCAATGGGGACTTTTGAGAACTGATGAATACTATGTGCACGTTCACATGTCATCAGTGCAAAGTTATTTAGCAGAATTCTTCCTGTAATTGCAAATACTGGGAACGTTCAGTGTTCAATGGTCCTCAAAAACTCAGACTTCCAATGGGTTGATGCTGGGTTCTGTAACCGGTGTACAATGAGCCGTGTAATACTGCAGCACAGATGAGCATCTCCTGGAATTCTCAACCTCCACCAGAAGGTTTGAGAGGGTTGGGGGGGTTCATGACAATACCTAAACTTTTGGATCAATGCATTTCACTTTTGTTGCATTGACACGTGGCACATGTCTACCAATCCTAGACACAGAAGGTGAATGGATGTTTTAAATGTAAATGGAGCGAAAACAAACAAACAAGAATTTGCAGAGATAACCATATTGAGGAATCGAATCTGGAATTAACCAATTACTTGGTGTCACCCTGGAAGAAACAGGTTAAGACTATCTGAAATGTCTTTCCCAGTTACAAAACTTCTGCCATCTAACCCATTTTTCTGAAATTCCCCTGAATTGTCTAACCAATCAGCAGTACGCTCAAAAAGTTTAGAAAAAGGAATGAGTCTTCAAGTTTTAACAACGTGCAACAGTGGATAACATGCTGTGGCAATTAACGCTTTTTTAACCAGACTCTTCCTTTCTGCAGCACTAAAGAGGGTTGCAGTCAGTATCTCTGCTACCTCAAGAAATAGTGCATCTACACAGCAACTGGGTGGTGCTCCCCAGCACAGGCAGGCAGACACACAGGCTCTGCTCAAACTAGCATGGTTAAAATACCAGTGTGGCCGTGGTATCACAGATGGGCCGCTTGACCTAAGCACCTGAGTACAAGCCTGCCCAATCTCCTGGGTATGTATTCTGATAGCTGGCCTGTGCTGCCATGGCCAGTTACTATTTTTAGTGCACTAGATCAAGCAGAGATAGTGCATGTCTGGTCCACCTACCCTGGGAAGCACCCTCCCAGCTGCTGTGTTGACAGATCCTTAGAGCGGTCTACAGCTGTGTCCTCCTAAACTGGGGGTATGTCTACACTTAAACACTACAGCAGCTCAACTGCACCACTGTAGTGCTTCAATGTAGACACTACCTACTCTGATGGCAGGTATTCATCTTTCAGCAGAGGTAATCCACCTCCCTGAGAATTCTTCCATTGACTTAGCACTGTCTATACAGGGGTTCTGTTGGCATAAAGAAACTTTTCAAAACTGTGCTAAAATAAAACACCTGCCTCTTACCTCATCCTACATGCTGGCTCTGTAGTCTGCATTCTCCAACAGGGACTTCTGGTATTTGTGACACAGAACAGAGTTCAAGACATTCAGCACTGATTGTTTGGAGAACACGTTTTTAGAAAAAAAGGCAGATAGCCTTTAAGAAGGTGATATAATCTCAATTATTTCAGTAATCTAAAACTGAACTATGAACTGACTGCAACAGTGTGTTTTTACCATCACCGAGCTGGAAAAGGATGTGACTCCAATTGGGATAAACATCCCTCTTTAGCAAACCATCTAGGGGGAGGTTTTCAAAGGCACAGATGGCAGTTAGGTGCCTCACTTGCACTGAGAACTTGTGAGGACAACCCAGCTCCACGCTCCCTACATCCAAATATAAAGATGTCAAACTCTGAAAGTAATTTCTAAGCCAAAATGACTGTCACCTTCCTTTGATGGTCAAAGACAACTTGTCAGTTTAAGGTGGAGCGTGGTACTTAGCACTTGGATAATGGCAAAAAATATTATGCCTCCTCCCACCTGGTGGACTCTTGTATTACACCATGCATGGCAGTAATGAAGACAGATTCATGCTATTTATTTACTGACACTGACAAGAGTACCAGTATTTTATCACTAAGGTCTTGGTTTTCAGCCTCAGACAACCCCAAGACAAAGCACTGTAACAGTCAATTAAAAAAAGAGTTTAAATAACATTGGTAGACTGGTTGAAATCAACAAAATCCAGGAAGTGCTAGTCGATGCTGACAATCCATCCTTAACTCATTCCTGAGTGGAAAAAATATAGTAGAGTGACAGTTTGTCTATACATAAGAGTTGTACCACTTTAACGACATAATTACAGTTAAAGCAATACAACCCCATTCAGTGTGGACACAATTACAGTTGTATAAATGAGTTTATGCTGGTATTCCTCTTCCTTTAAGGGGAAAAAAAAGCTATAACTATACTGGCACAGCATTTTTATAACAAAATAACTGTGCTCACACTAGCTTTTTACTGGTACAACTATATCAGTACAACAAAATCACCGTACTACCCAAAATAGCTAAATTGGTAAAATTTTAAATGTAAACCAGGCCTTAGTTACACTGATGTTGGGACAACCTTAGGCCCTGACCACTACACATATGAGTAAAGTTACCCACATGTTTTAGTGTTCACAGGATCAGAGCCTTAAATATGAAATTCCTGACCTATTTAACTAAGCTTTCACATTATTTGCCTTGATGTATGTTGTTATTCTTTATTAAAGATCAGTTAAGGGCAAGATCATCTTTCTTACTGCAAGGTCAGCCTTCTTTGCTGGGATAAACACTTGCAGTATTTAAGCTTTTAGAGCTGAGTAAGGCCTGCTTTAAATGCATATTATTTACCCATTAATAGAAGAGTCACTGCCAAGATGTTCAGAACCAAGTCTGAATTTGCTTTTAGCCTCCAACAATTCCGCCTCCACCCCGAGTGCTGATCCCAATGAAAATTTTGCAGTATCACCCTTACTAACCTTATACACTGGTCTTTGATGCTGCGCTGTAGCAAACGGCTTCTTGAAATCCAAGTAGATTATGTCTACTGCTTCACTCTGGTCAGCTGTCATTGTCATTTCCTTGAAGAAATTAATCAGATTTGTTCAGCGTGACCTCTACTTTAACTAGCTTTGAGCTACCTAAGTCTGTAGCTGTTCAAGTGTTCTCCTATTTTGTTCCTATTCAGTTAGTCTGGAACCTCTCTGAGGTCTGAAGTTAAGCTTTGATCCCATGCTAAATATGACTATCACCTTAACTTCTCTCCATTCCCTGGTCTCTTGTTCCCATTACCTTCCCAGCAGGGAGTTAAAAATCTGCCAATAGTTCTTTTATTTCATCTTTTAGTATTAACTGAGGGATGAAGTGCCTTCTGCTTTGGCAATTCCTCAGTCATTCACCTATTTTTTGGATGTTCTGACCAGTTTCAGGTCTCTCCTCTCCCTCAATCCTTTGAATTTTCTGCATCAATGTTCACTAGCAATATGTAACCCTCAAATAGTCAGTGCTACCATTTCTATAAGTTACCTTTATTGTGGTTTTTGATCTCTCATTTCTCTTTTGGTTTATTTATGAAAACAATTTCTTTAAACAAAAAAAAGGCTTTTTAATTTGGGAAATCCTTCTTTCATTTTAAAGACTTGTCATCTAGTCCAGTGATTCTCAACCTAAGACTTCCAAAGGGGTCCACACCTCTATTTGAATTTTTTTACGGGTCCACAAATGAAAAAGGGTTCAGAATCACTGGTCTAGTAACTTTCAGGCCATATTCGCAAAGTTATTTACTCCCACTGATCTCAATGAAAGTTAGGTAGTGTAACAAGGTGGGATTTTTTCACCCTGCACTCCTAGCAGCAAACCATCATTACACACTCCCATAGCAAGTCGAACACCATGTGCTTTATTTACAGCATACTATACAAGTGCTTGTTCCCCCAGCACAAAGCTTTACTTTCTCCCCAGGTACCCATTAGAGGAAGGAGAGATGTCTCCTCCTTGAGATCCTGAGCTTTACTCACTTGCTAGCTTGCCTCTCTAGCTTCCCCATCTCTCTTTTAACTGTCCTCAGCTGACAAGCTGGAGCACCTCGTAATTGGTTAGTCACCTGCTGCTTAATCAAGTATCTCCTCAGTTTGGCCTACATGGGAATGTTTACAAATTGCAGGAGGGGTGAGTCAGCCTTAAGCTACTCACACTCTCACAGGTGCCTAAATATCTCTGAAGATCAGGGCCTGAAAGTTCCTATGCTAAGGTTGTATGTACTTGTTATACACAGAACCAGTAGTGATGCTTAGAGTGAAGGTTACCTAACACTTTCCATTGTAACCCATTGTTTTTAATTCTTTATACTTTTCAAAAATTTTAGCAATTCTGGCCTACATTTTCCATGCTTGGTCTCTGCCTCAAGCTGAATGGATTTTGTTGGAAATTTTGAGCAAAACTGGTACACGTATTTCCATGAATAAAATGAGTGGGAAAAAAAAAAGTATTTTTGCCACTGTTAACATTTTTCTAGTCTTTCTGTTTTTGTTGTTCTGCTCTAACACCTCCCTGGTTTTGAGTAGAAAGTTAAAATTTGGCAAGAGGATGGCCGAAAAATATTAGAGATATCTTTCACAATCCCACTGAAAATTCATCCAGATTTGGCTGAGTTATAAAATATAAATTATCACAATGTGTACCTGTAGTAGAACCAGTTATACACTTGATCATTTTCTGAATGTTCCAACTCTGGTGGCCCAAACTTCTAGACTCCATTCAGCCTTCTGCATCTTAAACACATACATAGTTAAAACTCCACCTAGGACACTGACAGAACTGATCCTCCCCTTGCTCCTCCTTTCCCCACCATGACAACGTTCTGTGGCAAAATGAAGATGCCCTGAGCTGGAAGCCGGGAGGCCATAAACCCTAGTTTCATCTTTTCCTCTGACTAGTGTAATAATTCTGTGCAATTCAAATCTGTAATTAAGTCTGGCCATATCCCTATCCTAGCTGGAAGACAAGTATAATTCTCCCAGTTTTACATATAGAGCAACTGAAAATATCAGAGGTTGTACAAGGTCACATATAGCAGAGCTGTGAGTAGAACATCCATTCATCCACCTGACCATGCTACCTCTCACAAAGAAGAGGCAAAGCCTTCATGTGATTTTTGTAGCAATATCATTGGCTCGTAGCACAACAGTCTTGGAAATATTTGTCAGACCAGTGTAGGGAGCCATGGAACAACTGCTTCCCAGGTCATGTTCCCTGGCAATCCTGTAGAAATATCATAGAAGCCAGTGGAAAGTAAGTCTGCTTGAACTTCCCTGCTGCACCTCTTTGGAAAGAGAACTTTCCCCAAAATGCTCCACAATCTTTTGCATAAGCTGCAGTAACAAAAGGCAGGTTATAGCAAATGGCATAAAAGGTTTGGGGAAAACAGCAAACCCTAAAATGCTCACTGCAGACAATGAGACAGTTACAGATGCAGACTTTTCTTTGGTAGGGAATGCAGAGGCAGAAATTTCCCCTGAGAGGTGCTGAGCACCTGACTGAATACCTGAAATTCCATTTGATTTCAATGGGAGTTGCAGGTGATAACTGAGTGCTCAGCACTTCACAGAATATGGCCTGTGGTTTCCTCGCTACTATTTACCTGTTTACCATGACACAGCTACTTTCCTCCTCATACTGGATGACCCCCTTCCAGCTAGACACTCTTTTGTCATATTCATCACTTGAGGCGTTTTACACTTGAACCTTTCTCCTTAAATGCTGTGCTGGCAACTAGCCCTGAAAGTGTACAAAAATGATGCTCAACAAAGTGGAATTCTAAACACCTGTAATCCTTTTCTGCAGCCCTCACTAGCAAAGCAGGATACTATGCATCAAGAGCCAAACCCTAGTCATGCAAGTAGTCGCACTGATGTTACTTGTAAAGCAAGCAGGCTTCCGCTTTGGTCTGGTATGTAAGATAACTCACTGTTCTCACTCAACTACAATACCTAGGTACAAGGGTTAAAGTGGCAGCCTTGGCTGTGAAGTTCTTTCCCTTTGTTAGGTTAAGACTCAGTTTAATTCTTATACTGTAGAATGCTTTTTGTGTGAATTCTATAATATATTGGGAGAACAGCTACAGAGAGATGGGGGAAAAGCTATAGAGGACATAATAGAGAGACAAGAATGTTAATTCTTACAGAGAGCCTTGGAAGCTTGAGTCAGTCTGTGCCACAGTGTTCAGGAGTTCAGCCATCCTCCATTCACTTGTGCAGCTAGTCTCACTATTATGAAGCCTTGTGAAAGCAATTCATTCATAGGAAGCTTTGCATACAGTTTCCCTCAGGAGCAGAAATGAAACCTAGGAGATCTTAGGAAAGCAAAAGGAGCAGCAACAGAATCAAATGGGAAGGCATTCAAAAACGAGCTCTTTTGTGATTTTACCTTTATGTTATCTTTGACAAGTTTAAGAGTCTGAGCTGTGTTTCAGATTAATGGCCTAAGGCAGTGAAGCTGGGAGAGGAAATTTCACTGTGATACACACACACACACACACACACACACATATAAAAATTGAATTGACAAGGTTGTGTTGCTAATTTACACAAGAATTGCAGCAGCCCACATAGCCTGTTTTTTTATTTAAACAATTTTATATAATCCTCATTATTGCAGAATTTAACTAGACAGGTGGCTGATGAACAAGAGATATGCAATCTGATATGGAGAAGTGAAATCAAAACTCAATCTGATCAGAATTTCACTGGAGAGAGCTTCTGAAGAAAACCACCAGCATCAAAAAGTTGTGTGTGTATTTTTGATTAGTGGTGCTATTCACAAAATAGGTCAGAAATGACAACTATATTAATAATTATAATTTGATGATACTCTTTGGGACTCTAAGTTTGTCTGGGATTCTCTAGGTTTGTTTGTTGGTTGTTGATTTTAGACACCATCATTGAGAAATTAAAAGACAAAAAAGAAACAATGTTTTGTGCTCCCTCTGCTGGCTTTGAAGCAGTATGTGACTCCAAAACATTATTCCCAAAGCTGTGCTGATTGACAAATCAGTGTCGCTGCATCATAAACAAAAATTTGGGTGTTAAAACCTGCTGTTGTATAAAAGTTGAAATTGTTGTTAAACAACCAAACCAAAAAATAGCTAATTTAAATTTATCTCCATTCAAAACCAGGACAAAATGATGTGTATCTAATAGAAAAGGACAAATCAGCTAATTTCATGCTTCTTTTGAATTTCAGGACACAATGCAGCAACTATCTACATATAGAACTTTGAGACAGGGCTGAGGGTACAGGGCTTAGAGTGGATTGGAATTGGGTCTTGCTTTGGGTCACTGGTTAAGTTAATTTACTTTATCATGTGTAGGTGTTAAATTGCTGGGAATGAGATTTTCAAAGGACATGTCTACGCTGCAGCTGGAGGTGCAATTTCCAGCTTGGGAAGACATACACACACTAGCTTTGGTTGAGCTAGTGTGCTAAAAATAACAGTGTAGCCATGGGGCATAGGCAGCAAAACAGGTTAGATACCTCAAGTACAATCCTGTTCAAGACCCTAGGTCCATACAAGGGCACCTAACCTACAGGCAGAGGTGAAAGTAAGCCGGTACGCCCCGGTACGGCGTGCCAGTGCGCTGTACCGGGACCGGCTTTCCCAGACAGCAATTTAAAGCCCAGGGATAGCAGCGGCAGGGCTCTGGCAGGGATTTAAAGGGCCGAGGCGGTTGCAGCTGCCGGAGCCCCAAGCCCTTTAAATCTCCGCCTCAGCCCTGCTGATGAAGCCTTGGGGTAGCGGCGGCGGCGGGGATCCAGTGGTGATTTATAGATTCATAGATACTAAGGTCAGAAGGGACCATTATGATCATCTAGTCTGACCTCTTGCACAACGCAGGCCACAGAATATCACCCACCCGCTCCTGCGAAAAACCTCGCCTATGTCGGAGCTATTGAAGTCCTCAAATCGTGGTTTAAAGACTTCAAGGAGCAGAGAATCCTCCAGCAAGTGACCCGTGCCCCATGCTACAGAGGAAGGCGAAAAACCTCCAGGGCCTCTTCCAATCTGCCCTGGAGGAAAATTCCTTCCCGACCCCAAATATGGCAATCAGCTAAACCCTGAGCATATGGGCAAGATTCACCAGCCAGATACTACAGAAAATTCTTTCCTAGGTAACTCAGATCTCACCCCATCTAACATCCCATCACAGGTCATTAGGCCTATTTACCATGAATATTTAAAGATCAATTAATTGCCAAAATCATGTTATCCCCTCATACCATCTCCTCCATAAACTTATTGAGTTTAATCTTAAAGCCAGATAGATCTTTTCCCCCACTGCTTCCCTTGGAAGGCTATTCCAAAACTTCACTCCTCAGATGGTTAGAAACCTTCATCTAATTTCAAGTCTAAACTTCCCGATGGCCAGTTTATATCCATTTGTTCTTGTGTCCACATTGGTACTGAGCTTAAATAAGTCCTCTCCCTCTCCGGTATTTATGCCTCTGATATATTTATAGAGAGCAATCATATCTCCCCTCAACCTTGTTTTATTTAGGCTAAACAAGCCAAGCTCCTTGAGTCTCCTTTCATAAGACAAGTTTTCCATTCCTCGGATCATCCTAGTAGCCCTTCTCTGTACCTGTTCCAGTTTGAATTCATCCTTCTTAAACATGGGAGACCAGAACTACACACAGTATTCCAGGTGAGGTCTCACCAGTGCCTTGTATAACGGTACTAACACCTTCTTATCTATACTGGAAATATCTCTCCTGATGCATCCCAAGACCGCATTAGCTTTTTTCACAGCCATATCACATTGGCGGCTCATACTCATCCTGAAGTCAAGCAATACTCCAAGGTCCTTCTCCTCCTCTGTTACTTCTAATTGATGCGTCCCCAGCTTATAACTAAAATTCTTGTTATTAATCCCTAAATGCATGACCTTACACTTCTCCCAATTAAATTTCACCCTGTTAGTATTACTCCAGTTTACAAGGTCATCCAGATCCTCCTGTATGATATCCCGGTCCTTCTCTAAATTGGCAATACCTCCCAGCTTTGTATCATCCGCAAACTTTATTAGCACACTCCCACTTTTTGTGCCGAGGTCAGTAATAAAAAGATTAAATAAGATTGGTCCCAAAACCGATCCTTGAGGAACTCCACTGGTAAACTCCCTTCAGCCTGACAGTTCACCTTCAGTAGGACCCGTTGTAGTCTCCCCTTTAACCAGTTCCTTATCCACCTTTCAATGTTAATATTGATCCCCATCTTTTCCAACTTAACTAATAATTCTCCATGTGGCATGGTATCAAACTCCTTACTGAAATCTAGGTAAATTAGATCCACTGCATTTCCTTTGTCTAAAACATCTGTTACTTTCTCAAAAAAGGAGATCAGGTTGGTTTGGCAAGATCTACCTTTTGTAAAACCATGTTGTATTTTGTCCCATTTACCATTGACTTCAATGTCCTTAACTACTTTCTCCTTCAAAATTTTTTCCAAGACCTTGCATACTACAGATGTCAAACTAACAGGCCTGTAGTTACCCGGATCACTTTTTTTCCCTTTCTTAAAAATAGGAACTATGTTAGCAATTCTCCAATCATACGGTACAACTCCTGAGTTTACAGATTCATTAAAAATTCTTGCTAATGGGCTTGCAATTTCATGTGCCAATCCCTTTAATATTCTTGGATGAAGATTGTCTGGGCCCCCCGATTTAGTCCCATTAAGCTGTTTGAGTTTTGCTTCTACCTCAGATATGGTAATATCTACCTCCATATCCTCATTTCCATTTGTCATGCTACCATTATCCCTAAGATCCTCTTTAGCCTTATTAAAGACTGAGGCAAAGTATTTGTTTAGATATTGGGCCATGCCTAGATTATCCTTGACCTCCACTCCATCCTCAGTGTTTAGCGGTCCCACTTCTTCTTTCTTTGTTTTCTTCTTATTTATATGGCTATGGAACCTTTTACTATTGGTTTTAATTCCCTTTGCAAGGTCCAACTCTACTTGACTTTTAGCCTGTCTCACTTTATCCCTACATGTTCTGACCTCAATAAGGTAGCTTTCCTTGCTGATTCCTCCCATCTTCCACTCCATGTATGCTTTCTGTTTTTTCTTAATCACCTCTCTGAGATGCTTGCTCATCCAGCTTGGTCTGCAACTCCTGCCTATGACTTTTCCCCCCTTTCTTGGGATGCAGGCTTCCAATAGTTTCTGCAGCTTTGATTTAAAGTAATCCCAGGCCTCCCCTACCTTTAGATCCATAAGTTTTTCAGTCCAATCCACTTTCCTAACTCATTTCCTTAATTTTTGAAAGTCAGCCCTTTTGAATCAAAAACCCTAGTTGCAGGTTTATTTTTGTTAATTCTTCCGTTCAGTTTGAACTGAATTAGCTCATGATCACTTGAATCAAGATTATCCCCTACAACCAATTCTTCTATGAGGTCCTCACTACTCACCAAAACCAAATCTAAAATGGCATCCCCTCTAGTTGGTTCAACAACTACTTGATGAAGGAATCCATCAGCTATCGCATCTAGGAAAATCTGAGCCCTATTATTATTACTAGCACTTGTCCTCCAGTCTATATCTGGGAAGTTAAAGTCTCCCATGATCATTCAGTTTCCATTAGTATTTACTTTATTAAAAACATTAAAAAGGGCTCTATCCATATCCAAATTAGATCCCGGCAGTCTATAGCACACCCCAAGCACTATCCCAGGGGAGGCTCTAATAGTTTTCTTCCCCAATGTAATTTTTCCCAGACAGACTCTGTCTCATCCATTCCATCGCTTCTTATTTCTTTACATTCTACCTCCTCATTGATGTACAATGCTACTCCACCACCTTTACCTTTATTTCGGTCTTTCCTAAACAGCACATACCCTTCAATACCTGTACTCCAGTCATGACTACTATTCCACCATGTTTCTGTTGTCCCTATAATATCTGGTTTCACTTCCTGCACCAGTAGCTGTAGTTCCTCCTTTTTGTTACCTAGGCTCCTCACATTGGTGTACAAATATCTTAATTTTTGCTTTTGGCCTCGCTCACATTCTGTACCCTATTAGGCATGGTCATTCTACAGCCAGTATAACCTATTAGACTGGTATCCACACTGCCCTTCCTCTTTATACACATTCTCCTACCCATGGCTGTGTCCTTTCTTACTTTTTCTTGCCTCTCAATGTTAAAATCAGGTGTGGGAAGTTACCTGGACATCTCCCAACCATCTCCCCCAAATTCCTAGTTTAAAGCTCTCTTAATCAGTTGTGCCAGCCTCCATCCTAGAAGTCTATTTCCTTCCCTACTCAGATGAAGTCCATCCCGAAAGAACTGTCTTCTGTCCATGAATGCTTCCCAGTGGCCATACATCCCAAAGCCCTCCTTATAGCACCACTGCCTAAGCCATCTGTTGATAGTCATAATCTTGTCACACCTTTGTTGCCATTCTCTAGGAACAGACAGAATCCCAATAAAGATTACCTGAGCCTCGATTTCCTTAAGCGTCTTCCCCAGCCTAGCATAGTCTCCCTTAATACTTTCCAGCGAGAATCTAGCTGTATCATTTGTTCCCACATGAAGGATAATTAGGGGATTCTTTCCTGCTCCCTTTAGGGTCCTTTTCAACCTCAGGTCTACAGCCCGTATCTTAGCACCTGGAAGACAGCATATTCTGTTCTCTGGATCAGCTCTGGTTACAGGCCTGTCTATTCTTCTCAGTAAAGAGTCCCCGATCACATCGACCTGCCTTTTCCTGGTGACGGTGCTATTCTCCAGTCTATTCCCTGTTCCCTCTGGCTGCAAGTTCTTTCCATTCCTATTCTCTCTTGTAATCCTCTACAACCCATCCTGTATCCTCCTGGGGCTCATATTTCGTGTAGTCTCCATTAACTCTTCCCCTTTTCCTGTATGGACAGTGTTTGCTATCCCACACTGTATTCAGAGGTACACGTCACAAATAAGACAAATGGCACTTTTGCTGGTAGTCGCAGAAGGGAGAGAAAGGAGGGGATCCGGACACTGAACGACACCACTTTGTCACCTCTGCAGATAACGGGCCACATTTTAAAAAAGTATTTCTTAAAATATTTTTGAGGAAGAAGTCTGAAAAAACATTGGGGGAGGGGATGCTAGATTTTACTCATTGTGGATGAAAAGTTAAAGGAAACAGTCAGCCATCTTAAGAACCATTATTTCTTATACAAACAGCCGTTAAATGTTTGCAGTATGTTTAGGTCTGATTCGAGTTTAAATTAAGAGCTAGCATATGCATTTTAAGTACAGATCATAGTAGGGAGATATGTAGAGTCCCCCTCCCCCTAGAATACCATCCCTCCACAGTACCAGAAGACATTGTGCCTCCCAGAGAAACCTAACTGTGTGCATGAAAATAAATTGCTACACTCCTTTAAAGGATTGGGGTCATCCCCACCCCAACACATGGCCAGCCAAACACTGGCCAGACCATGGGGGAGTTGGAGATATGGCTTTTCTAACTTGCCATCCCTTTCTAGTGTGATGCTACTCCTGGCAGGAAAGCTCATCTGTATCATTCCCTGAGCACATTCATAATTCTGGCTATCCCTTATATGGGCAGCACAAGGGGATTCTTTTGTCCCTCCCCCCATGCATATGTATATTACAGTTAGCAACAATCTAGTCCCAAATCAGTATTAACTGCACTGAAGTCAACTGAATTACAACAGTGCAATACCAGTATGATGGGTTGGAGAATCTGGTTTGTCGGTTTTAGCACCTTTCACATGTTTGTGGGCTATTACGTTAGCATTTTTAGTCTTGCTATTTAAAGCAGTTTTGCAAGGGTACAAAATGCCTTATACCATTCATCAAGAACTCTATATAAAACATGCAGAGAAGATGTGAAAAACTTCCACTAGACATTTCATTATCTTTAAGAAACAGAACATGCTACCATAAAGAGGCATGACACATCACCATGGGAAGTTTCAAACAGCATATTTTATGGAAGGTGAATATTTTGCATTACAGAAAAAACAAAGGTTTAATTTTATTCCAGTATTTCCTGCCATCCTACCAGCCGAAGGGTAGAGCCACCTCCACATGCAGTATTTGGGTAGCTTAGAATGTCATAGAAATTATCACTACAGCAATAACTGTCTAATGGTGAAGAGGGAACGTTACAGGGAATCAAAACCAATCCTTTGGTTGCTGGAAATGATCATTAGCTTTCCCTCTATTTTGGGGCTTTTATTTTTTCTTATGGAAATCCTCAAAACATAATTCATTCTATTTTTTAAAAAAATCTGAATAGGAATAACATGAAAATTGAATTACATAAACCATTCACTTGTCTCAATTTTATTAGAGAAAATTGAGACTTCGGGAAACATTTTGATCATAAATGTATGAAAATTAAATCCCCAACTCCATTTATTTTTAGTGGAACCTGCGTGCCTAATTCCTCTGGAAGGGTCACATTGATAATGTAATCCTTCAAATTGGTGTGCTATTTCCCACTGTGGTAATAGCTAGATTATCTCAGAGTTAGACCTAAGCCTACAAGTTTGGATATATATTGATACGTCTCAGAAATGGAAAGATCAGATCTAGCATTTCAGTTTGGGTCCATCCTTAGACCATACCAAATAGCTCTGGATTCTCAATTAAGGCTAGAGCAAAAGGGCCCAGTATGTGCGCTATGCTTTTTTATGAACAGATGATGTACTATTTGTACAGAAGATGTACTATGTAAAGATACAATTTACAGAAAATACCCTCCTCATCTCTGAGATTCATCTGCTTTTCGCACAGCAAAATCCTGCACAAAGTAGTGTCCCAGGCTTCTGGGGCACAACTTGAATTAATGCACTCAGAACCAAATTCTTTTCCTAGTGTTCAGCCTGAGTGCTGAGTAGATGCACAGCTGCAGAGAAAAGAATCTTCCCACCCAACTTGTGGAGCAGCTGTGGATCCATTCTGCAGAAGTTACTTAAGCCAATGCCTAAGTATTCACTCAAAGGGTGCAGGATATGTTCTGCTGTTCTCTGCAGAATACCTTCCAACTGCCTTTTCCCTAGTCTGCCCCCATATGATGCCTCCTAGGAAGCACGTACACCTTATTCTTCCTCTCCATTTCAAACTGTTCAGGAAGGACAGGCAGGGCAGAAAAGGTTGGGGAGTTGCACAGTATGTAAGAGAGCAGTATGACTGCTCAGAGCTCCGGTATGAAACTGCAGAAAAACCTGAGAGTCTCTGGATTAGGTTAAGAAGTGTGAGCAACAAGGGTGATGTCGTGGTGGGAGTCTGCTATAGACCACCGGACCAGGGGGATGAGGTGAACAAGGCTTTCTTCCAGCAACTACCAGAAGTTACTAGATCACAGGCCCTGGTTCTCATGGGAGACTTCAATCACCCTGATATCTGCTGGGAGAGCAATACAACAGTGCACAGATAATCCAGGAAGTTTTTGGAAAGTGTAGGGGACAATTTCCTGGTGCAAGTGCTGGAGGAACCAACGGGGGGCAGAGTTCTTCTTGACCTGCTGCTCACAAACTGGGAAGAATTAGTAGGGGAAGCAAAAGTGGATGGGAACCCAGGAGGCAGTGACCATGAGATGGTTGAGTTCAGGATCCTGACACAAGGAAGAAAGGAGAGCAGCAGAATATGGACCTGGACTTCAGAAAAGCAGACTTTGACTCCCTCAGGGAACTGATGGGCAGGATCCCCTGGGAGAATAACATGAGGGGGGAAGGAATCCAGGAGAGCTGGCTGTATTTTAAAGAATCCTTATTGAGGTTACAGGGACAAACCAACCCGATGTGTAGAAAGAATAGTAAATATGACAGGCGACCAGCTCGGTTTAACAGTGAAATCCTTGCTGATCTTAAATACAAAAAAGAAGCTTACAAGAAGTGGAAGATTGGACAAATGACCAGGGATGAGTATAAAAATATTGCTCGGGCATGCAGGAGTGATATCAGGAAGGCCAAATCACACCTGGAGTTGCAGCTAGCAAGAGATGTTAAGAGTAACAAGAAGGGTTTCTTCAGGTATGTTAGCAACAAGAAGAAAGTCAAGGAAAGTGTGGGCCCCTTACTGAATGAGGGAGGCAACCTAGTGACAGAGGATGTGGAAAAAGCTAATGTACTCAATGCTTTTTTTGCCTCTGTCTTCACGAACAAGGTCAGCTCCCAGGCTACTGCACTGGGCAGCACAGCATGGGGAGGAGGTGACCAGCCCTCTGTGAAGAAAGAAGTGGTTTGGGACTATTTAGAAAAGCTGGACGTGCACAAGTCCATGGGGCCGGATGAGTTGCATCCGAGAGTGCTAAAGGAGTTGGCAGATGTGATTGCAGAGCCATTGGCCATTATCTTTGAAAACTCATGGCGATCGGGGGAAGTCCCAGGCGACTGGAAAAAGGCTAATGTAGTGCCCATCTTTAAAAAAGGGAAGAAGGAGGATCCTGGGAACTACGGGCCAGTCAGCCTCACCTCAGTCCCTGGAAAAATCATGGAGCAGGTCCTCAAGGAATCAATTCTGAAGCACTTAGAGGAGAGGAAAGTGATCAGGAACAGTCAGCATGGATTCACCAAGGGCAAGTCATGGCTGACTAATCTAATTGCCTTCTATGATGAGATAACTGGTTCTGTGGATGAAGGGAAAGCAGTGGACATGTTATTCCTTGACTTTAGCAAAGCTTTTGACATGGTCGCCCACAGTATTTTTGCCAGCAAGTTAAAGTAGTATGGGCTGGATGAATGGATTATAAAGGTGGATAGATAGAAAGCTGGCTAGATTGTCGGGCTCAACAGGTAGTGATCAATGGCTCCATGTCTAGTTGGCAGCCAGTATCAAGTGGAGTGCCCCAAGGGTCGGTCCTGGGGCTGGTTTTGTTCAATATCTTTATTAATGATCTGGAGGATGGCGTGGATTGCACCCTCAGCAAGTTTGCAGATGACACTAAACTGGAAGGAGAGGTAGATATGCTGGAGGGTAGGGAAAGGATACAGAGGGACCTAGACAAATTAGAGGATTGGGCCAAAAGAAATCTGCTGAGGTTCAACAAGGACAAGTGCAGAGTCCTGCACTTAGGACGGAAGAATCCCATGCACCGCTATAAACTAGAGACCGAATGGTGAGGCAGCAGTTCTGCAGAAAAGGACTTAGGGGTTACAGTGGATGAGAAGCTAGATATGAGTCAACAGTGTGCCCTTGTTGCCAAGGCCAATGGCATTTTGGGATGTATAAGTAGGGGCATTGCCAGAAGATCGAGGGATGTGATTGTTCCCCTCTATTCGACATTGATGAGACCTCATCTGGAGTACGGTGTCCAGTTTTGGGCTCCACACTACAAGAAGGATGTGGAAAAATTGGAAAGCATCCAGCAGAGGGCAACAAAAATGATTAGGGGACTGGAACACATGACTTATGAGGAGAGGCTGAGGGAACTGGGATCGTTTAGTCTGTGGAAAAGAAGAATGAGGGGGGATTTGATAGCTGCTTTCAAATACCTGAAAAAGGATGGATCTAGACTGTTCTCAGTGGTAGCAGATTCAGAACGAGGAGTAATGGTTTCAAGTTGCAGTGGGGGAGGTTTAGGATGGATATTAGGAAAAACTTTTTCACTAGGTGGGTGGTGAAGCACTGGAATGTGTTACCTAGGGAGGTGGTGGAATCTCCTTCCTTAGAAGTTTTTAAGATCAGGCTTGACAAAGCCCTGGCTGGGATGATTTAGTTGGGGATTGGTCCTGCTTTGAGCAGGGGTTGGACTAGATGACCTCCTGAGGTCCCTTCCAACCCTGATATTCTATGATTCTATGATTCCTTTTATGTCCTTTTCTGTTGCAAACATCATGAAGCAGGGACTTATATTTGACTCTAAGACTCAGTGTCAAAGTAAATAACTGTTTTATTGAAAAAAGTGTCCACCACATGTACATCTGCACAAGTACTCTCACTTTCTAACTCTCATTCCAGCATGCATTGGGGCCAGGGTAAAATCAGGAATAGATTCTTTTGAGAAGGAATCTCTTCCTGGTTACAAAATCCAGGATAGCATGGGCCATTTGGCAGGTGTGAAAGTTCAGCAGCTGTCGAAACAGACTGATAGCTACATTGAAGTTCCCTACTTGCATGTGAAGCATCATTTGCCCATCCACTGAACTATGTCCTTTAACTATAACACGAGGTTTTCTTTTTAAGTGACTCATGCTACTGTTTCTTTAGTAAACAATGACAGTAACTAAAGCCTTTATGTCTCCTCCAGGCAAAGAGCGCACCCATAATAAAGTTGCAAAAAATATGGCCTAGACTTTAATTGGCTAGATTTGTACTTTTACAGTACATGATGAAATGTTACTGAATGAAAAAAAAAAAAAAGAGGTAGTAAATTCTTGTTAGTGCACAGAAAATTACTGCAGCACTTAGTTTTAAATGCAATTCAAAGTAAAATGTTATTAATAAAAAGTCTTCTGACAGGAAAAGTTTATTTTAATATGTCATAATGTAACTTCTATTTTTTTTAAGTAAGCGGAGCTATCTCTGCTTAGCAGGAAATAACTAAGGCTGGAGAGAAAGTCGAAAATTGGGATGGTAATGTTGGAGATACGGGTTTAAATCCAGAGCTCAGAAATATCAGAATTAACTGTTGCTCTCAAAGGAGGCTCACCAATAAGCAGAGGATTGAGGACGAAGGGGTGGGGAAAGGAAGAAGGTTTATAATATAACTGTGACCATTTCATGCCAAAAAAATTACTTGCTTTGGAGGTATTTTGGCTTAGTTTATCAAATATCTAATTATACATATCATTTTGGTAAATAGATAAAATGGAAAGGAACAAAAATTAAAATCTGAATCTATGGCAACAGGTGTCCAAAATAGAATAACTTAATCTTTGATTTAGAGCCAGCCAGCAAGTTAACTGAGCAATTCTACCTTTTAAAAAAGGATTTGGATGCACTCCTAGTGGCATCTACACTGAATGTTACCATTCTGCAGGCCTAAACATTTTTTCAGATTACCTATATATTGAGAATATGATCTTAGACCTGAGATCTGTTCTTAGGTACACACACATGCATAGGCCATGGGTAATCTTACAGACCACACAGAGGTACATATATATATTGGCATATAAAAATAGGATTGAACTAGAAGATTTTGTAGTCCTCAGAGCAATTCTCCTTCATTTGGAAACATCTGAATCATGGGAAGAACTGAGCCTTTCAAGATACAGTCACATTCTGAGGAACTTCCCTTTGAAAAAATATTTCCCTTGTCACGACCAAGATGATTTATACAACTGCAGACCTCATGTTCTACCACTGCTGTTCTTATAAACCTGATATCTGGATTTCAGAGGAAGTGGCCAACACGGTTTTTTGTTTGGTTGGGTTTATATAGAGTAATTCAGGTGAGGAAGGGCTAGAATTGAAGTATCCAGAGAATACTTGGGTTGTAAAATAATAATAATAAAAATATTGAAAATTGTACAGCCCAGAAAAACTGGTGGGTGGGACCAAATGATAACAATTAGAAAATTGTTTATAATACACCACATCCTTTGTGCCTCCCTCTGAAGGATATCAAAGTGCTTTACACGTATTAATAAATTAGTGTGCTGAATACACTTCTTCTAAGGCACTTAGTACATCCTGGTGAAGTAAATGGATCATCCATTTTGTTTTGCGGAACATCTTTATACACTCCAGATTGCTCTCTGCTTTTATTTACCACAGCAGAAGTCAAGCCACCCCATAGCCAAATTTTGATCTTGCTTACATTGGTGCAAAGCTGGAATAACCTCATCAGCATAGAGTCACTTCAGACTCTATGCTCTCTAACATAGTAAAAGCAGAGTTTGGGCAAATTGTCTGACCATTCTTTGGTGCACCTGCATAACTCCACTCTCTCTCCATTTGTTTGGGAGGCAGTTGCATGTCTCTTCCTCTTATTACATAATGCTGGTAATAAACAAAACTCTCTTTCTCTTCAAGTCAGTACTCAGTAACAACTTATGGTTGGAGAACCATTTTTCTAAGGGTTTGGGAAACACTGTTCAAAGAATATTAGAAGACATCTTTTTTTATAGCTTGACCCTTTTCCCCAGCCCTGTTGAAATATACAGTCCCACTTCCAGCCAGCCACAATTTGACCCATAACATGAAGTCCTGTGAATCAGGACATTTAATAAATCATAAGTGACTATTTGGCTATATTTGCCTCATTTTCAAGCACCATGAATTTCTCCTAACTGGACATAAATTGTCATGTTAAAAAGATTGCTCTCTCCTTTGGTACTTTATTACAGCAGATCATGAGACCCCCTCGTAACCAGATTTTTCCTGGGGAAAAAAAAAACAGTTTATTGCGTTATGTTTGCTATTCATTGTAGTGCACTTATACCATGTCATTTAAACTGTACTCACTCTGAAGAATTAAGCCAGGATATTTGTGTTTCAATCCTGATAATTAACTTCATTGATAGATGTTAAAAGGATATAGGAAATGAACAATTGAAAGAAGACTGAAGCTGCGTGTATCTGGTTTACTTTACCGTTGTTAAGATCTTCCTTATCCACATATCAGACGCTTGTAAAACACATTGTCTAAGCTTCTGAGAAATAACTTTCAATGTACCTAAGTATTTTTCTAAGATTCCAGTTATTTCTGGGCAGTTGACAGCTCTAGTTTTTTTGCAGTTAAGAAACAAACAAAGCAGCCTCAAGCAACATCATTTTTTTAGACAAATTACCTTCCTAGAACTCCAAAGAAGTAATCTCAATCAGACACAGGATGATCTATTGTCCTCTCATCCAAGTGCGCCACTTCCATTACAGCAAATCAAGAGAATACACCTCCTGGTATTTAGATCAAAAGCACCTCAAAGCTGGCCCTGTATAGAATAGAGGGATGTTTTACATAGGTGAAAATACAACACATGAAAAGAAGGAGTGGTTATGTACATTTTACTGAAAGGAAATAACCATGTATTAGCTTAGGGTGCAGATTTTAACCAGTTTTATGCTGGTGTAACTCCAGTCCACTAAATTCAATGCAGTTACTCCTCCTGACTTACACCAGCATGAGCTTGGAATCAGGACTTAGGTCTATAATGTCAGCATTAGAATACACAGAGCGATTACAGTTGTGGCACTAGATTTCATTGTGGAGAGTTTATCAATTAAATGGAAAAGTCATGCAACTAATTGGGAGCATCAAATTAGGGGTATCAGACATTCACCAAATATAGCTTTGTATATACAAGTTTGATTTAAAGCCTCCTAATCTATTTATATCTGCAGAATTCCAACAGCTGTAAAATATGAATACCCTAGCTCAGCAACACAAAAGACATAAGTATTTGTAATAATGTGGTTTTGTATTGAAAACACCAGTTATTTCATCTCACAAGCCCCAGATTTTCTTCATGTTTGTCCATACAGCTTCTTCACAATCCCTTGTAAGGGTGAGGTAATCAGAACCTCAACTGCATATCACACCAAATGGCATTGCAACACACTGCAAAAAAAAAAAATTGAGTAAACCTAACATTTACTTTGAGAAAACATTCCCTGGAAAATAAGACTATCACTTTCTGCATTTCCCAGTTTTCCCACCTTGGTCCTGATGTTCTATCACAACAGCTAGCTGAAAGAAATCTATTTCCTTTCTTTTCATTTATGAAGCTAACAAAGCATATTCAGTTCCCATAGACTGACACTCATTCTCAGTGCCCTAGAGTAACTGCCCTCTCCATGCACAGTTTGTCTTGGTCCAGAGCCAGAGAAAACACTTACCATTTAAGTTCATTTCTCAAAATATTTTCACATTCTTTTCCAGGATATTAAAAGAACCCAAAACAAAACACTGAGTAGTGTTCTATTAATACTATAGGTTCCTTGTTCCTGGTAGGATTGGAAGATGTCTGTGAATAAATCAAAATACAGGCTATTTTACCTAGCCTTATGACTTGAATAAATTATTTTGTTCTATACAACTGTACATGAAGTGCATGGTGCATTACTTTTAGGTAACATCAGCACTCACAACCCTCTTTATCCCCGTGTTCTATTACATCATTTGAGAAGGCATAATATAGGGTATGTCTACATTGGAGCTGGAGGTATAATTTCTGATTGAGCTTGTGCGGTTAAAAAAAAAGTAAATAAAATAGAAGTGTATCTGTGGTGGCACAAACAGCCAGACGGGTTAGCCGCCCCAAATACAATCCCATCCAAAATCCAAGGCATGTACTTGGGGCAGCTAGATTGTCCTGCTGTACATGCCCCACAGCTACACGTCTATTTTTAGCTCACTAGCTTGTTCAAACATAGAATGGGTATTTCTTCTCAAACTGGAAATTACACCTCTTGCTCCAATGTAGACATATCTTTAGGGTCTGATCTAAAGATTAGCGTAACCATCCTTTAAATTCCCTTTAGCCTCATACCTATTGATACAACCTAATTTATGTTGGATTGTATCTTTCAGGTTTGGTTATATCTGTTACAAAATGATACCCCACACTGGTAATATTGTTGCCTCTTGGCCTGAGTGGTTAACCATTATTCAGGGCCTTGCCAGGGTGTTTCCAGTAGATGGGAAAAATTGATTATATAAGACAGGTGTTTCTTTGGTGCTTCAATGTTTATTTAAAAAAAAAAAAACTTCTTTCCCTGAACTTAGCAGAAACAAACAACAGTAGGTAGTTTCTCTGCTCACAATTTCCAAGTCTGCCTTTCCAGAGAGTCCAAGGAGCTGTATCTCTACTCCCTTTCAGGAGCATCCCCATGAATTATTCTCTCATTGTCTGCTGTTTCTCTCTCAGGTTTCTGGATGCTTTCTGCTTCTGACACACTGACACACAGCAGCAACCAATCAGTGTCCCAGCCCCTATATTTGCAATCAGTCCCCACAGAAACCCCCGTGGCTCACATGACTTAGGGTCTCCTCAGGATTTGCCATACTGGCCAGTGCCTTGGGAGGTGCCTTCTATTGTTTCAGCTATCACTACGTAAAGGGACATTTAATTGCTTCTTCACTTAGCCTGAAATGAAGGATGCTCGGTACACCCCCAACTTTATCTGTGATTAATGACAGCCATTAACACCATCCAGCATAACAATATCATGTTTGTGCAATATAGAAATCATTCATTATATTGCTTTAGCCTTTTTTCCCCAGTAATTTGTATTCACCTTGGCTGGCCATGCTAACTACATATGGTTTAGAGTAAAAATATCTGCTACTTATAGTCACTAAATTTTACAGATGTAACCCATCTCAACAAAACAGCACTTTTCTCCCATCTGAACATAAAATATTCAGCAAGTATTTATTAAATGAGTTATCTAAATATGAATAGCTGGGATTATCTTGTCACCGCTTCATAGAAGGTAGGAGAAAAAAATAAAGACACGAAGAAGAAAGAGAAATTAAACACTTCCTAACTCTATAGAGTGTGCTCTAATTACTCTCTCAGGCCAGTAAGTGGTACATAAAATTGCCAGTAGGTTGTAAAAGTACTCATCAATGACACAAATGAGAAACCAAATTCTGTTCTCCATTACACTGATGTAAACCTGTAGTAATTCTGTTGCCTTCATTAGAGAGTTATTCTGGGGAGGCTGTCTACGCATCATACAGTCTCAAAAATGAGCAATAGTGCACTTTTCAATCCCTTTCCATAGCTTTGCTTTGGGGATCTACCACTGAAGTGAAAAATGTATAAGAATCTATAGGTTCACAAATTTCTTCATTTTCTCAATTTCTAAATTGTCAAATATTTTCATCCAATACTAAGTGCTGTTACTACTGTTTTTATATCAATAATTGTGCCTTCTTGTAATTATATTGTCTTTTAATCATCAAGAAAATAGTACCTTGAGTAATAAAAATAAACTTCATATGTTTTGTTTGCTATTGAAAGAAATAGAGAATTATTTCATTTTTTCCTTTGGATCAATCAGTCTTCTACAGCTCTGAAAAGGCCCATCGTCGGCATAATTTCCACTGCTTTCTTATTCTTCATTATATACGACTATTAAGGAAAATGCAGGACACACATTGTATCAAAGAACGCAGTGTGGAAAGTAAACTGTTCTGTTGTATGTCGGTTGTGAGGATGATTGGATATTCTTCAGTGATAATACTGTTGTCAACTTAAGTCAGCAAGTTTTTAAGGTAGCGCCTTACAAATAGAAAGATGGGGAGAGTTTCAAGTGTGCCCAAGGGATTTAGGAGAATAAATCAGTGGGATTTGTGCTCTTAATCTCTTAAGTAATTTTGAAAATCTCCCTCAAATTTTACAGGATGCAAAAATTAAGAGTTAATTTTGGTGAAGTGTCCTAGTTTATAGTCTAGTCTGCCATAGAAAAGGTATGCTGATATAGCTATACCTACAAACCATCTGATATAGTCACACCTTCTATGGAGAAAAATGAGCTTTTGACATTATAGCTGATCCTAGTTCCTTGAACAAAAAAAGCTATACTAATAAATATCCTTTTCCCCCACTATAACTGTCCAATAGGGCTTCTGCCAGTATAACAGTGTCATTAAAAAAATTATACCCCTAACATTACTATACCAGCAAAACTTTCTACACATAGACCTGATAAAAGACTGGTATTGAGAGCTCATTTTTAGTGGACCTTGCAGCAGCTTTTCAAAACTGAGAGTCATTACAGAGTGGCTTTTGTATGTTATGGATATTAAATACAGCAGAAATCCTGAAGGATATATCATATCTCTCATTATTAATGTACATATAAGGTTTCTTGCTGAGATAAATTCTAAACATGGGGTAAAGTCCAGCTGCTGGGAAGATTTCCTCAGTGAGACAATATTCATTCTGCTTTAGCATCCTGCTCATTAAGGGTATGTCTACACTACGGAATTAGGTTGAATTTATAGAAGTCGTTTTTTTAGAAATTGGTTTTATATATTCGAGTGTGTGTGTCCCCACAGAAAATGCCCTAAGTGCATTAACTCGGCGGAGTGCTTCCACAGTACCGAGGCAAGCATCGACTTCCGGAGTGTTGCACTGTGGGTAGCTATCCCACAGTTCCCGCAATCTCCGCTGCCCATTGGAATTCCGGGTTGAGATCCCAATGCCTGATGGGGCTAAAACATTGTCGCGGGTGGTTCTGGCTACATATCGTCAGGCCCCCGTTCCCTCCCTCCCTCCGTGAAAGCAAGGGCAGACAATTGTTTCGCGCCTTTTTTCCTGAGTTACCTCTGCAGACGCCATACCACGGCAAGCATGGAGCCCGCTCAGGTAACCATCACCGTATGTCTCCTGGGTGCTGGCAGACGCGGTACTGCATTGCTACACAGTAGCAGCAACCCATTGCCTTCTGGCAGCAGATGGTGCAATAGGACTGGTAGCCGTCATCGTCATGTCCGAGGTGCTCCTGGCCACGTCGGCCTGGAGCACCTCGGCAGACATGGGCGCAGAGACTAAATTTGGAGTGACTTGACCAGGTCATTCTCTTTAGTCCTGCAGTCAGTCCTATTGAACCGTCTTATGGTGAGCAGGCAGGCGATATGGATTGCTAGCAGTCGTACTGTACCATCTTCTGCCGAGCAGGCAAGAGATGAGGATGGCTAGCAGTCGTATTGCACCATCTTCTGCCGAGCAGCCATGAGATGTGGATGGCATGTAGTCCTTCTGCACCATCTGCTGCCAGCCAAAGATGTAAAACATAGATGGAGTGGATCAAAACAAGAAATAGACCAGATTTGTTTTGTACTCATTTGCTTCCCCCCCACCCGTCCAGGGGACTCATTCCTCTAGGTCACACTGCAGTCACTCACAGAGAAGGTGCAGTGAGGTAAATCTAGCCATGTATCAATCAGAGGCCAGACTAACCTCCTTGTTCCAATAAGAACAATAACTTAGGTGCACCATTTCTTATTGGAATCCTCCATGAAGTCCTGCCTGAAATACTCCTTGATGTAAAGCCACCCCCTTTGTTGATTTTAGCTCCCTGAAGCCAACCCAGTAAGCCACGTCGTCAGTCGCCCCTCCCTCCGTCAGAGCAACGGCAGACAATCATTCCGCGTCTTTTTTCTGTGCAGACGCCATACCAAGGCAAGCATGGAGGCCACTCAGCTCACTTTGGCAATTAGGAGCACATTTGTCAAGGTTCCTCCCCCACTCTGAACTCTAGGGTACAGATGTGGGGACCTGCATGAAAAAAACCTCCTAAGCTTATCTTTACCAGCTTAGGTCAAAACTTCCCCAAGGTACAAAATATTCCCCCCGTTGTCCTTGGACTGGCCGCTACCACTACCAAACTAATACTGGTTACTGGGGAAGAGCTGTTTGGACGCGTCTTTCCCCCCAAAATACTTCCCAAAACCTTGCACCCCACTTCCTGGACAAGGTTTGGTAAAAAGCCTCACCAATTTGTCTAGGTGACTACAGACCCAGACCCTTGGATCTTAAGAACAATGAACAATCCTCCCAACACTTGCACCCCCCCTCTCCTGGGAAATGTTGGATAAAAAGCCTCACCAATTTGCATAGGTGACCACAGACCCAAACCCTTGGATCTGAGAACAATGAAAAAGCATTCAGTTTTTTACAAGAAGACTTTTAATAAAAAATAGAAGTAAATAGAAATAAAGAAATCCCCCCTGTAAAATCAGGATGGTAGATATCTTACAGGGTAATTAGATTCCAAAACATAGAGAACCCCTCTAGGCAAAACCTTAAGCTACAAAAAAGATACACAGACAGAAATAGTTATTCTATTCAGCACAATGCTTTTCTCAGCCATTTAAAGAAATCATAATCTAACACATACCTAGCTAGATTACTTACTAAAAGTTCTAAGACTCCATTCCTGTTCTGTCCCTGGCAAGAAGCAGCATACAGACAGACACAGACCCTTTGTTTCTCTCCCTCCTCCCAGCTTTTGAAAGTATCTTGTCTCCTCATTGGTCATTTTGGTCAGGTGCCAGCGAGGTTACCTTTAGCTTCTTAACCCTTTACAGGTGAGAGGAGCTTTCCCCTGGCCAGGAGGGATTTCAAAGGGGTTTACCCTTCCCTTTATATTTATGACACGCCCCCCAAATCTCAGCTAGGGTGAAACACTGGCTGGGATTTCTTCCTGGAGCTCTAGGAAAAACAGAGTTAATAAGACACATGCATCTCTAAATATACTACCAAGTACATAAAGACTAACAATATTTTCCACATCTCAAGGACGATTTTAACCAGTTGATTCTGGGAAACTTCCACGGGAGAGTGCATCAGCCACTTTGTTAGAAGCTCCTGAGATGTGTTGGATGTCGAAATCAAAATCTTGGAGAGCTAAACTCCACCGAAGAAGTTTTTTGTTAGTTTCCTTGACGGTGTGAAGCCACTTCAGTGCAGCATGGTCGGTTTGCAGGTGGAAACGCCGTCCCCAAACATATGGGCGTAGCTTTTCCAGAGCATAGACAATGGCGTAACATTCTTTTTCAGTGACTGACCAGTTGCTTTCCCTCTCAGACAGTTCTTTGCTGAGAAACACTACAGGGTGGAATTCTTGATCAGGTCCTTTCTGCATTAAAACTGCTCCCACACCACGTTCGGACGCATCCGTGGTTACTAGGAACGGTTTGTCAAAGTCTGGGGCCCTTAGTACAGGGTCAGACATGAGTGTCGCTTTAAGCTTGTTAAAGGCCTTCTGACACTTTTCGGTCCACTGAACAGCATTTGGCTGTTTCTTTTTGGTTAGGTCTGTTAGTGGGGCAGCGATTTGGCTGTAGTGCGGTACAAATCGTCTGTAATAACCGGCCAAGCCTAAGAAGGATTGAACCTGTTTCTTTGACTTTGGGACAGGCCACTTTTGGATAGCATCCACTTTGGCCTGTAGGGGGCTGATAGTTCCTTGACCCACCTGGTGTCCAAGGTAAGTCACTCTGTTTAGGCCTATTTGACACTTCTTAGCCTTAACAGTTAGTCCTGCCTCCCTTATGCGCTCAAGGACTTTTTGTAGATGTTCCAGGTGGTCTGCCCAGGAATCCGAAAATATGGCCACGTCGTCAAGGTAGGCAACTGCATATTCTCCTAATCCCGCTAGGAGACCATCTACAAGTCTTTGGAAAGTGGCGGGTGCATTTCGCAGCCCGAAAGGGAGTACATTAAATTCATACAGCCCGAGATGTGTGATGAAGGCTGACCTTTCCTTGGCAGATTCATCTAGCGGTACCTGCCAGTACCCCTTGGTTAAGTCCAAGGTAGAGATGAACTGGGCCCGTCCCAGTTTCTCTAATAGTTCATCTGTGCGTGGCATTGGATAGTTGTCTGGGCGAGTTACAGCATTTAGCTTACGGTAGTCCACGCAAAAACGTATTTCCCCATCTGGTTTGGGAACTAGAACCACTGGAGATGCCCATGCACTTTCAGAGGGGCGGATTACACCCATCTGTAACATATCCTGGATCTCCCGTTCTATAGCAGTTTTAGCTTGAGGAGACACCCGGTAAGGTTGGACCCTAATTGGGTGAGCATTACCTGTGTCAATGGAGTGGTATGCCCGTTCAGTCAGTCCTGGGGTGGCTGAGAACGTTGGCGCGTAGCTAGTGCACAGCTCCTGGATCTGCTGTCGCTGCATACGCCCAAGGGTCATGGAGAGGTTCACCTCTTCCACACCACCAGCACATTTCCCTTCGTAGTAAACACCTTCAGGCCACTCAGCGTCGTCTCCTCCCTGGGCTGTAAACTGACAAACCTTTAATTCTCTGGAATAAAAGGGCTTTAGAGAATTAATATGGTACACCTTAGGCTTTCGGTTGGAGGTGGGGAATGCTATGAGATAATTAACAGTTCCCAGGCGCTCCTGGACCATGAATGGCCCTTCCCACGATGCTTCCAGTTTATGGGCCTGGAGCGCCTTTAAGACCATGACCTGGTCTCCTACTTTGAAGGAACGCTCTCTGGCATGTTTATCATACCAGGCTTTTTGCTCTTTTTGAGCATCCTGTAAGTTTTCTCTAGCAAGGGCTAAAGAGGTTCGGAGGGTGTTTTGTAGGTTGGTTACGAAGTCCAGAATGTTAGTTCCTGGAGACGGTGTAAATCCCTCCCATTGCTGCTTCACCAACTGCAATGGCCCCTTAACCTCACGGCCATATACAAGTTCAAATGGGGAAAACCCTAAACTGGGATGTGGTACAGCTCTGTAGGCAAAGAGCAACTGCTGCAACACTAGGTCCCAATCATTGGAGTGCTCATTTACAAATTTACGTATCATGGCCCCCAAAGTTCCATTAAACTTCTCCACCATGCCATTTGTTTGATGGTGGTAAGGAGTGGCAACCAAGTGATTTACCCCATGAGCTTCCCAAAGGTTTTTCATAGTTCCTGCCAGGAAATTAGTCCCTGCATCGGTGAGGATGTCGGAGGGCCAACCTACCCTGGCAAAAATGTCTGCTAGTGCCTGGCACACACTTTTAGCCCTGGTGTTGCTTAGAGCTACTGCTTCCGGCCATCGGGTGGCAAAATCCATGAAAGTCAGTATGTACTGCTTTCCTCTGGGTGTCTTTTTCGGAAAAGGACCCAGAATATCCACAGCTACTCGCTGAAATGGAACTTCAATGATGGGGAGTGGCTGGAGAGGGGCTTTGACCTGGTCTTGGGGTTTTCCCACTCTTTGGCACACCTCACAAGACTGGACATAGGTAGAAACATCCTTGCCCATTCCCTCCCAGTGGAATGACCCCCCCAAACGGTCTTTGGTCCTGTTCACCCCAGCATGGCCACTAGGGTGATCATGGGCTAAGCTCAAGAGCTTGGCCCGGTATTTAGTTGGAACTACCAACTGTCTCTGAGGATGCCAGTCTTCCTGGTGTCCACCAGAAAGAGTTTCCTTGTATAAAAGTCCTCTTTCTACAACAAACCTGGATCGATTAGAAGAGCTGAGAGGCGGTGGGTTGCTCCGTGCCGCCGTCCAAGCTCTCTGGAGGCTTTCATCTGCTTCCTGTTCGGTCTGGAACTGTTCCCTTGATGCTGGGGACATCAGTTCCTCATGGGATTGTGGACCTAGGCTTGGTCCCTCTGGAAGCGATATAGGGGATGGAGCTGTTTCTGTTGACTGTGAACCGCTCTCCGCTGGTGCACTATGTTGGGATTCAGGCTCCGGCTGAGCCTCTCGTGTAGGGTTATCGGCTGCTGCCAGTTCAGGTTTGGTGGGGCCCTCTGGTGTTGAGGTTGCAAGTACTGGATTCAGTGCTGACACGGGGTCTGGTGTTGGTTGTTCGGCTGGTTCCGGTTCTAGGACTGGTTCCGTCTGGGTCTCTGGGACTGGATCCACTACTGCTGTTGCAGACATTGGCCTGGGGTCCGGGTCCATCACCTCTGACTGGATCCTGATAGAAGTTTCCGGAACAGAGCTAGGCCTCACGGCTTGTTTAGCCTGGCTGTGGGTGACCATTCCCACCCTCTTGGCCTGCTTCACATGATTGGCCAAGTCTTCCCCCAACAGCATGGGGATGGGATAATCATCATAGACTGCAAAAGTCCACATTCCTGACCAGCCCTTGTACTGGACTGGCAACTTGGCTGTAGGCAAATTGAAAGAGTTGGACTTGAAGGGTTGAATCGTCACTTGGATCTCTGGGTTGATTAAATTGGGGTCCACTAAGGAAGCATGGATAGCTGACACTTGTGCTCCGGTGTCCCTCCACGCGGTGACCTTCTTCCCGCCCACACTCACAGTTTCCCTCTGCTCCAAGGGTATCTGGGAGGTATCTGGGCCTGTGGACCTCTGGTGTGATTCCGGTGCAATGAACTGTAATCTGTTGGGGTTCTTGGGGCAGTTGGCCTTCACATGCCCCAGCTCGTTACACTTAAAACATCGTCCAGCTGACGGGTCACTGGGGCGAGGAGGGTTGCTGGAGAACGGGGTGGTGGGACGATAAGGGGTCTGGAGGGTTCTTTGGGAGGTAGGTGGGGCTTTGGGCGGCCCCCGGTAATAGGGTGTGGTCTGAGGTGGTCCCTTCTGCTCTCCGCTCCAACTGCGACCAGTTTTCTTCTTCTCTGCCACCTCCACCCATCTGGCTCCAATCTCTCCTGCCTCAATTACAGTTTTGGGTTTCCCATCTAGGATGTATCTTTCTATTTCCTCAGGAACACCCTCTAAGAATTGTTCCATTTGCATTAGGAAGGGCAAATTTACTGGAGATTCAACACTTGCTCCTGATATCCAGGCATCCCAATGTTTCACAATGTGGTAGGCATGTCGGGTAAATGACATGTCTGGTTTCCACCTTAGGGCTCTGAACCTCCGACGAGACTGCTCGGGTGTTATCCCCATTCTGACTCTCACCTTGGATTTAAACAGTTCATACTTGTTCATGTGTTCTTTAGGCATTTCAGCTGCCACCTCAGCTAAGGGTCCACTGAGCTGCGGCCTCAGCTCTACCATGTATTGGTCAGTAGAGATGTTGTACCCAAGGCAGGCCCTTTCGAAGTTTTCTAAGAAGGCCTCAGTATCATCACCTGCCTTGTAGGTGGGGAACTTTCTGGGATGGGAAGTGGTACCTGGAGAAGGATTGCTAGGGTTTGTTGGTATATTCTGCTGGGCCTTTATCTTCTCCACCTCCTCCACATGCTTCCTCTCTTTTTCCTTCTCCTCCAGTTCTTTGGCCCTTGCTTCCATTTCTTTGTCCCTTGCTTCCATTTTCAGCCGCATGAGTTCTATCTGTCTTTCATGTTCCCTTTGTTTTTCCGCAGCCTGAAATTTGGCTAATTCGAGCTGTAGTCGAGCCGCGGATTTTGCCATTCTAACCTCTCTGTTTTTAACTAACTTTACACCCGAGGTTTAGAAATAAACAAACAAAACTTGGCTGTAAAATTTTGCTGTGCTGGAATAGAATACCTATTCTCTGATAGTGATTGTCAGCCTACAGAAAAAGACAATTCCCTTGTCTCTGCTCTGGGCCCAAATCAAAGCAAAAAACCTCCAACTACTTGGAAACCTGCTTACCAGCAGCCCAAAGGAAAATAAAAATTCCTTTTCAAACCTGTGCTCCTTGTAAAACAAAAAAAATCAAAATCCTAAAAAAAAAAACCCTGCCACTTTTGTCTCCAGGCAAATGGGTAGAACACACACCCCCTATTTACTTTTAGGAAGAAAAGAAAAAAAAAACTCTGGGTTGGAAGACTGTGAATTTCCCTGCAGGAGTTAAGTACCCTGCCTCCAGGCAAAGAAAACCTGCAATTCACAAAGATAATCCCCTTTTGTCTCTGCTTGGCCACAAAGCAGAGAGAAACTAAGCTGCTTTCAGTTTCAAAGCTGCTTTCTGGACTTCCTAAAAATTCCTTTTTAAAATCTGTATTTCTAGTTCAAAAAATCTCAACTGGATCTCAAAATGATTTCAGGTTAATCCCACCACTGTGCCACCATGTCAAGGTTCCTCCCCCACTCTGAACTCTAGGGTACAGATGTGGGGACCTGCATGAAAAAAACCTCCTAAGCTTATCTTTACCAGCTTAGGTCAAAACTTCCCCAAGGTACAAAATATTCCCCCCGTTGTCCTTGGACTGGCCGCTACCACTACCAAACTAATACTGGTTACTGGGGAAGAGCTGTTTGGACGCGTCTTTCCCCCCAAAATACTTCCCAAAACCTTGCACCCCACTTCCTGGACAAGGTTTGGTAAAAAGCCTCACCAATTTGTCTAGGTGACTACAGACCCAGACCCTTGGATCTTAAGAACAATGAACAATCCTCCCAACACTTGCACCCCCCCTCTCCTGGGAAATGTTGGATAAAAAGCCTCACCAATTTGCATAGGTGACCACAGACCCAAACCCTTGGATCTGAGAACAATGAAAAAGCATTCAGTTTTTTACAAGAAGACTTTTAATAAAAAATAGAAGTAAATAGAAATAAAGAAATCCCCCCTGTAAAATCAGGATGGTAGATATCTTACAGGGTAATTAGATTCCAAAACATAGAGAACCCCTCTAGGCAAAACCTTAAGTTACAAAAAAGATACACAGACAGAAATAGTTATTCTATTCAGCACAATGCTTTTCTCAGCCATTTAAAGAAATCATAATCTAACACATACCTAGCTAGATTACTTACTAAAAGTTCTAAGACTCCATTCCTGTTCTGTCCCTGGCAAGAAGCAGCATACAGACAGACACAGACCCTTTGTTTCTCTCCCTCCTCCCAGCTTTTGAAAGTATCTTGTCTCCTCATTGGTCATTTTGGTCAGGTGCCAGCGAGGTTACCTTTAGCTTCTTAACCCTTTACAGGTGAGAGGAGCTTTCCCCTGGCCAGGAGGGATTTCAAAGGGGTTTACCCTTCCCTTTATATTTATGACAACATTAAACACCACACGCATTATCCAGCAGTATATGCAGCACCAGAACCTGGCAGAGCGATACCGGGCGAGGAGGCGACGTCAGCGCAGTCACGTGAGTGATCAGGACATGGACACAGATTTCTCTGAAAGCATGGGCCCTGCCAATGCATGCATCATGGTGCTAATGGGGCAGGTTCATGCTGTGGAACGCCGATTCTGGGCTCGGGAAACAAGCACAGACTGGTGGGACCGCATAGTGTTGCAGGTCTGGGATGATTCCCAGTGGCTGCAAAACTTTCGCATGTGTAAGGGCACTTTCATGGAACTTTGTGTCTTACTTTCCCCTGCCCTGAAGCGCATGAATACCAAGATGAGAGCAGCCCTCACAGTTGAGAAGCGAGTGGCGATAGCCCTGTGGAAGCTTGCAACGCCAGACAGATACCGGTCAGTTGGGAATCAATTTGGAGTGGGCAAATCTACTGTGGGGGCTGCTGTGATGCAAGTAGCCCACGCAATCAAAGGTCTGCTGATATCAAGGGTAGTGACCCTGGGAAATGTGCAGGTCATAGCGGATGGCTTTGCTGCAATGGGATTCCCTAACTGTGGTGGGGCCATAGACGGAACCCATATCTCTATTTTGGCACCGGAGCACCAATCCGGCAAGTACATAAACCGCAAGGAGTACTTTTCAATAGTGCTGCAAGCTCTGGTGGATCACAAGGGACATTTCACCAACATCAACGTGGGATGACCGGGAAAGGTACATGACACTCGCTTCTTCAGGAACTCTGGTCTGTTTCAAAAGCTGCAGGAAGGGACTTTATTCCCAGACCAGAAAATAACTGTTGGGGACGTTGAAATGCCCATATGTATCCTTGGGGACCCAGCCTACCCCTTAATGCCATGGCTCATGAAGCCATACACAGACAGCCTGGACAGTAGTCAGGAGCTGTTCAACTACAGGCTGAGCAAGTGCAGAATGGTGGTAGAATGTGCATTTGGACGTTTAAAGGCGCGCTGGCGCAGTTTACTGACTCGCTTAGACCTCAGCGAGACCGATATTCCCACTGTTATTACTGCCTGCTGTGTGCTCCACAATATCTGTGAGAGTAAGGGGGAGATGTTTATGGCAGGGTGGGAGGTTGAGGCAAATCGCCTGGCTGCTGGTTACACGCAGCCAGACACCAGGGTGGTTAGAAGAGCACAGGAGGGCGCGGTACGCATCAGAGAAGCTTTGAAAACCAGTTTCATGACTGGCCAGGCTACGGTGTGAAAGTTCTCTTGCCCCTTGGTTCACTCTACTTCCCTGCAAGCTAACGACCCACCCCTCCTCCGTTTAATCATTGCTTGCAGAGGCAATAAAGTCATTGTTGCTTCACATTCATGCATTCTTTATTCATTCATCACACAAATAGGGGAACGACTACCAAGGTAGCCCAGGAGGGGTGGTGGAGGAGGGAAGGAAAATGCCACACAGCACTTTAAAAGTTTACAACTTTAAAATTTATTGAATGCCAGCCTTCTTTTTTTGGGGCAATCCTCTGTGGCGGAGTGGCTGGTTGGCCGGTGGCCCCCCCACCGCGTTCTTGGCCGTCTGGGCGTGGAGGCTATGGAACTTGGGGAGGAGGGCAGTTGGTTACACAGGGGCTGTAGTGGCAGTCTGTGCTCCAGCTGCCTTTGCTGCAGCTCAACCATACACCGGAGCATACTGGTTTGGTCCTCCAGCAGCCTCTGCATTGAATCCTGCCTCCTCTCATCACGCTGCTGCCACATTTGAGCTTCAGCCCTGTCTTCAGCCCGCCACTTACTCTCTTCAGCCCTCCACCTCTCCTCCCGGTCATTTTGTGCTTTCCTGCACTCTGACATTATTTGCCTCCATGCATTCGTCTGTGCTCTGTCAGAGTGGGAGGACAGCATGAGCTCAGAGAACATTCCATCATGAGTGCGTTTTTTTTCTTTCTAATCTTCACTAGCCTCTGGGAAGGTGAAGATCCTGTGATCATTGAAACACATGCAGCTGGTGGAGAAAAAAAAAGGGACAGCGGTATTTAAAAAGACACATTTTATAAAACAGTGGCTACACTCTTTCAGGGTAAACCTTGCTGTTAACATTACATACATAGCACATGTGCTTTCATTACAAGGTCGCATTTTGCCTCCCCCCACCGCGTGGCTACCCCCTCAACCCTCCTCCCTCCCCATGGCTAACAGCGGGGAACATTTCTGTTCAGCTGCAGGCAAACAGCTCAGCAGGAATGGGCTCCTCTGAATGTCCCATGAAGAAAAGCACCCTATTTCAACCAGGAGACCATGAATGTTATCTCACTCTCCTGAGGATAACACAGAGAGATAAAGAACGGATGTTGTTTGAACGCCAGCAAACATACACTGCAATGATTTGTTGTACAATCATTCCCGAGTACGTGTTACTGGCCTGGAGTGGTAAAGTGTCCTACCACGAAGGATGCAATAAGGCTGCCCTCCCCAGAAACCTTTTGCAAAGGCTTTGGGAGTACATCCAGGAGAGCCGCGAATGCCAGGGCAAAGTAATCCTTTCACATGCTTGCTTTTAAACCATATATAGTATTTTAAAATGTATGTATTTTAAAAGGAGGTCCCTTCTCTGCCTGCCGGGTCCAGGAGGCAGCCTTGGGTGGGTTCGGGGGGTACTGGCTCCAGGTCCAGGGTGAGGAACAGTTCCTGGCTGTCAGGAAAACCGGTTTTTCCTCTTGCTTGCTGTGAGCTATCATCATCATCTTCTTCTTCTTCGTCCCCACAACCTGCTTCCATGTTGCCTCCATCTCCATTGAAGGAGTCAAACAACACTGCTGGGGTAGTGGTGGCTGAACCCCCTAAAATGGCATACAGCTCATCATAGAAACGGCATGTTTGGGGCTCTGACCTGGAGCGGCCGTTCGCCCCTCTCGTTTTCTGGTAGGCTTGCCTCAGCTCCTTAAGTTTCACGCGGCACTGCTTCGGGTCCCTGTTATGGCCTCTGTCCTTCATGCCCTGGGAGATTTTGACGAAGGTTTTGGCATTTCGAAAACTGGAATGGAGTTCTGATAGCACGGATTCTTCTCCCCATACAGCGATCAGATCCCGTACCTCCCGTTCAGTCCATGCTGGAGCTCTTTTGCGATTCTTGGACTCCATCATGGTCACCTCTGCTGATGAGCTCTGCATGGTCACCTGCAGCTTGCCCAAACAGGAAATGAGATTCAAAAGTTCCCAGTTCTTTTCCTGTCTACCTGGCCAGTGCATCTGAGTTGAGAGCGCTGTCCAGAGCGGTCACAATGGAGCACTCTGGGATAGCTCCCGGAGGCCAATACCATCGAATTGTGTCCACGGTACCCCAAATTCGACCCGGCAAGGCCGATTTAAGCGCTAATCCACTTGTCAGGGGTGGAGTACGGAAATCGATTTTAAGAGCCCTTTGAGTCGAAATAAAGGGCTTCATCGTGAGGACGGGTGCAGGTTTACATCGATTTAACGCTGCTAAATTCGACCTAAAGTCCTAGTGTAGACCAGGGCTAAGAAACAGTGACTCAGGTTAAGAGCCCTGATGTGGCCAGGGCAAGCCACATGTTGCAACATGCTATCTTTTTTTCTTGTTGTGTAACGTGCAGACTGCACCTTTTATTTATGCCATTATTGCATCATAACAGCAATATATGTGCTGCTGATCGTGAGGTAAAATTATCATTAATCCTCTATTTATTACTGCGTAAATATCCTGACATTCCTTTCATGGAGGTGGTTGTCTAAACAGCGAGGTTAGTCATAGGAGCAGAAACCAGCATTGCTATATTTGTGACACATGTACAGATAAGATAGGAAATTACTTGTAACCTTCAGTTGTGACTGTAACACTGTACAGATAAGGATTCACAAGGTAATTCCATCTAGTCCTCATCAACACAAAACATGATAGGTAAACGTCAGGGACTGAAGATGGGCTGTGTAAATGGGGAAAACTTCAGAGTGCTGCTGAGGGTGCAGACTAATAATGTACCCATAAACCAGGAGAAGTTGAGTTTGGTACTTTTGTCAAGGTTTTCCCCTCTCCTCTTCCCCTTCTGAATGGCTGATGCCAGAGCTGCAAATTAGTAATTTAAAAATCACTAAGTACACTTCACTTTTTCCTCAGCTCACTATACTAACCCAAATAAGATGTTCCAGAGCTATATATTTTCCCCTCACAATTTGCATGTTTCAGCTTTATGACCCCTCCTAGTGAAGGATGCTTCAATCTGACACTTGCAAAAAGTTCCATTTACAATAGAAAACCATCCACTTGCTCTCTGGATACTTTTGTACTACCTGCTACATTTCTGGGCTTTTAATTTATTGTAACACACTTCACCAGACTACTTTCACATGAAAACATGCTTTTTGCCACAACATCTTTTAGATTAAAGGTAGCTGTGATTTAGAGTCAAAATAGTACTTCCTTCCTTGTGTGGTTTGTATACACGTACAATCTATAATAAATTTGCTAATTTGGTTTAATCCAAACTCTACATACTCAGCTAGAATGCTTTGATTTCCAAACTTGAAAAACCTCTTCAGATCTGTTCCCCTGCTGTCATAGTTTCCTTTGGTTACCTCCTGAAGAAAGCCTCTCTGAGATTTGAAACATTTTACAGTGTGCTTTGCAATGCCTAATTCTTTATTTTATTAATACCAATAATATAATTCATTTGAGTGCTCTGCAGTATTTTGATAAGATTCCATGGGGGTTTATCCTTTTCCAGCTCTACTAAAATGTTCAGAGAATGAAACACTGGGGGCTGAAATAGATGGCCTGCTGACCATTTGTACCCAAAAAGATTAGACTGTATGGATCAAGACTGTTCTACAGACATGTTTTCTGAAAGAAAGATCCCTACAGTGCTCCCTCATTAACTTCTAAACACTCCAGATTGAGCAACTGGGCAGGGGATTCAGTTCCTTGATATGACCGAAAAATACTTAAGACATAATATAATACACAGCCACAGGTATTACAAGGGGCAGAGGCTGTTGATTGATGTTCACACTGTTAATTAAGCTAGTTTTAACAGATTTATTTGAAGACATTTCTAACTTTCTAGGTGAGTAAAACGGGAAATTAGAAATAAAAGTGACATGAAGGAAAACTATTCAGACTAAGTCTCCTTTGATTTCACCAAAAGGAGGCACAGAACCACTGTAATAAGCACCAAACAAAGAGACCAAAAGGATTATTTTAAATGCATGCTGAAAATAAAACTGAGCTATGACATTTCAGCGTCCAGGAATTTGCTGTCAAGGAAAAGTTATAATTAGTGAGGTTTGGCATATGTGCGGTATTAATGACAATTGTTAGACTGGAGGATATACCGTCATGTTAGAAGGGGCTTAAAAAGGCATCCCCAAGAACAAAAAACACTTTCTGGAGTTTCTCAAATAAATTTTTTTGGCTTTTCAAAATTCCAAAGTGCATTTTTTGATTATCATAGTTTTGTGACAAGCTCTGGAACTGGTCGAAAAATCTGAAATATTTTGACAAAGTTTTATATAATCAAAAATTGACTTTGATTAAACAATTAATCAGAAACTTGAGATTCAAAAAATGTCAACCATCTCTAATTATGCAGCATTTGAGGATGATGAATTAGCACTCTGCCTTGGAGTCCCTCCTAATTATTAGGAGTTGGAGGCCATGTTTCATGTCCTCACAAAGGCAATTCTCCCTGGTTTTCAATGAGAACCTCCTTCATTTGACTTTATGGGAGAAATCCTGGCCATAGTGATGTCCAGAGCAAAGTTCCCAGTGATTTCAGAGGGGCGAGGCTTTCACCAGACTTTATATTATAAGAGGTAATGATCTTCATATGGGGAATAAAAAGGCAAACTTACAGATGTCAATACAACCTTTAAAAGGATAAACTCAATTAGGAGAGCTCAGTAATTTCCTATATTTTATTTATTTATACTGAATGTAGTTGGTACCTATTATATAGGTGAACTAGTTATTTTACCTAAGGGGAAAAATATAAATCATACTTGTAAAGTGCTATTTTTCTGGCTTACTTCACTAGTGTTATGTTTAGATGTATTGCCTACCTCCTTGAGTGAGGAGCATTTATCGTTACTTGAAGACATGAGGGTTTGCTTCTTGTGGAATAATACTAATACTACTACTGAGCAAGAGCCATCTATACTTCAGAAGAATATAGAGGTAAAAATCAAATTTTGTTTGACACCTTGATTGTTCCTGGAGGCTACAAATCTGATGGCATTTGATTGGAACCACATCAACAGAAATTGTTGAGGGTTGTGCTTGGGAGAACAGGTGGAATATGGCAATTTCAAACGTTTCTAGGACATGGCAGGGAATAAATACACTTTGCAAACCTTGACAGGTGCTTCAAAGAGATAACTGTAATTACTTCAGTCTCAAGCACTCTTCACATATGAAAGAAAATGTGGTCATTCATTGGCATCATGACAAATTGTCAGCTCTTTTGCACTAGTTTCAGGGAGTCAAGTGTTCAGGAACTGCCTAGGCTTTTTACTCATTGTGCCAATGGAGAGACTTCATGTGAGAATCAAAGTTTAGAAGGATGGTGCATGTCTTGTTAAGAGCTGACTGCTTACACAGGAACTGATCCCTCAGGACAATAAAGCATCTTCAGCTCCCACTGCAGTTAATAGGTGCTGAGGCTGTTTAGCCTAACAATGAAGGAGCTCAGGAGCCATATCACGTGAATGGACTCTTATAGATATAAAAATTACAGCTTCAAAGATTCATACAGCCAGCTAACGGTCATGGTGCACCAGGGTTAATTGAAGGGTACCAGGAAGAGGCTCAGATCCTGCATTGCAGGGAGCTGGGCTCAGTGCAATTTAGGATACAGGACTAAGCTATCTTTGCAACCTCATATCCTAGGGCTGTTGTGTGTGCCAGTCAGCAATCTGAATTTGTGTATCCTGAAGACACTCCTTTATGCCAGCTGCTTATGGCCCCAGGGGGTCATTTGGCAACTGGGATCACTGGGATGTAGGGATACCATGGCTATGCACCCTTTTCCTCCTTTCCCTGCATTAGAATATAGAGGTAGTAGCAATATTACAATCACTGTAGCAGCTCTATGTCACCCATGAAACCTTGTAAGCAGGAGGAATCTGAAATGATCTAGTTAAGCCTGATTTAGGGCTGGACTTTTTTGGAGGAGCCGGGGAGAGTGGCAGAAAGCAGCTGGGCTACACTAGGGTCATGGGGGCAGGAGAGAAGAGGAATGTTTATCTCAAAACAAGGAAATTCCATGTACAGCAATTCTGTCTAAGGCTCTCCTCCCACACATAGTGAATAATCTTAAAAGAAATAAAGGGAAATAAACCATACCATGATTTACTATAACTAAGCTGAATTGCTTCTTTGAGTATTTCACCTTGTTAATTATCACTATCTTTGAAACAGTCCAGACTGACTTCTTATGTCCAGGTATATTAACATGTTAATATAGTAATAGTATAGACAGAAGTAACCCTTTCATGCCTGTGTCCTCCAAAAAATTTAGCATATCAGGTTTTTCTAAGAAAAAAAAATCACAAATTAGAACTCCTGCTTTTCAAAAAGAAATTCACTAAGACCATCTTGCTTCACAGCGTAACGAGCAAACAACCATGAACTTCTTGTTGTTAAGCAAATAAACAAATCTGAATTTGATGTTCTGATGCCAACTTTCCTTGCCATCATTTTACGCTAGTATACCTCCTCCTGATCCCCATATAGTCCTGTCTCCCTCTGGCAAACCATACCATTCCTTTGTCCCCCCTTTAGCCTACTTTATCTCCCAACAGTCCCCTGCAACTCCCCTTATTCTCCCTGCTGCTTCTCATGTTTCTTGTCCTTAATCTTACTCCAGCACTACATCTCCTCCCTGTGCTTCATATTCCCCTGTACACCCTTTAATCTCCCTGTTCCTGCCCACATCCTTCTAATTCCTCAAGGTTTCCTGTCCAGTTTCCTCAAACAGAGTTCAAGAGTTCTTTTCTGAGAGTGGTCGGTTTCACTCATGTTGAAAAAAATAGGAGGCGGTGATCACCTTCGCAAGGGGCAGACTCACTTTCACAGGCAAAGGAGCAAGAAAATAGTGGCCATCTTGACAGAGGACAGATTTAGACTTCCACAAGTAATGGGAGATGGTCACTATTCTGACTAAGGGCAAATTAACAAGTCTGATAGAACAGATCATGAGAAACACACAAACAAACCAACCCTATATCAACATAGCAAGACTCATAATAGAGCTATGAGAATTGGCATTTCTGATAGTAAGAAACTTAGGAAAAAAGAAGATAAATTTTAACTATTTGTTATTTAATTTTCTCTACTGTATTATTCACCAAAGTTATTCAGATATTTAGTCTACAGATTGTTTGAGACAGCCAGTTGTAAGCATTCAGTACTCAAAATTTTAGAAACATTTGTTAGTCTTGAATGAATGTAAGTCAGATGGGACTTTTTCTGTTCTCTTATTAGATAAACATAACACTAAGAGGTAGAGTTTGCAAATACTCATCATTATTCGTTCATACTTCAGTAATGAATTTATGGAAATAGAGAATATTTTCAGAAAGCAATGAACTCATTCACTAGAATATACATGACCGATGACATTTTCTCCTGCAAGAGGAAGTGTGGTTTTGTGTTAAAACATTGGGCTGGGAAGCAGGGGATCTGGGTTCAGTTCCCAGCTGTAGAATAAATATTGTGTGATCTTAGGCAAGTTGCTTAATTTCTCCATGCCTCAATTTTCCATCTGTAAAGTAGTGAACATCCATTTGTTTGTCTTTTCTATTTAGATTGTAAAATCTTTGGAGCAAGGACTACATTCATGTTTTTGTGCAGTGCTTAGCACCATGGGATGCTGATCTTTGTTTGAACCTGCAGGAAATTCAGTAGCACAAACAATAATAGTGCAGTGGGATCACGAGGCTTTATACACCAAGATGTTTAGGATGGTGAAGCAGTTCACATATGCAGGAGAGCAAAAGAATTCATCTATGCCTACATTTGTGGAATTCATGGATTTATATCTTCACAGCCTCCTTGTGTATCCATTCAGGTGCCATGGCTCGGTGAGTTGGCTCATTTGCCTAGGATGGCAACTATTTATTCTGCCCTTTCTGAGCAAGCCATATTAAATATCCAAGATATGCACATAGTATGTCTAAGGGTAGAAGACAACCCACAGTTCATGTAGCCATGCAGGTGCAAATAATTTTGAAAAGCCTAGCATGGCTTGAACTTAAACTAGTTTATTTCCTATGCTTTCTAGGACAAAGGATGGCTAGCAAGCCAGGAAGAGATGATGACATTTCTTGTCTACAATATTGTCAGATAAATCAAATAAATTACATGACCAAAAGGTTACACAAATTATTTAAACATCTGAGTGAAATCTTCTGGGACCAATAAACATTTCTCAGAGATGAAACATAACAATAACTGTTTTATTTGTGGAGGTTATTCTGAGGTTCTGTTGGATTCTTTATGTATAAAACCAAAAACAAGTGATTCCTGCACGATAAATATTTTTTTCTTTAGTTATAATATTTCACTAAAAACTAATGGCATTAGAGCTGCAAACAATATAGTGGCCTGCATATAGTGAAGTGTAGAATGTTTACAGGAGCACAAAGATAAATATCTCTGGTTATATTTGCTAAAGTATTGACATGATTGCATGAAAAAAGATATACACCATTAAGTATAAAACAGATTATAAGCTCCTTGGGGCGGAGTCTGTCTTTTTGTGTGTATTTGTACAGCGTCCTGCACCACAGGGTTGTCGCCTCTAAGAACTACCGCAATATAAATAGTATATAGAATCTGGCCCATAGAATATTACTGAAAAATAGGAGCCTGATTCTGCAACTTTTACTCATGAAAACATCGCCATGACTCTCAATTTGTGAAGGTTGCACAATCGAACCCTTGAAAGAGGAAATACGAAAAAATAAATAAACAAAGAACAGAGCCATGTAAAGTTCCATAGTATCAGCTATTCTGTTAGACATTTTCCCATGGTCTTGGATATAAATTGGAGAAAAAATAGTATTGTGCTACTCTGTCACAAAATTATAGATTTAAAGCCACTAAAGTTCAAGATCTAGTAAATGAAACTATTTTTTCTTGTCATCCCTCAGGACCACAGTGTTATTCCATAAGGGGAAACAGAGGAATAAGATGTATTGGCTCTACAGCTAATCCTCAAAACCTATTTATGTCTTTTATAAAAACCAAATCATCCATCTTTTAAATGCACTGTTAAATGTAGTCTCTAAAAATATACTTGCAATATTCCTGTTTTGTATAGCTCAGCAATATCTAACTTTCCTTTTCCCCCAAACTCTATATCACCTTTATTTTTCTTTCATTTTGTTGCTTTTTGGTTACCTTCTTGGTTAAAATACCTCAATACAATATCAACATATTATAGATATAATTATTTTTATTTCTATAAATAAAAATTAAGTAAAGGGCTTTTAAGATGAGGCAAGGAAAGAAATCTTTTGAGGAGATGGAAAACTTTCTCAGAGGGTTAAATGTAACAAGCAACTACACTCCTGCTAAATCATTTACAGAGCAACATAAATATGGTGGTATAGTCTACAGGCATTTTAGTAGCAGCATATGTACAGTATAGTCCAAAAAGAAAAGGAGTACTTGTGGCACCTTAGAGACTAACCAATTTATTTGAGCATGAGCTTTCATGAGCTACAGCTCACTTCATCGGAGCTGTAGCTCACGAAAACTCATGCTCAAATAAATTGGTTAGTCTCTAAGGTGCCACAAGTACTCCTTTTCTTTTTGCGAATACAGACTAACACGGCTGTTACTCTGAAACCTGTCAGTATAGTCCAAAGGCATTCACTTTTATATTCTTTTCTGATCACAATGATGCCTCACTTCAGTCCCCAGCAAAATCGTGGAGCAAGTCCTCAAGGAATCCATTCTGAAGCACTTCAAGGAGAGGAAGGTGATCAGGAACAGTCAACATGGATTCACCAATGGCAAGTCATGCCTGAACAACCTGATTGTCTTCTATAATGAGATAGCTGGCTCTGTGGATATGGGGAAAGTAGTGGATGTGATATATCTTGATTTTAGCAAAGCTTCTGATATGATAACCCACAGTATTCTTGCCAGCAAGTTAAAGAAGTATGGATTGAATGAATGGTCTCTAAGGTGGATAGAAAGCTGGCTAGATTGCCAGGCTCAATGGGTGGTGATCAATGGCTCGATGTCTATTTGGCAGCCAGTATCAAGCGGAGTGCCCCAAGGGTCAATCCTGGGGCCGGTTTTGTTCAACATCTTCATTAATGATCTGGATGATGGGATGGATTGCACCCTCAGCAAGTTCTCAGATGACACTAAACTGGGCGGAGAGGTAGATACGCTGAAGGGTAGGGATAGAGTCCAGAGTGACCTAGATGAATTGGAGGAATGGGCCAAAAGAAATCTGATGAGGTTCAACAAGGACAAGTGCAGAGTCCTGCACTTAGGAAGGAAGAATCTCATGCTCCACTACAGGCTGGGGACTGACTGGCTAAGCAGCAGTTCTGCAGAAAGGAACCTGGGGATTATAGTGGAAGAGAAGCTGGATACAAGTCAGCAGTGTGTTCCTGTTGCCAAGAAGGCCAATGGCATATTGGGCTGTATTGGTAGGAACGTTGCTAGCAGATCGAGGGAAGTTATTATTCCCCTCTATGTGGCACTGGTGAGGCCACACCTGGAGTACTGTGTCCAGTTTTGGGCCCCACACTACAAGAAGGATGTGGACAAATTGGAGAGAGTCCAGCGGATGGGAACAAAAATTATTAGGGGGTTGGGGGACATGATTTACGAGGAGAGGGTGAAGGAACTGGGGTTATTTAGTCTGCAGAAGAGAAGAGTGAGGGGGGATTTGATAGCTGCTTTCAACTACCTGAAAGGGGGTTCCAAAGAGGATGGAGCTAGGCTGTTCTCAGTGGTGGCAGATGACAGAACAACAAGCAATGGTCTCAAGTTGCAGTGGGGGAGGTCTAGGTTGGATATTAGGAAACATATTTCACTAGGAGGTGGTTACCTAGGGAGGTGGTGGAATCTCCATCCTGAGAGACAAAGCCTTGGCTGGGATGATTTCATTGGTGTTGGTCCTGCTTTGAGCAGGGGATTGGACTAGATGACCTCCTGAAGTCCCTTCCAACCCTAATATTCTATGATTCTACACTAGGATTTAAAGGTGTGATGTTAGTCCCCACCACCACCCTTAGCTAACATGTGCTAGCTAATATGTTTTAAAAGTTGAGCGTTGACAAGGCACACTGCCTTTAAAATGTGTTAAGCTTGTCTACCTCAGATTTTTAAAATGTTAGCAATGTTAGCTACTGCATACTAACATCACACTTTAAATATTATTCCAGACGAAGCCATCTTCTAACGAGGTCACTATCCAATTACTAGAATAGGACATACAACATAGAAAGAGTAAGGACAAAGCCTAATGTTTCATTTAAATGTGTTTTAGTGGTCCAAACACAAGCCAAAGTGCCTAGGAATTCTAATTAGAGATGGTCCAAAAAATGTTACTCAAAATTTGTTAATTGAACCAAAAAAAAAACCGAAAAGATTTTTTTTTAAAAAATAAATAAAATCATTTTGCTGGAAAAATCCCCCCCCACACACACACACTTCCACTGAATTTTACTGGAACAAGGGAGTAGCTGGGGAGTTAAAAAGTGAGATAAAATGCTTTTCTCCACTGAAAGAAAAATGTCATTGAAAAATGACAAATTCCATGGAAAATTTTGAACAAAATAAAAAATGTGCATTTCTTTCATAAAAAATGAAGTGAAATATAATTTACCTTTTCAACCAGCTTCCATGCTAATGTTGCCTTAGACACTGACCCCTTCTATGGCTTTGGATAAGTCACAACCTCTTTGCCTCATTTTCTCCACCTTTAAATTGTGATAATGCTTACCCACCGGATATTGGTGTTGCTGGATCAATTGTTTGTGAAGAACTTGGAAGATGAAAAGCACTGTGAAACTGCGAACTAATATTTAGTTATGGACCTAAACTATCGAGTTTGGATCTGGATCCAAAGTTCTAGGAGGTTTGGGTCTGCTGTTACAGTTTGAGACCTATCATTAATGGTTATTAATTATTGTTCTTATTAGACATGATTTTGCTAGAGATGGCTAGAGGATTAACACCCATTGATCACATATTAATAGGAAAATAAGGCTACAGAAACAGTCACTCTTTAAAGAGTTGATAAATAGGCAAATACTGACTCTGTGTGTCTCTAGACCCAATTAGCTCACTTCCAGTTGCCTGCAATATCAGGGTAATTGATTTTGTGCTCCTCTGGTTACATCTCCACTCTGCCTTACAAAGTAGAGCCTCTTCGGGCCTGATCCTACAACCTTTATTCACTCATGTAATCCTTATTCATGAGAGTAATCCCATTGATTCAAATGGAATTATCCACATGGGTACAGGTTGAAGGGCTGGGCCTTCAGCCCCTAACAGGATCAACTTGTCATGTATTAATTTATACAAATATTCACAATACATCTTGTGTTTATTTATTAAAGTGACTATTTGAGGCAAAGCATCTACTATAGTCATGTTCACTGACTATAAATTATTTTCTTGTTTGTAACATGAATTTTGCTCTCATGATAAATGCTAGATTGACAGAACTGAGCCCTCATCTTAGATCACTTAACTCAATGGATGTTGTGCCACTGAATTCAATGGCACCCAAAGACTTATAAATAGGACAGAGGGCCTGATTCTCATCTACAGTAAGACCCCTTTATGCAGCCCTGGCTCCGTCTTCACTGGAAAAAAAATGCATGGGATAGCCATGTCAATGTAAAATCTTAGCATAGACAAAGTTCAGGTAGCTTTTACACCGCAATATAGGTAGTCAAGGTCACCCTTATTAACCTCCCTTTGGGTTTACCGTGACTACCTACAGGTGAGGTAAAAACTAGACTGTCTTATCTCCACCAGGATTTTACATTGAGGTAGGTCTCTCTCACTCTTTTTGCAGTGGAGATATAGCCTCTGGCAATGGAACGGGGCTTTAAAGCAAGCATAAACGTAATCTGCTCATACATTAAAATCCTTTCATATGTAAAGGGGCCTTAGTGTAAATGAGAACTAGGCCCTCTGTTCTCTACTTCTCCACAACACAGGTACAAAGTAATCAGAGATGAAAGCTTTCCGCATGTACCTGCCCATTTTCCTCCACCTTGACTCGGGGGGGGGAGAGTTGTTCAAACTCCATGTCCATTCAGTCCTTGGCCTGTCTGACAAGACTGCCAACCAGAGCTCTAGTTGTAACAATGAGTTATGTTTGTAATATGAACACCTATTCTTTAGGAATAATACTGAGATGAGTTGCTCAGTTCACAGCAGGCCACTGAACAATCAGATGCCAATTTTTGCTTACTACCAACCTGGGCTGTTTTAAAATTGTTGATGACTATGATCAAAAGGACCCATAACCAATTGCCTGTCCCATAAGCCCTCTGAGCCTTGGGAACATTTATTAATAGAACGGCATCATATAAATGGATAGGAAGCCCTGAATCCCAAAGTCCCACCTACAGTACAAGCATATGAATGTACAGCTTTTTAAAAACAACTAATTTGTTTTTTAATTGACTTGCACATGAATATTTTAGTCAGTCCAGAAAGAACAGCTCTTTATCAGTCGTGATGAAAGGGTATTAGTGAATATCCAAAATGTGTACATTAAGGAGAGGAGAGGGACAAAAAATAAACTATTCAGCAGCTTTACTGAACAGGTGTTTTGCTGGAGCAGGGAAGAGCTTTATACAAAAAAAAAAAAAAAAACCCGAGTGCACTACAAATATGTTTCTCACCCATGCCACGGGTAACACAATAGCCTATAAAGGATTAATTGGGAGACCACCAAGATGGCCAAGGAACATTTGTGAAGAGTAGCTTTCTCCTGCCTGCCAAAATTCTTAAGCGCCACATATCTTCTGGGGGTTAAACATACCCCCATTGCCTGAGTAATGTACTTGGAAAATGGCCAAGTGGAAGCCAGGTAAGCTGCTTCTTTTTGACACACTAGTTACAAATAATGGCTTTATAGCTTTGTAGGTATAACTGTTAATTTACCTAGATTTAGGGCCTGATCCTGGTCTGACTTCAATGGGAGCTAGACTGAGCTCTTACTTTGTGTACAACGGAAAGCTTTACACCATATCCTGTCAAATAAGGGATGATTAGCGCTCCACATGGATTGTGCTAAAGTGTTCCAACACAGAGGTGATTAAAAGGAAGTGATGGTGATGAATATCCAGTTGACTTAAAAACCAGGATAAATTAGAAATATGAAAGGATTAAAAATCAATAAATATAAGTGTTGCTCACAAACTATGTCAAAATTATTAGCTCTTCATTGGAATCAACCACTCTAATGATTCAGCAATAAAAAATGTATTCTCCTGTTTCTGTTATGAAAATTGTGAATTTTAAAAATCAGAAGACAATGGTGTTTCATTCACACTGCTTAGTAGATTACAGTCAAGCTCTGTAACAAGCTTGATAGAAATAATTCAGCAAGATCCCTTGATTCCTACAGCACTTGGCTGTTAAATTCTACAAAAACTGGGAAATTATGCAGCAGCTCCAGATAGAGGTTTTTTTTACTGAAAGAGGGGGTAAATGTTGCAATCAGTATAATGTTCAGTCCAAAATTTAATTCATTGTTTTTACGTTGCCCCCAAATTTGCAGTTCACTCTTTACCTCACATTTTGCATTGGCAGCACATAATTTAATTGGGAGAAATTGCCAGGAAACAGATCTGATTACAGTCGGAAAGAAGTGAGTTAACAATGCTGATATTTAAGCTGTAGTTGCATTTCAGTGTCTACACCCCAATGAAATGCATGGGAGTGATGTGTGTTTTTCTCAGAGCTCTACTTCTAGGCTACTTACTGCAGATATCCCCCACAGTTTTACACTATGTTCACATTTGGAAGGTTATCTTTGCAACCAATTGGCTAATATCTGAAAGTTTAAAAAGAAACTGGTGCTTACATTCTGTTGCAAGATTCTGAAGCTGAGGTGAATTCTGAACACTCCGTGATAAGAGAGCTGTGCAGTACATGGAGCATTTGTGTGCATTTAAATCACCAAAAAAGTTTTCTTCTAGTTCTATTACTTCACGTATCGTTTTTGGATTTGATCAGTAATTACTATAAATATTAAAGCATCATTTGAAAAAATCTGGCTCCTTGGAACTTCTTGGCTCCAACTTCTGTTGCTTCATGATTGTACATGGTTATTTTGGAAGTCTCTGAGTTACATTTCCCCCGAGCACTATGAAGGTTCCATGTACAGGGCCGTTCTTAGGCAGACACAACATATGCCGCCGCGTGGGGCACCACCGGGACCAGGGACTGCCTTTATGGGGTGGGCGGCTGGGATGAGTGCCCAGAGTGGCCCTCCAAAGAGAGCGCCATGTGCTGGGCTGCCTTGATGCTCCATGTGTGCTGCAGTCAAGTGGCCACGGTGCTGGTTCCTCTCCGGCCCAGCCCCTCCCACCGGCTGCTCTCGGCCAGCGGGTCCAGGGCTCCCTTCTCCCTGCCTCCCCCCCACCCCGCCCACTTGCTCCTCTCAGCTTCTGTGGCTCCTCTCCAGCCCCACCTCCCCCCCAGAGGCTCGCACCACTTGGTGGTGCGAGGAGGGGGAACAGGGAGCAGGCCCGGGGGTTTCTGGCTGCTGCGCCGCAGACAGCTGGGCTCCCCCGTGGCACAGACCCCACCTCCTCCCTGCACTCTCGGGCCACTGGTGGACCTGGGAGAGCGCTGGTGGGAGGCTGCTGTGCATACAGCTCCCCGCCCCAGCCCCACCATTATTCAAATTTGGAGGCCGGGGAGCATGGGGTTCCCAGACCATGCTGGGCAGGAGGCGGCACCGGCACCCAGTGGACGGACACCCCAACCAGTGGGTGCTCCTTGTTTCCGGTAAGCCCCCTTGGCCTGGGCCCCACAGAGCAACTGGAGACCCAGTTCCCCCTGAATTATCCCCTCCCCCCCCCCCCCAGCACTGCTGGGACAGACCTAGTTCCCTCTGCCCCATCCCCCCCCACCCCCAGCAGCAGGGCAGCTCGGTATCCTTTGCTGCCTCATCCCCTCCACGGGCTGCGAGCCCAGGCTGCCACAGTACAAAGCTCCATACAAAGCTCGGGGTACGTCAGCAATGGGCTGGGGGGACATCATCCATCAGCATTATAGAGTGCTCAATTTGTTTAAACTGGTTTCAATAAAATGCATGAGGCAAGTTTTCCAATACTGTAAGCTTATGTTTGTGTTGCTAAGAGCAAGTTGGGTGTAGAGGCACCAGTTTAATAATACGGTGTAGGGCCCCATAAATCCTTAAGATGTCCCTGTCCATGTGAAAAGTAAAGCCTCCACTTCACACACAAGGATAGAAGGCAGGCCAGATTCAGACTGGGGTTTACTTCAGAGATCATCGAATAGCAGAACATTTACCAGCACAAATCAAATCAAGAAGTACTTGTTGAAGGAGGTGGGTTGTGATGCCTTTAAGGGCTGAATTTCTCAAACAGAGAGCCTGGGCAGGGTGCTGTGACACTGTTGTCATCATCCACAGTCAAGTGGAACCAGACACGGAATAAAGCAGAGCTCTTACAAGCACCTTAATCACTAAGTAATCACTGAACACCATACAATACTAGGAGTAAAAAGGAATGAAGAAAATACCAAGTGGAAGAATGGGGCAGTTAAGAGCCCCACCAGACTGGGAAATCTCTGGAAAACAACTGGGAAAGATTTAAACAGTGCTTCATTCTATGTCTGCCAGCGAAAAGGAAGACAGTCAGCAGGTAGCCTTATTTCTGTCCATAACTGGTTCAGACGCACTTGATAGGTTTGATAGTTTTCAGTTAATTCAGGCAGGAGGCGGCTATGAAACTGTATTAAAGAGATTTAAGGAGTACTCCACTTCACATAAAAATTAAATATGAGAGACATGTTTTTAAACAGAATGCAGAAGGTGAAACCATAGAAGAGTTTGTGAATGATCTCAAGCAAAAGAGCCCACGGTACAGGAAATACTGGTTATGGAACAAAGTAAGCATAGATTTGTTTATGTTACCTGGGGGAAAAAATGCACTTTTTCTAGACTATTTTTTCTCATTTTCCTGAGTTAGTCTTATTAGAGGACACTACAGCTAAACTGGTGATTATGCATCTCAAATCTATTTTTGCTAGATATCGCTATAACTTACATAGTAATGTCTGACAATGGGCTATTGTATAGTGGGCGTGTGTTTATAGTGAAGTATGGTTTTATATGTGAAACTGCTAGTCCCCATTATCTCCAAACCAATGGATTGGTGGAAAATGGTGTCAAAATAACAAAGCACCTACTGAAAAGGGCTACAGATTCAGACTCTGATCCATATTTACCACTGTTGTGTTATACAATGCGCTAGTGAAGCATGTGTCATCACCTGCTGACATTCTGTTCAACAGAAAACTGAAAACAAGAATGTTTTCACTGGAAGAAACTGGATTTCAGAGTCACTGAGGACTCGAATGTATATTGGGGTCCCAGGAGCTGCCACAACTTCATGAAAATGACACTGTGTATATCTACAATGGGAAACCTGGACACAGACAACAGAGATGTCACAAGAGGTAGCCAGCCCCCTGACCGTATGCGGTTGTCACCCCAGACAAATATATACTACAGAGGAACAGGTGACACCGTCACGTACCCAAGCACACCATGGAGCAGACATAAAAAAAAATCATAGAATTGTAGGGCTGGAAGGGACCTGGAAAGGTCATCTTGTCCAGCTCCCTGTGCTGAGGAAGGACCACATATACATAGACCATCCCTGACAGCTGTTTGTCTAACCTCCAGTGATAGGGATTCCACAGCCTTTCTTGGAAGCCTATTCTAGGTCTATAAATTATCCTTATAGTTAGAAAGTTTTCCCTAATATCTAACCTAAGTATCCCTCGCTGCAGATTAAGCCAACTACTACCTTCTCCTACCTTCTGTGGTCATGGAGAATTGATCATAGTCCTCTTTATAACAGCCCTTAACATATTTGGAGACATTAAACCTTTTAAGTCTTTCCTCATAGGTCAGGTTTTCTAAGCTTTTTATCACTTTTGTAGCTCTCTTCTGGATGCTCTCCAGTTTGTCCACATCTTTCTTAAAGTGTGGTGCCCAGAACTGGACAAAGTACTCCAGCTGAGGCCTCCCCAGTGCAGAGTAGGGGGTACAATTACCTCCCATGTATTACATGTGACATTCCAGCTGTTAACCTCCAGAATGATTTTAGTATTTTTTGCAACAGCAATGCATTGTTGGCTCATATGCAAGTTGTGATCCACTTTAATCCCTAGATCCCTATCAGTAGTACTACTACCTAGCCAGTTATTCCCCATTTTGTAGTTGTGCATTTGATTTTCCTTTCTAAGTGCAGTACTTTCCACTTGTTTTTATGGATTTTTTTTCTTGTTGATTTCAGACCACTTCTCCAATTTGTCAAGGTTGTTTTGAATTCTAATCATGTCTTCCAAATTGCAACCTTTCCCTGCTTGGTGTCATCCACAAATTTTATAAGCATACACTCCACTCCACTGACCAATATTTTCATAAATTACTTGACTAGTACAAGACCCAGGACTGACCTCTGCAGGACTCCACTAGATACGTCCTTCCAATCTGACAGTGAATCATTGATAACTACTCTTTGGGTATGGTCTTTCAACCAATTATGAACCCACCTTATAGTAATTTCATCTAGATCATATTCCCTAGTTTGCTTATGAGGATGTCACATGGGACTAATGAGATGGGATTGTCAGACTGGCAAGGAAGATGATCATTAGAAGGATCTCTGTAGTTCATAACATGTGAAGGTTTGAGAACCACTATCAGTTTTATTGTAAATGCACAGCTGTTTAGGCATTTTCACTATATGGTATATGTTTCTTCCAGGCTGAGTTCACTGAATAGGCATGTTATTAAAATAAGGAACCAATTAAAAAGTAGTAAGAACCTCAAATGGGACAAAATACTGAAGAAAAATCACTGACACTGAAACCTTCTCTATTATAAGAGGTTAGGTATTTTGAACTCTGTTTGCCAAACCCAGCCCTGAAGACAATTTTCCAGTCACGAGCTAGAATACAAGCAAGCTGAATAATTCCTCAAAGAGCCCCTAGAGGAAGAGAAGACATTCCCTGAATATATAATATAGATCCATGTGGGGACAAGACTAAAGAGCTAATTTATTTGGGTTGTTCTCCAGTTTCAATGTTTTGAATCCCAGAGCTGCATAAAATGAAGTTAGTTTAAAATAATATTGTCAATGTTGCTCACAATTGTGACGAGTCAAGCTGATTTTCTGATGAAACAGCCAGCCAAGTGGAGCACCTAAGTCTACACACATATTCACTGCCAACTGCAAACTCTAATTTATTTAGCATAGGCAATTTTTAGTTATTGATGTAGCAACTCTTAAGTATGCCTAACAACACTGAAGTCCTTTCCTTGTGAAAGAACTGCAAGATCAGCATATAACTAAACAAATATTCTTGACATCCTAAATTGTTTTCCTTTTAAAAAAATGAATAAAGACATATTGTCACAGCTAGAGGGGTACTACAGAGGAACATGAACAGCTGTGGGCAGAGGCATTCACCTTCCCAGATCTACAGAGCTGCTGTCATCACAAATCCCCTGCTTCTGATGCCTTACATCCAATCTTCTGCCTATGCCCCAGCTCCACAGGTTCTGTGGATTAAGGGAAAGTATATACAGTCTGCGTAGCTCCAAAAGAACGGTGAAGTGTACTATTTTTGCCTACCTACATATTTTTGCATGGGAGGGGAGTACATGGGCTGATGGAAATACAACTATTGCCATGAAAATTCACATTGATAGGTTACAAATGTTTTTAAAAAAATCTTTACTAATTGCAAACAAAGTAAGAGCATAAGAAGGTTCTCTAGGAACAAAAGAGGAAAACCCTATGACAAATCTGTTTTAAATATCAATGCAATACAAAGGACCAAAGCACAGGGATAAAAAATTACATTGAGTGCCAAACACAGAAATGCTTACTATTCTACTCAGATTCTAAATGCTACACCTCATCACTATGCTGTCTGAGTGCCGACTGACCACACCTGGGTTTTTCAAAATACTGTAGTCTACAGGCATTTGGGCACTTAACACCCTTCAGCCCCTTTGAAAATCCCAGCCTACAACGGAAGTTTTGTCTGTGTAATAACACAGAAAATCTGGCATAAGGATAGGACTTCTGCATTTGAACCACACTGATTTAAACATTCACAGAAGAGGCCACATTAGATTCCTTTTAAAAGTCAGCATGAGGCTCCTTTACAGAAAACAAAAGCATGTACATGGAGGAGAACTGAGTCTACAAAAAGTAGAATCCATATGGTGTATGGGAAGCTTTAAAAAAAAATTGCTTCCCAGATTGAAATATGGATCATTTTTTTTAAAAAAAGTCATATTGCAGATGGTAAGGCTCAGGCTAAAGAAAATCCATTTATACCTGGAGCACAGCATATGTCCCAGATACATACTATAAATAGTAGGAACTGGGTAGTCTTACGGGATATATCTGCATACAAAAAAAGCAGTGACAGAAATAAATAGCCAATATGCATGTGGAGGGAGGGGGGGTTGCTTTTCAGTTGCCTGCATCCATCTAGTGGCAGCACATTTTTCAGCTTATTGTATATGATAAAATCCAGTGTTTGATTCAAAATAAAGCTAATTTGCATTGGCATTGTGACTTAACTCACTGGTGTATTATTACTGTGTAAGCAGGTGTACCAGCAACTGCAAATAAGTGCTTGCTGATGGAATCCCAGCAGGGTTTCTGATGAGTTTTCATTTTATTGAACCTTACCCAGGAAATTATTGTGTAAAAAGCTTCGCTATTAGTTCTTTGCCCGAAACGTCGTTTAGCTACACCTGGCCAGATTCATGGCAATTCTATTAACTATACATATAGGACATGCCAAAAATCCCATCAGCCTTTTTAAATTATCACTTCAAATCCTTCAGAACAACAGTGAAAAGAAATCCAACCAGATTAGTATCCACAAGGAGATTTATGGTCAAAACACTGCACACACTCTAAACTATATAAGGGAAATATCACATATATACTTTAAGATGGAATCTAAACTACATAGTGTAAAATACATTAAATAAAGCATTGTACATCATAACATGCTATATAAAAGTAAAAATATTCTCTCTCTTGATTTGAGTTGCTAGTCTAAGTTTGGGATTCTGTGGGTTGTTTTCACTACAAGGAGCCAAGTATTCCTTTGTATGTAAACAACATTGTATCAAAGTCCTGCTTCTCTGAACATCAGAGGAGTCAAAGAATCAGAGACATTGTTCTTGCTCACAGGTCCAAGCTTCCTTCAAAAAGTAGACCTTACCCTCTGAGATAGCTGTAACAACCATGTCCAAGATGCGTAGCTAGTAATATATACCAATAACCTGAATATACAGGTCATCTTCAAGCATTATAAAGTAAGACTATTTCAAATGACATTAAAAACAAATCAAGATAAATGCAGCATTCGTGTATGTTAAAAGTAGGTGCTTGCCACAGAAACTCAATTTAAAAACAAACACTATTTTCTATTTCCTAGGGATTATCACAAATGTTTGTGGATTCTCCTAACTATATTTTATCTACATCAGGAGAAAGCTGATACAAATACTCAAAAGCAATGTGAGGAGTCAGGGATCTACAGAAGTACCATTGGTTTGTCTTTAGCGAATATATTGCTTTGCTGTATCCAAGCTATGTTCCTAATAGGGAGGAAAGAAGATACATGTTAGCAACAAACTATCAAAACCTGTTTTTTAATCTAGCACCAAACACTACTATACTGAGCACTGCAATTTCACTTGTGAGCTAAATTACAGATTTGTTTTCCTGGTTTGGCTCTGAACGGGCCTAATATGCATGTGCATGATTTACTCACTTGTGGTGCAAAACTAATGTGTATAGTAACTCTGTCTCATTACTGAAAAATGGAAATGTAGGTATAATACCTGCTAGTCACATGGCTGTTATAAAGTGACAGCTGCCACCAGCTGCAAGGGTCTGCATCTTAATATTGTTGACATGATTTATGTAGGGCACCACATCAAACTACATTCAGCTATATCAAGATAATACACAAAACATGCAAACCATGTGCAGAGATGTTTAGAGAGAACAGATTTTCCCTGCAGTAAAAAACATTTCAGAATCATCCACAAGTATTACAAGATGAGATTTTTATACCAACACATGTCTAAATTTAAAAGGTCATGAACAGACCTTCCACGTTGTAAACTCATTGCCTTTAGGTGAGAATAATCATGAAAAGACACCAAAATCGCTATGGGCTAGATTTTGCAACCTGTACAGATTTTGAATAATATTTTACTCTACTTGCTGCCCCTTCCAAAGGGACTACTCAAACAATATGGTATATTTCAGCAAGAGTAGGAGTGACAGAATCTGTAAACAGAGCAACATAGTAGCACATAATACCATAGCTATCAAAATATTTCTAAAGGAATTAATTCCAGTGCAGTGAATTTACCAGATAGGAGAATGTTACTGGGTATCCAGAGGCAGTTATGGCGGTGGGAGAGTGTAGAGTATAATCACTTAAATATCTGTATTACAAAACTACCCTGCTCTGAGTAGTATCCACTATTTGAAAGCACTATCCTGAATATTTGCAGGGGGCTCACTTATTGTATGGCATACATCCACCACTATGTACATATTAGAAACCTAAGAGTACTATATCTTCCTCTCTCACCCATATACATACTCTGATTTTGAAGCATTGTTAGACACAAAGAAGGAAACATTAAGCTATGTATGTAATTCTATCCATGATTTTTTAAAAAAATTATAGGAATATATTAAAGCTACCAGCCTTTTGTAAATTTTTCATTATTTAGAGAAGCCAATCACATCTAACTGTTTTATGAAAGGGATTTGGATGATACTTCCACCTAGTTTCCTGCCAGTATCACAGAACTAATTCTCTAATCTTCAAACTAAAACTTTTTCTGCTCTTTTCGATTTACCACAATAGAAAGGTAAAGTACCATTCAGATTTAGAATATTGTTTTATTTTTTCTTTACAGTGTGTAAACCTCTTAAATTGACACCTTTCATTCAGAGTTTATTTCTCTTATTTAAGAGTCGCCTGTGCTAATTATTTGTCTCTTGTGAGAGCATTATCCCAGAGTTACTCTAGGCATTCTAACAAAGAATAGATAGCTACTGCCATGCTTTGCCAATGCCAAACAATCTTTGTCATTGTTCTTCCTTCATGGGTTATTTCTTTTTTGTGTTTGGTTATGTGTTTAAAATATGACCACATTAGTTCATCTGCAATGTCTAAACCCTTTGCAGTTTTTCCACATGTATGTGGAAAGCCAAAATATGTAAATCCTGTGCTAGATGACTAAGACAAATCAAGTTGGTTTTTACAGTGCAGCTTTCCACAATTCTAAATATTCCTGTCATGTTGCATTTTACATAACATTGCCATTATATATGGAATAAATTTAGACACTTCTGAGGTGAACATAATGGACATGATGATGAGGAATGAGAAACTGTTAGGAACACTTGCTGCCTAGGAGAGCTACCCTTCCCGAGACTGGACATATAAATAATCAATTAATAATTCAGTCAGTCTACCATGCAGATCCTAGTAAGGCAGTTAAAACTTTTTTGTCCAGATAATCATCATGTCTTCTGGGGGTTCTCCTGATAAAAAATATAGCTACCCTGAAAAGCATTGACATGTCTTTTCTTAAATAGAGTTATTTTGCTTGCACAACTGCCTGTTCTTATCACAGCTGACTTTAAAAAAAATCTAATATATTTCTAAATGAAAATCATCTTTGTGCTCAGTCACATTCCATGCACTACAATCCTCACCCTCTGTGAGTCATGATTAGATAAGACTATTGTAACCATTTCCCTGGGCAAAAGAGCATGTAGGACAATGCACATAAGTCCTTCCCTTGTGGCTCTGAAGGGACTGGAATTAGATGGTGGACCAAAGAACAGTGATTTTTTGGCTGTGCTCACTGATTTTCAAAGCATTCCCATAGGTTGAGAGCAGAAATCTGAGTTTCCTTTTGAATTCAACCAAAAGTCCAGCTTGAAAAACTCAATATGAAATGCAACTTGAAGTCATTGATAAGACACATCTGCTCTACAAGCTTCTCCAACCAACTCTGAGAGAAGACCTGCACAACCCCCTCCCACCCCAATAACAGACTTTAGACTACCCTTAGAATATGACTGAGAAGGCTTTGCAGGTACAGTCCTTGTGCACTTACTGCAAGTTATTAAATTAATCCTATTTATATTCATGATATATTTCTTGGATGACAACATTTAGTTCTTCTTTATGAAAGACACAAGCGATATATTTTCACTAAAGACCAGCATCCTTCTTATTTCATTGTTAATACTTAAAAGGAAAAATATGAATGGAGACACTGGAAATCTAACTCTTTGGCTTTATCTTTTTCAAAAAAGAAGAAAAAAAGAACTTTGAAATAAAAATAAGAGAAAAGAAACTTCTTACGTTGGCAAACTCCTTCTATAGAATAAAAAAAGAGATAAGCCAGAAAAAATATTGTCATAGCAACCAGTTAAGAATAAATTCAAGCAGGGAAAGTTATCTGATTAATCTTTTTTATTATTAAGAGTACATACATACATAGTACATACTGTATCAAGTTCAGTTACAGTAACTCTTTAAGAAGGGTAGTATACTAAAACTCAATTGATTAAGATACATATTTTATTCACAGGGTTGACATGACATGACTCCTTCACTATCATGTTGTCTGACTTCCAGGACCAAACAAAACGTAGTCTGTTTTCTGCTTAAACAATCTGAATTGTAACAAACGATCATCTTTGACAGCAGATTGCTCATACAGTCAGAAAAAGTTTCATATCACCTCTAAAGTTAGGACCAGAGCCTACTCCCATTGAAGACAATGGCAAAACTCCACAAATCTAAACCAGGTTAAGAGGCCACAGAATGTGTAATCGCTCTCACTCTCCCAATGTATTGGGATCCCAGTGGGGAACAGGTTTTGCAGCGCTGTCTTAACCTGAGTTCTACCAGGGTTCACTGAGTAAATTTTGCATTGATAGCATTAATTTACCCAATATGGACCACAGCGGAGATAAGGGCTGCTGGTGTTGAGGATGGAACAATCAGGAATTAAGAGACAATGCAGAAGCATAGGCACTTCCACATGGATAGCTCTCATCTATGCAGATCCCACATAATCTATGTTTTTACAGGTCTGATTTCTAGCCACTACTGTGACCCTATATGGAAGAATTCCAAGAAACCTTCACAAGTAGAGCCAATTTGAAACTGTCTCCTCCCTACCCACAACAGTCAAAATTCAAATGTTATGTTGATGTTTCTAGGGAAAATGTCAACTTTTCATTGAAAAAACAAAAATCCCAAGCATTTTCAGCCAAAAACTGTGTGTGTGTGGTGGTGGTGGTGGTGGTGGGGGGGGGTGTTAAAGAAAATTTATATTTTCTACAGAAAGCAGACACTATCCACAGAACATTTTGTTCAATCTGAAACCCTATTTTCTGTCAAAAACATTTCAACAAACCCTATTCTCCTGGACTTCTAGCCCTCTCTGCAGAGCTTAGGGACAAATTGCCCCATAATAATAGATCTACAAAAATTTTGGTGTTTGGTAAGGTTTGCTAGAATAAGTTTTTAAATATATGAAGTAAACAGACTGTATGAACTAAATAAAATATGGGGCCTCTATTATTTAGTTGAACCATATAATTTATTTTCTGTGAAACCAAAGGCTTTTAGTTATTTCAGACTGATCTAGATTAAAAACACTGTGCTAACTGTGAAAAGCTGTATATTTCTGAATTCTAAAGTTTTGTTCTCAGGGCCTCCCTTCTTCAGCTGTAAGAAATCAAAACACAGTAACTTCTCATGGCAGGAAAGACAGTTATTAGCTTTGAAATCCACTCATTGAGTTCCTTCAACACTACAGTAATTGATCCAAGACTTAAGGCCTAATTCTCTCCCCTTACCCACAGCAAAGCCAACAGTTTACTTAGACAATCTGTGCAATAGGATGGGGAGGGAATACTACCGCACAAACTCAGAGCCAAGGAGCAGAGCAGTCATTCAGCTACTTTCCATCCAACTTTGCTTCATAGTAGCAACTGAGTCCAATTACACCTCCGTATATATTGGGTTTTGGCAATCAGATCCACATAATTTACAGACACACTGGCCTTATGCTAGTGACCACTCCTCCCACCCACCCACCCTGCTGATATAATGTAGAGCTGTACAGAGAGTCTGGCTTGATGCGTAGAGCCCCCTTGATGCATAGAGCTTTTGCAGTTTGTGACTTAATTATTACATTACTGTAGCACAGTGGTTTCCAAACTGGAGTACACATACCCCTATGGTAAATGAGCTCTTGTCCACGGGCACGCAAGAAAAATCATGTAATGGTGGACAATGCATTTTATTTAGTAAGACTTGGCAATCTAATCATAGGTATATTATGGCCCTACCTCAGTTGGGAGTACGAGGTAGACTATATTATTTGGAAAGGGATATGCAGCCTGAGAAGTTTGAAAACCACTGATGTACCACAGCAGGTGATACTCTGGGATCAGGGCCCTACTGTTCTAGACACACATATTTAATAAAGACAGTCTCTGTCTGAAGACGCTTACAGTCTCACCTATCCACACAGCAGGACCTCTCCGGCGCCACTGCTTTGTGATGGACCAAGAGACATAACATAGACTTGAGATATTTAATCTGATCTGAGTCACAATCAGTTTTTTCCATATGGATGGAAATATGTTTATGTTCTGAATTTTCACACCCCAAAAAAACAGGGAAAGCACTACCAAAACAGCCTAGTGAAAATAATTATATTTATATGAATATATGCATCAGAAGTTTGATGAATTGTTTATAGAGCTGCAGTGACATTCAAATGCCTCCTTGCTGTAGTGACAACATGAGATGGAAGCTGTGGATAATAATATATTCACCCTCTTTTTACTGATAGGTTGTTTCCCACCTCCCATTCTTGATTGGCAGTGGTGGGAGGAGCAGAGGGGAAGAGTCATTTTGTGAAGTCTGATGACACCTTTAGGGCCAGATGCTGATACCCTTACATTGAACAGCACCTTAGTCCACAAGAAGTTCTAGGACAAGTTGTTCCTCAGTGTAAATAAGGACATCAGAATCTGGCCCTCAGATTTTACCTGTCAGGTGACCCTAGATAATTCTTAGAATACCTTGCAGAGCCTCCGTCTCCAGGGATTCCTCCCAATTTGTTTGCATTCCTAGCAATTCCTCACTACAAATACGCTCTAATTCCATAACCTGTCTCTCCTGAGACTGTCAAAAAAAGATTGTATTTAGTGTCATTGTAGTGGTAGTTATTGTGCGCTGGACTCTTCTCCATTAGCAACTGGATTAAGACTATCAATTTATTTCTTTGAAAAGCTGTCACATGGTAAATCCTGTTAGTCACTAATGAACTGGGGTGGATTAGAATCAGTGACTTGGAGATAAGAGCTCCTACAACCCTTCAACAAACCGCTGAGCCAACCAGTGACAGACGTCTCACAAACACTTATAAAATGTATTACTAATGTGCTGACAGAATGCTCTCTAGAATCCCACTTCAACAAAATATTAAGCATATGTTTACAGCTGTTCTTATTCAGCAAAGTGGCCAAGTCCCACTGGAGATAATCACATACCTAAGCATTTTGCTGAATCGGGGCCTACAGCCATGGTTCTCATAATACTTAATGCACCCCAGTTACAACACTAAAGTACTTGGTACAGCCATCCTTTGCCATTATAATCATTGTCGTCATAATGGATTCTTGTGCTGAGAAGCCAGCCTAGGTACCCCCTGCTTCCAGCTCACATGCCACACTTTGTGAACCACTGCTTTAAAGCAATCCTTTTCTCTAGTCTAAACCCAAGTTAGAGGCTATTGTCACTGAGCACAAATGGTGAGTCTGGAAAAAAATACTGTGCATGTAGGAACTAAATCAACATTTTATTTAAATTAGGGGTAGAGCTTCTGACCCCCACTCCACCATTCTAGCCTTTTTACTCACATAAAAGGGAGAGAATGGCATAAAAGAGCTCTAGAAGCCACAGCTACTGCTGGGAGAGGATTCTCCTGGGACAGGAATTGAGGAAGACAGCCTCGATCCCTTCACAAGCCCTGGCATAGGGGCCGAGCCAGGAGTAGGCAACCCAGGAATCTACTACACCTTATATAGGCCCTAGGATTATCTAAAATATGCACCAGGAGGCATGAAACAGCCTAGTATAAGGAGAACTTCTTGGTAACAGTAGCATAGCATGACCCTTAGTGCCATTATTGCCCCCACTAGGGCAGACTGGGGGTTCTGTGGCAGCAGCAAGGACTCTCATCCATGAAGTCTCACCCATGAAGTGATCACTGAATTACCCACATCACTTGAAGGGGCGCTCAAGAAGTTACCCTGAATTCTAAGACCCAAAGCAGTATGTCCCTCATGTGACAGGGACATAGAGGTAAAGATTTATGGCTCATTATTTAAACTGATACACTCGTCTGCTAAAAAGTGGACATGTCTCTGTGGTATTTTAAGTTCCTGACCTACATTTTCCCTATTTATATTCACTTTTTCGTGGCTAGTGAAATAGCTAATTCATGACTGAAATGTGCAGCTACCGGATATTTGTTTGTTACGTTTTAGTATCTGCTTGAGATTTTGTATCTGCAACATTCTGGTGAAAAGGTCATGCTATGCTACTGTTACCATGCGTTGAACTTAATAAAGTGTGCTGAAAGAATAGGTTCTCTCAAGTATTGTTGATTTGTATTGTTCCTGGGTTTTACATTGTCTCAGTGACAGAGAAAGAGTGTTTTTATTTGTTCCTTATACAAACAGATTTCCAATAGATTTATGTTGTACTTATACGAAACCAAGGACAGCTGAATATGTGAAAATGATTCAGTACAAGAACACTGAAGAAAAATGATACTGTACAAGTGTCAACATGACAGGATGCAATTTTAGAGAGCTTTAAGCGGTAAGATAAAAAGATATTATTCAGAAGACCTTCCCTGTTGATAGAGTTATGTATTAACCATATAGGCACCTGCACGTACGTAGACACACACACACACACACACAGAATACATACCATGGAAACGTATGGAAAGCTGTTTCTGGTAAACAATCTGATTTTTTACATCACATTTGGAGTTGATTTTCCATTAAATTGTGTATCAATGTTTCAAACTTACTTCAAACAACATGGTACCAATAGAAATACACAATAAGTTTTGAAACATTCCTTCAGAAATTTCCTCTCAAAATCAGCAAAAATATTTTTAAAACAATCTTACTAAACGAGAGACACTTTTTAATCTACTGTAGATCTTAAGTACACTTACAAATGACAATGCACTGTTGTACAGTGAAAGTTTTAAACAACTACCCATGGAACTAAGGAAAAAGCTGTTGCCTAGAAAAGACTGTCTGATTAAATGTCCAACAAAGTTGTACTGGAAAGTGCATGGGGTCACTTTCAACTGGTTACTAAAGACAGGGAGCTGACTATTGAAGATGTTTCAATGAAGCCTGCTATAAAGTGTATTTCAGACCTACATATCCATATATCCAAATAAATTAAATATTCATCCAATGTCTTGATGGAGATCATTGGCTAGAGGAAAACAAACAAACAAACATAAATAAATAAAACCAGGATCCTGATGGATGCCATCTGTTGGCAAAATAAACCTATTTTTAATGGAACAAAGCTGATTAAGTTACCCAGTTTCAAGAAAAATGTGCTTCCATGAGTAATGAGTTAGTTGAGTGCTTGTACATCTTTCACCTAGAGTGCAGATATTTCATGCAGACTCCCCACTCATTGATGTGAATGGCAATTACTATGCACAGAACAAGTATATAATATGCAGTAGAATAGAGCTGCAGTACAGATTAGAGATGTTACTTTGTCCTACCATAGATTTCAACATATCCTAATTGGAAATGGTCAGATTATTCATTGCTAACAATTTATTTGGCTTTAGCTTTTTTTCGAGACATGAAGTTTCCTGAAAAGATAGTGAGTTAAAATATTTGTTATTCATTTGAAACATACTGGATCTAATATAGTTGTTGCCCAGTTTCCATAACTGAGGGAAATAAAATTTGAAACAAAACATGTGAACACCCTCATTGTCAATGGAAAACTGTATATAAGGGCCTTCTGTAAATTTTCAGCTTTGAAATCATGTATATAGAGCATCCTGTAAACCAAAATCAGCTCTGAAAAAGTCCATACTGCTTCAAAGCACATAGTTAACCAGTCATTATGGTACAAATTCATAAGAAAGTGAGTAGCATATCAATAATCAACTGCAAAAAGCATTAAATAAACCAGTCTCACTATAGCAGGGGTGGGCAAACTCTTTGGCCTGAGGGCCACATTGGGGTATGGAAATTGTATGGTGGGCCATGAATGCTCACGAAATTGGGGGTAGTGGTGTGGGAGGGGGTGAGGGCTCTGGCTGGGGGTGCAGGCTCTGGGGTAGGGCCAGAAATGAGAAGTTCAGGGTGTAGGAGGGGGCTCCGGGTTGGTGTGTGGTGGTTGGGGGGCGCCTCTGGGGTGTGGCTGGGGATGAGGGGTTTGGGTTGCTGGAGGGGTGTCTAGGCTGGGACCAAAGAGTTCAGAGGGCAGGAGGGGGTTCAGGGCTCTGGCTGGGGGTGCGGGCTCTGGGGTGGGTCCGGGGATGAGGAGTTTGGAGTACAGGGAGGTGTTCTGGGCTGGGATCAATGGGTTCAGAGAGCAGGAGGAGGATCAGGGATGGGGCAGGCTGTTGGAGCCCGGGGGGGATGAAGCCTCTGGGGTGGAGCTGGGGATGAAGGGCTTGGGGTACAAGAGGGGACTCTGGGCTGGGATTGAGGGGTTCGGAGGGCAGGAGGGGGATCTGGGCTGTGGCAGGGATTGGGGTGCAGGGCATGTTCAGGGGTGCCGGCTCTGGGTGGCGCTTACCGCAAGCAGATCCTGGAAGCATGTCCCCCCCCTACAGCTCCAAGGCACGGCCAGGAGGCTCTGCGTGCTGCCCTGCCTGCGTGCACCACCCCTGCAGCTTCCATTAGCCAGGAACCATGGCCAAATGGAGCTGCGAGGGTGGTGCCTGGGGACAGGGCAGAGCGCAGAGCCACCTGGCCATGCCTCCATGTAGTACATAGGAACTGGAGGGGGGTCATCCTGGCTGTTTCCAAGTCCCAGACCCCACTCCCTGGCTGAGCACCGGAGCAGGGAAAACCCCCAACCCTGGTTCTCGTTGGGAGCTGAGGGCCCGACTTAATGGTCTGATGGGCACAATGTGGCCCGCAGTTTGCCTACCCCTGCACTATAGAAACACGCATATGAGCATACAATAAACCACTGGTTTACTCAAACAGAAAGAAATAGCTAGTTCTCAAATTACAGCAGCTAAGCAGTTTGGAAACCAGCACATTTCTCATTTTCAAGCTGCTTTTCCCCATAGGTCATTCTCCAGACTGAGCATAAGTGGGTGAAAAATAGAACTTCAGTTGCAACAATATTTCAGTTTTTGGATGTTCCCAGGCACTCTTAATCAACACTAATCACATGAGGCACTTGTGGTAGGATTTACAGGACTTAGTCCAAAATTTAGATTATCAAAATCCCACTCAGCTGCCATCAATCCCAAGAAATGTCTGGGCCAGTATTTTTCCAGGGACACGAATTGAGAGCATAAAATAAGGGACACGAGATTACCTCTCTCCTCCTCCACCTGCTCTGAAGGCAACAAGAATGCTGAGAAGACAAAGAGTTTGAACTGGGGAGATTGGTCCAAAGCTGAGTAGGGAATTCAGTCTGTGTATTAAGAATTGTAACCTACTGCGACATCCAGTGAGGTGAGACAAATCTTAATGAGTAGGATAAAGTATAGGATTTAGAATGCGTGTTTACTTTTTATTTCTTAGGTAACAGTATCTGACCTTTATGCCTACCACTTATAAATCACTTAAAAATCTATCCTTCTGTAGTTAAACTTATTTTAATGTTTTATTTTTACCAGTGAGCTTGTCTAAATCTCTGCTCAGATTACAAAGACTCTTTTGACGAAGTGGTGAACTAATTAATGATCTTGCATTGTTCTAGAGGGTCTTGAGCAGTGTATGATGGTATATTACTGGGGTGCAAGGCTGGGGGGATTTGCTGGTGTTTCCTTGTGTAGAGAGAACTGGTCTCTGGTGTTTTCACTACTGCGTCATGTAACCCTGCTCAGAGAAGCCATAAACATGATGGTTAAAAAAAGTGAGTACATTAGATGGTCTTCATCAGCAACCCTCCCATTAGTAGGGTGCTACAGTAATAGCAAGAGATTTTCTGAAACAAGTCACTGTAGACAAGACTAATAGTGAGGGAAATTAAGAAAATTAGGGTCCTGGCACCATGCGTGCCCTACTCAGACAAGGGTCCAAACCACACTATATGCAAGTATGTTTAAATATGTGGTTTCTAACGTAATTCTAGCATGGTTTCTTCTGTTGACTGCCAGACAAACCTTGGTATACATTTCCTGCCTCCCTGAGTAGTCTACAGCATTGGTGCACATCTTTAACATATCACTCTCAAAATAAACCAACAATACTGTTCACATCGTGTGATTCCCACCCCCCCTATTTATTTCTGAAAGGCTTGTCCAAGAGGAAAAGAAGCTATAGCCCATCCACTAACCATCGTGTTTAACAATGGTCATAGCAAATATGGTTCTGATTCCAGTATGGTTATGGCCTTAAATACCTCTATATTGAGGTTAGTAGAAGAAGAAGATTTTGTTCTGTTCAAATATTTTGAAGGTTCTAATCAAAATGGCACTGGCACTGATTTCATCCCATTCATTACACAGCACTGAAAGTCAAGTCACTCTTTTTAGCATAGTAAAAAAGAAAGAAGAACAGAAAACCTGTTTTGTTTGAAGGGTTTTGGTTGCTTGAAAGTACTAAAGTATCTGAGCACTTAAGCAAACCAGACAACACTTTTCATTGTTCATTATGTCTACTTTGCATTACTGTGACAGCACAGTCATATATCTTTAAGTCTGCACATAAGAAAAAAGTATATGAATTGTTTTCGCTTGAACATTCTTCAGCGTTTATGTTGTAACACAGATTTGCCAAGATGTCACTGCTGGGGAACAGCTGCAGTACCTCTGAGAGTTAAGTGGAGCAATAATATGGAGCCGCGTGCTGACGTAGAATGTGTATGCTAGCACTGAGAATACTGCTACCAGTTTCATTTACCAGACACTAACCTGACAGCAAAATCACATATTTTCCCCTCCTTAGTAAGGGAGGAGATGGCAATGCAGCCGATGCTTAGGCATCACAGATTTGATAAAACATTCCTGTTTTAAAACTTAATTTTCCTTCTGGTTTTACCCTGACCTCTCTGTTTTACAATAATTTTGGTACTATACTCCTTTCTTCTTTTCAAGCCATTGGGATTTTACCATGAAGACTGTGAGGGCTTTTAAAATCACTAAAAAAAAAAAAAAAAAAAAATCACATCACCACCTCCTGCCCTCTCAGGAAAAAAACAAAACAAAACACAAACCACCAGAAGAGAGTCATCCAAATGAGAAAACACATCGAGAAAGGGCAATGAATCTCTTCATGGAACATTGGACTAGATATTTTGGCCTCTCATAATTGGCAAGAGGTTCAGCTTGTCAAAATGCCCTCACTGCTCTGGAGCTATGCAGATTTATATCTCCCAAGTTCCTAGCACAATATAGCTGCAGTGGCAGCCATTTTCCTCCCTTGATGGCCATATTCATAGCTTGCCAGGAACTTCTGGAGCAAATCTAATCTGCATAAAATGATCAATATAAAGTGGGGATTTAATGTGTGCTCATATGTATTTTTCTATGATGAAAGTGGATGACTTCATTTTATTTTCCAAAGACCACAAATCTACATTATTGTATGAAGTAATACAAGTGTTGTTCAGTGTTAAAAAGAAAAGAATTGTCAGAAATAGATACAATCTATCTGAAGATATGGTTTCCATTTTGGAAAAGTCCTATAGAATTTAAGAAAGGGGAAACCAACTGTGTCCTGTAGAAATTATACTGAAAAAAATCAACATGATATGGTAGCTTTTCTATAGTTTATTTGGGTTTTTTAAAACCATCCAGCAGAATACAGTACCATGGATCTAATTCACCATTAAATTCTCAAGGGCATTCCAAAACAGAAAGCTACAGAACAGTTGTGCATATGTTAAAGGTCAAGTTCAGAAAATATCAGAACTGCACCTCTGAGACGTCATCACCAAGTATTACAACTGGAACTTCCTTATTGTTCTGAGACATTTGGGTACATTCTATTATTAATAGTTTCATTTGCCTTTGCATTTCTGGTTTCTGACCTTAGAAAGATCATCATTGAAGTTAGGTAACAAAATAGTAGTTTCAACTTTTTTAAAACATCAACATGTATAACTGACAAAATTGCCGCAATAATTTCCTATCAAATTGATTTTACTACACTGATGAAATAAAAAAATATGTTTTTGCATAATAGCCTTGTCTTTTTAAAAATTATTCATCAGAAAAAATATTTATATGTAGAGATTTATATCATTTGCCAAAATACTTTATTCTCTGGATATTTTTATGCAAGGGAGAGAGTGTGCAAGAACTGCAGAATGAAGTCAGTTTAGCCATGCTCCTTGCAGTGAAACATATGTTTAAAAAAACACTGTATATGTTTAAATGAATCACTTTACATACTAATAACCTGCACACTCATTTACATGGCCCAAAACAGACAGACAATGAAATTACATACAGAACTACAAGCACAATATAGATGCCTTTACTAACGTGAGTAGTCCCACTGGCTTCAATGAGAACACTTTAATGAGTTACTCCCACTCACTTGAATAAAGGTTGTAGGACTGGGCCCTATATGCTAGATTCTCAAAGGTATTTAGGCATTTAAAGATGCAAATAGGCACCTACAGGGATTTTTAAAAGCACCTAGATAGGTTAGCTACTTAAGTCCAACAGAAATCAGGTCAACGTTTTTTTTTTTAAAACGGAGCCTAACGATTAGTATGAATTTAGTAGCCTGGCCTAAATACATGGCTTCAGTGAAACTACTCATATGCATAAATTTCTGTTTGCAGGATCAGGTCCTTAATTCACTAACACACTGTAAAAAAATTTGAAATGCTATAAACAATTAAGGCAAAAAAACCAGCACGCAATACAATATTATCACCATGTTCAAGGAAGCTAAACTGATACACTTTGGATACCTGTAACTGGGTTTTACCTTTGTAGCATCACTGCTTTATTCTCTCCTCTGATACCTCCTGCAGACTGTTTCACTCTGGCTGTATGGTAATTTGTGACCCTCTGATTGAAGGATTTAGCCTTCCAGCTAAACCATAACGTCCTCCCTCTCTGGGACAAGTACAAAATATTCATGTCACAAGTCAACTCTTCATCTTTCCCCACACGTAACATTCCTTCAGTACTGTTGCAGGGTTGCTTAGAAGTCTTTCAGCTTTTCCCCAGGCCACAGAGTTCAGTCAACTTTTCCCCAGCAGGATCTGATTTGGTCTTCCTGCTGTTGATGGAGTGCTTCCTCCCACCCTCTCTGAAACCCCTGGACATGAACCCCCAAAATGAAAGCTAGTATTCAGTCCCCATCCAAAGCCTTTGATGGTATCTTTACCCATGGCCTCTTCTTTCACCTGCTTTGCTTCTCCCCAGAGTCATAAGAACATAAGATCTTAAGAACAACCATACTGGGTCAGACCAAAGGTCCATCTGGCCCATTTGCTGTCTTCCAATAGTGGCCAATGCCAGGTACCCCAGAGAGAATGAACAGAACAGATAATCATCAAGTGATCCATCCCCTGTCACCCATTACCAGCTTCTGGCAAACGGAGTCTAGGATCACCATCCCTGCCCATCCTGGCTCCATTGATGGACCTATCCTCCATGAATTTATCTAGTTCTTTTTTGAACCTTGTTATAGTCTTGGCCTTCACAACATCCTCTAGCAAGGAGTTCCACAAGTTGACTGTGTGTTGCATGAAAAAATACTTCCTTTTATTTTTTTAAAAACCTGTTGCCTATTATTAGGTGACCCCTAGTTCATGTGTTATGAGGAGTAAATAACACTTCATTTACTTTCTCCAGAGTCATGATTTTATAGATCTCTATCATATACCCTTGGTTGTCTCTTTTCCAAGCTGAAAAGTCCCAGTCTTATTAATTTCTCCTCATATGGAAGCTGTTCCATAACCCTAATAATTTTTGTTGCCCTTTTCTGAACCTTTTCCAATTCCAGTACATCTTTTTTGAGATGGGGGGACTGCATCTGGATGGAGTATTCAAGATGCGGGTGTACCATGGATTTATATAGAAGCAATATGATATTTTTATTATCTCTCTCTTTCTTAATGATTCCCAATATTCTGTTTGCTTTTTTTTTTTTTTTTTGACTGCCACTGTACATTGAATGGATGTTTTCAGAGAACTATACACAATAACTCCAAGATCTCTTTCTTGAGTGGTAACAACTTGAGTGGTAAAGTCCTTCTACATCATAGAATCATAGTTTTAGAAGGGGCCAGAAAGGTCAACTAGTCTAACCCCCTGCCAAGATGCAGGATTTGTTGTGTCTAAATGATCCAAGATAGATGGCTGTCCAGCCTCCTTTTGAAAACCTCTAGTGAAGGAGCTTCCACAACCTCCCAAGACAATCTGTTCCATTATCCTATTGTTCTCACAGTTAGGAAGCTTTTCCTGACATTTAATCTACATTTGCTATGCCGTAGTTTGAACCCATTGCCTCTTATACTGCCCTCTGTGGCAACAGAGAGCAACTCTTCTCCATCTTTTTTATGGCAGTCTTTCGAGTATCTGAAGACTGCTACCATAACCCCCTTAATCTACTCTTTTCCAAACTAAACATACCCAGTTCCTTCAGCCTTTTCGTGTATGGCTTGCATTCCATCACTTTCATCATCTTTGTCACTTGGATCATTTCCAGTTTCTCCACATCCTTTCTATAAAATTGGACACAGTACTCCAGCTGAGGCCTAACCAGCGCTGAGTAGAGTGGTACTATCCCCTCCCATGGCTTGCATGCTGTGCCTCTGTTAATGTAACCTAAAATGTAACCTAAAATTGCTATTTTTGGCACAACAACATCGCATTGCTGACTCATATTGTGGTTGATCAACCACAATTCCCAGATCCTTCTCAGCATTGCTGCTGCCAAACCAGTTAACCTTATTCTGTATTTGAGCATTTGGTTTTTACTCCCTAAGTGTAGCACCTTGTATTTGTCTTTGTGGAATTTCATTGTGTTGTCTATAGCCCAGTTCTCCTATTTATCGAGATTCCTCTGAATCTTAGCTCTATCATCCAAAGTGATGACACCCCTTTGCCCCCCACCCCGTTTTGTGTTATCTGCAAATTTCATGAGTATGCTCTCTATTCCTACATCTAAGTCATTAATAAAGATGTCAAACAATACCAGACCCAGAACAGATCCACGTGGAACCTCACTTGAGGCCTCCCTCCAATCTGACATCATTTCTTTAACAGCTGCTCTTTGTCCACAGCTGTCCACTCAATTATAGATCCACTTACTGGTAGTTCCACTGAGCCCACATTTGTTCAGCTTACTTATCAGAATACCATGTGCAACTGTGTCAAAAGCATACTGAAGTCCAGGTTTATTATGTCCACTACATTCCCCCAATCCACCAAACCAGTTACATCATCAAAGATGGAAATCAAGCTGGTTGGCATGATTTGTTCCTAGCAAATCCATGCTGACTGCAAGTGATTACCCCTTCATCCCCCAGGTATTGACATGTTGAATATATGCATTGCTCCAGTAGCTTCCCAAGCACTAAAGTAAGACTGACCAGTCTACAATTCCTCAGATCCCCCTTTAAAAGATGGGTACTATGCCAGCCCCTCTCCATTCCTCCAGGACCTCTTTTGTCATCCATGAGTTTGCAAATATTATTGCCAGTGGCTCTGAGATTTCTTCAGCTTATCCCTTTAGCACCCCAGGGTGAATAGCATTAGGCCTTGCTGGTTTGAATTCATTCAAAACTGGTCAGAAGATCTCTGGTGTGTTCTTTACTTATCCCAATCTGCATCCCTGTCCCTTTATTGTCTATGGTATTTTTGCTAGTCATCCAGTCACATGTTATTTTTTGTGAGAAAACAGAAGCAAAGTAGGCATTGAGCAGCTCCTCCTTCCTATCATCTTCTCTTACCAGCTCACTTTTTTGCATCAAAAAGTGACCCACACTGTCTTTGATCTTTCATTTTTTGTCTGACATGTTTGAAGAACCCTTCTTGTTGTCATCCCGCCTTCCCTTAGGTCCACTCTTCCTATACTGCTTTACAGCATTCCATCTCTTGGATTAGGCCTTAAAAAAATCCATCCCTAGGATTCCTTCCCCTTATCCATAGCTTGACTTAGGTCACTTCCCCAGCTCTCTTGATGGTAGAGCCCCGTCCAGTTCTTACCTTAATCTGATCTCTCAGTATGCTGACAAGAGGCTGTTCCTTCTACTCACTGGCAATCCTTCCCAGTGTGCCTTGCAACAGTCTACAATTCCCAGGATTCCGCTGGAAATGTCACTTCCCAGAATTCCCTTATTCTAAGATGAAATAGGACTAGGACAAGGTCCATGCTTGGCCTATAGGTGCCATTGAAGGGACTGCAGGACCTGTTACCATTCCATTATTGTGTGGTTCCTGATTTCTGTAATTTTTAGAATCCGTTTCACAGCATTGCATTAGCATGGGAATTTTAAATTAATGTTAAAACATTGGAAAATCCCAAAGTATATATATATGTAGTTCTTTAAAAGGCAGATTAATATTAAAGACATTCAAACCAGCTCAAAAATTAAAGCATTTGAGAGCTACAGATCATATGTCCAATTATTTTCATTCTATATTCTCAATTGTACTAATACCATTACAGATTAGTAAACTAATAAATGTTGACAGAATAGAAGCTGTTTGTTTGAAAATTCTATGGTGTCTATGCGTGATGGGAATGTCAAGCCCTGATTTAATTTCACAACAACACAAACCACCCTGACAGCAGAGAACTCATTTATGTTTAAACACAAAGCACAGAGAAAATAGTCAGCCTTTTTGTATGAAAGTTCTGTCTGGACACATTGTTCACATATTACATCTAACTATATTACTATGAACAAATTCAGCTACAAACTAACAACAAGCGTTTATCATTCCTCAGTCATTTTTCACTTTATATGTTCCAGATTTTATGATGTCTCATCTTGAACCAACTTGCCTTGGGCTACTACTGCTCTAACAAAGCTCAGTCTAAAAGAATATCTTACCGAATGAAAAAGGTAAAATCAGAAAATAGAATCGTATTGATACCATTCTCTCAGGAATTGAAGATTCTTGCAATTTACTCACATATTAAAGCATGTGCTACTACCAAAAATCCTGCTGTTTTCTCTAGTGTCTTTGGGGTACTAGTGCTCATAGACCTGCACCACCAAACATATTTCTATAAATATGTGCAAATAATGTAAGAAAAAATTATGCTACTGAACATCACCAATATTGCCAACCTCAAGCTTTCAAACTTTTGGGTCAAGCTACAAAAAATCATGAGGTTGCCTGAAAAATAATCTTGTGGGTTTGTTTGTTTTAAAATACTGCACTTGGTTCTTTTTATTTGCCTGTTAGTTTCTGAACCTTTAGGATGCACTTGCTTTGTGTTTTCAAGCTTTTACCTACAAACAAAAATGCTAGAAGTTTACTTTTCTTAAAAAAAATGCTGATCAGCTTTTATTGAAAGATTGTCAAGCCTGAGATTGCATGAGAAAGCCCTGGCTGGGATGATTTAGTTGGTGTCGGTCCTGCTTTGAGCAGGGGGTTGGACTAGATGACCTCCTGAGGTCCCTTCCAACCCTGATATTCTATGATTCCAGCAGCTGGGACTTTAAGAAAAACAGCAACTACTACAAGACTGAATCAAATCTCAAGAGCTGGCACCAATGCATCATCTACAGTAAAGCCCACTGTCTCTTCTCCAGTCTCACACATCCATTAAAGGGATCAAAGAAGAGATGAAGAACTTCTAGAGGACTTTATCCTACAAAGTCTTGTGCACAGCAGAGTGAACTAAGATTGTGTAAGGGCGTAACTGATGTTAACAGCTAGGCATGGTTCTTCAGAGTAATAGTAAGTTTCAGGTTCCTTGTTTAATATTTCCTTACTCATAATTGCAGAAGGCAAGAAAGTGTCAGGGAATAAGTGGTGATTGCATGAAAAAATGCTTTGTGTGTATAAAAAGATCTTCTACACTTTCCACAGTATGCATCCGATGAAGTGAGCTGTAGCTCACGAAAGCTTATGCTCAAATAAATTGGTTAGTCTCTAAGGTGCCACAAGTACTCCTTTCCTTTTTGTGAATAGAGACTAACATGGCTGTTACTCTGAAACCTGTTTGCTCTCAGAGCATGCTAAGAGACATACCTGTGGATCTCACCTAGCTCTCTGAGGCTACATCCCAATATCAATGGACCATTTGAAAAGACAATGGCAAATCTAATTGCCCAGACATTGATATCTTGCAATCAACACCCAAAGGGATCTGGATGTCCCTAAATCTCAGCAGGGAGGCTGAGCAACATTCCCTAGATGGAAGACAAAGGACTAGGAAGGTATGAGGTGGGGGAGAAGAGTTGGCTGCTGGAAGGCGTTAGGGCTCTCACCTGGCGTCTAGCAAAGGTGGTCAGATAGAGAGAGACTGAGCTTGAACCACAAGGTTCTCTACACTTGGCTGGGCTGTGGGCTAACCAGAATGGACTATGCTTTAGCCTTCAGCCTTTAGCCTTCTCTATACTACCCTAAGGACTTCCTGTGCTGTGCTCCTGTTAATGAATAAACCCTTCTGTTTTGACAACACTGTGAGAGTGCTGCTGCAAATGCTTCGTGAGGTGCATTAATCCCTGAAGAGCGTACAAGTTAATTTGCAAATTTGACAACATCAAATTAGGCCTGAATAAAGACTGGGAGTAGCTAGGTCACTACAAAAAATAATTTTCCCTCTATTGATATTCACCCCTTCTTGTCAACTGTTGGGAATGGGCCAAATCCACCCTAATTGAATTGGTCCCGTTAGCACTGACCCCCTTCTTGGTAAGGCAACTCCCATTTTTTCATGTGCTATATATTTATACCTACTTACTGTATTGTCCACTCCATGTATCTGATGAAATGGGTTATAGCTCACGAAAGCTTTTGCCCAAGTAAATGTGTTAGTCTCTAAGGTACCACAAGGACTCCTTGTTTTTACTGATACAGACTAACATGGCTATCCCTCTGAAACAAGTCTCCCTTGGACATCTGTCTCAACTGGACCTGAATGGAGCTCACAGTGTAAAGCAGGAGTGCTGAAGGCCCAGAGCTACAGTCTAAGGAGGTGGTGAAGCAACGTGGCTTACCCTGAGAAAGAGTGAGACTCCTAGAGGGTCTGGCACACTGACGGAGTTTCTCCTACAAACTGTTTCAAAGCTGGGGCCAATCCTGTGGATCCATAACAGAGGTTTCCATGTGCTCTCTGCCCTGCGTCTCACTTATTGCTTTGTGCTTGTATGTGCAAAACCTCTGCATCTTTGCTGGTCAGAACAAAGCACAAAATGGAAAAAAAACTCTCATAGTTATTCATGAAAAGTCAAATTCCATACTTTCGCCTCTCTCCCCCCCTTTCCCCATGTAGCTTCACTTGTTTATTGAGCAGTGGAGATCATTCGATAACAGCTATTAGTGATAGTGACGTCAGACTGAAGAGAAGGAGAAAACAGTGCTTAAGAAACTGAATTCTCAATTAATTTGTCCTTCGCCAACAGAAGTTGGTCCAATGAAAGAGAGGACCTCACCCACCCTGTCTCTAAATGAATTTACGGAATTTAATGTCATTAAAATGTATGTACAATAGATGTACAGTACAGTAGTGTAGTTTTCTGGTTTAAAAATGCATATCCTAAGGGTCTCAGACTCAGTGTGAAATGCCAGCAAATATATTTTTGCATAACTATGCATTAGCAAGATCAAAAATAAATGATCCACATAGTAGCATGTAAAGATGTTTGAATACTGGTGCCCATGTGTAATGGTATATTTTATTTATTTTTGTGACAAAGAAAGTAATTCTGTGAGAGTATTGCTATCACAATATGAAATAAGATTCTTTGTCCTTTTTTTCCATTTTAAAAAAGAGCCCTTTAACAGTGACCTATGAGGAAAACAATCTTGTGAATATAAATAAAAAATAACATTGCAGCAAATTGCAACATACATTTGTCCCTCCCATTCTTTAAATACATTAAAAGAAAGCTGATAATCAATTCAATTGCAGACAGGAACATATACACAAGGGGTTTTATCTGTTAATATATTATATGCACTTATTTACAAACCAAGATGTGCAATGGGGCATGATAATATGCTTTAACTTATAAAAGGGCATAATGATACTACTCATGTGAATAACAGCTCATGAATGCAGGTAAGAGGCTCACAACCTGATCTAATGTAATTATTAATGTTGTAATGGAAACAATGATTACTCTCACTGTTATCCATTTTATTCTTTCAGTTGTCACAAATGTGTGTTGACTCTTTCTTCCTATTCCACAATATCTTGTCCATTTTAATGGAAAGTGATTGGATTATTAATCATAATTTATTTAAATATTACAAACATGCTTGCCTTTTTACAGACATGTACGAAGACTAGAATCTTGCCCTGAAGTGCTTAAAGCTCAGTTTCTATACTTAGTAACAATTCTGCAAATTTACTTCAAAAGGGTTGTAATGTTATAACTGACATCAGAATGTAGACCTAATCTGTTGGCAGTCTTGTGGCTTTTGATCTGTGCCTTAAGATGAGAAATACAGTGAACTAGTGGTGATATGTTCTGAGGTCATAGGTTGATGCAAATTCCCATTTGAACTGCTGCTATGTAACCCATTATGTGAATATAGATTTCATGTTCATTAGTATAGCAACTGATATGCTTGACAGCATGGAAACCTCTAGCATAGTAGTGAATAATTAACAATTTTATATCATTTTAAATGTGTTCTGTAGCCAGGTTTGACCAGTAAAGAACACATAGAATCATAGAATCATAGAATATAAGGGTTGGAAGGGACCCCAGAAGGTCATCTAGTCCAACCCCCTGCTCGAAGCAGGACCAATTCCCAGTTAAATCATCCCAGCCAGGGCTTTGTCAAGCCTGACCTTAAAAACCTCTAAGGAAGGAGATTCTACCACCTCCCTAGGTAACGCATTCCAGTGTTTCACCACCCTCTTAGTGAAAAAGTTTTTCCTAATATCCAATCTAAACCTCCCCCACTGCAGCTTGAGACCATTACTCCTCGTTCTGTCATCTGATACCATTGAGAACAGTCTAGAGCCATCCTCTTTGGAACCCCCTTTCAGGTAGTTGAAAGCAGCTATCAAATCCCCCCTCATTCTTCTCTTCTGCAGGCTAAACAATCCCAGCTCCCTCAGCCTCTCCTCATAACTCATGTGTTCCAGACCCCTAATCATTTTTGTTGCCCTTCGCTGGACTCTCTCCAATTTATCCACATCCTTCTTGAAGTGTGGGGCCCAAAACTGGACACAGTACTCCAGATGAGGCCTCACTAATGTCGAATAGAGGGGAACGATCACATCCCTCGATCTGCTCGCTATGCCCCTACTTATACATCCCAAAATGCCATTGGCCTTCTTGGCAACAAGGGCACACTGCTGACTCATATCCAGCTTCTCGTCCACTGTCACCCCTCGGTCCTTTTCCGCAGAACTGCTGCCTAGCCATTTGGTCCCTAGTCTGTAGCTGTGCATTGGGTTCTTCCGTCCTAAGTGCAGGACCCTGCACTTATCCTTATTGAACCTCATCAGATTTCTTTTGGCCCAATCCTCCAATTTGTCTAGGTCCTTCTGTATCCTATCCCTCCCCTCCAGCGTATCTACCACTCCTCCCAGTTTAGTATCATCCGCAAATTTGCTGAGAGTGCAATCCACACCATCCTCCAGATCATTTATGAAGATATTGAACAAAACCGACCCCAGGACCGACCCTTGGGGCACTCCACTTGATACCGGCTGCCAACTAGACATGGAGCCATTGATAACTACCCGTTGAGCCTGACAATCTAGCCAGCTTTCTACCCACCTTGTAGTGCATTCATCCAGCCCATACTTCCTTAACTTGCTGACAAGAATACTGTGGGAGACCGTGTCAAAAGCTTTGCTAAAGTCAAGAAACAATACATCCACTGCTTTCCCTTCATCCACAGAACCAGTAATCTCATCATAGAAGGCGATTAGATTAGTCAGGCATGACCTTCCCTTGGTGAATCCATGCTGGCTGTTCCTGATCACTTTCCTCTCATGCAAGTGCTTCAGGATTGATTCTTTGAGGACCTGCTCCATGATTTTTCCAGGGACTGAAGTGAGGCTGACTGGCCTGTAGTTCCCAGGATCCTCCTTCTTCCCTTTTTTAAAGATTGGCACTACATTAGCCTTTTTCCAGTCATCCGGGACTTCCCCGGTTCGCCACGAGTTTTCAAAGATAATGGCCAATGGCTCTGCAATCACAGCCGCCAGTTCCTTCAGCACTCTCGGATGCAACTCGTCCGGCCCCATGGACTTGTGCACGTCCAGCTTTTCTAAATAGTCCCTAACCACCTCTATCTCCACAGAGGGCTGTCCATCTCTTCCCCATTTTGTGATGCCCAGCGTAGCAGTCTGGGAGCTGACCTTGTTAGTGAAAACAGAGGCAAAAAAAGCATTGAGTACATTAGCTTTTTCCACATCCTCTGTCACTAGTTTGCCTCCCTCATTCAGTAAGGGGCCCACACATTCCTTGGCTTTCTTCTTATTGCCAACATACCTGAAGAAACCCTTCTTGTTACTCTTGACATCTCTGGCTAGCTGCAGCTCCAGGTGCGATTTGGCCCTCCTGATAACATTCCTACATGCCCGAGCAATATTTTTATACTCTTCCCTGGTCATATGTCCAACCTTCCACTTCTTGTAAGCTTCTTTTTTATGTTTAAGATCCGCTAAGATTTCACCATTAAGCCAAGCTGGTCGCCTGCCATATTTACTATTCTTTCGACTCATTGGGATGGTTTGTCCCTGTAACCTCAACAGGGATTCCTTGAAATACAGCCAGCTCTCCTGGACTCCTTTCCCCTTCAAGTTAGTCCCCCAGGGGATCCTGGCCATCCGTTCCCTGAGGGAGTCGAAGTCTGCTTTCCTGAAGTCCAGGGTCCGTATCGTGCTGCTTACCTTTCTTCCCTGTGTCAGGATCCTGAACTCAACCAACTCATGGTCACTGCCTCCCAGATTCCCATCCACTTTTGCTTCCCCCACTAATTCTACCCGGTTTGTGAGCAGCAGGTCAAGAAAAGCGCCCCCCCTAGTTGGCTCCTCTAGCACTTGCGCCAGGAAATTGTCCCCTACGCTTTCCAAAAACTTCCTGGATTGTCTATGCACCGCTGTATTGCTCTCCCAGCAGATATCAGGAAAATTAAAGTCACCCATGAGAATCAGGGCATGCGATCCAGTAGCTTCCGTGAGCTGCCGGAAGAAAGCCTCATCTACCTCATCCCCCTGGTCCGGTGGTCTATAGCAGACTCCCACCACATCACTCTTGTTGCACACACTTCTAAACTTAATCCAGAGACACTCAGGTTTTTCTGCAGTTTCGTACCGGAGCTCTGAGCAGTCATACTGCTCCCTTACATACAGTGCTACTCCCCCACCTTTTCTGCCCTGCCTGTCCTTCCTGAACAGTTTATAACCATCCATGACAGTACTCCAGTCATGGATAAGCTAGTCTTATGAATATTCCATTTTCTAGATATCTTTGGTGGATGAGGTTCTTTGGTATGTAATGTGGAAGGTCAACTTAGATTATTTTAATGGTCCCCATCTGGCCTTGAAAATCTATGGGTCCAATTCCCCATTGCCTTACATCTTGTGCAGTCATTTACAATGGCATAAAATGGCTTTTGCCACCCACTTTTTACTGGTATAAATGACTACACAAAGTGCACTGTCCTATGAATCTCTACGTGCTTGAAGGAATAGTACTGCAAATACATTAGTGTCCATTCATCCTGGAATGGAGGAATTTGCTTGCACGAAACAGTTGGCCAACTATGTATAAACAAGAGACAATTTGTAAGACTAGAGGTATTAAATACAGTTCTGTCAGATGTGTTCACGAGGCAGTGTACCCACCTCCTGAAAAATGCTTGGAAATTAAAACAGAATTTTGTCAAAGCTGAAATGTTTCTTGGAGACATTATCTTTTTTCTTGTTAAGGTTTTTGTTTTCTATCTGCCTGGGACACGGGAGACAGAGGTTGAAATCCTTGCTTTCCCTGATTCAGAGAATTCTGGGATGTAAAATTCTGACTCAGACTGAACAAGGACTTAGACTATTACCATAGCATCCAAGAAAGAAAGAAAGAAAGAAAGAAAGAAAGATCTGGTCCAAAAAAGCTTCCCAAATCAAAAAGCTCAGGTTTTGATCTGAAAACAGATGTTTTTGGCAAAATTCTGTTGTTGCAAAAACTTTTTCAATGTTTTGTTTTTGTTCAAAGCAGAATAAAAACTACATATGAAACTTCAAAAGTTGTCATGAAACAGAACTGTCAATCTGTAGACAGTTCTGACTAGCACAGTCACTCTCTTACTGACAATTTCATTTGCTTAACCACGCCCATACTAGTCATTTGATACCTGCTTTTGAGTTGAAGAGCCCTCAACTACCATTATCTTCTTGCAGAATTGAGCTAATATATGAAGGAAAGAAATATAAATTAAACCAATGGTACAGATGATAATAATAATAATAATAATACCAAAGATAAGAAGCAAGCCATTCACCCCGCTTTACTTGACCCCCATATACTTACACACGCGTTATCACATAATCAACTGACATTTCTACCTACAATACTAAGATAGCAAGATTGTTTCTTAAGAGGAAGTACAGCATTACTTTCAAACTTTCTTGACTAGCTTCTCTGTCAATCTGGGGTCTGTTACAAAGCCAACTGGACTACCGAAAGAGCTGTGGGAACAAGAATTGTTTGTTTTAATGGCAATTCTGAAAAAAGAGATCAGAAAAAAAATGGTTTCACTTCAAACCAAAAAAAAATTTTTTAAAGTTTTCAGTGACTTGAAAAATAAAAAAATATTGTTTTAGGCTGAACAAAACATTTAATTTTATCCAAACTACTTCATTCAACCCAAAATGTTTCATTTATACTTCAGGCATTTAATGTTTTTATTTTATTTTTAAAATACATTTGAAGGAAATTTTGAAAGAAAAAGTCATTTCAAAAGAAGACACAGAAATGTTTAATTTCAACATTTTTAAAATAACACATTTCAACTTTTTTTGGATTTTGGGGGTGGAGGGAAAGGAGATTTCAACATGAACAATTTGGCAAAAATGAGAGTCACAAAACATTTCAGTGTCAACAAATTTGCATATTTTTTTTTTTGGCCAAAAAAAGTTATTCCAGCTGTAACTGTGGATCAGACACGTAGGGCTAGATTCACAAAGGAAATTAGGCATAGAGACACTGAGCATCACCACACCTAACATTTAGGGACCTAGAAAATCACTGGGATTCACAGATTTGGGCACCTAGTTCTTCCTGTGCAATGAATGGGGAGTGATAAGAGCCTCAGAATGGGATTCACAAAAGACAGAACACGAGAGCGGCTCCCCACCTAAACTAGCCAATAGGAGCTGCCAAGGTGAGAGGTGTGCCCTTAGCCCCACCATTGTCAGGGAGTTTGACACCTAAGTGTAGGCTGAAGGGAAGTGCTTCTCTCTGCTTGGCATTCTCAGCTGCAAATCCTCGGTGGGCATTATGCACCTACGTGGTTTCTGCAAGGGGTGGAGAAAAAGGCGGGTGACCCTTCCCTCTCATAACTTTTAGATGAGTGGTTAGTGCACTCACCTGGGATGTGGGGAACCCCAGGTTCAAGTCCCCTCTCCGCCTGGAGTCTGCTACCTCTTAGGTGAGTACCCTAAGCACTGGGCTATGTAATATTCTGATGAAGGTCTCCCTCAGTTTATCCTGTTAAAGCTGTACCAGTATGGCTACATAATGAAAAATGTCATTGGAGAAAGGCAACTGGATCCCGACTCTCCCACCTCCCAAGTGAGTGCTCTAACCGGGATACAGAGGCTCTCTCCGTGGCCCAATGAGTCATTATTTATCAATACTAGAACAGCTTCAACAGAAGAGACTGAGGGAGCCCCACATCAAAATATCCCATCGCTCAGTGGTTAGGGCACTCACCTACAAAATGGCAAATCCCTTCTTCCCCCTCAGGTGGAAATGGGGACTTGAATCAGGGGTCTCTGTCACCCCAAGTGAGTACCTAAACCACGAGGCTAAAAGTTACAAAGTGGAGCAATCACTGTTCTCCTCCTCCTGGGCCATTTGCTTGCCTATGGGGGGGCTGATCCAGTAGGCAAGCTCTAAGAACACTTACCAGATCAGACCCTGTAGGCAAGTTCAGCAGAGGAACATCTCTCTTCCCCCAGTTTATGCATCATTTGCTCTGTGGCTTAGGTGTCCACATGCCTAGAACAAGGCTGCAGTACACATTCTCAGAGGCAGAAATATAGTCATCTAGAGAATTTTTACTACAAAACTTTAGGTGCTGGGGAGATTAGGCACCTACAGGACTGTATGTCTACACTACGAAATTAGGTCAAATTTATAGAAGTCGGTTTTTTAGAAATTGGTTTTATATATTCGAGTGTGTGTGTCCCCACAGAAAATGCTCCAAGTGCATTAAGTGCATTAACTCGGCAGAGTGCTTCCACAGTACCAAGGCTAGAGTCGACTTCCGGAGCGTTGCACTGTGGGTAGCTATTCCACAGTTCCTGCAGTCTCCGCTGCCCATTGGAATTCTGGGTTGAGATCCCAATGCCTGATGGGGCTAAAACATTGTTGCGAGTGGTTCTGGGTACATATTGTCAGGCCCCCGTTCCCTCCCTCCCTCCCTCCGTGAAAGCAAGGGCAGACAATTGTTTCGCGCCTTTTTTCCTGAGTTACCTGTGCAGACACCATACCACGGCAAGCATGGAGCCCGCTCAGCTCACTGTCACTGTATGTCTCCTGGGTGCTGGCAGACGCGGTACTGCATTGCTACACAGCAGCAGCAACCCATTGCCTTGTGGCAGCAGATGGTGCAATAGGACTGGTAGCCGTCATCGTCATGTCCGAGGTGCTCCTGGTCGCCTGTGTGAGGTCGATCAGGAGCGCCTGGGCAGCCATGGGCGCAGGGACTAAATTTGGAGTGACTTGATCAAGTCATTCTCTTTAGTCCTGCAGTCAGTCCTATTGAACCATCTTATGGTGAGCAGGCAGGTGATACGGATTGCTAGCAGTCCTATTGTATCATCTTCTGCCGGGCAGCCATGAGATGTGGATGGCATGTAGTCCTTCTGCACCGTCTGCTGCCAGCCAAAGATGTAAAAGATAGATGGAGTGGATCAAAACAAGAAATAGACCAGATTTGTTTTGTACTCATTTGCAACCCCACCCCCCGTCTAGGGGACTCATTCCTCTAGGTCACACTGCAGTCACTCACAGAGAAGGTGCAGCGAGGTAAATCTAGCCATGTATCAATCAGAGGCCAGACTAACCTCCTTGTTCCAATAAGAACAATAACTTAAGTGCACCATTTCTTATTGGAACCCTCCATGAAGTCCTGCCTGAAATACTTCTTGATGTAAAGCCACCCTCTTTGTTGATTTTAGCTCCCTGTAAGCCAACCCTGTAAGCCGTGTCATCGGTCGCCCCTCCCTGCGTCAGAGCAATGGCAAACAATCGTGAATCTGAGTTGAGAGTGCTGTCCAGAGCAGTCACAATGGAGCACTCTGGGATCGCTCCCAGAGGCCAATACCGTCGAATTGTGTCCACAGTACCCCAAATTCGACCCGGCAAGGCCGATTTAAGCGCTAATCCACTTGTCAGGGGTGGAGTAAGGAAATTGATTTTAAGAGCCCTTTAAGTCAAAATAAAGGGCTTCATCGTGTGGACAGGTGCAGGTTTACATCGATTTAACGCTGCTAAATTCTACCTAAAGTCCTAGTGTAGACCAGGGCTCAGAGGCAGCCAAGCAGGGGTTTGTGAATGTCAATGGGGCTTGATTCTGAGACCTAGATGCCTAAATTCTTTTGTGAATCCTTTTCATATGTCAGACAATATAATCTTTCTTCTTGCATCCTACACCTTTTTAAGCAGGAAACTGAGTTTACAGTATATTTTTTTCTACCCTAATTGATACCAAAGCTCTTATTTTGTGTGGCCATCCCCCAAAATGTAATTCACTTATCTTATGTAACCCAGGTTAAATCCTGCACTGTGGATGAGGAGTGATAATGCTTACTTCACAGAGTAGTGAGGCTTAACTCATTAGTGCTTGTACACAGCTTTGAGAAACTCAGATATAAGGCTATCCAGAAATGCATTATTATCGAAAAAAGTGAGCAAGGCTTCTCACTTGCACTTTCCAAGGAGCTACAAACTGTGGCTTTTATCTAGTTTTCCAACTGCTCAGTGTGGCTACTTACTAGTTTAAATAACCTATTGGAAACTGAAATGACAGTCCCGGTCTCCTCAGTTTGGTGGTCAATTTTCCTCAGTGTGAACAAATTGCCCCTGAAAGCACACAATTCTTCCCTCAAAATTGGCCACTCTCACTATTATTTGATCAAATTGATCAGAAAATAGGAGAACTTAGTAGCAAAGATTTTTCTCTAAAGCAACTGTACCATCTTCACTGGCTTGACAAATTTTTATTGCACCATCCAGCATGACCTCTGATTCTCTTAAACACCTTCCTCTAATTTTTCTTAAAAAAAAAAAAAAAACCACTTTAGCTCCAAATGCTATTTGACTCTGAATCAGTGATGCTGATTCTGGTACTATGTGTACCTCAAAGTTACATGACCGTGCTTTGAGCCGAAAGTCTGTGACAAAGACATTAACATGTCTCTTTTTCTGCTGTGTTCTGCAGTGAAAGACGCACATTACCTCTCATATCTTCTTTGTTAACACTTACAGTTTTGAAAAAAGTGACATCCATTCTGTCTCTTTCTGACTATTGTGTGTTGCTTATGACCTTGTGTTTATATCCAGGGTAGGTGCAAGTGCTGACATAAACGGCCACTGCCATTCACACTTTGGGGATTTACAGGTGACGAGACACTAAGCACTTGTCTACCCAGACACGTTCAGGAAAGTTAATCCAAATTAACTAAAAGGCATGAATTAAACTGCATTAAACGCTGTGTGGAGACATTCATTCAGAATGAAAGTGGCCTTAATTTGTTTATCTTAATGTGAATTAAACTAAACCAAATTAAGGCCACTTTAACTGTGAATGAGAGTACCCACATGCAAGTTTAATGAATTTTAACTAATTCACTTAAGATTTACACCTTTAGTTATTTTGGATTAATTTTCTTGAGGGTCCCCACATAGACAAGCTCTTAATGAAATACATCCTCCTGATTCTCCCTCAGGATATGTCTACACCACAACAAAACACCCACTTCTGGCCCAGGTCAGCTGACTCGGGCCCACTGGGCTTGTACTGCAGGGCTATACAACTGCAGTGTAGACAGTTGCAGTCAGGCTGGAGGCTGGGCTTTGGGACATTGCAAGGGGGGAGGGTCCCAGAACCTGGCCTCCAGCCTGAGTGTTTCTAGAAACAGCATACCATTAGGGGCAGTGTTAAGATGCACTGTCCCTGGGAGAGCTCCTGGGTGAATTCTGCCTCAAGGAGGCAGAATTTACCTTTGACCTGCTTGCCATGCAGGTGGCCTGTGCCCACTGATCTATCCCTTCAGGTGCAACTATTGCAAAAGGAAGGATGGGGCTATGGCACTGTGTACACTGGGGAAGTAGGAAGGAGGCAGTTCCTGCACTACCTTGAGCACAGGTACTGAAATTGTGCCTGATCCTTATTACAGGCCTAGCAAGGTAGGAGGATAACTCCTTGTGCCCACCATGCCACCACATCACATGGCAACCGCAGAAGAGCAAAGCACAATCTGACCCTAAAATGCACCTGAATATGAGTACATTATAGACACAGAATTAGCAGTTCATTCATGCAGTCACTGCCTACCACTAGTATCATGACTTGGGAAGAGCACTTTGTGATACCTTGATTATAAAATGTGCTGTGTAAAATTAAATTCTCTGCCCTTCCTTGGCAACTGAAGAGATAAAATCATTTCTACAATCACTGCATCCATCCTTTAAAATGTAGAGCTGCTAGGACTGTGTCACGCGTGGTGAAAACAGATTTAAGGTTTTTAAACCATTGCTTTTATTCTGCCGAATGATTTATTTCTCTGTCCTTTACTACCCCACCCCAAAACTGTAAAGACTCAAACATTCTTATAAAATAATATAAGCTACATGCTAATGAGGCCACATTTCCTAAGGGTCTGTCTCCTGCAATTTGTCAGTAAAAGACATTTAAGTTCTATGGTAAGTAACATCTATTCCTCAGAACATATTGCCACACACTAGGAAGAAACTGGAAGCCATTTAAATGCCAGTTACTCTTTGGTTGTTCTGAGACAAACTGATTACCCTCTCTAAAAAAATTGAGGCCCAAATTAATTACTTAATGATAGCGATAGTATAAGGTTAACTCCATAACAAAGAAATCTTAGTATCAATTAGTAGACTCATCACCAAATGGACAATAAGAATTTGTAATGAACCGTAAATAATAAAACGAAATGTCATGTTTGTGACATCTTTCTTCGCAGTTTACATGAGTTTTTAAAAAGCTGAAACTGACAACTGACTCTGGGTTTTAAGTAACTATTGCCCCTGGCTACATCAGATTTACAGCCAGATCATGTTCTATCTATGCCATTATATTGGCAGCCTTCACAATAGTATCTGAGTGCAAAACTCTAATTGACTTCAATAGAGCAAGATCTAGGCCTTTGTTTTTAAATGGTTTATTTACTCTAGATTGAAAAAAAATTAGTGAAAAAGTTTAAACTTCTGTTTTACATTTTGTTATTGGCAAATGGAAAAGAAAAAAAAATGGGACCCAACCAAGAATTCTTGTTCCAAGCACCCAGAAGTCTGGGAGAGTGTAGTCTAAATCAGGATCAGTGCATAAACTCTAGTGACCAAGAAAGACCTATGCATTGCCCAGCTTTGTAGCTTGGGCCTATCTTTTGTCTGCATTAGTCTACTGTACTAATGAAAGCAAGTATGGGCCACATAAAGTACTTAAGCCAAACAGATCTATAAATAATTTTGGTTGTATTCGCAACAATCTTGAACTGTACATAGACAACTAGAGAGTTCCATCACTGAGTTCTGTTGATATTCATAAGTCATCCAACTTTGTTACTTATTTTGTTACATTACTAAAAAGCTTAATTGACTTTTGGTCCAGTTTTATAGAGTCAGACATCTATTAGTCTCTCCATAATGTAGTATTACAGTAGCAATAAAATAAGGTAAAATTTTCCCCTCAGACCCACACACACACCCCTGAATTTCAGTTGTGAATGAGTATTTGAGGACAAAATGTTATCCTTAACTTTCTAACAGTAAAAGTTGGTGTGCGTGTTCCTGGAAACGTAGTGCACCTCTGACTGAAACAAGGCCTTCTGTATACTGTTAGCCCTCTCAACAATGGGGATCTTTTCAGGAGAGGAAAACAGGCAAGTACTGTTTTTAATTAATAGCCAGCCTCCAACCTCCTTTAAATTCTCCCATACAGATTCACTTTTGCCTGATGCAAACCTTCCTGAACCCGCATGAACGTTCTACTCCCTCCCTGAGCCGAGTAGCTCCTTTTGAAACATTCCACTCAGAAGTGGCCTGTACCGGCTGCCACAGAAGCTGCATAGAGGGGGGGAAAAAGGCTGGCCATAAAAATACACACATTTGTGACACCCAGGAATCAAAGTGCCAACTGGACAGGGCACAGATGCGATGCATATTGGTTAAGGAGTCTCCTTAGTTTAAGTGTCTACATTCTAATTAAACAGAATCATAGACTCAGAATTTAAGGCCAGAAGGGACCATCATGTCCATCTAGTCTGACCTCTTGCACATTTCAGGGCATAGTTCCTCACCCACCCACTCCTGTAACAGGCCTATATCCTCTAGTTGAGTTACTGCAGTCCTCATATCGTGATTTAAAGACTTCTGGTTATAGAGAATCCACCATTATGCTTGTACAAACCAGCAAGTGACCCATGCCCACATTACAGAGGAAGGCAAAAAACAAACAAACAAACAAAAAACACCAAAACAAAAACAAAAACAAAACAAACAAAAAAACCACCTTCAAAAGTCTCTGCCAAATTGATTTGGGGGAAAATTCCTTCCTGAGCCCAAATATGGCTAACAGACCCTGAGCATGTGGGCGACACACCCCATACACACACCTGGGAAAGAATTCTTGTAGCAACTCAGAGCCCTCCCAATCTAGTGTTCCAATCAGGCCTTTGGAGATATTTGCTAATAGCAGTTGCAGATGGGCCATATACCATTGTAGGCAACCTCATCATACCATCACCTCTATACATTTATCAAGCTCACTCTTGAAATGTATTAGCGGTTTTTGTGCTCACTGCTCCCCTTGGAAGGATATTCTGGAACTTCACTTCTCTGATAGTTGGAAACATTCATCTAATTTCAAGCCTAAACTTGATGGCTCGTTTATTTCCATGTGAACTCTCAAAAGCCGGAGTCACATGGGTCATCAATGTCATTGTGAAATGCATTTATGTTGTGTAAAGAGTTGTATGTGTACACACACACAGAAAATCTGTTCTTAAAATCTATGTCTAGGTACTGGGTCAAAGGTGAAAAATACAGGCTCTGTCAGACAAGAAAAGTGTGTCCATTTATCTGAATGGCTCTCCTATCATCAGTCTGAACTGAATGCAAATGAAGGATTGTAAGAACTTCAGAAAGAAATTAATAGGAAGAGATAAAAAGTAGTGGGAGGTATACATCAAAGGTCTGCTCTACTATATTTGGAGGGTAAAGAAAGACTTCCTTTGTGAAGGATGCCAAGATAAATGGACAGAAAGTTTTACTTTATAAAACAAGGTTCTCAGCTTGGCTTGGTTGAAAATGCTGAATAGAACTTTGGGTAAGAGAAACTTCTTTCGACACAAGGTTAATCTGCTAGTTATGTTTGGTCTCTAGAAAGCATGATTTAGTTTTATATGTTACCATTTGTTTCCAATATTTTTACTATCACTTGAATACATTTATAATGAAAACAAGTATAAGTTTATCTATTTGCTGTGGTGTTGAGCAAAAGCCATGATCCTGAGTTGACTCTTACAAGTTGGTCTGTGCTGTTCTGTTGGGAATAGCAGGCCTGGCAATTCTGTGAGTGTTTACAGAGTATTTTGGGTTGGTGTATACATATTGCTACCTTTACAGAGAGAGAGTGAGATCTGCAGGGTCCTAAAAGTTGGTGCTTATGCTAACAGAGACTGATGGTTTTCAGGGAACTAATCCACAGCAGGCACAGACAAGACAGCTTCACACAAAGGGCAGATGGGGTGCCTAAACAACCTTGGGTACTCCATAGGATTTTATTGAGGTAAATAGGCTGGTAAAACTAAAACCAAGCAAACCATATGAATAGGATCTGTAGTCACACTAGTTAGGAAAACAATTATGAGAGCTATCAGTTCTCATACTACAGGTTGATTGGGTAGCAGAGATTCAGGTAAAATCTTCCGCCATGTAGAGCATTATGCCCCAGAGGAAACATTTTAATCTTCTTTTGGAGGTTACACCAACTGATATAAGCCATTGTTGTTGGACTTTACAGACCACAGTGATGTCTAAACTTATAGAAATGTAGATAAAGATATTATGTCATGTGTTACCTCAGTTTCCCTAGAAACCAACCCAGGGTTACACTTATATTGGTTTTATTAAATGCCGCTATTGGATCAAACAGAAAAGGTTGCGCTTATTCATGTGTGCACACATTCACCGCATTCATACACTCATGCACCCACACACTCACCCAGGCGGAGAGTTACCGGAGACAGCGTAGGAAGCTGGGAAACCGAAGCATAGTAGATCTGGTGCGTCCGCCTGCAGTCACAGTCATGGATCGGGGCCGGCGAGCAGGTCAAGAAGGAGCGGGGGCTTGTGTGCGTGCCTGCTTCCTTCTATTGGAACTGGGCTGCTCCTGTCATGTACACTGAGTTTTCCTTCTGTGTCTGTCACCGAGAAGCATTCCCAGGCCTCGTTCCTTTCATGCATACCAGGTTCTTCTTTTCTTTCCAGCACTCCCTAATTGCCTTCTCGGGGCAGATTATATGAGACACACCTGTCTCCTGTCTCTGGGCTCTTTTCTCCTTGCAGTTCCTCTCCTCCCAGTCCCACACACACTCCCTTGTTCACACTCCCTTATCTTCCACACACACTCCCTTGTTCTCACTGTCTCTGATCGCGTGATGGAATATTGCAAAGCTTGGAGGTTCATACAAGTGGTAACTGAAAAGGTTACAAAGCTTGCAAACGTTACAAAACATAAAAGGCTATGCTAACAATAACTAAAGTTACAAAGTTTGCAAAAGGTTACAGAACTCAATGATCATACCAGCAATGTCTGAAAAGTTACAAATCTTACAATTGCATTCTACTGGATTGAGCGGAGGCTTTACATAACAGTTTGTTCCATTGGTCTTCGACTGGCAGTTTCTAAATGAAAACCACCACATATTTCCAATGTTCCAATTGTTTGCCAGGAACAAGCCTTTGTCTACACTGGCACGTTTGTCGTTAAAACTTTTGTTGCTAAGGGGTGTGAAAAAAAAACACACCCCAAATGTCAAAAGTTTTAATGACAAAAACTGCCAGTGTGGACAGCGCTTTATCAGCGGAAGCCAGGCTCTCAGCAACAAAGCTACTGTCAAGGTTCCTCCCCCACTCTGAACTCTAGGGTACAGATGTGGGGACCTGCATGAAAAAAACCTCCTAAGCTTATCTTTACCAGCTTAGGTCAAAACTTCCCCAAGGTACAAAATATTCCACCCGTTGTCCTTGGATTGGCCGCTACCACCACCAAACTAATACTGGTTACTGGGGAAGAGCTGTTTGGACGCGTCTTTCCCCCCAAAATACTTCCCAAAACCTTGCACCCCACTTCCTGGACAAGGTTTGGTAAAAAGCCTCACCAATTTGCCTAGGTGACTACAGACCCAGACCCTTGGATCTTAAGAACAATGAACAATCCTCCCAACACTTGCACCCCCCCTTTCCTGGGAAATGTTGGATAAAAAGCCTCACCAATTTGCATAGGTGACCACAGACCCAAACCCTTGGATCTGAGAACAATGAGAAAGCATTCAGTTTTCTTACAAGAAGACTTTTAATAAAAATAGAAGTAAATAGAAATAAAGAAATCCCCCCTGTAAAATCAGGATGGTAGATATCTTACAGGGTAATTAGATTCAAAAACACAGAGAACCCCTCTAGGCAAAACCTTAAGTTACAAAAAAGATACACAGACAGAAATAGTTATTCTATTCAGCACAATTCTTTTCTCAGCCATTTAAAGAAATCATAATCTAACACATACCTAGCTAGATTACTTACTAAAAGTTCTAAGACTCCATTCCTGGTCTATCCCCGGCAGAGACCAGTATAAAACAGACACACAGACCCTTTGTTTCTCTCCCTCCTCCCAGCTTTTGAAAGTATCTTGTCTCCTCATTGGTCATTTTGGTCAGGTGCCAGCGAGGTTACCTTTAGCTTCTTAACCCTTTACAGGTGAGAGGAGCTTTCCCCTGGCCAGGAGGGATTTCAAAGGGGTTTACCCTTCCCTTTATATTTATGACAGCTACCACCCTTCATTGGAGGTGGTTTTATTTCATCGCCAGAGTTGTCTCCCAGCAACAAAGAGTGCCTACACTGCTTACGTTGGAACAGCACTGCTGCAGCAGCCCAGCCACACCATTGTAAGGTGTGCAGTGTACCCATAGCCTAAGGCTGAAACTAATCAAATCACAGATAAGCAGCTATAAGTCTGGTTGTTCCAACTAATTTTGTCTAAATTGTAGACTGGAAACAACTTCATAAAAATAAGGTTTGCTTGTAGTGAGGGCTCATGGCCTCCCTTTGAGACTGATGGCTAGAAACCACTCTCCACCAGTTGGAAGGTGGAGCCAGGCAAGGCCACTTCAACACCACCTGTAATGTGGTATGCTCAAACATTTGTGGGTACGACAAAAACAAAAACCAAGCAAGCAAATGACAATAGGTATAATCCAATGGAAAGACTCCTATTGAATGCCGTAGGAGCTCCATCAGTCCACCAAGTACTGTATTACATGGAGAATTGTGTATGCAAATTTATAGGCAATGTTTTTAAAGTTTGGTTAGAACATTCTGACAAAACATAATGTGACGTCCGAAGCCATCAAATAATTACAATGTGGATATATAGATATGTTCAGAATTATTTTGTGGTTACTAAATATTTTAAGACAGCCGAACAAATGTATTATTATTTTGTCCTACAGAAATTTAATACTTAGAATGCATTGCCAATTTTGGCTATTTTGGCTGTGCTTTTTGCTTTATGCTGGTGGAGACATACACTAAGACATACATTGCTTGATAGGATCATTTATTCAGTTTAACATCAAACGTTTTTGGCTTCTCAGACCTGAAAGGTCAACTAGCTTATGAAAATCAAGCTGGTTTTGGTCTGCTTTATACCCCATCACTAAAATTCCCAGACAGACTAGAAACTCCCAAATCCATCAAAACACCATCCATTAGACTGGAGAGAATTAGAGCTGAATACTAATTTTTTAAAACTATTATATACACATGCATGAAGCAACTACTACATGAGGCTGAAATATATGACATATCTTTAAGAACTCTTGTTTATGCGCTCCTCCCAATAAAGAAGAAAAGCAACAATTTCACCTAATGAAGTGAGAAAGTGATAGCAGTTTTGTTTTGTGAGTGAGTTAGTTAATGAGGCAATATCCTCTTGCATCTCTGAGATAAACTCTAGGTCAAAAGCATACATATTAGCATAACATTCATATTAATATATTTCAGAATCAGATACAGAAGGGCCCTATGCTATGAAATCTGTGTAATCACAGACATCTAATTTTCAAAGGGGTTTTGGGTGCTCATTATGGTGATGGATGACAGTACTGAAAACCATCAGCACTTTCTTGAGCTCTGCTGTACTCTGTATGCTCTTTTCTTATGTATCCCATGAATGGAGTCTTAGAGGTTTCATAATATATTTAGATCACATGGGAAGTAGAATCAAGACTTTCCCTTTGTGGGAATATTGTAGCATATTGTTACTGTACTGGTTGTCTACTTGAATCTAGATACCTAAATACCATGTCACATGCTAATAGTAGTTATACTACAGTAGACCTACTCTAAACATAACAGCAGCATGTACCAGAAAACAATAAGTACAGATATTTGTATCATTTTTTCTGCATATACACACTACTCTTTGCATGTATGCATACACGCACACATACATATATACTTAGACACACATTACACACCCACCCACACATACACATTGTGGTTACTTCACCAGTACCATTGTTTGTGAGATATTATATTATCTCCCTGTATTTAGAATAAGTAGTAATACGTGATATCTCAGAAAACAATGTGTGGTAACTGTTGATCTCTCTTTAGACACAAGGAAACCAGAATGGAAGTGGTTTTTGTTTGTGTGTGAAAACCTCTTATCAGTCAATGTTTTACTTCAAAAAGAAAAGGAGTACTTGTGGCACCTTAGAGACTAACAACTTTATTTGAGTATAAGCTTTCATGAGCTACAGCTCACTTCATCGGAGCTGTAGCTCCCGAAAGCTTATGCTCAAATAAATTTGTTAGTCTCTAAAGTGCCACAAGTACTCCTTTTCTTTTTGCACATACAGACTAATATGGCTGCTACTCTGAAACCTGTTTTACTTCAAAACACCTAGGCCACTGAGCCACTTCCCAAAGTCATAGGTGGATTTGGTTAATTGTGCTAGTTTAGGCCCATCTCAAATTTTATGATGCATAGTTGGATTATCCAGAGAAAAGAGCATAATACTAAGATAAAAATCATGGCACATTTGTGATCTCAAAATTCAATGGTGCAGGAAGAAATTGTATTTAAACGTTTAAAAAAAACAGGAATAAGAATAAACTGCAGCCCTGATTCACACCATTGTAACCACAGTTAGGGATGAATTTGACCCAGTATTTATTAAGGGACTAATCTTAAATGTGAGTTCAGCAGAATCAGAACATCTCAAAGTACGCTCAGCACACACACAGTCGATGGGAATTGATGGCTCTTGGCATCTTGTGGGTTCAGGCGCTGTTCGTTTACAGTGATGGAAATGGAAAGACTCAGGCCTTAGGCAGAGCAAATTGGTCAAGTTGGCATTTGCCTCAAAATAAATGAAATCTGGAGTGTGTAACATGACTAAAGGGAGGGTGCAAAGACTGATGCCTCTAGGTTACTGAAAACCAAGCTGGATATAGGCCTGCAAGCAGGAGAGAACTGGAGACTGTGCCAAGGGAAAGGAGATCATATTATCTAAGAAGAGAACCGACAATACAGTGACAGTATCGGTCACAATTATGAAAGCTGTGAATCAGTTTATAGCTTCTCCAGTCACTTCTCCATATTCAGCCTCAAGATCGCAGCTCTTTCTCATTCTTAGCAATAGCAAAAGCTGCACCTACTTAGTGCCAATCCTACCTACTGTGTTTATTACAATGCCTGTCTTCTAGCTCAACATTGGAAATGTTGTCCTGATAGCCTAATTGTTATTTTGCCCTCATTCCTGTTATTGTATCACCTAAAAATTCTGTACCTTTTTAGAGTTTACACCTAACATCTACTCCCTTATTGTCTTTTTGGTCAAGCCATTACAAAATTTCCTGATGAGTGAAATCTTTATGGCTTCTTAACCATTTGTATGACTCTTCTCTAAATTACCTTCAACTACCTGATTCTACTGAATTTTAATATTGAGTCCAGAAATGAACATAGTGGTCCAGTATCAGATCAGCTGTGTTTGGCCCAAGTCTAGAAGTAAGTGGACAAATTATTGGTGGTTTCCCAATCCTGGGGTTCACTGATAGCAGCACTGTCTTGGGCAGAAAGCAGAGCAGCTTAAATGATGCTCTTCTGTGAGCTACCAGCAGTCCAGAGACTGGGAGGGAGCTGGAATATGACACATCAGGATTCTACTACAAAGAAGGAAATCCTCCACAGTATGGATCTGCTGCTACATCACTGCAGACTGGATATGAATCTGACTCACTTTTAATTCTGACTAAAAGCCAATGCTGGATCAAGCCCTAACTCTATGAGCAGAAGATACATTTGCCTAACTCTTAACCTCTTCTTGGGGGGGCGGGGGTATAGGTTTCTCCCTATTGTAGGGTTTCCCCAATGGCTGTAACATGGGAGAACAGTTTTGTATAAAAGTTAGGAATAAAGATTAAAATTCCCTGTTTTTAAGTGACTTTGTGTTATTTTCATAGGTGTATGGGAAGGTGGATCTCTATCAACTATCTGGGATGTGGTACTGTATTCACTAAATGAAGCAAGGCAGATCAACTAGCAGTTTAGGTGGAAAGAATGGAAATTAATTAAAATAGCACACACAAAAAAACCCTGAAGCAGGGTGCAGAGATAGGTTACTGAAACTATTTTACTCATTTGCTTTATTTAAAACAAAAATTAATACAATGCAACCATATGCATTTGATTAATCAATGGCTTCTAAATCATCTGTTCATGTAAAGAGACAAGTATAGAGATAAAACTCCTTTGTTCTGGTTCAAATAAGAAATATGTTAACATGTTCTCTCTGAATTTTCTTGACTGAAGCCAATAAAGGGGGCATTCTTATGCAGATCTCAGAGAACTTTGGTGGATTGCTGGAGATAAAGACTTATTTTTAAAAAAGCAATACATAATAGAAACGTATACATTCTTCTTCAAATAAGAAGCACTTATTTTATGAATTAGGATAGCAACCTTATCATATTTTGCTGGATAGTTTTGTCACAACTGATGAAGTTCTTTTCATAAATGAAAACCTCTCATGAATATTCATTTGCATTCCAAAGAGAATCTCATTATCTAATCCAAAAAAAGAATTAATGAGCCTTAATAGTCTCCTCTGACACTTTGTCTTTGTCCCTTCCTCAACTCGGAAGGTGATTCAGCATACCCATGCTACTGCTTCTTTGATCTCAGAAGTCCGTTCTCTGACCACACTGCAAACCCTCATCCTGGAGTTAGCGCCTTGCTTTTAGGTTATTCTTTCATACAAGGAAGAGAAACAACTTCAATTGTTTCAGATGGTTGGTGTTCTGGTTGTTGGTGGTTTTTAAGTCACTATCAATGTTTGATAAAGTTCTCTTATCTGCACATAGGATGAAATTCACCTTGGTATTATCCTTCCAAGACTCTGCATACCATTGAAACTCTATGCAGGCAGCCCTCTGTCTGCCGTGGTGCAACAGGAAGGCAGTCCTATCCACACCAACCTTGCATAAACCAGCATGAAAGGCTGAAATGGGGACAGAAGCATGAGAACTCTAGTGGCCCTGGTAACCCATGGAAGTGGAGTAAATGGGCTGTGCTTGGTATTTCAGATCACAGGATGGAGTAGTGGCTTTCAGGATAAATGGATTATGCTACTCTCTCATCCCTAGTTCCAGATTACAGGATGGATTTTGCCTATCATCTATACCTCACTAACATAAAAAGTGTGGTCACTCTGGCTTTCATCTATCTCTAATGAATAATCAGAATATTATCTTCTAACTCCCTTCAGAGTTTTAAATTAAAGCAAATCACCAAACAATGACATCAATCATCATGGGCTGGACAAAGTATTTCTGGAGAACACCACATTCAAATGCATCCCCTTTTTTCCCCATCAATTGCCTTCAAGTGTATCATGATTTCCACTAAAAGCGTTTCTTGTTCACATTAATCCAGTTAATATTTTGTGTCAATGCAGTGAGTAATCAATTTTTGCATTTCACTTTTTGACCATATAAAACAGGAAAGGCTCGCTCATTCTAAGGGAGAGAGAGAGAGCAAAGGAGCATTTTGGAATTTAGGTACCAAGAAACATAGGCTTAGGGAAATCTAGGACATTTAAGGCCTTTCCTTATTCTCCCCAAAGCACTATTTTTTGGTTGGGTCCCACTTTTAAAAATACAAGGGGTTCCTTTTTCATTGAATGAAAGAAACAGGCAAACTGCAGCAAGAAAGATGTATTTACAGGCCATTCCCCTTCTTACATTCACACAAGGTAACCATTTCTGTGTGTACAGTAACTCGCCATTTCACGTCTTCTCGCTTAACGTTGTTTCGATCTTACAGCCCTGCTTAATTACAGAATATGCTCCATTTAAAGTTGTGCAATGCTTCGCTATAACATTGTTTAGCTGCCTGCTTTGTCCACAGCTGGCAGCCCCCCATCAGCTCCCCTATTCCCCCCCTCATTGCGGAATACCTGCTGTCTGTTCGTCACCAATTACTATTATGCAGTAATACCCTTACATTTTCATATATTCAAGGTAAGCTTCATTTTGTATCTTTCGGCATTATAGATTCATGATGATTATGCAAATCATTGCTAGGATAATTTGCACAATGGGGGTTCAGTATTTAATGAAAGTTACTCTTATTTTTAATTATAGCATTTAAGATGGTTTTATTGCCAAGTGGAATATAGCCTGGTTGATATGCATTTTGGCTTCTAGGATTCCACTGGATTTAAGAAATATCCCACCCTCACCACCTCCCACCATCAAGATTATTTCCTAGATTTTGAGATTATCTGAGGTATACACATTATATACTTTGTTCATATGTTATAAGAATCTGAACACATTACACAACTAATCTGTTTTGATGTAGATAAGAGAGCCGAGTGAAACTTTTCAAGAATAGTATTGAACAACAGACAGATGTATGACATTCTTTGAAAATCTTGTTGAAAATCTTGTGAATGGGTGAAGTAGGCAGTTCAGTTTTAGGTACATACTATAATGTGCTTCTAACTCCTGATGTATATGGTTTCCTACTTTGTAATTGTTTCCGGCTAAAAGGGAAGTCCCACAAGGAGATTAAAACAGCCACATATTCACTTCAGCAGCAGATAATTAAATCTGAAAACTTCTAATATGTTCACCAATATAATTTGTGTTGTAATTAACACTTTCTATAGATTAAGAACACTAAATCTGAATAAAACATCTCATCTTCTTGTGATGAAGTCTGCCAAACAGAATAATAAAACCATAATTACAGAAATGTTCCAGCTTCATGTTTGTACACAAATAAGCTCGATTCCTGAGCTGTAGCAAAAGGTGATTGAATCCAGATGTATATATTTCAAGACTGCAAAATAGTGCTGTGTTTAATGTTTGTATCTTGTGTTGATTTTAACCATATTTGCAATTTGCAAAAGCTATTTACCCGATGGCATTATTATAAACCTATAAAATGTATATTTTAAGAAGATGGTGCTGCAAACAACAATTGTGTCTGTGACAAGGCATTTGTGGACACACACATCCATTATGAAGTCACCTGGAAATCTGCAAAAATCTATGTAAAATAGATAAGCAGACCAATTGGGATGCCTAGCTCCCCCAAGAAGACTGATATACCTATCTTTCTTTCATGATATCAAATGCCATCTTTGTATAACACCACCTTTTGGATATAGGACTAGAGATCCCCCCCAGTATCTCTACAGTATCTTTTTTCTGAAGGCTTACTATGCCCTATGGATAATCTGTTTCAGCGGGAATGAGAAACAGTATGTAATGCTATCTAATATCTCCATATTTTTTAAACTGATTCCCCCCACCCCTTTTATGGAACACTTCTTTCTCTGTGTAAGGACATTATTAAATAAATGTTCATTACCAAAGTTTATTAATAATAATGTAATTAAAAATATATGTTCGTGCTTCTTTGTCTCAAAGTATAAATAAAGAGGTAGCACTGTTCATAGAATATTATTTGATCTGTTGTATTGATTAGCCTGGCCAGAAGTGCTGAAAATCCTACAGCATGTTAGCATAGCTCAAGGAGAGCAAATTTACAATGAATGATCATTTCTACCAAAATAAATTAGTGCCTTTTTTTTTTTAATAAGGAATTAGCCTTCTGTTCAGATTTCAGTAGAGTAACATATTCAGTCCTGTTTAAAGCACTGGCTGGGTTGTAAGGGTAAAAGAAAACTGGTAGACAAAGCAAAAAAAAGAGGTCAGTGTGTGATCACCACACTTGTCTGGTTGCTCACATAATTCAAACAAAGAAATCACCACCAAGATGTTATCTTGATACACATTTTACAGTCCTTTACACCCGGGTGCCCAAAATTTGCCCACCTAAAAGGACCACATTGGCAATTTTTCCAAAGTTCAAGGCCAGACTCCCTGGACTTCACATCTAATATCACAAACTACATTGCCACATTGAACAGTTAAGCAGGCAGGTAGAAACTTTCCCATTTTATGGACTCTGTGAACTTCTAACAAAGGATCACACATGCCAAATATGTTGCATATTAAGCATAGCACACATGTACAGTAGGCTTTTATTTCCAAACAGCTAGTGTTCTGAAAAGTGCTAGATTGACACTCTTGGCAGACAGAGGGGTAGCCCTAAAGCAGTACAAGACACCAGGTAACCCTGTTGCTCCAACTACACTCCTGGAATCAGTACACTCTGCTAGGTGAGAGCAATGGGCAAAAAATTATGCAGAGCCCAGATTTCACTCGCTCAAAAAGGAAAGCCTGGAGGCATTTCCATAATCTTCATGGTGCTAACACTCCCCAAAGCAGAGAGCCACACATCACAGCCAATGCCATCGCCACCCAATAGCGCCTGAACTCTAACGCACAAACGGATCAGTAATTCAATAAAAAACAGATTTATCAGACACACAGATGAAAATGATTTGTTGGGGAAGGGTCAAGATGGGTTCTGTAAAGGAAAATCATGCCTCGTCAATATACTAGAATTCTTTGAGGGGGTCAACAAACATGTGCCCAAGGGTGATCCAGTGCATATAGCATACTTGGACTTTCAGAAAGCTTTTGACAAGGTCCCTCACCAAAGCCTCTTAAGCACAGTAAAGAGTCATGGGATAAGGAGGAAGGTCCTCTCATGTACCAGTAACTGGTTAAAAGATAGGAAACAAAGGCTAGGATTAAATTGGCAGTTTTCAGAATGAGGGAAGTAAATAGTGGTATCCCCTAGGGACCTGTACTGAGACCAGTGTTCAACATGTTCATAAATGATCTGGAAAGGGGGAAAAAACATTGAGGTGGCAAAGTTTGCAGATGATACAAAAAATCAATCAAGATAGCTAAGTCCAAAGCAGACTGTGAAGAGTTACAAAGGGATCTCACAAAGCTGAGTGACTGGGCAACAAAATGGCAGGTGACATTCAATGCTGACAAACGCAAAGTAATGCACATTGGAAAACATAATTCCAAGTGTATACACAAAATGATGGGGTTAAAATTAGCTGTAAGCACTCAAGAAAGATCTTGGAGTCATGGTGGATAGTGCTCTGATCACATCTGCTCAATGTGCAGCAGCAGTCAAAAAAGCTAACAATATTAGGAACCATTAGGAAAGATATAGATAATAAGGCAAAAATATCATAATGCCACTGTATAAATCCATGCTTTGCTCATACCTTGAATACTGTGTGCAATTCTGGTCACCCCATCTCAAAAAGGGTACTAGAATTGGAAAAGGTACAGAGGAGGACAACAACAACTATTGAGGGTATAGAACAGACTCCATATGAGGAGAGATTTAAAAGATTGGGGCTCTTCAGCTTGGAAAAGAGACAACTAAGGGAACATATGATAGAGGTCTATAAAATCTTGAATGGTGTGGAGAAAGTGAATAAGGAAAAGTGAAAGAGTAAACAACACAAGAATCACCACACAATGAAATTAATAGGTAGCAGGTTTAAAACCAACAAAAGGAAGTACTTTTTCACACAATGCACATTCAACCTATGGAACTTGTTGCCAAGGATATTGTGAAGGCCAAAACGGTGTTCAAAAAAGAATTATATAAATTCATGGAGACTGGTCCATCAATGGCTAGTAGCCAAAATGGTCAGGGATGCAACCCCATGTTCTGGGTGTCCTTAGCCTCTGACTGACAGAAGCTGGGAATGGATCACTCAATGTTTGCCTGTTCTGTTCATCCCCTCTGAAGCACCTGTCATTGACCACTGTCAGAAGACAGGATACTGGGCTACATGGACCATTGATCTGACCCAGTATGGCCATTCTTCTCACAAAAGGAAAGTGAGGGAGCAATGAAGCTCCTCTTTATGTGACTACCGAGCAGCATCAACTATCAAAGCTATTCAGCAGAGAAGTGGACAAGGCCATAACAATCAAATTTGGCAAGGCTGCAGGCCAAGATGACATCTTTCCAGATTTTCTGAAAAACCTAGGTCAACATAACCAAGACCCACATGCATGTCCTTGGCCAAACACTCAAGGTATGGCAACAGGCAAAGGTCACCACCATCCTGAAACTGGGGAAAGCAGCCAACATTCCAAAAAAAAAACAAAACCTACCAGATCATGTTATTATGTGTAATGTACAAACTCTTGGAAAGGATACTATTCCAAAGACTTACAGCCATCTTTGAGAAGTGCATACGGAAAGAAAAATCTGGGACGAAGCACCTGTCAGGTAATCACACTGACGATTTACATCGAAACCAGCTATGAACTTGTGCTCAAAATAGCAGTGGCCTTTGTGGACCTATCTTCAGCAAACAACATGGTTTGGCAGGATAGCCAGCTTCTGAAAGTGTCAAATATTGCATGTTGCAGAACAGTGCACCTACTGACAGTTATACCACAAGTTTCACACACATCCAACGGAACAGACCAGCAAACCTAGAAGAATCCATCTTGGCACTATCACTCTTTCATATTTATAACAACAACATGCCATTGACCCAGTCACAGATATTTTGGATATTCAGAGGATTATCTTGCACTTAACCATTCAAGGAAGCACTTTCATCTGAGGAGAATGCATTGTCACAGAAGATCTGAAGAAACTGGAGGAATGCTACTGGTTATGGTAACTTCAATCAAAACCCTGAAAAAACAGCTGTCTCCACATTTCACCTGAGCAATCACGAGGTTAAAAAAAAGCACTTTAATGCCACCTTTTGCAATATCAAACATAAGCACGAGGATTTCCCAAAAGAATTCAGAGTGGTTCTGGATTGAAACTTCACATACTGCAAACATTTAACAAAGACTACTGGCAATATAAAGCCTAGGAATAATATAATCCACAAACAAGTGGGACCAGTTGGGGATCAATGCTAACTCCTTGTGGACAGCCGCCTTAGCCCCCATGTTCTCAGCAACTGAATATTGTACGCTAGTATGGGCAGATAGGGTACATACATTATGGTCTGGTCTACACTACACAGTTAGGTTGATGTAAGGTAGCTTACATCCACCTAGTTATGTCAGTATACACACTACTGTCTTGTCCCACCAATGTAAATGCCCTACTACACCAACATAACTCCACCTCCACAAAAGGCATAGGGGTTATGTCAGTGTAATGAGGGTGATGCAGTGTATAGACACCGCGTTACTTACATCAGCTGTTGGCTGTCTTGTCAATTTCAGGGCTCAGGGAGGAGAGAAGCTCCTGCTCAGGGATGAGAGATGCATAGGCAGCTGCCCACTGCTCCCAGTAGGGAGCCGAGAGCCTAGGGAGCAGCTGGACTTCTGGTGGGGAGCTGAGAACAGCTGAGAGCCCTGGCTCTCAGCCCCACACACTGCCCCTCTTCAATCAGTGGAAGGAGGGTAGCGTGAACATCAGTCACTGCAGTAATTACTGCAATGGCTGTAAGTCGACCTAACATAGCTCAATTTAAGTCTATAGTATGGATATGCTCTACTTGTCAATGGGCAACTGAACACTATAAGAAATTTCACAGAAATGCTGAAGTTAACACTAATAATCTGGCTTCTATCATATCTTACCAGCATTATAAGCAGCAACCCTATGAGAATACAACCAGGCGATAAACCCAGACTTACCCATCTATGAAGGGCTACAAATCCCGCCCACAAAATGTCACCTTAAGTCCAGGACCCATTCTGGTTAGCAGCCAAATCTTTAAAGCATCGGGACTAACATCTAAAAGAAAAGTGGTGGAGGCTGTGAAAAATAGGAGGGTCAAGGATCAAAACCAAATCATGGATCAGCCACCTGACTTCAACATGCCATGTAACATATGGATCACAGTGAACCACATCAGGACCTCACATAGGGATTGCAATTACCCACAACACGAATAGAAACTAAAGGCCAGCCCAATATGTGAATGTGGAGAAGATATTCAAACCATGGAACATCTAGTGAACTGCTACCCTCTAAGATCCTTCTCCGAAGGGACAGCCTTAATTCATTCCATGTCACTGGAAACCACATAGCGGAGGACAGGCTGGATAACAACCTTTAATGTTCTTTTTCAAGTTGCCTTATGAAAGGAGATAACTGTGTGGTGAAGGTTTCAGAGTAGCAGCCGTGTTAGTCTGTATTCGCAAAAAGAAAAGGAGGACTTGTGGCACCTTAGAGACTAACCAATTTATTTGAGCATAAGCTTTCGTGAGCTACAGCTCACTTCATCGGATGCATTCAGTGGAAAATACAGTGGGGAGATTTATGTACACACAGAACATGAAAAAATGGGTGTTACCATACACACTGTAACCAGAGCGATCACTTAAGGTGAGCTATTACCAGCAGGAGAGCGGGGGAGGGGGGGCGGAGAAAACCTTTTGTAGTGATGATCAAGGTGGGCCATTTCCAGCAGTTGACAAGAACGTCCGAGGAACAGTGGGGTGGGGGGGGGAACAAACATGGGGAAATAGTTTTATTTGCTTCAACCCGTCAGACAGAGACAATAACCTACAAGATCTCTATCAAGCAGTCTTACAACTACAATACCCACCTGCTGACATGAAGAAACAAATTGACAGAGCCAGAAGAGTACCCAGAAGTCACCTACTACAGGACAGGCCCAACAAAGGTAATAACAGAACTCCACTAGCCATCACCCCCAACTAAAACCTCTCCAACGCATCATCAAGGATCTACAACCTATCCTGAAGGATGACCCATCACTCTCACAAATCTTGGGAAACAGGCCAGTCCTTGCTTACAGACAGCCCCCCAACCTGAAGCAAATACTCACCAACAACCACACACCACACAACAGAACCACAAACCCAGGAACCTATCCTTGCAACAAAGCCCGTTGCCAACTCTGTCCACATATCTATTCAAGGGACCCCATCATAGAACCTAATAACATCAGCCACACTATCAGAGGCTCGTTCACCTGCACATCTACCAATGTGATATATGCCATCATGTGCCAGCAATGCCTCTCTGCCATGTACATTGCTCAAACTGGACAGTCTCTATGTAAAAGAATAAATGGACACAAATCAGATGTCAAGAATTATAACATTCATAAACCAGTTGGAGAACACTTCAATCTCTCTGGTCACTCGATCTCAGACCTAAAGGTTGCAATATTAAAACAAAAAGACTTCAAAAATAGACTCCAACAAGAGACTGCTGAATTTGAATTAATTTGCAAACTGGATACAATTAAAATTAGGCTTGAATAGAGACTGGGAGTGGATGTGTCATTACACAAAGTAAAACTATTTCCCCATGTTTATTTCCCCCCCCCCCCCCCACTGCTCCTCGGACGTTCCTGTTAACTGCTGGAAATGGCCCACCTTGATTATCACTACAAAAGGTTTTCTCCCCCCCTCCCCGCTCTCCTGCTGGTAATAGCTCACCTTAAGTGATCGCTCTGGTTACAGTGTGTATGGTAACATCCATTTTTTCATGTTCTGTGTGTACATAAATCTCCCCACTGTATTTTCCACTGAATGCATCCAATGAAGCGAGCTGTAGCTCACGAAAGCTTATGCTCAAATAAATTGGTTAGTCTCTAAGGTGCCACAAGTACTCCTTTTCTTTTTGTGTGGTGAAGGTGGCATCGTGTCCTGTACATTCTTTAAGGTCTCATGAGTTGGGGAAGGAGAACCTTCAGGGGAAAGGTCAAAGGTGCAACTAAAAAAATAGGGGCCTCATTGGAGTCTTTTTTTACCCTAGAGTTTGTGCCCCAGCTCTAGCCTCTGTCATTCCCAAGTTCCCCTGTGTGTCCCCCGACCTGTCTCCAGAGTTTTCCTCTCCATGCCCCCAGCTTCTGTGACCACCAATGCCCCCATTTCTGTCTTTGATTTGAGGAGGGCAGTTGCTGCTAGTGCTGCTGCTGCTCCTCCTCCTCCTCCTCAGAGGAAAAGCCGTCTCCACTTCTCTGTGCTGGGCTGCCAGCCACACTTATAGTTCTCATCCCACTCTCAGATACAGAGAGCCAACTCACAGAGACCCAGGCAAAAACCTCAGCAAGAAGTCTTCTTTCATCCCAGCACAGAGAGACAGCACCAGCAGCTGCTTCCTACCCAATTGGCCAAACAAACTTGTTTGGCAGCTGACAGGGTGGAGTTAGCTGAAGTTGCTGCACTTAGAAGCAACAAGCAGTGCTCTCTGCTGGGTCAGAACTGTGGGGAGGAAAGGGGAAAGACATTATTATTGTCATATGAGACTGAAAGTTGTGCAGGATAAGTTACCCAGCTTCCAGCAATGGCTGGCCATTAGGAGGCAAAGCAGACTTTAAGTGATCTTTGAGTGAAAAAAATGCCACCCTTAGAAGTCACAGAAAGCTCCTGAATTTTGCAGAATTATTTTTGCTTTATGTGGCAATAATCCATGCAGATGAGAGTGATTCATAAGTTAGGCCTTGACTCATTCTAGTCTATTTAAAGCCATTGGTAGCCATGATACATAGTATAATGTAATAGATCAGAAAAATAAAGCAGAAATATTTGTAACCCCAGTCTACACCCTCTAATGTCCCCCCACAAGTTGTCACTCATAAGTAGGTCTGAAAGAAAGCATTTCCTAGAGCTGTATCAAAATCAGCTGTAAGATGCTCCATGGTAAACTTCATCTCCACAAACTTATCCAAACTGGAAATGATTTTCAGTTAAAAAAAAAAAAAAAAAGCTATCTATGACACCAGTTTGTTAAACATGCAGTACAGCAAATCACGTCTCTGCCTAAGGCCTATAGTGCTCACTTTAAGGAAGGAAAATAAATGATATTTTAGTTATATCCACCTCACCAATTATAAACTACAAGAAGTAATTGTGTCAAGGCACAAAATGAAAACTCTTAATTTATACTTCTATTGTAACAGAGATTTACAACCCAGTGACTGTAACTTTCAGTGGTCTTTCAAGTGAAAAGAAATTCTACTTATGACTATATTTCCCCCTTCACTCATGTTAAGTAGTAAATACAACAATAGGATTATTTCTGGAGTAAGGTATTTAAACAACTTCATTCGAAGCAGATTTGGGCACGTAAAGACAAGATATTTTTGCCTCTTCACAAAATTTTCACTGTTTCATGTTGGTTTTTCAAGCAGCCCCACAGAGGATCACAGGCCAAATCTGGCAGCATGTTTTACAACTAGCTCTTATCCAATTTCCTATTATTAATTATATATATATATATATTTTTAAATGGACAGAAGTGTAACTGAATTAATGAAAAGCAATTAATCATGTATCCTCAAGAACATTCTCAACAATATCCAAGGTCTAAACTTCTAACCATCACCACCACCAAAATATCTTGTCAAAATAATGCCTTTACCTCTACCATAGAAATAACATGCCTTTAACAAAACAATGAATGGAAAAAACTTATTTTCTGAAAAGGTCACAAAACAAACATGCTCTATATCTCCAAGTTCCTTTTTCCACTCTGCACACAGGCAGAGAGGAATCATTTTGAAATGATTAAGCTCATTTTACTGTGAAGCACTGCTGAATACAGTTAGTTAAGTGGAAAAAAATACCATTGAACTCTGGAATCCAAACTCTCTAATCCAAGACTAGAGGCACATGGAAATGCACCCAGATATTGTGGCATATTAATGTGTTTAGATTTATATTAGACATTTCAAGTTGCGAAGAGCAGTTTCACAGTAATGTGATATCCTAGCTTAAACGGCTTCGTTGAAACAACTCCGATGGGGTTTCCGGCCTTTTTTGTTGTTGTTGTTAAACTGTCATAAATATAGAGATCACCTTAATCCATCTGTTTTTTATTCAAACACCTGCACTGGTGCATATTCATAAAGATCTTTCTATCACATCTTGCATCCTCCAGTTTGTTCTTATTAAAGGTCTTCTGGAAGATTTTCTTCTTTCCGCCCTCTCCCCTTAGTAGTTAATTAAAATACTTCCATTGAGATGCACAACATGGACCCATTAAATAGTGTCAGGCACTGTGTGACCCAGCGCCTCTGCAGTCTGGTAACTGGTTATTGCTATGATGCTCTTTTCATAATAGTTCTTGTTCGTATTGTGATTCAGCAGAACTGCTGAGGCATCAAGTAGTGCCTGGTTTCTAAAAGCTTTTATAATTTATGTTTAAAGTGCCATGTCCAACTACAAAGCTCTGCAGTGCCATAATCTACAAAATAAAATTTGGGGCTCAATTTCCATTTACCTAAACCACTACTGTAATGAAGATGTGTCTGCTGAAGACATCTGTTACAACACAGTAACCTCTAATTTTAATGGCAAATAATAGAGTTCAGCACCACAAGATTAGAGGTTATGAGCTAGGTCTTCTAACTAGTTTGGCTTCCTTGTAGAAATGTTCCGCCATCCAACTTAATTTATGCATCTGAGAGTCCCAACGACCTGATGGTTTTTTCCTCCCCCTGGCCCTCTCCCCAAAAGCAATTCTGTCTTCTCTTAACAGTTTGCTCCATTGCATTGTTGAGCCTATGTCAGTGTCTGCTTCGATGGGGTTGACAATAATATTATTTCTTTTCACTAAAATACATGCTAAATGAAGGGAAATCAAGAGCTAATTACATGGTTGAATACATGAACTCTGCCGGAGAGGAAGGGTGGGGGGGTTGCAGAAATCTGTCTATTTCAGTCGGGTTTTTTTAAATTGCATCCCTGGTTTTAAAACTTTGACCTTGCGAACTCGAGGCCCAATTCTCAGTTTTGCTAAGACCCCTTTACACCACTCTAGAAGAGTAGAGGAGCTATAAAGTGCATGTAAATTACAACATGGCATACAAATATTAGAGAAGATACCTTTGGAAAATAAACCTGACATAATATATTACATAATATTCCAACCCTTTGTAATAATCATATCTTTAGGGCTTTTTAAACCACAGATCCAAATACCTGAATTCCTTTCTAAACCCTGTTAATAGTAATTATTGGGGTCTATGTAGATAGTAGATTCTATTGGGGTCTATGTATTTTAGGAAAGTTTACAGATTTGAAAATACCAATGGAAATCCTGTGTTAAAAGGGATATTTTCACTTCATTCATCCTTTAACAAAAAAGCAACCCATCCCATAAATCACCAAATAGAATTACAATCTTGCTAGGATGTGCATGAATAAAGCTATAGAGGACCATTCACCAGATATTCAAATACTATTGAATAAGCTTCTGTCAAGGTTCCTCCCCCACTCTGAACTCTAGGGTACAGATGTGGGGACCTGCATGAAAAACCTCCTAAGCTTATCTTTACCAGCTTAGGTCAAAACTTCCCCAAGGTACAAAATATTACACCCGTTATCCTTGGAATGGCCGCTACCACCACCAAACTAATACTGGTTACTGGGGAAGAGCTGTTTGGACGCGTCTTTCCCCCCAAAATACTTCCCAAAACCTTGCACCCCACTTCCTGGACAAGGTTTAGTAAAAAGCCTCACCAATTTGCCTAGGTGACTACAGACCCAGACCCTTGGATCTTAAGAACAATGAACAATCCTCCCAACACTTGCACCCCCCCTTTCCTGGGAAATGTTGGATAAAAAGCCTCACCAATTTGCATAGGTGACCACAGACCCAAACCCTTGGATCTGAGAACAATGAAAAAGCATTCAGTTTTTACAAGAAGACTTTTAATAAAAAATAGAAGTAAATAGAAATAAAGAAATCCCCCCTGTAAAATCAGGATGGTAGATATCTTACAGGGTAATTAGATTCAAAAACATAGAGAACCCCTCTAGGCAAAACCTTAAGTTACAAAAAAGATGCACAGACAGAAATAGTTATTCTATTCAGCACAATGCTTTTCTCAGCCATTTAAAGGAATCATAATCTACACATACCTAGCTAAATTACTTACTAAAAGTTCTAAGACTCCATTCCTGTTCTGTCTCTGGCAAGAGCAGCACACAGACAGACACAAACCCTTTGTTTGTCTCCCTCCTCCCAGCTTTTGAAAGTATCTTGTCTCCTCATTGGTCATTTTGGTCAGGTGCCAGCGAGGTTACCTTTAGCTTCTTAGCCCTTTACAGGTGAGAGGAGCTTTCCCCTGGCCAGGAGGGATTTCAAAGGGGTTTACCCTTCCCTTTATATTTATGACACGCCCCCCAAATCTCAGCTAGGGTGAAACACTGGCTGGGATTTCTTCCTGGATCTCTAGGAAAAACAGAGTTAATAAGACACATGCATCTCTAAATATACTACCAAGTACATAAAGACTAACAATATTTTCCACATCTCAAGGACGATTTTAACCAGTTGACTCTGGGAAACTTTCACGGGAGAGTGCATCAGCCACTTTGTTAGAAGCTCCTGAGATGTGTTGGATGTCGAAATCAAAATCTTGGAGAGCTAAACTCCACCGAAGAAGTTTTTTGTTAGTTTCTTTGACGGTGTGAAGCCACTTCAGTGCAGCATGGTCGGTTTGCAGGTGGAAACGCCGTCCCCAAACATATGGGCGTAGCTTTTCCAGAGCGTAGACAATGGCGTAACATTCTTTTTCAGTGACTGACCAGTTGCTTTCCCTCTCAGACAGTTTTTTGCTGAGAAACACTACAGGGTGGAATTCTTGATCAGGTCCTTTCTGCATTAAAACTGCTCCCACACCATGCTCGGACGCATCTGTGGTTACTAGGAACGGTTTGTCAAAGTCTGGGGCCCTTAGTACAGGGTCAGACATGAGTGTCGCTTTAAGCTTGTTAAAGGCCTTCTGACACTTTCCGGTCCACTGAACAGCATTTGGCTGTTTCTTTTTGGTTAGGTCTGTCAGTGGGGCAGCGATTTGGCTGTAGTGCGGTACAAATCGTCTGTAATAACCAGCCAAGCCTAAGAAGGATTGAACCTGTTTCTTTGACTTTGGGACAGGCCACTTTTGGATAGCATCCACTTTGGCCTGTAGGGGGCTGATAGTTCCTTGACCCACCTGGTGTCCAAGGTAAGTCACTCTGTTTAGGCCTATTTGACACTTCTTGGCCTTAACAGTTAGTCCTGCCTCCCTTATGCGCTCAAGGACTTTTTGTAGATGTTCCAGGTGGTCTGCCCAGGAATCCGAAAATATGGCCACATCGTCAAGGTAGGCGGCTGAATATTCTCCTAATCCCGCTAGGAGACCATCTACAAGTCTTTGGAAAGTGGCGGGTGCATTTCGCAGCCCGAAAGGGAGTACATTAAATTCATACAGCCCGAGATGTGTGATGAAGGCTGACCTTTCCTTGGCAGATTCATCTAGCGGTACCTGCCAGTACCCCTTGGTTAAGTCCAAGGTAGAGATGAACTGGGCCCGTCCCAGTTTCTCTAATAGTTCATCTGTGCGTGGCATTGGATAGTTGTCTGGGCGAGTTACAGCATTTAGCTTACGGTAGTCCACGCAAAAACGTATTTCCCCATCTGGTTTGGGAACTAGAACCACTGGAGATGCCCATGCACTTTCAGAGGGGCGGATTACCCCCATCTGTAACATATCCTGGATCTCCCGTTCCATAGCAGTTTTAGCTTGAGGAGACACCCGGTAAGGTTGGACCCTAATTGGGTGAGCATTACCTGTGTCAATGGAGTGGTATGCCCGTTCAGTCAGTCCTGGGGTGGCTGAGAACGTTGGCACGTAGCTAGTGCACAGCTCCTGGATCTGCTGTCGCTGCATACGCCCAAGGGTCATGGAGAGGTTCACCTCTTCCACACCACCAGCACATTTCCCTTCATAGTAGACACCTTTGGGCCACTCAGCGTCATCTCCTCCCTGGGCTGTAAACTGACAAACCTTTAATTCTCTGGATCGATTAGAAGAGCTGAGAGGCGGTGGGTTGCTCCGTGCCGCCGTCCAAGCTCTCTGGAGGCTTTCATCTGCTTCCTGTTCGGTCTGGAACGGTTTCCTTGATGCTGGAGACATCAGTTCCTCATGGGATTGTGGACCTAGGCTTGGTCCCTCTGGAAGCGATATAGGGGATGGAGCTGTTTCTGTTGACTGTGAACCGCTCTCCGCTGGTGCACTGTGTTGGGATTCAGGCTCCGGCTGAGCCTCTTGTGTAGGGTTATCGGCTGCTGCCAGTTCAGGTTCGGTGGGGCCCTCTGGTGTTGAGGTTGCAAGTACTGGATTCAGTGCTGACACGGGGTCTGGTGTTGGTTGTTCGGCTGGTTCCGGTTCTAGGACTGGTTCCGTCTGGGTCTCTGGGACTGGATCCACTACTGCTGTTGCAGACATTGGCCTGGGGTCCGGGTCCATCACCTCTGACTGGGTCCTGATAGAAGTTTCCGGAACAGAGCTAGGCCTCACGGCTTGTTTAGCCTGGCTGCGGGTGACCGTTCCCACCCTCTTGGCCTGCTTCACATGATTGGCCAAGTCTTCCCCCAACAGCATGGGGATGGGATAATCATCATAGACTGCAAAAGTCCACATTCCTGACCAGCCCTTGTACTGGACAGGCAACTTGGCTGTAGGCAAATTGAAAGAGTTGGACTTGAAGGGTTGAATCGTCACTTGGATCTCTGGGTTGATTAAATTGGGGTCCACTAAGGAAGCATGGATAGCTGACACTTGTGCTCCGGTGTCCCTCCACGCGGTGACCTTCTTCCCGCCCACACTCACAGTTTCCCTCCGCTCCAAGGGTATCTGGGAGGTATCTGGGCCTGTGGACCTCTGGTGTGATTCCGGTGCAATGAACTGTAATCTGTTGGGGTTCTTGGGGCAGTTGGCCTTTACATGCCCCAGCTCGTTACATTTAAAACATCGTCCAGCTGACGGGTCACTGGGGCGAGGAGGGTTGCTGGAGAACGGGGTGGTGGGACGATAAGGGGTCTGGAGGGTTCTTTGGGAGGTAGGTGGGGCTTTGGGCGGCCCCCGGTAATAGGGTGTGGTCTGGGGTGGTCCCTTCTGGTCTCCACTCCAACTGCGACCAGTTTTCTTCTTCTCTGCCACCTCCACCCATCTGGCTCCAATCTCTCCTGCCTCGATTACAGTTTTGGGCTTCCCATCTAGGATGTATCTTTCTATTTCCTCAGGAACACCCTCTAAGAATTGTTCCATTTGCATTAGGAAGGGCAAATTTACTGGAGATTCAACACTTGCTCCTGATATCCAGGCATCCCAATGTTTCACAATGTGGTAGGCATGTCGGGTAAATGACATGTCTGGTTTCCACCTTAGGGCTCTGAACCTCCGACGAGACTGCTCGGGTGTTATCCCCATTCTGACTCTCGCCTTGGATTTAAACAGTTCATACTTGTTCATGTGTTCTTTAGGCATTTCAGCTGCCACCTCAGCTAAGGGTCCACTGAGCTGCGGCCTCAGCTCTACCATGTATTGGTCAGTAGAGATGTTGTACCCAAGGCAGGCCCTTTCAAAGTTTTCTAAGAAGGCCTCAGTATCATCACCTGCCTTGTAGGTGGGGAACTTTCTGGGATGGGAAGTGGTACCTGGAGAAGGATTGCTAGGGTTTGTTGGTATATTCTGCTGGGCCTTTATCCTCTCCATCTCCTCCACATGCTTCCTCTCTTTTTCCTTCTCCTCCTCCACATGCTTCCTCTCTTTTTCCCTCTCCTCCTCCACATGCTTCCTCTCTTTTTCCCTCTCCTCCTCCACATGCTTCCTTGCCTCCATTTCCCTCTTGTGGGCAGCCTCCTGTACCTCCTTCTCCAGCCGCATGAGTTCTATCTGTCTTTCATGTTCCCTTTGTCTTTCCTCAGCCTGAAATTTGGCTAATTCCAGCTGTAGTTGAGCTGAGGATTTGGTCATTCTAACCTCTCTGTTTTTAACTAACTTTACACCTGAGGTTTAGAAATAAACAAACAAAACTTGGCTGTAAAATTTTGCTGTGCTGCAATAGAATACCTATTCTCTGATAGTGATTGTCAGCCTACAGAAAAAGACAATTCCCTTGTCTCTGCTCTGGGCCCAAATTAAAGCAAAAAACCTCCAACTACTTGGAAACCTGCTTACCCAGCCCAAAGAAAAAGCAAATGGGTAGAACACACACCCCCTATTTACTTTTAGGAAGAAAAGAAAAAAAAACCTCTGGATTGGAAGATTTCCCTGCAGGAGTTAAGTACCCTGCCTCCAGGCAAAAAAAACCCTGCAATTCACAAGATAATCCCCTTTTGTCTCTGCTTGGCCACAAAGCAGAGAGAAACCAAGCTGCTTTCAGTTTCAAAGCTGCTTTCTGGACTTTCTTTCCAAAGAAAAAAAAATTTTCCTTTTTAAAATCTGTATTTCTAGTTCAAAAAATCTCAACTGGATCTCAAATGATTTCAGGTTAATCCCACCACTGTGCCACCATGTCAAGGTTCCTCCCCCACTCTGAACTCTAGGGTACAGATGTGGGGACCTGCATGAAAAACCTCCTAAGCTTATCTTTACCAGCTTAGGTCAAAACTTCCCCAAGGTACAAAATATTACACCCGTTATCCTTGGAATGGCCGCTACCACCACCAAACTAATACTGGTTACTGGGGAAGAGCTGTTTGGACGCGTCTTTCCCCCCAAAATACTTCCCAAAACCTTGCACCCCACTTCCTGGACAAGGTTTAGTAAAAAGCCTCACCAATTTGCCTAGGTGACTACAGACCCAGACCCTTGGATCTTAAGAACAATGAACAATCCTCCCAACACTTGCACCCCCCCTTTCCTGGGAAATGTTGGATAAAAAGCCTCACCAATTTGCATAGGTGACCACAGACCCAAACCCTTGGATCTGAGAACAATGAAAAAGCATTCAGTTTTTACAAGAAGACTTTTAATAAAAAATAGAAGTAAATAGAAATAAAGAAATCCCCCCTGTAAAATCAGGATGGTAGATATCTTACAGGGTAATTAGATTCAAAAACATAGAGAACCCCTCTAGGCAAAACCTTAAGTTACAAAAAAGATGCACAGACAGAAATAGTTATTCTATTCAGCACAATGCTTTTCTCAGCCATTTAAAGGAATCATAATCTACACATACCTAGCTAAATTACTTACTAAAAGTTCTAAGACTCCATTCCTGTTCTGTCTCTGGCAAGAGCAGCACACAGACAGACACAAACCCTTTGTTTGTCTCCCTCCTCCCAGCTTTTGAAAGTATCTTGTCTCCTCATTGGTCATTTTGGTCAGGTGCCAGCGAGGTTACCTTTAGCTTCTTAACCCTTTACAGGTGAGAGGAGCTTTCCCCTGGCCAGGAGGGATTTCAAAGGGGTTTACCCTTCCCTTTATATTTATGACAGCTTCCATAAAGCAGACCTACAAAATCTGGGCAGGTAGCTCCATCAACATCAACCTGTCCCATTGGATAGCCAAGTAATGGGGTGGTTGTAGCCAGAGGAAGAAAAGGGATCAGGTAGCACACAGATTTGCTGCCTGATGGCAGAGAGCTCTGCGAGGTACTTTCTGGCTTCCGTGTTTTGAAGGAGAAGAGAGGAGGGCACAAATTAGGGATGCTGGACACAATCCAAAGTCCACTGAAGTAAATGGAAAACTCCCACTGATACAATGGGCTTCAGATCAAGTCCTCATTACGGATAAAAAGATGGTTCATTATGTCATCAGAAAATTGCTATATTTTAAAACTAGAAATATCAAAAGAACATCATCAGTTTGCCTTGCCTGGGAATCTTAACATCGTCCTCCCCGTTTTGCTTTTCCACACCCTCAGAGGAACCCCAGTACATCACCCTCTTTCCACAGGCCATCTGCTTTTCCCTAGAACCAGGGAAGGTGGAGTCATTCAAAGAGTGATGTGAGGTAATCTCTCTCCCCAGGGGCTGAACATGCAGCATCTGTAATACTTTCACCCCAGAAAGTGAAGGAACATGGTTAGCACAGCTAGGTGCCTGTGCCTATTCCCAGTCCAGTCTAAATATTACTTGTTCTCCTCGTCTAAAAAACTAATAGATCTTATTCATACTATAACCAGACAGCAAACAAACAATCTTCGACACTGATGGAAGAAAGATTAGGGAGAACATAAATTACATCACTTTGGTATTGCTAAGCAAATAAAGGAACTTTATTAATAATAAAAAATAACAATATTTTACATATATATTGTACCTGTCATCCCCAAGTGCCATGCAAATGGTCTACAGTACATGCAGCAGCTTTGTAAGCCCACCAGTGCTGGGACAGAGGGTGGCAGCAAGTCAACACAGTGACGGGGAAGGAGGGAATATATTGCATCAGAAACACTAAGGCAAACTCCTATCGTTACCCAAAAGGAGCTATTTTTAGTCCCTACACACAATCAGGCAGCACCCACAAAGTAAAACTACGTGGCTGTAAATTCATCGGCCTCACAAAAATGAAGGGATTCAGATCAAAGGCTCAAGAGGCAGCAAGTCAGAGAATATTAAGCCACCATCCCAGCTGTCACCCAGGAATAGTATTTTCCATATACTACGGTTCTGATTCTGCACTTGCTCACAGCTTGGATGGTCATTCACATCTGTTGCAAAATGAAACTGAGCATTAAACATTCCCATTCGGCTTTAGTAGTGTTTCACCACTGCTAGACAATGTGCTATACAGGTGAGAAACAGGCCCCCTGCTTTCAAAATACTTTGGCAAATACAAGAGAGACTTGGGACCAGAGAGTCACAGCCCTTATTCAGCAGTGCAGGGAAGTAAGGTCCCTCACATTCACCTGCTCAGATTGAGATCCCAGCCCCAGCAGAGAAAGCAGGGGTTGCTCACCTGTTACATCCTCCTGCAAACATGAGGCTAGGGGACAGAAAAGAGCAAGGTGTGGGGGGGAGCCATGGTGGTTAAGCTCCTTCTACTTTACTCATAGGTCAGAGCAGCTGGCCAAGTGCACAGATAGTAAGGCGAATACGCTGCTTTGGCAGAAAAGGAGAAGTAGTTCACTTCCTCTCCAGTTCAAGGGGGTCTTAAGGGAGGAAATATAAGTGAGTCCCAGTTTGTTCTCTGGTCTGCTCCTGGGATTAAGCAACTATAAACTGTCCTTTACTCAGAATATGTTGTAAAGTTACAGCCAAACCCCAACTGATTTGCGGGATTATTTTTGTTTATTGTTCAATTGCTTATACTAACTAGATCTACTGTTTTTATCTTTTCTCAAGGCTCTAATCAATCCCCACTTTGATTTTTCCATTGACTTTAATGATGCTATAACAGTTGCAGAGCTTTTTATAAACATAGGAAAGCTTGGTCACCAAGAAATTTTTTTGCTCCCACAACTCAATTTATGATACACTGATTAATCAATCATCAGAGAGACTAAAGGTCATCTATATAAAATAAACTGTGTTTGGCTGCAGCAAATTGTGGTTTTGAGATTTATTGGCAAAGGCTGTAAATTGTCAGTCATGTTATTACACAAATAAATCAGATAGTTGATTAGCTGATTCCAATTTTTAGGAACAAATTGTTGCTCTAACCAATTTTTCTTTCTCCTTGGACAAAATGATAGCTCTGTAGTCCAAGTGAATGATTATATGAGTATCCAAGGCCACAGTTACTGCTTTATATTGCTTTCATGAACATCAATGTTCTTTGAGATCCAGTTACCCCAATTTGCCTTTACATGAACACTGCAGTACCTATGCTCCCATCTTGAGCAGATGGAAGGCTATGGTAGTAGTTGTAGTGAAAATAACGTTTTCAGAGCATAATGACAAGATATTCCTTCTGTTAAAGTGAAGGAACTATGTTAGAACAAATGCACAATTAACAGTTTAGACTGGCTTCCGAAAGAGTTCATAACAATTGTAAAAAAATGTTGTAAAGGTAAATTCTCAGGATAGAGAAAAAAATAAACCCACCCTTTAACTAGAATTAATGTTGTGAATATGCATCAATAATTTAAGATGACGGGAGGGATTAGCAGAATGTGGTGGTATTAAAAAAGACAATGTCTGAAAGTCAGGCCCTTCAAAGTTGGGGTTACAATTAATTCCTTTTTCTATCTAAAACAATAATAGAATGTATGGAATTGCAAAATAAAGGCATCCCACATACCTCTAATGTCCTCCGATTCCTGACGCTGTGCACCAGACACATAAATTCCTTGTCTAAGAGAAACACCACAATGTCACAGTCAGTGGACATTTTGACCCCAAGATACACTAGGATTCCTAGCAGAATTTATGGGGTCAGAGATTATACTCTACACATCAGCATTTCTTACTTTTTGTTCCATAGCTTTTTTAAAAATCCATTTCCATATATTGATTTACATATATCATGCAATAATGTATGTGTGTGTGAGTGAGAGAGAGCATTGTAAGTTTACACGAGGTTAAAAATGTCTGCAGCCACAGAGGACCTAAGTGCTATGGTGAGTAAAGGTATTTGTATCATTTCCATTGCTTGGTATGAGAGAAGAATATTAGGAAGGTGCGATGGGAATTGGGGATATCTGGTTTTTAAAATTTATTTAATATAAAACTGAATTTTATTAGGAGTGATAAATCCCTTCCCTTAGAAATGTAGAGTATAAGGCTCTGATCACACAAAGGGATCTGAAAGTGCAGCCTCATGATCTCCCATGGCATCCTGTTGACTCAAATTATCAGTCACTTCTATAAGCAAAATAATGATTAGCGAAGAGGCAACCAAGCATAGAGTGCTGATTTCCATTTGGATGATGTCTTTGAGTCCCATAAAGAGCTCATTCCCAATAAGAATGAAATGGAAATGAAGATACATGGTCTTCCTCCCAATTCAACTGCCTGATGCATGTAGGAATAAAGATGGAGGCATTCACTCATATTGTCTCACATCTAGCTATTGTCTCTTAGGTAGCTAGGACAGCAATGCTATATCTATCTGTGCTCATTTTTCTGCCACAGCATCAAGCTGAGTATTGGTGAGGTGCAGTGGTATCAATATATATCATCTGAACGCACACCTCAAAAGAGCCGTACATATTATAAAAACACTCCAGTCAACATAGATACGGTGGCTAGCAGAATTATTTATTCTTAAGTTTGGAAGGATTCAATTTTTGTTGGTAAAATTTGATTTCACCATATACACACATACAAAAAAAATATTCCCATCAAAATTTACGAAGTAAGAAAAATGCTGCTTGAGAACTTTAGTAGAGTTTGATTTAAGGATATTTACTTTGTATATTAGATGTGGGGTGTTGACAATGTGTTTTAAGAGTTATAAAGATTTAACTTTTCAAATTCAATATCTGTCAGATAATTGTCTGATACCATCCTCCCCCATAATGTCCAGCAACTGAAAAATTAAATTCATAAAAATTGGAAAAGATGCTTAAAAACAAACATTGATATTATCCATCAAAATCATACAAAAATAAAAATCGAATTCTGCAAAGACTTAATACTGTGGTAAATCAGCTGCCTTGGTAGTGTAGATAGAAGGCCTGGCTGTCAAGTCTTCTAAAGCTATGTACACACTACAGCTTAACTCAGTATAAGTTATGACACCTACAGGTGTGAATAAGCCACCCCCAAACGACATAAATTACACTGACTTAAGCGCCAGCGTGGACAGCGCTATGTTGGCGGAGAGCTTCTCCTGCTGACACAGCGACCAACACTCGTGGGAGCTGGAGTAATTAAGTCGATAGGAGAGCTCTCTCCCGTCGACTTAGAGCGTCTGCTTTTAAAGCTTTTAAAGCTACAGCGATGCTGCTGAGCCGCTATAGGCTCTGTAGTATAGCCGTAGCCTCAATCTTCTTTGCACTGATCCTTAAACCTGGTAAAGATGAAGGGACATGATAGCAGCTCCTATATCTTCCACCTTTGCCAGTTTGAGGTGGGGAGTCACATAGAAGAAAAGAGATGCTGTCAGGGTATGCCATGACCCTCTTGGATTCAGGAATGGTTCCTGTCCAGCATGAGTAACTGATTTTAGAATAAACTAACCTGAAGACGAATGGTTAATGCAGACTCTCATCTGTCAGAGCCAAGAAATAGGGAGCACAAAGATGACTAAAATGCTACATTTTCCTGTCTTCTCTTGCACCAAACATAGCTCAGCCAAACCAGAGAATCTGGGTCATGGTGGTGGAGTCACAGTAATTTTAGAAGTGGATAGACTCGGCATTGTGTGCAATACATTGAAGCTTTTTGTAGCCATAACACAGTGGTAGATCTCAGAGGTTTGTCTCTTTAAGCAGTAATGCTTTCAGGAAGTAATAGGAGGGGCCAGAATGCTGTTTTTTCTACAAATACAGAAAGAAAGCATGAGTCAGTACTGCTCTAATATGTACCTGCCTGTTAACATGAATGACTGGAAATTAGAGGTACTGGGTGGGTTAGGCAATATCCTTTTGGACCAACTTCTGCTGATGAGAGAGAAGCTTTTGAGCTTACACAGAGCTGACTGGCAATATCATTTACTTGTTACAATACTTTTTAAAAAAAAAAAATGTTATCCTTTAAAGAAAATAATGCACCAGAAGTGCCAACTAATATGTTTAGGAGCTGGTTATGTAAACACTTGTACATGGGAATAACTTAACATACATAAGTAGTTCCACTGACTTTTCTTTTCTTTGCATGACTTCTCCACTCAGTAAATTTATTCACGTGCACACTGTGTGCCAGATCCTCAGCTGATATTAGTCACCATCGCTCCATTAATCTCAATAAACTCATCCAATGCAATGGAGCTATGCTGATTTACACCAACAGAGGAGCTGGCCCTGTAAATGTTTGCAGGATCAAGCCCTTAGCTAGAAAAAGCATGGGTATATGTCGGAGAGGGGTATATTTATTGCACCCTGAATTATATCTGAAATAAAAGTTTGTCAAAAGTTTCAGTTTCAGAAATAGCATCTGAAACATCTAAAATCTTTATAAATGTTTTTAAAGCTTTCACAAAGCCAAAAAGATATCTGTAGGTTCATCCATCCCTGCTCTGAAGTTCCCTGTGGGCAGACTACTTCATAGGCACTATTTTTCCCACTGAAACAGACTATCTTTTAATGTTAAAAAGCTGTATTGTTATTAACTCTTACACCAAACACTTGATCTAGTTATATTATAAAGCAAGTTAATTTTCAAAGATCCCGGTTGTTTCTTCTGATAAATCTGATATGATTCCTATAATATTCTTTCAAGTAGCACCAAGCAGAGTTATTGACCTCTTCTTTTCAAACTTTTTTTTTCCTTCTCTTTTTCTTGTTTTGCCTTGGGGCCTCTGAATCCTGGTAAGCGCACAACAGAACTGAGAATCTGCACTATTTTGTGTTTTTCCATCTTTAGCCATTTACAGGCTTGCCACTAAAAATATTCTGAAATAAGTTTGAAAATTCAAAGCTTGGGACCAAATCCTGCTTCCATTGAAGTCAGTGGCCAATTTCCCCATTGCATAGATTCAATGGAGAGACATTCCTCCTAATAACGTTACCAAATGAGCTCTTCATTTGAATTCAAAACCACCATACAATGATTCAAAATATTCATTCTATTGTCAGCTATGTGTTATAGCCTATTGTTTTAAAATAAACTACAGACCAACTGTAATTTACCTCAAAAAAAGTTTGTCAGTTTAAAGAAAAATATTTTCATTCCTTTTGTGCTGTATGTTTCTAATACTGCATTAAGCTGTTAAAGGAGACATTACCACCTTCCTTAGATTCTCTTCTTGGTGGCATTGCCACCACTGAGTTTTTATTATGCAAATTATTGCAATCTGGTTAGCTCCTTCCGTCTCTTTTCTTAACAAAAGGGGCCTGCACGTGCTAATCAAAATGTTGCAATTTACATATTAATGAAGTTTTCATAATGACATTTGCTTCAGATGCAGTGTGAATAGAGACTTTTTACTCTTCTCCTAAGCAAGCAACCACTATTTTGATCTGTATGAAGTAGCTGAGATACATTTGAAAACCAACCAGCAAGTGTAATATCATTGCACATTTTTTAAACCATGATAGTGATAAACTGCAGCATTTGAAGTTAAAACATAGCATCACTGTTGCCCATGGACTCATTGTTAGTGCACACACTCCCTTCAAGTGGTTTGTTGCAATCATACTGTAAAATGCTAACAGCACATTTTCTGTTGAGGATGCTGAGCATAACTGAGTAGTTAAATCATTTTCAAGTAAAGAAAAAACTCTACGATGAAGTGTTGAAAGGCAAATATTGTTTTATCTGTACAAATACAGGGGTAGCCGTGTTAGTCTGTATCCACAAAAACAACAACGAGAAAACTTCACTTCTTCAGATGCAAGAAGTGAGGTTTTTAACCACGAAAACTTATGCTCAAATAAATCTGTTAGTCTTTAAGGTGCCACTGGACTCCTTGTTGTTTTTGTACAAATACAGTTTCACAAAAGCTGATCAGTTCTTAGGTGAAATGTTTACACTTCATGCGGTTTTCCTTTTTGATACTATATTTTGAAAGACAGACTGGGTACCATATCAGAAGTTCATAGATTTTAAGGCCATAAGGTATCATTGTAATCATCTATCCTGACCTCTCATGTAACACAGGCCATTGAACTTTCCTGAATTCCTGATTCAAGTCCCATAGCTGTGGTTAAACTAGAGCACCTTTTCAGGAAAAAAAATATCCAGTCTTGATTTAAAGCTTTCCTGTGATGAAGCTGCCAATACAATCCTTGCTAAGCAATTCAAGTGATTAATTGCCCTCATAATTAAAATTTTGTGCCTTATATACAGTCTGAATTTGTGAAGCTTCCTCTTCCAGCCATTAGCTCTTGTTATACCTTTGCTGCAATTTAAGCCCATTGCTTCTTGAGGATAGGACAAGAAGCAATGGGCTTAAATTGCAGCAAGGGCAGTTTAGGTTGGACATTAGGAAAAAAACTGTGTGTCAGGGTGGTTAAGCACTGGGATAAATTGCCTAGGGAGTTTGTGGAATCTCCATCATTGGTGATTTTTAAGAACAGCTTAGACAAACACCTGTCGGGGATGGTCTAGAGAATACTTAGTCCTTCCTTGAGTGCAGGGGACTGGACTAGAGGACCTCTTGAGGTCCTTTCTGATCCTACAATTCTATGATTAAAGAGCCTTCTGTTCCCCATGTATTACTTATAGTCTCTGTTCAAGTCACCACTTAACCTTCTCTTTGAATAACTAAATAGATGAGCTCCCTGATTCTCATTATAAAGGTACATTTTCCAATCCTTTATTCATTCTCATTGCTCTGCTCTGACACAAGAAATGAACACAGCATTCCAGTAGCACCTGTGCCCGGTGTGGAAATAATATAACCTCCCTTCTCCTATTCAGCATTCCCCTGCCTATACATCCAAAGTTCAGATTAGTCCGTGAGCTGTAGCTCACGAAAGCTCATGCTCAAATAAATTGGTTAGTCTCTAAGGTGCCACAAGTACTCCTTTTCTTTTTGCGAATACAGACTAACACGGCTGTTCCTCTGAAAGCTTCACACTGGGAATTCATGTTCAGCTGATTATCCACCAGGGATAATCAGAGAGAGAGTTACTGCCTCCCAGGATAAAGTCCCCCAGCTTGTAAACATGACCTACAGTTTTGTTCCTAAATTCATGAATTTATATTTGCCTGAATTGAAAGGTATATTATTTAATTGTGGCCAGTTTACTGATTGAGCCTGATCACTCTGCATAAGTGACTTATCCTTACCCCATCTTTGTGTCACCTGCAAACTTAAACCTAAAGTCATTATTCATATTCTTCCAGGTCATTGATAAAAATATTAAATAGCATTGGCCCAAGAACCAATCCTTGCAGACCCCACTAGAAATGATGATTTCTGATGATTCCCCATTTACACTTGCATTTTGAGACCTATGCATCTAATGTGTGCCAGTTAAGGTTGATTTTGTATCGTTCTAATTTCTTAATCAAAATGTTGTATAATACCAAGTCAAATGCCCCACAATATACTTCGACTTCTATAATCAACACTATTATCTTTTTAGTTCTGTGAACAATTCTTTATTGTCAAAATGATGTCAAATAGAGACTTCTCCCATGTTGGATTGTGTCATAGTGCTGGGAGCTAGCAGGTAGCCAGCATTCTGATCACTCTGTCACTAATTGGTTCCCCCAGAGTGGTCTTATTGAGGAATAGACTAATTATCTAATCAGGCTGGATGAGTTAAAAGATCAATTAGCCCATTAGCTGTGGGCTAATAAAAAGACATAGAAAGGAAGTGCAGAAGACCAGGGCTTACTGAGCCCAGAATTAGATCTCAGGGAAGGGAAACTTTTTCTTTTGGTTCCTGGGGGAAAAGGCCGATGGCATAAGAAACACTATAAATAGTATTGTCGCGTGGAACTATAAAGGTGTCAGTGTAAGAGTCTGAAATAAAACTGCGCAGCATGGATACCTAACCAGTGGAGTTTGAGTGGTTTCTGAGAGGATAGAAGGCAGGAGCTGAGCATGCTCTGCTACATGGGTGCAATACATTTTGCCTTAGAAAATGGTCATTTATACAGTTTAGAAATTCCAAAGGTATTTTAGTACCGGCAGCATGAGCTCCACAATATAAGTCACTCAGATTGAAGTCCCCCATAATAATGCAATATTTTCCATTGAGCAATAGATGGGCAATTCCTTAAGCACCTCTCCTTTGCTGTAGTGAGAGTTGGTGGTCAGTAGCCAACGCCAATTAATACCCCATCCTGTACTTTCTCTGTTAGGCTATTGTTCCATAAGGATTCAAGATCACATACTTCCAAGTTGTCAGTGATGTGGAAACAGGCAATGCCATTTTTTTTTATAGAAAGTTCCATTCCTCTTCCCCTTTTTCCCCCTCAGTCATAAGCCACTGGTAGATCTCAGTGAAAGATAATGCCAATTTTTATATTTTTATTTTTTTACACTTTAGATCAGGATCCAACAGAAGATCCTATTTGAATGGATGTTTTGACCATTGTTAAAGAAGTAGTGCAATACTTGCCAATGATGGAGATACCTTTCTTTTTGACAAACATTTGAAAGATGTAAACAGAGGATGAATAGGAATTGTTTCATAGGGGAGCAGGTGGTTGGGGTGAAATTAAGAAGAGGAAAATTTAAGCTGAATATCAGGAAACACTTCAAGAATGGAATTTGGCTGTGGACTAGCCTTCCAAGGGAGCCCATGTTCACCTCCTCACTTGAACTAGAGCTGCTTTTGAGTTTTGAAGTGTTTGAAATGGACCCATTCATTTTTTAGAAAAAAAAAACCCGATCAAAAAATTTCATTTACTGAAAACTGGGGTTTTAGTGAAAACCTCAACGTTTTCAATTAAAATTCAGGGGAGGGAAATGTTCACAGAACACTTGGTGTCTTTTTTGAAGTATTGACACTTTTACACACGTTTTTTAAAAGCCATTTTTTGACAAAGTGTCATATTAAAAATATAGACCAGGTCTATTTAGGACTAAATTGGATAGAGGACCAGTGAGACTATGCTGCTCCTTCTTCTGCCTACTTACACTGTTTTCAGCATCCTGCTTTCTTGGAGGAGGAAGCAGGAATGAGCATCCATCCATTCTCTAGAGCACAGGGATTACAATCATGAGAGTCCCTTGCACCTCTGTCGCAGGGGAAGGAGGGAAGTCTTCCCTTATTGCCCCTCCTCCCCCATGTAAGAGCTTCTCAAGATCTAGCCCATAGTGAGGTCATCTTCCACAGGCCTAGTCAGACAAAATGAAAAAATTCAGCAACAGTGTTTAGAGTTCAAAAGCAATCAAAGCAGATATAGTCAGAATACTATCTTCAGGCTTGCTCCTGCTCCACTGAACTCAAAGGGAGATTTATTTTCACCCTATGTAATTCCTACTGTACGCTGCAGTGAGACAGAACTATAAAATTCCCCCATTTAATGGCTGATATGAGCAGAAGCAGTGAAAAACCAGGTGAAGAACAAAGAAAGCATTCTTTGTCAACTGAAGCCTTAGATTTCTTCTGAGAGTGAGAACGGGGTTGAATCCATTACCTTACTTTCATTGATGGATTCATTGGTCTGTTTCCACCAAACTCAGCTACTTCTTTTCTCAGCCCTCACTCACAATTCTGAGTAAATGGAGTCCTCTGACCTACATGTGGTCCATTCTCAAACACTGACTTTTGATTTCATCACTTAACTGTGCTTGTTTCTTGGCAGTATATGGAGCAAGTGCTTCCACAGATGGTTCAAAATACAGATTTGGCACTTTGCCCTTCAAAGTGGGATTTCACTTTATGTCTTCTCCCACTGAAGTCAATGAGAGTTTTACCATTGACTCCAATGGAATCAGAATTGGGCCAGTGCTGAGTACCTTAAAAAAAAAACAACCTCTCACCCTTAATGTATACACATTATGTTGTAGTTGGCATTCATTCTAGGTGGCCTGCAGTACTGGAAAATGCAGGACAAAATTGTCAAAGTACCATGGAATGCATCTGCTGCATGTGGTTACCTGAAGAAATAGTTTCCGATAGCATTCCTCATTCAAACATTCCTAAGGGGAACAAATTCACTGAATCACACTGGCTCTGTTACTTATACAGCATCAAAATGGGCTAATGGAACTCTTTGTATAGATGTTTAAAAGGGCATTCGAGACAAAACTACATGGAACCCTGCAACACTCATGAAGATTTTCTATTTCTGTTCAAATCTGCACCACTTTCTGCCTGTGAGAAAACTCCAGCAGAGTTATTTCTAAAACATCAGTTACCTATTGGATTTGATCTGCTTAGAGCAGATCCAGCAAAGGAAGTGGAAGGAGAGCAGCACACATTTTAAAGCATTCCTGGACAAATGTGCTCTACAGGGCTTTGACATGAAATTACAGGGGAGGAAGGAAATGGAGGAGAAGCGTATTGATAGGACGGTGTTGCAACCAGAGAGATACTTGGCTGAGATATTACATAGTGAAGATCACATGCCGACAATCTGTTGTAAGAAAAAGTTTCAGATAGGAATAAAACAGATAAACGTATTTTCAGGATTTGAGATGCTAAGAGGTAGAGAAGTAGTGGGCAAGTGGGGAAGAGCCAGAACAATGGAGAGGTGGAGCTGGATCAGTAGGTGTCTGGAGAAGCCTGACTGGTGGGTAGGAACTGGAAGGAAGAGAGGCCCTAACATAGTAGCTAGAGAACCCTTTGAGCTAGGGATTAGGGCAGTGGTTCCCAAACTCGTTCCGCCACTTGTGCCGGGAAAGCCGCTGGTGGGCCGGGCCGGTTTGTTTACCTGCCACATCCGCAAGTTCAGTGGATCGCGGCTCCCAGTGGCCGCGGTTCACTGCTCCAGGCCAATGGGGGCTGCTGGAAGTGGCGCGGGTCGAGGGACATACTGGGAGCTGCTGGAAGCTCTGCATTGCAGTTTCATTTTCTTTTGGCGAATGCTGCTTTTAGTAACAACATTTCAACTATGGAAAGGAATGTGTGACAGGAAACATTGTCTCAGATTTCAGAGGAACAGCCGTGTTAGTCTGTATTCGCAAAAAGAAAAGGAGTGCTTGTGGCACCTTAGAGACTAACCAATTTATTTGAGCATGAGCTTTCGTGAGCTACAGCTCACTTCATGCTCAAATAAATTGGTTAGTCTCTAAGGTGCCACAAGTACTCCTTTTCTTATTGTCTCAGATGAAAGTCACAAATGTTGGTGTTCCACAGCTACTATAGCAATATGTACAAGTGCTGGTGGCATGTGACAGTTGTAGGATATTTTTCTCACAGGTCAGCAGAAATCCTTATGTTCCGAGGTACTTGGAAACTATCAAGGTGAAACTGGCAAATCTAATTTGAGGGTGTGCGGGAAGCTCTTTCTTGAAACATAATTTCAGTGATGGAAGAATGGTACTTGGGTTTGACTAGGATCTAGCAAACACACTATGCAGATAAAACTTTGAATGCAAAGCACATGGAAGATTAGCCATACCTTAAGAGAGAGCTTGCAGGGTTTCCAAGTAAAACTGAGGGATCAGCAAACATCTTACTCAGTTCTGCTTTTCAAGTTTATACTCAAAGATAAGAGAAGCTGTTTGGGTCTACACTCTGCATCAGAAGTACAGATCATTGAACAAAACAATTGCTTTGCCCCTCCCTCAACACTGACTTCCCAGACTTTTTTTAAAATCCTATTTCAAGTCACCTCTGACCCACTGTTAACAGCACCTTCATATTTTGGTGGTGTGTGCATGTGGGAGCATCTGAGAAGTCAAACAAGTTCCAGTTTAACCTTGGCAGGAGGCCATGTAATTGACATTTCCATTGCTAGACTTTGTCCATGTCATTTCAAGAGCCAACTAAATTTCATTTTTCCTTATCTGCAGGTTATCATTCTTATAAGATTCATCTCATTCTCATGGGATCTTGATTTAAGACTTTAAAACTCAGCTAGGCTCAAACTGATTTTGCAAGGTCACAAGCGCTGCCAATTTGTTCGATAGTACAGAATTAAAAGATTGAGTGCCCGTCCCTTCAAGGTCCTAGCAATGGTTAGATGGGTCTCATTTTCAATTAGGTCAATTTTTAAGGCTGTCAGCTACTCTCACTTTTCTCTCGTGGTTCACTTCCTAATATTTCTTCCAGGTGTACAATTTGGACAAAAATTTGCCTTGCTCCCACTTGCAAGACCTTTGAAAGTCTTCCTAAATATTATGTTCAGATCCGTATAAATTCTAAGGGGTGTCATTTTTGTCAAGTCAGATAAGATTTGCCTTACAGAAAATCCTTGCTGGTCTAAATAATCCCTCTTCACATAGGAGTCTGATATAGCAGAATTTGTTCATTGGGGAAAACCTCTATTTAACTTTATGGACTAAGAAATAATGTGTGTGCTCACAAACTAAAGGCCCATACCCACAAAATGTATTGCTTACTATTGAGAATCATTGATATGAAGAAAGCACTATTTCTGGTGGTAATCCTTGACAGGATCCAGCCCGGATGGTTTTCATTAGAAATAACTGAGCTTACCTTTTATCTCATGGGACCTTCCACTGTACATGTTGAATGCCTTGGACAGCATTCAGCACTGTACAGATTAGAAATGTGCAAAGTATACAGTTTCCAAGAAACATTTAACTAATGATAAACTTTGGACTGCTGCAATGATCACTGAATGCCTTGAAACAGAATTGTAGTTTATTCTTATCCTTTCCATTTCCAACTGTTATAGTTATACATGCTCCACTCAACAATTACTCCCTAAGGGGTGCAACCAATTAAGCTAGGATCAAAAGATATACATTGATGTGTTTGGTTACTTGTATTGAATAGCACCTACAAGGCCCCATCATTGATGAGGCGTCCACTGTAGTAGACATTATACAAACAGAGCAAAACAATTTGGCCCCTACTCCAAGGAGTTTACAATCTAAGTAAAGCATTATTTCAATAGTTGTAGCTCAACAGCATAATAATCAGTATTATCTATATTACAATAGCACCCACAGTCTATAAGAAGCTGTCCACACACAAGGTCGATTACAGTCCCTTCCCCAAAAGGGTTTAGGCCCTCTGGAATGGTGGCCGAAGCATGAAGAGGTATACAAATGTTTAGCATATCTGGCACATAAATATCTTGCAATGTTGGCTACAAAAGTGCCATGCGAATGCCTGTTGTCACTTTCAGGTGACGTTTTAAATAATAAGAAGGCAGCATTATGTGCTGTAAATTTAAACAAACTTGTTTGTCTTCATGATTGGCTGAACAAGAAGTAGGACTGAGTGGACTTGTAGGCTCTAAAGTTTTACATTGTTTTGGTTTTGAGTGCAGTTATATAACAAAAAAATCTACATTTGTAAATTGCACTTTTCACAATAAACAGATTGCACTACAGTACTTGTATGAGGTGAATTGAAAAATACTATTTCTGTTGTTTATCATTTTTGAGTGCAAATATTTGCAATAAAAATAATATAAAGTGAGCAGTGTGCACTTTGTATTCTGTGTTGTATTTGAAATCAATATATTTGAAAATGTAGAAAAGCATCCAAAAATATTTAATACATTTCTACTGCTTAACAGTGCGATTAAAACTACAATTAACTGTGATTAATCAACAGCCCTAGTCACAATAGTTTTTTGCAGATATGAATTTTGCAAAGTTTATGGCATCTCAATGACTATCATAAATGTATATAATGCTGTGATAAATGAAGGAGTGGGGGTAGCTCCCTTTTGTGAACACCCAGCCAGCCAGCAGCTATAAAATCCCTCTCAGTAGCTGTTCTCTAATTGCTCTACCTGTAAAGGGTTAAACAGTCTCACTGCTATGCATCAATAAAAGGAAGTGAGCGGGCACCTGACCAAAAGAGCCAATGGAAGGCTAGAACTTTTTAAAATTAAAAAAAGACTCCTCCTTTGTCTGTTGTTCTCCCGGGAAGAGGCAGACAGGGCAACATCTATGCTGTAAGGAGCTTAGGCCAGGTATGCAAAAATCATCAGTATCATACCTAGAAACTACTTATTTAAAACCCAGATATGTAAGTAGATCCGGAATTGCCTAGGAAGACGTGATTAGGTTTATCCCTTTTATTTCAATATGGCTTATGGATTCCTCTGTGCTCACCCCAGGTGCTTTTGTTTGCTTGTAACCTTTAAGCTGAACCTCAAGAAAGCTATTCTTGGTGCTTACTCCTCGTTTTTGCTCTTTTAAAATCTAGCAATAGCCTGAGTTCCAAGATGTATTTTCTTTCTTTTTTTTAATTAAGAAAATTTACCTTTTTTAAGAACAGAATTGGATTTTTGTGTCATAAGAGATTTGTGCACATGTTGTTTAATTAGCTGGTAGCAACAGCTGATTTCCTCCCGCACCCCCACTTCTTTCTCAGATCTTTCCTGGAGGGGGTGTATGAAAAGGCTTGAGGAACCCCAGAGGAAGGAATTCCCAGGTGCTCTCAAAAGGGTTCTGTACTTGGGTGGTGGAAGCATCTACCAATCAAAGATGGGAGAAAAGTTGTAACCTTGGGAGTTTAATACAAGCCTGAAGTGGCCAGTATTAGTTTTTAGAATCCTTGCAGGCCCCCACCTTCTGTGCCAGAGTGGGGAATTAGCCTTGACAAATGCTATTTTCAGCTGACCAGTCCAATAACCCAGTAGTCAAATCCCCATAGTCTTGGTTACCAACCATTCCTTATTCGTAGCTCTATTTCCAGCTTTGGAACCAGTAGCAAATTTTGATATTCACAAGGATTAGTTCTAGGACTGGTCTAACCTAACATCAGTTATGTGGCCCAGGAGGTAAACACCATGCTATTGAAATCTGCTAATTGGGGAGGGGTTGTGAACACTACACTGCAATAGAGCTTGGTGAATATTGTGAGGATTTTCAAACTATTTTAGTCATATTGTGAACAATTTTTCTGGTGAACTGACTACATTCAAAGTTTTGTTCAGTGTACCTCACCCCGTAATTCATAGCTCATGGCAAAAACAAAACGAAACAAACCACCTGCTTTGAGAATTTAACAAGAGGCCTGACTGAGACTAGATACAGCCTGACAAGGTGATTTGTGAGGTGCAGTCTTCTAACTAGGTCATGGAGCATTTGAAAAGTGGCTATTCATCATCATTAAAAGGTCTCTGTATCCTCAGTGACCCATATCTCAGAATGTAGGGACTCCTAGAAACATGAGAGTGTGCACAGATAACTGGAGAAAACTGGCTTGAAAAGTGGAGCTAGCTGCTTTGGATCAGGGGAGAGGAAAGGTCTTGATAAGCAAACTGAGTTAAGCAAGACACACATGTAATCCTTTCATCGGGTGCTGTTGGCAGCAACAAGGGCTAAGGGTCATCTTAAAACTAAGACACCACTGGCTTGATCCCCCATCCAGAATTTCTGGGATCCCTGAATACCTTCTTTAGCTGCCCTCAATAGTCAATATTTTGCCACTCAAGCTTGGATCTGTGTATCCAACAAGCAAAATTTTGTTAGGGGGAAAGGGAACACAGCAGCAACCTATATAAATAATCAATGGAACACTTGCATGGTAACTTCAGCAGTAGCCCTTTAACTCAGCTCCCCACCTTCCAGCATGCAAGTGTCCTTTTACCATGTTTCTTCCCCCTCCCTCCTCCACTGAGTCCCACTCATAGTGTTGTGTCACTGGGTAGTGGAGGTCCAGAGTCCTAAGATGGATTCAAGCAGACCTGTCTTCAGGCCCTTAGGAAGTGCAGTCCAGTCCAGTCCTGAGGCTTCACCAAACTAACCCAGCTATAGCTACTTCAATGTTATGTAGTGGCTGTGTAGGAGGGGTCCACCAGAGTTCACTCAGCTCAGCTGCAGTATCAAAGATCCTTCCCTCCGACCACCATCAAGGAACTGCCTCCACGTCTTCCAACCGGAAGTTCTCCCAAGCACAGGATTCTCAGGGGGGAGGAACTAATTGCATAGAGGACTCTTGAATAGGGAATCTTGCCCCAAGGATGCATTATTTGCCATAAGGTAGCAACCCATGTCCCCCCATTCCCTCCTCACTATCCAACACATTCCGACTCTGGGTACAGTTATGATGACTCAAAGTGACCCTGGAGGAAAGCAACTCCGGCCATTGTTCCCTCTGTTCACCAACAGACAGGAGCGGAGAGCTCCTTACCCTCTAACACTTCAAGCCACAGTGCTTGCTTTTACTTACACACACACACACCTCTAAGCATAAAGTAATGGTAAACTGACAAGAAGAATGATCAGAAAGGAGATTATTTTCCTGGGATGGAAGCTATACACTTCTCTGTAAAAGAATGAAGAATGATTTATCTAGTTTAGTTTAATGGAAGCGTAAATTCAAAGTGTTACATAAAACTTTTTTGTTTTACTAATTGTATTACTATTGTGTGGGAAATTTCATGTAGTTGTTCCCAAGAAGACTATGTCCTGGAGATCAAATTTAGGCTGCTTGGTCAGAGATTAAAGTCCAGGATTACCATGGTAGCATTCTCTAAAATGCTTCCAATTCCACGTGCAGGCCAGTTAGAACAGCAGGGTTTCAATGTGTGGATGACATGATGGTGCTGGGAGAAAGGATTTATGGTTAGTAGGAACATATACAGGAAGATTGGGCTCTACCTAAACCAGGTGTCAGCAACCTTCGGCACGTGGCCATTCAGGGTAATCTGCTGGTGGTCCGCGAGACATTTTGTTTACATTAATCGTCCGCAGGCACGGCACCCTCACAGCTCTCCGTGGCCGCAGTTCACCATTCATGGCCAACGGGAGCTGCAGGGGGCCGTGCCTGCAGACGGTCAATGTAAACAAAATATCTCACGGCCCGCCAATGGATTACCCTGAGGGGGCCAAGTGCCAAAGGTTGCCAACCCCTGACCTAAACCAAAATGGAACAAGATTGCTGGCATGTAAAATTGAAAGATCATAGAGGAGTTTTTAAACTCCGGGCTGTGAGAAAGCTGACAGGTGCAGAGACGCACACAGTTTGGACAGACATCCTTAGGGGAGGATTTACTAAAAGGGATACTCTATATCCTAGTAAAATGGAGAGGATATCAGTTGCTCAAGTACAAGTAGGAACTGAAGAGAAACTCAAAAAAAGTCTCATTCCATTGCATCAATTACTAATGCAAGAAGTCTAAATACTGAGACTGGTGGACTTGAAGTGCCTGATATTAATTGAGGATATTGATATAATAGGCACGACAGAATCTTGGTGGAACTATGATATAATAAGGGTACAAACTATATAGGAATGACGGTAGGTCTGTGGCATGGCACTGCAAGGGAAGCCCTAATCAGCTCCTGCCATTCCAGCCCTAATCAGGTGAAATGGGTTTGGGCTGGGCCACTAGCTAGGATCGGCCTGGAAACTGGCCACATTTGCCAGCCTTGTTAACAGGGGCTAAAAGCTTGGGAGGAAGTGAGTCCGGGGTCATGGGGGGGGGGGGAGAGGGGGACAAAACAGAGACCAGGAGGGGAGAGTAGGCTCAGGAGGAGCCATGAGCCTGCCACCTTGTTGCCACTGAGGTCTGTACTAGGCCAAACCTGTAAATAATCTGTAAGTAGTTGGAAGCTTGGTGGTGGGGACCGGACACAGGAATAAAAAGCAAGGGTGTTGCACCAGCTCAAAGTGGTCCTGACTCATTGGGGAGCGCGGCCAGGAGGCAGAACCCATTGGGGCATAGTGAGCACCCCATTAGAAGGTCACACTAGTAGGGGAGTGGCACTATATATGTAAGAAAGCAGAGCCAAATACAGTAAAAATCTTAAATGAATCAAACTGTACCATAGAATCTCTATGGATAGAAATGCCATGCTTGAATAATATGAATACAGAAGCAGACCACCTGACTAGATGGTGAATGGTTGTGAAATGCTCAGGGAGATTAGAGAGGCTACAAAAATAAAAAACCCAACAACAACGGGGGATTTCCACCTACCCTGTATTGACTGGGAACATGTCACCTCCACTTAGGATGAAGAGATAAAGTTTCCAGATACTATTAATGAGCACTTCCTGGAGAGGCTAGGCCTGGAACCCACAAAGGGAGAGGCAATTCTTGATTTAGTCCTAAGTGGTGCACATGTTTGCGTCCAAGAGGTAAATATAACTGAACTGCTCAGCAATAGTGACCATAATGTAATTAAATTTAACATCCTTCTGGGGAGAAGATACCAAAGAAACTCAGCACAATAGCATTTAACTTAAATAAAGGGGGAAATACTCAAAAAGAAGAGGCTAGGTAAATGGAAACTACAAGAGACAATCACAAGAATGAAATGCCTTCAAGCTGGATGGAGACTTTTTAAAAACACCATATAGGCTCAAATGACATGTAAACCCCAAATAAAAAAAATAAATAATAATTTAAAAAATAGTAAGAGATCAAAGAATGCTACCACGGCTAAACACAATAGAAAATGCAGTTCTTGACAAAGACATCTTTTAAAAATTGGAAGTCAAATCCTAGTGTGGAAAATAGAAAGGAGCATAAACTCTGGCAACTCAGAAGAATAATTAGGCAAGCCAAAAGAGAATTTGAAGAGCAACTATCTAAAGACACAAACTAAAACAGCAAAATTTTTTGTTTGTTAAGTAGAACAGAAGCAGGAAGCCTGCCAAACTGTCTGTGGGCCCACTGGATGGTTGAGGTGCTAAAGCAACACTCCAGGGAAGACAAGGCCATTGCAGAGAAGCTAAATGAATTCTTTTCATTGGTCTTCACTGCAGAGCATGTGAGGGAGTTTCTCAGATTTGTCACCTAAAATGGCAAGTCAGGTGTGGGAAACTGACCCAGATTGAGGAGTTAGTACAAGACGTTTTCAAACAAATTGAAAATTAAACTTACTAAATTAAACAATAAGTCACCGGGACCAGATGGTATTCACCCAAAAGCTTTGAAGGAACTCAAATATGAAGTTGCAGAACTACTAACTGTGGTATGTAACCTATCGCTTAAATCAGCTTCTGTGCCAGATGACTGACAGATAACAAATGTAGCCCAATTTTTTAAAAAGAGCTCTTGAAGTGATCCTGGCACTTACAGGCCAGTAAGCCTAATTTCAATACCAAGCAAATTGGTTGAAACTATAGTAAAGAACAGCGTTAGACACATAGATGAACATCATATGTTGCAGAAGAGGCAACACAGCTTTTGTAAAGGAAAATCATGCCTCACCCATCTATTAGAATTCCTTGAGGGGGTCAACAAGGGTATCCAGTGGATATAAAGTACTTGGACTTTCAGAAAGTCTTTGACAAGGTCCATCACTAAAGGCTCTGAAGCAAAGTAGGCTGTCCTGGGATAAGAGGGAAGGTCCTTTCATGAGTAAGTAATTAGTTAAAAGACTGGAAACAAATGACAGGAATAAGGAGTCAATTTTCACAGTGGAGAGAGGTAAGAGGTGAGATCCCCAAGCATCTATACTCGAAACAGTGTTGTTAAGCATATTCATAAATGAATTGGAAAAGGGGGCAAAGTTTACAGATGACTCAGCTGTCTTGAGTAACTAAGTCCAAAGCAGACTGCAAAGATTTACAAAGGGATCTGTCCAAACTAGGTAACTGGCAACAAAATGGCAGAGGACATTCAGCGTTATGAAAAATAATGCACATTGTATGTACAGGTGGTGTCAAGGTTCCTCCCCCACTCTGAACACTGGGGTACAGATGTGGGGACCTGCATGAAAACCTCCTAAGCTTATCTTTACCAGCTCAGGTCAAAAACTTCCCCAAGGTACAAAATATTCCACCCTTTGTCCTTGGATTGGCCGCTACCACCACCAAACAAATACTGGTTACTGGGGAAGAGCTGTTTGGAAACGTCTTTCCCCCCAAAATACTTCCCAAAACCTTGCACCCCACTTCCTGGACAAGGTTTGGTACAAAGCCTCACCAATTTGCATAGGTGACCACAGACCCAAACCCTTGGATCTGAGAACAATGAAAAAGCATTCAGTTTTCTTACAAGAAGACTTTTAATAGAAATAGGAGTAAATAGAAGTAAAGAAATCCCCTCTGTAAAATCAGGATGGTAAATACCTTACAGGGTAATTACATTCAAAACATAGAGAATCCCTCTAGGCAAAACCTTAAGTTACAAAAAAGATACATAGACAGAAAGAGTTATTCTATTCAGCACAATTCTTTTCTCAGCCATTTAAAGAAATCATAATCTAACACATACCTAGCTAGATTACTTACTAAAAGTTCTAAGACTCCATTCCTGGTCTATCCCCGGCAAAAGCAGCATATAGACAGACAGAGACCCTTTGTTTTTCTCCCTCCTCCCAGCTTTTGAAAGTATCTTGTCTCCTCATTGGTCATTTTGGTCAGGTGCCAGCGAGGTTACCTTTAGCTTCTTAACCTTTTACAGGTGAGAGGAGTTTTCCTCTGGCCAGGAGGGATTTTAAAGGGGTTTACCCTTCCCTTTATACTTATGACAGGTGGGATTATATTTTACAAAGTGATGGGGTCTAAATCAGGTGGTACAGCTCAAGAAAGATCTTGGAGTAATTGTGGATAATACTCTAAAAACATCTGCTCAATATGAAGCAGCAGTCAAAAAACAGACTGCTAGGAACCATTAGAAAAGGGATAGAATATAAGACAAAATACCATAATGTCACTATATAAATCCATGGAACACTCCCACCTGGAGTAGTGTGTGCAGTTCTGATCACTCCGTGTCACAAAAGATATTAGAATTTGAAAAAGAGCAGAGAAAGGCAATACAAGCTAATGGGGGATATAGACATTGTTCCATGAGGATAGATTAAAGAGATTCCGATCATTCAACTTTAGAAAAGAGATTATTATGGTTGGGCATGATAGTGCTCCATAAAATCATGAATAAAGCTAAGATTATGTCACGGAGGTCAAGAAATCTGTGACTTTTGTGACATTTCACACTTCAGCCTTGGGAGGCAACGGCAGGGAACCCTGGAGCTCCATGAATTTTTGTTTATTGCCCATGACCCGTTCGTGACTTTTATTAAAAATAACTCTGAAAAAAATCTTAATTTTAACCATTGGCCATATTGTCTCAAAAGATTTGTATGTACAGAGATAGCCATTAGGTACCCCATAATCTTTAAGGGGCAGTCAAGAATGGGTCAAGAATGGGTCAAGAATTTCTGAAGCCTAAGCCCCACTCAGCACCCCTGAAAATCTGAATTATTTAGGTATCTGCAATGCCCAAAGACTTGTTCAGGCACTCCTGTTTCTTATGGATAGTTTTTCCTATCAGGAAATATAGACTGTCTCATATAACTTCGATAACAAGTCACACAGTTGTAAGAACGAATTCTGAGTATCACATGTTGAAATTAATATTTTCTATGAACAATTCATGAGCCATCTATAGTCTGAAGTGCTCTTATAATCGGTTTCAATTATTTGAATAATGAACATATTCAGAAAAATTGTGATCTGTTTGCAGACACTTGGCAAACAAAAAGTTACATTTGACATGTCAACTGTTTGCAAAACATGGGCAGTCAATAACAAACACATTCAGCTAGGAAAAGTTCAAACTAATCATTAGGGGAATAATGATCTTAAAGATAACCAATGGGAGGGAAACATCAGGACAATAATGAAGTCAGAAGAAAAGACCTATGGATAAAATTAGATAAAAAATTAAACTGAAAATTTCTAAAAGTATGTAAGTGACTTAAGAACCTAGGTCCCACTTTCAAAGGTGATTTAGGTATTTAGGAGCCTAAGTCTCATGGGGAAAAATAAATGGGACTTTTGTATTTTTAAATATTTTACCCTTAGGCTGCTAAGTCATATAGGGTTTTTAAAAGCAATACTCCATCTTTTATGGTAATATGACAGGAAAAAAGGACAATGCAATTTTCAGCTGCATAACAGGCTGGTCATAGAGCCTTTAAATGGTAATAATATTTAGTTACTATTGACTGTGCTGGATTCAGACTGAGGACCTAGAGAAAAGCTCTGAGTCCTGTTTCTAATCCCCTCATTCACCCAGTCCCATAGGCCCAGATTTTGAGAGATATTTAGATGCTGCTGAGCTCAGCATTGCAACACTGAAAAGATTTAGGATCCTAAATCTGTTCGAGGTTGCAATGCTGATTGCGATGCCTAAATACCTTTTAAAAATCTCGGCCATACAATTTTGGGTTATAGAGTCAGTTACATAAGAAAAATAGTTTTATCACCAGTATCATGAATCCTTTAATAAGCTAATCATTTTCAATAAAAAAAAAGTGAATAAAAAGGTTTAAAAAGAAAATGTGCATTCTCTCTTTCTGTGGAGATGGACAGATAGATGGCTCTCTCACAGGGTCCACTCACCATTAGGGCACCTTCTCCTGACCACTCTAGGAAGCATCTCTTTCCAGATGTGACACCCCTTTCTGCCCTTCACTTGCGCTCCTTCTCATCTGTCTCTCTGCAACTCAGGGTATTCTCTTCAGAATTAGCTGGAGAGCCAATAGTTCATAGCTTGGCTCTCCAGCCAGCTCACTATATTTTCCTTTCTGGAGTATCAAAGTCCCCCTGAAAGACTGTCCTAGGCAGTCTTCTGCTCCACTTCCTGGTCTGGGCCACTTCTCCAGTGGCTAATAAGGGAACCCCGGCCTGGCCACTATTCTAGGTTCCAGCCCAGGGACCCTACAACCAGCAACCAAAGTCGGCACTGTCCCAAACCATGCTACACTTTTCCTGGGCTGCTCCTAATTTGCCTCCATCAGACTCCTTCTTCACCCTGTGGTTATGCCCTTCTCTCAGGGCTTCTCTTCTTCCCCTGTGGTTCCTTCTCTAACACTAGAGAATGAATACAGACATAGGTGCTGGAGCAAAGGGGGGAAGGAGTACTGCTGCACCGCACCCCTTACCTTGAAGTGGTTTCCATTATATACAGGGTTTACAGTTTGGTTCAATAGCTTTCAGCACCTCCACTACACAAATTGCAACAAATTGTTCCAACATCCCTGACTACAAGCTTCCACAATGGAACCTTCTCGTCTTCAGCTAGTTTTATACCAGTTCAGCCTGTTCCTGTTTATACCAGCTAGACTCCATCTTCTATTAAGGCTTGCCTAGCCAGCCAAATTATCTCCCAGAGGCAGCCTATCAGGTTAATTAACCCTTGTGCAACCACCTTAACCCTTTCAGGAGAGGGGTAGGATGAGCACCCTGTCACAAGGCCTACAGAACAAGAAGTGTTCTTGTGAAACGCCAATAACTTAGTTGGATGAGACCCGTGACATTCTCATAATTCACATTACTTGTCTCTAAAGAAATTAAGGACTGCAGCATGCTCTGTCATTAAACCCACACATTTTTTCCTAATATTTTCTCATAATTGATGTCATGACCCTATCTCTGACTAATGACATTATGTTTGCACTTTTCCAGTCCTCTCACCAGGGAACTTCAAAAATCATCACCCAAAGACTTAATCAATTTCTACTTTCATTTTCTTGAAATCTCATTACTACAGATTAAGGAAGAGAAAGTGCAGGCACATACAACGTGTTTGAAAATCTTCCCTTACAGTCCTATCTGCTGATATCTATATTATGAGGACTAAGGCCCTGATCCAATAAGGTACTTAAGCATGTGTTTAACACTAAGGGTATGTCTACACTGGCAGAGTTACAGCGCTGCTCAAAGGGTGCTGAAGGGAAACCGCTGTTTTTTGTTCACACTGTCAGTTACCTGCGCAACAACGTGTTCACACTTGCGACATTTGCAGTGGTATTCGGTATCTCTGGGCTGCTATCCCACAGATCATACCTTCTTCTTCTGCCGCTAAGAGTTGTGGGAAGGTGGAGGGGGTCGCAGGGCATCCTGGGTCCTGTCCCAATGCCCCGTGATGCATTGCTTCGCATCCCAGGAATCCCTGTGCTTCCATTCACACTTGGCGCCATCTTTCCACAGTTAGTGTACTGCGTGCTCTGCCTCTTCGGTCTGCAGGAATGGATCCCGCACTGTTGACCAATATGCTGTTCACTCTCACTAACACGGCACAAGGGCAGTGGAGTTATTCCTTAAACTACAAAGGCAAGAGCAGTTTAACATTTATCTTGCCACCTGTTGTAGCTACAACACGAGATTGCTTGTGGCATTGACGGAGGTGCTGACCACAGTGGAACACAGCTTTTGGGCTTGGGAAACAAGCACTGAGTGGTGGGATCACATTCTCATGCATGTCTGGGATGACGAGCAGTGACTGCAGAACTTTTGGATGAGGAAAGCCACAGTCATGGGACTGTGTGATGAGCTCACCCCAGCCCTGCAGCACAAGGACACAAGAATGAGAGCTGCCTTGCCATTGGAGAAGTGTGTGGTGATTGCACTGTGGAAGCTGGCTACTTCAGACTGATACCGATCGGTCGCTAACCAGTTTGGAGTAGGAAAGTCGACCGTGGGACTCGCGTTGATGGAAGTGTGCAGGGTCATTAATCGCATCCTGATCCAAAAGACAGTGACTTTGGGTAACGTGTGACATTGTGGATGGCTTTGCACAAATGGGCTTCCCTAACAGCAGAGGGGCAATAGATGGCATGCGTATTCCAATTCCGGCACCAGACAGCCTCGCCACCAAGTACAGTCATCGAAAGGGGTATTTCTCAATGGTTCTCCAAGTGCTTGTGAATCACTGTGGGCATCTCACAGACATTAATGCAGGCTGGTCCGGAAAGGTGCTGACGCACACATCTCTCAGAACACAGGCCTGTTCAGGAAGCTGCAAGCAGGAACTTTCTTCCTGGACCAGAAGATCACTGTAGGGGAAGTCAAAATGCCCATTGTGATCCTGGGAGACTCTGCCTACCCCTTAATGCCGTGGCTTATGAAGCTATACATGGGACACCTTGACAGCAGCAAAGAGTGGTTCAACAACAGGCTGAGCAAGTGCAGAATGACTGCTGAGTGTGCTTTTGGCCGTTTAAAGGCCCGCTGGTGCTGCCTATATGGGAGGCTGGACCTGGCCGATTACAATATTCCTATGCTTATAGCTGCATGCTGTACACTCCATAATATTTGTGAAGGGAAGCCCTCACTCAACACCAGACTGCTGAGGCTCAGCCCCTGGAGGCTGAATTTGAACTGCCAGAGACCAGGGCTATTAGCGGGGTGCAGCAAGAGGCCGTAAGGATCAGGGATGCCTTGAGATAGCAATTTGAAGCTGAAAGCCATTAATATTTGTTGCTATGCTTGGAAGTACAGTGATTGTAATGCTAGGAGGTGATTGTGATTAGTGCAGACAATGCACTATGAAGGTTTAAGAAAATTGCCTGTTGCTTTGCAAGGCTCTGTTTGCTTTCAATTAATGGAATAAAGATTGCTTTCAAACCAACACCATTCTTTTATTAAAAAACAACTGGAGGAGAGAGACAAAGAAAAAACACAACAGCACTGAGGGGGATAGGGGAAGGGAGGGTCCCAGGAGAAGGTGGGGTCCCTGGACGGTTAAAGTTTTGTGTATGTCCAGGTATCATATCCAATCTTCTCCTTTGGAGTACAGTGTAGCAGGTACTGTATTTCAGCAGGGCTAAACTGCAGAGAGACGGGTGTTGAGTGCAGTGGATACTGGGAGTGCACAGTGCTTGACAGTGATAGGGGAACAGTGGAATACAGCAGGTACAGTCTGGAGCCAGGAGGTTGATAAGAGCGTGTTGGCTACATCTGGGTGGTGCACAGGAAAGAGTTTTGTGACAGCCGTTGTAGGGGAGGGTGGGCACGGAGCTGCTCAGTTTGCAGTGCTAGTAGCGCCTGGACCATGTCCACCTGGTGCTCCATTATGTTTAAAAGCCTCTCCATGGCTTCGTTCCAGTGCGCCACATTCTCCTTTCAGTCCCTCTTCCTGCCACTCCTTCAATTCTTGTTTTTCGGCCGCAGAGTTCATCATGACATCACGCAGGAAGTCCTCTTTAGTTCTTTGTGGCCACTTTCTAATTCTGCGAAGCTGTTCAGCCAGTGATAACAAAGAGGGAGGCTGAGCTCCCAAGGTCATCTCTGTGAAGCCAAAATGCAACATTTTACAAAAGCAGTATTGTTTGAAACATAGAGACCACTGATTCAGTGATTTAAAACACAGTCACTATTCACATACCTGTCACTAACTGGCTGGCCCCAGGGAAGCACACATGAGGCACAAGACCCCCAAAATGGTGAGTAACCACAGGGGCAGGGTAAATCAGTGTTCCAGGACCATACTGTACACTGGGCACATGGCTCTTGGGGAGAACCAGCACTGTAGAGGGGGCCTTACAATCATTACTATCCCCACATTTTCCACAGGCTGTGTTCATTATGGAAGATATCTTGTTGCTGAGGGTGAGCAGGCAATCAAGGAAGTGTCTTCTCCAAGACTGTAGCTTCTGCCCTGGCCCTTATTCAGCTCTCCTGTGTGTAGCAATGGTTCCCTGCCCTCCTCCCCCCAACCATGATGGCAGAGTGGTGCAGGAAAGTTACCCCTAATGGTGCAAGAAACAAAAGCAGCTCTGCCAAAGAACGTGCACCAGTGGATTGCCCAGTATCCCCATGAGAGTTTCACTGAGATCTCTGAGGCAGATTCCCGTGAAGTGAGGGAGTCAATCAACACCCTGCCAATCTGCCGCTCAGACTAGGCTTGCATCATACAGACATAAGCCTGCTTTCTGCAACCCTCTTGCCCCCAACAACTTGCTTCAGTGATTCCCAAAATTAAAGCCACTTACATGGGGCCTCCTCTCCTGTTTGTGCCTCGCCAAGCTCCGGCAGCTGTGACTAGCTAGCCTCCTTCAGAGTAGAGAAGAGCTCCTGGCTCAGTCCACTCTCAACTGGCACACGAGCCACAGAATTATCCACAGTGGCCTTCTCAGTGAAGATGGGATCACCACCAAGTATCACGTCCAGCTCTTTGTAGAACCAGCAGCTTGAGGGAACAGCACCGGGGTGGTGGTTTGCCTCCCGCACCTTGTGGTAGGCATTCCAAAGCTCCTTCACTTTGACCCTGAACTGCAGTGTGTCCCGGTCATGGCCCCTTTCTATCATGCATTGTGAAATCTGTCCATAGGTAACATAATTCCTAAGGCTGGAGCACAGCTGGGACTGGACAGCCTCCTCTCCCCAAATGCTGATGAGGTCCAACAGCTCATCATTGCTCCAAGCAGGGATCGCCTGGTGTGTGGAGCAGGCATGACCACCTGGAAAGATGCATTGAGACCACTGCACGCGTCACCGAGCAAACAGGAAGGGGACTTTCAAAATTCCCAAGGAATTTGAAGGGTGGGGCTCATGGTCGGTCACCTGAGGATAGGGCAGTAGAGTTCAAACCGATGACCAGAGAGGTGAGAACAGGCATTGTGGGACACCTCCTGGAGATCAATTGCAGTGCTGTAATTGACCAGGGTGTACACACTGGCACCGAGGTGCTGTACCCCCGGCACAGAAAGCTGTATGCTTCTCATCGGGGTGGGTTTTTTTGCAGAGCTGCAACTGCGCGGTTTCTGCACACTAAGTGGCTTGGCAGTGGGTTGGCAGTGTGTACACCTTGGCAGTTACAACACAGAAATCTGCTTTACTGCGCAGAAACTTGCCAGTGTAGACAAAGTCTAAGTAAGTGAGTAGTCTCATTGAAATCCCATGTTTAAAGTTAGGCCTGTGTTTAAGTACCTCACTGGATCATGGTCCAAATCCTCCCCTGTGCTGAATGGGTGTGGTGGTGGGGCAATAGGGAAATATAGCACAAGGAGCAATTCTCCCCACCCACAATGAAGCAGAGCAGGGTGTCTTCTTATTGCTCAGGATTATTGTTAAGAGGGTGGATTGGTTTCTGCAATGGCTGGAGCTCCACAGCCCTAAGGTATATGTGGTCTGTCCACTAAAGAATATGGCCAGGCACCATGCTGGCTAGGGCATAACCTGCTGTTTTTAATCACATACTAAATTGGGGGCTATCCTGCAAACTATTCAGTGCCTGCACCAATCTTCAATGGGGCTTTGTGAGGAGTACATGGGTCTGCCTTTATGGAACAATTTGTAGGATTAGGGCCAGAAAACATACTCTTCTCTGCCTCTCTTGTCCATGCTGAGCTATCCTGCTACCTCTTGCTGTTTAGATCCAGAATTTGGCCTCAAGTTTCCTTTTTTTTTTGCTAGGATAAGAAAGATAGAGGGAGGCAGTGTAAAACACAAGAATAAGTGAAGGGTTGTCAAGGTGGAAACCCGTTATTTTAATCCCAGATGTGCTGTTGACCCACTGTGTGGTTTGGGGCAAGTCACATCACACCTCTGCCACACTTTCCTCCTTGATCTGTAAAATGGAGACACTACTTACTTCCCTAAGCCCTGGTCTACACTAGGACTTTAGGTCGAATTTAGCAGCATTAAATTGATGTAAACCTGCACCCATCCACACGATGAAGCCCTTTATTTCGACTTAAAGGGCTCTTAAAATCGATTTCCTTACTCCACCCCTGACAAGTGGATTAGCGCTTAAATCGGCCTTGCCAGGTCGAATTTGGGGTACTGTGGACACAAGTCGACGGTATTGGCCTCCGGGAGCTACCCCAGAGTGCTCCATTGTGACCGCTCTGGACAGCACTGTCAACTCAGATGCACTGGTCAGGTAGACAGGAAAAGAACCGCGAACTTTTGAATCTCATTTCCTGTTTGGCCAGCGTGGCAAGCTGCAGGTGACCATGCAGAGCTCATCAGCAGAGGTGACCATGATGGAGTCCCAGAATCGCAAAAGAGCTCCAGCATGGACTGAACGGGAGGTACGGGATCTGATCGCTGTATGGGGAGAGGAATCCGTGCTATCAGAACTCCGTTCCAGTTTTCGAAATGCCAAAACCTTTGTCAAAATCTCCCAGGGCATGAAGGACAGAGACCATAACAGGGACCTGAAGCAGTGCTGCATGAAACTTAAGGAGCTGAGGCAAGCCTACCAGAAAACCAGAGAGGCTAACGGCCGCTCCGGGTCAGAGCCCCAAACATGCCGCTTCTATGATGAGCTGCATGCCATTTTAGGGGGTTCAGCCACCACTACCCCAGCCGTGTTGTTTGACTCCTTCAATGGAGATGGAGGCAACACGGAAGCAGGTTTTGGGGACAAAGAAGATGATGATGATGAGGTTGTAGATAGCTCACAGCAAGCAAGCGGAGAAACCGGTTTTCCCGACAGCCAGGAACTGTTTCTCACCCTGGACCTGGAGTCAGTACCCCCCTAACCCACCCAAGGCTGCTTCCTGGACCCGGCAGGCGGAGAAGAGACCCCCGGTGAGTGTACCTTTTAAAATACTATACATGGTTTAAAAGCATGCATGTGAAAGGATTACTTTGCCCTGGCATTCGCGGCTCTCCTGGATGTACTCCCAAAGCCTTTGCAAAAGGTTTCTGGGGAGGGCAGCCTTATTGCGTCTTCCATGGTAGGACACTTTACCACTCCAGGCCAGTAACACGTACTCGGGAATCATTGTACAACAAAGCATTGCAGTGTATGTTTGCTGGCGTTCAAACAACATCCGTTCTTTCTCTCTCTGTGTTATCCTCAGGCGAGTGAGATATCATTCATGGTCACCTGGTTGAAATAGGGTGCTTTTTTTCAGGGGACACTCAGAGGAGCCCGTTCCTGCTGGACTGTTTACCTGTGGCTAAACAGAAATGTTCCCCGCTGTTAGCCACGGGGAGGGTTGAGGGGGTAGCCACGCAGTAGGGGGAGGCAAAATGCGACCTTGTAACAAAAGCACATGTGCTATGTATGTAATGTTAACAGCAAGGTTTACCCTGAAAGAGTGTAGCCACTGTTTTATAAAATGTGTCTTTTTAAATACCGCTGTCCCTTTTTTTTTCTCCACCAGCTGCATGTGTTTCAATGATCACAGGATCTTCTCCTTCCCAGAGGCTAGTGAAGATTAGAAAGAAAAAAAAACGCACTCGTGATGAAATGTTCTCTGAGCTCATGCAGTCCTCCCACTCTGACAGAGCACAGACGAATGCGTGGAGGCAAATAATGTCAGAGTGCAGGAAAGCACAAAATGACCGGGAGGAGAGGTGGCGGACTGAAGAGAGGGCTGAAGCTCAAATGTGGCGGCAGCGTGATGAGAGGAGGCAGGATTCAATGCTAAGGCTGCTGGAGGACCAAACCAGTATGCTCCAGTGTATGGTTGAGCTGCAGCAAAAGCAGCTGGAGCACAGACTGTCACTACAGCCCCTGTGTAACCAACCGCCCTCCTCCCCAACTTCCATAGCCTCCACACCCAGACACCCAAGAACGTGGTGGGTAAGCCACCGGCCAACCAGCCACTCCACCACAGAGGATTGCCCCAAAAAAAGAAGGCTGGCATTCAATATATTTTAAAGTTGTAAACTTTTTAAGTGCTGTGTGGCATTTTCCTTCCCTCCTCCACCACCTCTCCTGGGCTACCTTGGTAGTCATCCCCCTATTTGTGTGATGAATGAATAAAGAATGCATGAATGTGAAGCAACAATGACTTTATTGCCACTGCAAGCAAGGATTAAAGGGAGGAGGGGAGGGTGGTTAGCTTGCAGGGAAGTAGAGTGAACCAAGGGGCGGGGGGTTTCATCAAGGAGAAACAAACAGAACTTTCACACCATAGCCTGGCCAGTCATGAAACTGGATTTCAAAGCTTCTCTGATGCGTACCGCGCCCTCCTGTGCTCTTCTAACCGCCCTGGTGTCTGGCTGCGCGTAACCAGCAGCCAGGCATTTTGCCTCAACCTCCCACCCTGCCATAAACGTCTCCCCCTTACTCTCACAGATATTGTGGAGCACACAGCAAGCAGTAATAACAGTGGGAATATTGGTTTCGCTGAGGTCTAAGCATGTCAGTAAACTGCGCCAGCGCGCCTTTAAACATCCAAATGCACATTCTACCACCATTCTGCACTTGCTCAGCCTGTAGTTGAACAGCTCCTGACTACTGTCCAGGCTGCCTGTGTACGGCTTCATGAGCCATGGCATTAAGGGGTAGGCTGGGTCCCCAAGGATACATATAGGCATTTCAACATCCCCAACAGTTATTTTCTGGTCTGGGAATAAAGTCCCTTCCTGCAGCTTTTGAAACAGACCAGAGTTCCTGAAGAAGCGAGCGTCATGTACCTTTCCCGGCCATCCCACGTTGATGTTGGTAAAACGTCCCTTGTGATCCACCTGAGTTTGCAGCACTACTGAAAAGTACCCCTTGCGGTTTATGTACTCGCCGGCTTGGTGCTCCGGTGCCGAGATAGGGATATGGGTTCCATCTATGGCCCCACCACAGTTAGGGAATCCCATCGCAGCAAAGCCATCCACTATGACCTGCACATTTCCCAGGGTCACTACCCTTGATATCAACAGATCTTTGATTGCGTGGGCTACTTGCATCACAGCAGCCCCCACAGTAGATCTACCCACTCCAAATTGATTCCCAACTGACCGGTAGATGTCTGGCGTTGCAAGCTTCCACAGGGCTATCGCCACTCGCTTCTCAACTGTGAGGGCTGCTCTCATCTTGGTATTCATGCGCTTCAGGGCAGGGGAAAGCAAGTCACAAAGTTCCATGAAAGTGCCCCTACACATGCGAAAGTTTTGCAGCCACTGGGAATCATCCCAGACCTGCAACACTATGCGGTCCCACCAGTCAGTGCTTGTTTCCCGAGACCAGAATCGGTGTTCCACAGCATGAACCTGCCCAATTAGCACCATGATGCATGCATTGGCAGGGCCCATGCTTTCAGAGAAATCTGTGTCCATGTCCTGATCACTCACGTGACCGCGCTGACGTCACCTCCTCGCCCGGTATCGCTTTGCCAGGTTCTGGTGCTGCATATACTGTTGGATAATGCGTGTGGTGTTTAATGTGCTCCTAATTGCCAAAGTGAGCTGAGCGGCCTCCATGCTTGCCTTGGTATGGCGTCCGCACAGAAAAAAGGCGTGGAACGATTGTCTGCCGTTGCTCTGACGGAGGGAGGGGCGACTGACAACATGGCTTACAGGGTTGGCTTCAGGGAGCTAAAAATCAACAAAGGGGGTGGCTTTACATCAAGGAGTATTTCAGGCAGGACTTCACGGAGGGTTCCAATAAGAAATGGTGCACCTAAGTTATTGTTCTTATTGGAACAAGGAGGTTAGTCTGGCCTCTGATTGATACATGGCTAGATTTACCTCGCTGCACCTTCTCTGTGACTGACTGCAGTGTGACCTAGACGGGGGGGGGGAAGCAAATGAGTACAAAACAAATCTGGTCTATTTCTTGTTTTGATCCACTCCATCTATCTTTTACATCTTTGGCTGGCAGCAGACGGTGCAGATGGACTGCAAGCCATCCACATCCCATGGCTGCTCAGCAGAAGATGGTGCGATATGACTGCTAGCCATCCCCATCTCTTGCCTGCCTGCTCACCATAAGACGGTTCAATAGGACTGACTGCAGGACTAAAGAGAATGACCTGGTCAAGTCACTCCAAACTTAGTCCCTGCTCCCATGTCTGTCTAGGCGCTCCCGGCCGACGCGGCCAGGAGCACCTCGGACATGACGATGACGCTACCAGTCATATTGCACTGTCTGCTGCCAGAAGGCAATGGGTTGCTGCTGCTGTGTAGCAATGCAGTACCGCGTCTGCCAGCACCCAGGAGACATACGGTGACGGTTACCTGAGCGGGCTCCATGCTTGCCGTGGTATGGCGTCTGCACAGGTAACTCAGGAAAAAAGGCGTGAAACGATCGTGAAAGCAATGGCAGACAGAGAGAGGGAGGGAACGGGGGTTTGATGATATGTACCCAGAACCACCCGCGACAATGTTTTAGCCCCTTCAGGCATTGGGATCTCAACCCGGAATTCCAATGGGCAGCGGAGACTGCAGGAACTGTGGGATAGCTACCCACAGTGCAACGCTCCGGAAGTCGACGCTTGCCTCGGTACTGTGGAAGCACTCCGCTAAGTTAATGCACTTAATGCACTTAGAACATTTTCTGTGGGGACACACACACTCGAATATATAAAACCGATTTCTAAAAAACCGACTTCTATAAATTCAACCTGATTTCATAGTGTAGACATACCCTATGTCTGTTACAATTTTGTACAGAGCTTTGAACGTGTTAAATGCTATATAATTGCTAATTATTATTTTCATTAGGAAATACAATCTGTCCTGCACAGCTTGCCATTTTCCACCTCCTCCACAATCTGTCATTTTATTAGACTATTTCCCAGTTCCCCACTCTCCCTTTAAAGGTTTTAGAGTAACAGCCGTGTTAGTCTGTATTCGCAAAAAGAAAAGGAGTACTTGTGGCACCTTAGAGACTAACCAATTTATTATTAACTAATTTAATAAATTGGTTAGTCTCTAAGGTGCCACAAGTACTCCTTTTCTTTCTCCCTTTAAAGTAGATCACTTTTCCATTTTACTCTTCACTTACTGTAAGTACAACTGAAGAATGCCTTGTTAGCTGAAATATTCTTCACAATTGAATATTCAGTATATCTAATTATGGTTTTAACTTGCTTATGCATATTTTCAGAGGTTTCCAAATCCTCCTCTCACTAGATTTTGTATATTTTCTTAAAGATGCTTTCTGTTTATAATTATTTTTAGATTCCTACTTAAACAAATTTGCATCTGTTGCCTTTTTTTCCCTTTGGACTGGACCAGGATGGATTTTAATTGTATCTCCAACTGTTTCTAAAATATTTTCCACTGTCTGGTAGTAGATTCACCCTGCATAATAAAATTCTAGTCAAAACTTATTAGGGTATTTCATATTTCCTCCAAGTCAGCTTTCCTACGGCCCAGAACGTTCATTTTGCTTCCTCTAGCCTCAAGAATATTTTAAACTAATTATACTGTAATGTCCTGGGTGTTCCTTTAATTTAGCCTTATTAATCATACTTGGTGCATTTTCTAGGACGTGGTCCAAAATAGCGTCTAACCATCTGAATGCTTCAATAAACAATGTAAGAAAGCAACCCTGAAATAGCTCTCAGATTATGTTCCCTCCTCATCGTTTTTGCCTTGAGTTGTATCCAGATCAACATTTGAGTAATTAAAACCCTGCCAGGATCAAAGAGAGTGCTTGGTTACTGCATTCTTCAATGTAGAAATCCATTTGCTGATCCTACATTTTTATTATTATTTCAACTGCCTCAGTTATGTAAACTATAGCAGCAGCAGCATCTTAGAATCAATTTACCACCTTTACGGTCCCTAATTTCGATCCAAGTCCGTGTCAGTCACAATATTTCTTCCCATAAAATCAATACTCTATATAATCATCTCTTCTTCCCATCAACCCTGGGGCAAATTTTCTATCCTGATATTGTAAGGGCTGTATTTGGGGGACCAGGGGGGAAGGTACACAAGGAATGTGTCCTTTAAAAAAATCGAATATGCAAATATGCACATACAAGCATAGGCTCACAAGGAGGAAGTGGGTTCAAATGTGGCCTAGATACTCACAGCATCTTCAAAAGCAAATGCTCAATTTTGCCTAACCTCCATAGAGGCATCAGGAGGATTTGTACCTAGACCACTCTATGACAACAAGGGAAATCAATGGAAATGGTGGTGGCAGGCACAGATTTTTGTTCACCCCTATAAGTGGGCAGGTAAGAAAAGATGGACCAGAGACTAGAGTGACGAATCAAAAAAAGTAGAGGCCCAGGATGATTAGATCTATGGTGCTGATGAACAGTTGGAAAGACGAGACACAGGGCCACTTTAATGACAAGGGAGCAGAATAATAGTTCCGAAAGGGTAACAGTAGGTGAAAATCCAGAGGTTAGAAGAGTAAAGTAGTCAAGGTACAGGGGTGCAGCAGTAGCAGGGTGCAGTTAGAGGGAGCCAGAGGATGTGGAGGACTGGAAACCGAGAGGGCTCAGACAGAAAGGCAGAGTGAGGATCCATACATTTATTAAAGAATGTTGGGTTAGGAGCCCAGGGATGGTGAAGACAAGCAAGTGTGTGGAGCTATGACTGAAACAAGGGTGAAAGTCAATGAGCCAGTGTCTTTGTTCTCCTGGCATGTTGGTGCATTCATAAAGCAGAACAGCCATCAGAGTGAAACAATACAAGAGACCCACCAATCAACACAGGAGTTTGCAGCATTCACATACGTGGAGAATGGAGAGAGGTATTTTAAACACATGAAAGCGTGTCCCTAGCTAGTTCTGTGCACATTTGAGTGTGTTAAGTATGCTCCTGTGGCTGCATGCTCACCAGCCATTGAAAACCTAGCTTGATAGGCAGCTCTTCTTATTTTCATATTTACATGTTACTCCAATTCAGCATTCACACCATACCTCCTAGCATTCATTTCACATTCTTCTCTCAGTCGACCTATTGCATTACTGTTACAGCCATGGTTGAACACCCTCTGTTGGACACTTGCCAGGTTGTTGTGTTTGGACCCAGCTGCTGGATCCATGCACTTTAAGTTCCCCTTTGGTCTGGGGAGGCTCAGAACACTATCTTCCCTCTTTGGCTTCTAGGCTCACTCCCTGGGCAGAGACTGTGACTGTTACTTCTTCTCTGAAATGAATCCCAGGTGCCCAGCTGCCCTAGCCTCCCTGCTCCCCCCAAAAACAAAACAAAACAAAAAAACACTGCAACTCTCCAGTAGCTAAAGCATTTCCTTTCCCAGAGCTCCACTCTTGTGGGCACTCATTTATAATTTACCCCTTCAGGAATGCATGAATGTTGAAGCAAATAGATATCCTTTTTGCAAAGTCTGTGTCTAAAACAGTCACTCTTGCTTAGACAGCACAAAAGATACATAGATCTCTGCAAAACAAGTGACACAGTATACCATTCCCTGCCTTGAGTTTACTCAGCATTTCAAAACATTATTTAGGATTTGGTCAGAGTCCTCTGCCAAGTGCAGGATCCTTCCTCTCCCCCTTCTCCTGCACAGCCTTGACTTCTGGTTCTGGTCTCTATTCCCTTTCCAAAATATCTGGAGAGAGACCCTTCCTTTCATAGACTTCTAGTTCCCTTTGTCAGGTGATACCCTGGTCAGCCTCAAATCCCCCATCAGGTAAGAGAAGCCCACCCCATCAGTGATCTGTGCCTTAGTCACACCTACCTAGAGTGCATCATTTGCCTGGGATGGTAGCTTTGTGTCCAAAGGTGCTTCCATTGTTAGTGGTCTACTAGGTGCAGGAATTTCTCCTGACACCTCCTGAGTATTCCAGCTCAGTGTGGAGGCTACTAGGCCAAGGTGAAGGCACAGAACAATTTATTTTAAAAATGAAGTTTGTGGTTTGGTATAGATACTCAGAATGTCAAACAATTCATAAATTATACATAGACGTGTCCCCCAGTCAGTTACCATTTCACATTCTGGTGTGAAAATTATCCTTTTGTAGATATTCCTGGCATGATCTACTGAAAGCAGTGTACATACTAAAATCAGCTCCCAAATGTTAACAGGAAGATGCCATGCCGTGAGATATAGACAGTCCTCTTCAGGGTAATTCTGTTTCTTCAACAACAATCTAAAATCATTTCCAAGTAATCGTCTATATTAACAGCTAACCTATTTCTTCTTACACAGTGTAGCTGGGAAGCAGAAAATGTATTCTATACTACTGAGTAGTGATACAGATTTTAAAGAAGGCTCACTGTTATCAGAACATTGCTCTGCTCTAAGTTTCAGCATCAAGATGTGGTGATGCCATTTGCAAATGTTACAGGTAAGCAACACCTCCAATTGGAGATTGTGCTTTTTAATTCTTGCTACTCGCATTTGCCTATGAAATAGCCCCAATTGTCTAACAATATGTCACATTGCCTACATAAAGGCAAATATTGATGTTTCTTCCACGCATTATAGCTCCATCACTTCACTCGTCACTTTCTAATAAGAGAAAACTATTGTACATTCCCTTCCTGTTTCAAAGTTATAAGTATGAATCTATTTTTGAGTCTCTTGAGTCTCATTCATTTCAATATGCACAACAAAGTACAGCAGTCTCACTCTCCAATTCTCTTGACTAACTGATCGACCCTCCAATTATTCTCTCTAACATTTGGCCCTTGATGAATAATCACTCTCTAATTAGCCCAGTGCTTTTTTACTTAAATTGTTGTCCACGAAGCACAGCAGTACATTCCATCCTAGCAGAACATCTCTAGACTGGCTCTATTGACTTCGCTGCTTTCTCTTATTTCTCTTATGATATGATGCAACCCTTTCTCTGAATTAACTTCAAGTGATACCAATGCCAAGAGCCAGTTGGACCCTGAATACTTCATTTATTCTTTCTAGGTTCTCCCTAACTTTTATCTTCTTGAAGTTCAGATGTAGTTATGGTCTTGAAACAAAACCCCTGACCTTGGAGAAATTCAGATTTGGATCTAAACTTCACAGATAGACTATGCAATCCTAGAGCCTTAATATTCCAATAGTTCTGCAAGAAGGGAGTAACTTTTTTTTACATATATAAACAGAAACTCAGTGTTATTCGATGGAATTATCCCTGTATGTCAGGAAATCCCATGGCAGATATATGGAATTCTAAGGTGTCAGGACTACAACTTTACAATGGACCAAGCTGAAACCCTATGGGAAATTTGGATGTTAATCTAACTTTGGAGGCTGGACCCACCTTTTCCTGAAAGTCACCTCTTTACAGTTGTTTATCCTGAGTTTAACGTCCAGTAAATGCATCCTGCAACTCATACACTTAGTCCTTCGCAAATGTGATCATGCTGGAGCAGCACAGACAAGACACAACAGACCAGAAAATCTGGCTCCTTGTTTCTTTGCATCACAACTGACTGACAGCCTCTCCCAAAAACTATGCTATGTTTTTGTTAGGGTGCAGTACATCATAATTTGGTATCAGTAGGTTGAGTGGGGCTCTTTACATGAAGATACATTTTCACTGCCCTTTCTTCTTATTACAAACCACCTTAAGTCCCAAATGTAACTATCCCACATGACGTGTGGCATATCAGAGAAATGTAAAATAAAATACTGACTGCAATATATTTAACCCCTTCCAAGTTCAATAAAATAAATGGCAGTTATTCTTCTGAGTATTGTTCCTTTGTCACTGGTGGCTGTGCCCAAATTATGCTCTTCTGAGAAAGCAAGTATTTAAAATAACAAAGGTTCACTTCCCTTTAGACTGTGCAAGTTTCCTATTTGTTTGTCTCCACTGCGGCCAACACTATACAGGGAGCTGTCCACTCTCCTTCTGATGGGGTCCAAATATAGTACTACTAGAGTTCACTGATATTTTCTAATACAATTATTTTCAGTGACAAATGGCTTTTTCTCGAAAATGAAAATTACATAAAAATTTATTTTTTAAAAATTTCTGTTTTTTCTGATAAAAAGTAAACTATTAAGGTTGGGGGGGGGTTCCTCCCCCCCATTCCTCTCTCTCTCTTTCCTTTAATTTTTTTTCCAGTGGAAAAATTGACACCCTCCCCCCAAAATGGTAAAACGTTTCATGCAAATTTCCCCCCAAAAAATCCTGAACACTTCTAAGTGGAAATGTTTTTTTTAATGCCAGTGCCCTCATTTTTACCAGCTCTAGGTATTACTATCACTCCTAACCCTTCTGATTGGATCCAAAGACTGGAAAATAGTGGGGCTGGAAAAATTATTTCACTGCTCTGAATATCCCCTCTCTGATTGCTAGATTCATACTGTAGCAATTGATGGAGGGTGTTTGCTTCTTTCTTTGACAGAATGAAAGAGAAATGAAAGAGGGAGAAAGCTGGCTGGATTACCTTCACATTTCATGGCATTATTATTTAAAAGCCTTGGTATTCCAACAAAGCTCATTTTAGCTAATTGTCAATTTTCCTGGAATAGGACAACTCAGTCCAGCAAGGTGACACAGATACAAGAGGTCCCTTCTCATTTCCAGCCCTCCAATTTTGAAATGATTAATGGCAGAGGGAGGTAATTAAAGGGTTTGACAAAAAGTTTGAAACTTTGGGGATGAAAGCGACTGTGAAGTGAGGAAGTGAATCCCTGACAGGCACAATACGCTCATTATGAAAATTCTCTGAGGGATCTCAAAAGCAGGCTAGATATGGGAGGACATATTTTATACATTAACCAGATTGCTGCTGTTGGCAGTTGCAACTTCCTTGTTCTTTGAGGGCTATCATCATTCATAACTCACAAACTGTCGTCTCTCCGAGATGCCTTAGCAGACGTATTGTGATCTCTTCCCCACAGGAAGACTTGGTGGGGGGAAGACAATCAGGTAATTTATTATTCATGGCACTAAGTGTTTATGACTGATCAGACAATTCTACCTAGAACTCCGATGCACCTGGTTATATTTGCTACTGTCATTTTTATTGTTTCAGGTTTTGGTAGCATTATGAATACATAATGAAGTGGGATACTCAGTTATGCATCCTGGAACCCTTATTTTGGGCTAAAGTCTGAGAACTGGAGCAAAGCCTGATTAAAAATTTCCTCCAAGGAAAAAGCTCATAGGGATACAGAACTTTGGGTAGGAACCCTTAGCTCCAGGGAGTGCTTTAAGACATTCAAACCTGCATCATTCACCTACAGCTGGCCACAGTCAGGGAGGAAGCAAAGAACAGTCAGAACACTATTTCAGTTTATAAATCCACTGGCCTTGCTCCCACCACATCCCCTCCTCTGCAGAGAGTGACCAAGGAGACCTACTATGTGGTGCACAGGGTGCAGCGTAAGGTCCTTGTGGGGGGGAGGGGGGATGTCCACTGTCTAGCTGTAGAGAAAACCAATTTCTGCTGTGCATTCACCCAACACTACAGACTTGGTCCCTTAATGTCACTGCAGAAAATATATGCCATTCATGTGCCAATTTGTCTGCCTCACAACTTGAATTTACAGGGCCAGATTCACCAACACTCTCCAGCTGCTTTGTAACACTTTGGCAATACAAGGCTGTAAGCCTGCCTTGCCCAGCTTGTTGTGTGTAGCTGCTTTGCATTGCTGGGGAGAGGCATCAAGCAGCTGGAGTATTCCAGTGCCCACAAAACGTGGCCCACTGTTTTGGTTTAATTAACTGGAGTGTGTATGCAACACATAGAAACTAGAAAATTCAGAGTGGAAAAGTTTTCATGGGCCAGAATCTCAGCTGGACTCAGTCAGCAAAGCCGTTTACACCAGCTGAGGGTCTGTCCCATGGTATTCTACAGATTCTGTCCTGCACTGCAAAATAAAGTCACATCATCAGGCTACTGTGTCACCAATTTCCCCAAATCCCATTATTTCTGGATTTTTTGCTAAAATTGTTTGTGGGAAATATTGAGCAGAGAGGATGTATTCCAGTATTCACTGGTATGAGTTCACACTTGAATAGTCTAGATAACATACAATAATGGAAGGCAGGCTGGAACTCCGATGCACAGGGCCAGCTTAAGGCCTATGTGCCCTTAATTCCCACTTATGCCCTATTTTGAGGGCTTGGGTAAAACTTAAGTGATAGCTTTCTGTTGATCCTCTCTGCACAGGGAAGAATTTCACCTTCAGAAAATAAAGTGACTGCTAATAGACAAAACTCAAGTCACCAGCAAAGCCTTATCATGTTCCCATTGTTGCCAGTGGGAGTTTTTGCCACTGACTGAAATAGGATTAAGACTGGTGTAACTTCAAAAAATTTATATACATTATATATTATTCACACATACACACAGATAAATTCATTCCACCAGAATTTTATCAGTCTCTGTCATACTTAGGCCTGATCCAACCTCCGTTAAAAGCAATGAAGATCTTTTCACTGACTTTAATGGAAGTTGGACTGGAGAATACTCTGTCTTCTCTATTCCATTATTCTCCTGCTCTTTCTGCCTTCTATCTCCAGTTTGTCTCTCCTCTCAGTTAATCCCACTGATGTACTATGCACAATAGGCTAGTCTGGACAGAGCCTATTGTCAATCTCTGAAAGGAAGATCAGTTTGTGAACCGAAAGAAGCTTTTTTTTCTAATTGACATGAAATGTGTGTCTTTCCCCAGGGTAGGAAGGACTGCAAGGGCATTGCTGCAGAAGATATATTTGGGACTAATAAAGGAGGAAGTTTCATGCCTGGGATATATCTAGTCCTTTTTTCCGCTTTCACTCCCAGATATTTGGTATGCTAGAAGAAACTAATACAATTATTATGGTTGCATAGATCAGGCAACCAATGCTTCAGAGTACACAAAGAAACAGCAAACCCAAATGACCAAACAGACTAAAAGAAGATAGCACAAAATATAGAGTTCTAGTGGGAAAGGAAGTTGAAGGTTTATTAGAGGAAAGTGCACATGACAAAAACGTTTTTGTGAAAATATTTGTTTGAAAATTTAAAATGAATTTGTTTCAGTTGTATCTGCAGCCCTTTGTGTTCCCTTTTCAGAGTAGCCAATTCTTCTAGAAAAATAGGTTCATTGAAAGCAGTTTCAATTAATTTAGTTTTTGAATTTTTTGGGGTTGGCCACCAAACCAGGGGCAGGGGAAAATAAATGATTTACTCAGCTCTACTCACACTGGCTTTGATGGGTTTTAGAGAACTCAGTTTTCAAATATTCACTGCCAAACCATAGAGTAAAACTTCAAGATGATATTTGTCAAATAAAATTAAAATGACAATTTCCTCAGATTTAGACATCCATTCATTTAATAGTCCAATAATAGAACAAGAGATTACATTCAGAGATATTTTTCATGGACTATTCGCTCATCTCTAGTATTTATAAGCTCAAAAATACCATGTTTAGAAGTCAGGGCATGTAACAGAATAAAGAATTTAAAACACTTCAAGTGATCTGATTCGTCTCCTTGCTCAATAAACACTTAAAAATACCCACTGTTGCAGAAACAATATATCCAATTGACAGACCATGAGTACATCATTTATTTCTTTAAGTTACTGATGAGCTTTCCTAGCACCTTGTGATGTCACTTTACTCTGCAAGTCATGAGTTATAACATCATTAACTCATAATAAATAATGTATCCATAGTCCATTGGATAGCTAGCTCTAGTCATCTGAATATATGCAAATGTATATGCACTTTTTTTTTCAGGAGACAAAATGGTCACTACATAAACAATGCTGTCTTGATTTTCAGTGGTTTCAAGATCAAAGAGGTAGAGTGGAAAAAAGAACTGAGGCCATTACATTTTAGTCCTTTCTGTATTTGAGATAAATAATCAAAATCTTGTTTTAACAGTCCTAATATAAACACGGAGGTTACACTTAAAAACAAAATTGGTTTGACTGGTTGTGGGTGAACTCTGTGCAGCAAATAGCTTAAAGGGAATGGATATGAACTGAAAATGTAAGTTGTCCATGAAAAAAATAATAGTTGTAAATAGCACTGGACTCTATGCTCAAGAAAAAGTGCTGAAAACATGGCCTGCTGGGGATCATCTACAATGGTGGGTCCGGTACAATGTTGATATAACATAATTGTATATTTCAAGTACACAGTCCCTTTTTTGTCCATGTTCAGCCTTTCATTCTAGTTTAGAAAGACACCTGAATATTTGCAATCCAATAAGAGATTGATTGGCCTTTCCATAAGAGATCACCAAAAGATAAAGTTGAAGTTAGGGACTTTTTCTACACTCGGTGGCCTAGGATGAATGATTACTCCGCATTTCAAGATTCCAACCAATAGGGGTGACATACCAGAGTACAATCCATACTTGTGGCCACCTGCATTACCCTGGCCCTACAACCTCAGGTGCCGAAAAATGCCTTGCTGAAGTAGCTACCACCTAGGCTTCTCACAAACAGAATAGCCCTTCCAGCATGCAAGCCATACCCTGAGTGTCTGTGTGTAACTGCAGCCTGCCGGCCACACTTGGGTTACATTCTGGCTCTGACCAGCTTAGTTTATGCTGCAGGGTGGCCCGAATACACCCCCAGTCTTAGATTTGCCACCAGAAATGTTTGTCCTGTATGGCCCAGCCCTCTCCTGGATAATACAAATTATATTAAGTCTGTTATTCCTTTAAGACAATAATGTGCACACAATTTGTCACTCAAAATGTAATTACCCAGACACTTCCATTTAAACACACTGGATTAGATAAAACAATAAAACAAGTTTATTAACTACAAAGAGAGATTTTAAGTGAGTACAACTAATGAGGCATAAAGTCATAAATGGTTACAAGAAAAATAAAGATAAAACATTTACTATTACCTAACAAACTACAAGATTCAAGCAGTTTCTCACCACATGCTTTCAGCAGTCTTACTGACCAAATCCTGTATGTCAGGACCCCTTCTCCCAGAATCAACAATGTTTCCTCTGTGATTTCAGGTGCAGTGAATGTGATTGGCAGGGAGAGAGAAGGGGGTCTCTCTCAGGGTGCTTGTCCATCCTTTTTACAGTTTCAGTCCCCCTATTGAAAAATATTTCCAGCTGGGCACTAGGAGACAAAGTCTTTATGGAAGGATGGTCCCTCTTGTGTTTTTCTCACCAGTTTGAGCTTTTTTTTGTTTATTTGTTTCTTTTCCTAGTTGATGACTCAGATTACTGCTTAAATGCAAATTAAGTAGAGCACACATTCCTTTGTTTAGGACAGGCCTGTTTGCCAACCTCAGTCTGAGCAGGGCTGTGAGGTTTGGAACATGCGTTAACACCATATAGTGGAATCTCATAACTTGACACACAATGTTGCCACACATTTTACCAGGATGATACAAACCAGAAAAGTGTGAGTTTTCAAATGATAAAGCTTTTCAAATTATAAAGGTTTTCAAATGATAAATGATTAAGATATACTTTGTGAAAAGATAATTACAATATTGTGTAGGCTGTGAATACAGGAATGTGTTCTGTCACCAGGAATGCGTTCTGTCACAATGGGCCTATGGAAATTAATTATACCAGACATTACAAACATCTGTATTTTATTAAATAGAAATAATTTCCCATCCCTCCCCACTGAAATGCATTCACATTTAGGTGATACACAGCAACCATACAGTAGTATGCAACAGCTTAGGACATACAAGAAGGGATTTGTACTTTCAAGGAAGATCAGGAAGAGATTGTTGGTAAAGAATATTATATCCTTCCAAACAAACAGAGGTTTTTTTTTTTAAAATTACGTCACATAGCAGGGGTCTACATCATGCCTCAATATTTTATGTATTGTGTTCTTGACAATATTTCACTATGGGCTTTCACCAACTCTGAATAAGATTTAGTGCATCTACCGTCAGAGTAAGAATATGGTCTTTGCTTCTCCATTGCTCTAGAGGAGAGGTAAGTTGCACTGCCCTATATCTGCTGCAACTTACCCAAACCTCTATCCCTGCACACCCACTTCTCCATCTCTATGTGAATGGGAGTAATGGAGGCTGCTCTCCCCTCTCATGCTGAAACCACAATATGGGAACCTTGTGCAGGGCAGCAAAGGGGTGTTTGGGAAAATGTAACACAGGTCACAATTGTTCCTAGCTGAGATGAGTGAATTAGATTGCAGTGATATGCATTCTGCATAGAAGAATCTTCAAATAATAAAGACTCTCACTTCTCCTCAGTGCACAGCAGCTTGGAATTTTAAGGCAAATATCTTTTCTTACCAAATCACCCAGTGCCATCCTTGCTCCCAATGAGTCGTACTTTATTCCACAATTGACACCAGTAGGACTATTTGCATGACTGACTGCTCACCAGTGAGAATAAGGGTTCAAAATCTAGCCCAAAATAAGTAAGTAATAAGTATGTACTGCTCCCCTTTAGAAAAGTGTCCTAGGTGCTTAGAAGCAAAAATAGATAGTTTAGCAACTCAAAGACAACTAAAATAAGTATTAAATCAAAAATAAGTATCTGATTCCTATGCTGAAAACCCTACATTGACTTCAGCAGGAGTTTTATTAGAATAAGGTCCAAGTTCATTTTGTTTTAAAAGTTACATATTTTTCAACCTGTATAATATAGAAAGGCCCCGATGATACAGTGTGATCTATCTTTATGTACACATGAAGCTACACTGAAGTCAAAGAGGGTCTGACTACACTGACCCATTTGCAGGATCCAGGCCTAAATTAGTCCAGCATTAGCCCCCAATCCCATTGCATGAAACTGAGGCTTTTACTTAGCACAACAGGACTGCTATTTAACAGTTCTGATTTTATAATAAACTGAAAATCAGAATTTTAAATGCTTTACTTTTAAACATCATTTTCTTTACATTTGAGCTTATCTAATACAGTGTGCATCGAGCAAGCCATTATAGTAGAAGACTAACAAAATCAAGCAAACATTCTTAGACATTTTCAGGATAAAACTAACCGGTTCAACCCCCAAAAGAACCCTATTCCTCTCCTTTTTAGATGTGACCATCTGCTGTTATACCCAACACCTTCCAGTAGAAAGCAGAAGCCTGGCATCTCTCCAAAAATCAGATTTGCAACATTGCACTTAGACTGCAAGAACCTCACCTGAGCACCTCCATCCATCTATCACCTGCCAGCCAACACTTGCAAATTGTTTACAGTCAACTGAGAAGAGATACATAAACTTGCCCAAATGAGGAAGATGTTGGATTTATACAGACAATTGACAAATGAGTTTGGAATGAGAATATATAAGAATAGCCTACAGTGTGCCATTATGTCATGACATAAATATATGGCACCTACTTCCAACTGACGCCTGAGGCAAATGAACTGTGCTACCAACCCTGGAGTAATTTCTCATATATTGCAGACTTTTTACTTCATCTCCCATTCTACACCAATAATATAAAAAAGTTCCTTATTATAATGAGCACTTTGTATTGTGCAGTATGTATCCCAATGCAACAGTCTGATTACTGTAAACATCTATATAACAATTTAACATGTACCATTTTTCATAAATCAATTTCAGTGCTACTGGTCTTACATACTCATATACAAAACAGATACTCTTTCCTTACAATGTACTGTGTGGAAATATGCATAATCTATCACATATCACAATCTAAAGACATAAATTGGAGCAGCCTCAAGATTGCTCTAACTTGCACCCAGGTTTCCACAGCCTGAGAGGGCTATCCCAGCAGAAAAGAATAGCACATCACATTTTCTTTGCAATGTCCAATTGCGGAGCTGCAAGGAAGGTGACAAAGTCTGCAGTTTCATACCACCCAGGGATATCTCCTACACTGGAGAGGAACAGCTAAAGCAGTTTAAGAACACCTATAGTGTTCTTACAATAGTAGCACAAAGGAGACATTTTGCAACCAAAAATTGGGCCAGATAGGATGTATTTTCCTCTTGAGCAACAGATATAATTGCTATTATCTTATGGGAATTGGGTTTAATCATTAAGTAGAGACCAATTCACAATTAAGAGGGTTGAAAGCATAACTACATTTGAATAATTGATGTTAATTTCCATTTGCAGAGAAAAATATCATACTGCTGAATCCAAATACTGTACATTATTTTAGTCTTTTCTCTTCCATCTTATTGCCATGAATTGCAAGATGATGCTAACCGGAAGGCTTTGGACAGAATTTCTGTACGGATCATATCTCATTATACCTCTAGGATCAGGAAGAATCCATCCTTGCATTACTCATTCTCCTGGTGCAATTTCTTTCCTTATTGGGTTATACAATTAACTTAAATGAAACTGAGTGTTATGCCTTCAAAACAAAACTAAATTAAAATGTAATGCAGTCCATCAATTACAATGGGACAACCAATGGCTTGAAATAGTTTGTAAAGAGTTTCTAGTTGCATTAATAATCTCATTAATGTTATGTACTCACTATTATAGTAGGCAATAAAACATTGTTTTAGTTATTCTCTCATTGTCACTGATGGGAAAGCATAGCATACGCAAAATGAATATTCATCACAATATCTTGTAATGTGTTGTCTACATGTGGTGGTAACCATTAAAAAGTCAGGATTGGTCAGTTACTACAACAAAGTGGTTTTTGAGATTACTATAGTTCCCCCCCCACACACTTATGTTTAGCAATCATTACAGATACCTCCTCTTATGACTTTTCAATAGCTTCATATGTACTAAGGAGAAAAATGGACAATTGATTTTTGTATAAATCAGATAGGTAGACAGATGGATCTGAGTGATGACACTAGCTAATATCCTCAGAAAGAAAGGTAAATAATTAGTAAACAACCCACGAAGAAACATAGCTGCCTGTCTTATGAAAATGAGAGATGCCTTGGTTTCCCTGTTGTAGGACATGTATAGCTGTTCAATGAATTCGGATTATAAAATTTTCTTCCAATATTAGGAAAAATTCAAGGACCACACTTGCCTGATGCAAGATTTATGCATGCCATGTCCTTTACTATCAATAGGCACTCTTTCTACTTACTTGCATTAAACCCTGATGTATGCCTTACAAAATTATATAGGCTTGTTTACAATTAAAACAAAACCCATTCAATCTAATGTATACACAACCCATGCAGCATTTCAGAACTCTCATCCTTGAATGAGATTCTACAGGACACATCTGCTTCACAGTTGTTCTCAATATTTATATTTAGAAGGGAGAACTAAACTCAGTAGAGAAAATCATATTGATGCCGGAGGCATTTGGGACTTTAAGGCCCCACAGTCCATTCTTTTAAATATCTTCATATCAGACAACTCAACAACTAAGGCAATGATTTATCAGTTGTGTAACATTTCCTACCAATTTAAAATGTGGATACATCATGGAAACCAAAGCCTTGGTTTCATATGCTCTGTGGTTTTACTTCAAGAAAACTGGCTAACCTATGTAATGTGCTGTGGGAGAAAGGTTTAAGTATGCTTTCTGTAACTAAAAATTGGAATAAATAAAGAAATCAAATAATAACTCAAACATTCATATTGGCTGTTTCATTCAAAAGACCCAGATATTGTGGGGCTTGAGGGAGCAGAGGTTTCCCACCTCAGTGGACTCTGCTCATTGCTGCCCAGCATGCAGGAGAAGCTACTAGCTGCTGAACTTCTTCAGAGGAGAAAAACTGCTCGCTGATGAGTAGGAAAGCAGGACTATGGCACTAGCTCCTCTCTCTTTCACCCCACCACCTTTAGGAGTGTTTTGTGCACAAAGGCTGCATGCAGTGAGCCATCTGGAGAGCACAGGAACTGCAGTTTTCTGCTATTGCTGCAAGCTTTCCCAACCCCCATTAGGCACACACTTGCAGATCAACAGAGCACAATTCGGTCTTATAGACATACAGCACCATAATATAGAAATCACCTCTAGAGTGAAGACAAGAGGTTTATCCTGAGTTAGTTAAAATAGGAGATAGTTCCTTTTGTCTTCATGACCAACATTTCCCCTATCTTCTCTTAACATAGTATCATCAGATCTTTAAAGTGCACGGAAAGGAGACAGGACCTCTGTTTTTCAGATCTTATCAAAGGACCACACAAGGCTCAGTTCCATTCTCAATTAAATTAAAGGAAGTTTTCCCATTGACATTAATGAGAGCTAGACTGGCCCCGCAGTGAGCAGCATGACACTCAATTTATTTGCCTCTGAAGAGCGAGGAATGGATGAGTCAGCAATATCATCGCCTCTTTGAAACAGGCCTAGCTCAAAGCACTCCAGCAAACTGTTAACACATCAGCAGGATGCACATGGACTGTTAGATAACAGCAGGCTAGTGCAGAGGGTATAATCACACCCTACCTTGCTGCAAACTGTAGACAAGCCCTGAGAGAAAAGATTAAAACATCTGCATAGGCCTGAGCCGCCATTTACCTTGTGTTGTCATTTAAACCAGTACAAAAAGAGTGGAAAGCAATTACAGAATAATACCATTCCAATAGGTTGCATTTTACACTCACTTAGCACTGGTATAAGTGACTGGATGCCTTCCAATCATACATTAAACAAGTGGACAAGCACTTGTGGTTATTTCTCCAAGAGGAAAAGGTGGGTGTAAGGTTTCTTGTGGTGGTCGGGAAGCTGGTGTTGCATCTGAATCTACAGATTGGTGTAGAAACATCCAGAAGAGAGAGAGAGTAATTATTATTGCACAAATAACTAGAAATAAGAGGATCAAATCACGAATGGGAAAAATGTAGGCTCAATATCAGGATAAAAGAACAACTATCTGGAAGCGAAGTCTATTCGGGGGCAGAATCGTCTCCCTTAAAGAAGGTGCCAAAAGACCTATGACTTGAGATATTTAAAGTTAGGACAGTGTGGTTGAGAATGTACGATAGGGAATGTACTGCTTTATCATCCTCATTTATTATGAAGGATTGCCTGCTGTTATTGTACATGGCACTATGCAAACACTGGAAGACAGCCCCTGCCCTAAGGTACTTATCCTCTAAATCAGACACAGGTAATAGAATTCAGACACATAAAACGCCACCTGAGTCCAAAATGGAAGCTCTGTCAACATTTTTAATAACATGGAGGTACTCTGGATAAGCTATCCGAGGATTTGGGCTTCTCTTTAGTGGCTTATTATTTAGGGTCTTCACTTAAGAATTATAAGAATTAACTAAAGAGAGACTATTGATTTTACAAGAAGACAGAGCTACAAGCATAATGAGCTCCAAGCAGAATGAAGAGCGGAGGAGTACTAAGTGTACTAAGCTAAACTGCTGAGCACTAACTTCCCCACGTAGACAAGCTTTAGAGACCAAGAACAAATGAGAACAGAATGATAGGTATTTAAGCAGGATCCTTTGTCTGTCTTGGCTATTTACATTGCAGACTCTCCGAGGCTCTTATTATATGTATGTACGGTAGAGCTGGTGAAGGATTTTCTGTCAAAATGATTTTGACAAAAAAAAATGCAATTCCCCCCAAATCAAAATTTTCTGTGGAAAAGTTAAAATTTTGTCCATTGTTTTTAATTTTCAGTTGAGAAAGTTGGTTATTTTTGAACCAAAATCAAAAATTTTCCATTCACTGAGCTAAACTGAAACACAAAGCTACATCTGCTTAAGGAGCGTGGGAGTTGTAGTTCAGGTTCCATATGTCTACATTCTTCCCTATGGGCAAGGCTCCTTGGCCAGACAACATCTCCCATGTATGGTGGCCTCCCCTCTGACAGAGTTGCATGTATATCATCGGAATCAAACCTTAGGCAGATGCAGTTCAATCCAGCAACCCAAAACAAAATACTTCCTTCAGTATTTTGAAATTTCACTTTGTTAGAGAAGTCAAAATGACACATTTCAATGCTTCCAAATGGAATTTTTTCATTCTGTGAAAAAATTTCCTTATTTTGACTTGTTATCCAGATTCAAGATGAAAACAAATGTAAAAATATCAAAATTTCCCATGGGGTTGAAATTTAGATTTTTCATTCAGCTCTAATGTACAATGCCTACCATAATGAGTCCCTGATTATGGCTGAGTTTCTACCATAATACAAATAAATAATAAAAGTTCACCTAACTACTAACAGCCAGGTTCTGGCTTTTTAGTCACATCATGTTGTACTTTGCTCTACAATTAGTTTCACTGGAATAAATAGGACTACTTGATGAGTAAGGTGCTTCTCAGGGCAAAGTGTAGGAAAATCTAGCCATAGCAATGTAAAAAGTGAATGTGAGAGCTGATTATCTTTTTAAAGCCCCATCTCAAATAACTATCGTGCTAAAATAATGGTAAAACAGAAGGAGGCAAATCAAATTAAGAAATCAAACCTAAAATAGCCCTCAAAATTGACAGGTCCTTCACAGAAGCATAGTATCCTCAATAAAAATAACTATTTGTCTGAAAACCAGTATTTATACCTTTATCTTAAGCTTAATTTTAATTGTGAATTGCTATTTCATTTTATTTATGTATACCAGCCTGTACCCAGATACATAGAGCACTGCATATATGGGCATACACAAAATAATATATCAATATTGTCACACAGTTATGTTATAACTACAAGATGGAATTTGATCAGCTATGGTCTTCAGATTGATTACAAGATTTGTGGAATTACTGATAACTGACAGATTGATTATCAAACAATCATTAGTGACAGTGGTGCATGTATGTGTGTACAGCACAGAGGAAAGCATCCAAGTTGGTATAAATTTTAATATTAAAAGTACTTACATGTAGAAGTTATTTCTTAGAGTGGGCTTTTCATGCCTTTTTTAAAAAATATAGTGTTATTACATAAAACTATAAATGGCCATATAATTGCTAAAAATTTTCACAGTGACAACTCTGAAGTCCAAATTCTACACTCATTTATGCAAACACAACCCACCAATGGGTGTGAATGGCCCTTTGGGACCAATTTTGCTATTTCTTCAAAGATTTGAGTGAAGCGGGTGGATCACTCCTTCTCCTAGGGCAATGGGATTTATTACATCACTTTCTTGAGCAACACTATGTGCAGATATCACTATAACTGGGGTCTCCCTCGTGACAATATAATTGTTTTTCTTGACAATATAACTGTTGACCCCATACCATAAAGTACATAGACCCTCACATGAATCTCTGCTCTAGCATCTTTCCTAGGGAATTTTATCTTCAACACATCTCTCTATTTCTGTTTATAAAAATATTAAATCTGGGAATTCGGAAGACATTTTTTCTGAATAAGAGGACATTGGCAATTTTTTTCAAAAATTATTTTTGATTCTCCTGTTTTGTTTCCAACAGTTTGAAAATGCTTCCTTGAAACCAGACATGTTCAATGGTATAAAACATTAGTGGAAGTTATCGTAATTTTTCAAATATAGAAACCTCGAAGGAATTCCCCTTCTCTCTCTCTCACACACACACACACACACTCACAGTCTTCACATTTTTCAGCCACCTCTGTTTAATTATAGTGATATTCTGATTGTAAAGATTCCATATACATATAACCACATCAACATATTTTGCTTCCATACTTCTCTTCCCAGAATTCTAGAAGGACAAGTGTCAACATAATACAGACTCAGGGTACTGAAAGCCTAATTTGTCACATTGTACAGTTTCCAGCTGTATGCAGTATACTCATGTATGTTAAAGGCAAATTTTCATGGATGTAACTTGCCATTCTGTTGCATAACATTGGGAGAAACAAAGAGAAAATTCATTTAAAAATATCACTAAACAGTTTTTACAACATGTTAATTCACCTGGACCATCTCTGACTCTTACAATTTCTGCTTTTACTTATGTGTGAGTCATAAGAAATGGCTTCAAATTTTATGTAGTTTTTTGTAGTAAGGGATGAAGTTTCAGATTAAAGTGAGCAAACAATTGGATTTCTTGGTTCAGTGGCTGAACTGCAAACAAAACAAAAAAAGGGCAGATTCCTTTTGAACCTAAATTTGAATTTTGTGTGTTTTTTACCCCTAACTAAAATAAAGAACTGAAAACATTTTATTTAATGCTGAATGAAACACTTCAAAATGTTGTTTCAAAACAACATTTCCAACCAAATGGTTCATTTCCAAAAGGAAATGTTGACATAGTTTGTTTTGAAAAAGTTGAACCAAATTCATGAATAGTTTTGGTTACCCTGCAACCACATTTTCAGCAAAATTATTATTCGGCTAAAAAATCCCAGCAAGCTTCCCCCCCCCATCCAGTTTTTCTGAAGTGACATGCTGTAATGGGGTAGCCTCTGTTCCCATCATCTGAGGCCCCAGAAAACCTCTCAGACACTATCAGTAGGTGGCAGCTTTGTGTGACTGTATTTATATCCCACCACCAAACACCAATATGGCTTTGTGCAGCAAAGTATATACAGTGTTTCTTGCCCTATAACCCTTTCTCTAATGGCCAGAGAGGAACAGAGGTCTCCCCTTTCTTGAGATCTCAGCGCATACTAGGCTCAACTATCCCAGGTCCTCCCACTTCACTTTCTTCTTATGAGGTCTTTTATACTCCTCAGTTGATGCCTAACTAATCAGCTAATTAGTTGCTGTCCTCCCAGTCAGCCTCCACCAGAGGAACTGATTGGTGCCTCAGTGATCAGAGTGCTTGCTCACCTCTTAGCTTCCAGCACTCTGTCATACACTGCTCCAGTGGTCTCCAAAGTGGGGTGCGCGCACCCCAGGGGGTGCACAAGACCATCCCTGGAGGTGCGCAGCAGGAGCAGCGCTCCTGGACTTTTGATTCTTCAGCGGCAGCTCAGCTCTCCCCGCTCTGTCTTCGGTGGCACGCCAGTGGCAACTCGGGCTCTCCCCGCTCCGCCTTCGGTGGCACGCCGGCGGCAGCTCTTCTTTTTTTTGCATCCCTAGAGCTGGCCCTGGGGGTGCACGATCCAAAAAGTTTGGAGACCACTGCGCTAGATGACAGCAGGAATTTGCTGCGGAAATAGACTAACTACTGTGCCAAATGAGAGAGTGCTAATTTTCCTCATCAACAATACCTGTGGCCGAGAGGACAAGTACCATATCAGTTTAGAGGGATAGACAGATGGCTCACTGCCATTGGTCCATGGTCTAGGGATTATGGCTCAGGAGCAGTCCCAAGGCAGAAGGAAGACTCAGGAACATTGCTACAGTTTATGGCGATATTGGATTCAGTGGCTGTTGCTTTTGAGCACCCTACTCTTTGTTAGGGAGCAGTAAAATCTCTCTCTTTTGTTACATAGGTTTCATCCACCTCACACTGAAGTCTATAGTGAGACTCCACTGTTAGCAGCATCAGACCCATAGACGGGGAAATTCCAGGCTCATCTTTGATAATGTTTCCATTTGCATGGAAAGTTTCATTCTCAATGCTGTGAAAGCACAACAAACATGAAAGCAAGTGAAATTCAAATGTTTTAACTGCTGGGATTAATATTTTGCATAGCTTTAAAATTACTAGTTTAAATGACTAAGTCAAATAAATGCTTCCTCTGTTGATGAAGATACAGTACCTGAGCCTGATCCTATGTTAGTGAGTTAATAGGAGCTTTGCCATCGACTTCAATGGGTACAGGATCAGACCCTTGTTGCGTAACATAGAAATATCAAATCAAATATATTAGTAACGTGCCCGTATACTTAAGTGTACATTTACTGCAGAAGTAATACAGTCCTCAAATGAAATACATGCAGCGGCAGTGCTTGAATTCAGGGAATATTCAGTAGGTAGTTTTCCCATACTATACCCTCTCCTCTGAGTTCTGGTGACTGAACAAAGTTGGCAAAATGTCACAGCAGATGCTCATTTTTAGGAAAGAGACCGTCACTTTCTTTGAGTAATGCAGAATTCCACACAAATATTATCTTTTCTGAAATAAGTAGAATAAGTAAACTTGTTAAACAGTTTTTAAAATATGATCAGCAACTTGATCAGAAACCTCATACAAACCACAAATCAATTGTCCATGAGACTGACATTTTATTTGCAACTAGAATGAAACCAGTATCAAATAATGGATATGCTGGTAACTACAGAACAGCTGCCATTTTGCTATGGCTGTTGACATAATTTTGGAGATAAGAAGACTCAGAGATTTTGTTCATGGTTTTGAGCTAAACAGAGACAGGATTATAGGTTTAACTTTAAACATAAGCCAGATATGGCCTTAGCATAAAGTCTTATAGCAAGGATTTTCTAAAAACATTCAGAAAATTCTATTCTACTTTTAATCCATTATAGCTGTAATATTAGGGATACTGCTGCAAAATCCTCAACTCCTCACAGTGGTGCAGCAGTAAACCTGGCTTGTCTGACAGTAAGGATAGCAGAGTGTATTCTTCAGTAGGTTCAACCATGTTATTAAGGTGTCAGACTACTAGTCCAGGGGGAGGACAACTGTTCTCCTTCTTGAGGTTGGGTGCTAGCTAAGTTGAGGAGGTAAACACACCACTGACAGCATAGCCAGCGGGTAAATGAAGAAATGGCTAAAACAACACAAATAAATGGGCCCCAACTTCTTGTGCATTCCTCAATCCATTCTACAACAGTGGTGGGGAGTTCAGTTGATGAGAGGATGTTAAGAATCTCAGAGGCAAGAGAAAAAAGACTGCCCTTTTAGTGCGCATCTATAACTGCAGGACACTGACGAGACATGATTCGATCAACCATCTAATAGAGGAGAAGGCAAGGACAGCCTGCAACATCCTTGGTCTCTGCGAAACATGATGAAGAAAGGAGATGGAAGTGAAGAGGAGAGACAAAAGTACCATCATATTGGGAAAAGGAGAAAGTGCGAGAACCAGTGGAGGAATTGGCTTCATCATCAACAAGGAATGATCTCCAAAAATCATCTCCTACAAGTTCAAGTCATCACGCATCAGAGTGCTACATATTCAACTAAACAAAAACAGCACCCTCAAGATTATTCAGATCTATGCTCCCACAAGCACAAGCGAAGGTGACAATGTGGAAGAATTCTATCACGAGCTCAAGGAAACCCTTGCTCAAAAATCCGCATATATAATCACAATGGGAGATTTCAATGCCAACATTGGAAGAGGGAAAGAACATGAAAAGTTCATGGGAAGGTATGGCATCAGCGAACAGAATCCAAGAGGACAGCGACTGGCAACTCTGGCAGAGATGAAAGAAATGTTCATTGATAACATCTGGTTTAAGAAGAAAGCCAAGAGGAGATGGATCGCACCCAGTGCAAAGACCAAGAACGAGATTGACTATATTCTTGTTGATAAGTGGTGCATTGTACAAGACATCTCAGTAGTACCATCATTTAACACCGGTAGTGACCATCGCTTGCTCAGAGCAAGGCTCAACTTCAACAAAAAGGTGGAGAAGCAAGCACTAGAGATGGCAAATCAGAGACAGCAGCCAAAAATATTCAACAAGGAAATCTTGAAAGCAAACATTTCCAAGGAAGACTGGAGTCTTACAGATAACTGTGATGAGGATTATAAAAACTTCACTGATAAATTAAGGCACTGCATGAAATTAGCTGAGAAAGAAAGACCAAAAGGAGTGAAAGGAAGAATCTTGGAGGAATAGCGGAACTTGCCAGAGGAGGAATATGAAGCAAAATGATGGTGACAAACTTGAGTACTCCCTCCTCTGAAAGTTGATAAGAAGACTAAAGTAGGACTTTAAGTAGTACCGAAATGAAAAGCTCTTAAAGACGGCTGAAGATCACAGAAGCCTCAAAGATGCAAAAGGGAATTGACACTGTACCGGTCAGCAATAATGGCACTGAAGAACAGGGACAGAAAATGAGTAATTGACAGAACAGGGATGGAAGCAGTCTGCAACAATTTCTACACCCATCTGTTCGCATCTCAGATAAATATCCCAGTACCAACACGTCAACAGACCAATGAACATGTACTCCCTGTCCTTGTCAGCAAAGTTTGACATGCAGTTCACTAAATGAAGGAAGGAAAGCCCCAGGTAAAGATGTACTGACAATTGAAATGATAAGAGCTGGAGGCCAAGACCTCTGGGAAACCCTTGCTCAGAGGTTTAGTGGTTACTTGGAAAGGCAGAAGATACCTAGCTGGAATGAATCCAACACCATTCTGCTGTACAAGAAGGGCGATCGTGAAGATCTAAAGATATATCTCCCAATATGCCTGCTCTCACATGTCTACAAGCTGTTCACCAAAATAATAACAAACTGACTCTCACAGAGTCTAGACGAGCAGCAGCCCCCAAGAGAGCTGGCAGGCTTTAGAAGGAATTTCAGCACAATGTACCATATTTTCACTATAAACCAGCTATTGGAATGCTCAAGGGAATACGAATTCCCTTTATGTATTGCCGTCGTCAACTATGAAAAAGCATTTGACAGCTTAGAGATCTATGCAACGTTGAAAGCTCTTACAAAGCAGAGAATCTACACAAACTATATCAAACTATTAAACGAAGCAAATTCTGACTGCACTACAGATATAACATTATTTGATATCCCCTTTTGCATCCCAGTTGAGAAATGTGTGAAACAAGGAGACATGGTTTCACCAAAACACTTCACAGTCTGCCTCAAAATGGTAATGAGACGGATGAATTGGAAGGGTAGAATCAATATCAATGGAGAGCAGTCAAACCATCTCAGATTCACGGACGATACTGTGTTGATCACTGAAAATACTATCAAACTACAGAAAATGCTGCGAGAACTCCACACAAAAAGCAGCCAACTCGGACTGAAAATTAACCACTCCAAAATGAAATTTATGCAGTTTGATACCTTGCCAAAAGCCCAAATAACAATTGAGGGAGAACAAATAGAAGAAGTTGAGCAACATGTATATTTGGGCCAAGAAATGAACATGCGCCATGATCAGGAAGGTGAACTCTCATGAAGAAAGAAAGCAGGTTGGTGCACATTCAATTCCATCAAGGATGTCCTCCAAGGAAAAAAAAATTAACAAGGCAACAGGCGCCTGCCTCTTCAACTCAACAGTACTGCCAGCAATGTTTTACGGCAGCAAAACATGGACACTGACGAAGACAGAGAAGCAGCAACTGTCTGCCACAGAAAGGAAAGAAGAATTCTGGAATTTCAATCAGTGATCGAGTCCCCAATGAAGTGATCAGACAGCAGAGTGTAGTGCAGAACATCATTGTTGAGAGCAGCCATAGTAAAATGCAATGGGCCGGGCATATACCAAGGCTCATCGATGGACTGCAGCCGTTGCCGAGTGGTACCCACAGGAACTGAAACAATGACTTGGCCAACCTCAAAGAGATGGGAAGATTTTATTGTGAAAAGACATGGCAGCACATAGAGAAGGAAGGCCAGAATACGAGAAGAATGGAAGACATGTTGTGATCGCCACAGTCTATAGGAGGGCTGAAGGACCGATTGATCAAGGTGATTAGGGATACTACAGCCAACGTTTCACCATCACTTTCATTGTTAACCTCTATTTTCATAGAATTGCAAAGCAGCCAGAAAATATGACTTCAGATTGAGAAATTTAGCATATAGAATCTCAGAGTCAGAGCATTTTTTTAAAAAATTAGATAAATCATTTTTACGTTTAAATAAGTAGAAACTATGATAGGTCATTTTAAACATTTAAACTCCTTTAACTAAAAGGAGGCTGTGTTATAGTGACATTTGGAGATCCAACATCCATAACACAAAAGGCAAATGCCAATGAAGACAGCTGGCCAAATTCATTCTTGGTGTACAGGGACAACTCCACTGATGACAATGGAGTTACATCTCTTTACATCAAGGCTAAGTTTAGCTCAGACACAAGAATCAAGCATCTCACATTTAAAGAATCATACTTGACAATTTCACAAACACTCATGGGTTCAATGTAAGAAAAATATCAAATTCCAGTGCATCCTCTCTTTCAAATATTGCATAAGGATTTCTAGTTGCTGGTTAAAGTAAGCAACCCTATTAAAGGACATGCTAGTCATGTGAACAATATACAGATCCTGTATTTCACCTTTTATTAAATTTTTGCAATTTAAAGCTTCTGGTTTGAAATATGGCACTCACCAAACAAATAAAAACATACTATGGGCCTGATCCGAAGCTCACTGGAGTCAATAGAAAGACTCCCACTGACTCTGGTGAGCTCTGGATCAGGGCCTATGGGAACTTCTAAATACCTCTTCCTACAAAGCTCCTGGAAAAAGAGATATTACAAGCTTTCGTAGGACACCTTTTTGTAGGGTGTAAATAGAGACACCATGCACCATCGCTGCCCTCAGCTTTGGCCAGAAAGCAGTTTTCCCTCAGACAAGCTGAACCCTGACAGATAAGATGATTATTTTGCCTTTTCTTGGACATCTGTCAATTTCTATCTCTGACCACTGAACAAACAGCTGCTGTTTGTTCTCAAAATAGTTTCTCTTTAGTGGCTGATGCAGTGGTGGATCTGCCAACCTGAGTCGTGGACAGGCAGAAACTGGAAAAACAACATCGCTGGCCTCATAACTTAAGTCATGCGGAAAGCAATGCCATCCACAGCCTCAGAAACAACCCTGACATTATAATCAAAGAGGCTGATAAAGAAGGTGCTGTTGTCATCATGAACAGGTCTGACTACCAAAAGGAGGCTGCCAGACAACTCTCCAATACCAAATTCTACAGGCCACTTTCCTCAGATCCCACTGAGGAATACACTAAGAAACTGCACCATCTACACTAACACAGGAACAAATCAATATACCATTAGAGCCCCAACTGGCATTATTCTATCTACTATCCAAGATCCACAAACCCGGAAATCCTGGACACTCCATCATCTCGGGCATTGGCACTCTCACTGAAGGACTGTCCAGATATGTGGACTCTCTACTCAGAACCTACACCACCAGCACTCCCAGCTATCTCTGTGACACCACTGATTTCCTGAGAAAACTACAATGCGTTGAGTGATCTTCCAGAAATCACCATCCTAGCCACCATGGATGTAGAGGCTCTCTACACTAACATCCCACACACAGATGGAATACTAGCTGTCAGGAACAGTATCCCTGATGATGCCACAGCACAACTGGTTGCTGAACTCTGTGACTTTATCCTCATGCACAATTATTTCAAATTCGGTGACAATATATACCTCCAGACCAGTGGCACTGCTATGGGCACCCGCCCAGCCCCACAATATGCCAACATTTTTATGGCTGACCTGAAACAACACTTCCTCAGTTCTCATCCACTTATGCCCCTTCTCTACCTACGCTACATTGATGACATCTTCATCATCTGGACCTATGGGAAGGAAACCCTGGAAGAATTACACCACGATTTCAATAGCTTCCACCCCACTATCAACCTCAGCCTGGACCAATCTACATGGGAGGTCCACTTCCTAGACATCATGGTGCAAATAAGTGACGGTCACGTTAACACCACCCTATACCAAAAACCCACCAACCACTATGCCTACCCTCATGCCTCCAGCTTCCATCCTGGACATACCACACGATTTATTGTCTACAGCCAAGCGCTGAGGTACAACTGCATTTGCTCCAACCCCTCAGACAGAGATCAACACTTACAAGATCTTCACCAAGCATTCTCAAAACTACGTTACCCACATGAGTAAATAAGGAAACAGATCAACAGAGCCAAACGTGTACCCAGAAGCCTCCTACTGCAAGACAAGCCCAAGAAAAAAACCAACAGAACTCCACTGGCCATCACATACAGTCCTCAGCTAAAACCTCTCCAACCCAACCTGGACAACGATCCCTCACTTTTACAGGCCTTGGGAGGCAGGCCAGTCCTTGCCCACAGACAACCCGCCAACCTGAAGCATATTCTCACCAGCAACTACACTCCACACCATAGTAACTAACTCAGAAACCAATCCATGCAACAAACCTCGATGCCAACTCTGCCCACTAATCTACACCAGCAACACCATCACAGGACCTAACCAGGTCAGCCACACCATCACCAGTTCATTCACCTGCACATCCACCAGTGTAATATACACCATTATATGCCAGCAATGCTCCTCTGCTATGTACATCGGCCAAACTGGACAGTCCCTATATAAAAGGATAAATGGACACAAATCAGATATTAGGAATGGCAATATACAAAAACCTGTAGGAGAACACGTCAACCTCCCTGGACACACAATAGCAGATTTAAAGGTAGCCATCCTGCAGTAAAAAAAATACTTCAGGACCGGACTTCAAAGAGAAACTGCTGAGCTTCAGTTCATTTGCAAATTTGACACCATCAGCTCAGGATTAAACAAAGACTGTGAGTGGCTCGCCAACTACAAAAGCAGTTTCTCCTCCCTTGGTGTTCACACCTCAACTGCTAGAAGAGGGCCTCACCCTCCCTGATTGAACTAACCTCTTTATCCTTAGCCTGATTCTTGCTTGCATATTTATACCTGCCTCTGAAAATTTCTACTACATGCATCTAACAAAGTCGTATTTACTCATGAAAGCTTATGCTCCAATATGTCTGTTAGTCTACAAGGTGCCACAGGACTCTTTGCCGCAGCCTGAGTCTGTTTTTACTGCACCTGGAGTTTTTCCTCCGTGTGTGACTAGGTGGTGGGTTTTACTTTGGGAAAAACTGGATGCAGCCCTAGCCAGACTGGGACAGCTGTCAGTTATGTAGAAGACAGAGCAGCTGTGGGCATGGAGTTGTTTATGATTTGCTCCACTGCAGTGGAGAGTAGTAAACATAATACAGCATTCCATCAGATACTCTTTGGAAGTATAAGCTGGTGGCCCAACTCACCAGTCAGGTCATCAAATATAACCCCCCAAAAGGCAGGAGTTCAGACCCTTTCTTCAGGGGCCAGTTTATTTCTCAAAAACAGTCCAATATCAGTTAATAGATAAACCATATTGTTCTGCCTGGACCCTTCTCTGTCCTTTCTCCTGACCTGAGTCTCATGCATGCATCTACCGGATCTCAACAGGTCTCTAGAAACTCCTTGGCCCTTTACCTAAGAATCAGGTGATCTGCAAGCTATCACAGACCCATCATGTAAGAAGCGGCTAATAAGTCACAGGTGGGCCAACACTACCTCCCTTAAAGGGCCATCCCAGACAGAAGCACAGTTCAATAGCTTCCACTGAAGTAACATCAACTCTCTCATATGAGGTATATTGCTTCTCTCAGATCAGCATGAGAGATGTCAGCTCTGATTTTCTGCTAAATCCAACATGAGAGGATCTTTCACTGATGTCCAAAGGAGTTCCACACATGCAGTGAGAGTAAAATTGAGGAACACGATAAAGATGACTTGTACTTCCAGTAAAGGTTATCATACAAAGCTAATTTGACTGTCAAGTTCTGTTTATCTAAAAAAACAAAGCCAATGGAAACTTTTGCTATTGGGGGGGGGGGGAATGTTGAAATTAGATTTTTTTCAAACAGCTCTTTTAGCTAAAAGGAGATTTCTCCCAATGTTGCCCAAATCCTGGGCAGAAGCACACAGCCCAAGTAATCTGGTCTGGGAGGAAATTTCCCCAAAAGGCTATTGAGGTGCACTCTAATCTCCAAAAGCCCCAACATTCTCCTTCAGAAAGAGGGAACTCAGAAGAATCACACAGCAGAGATCCACTCTTTCCATTTGCCCTGTGCATACTCCCGAAGAGTATTCTGGACTTAATTCTCAAGAAAGAAAGAAAAATCTTATTCTACAGAAGCCTCTAACCATCACTTTGCATTAAGTCACATAAACAGTTAAGTCAGAACACAGCACTATGGAATTCTTCATAACCTGAATGATTGTGAGCTCTTTAGTGTTATGTTCTGTGTTTGTACAGCACCTAGCACAATGGGGCCATAGGTGTGATTGCAATACAAATAATTAACAATTGTGTAGCAGGCCTAGTTGGCAGGCCATAGCTCAAAAGTCCTCAAAGTCCTAGGATAGCCTTGTTGGACATTCTGTGGGTCTGGTGACTGTGTTACAGTCCATCATTTCCCAATGTTCCACACATTCTCCCAGCCAGATGGGGAAGTGGGGGTGAGTTGGACAACAGGGAGAAAGAGCGGGGGACACAGCCCAGGGTTTGAGTGGAAGGGTCAAGAAGTGTCTCAGGCCCCTCTTGCTGATATACCAGACCAGCTTCCCCTGGGACACTTCCTACCTCCCCATGTTCTATTTGGATTGGGGCATGGTCTCTACCCCTCCCTAGCAGAGCATTCTCAATCAGTCTCAATAGTTCAAAATAGTCAATGGGTACTTCCCAGCTTACTTCTCAGAATGCTGTTATTCTCCCTTTTCGGGGAGCTGGTCAGGAAAAATGGTCAGGGCCCCTGGGCTCCCACTTGGGCCTTATCCACAATCTAGAACCTTCTCCTAAATCTGGATAAATCTGTCTCAGAAGTTACAAATCAGCTTCATCCCCGCAGATGGCCTCTCCTGCCATTTGCCTGTCAGTCCTGTTTTAAGCAGGTCCTCCATTTTTAGCTGCTGATTGTAGCCTGACTCCCTTAGGCTTTGTGGGGGGTCTGTAGAGTGACAATTATAGTACTAATAAAATAAATACTTGCGACATCTATTTCAGATATGCTCAGGGGTTTTTTACTCCATTCTCACGGGTAGGATGTGGGTCAGTTGAATACATTTCTGCTCTAGAACACCACAAAATAGAAGCCTCACTATGCTGGGCCAATGCACTATGCAGTGTAGTGATTAAACTACTATAAGCAGGTGTTTGGCATATGAAGGGTTTGCCTAGGGAGAAGTCCACTTCACTTAAAGGGCCTGATCATCACCTGGTATAACTCAGCCTACTGCCATTGAACTGAATGGAGCTGTGCTGATTTACAGCAATTGAGAATATTAATTGTTCTGGTTTTAATGTTCTTTCTGGATTGTTGTTCTTTTAGTCGCATTTTTTCCATTTCCCAAGAAAATTCTCTGTCCTCAATGTGATTGTACCATCACTAAGGCTAGTCTTTTGTCATGGGAACCACAAATTACAGGATGAAATATATCAATGATTTCACTTTTGGTGACTTGTGAATGAGCAGAAATATTGCACTGAAACATCACAGAGCCTTTAGAGCTTTAAATTTGTAACTATGAGTCCTATTAAACACTAATGGAGAGGAAGGGTTCAGGGACATTAGTGTGGCAACACAAAGATCAGTGGACTCTCATATTAAGAGCTCTAATTCTTGTAAATAGCCATGAGGTTCCCCTTTTTCAGAAAGTTCAAACAAACAAGGACATTTCTTTGTTTAAGAGCAGAGAGCTGGATTTGGTTTACAAAGGTTTGTCTGACTGCTGCAAGGCATGAATGTGATTCCTAGAATTTTTATCCTGACTATCCTGTGATCTGCATGAGAGAGGTCAGCACCTTTTCATAGAATTCAGTGACTTACCTCCATTCCTAAGCCTTGCAGAGTGGCCAGAGGAATTAAGGCTGGGAGATCTTTTCTGGAGTAGAATTGGTTTCAGCTAGACACAATTGTGCTTATATGAACAAATATGATTTAAGTTTAGTATGGGCCAAAAGGTTTATGAATTACACAAGTAAACCGTGTAAAGAGAAAAAATGTCAAAGGAAAATTTTATCAAAGTTCAAAGTTAAAAAGCAATTCAGTTTTCAGCTTTTGCAGTTGTTATGGGAGATCAGTATTTTTGCTCTTGTGTGTTTAATGTGGCAGGAAGAAAGAGGGGAGCATATTGTAGAGTTCCCAAAACTAAAAGACTTTTTACCATGTGACTTAGGGCACCCTGGGAAAGAAAACAATCTTAGTTCCTCATGCCTACTTTGCCTCTCCTGATTGGATAAAGCAGTATATGGGCCCCCTGTAAAAGGGCGCTGGCCATTTAAGTCCTGAGGAGATAGTTACCCTGTTCTCTGTGCCCAAGAAAAGTGGATGAAGGCCATGAGCAGTCATCTGGAGACAGGAAGTTGGTCTCGGGAAACAGTCAGTGTCTGGAAGAGGGAAGGTGTAGGAAAAGTCCAAGTGCCTTGTAGAGTAGATAAGACAAGGCTCTGCTCTCTCCCAGCCGAGCAGAGACAGGTGTTTGGGCTTATTAGAGCCATCTGGGAAGGATTAAGTGACTGACTAGATGACTAGGCAAGTGAATGAAAAGGAAGTTCCATGACAGTCAGACGCAACTGCAGGGGAAAAAAGAAGTCAGCCAGAACACAGCCTCAGGAAGCAGGGTTGTGCAAGCCCTAGGCTTGAGGAGTGAGTTTCAGCCTGGGGAGGCCAGGAAGGACAGCTGTGAAATCCTGAAAGAGGGAGAAAGGCAAAAGGCCTGGACTGGGAAAACACAGGCCCCAAAAGGGTGGGCTGTGCAACCAGTGAAACAAAAATTGGAGATTAGTAATCTGAATAAAGTAGACCACCAAGAAAGGGAAAATATTGTTTTAAAGACTCTGGGTATATATGAATTATTTTGAGTCTCAGAGGGAGAATGCTGCAGAGAACATGAAGGACTACCCCAGGCCACAAAGGGGTGCCCTGGGATGGCATCTGCGCACCTCACTAAAAGCCTTTGATCCATGCAGGGGAGAATTTCCCTGATGCCTGAACTGAGGAAGAGAGCCACAGGCCATCCTCTAAGAACTCCCTCACAAACATTGGAGCTGGGGGTGAGGCTAGGGGAGGGATGAGTGTCAGAGATGGGGCCATGGCATACAGTGCTGCTGAGAGTCCGTGCAGCGCTGTTGCCCATATACAGGCCAGGGAGATTGCCATAATTTAGACAGCTCAGATTCATGAGGACACACAGGTGGCTTAAAGCTACCTTAGCCTCAACCTCATCCCCTGGGCTGAGTGATCTGTGTTCTCTGCTCCATTTCTAATTGATGCAGCACAGACTCTCCCCTCAACTGCCTACCATCTTGACCATATTAAATACACAAATGAAAGTGTGACCACTGATGGCATAGGGTAAAACAAACATTTTCCTCACAACAGAGCACTATATTAAAAAATTATACTCTCCTGTTCAAGTCACTGTGATGAAATCTTTTTCTGAATATTTCTAAAACCAACAACTAAACAGGAAAGTTGGACTCCTCCCCCATATCACTGTATACACAGAGAGAGAATATGTATAGATACACAACACACCCACATGCATCTCCACTCCATGTTGCCCAGGAGCAGAGAACAGAGTACAGGTGGCCTCATAATAGTGTACATAAAAATGACAATCATTGTACGCTTGTAAAATAATCTGCAATGTCAGATGCACCCCCATCTGTGTCACTCATTACTACTGCTTTCTGCAGCACTGCCATCAGCACTAACCCAGTGTCTCATTGTTGGAGAAATCACAAGAGGGGGAACTTGGCTGTGCAAGAGAGAGCTTGAAACCATTCCCGCTATCAACTCTGACATAAGCCCCTAGGCTGGACTAAGGCATGGTATCCAAATGGTGTCTCCTGCTGTTATATAATTGGAGACATATCTGAAGGGAATGCTGTCAACTGTTTATTTGTCAGTGGCCAATGTGCTGAAGTAACTCTCAAGGCCAGAAAATGGTTTGTGTGGCCATGAGGGGAGAATTAAAGATCCCATTGACTCAAGCTTGCTTGAAACATTCACCTCCACAGCTGTCATTGGCTTGGTATTCCACAAAAGCCTAAGAGAAAGGTTACGCATGAATCAGTCACCTAGCCAGTGAACTAACATCTACAGCATTGACAGAGAACAATTATAAATGGGTGAAACCTCAGGAGGAAGAAAAAAACCTCTCTCACTATTTGGTGAATATTATCCTTTCTGTTACAATTATCATAGCCCTCTAAATATCATAGCATAATATATTCTGCTTACCACTGAAAGGGGATTGAATGTATGCTGTGTAAAATTATAACTGAGTGCATTTCCCTGTGACTTTGCTGAAAACAGACGAGCTTTAAAAAAAAATACCAAAAAAAATTTCCTCACAGTAACAAGAGCTAGTGAAGAATGCTTCCTGGTAACTAAGACAGGCTTTGGCAGCTTCATTAGTAAGTGGTAGGAAAATGGTCCCTGGTCTTTCTTTATTGTGTGCAACTTTATTTTAATTATGAAGGAAAAGTTAGAAGAAGCCACTGCAGAATAACATTAACAATTATGAATGAGTTCAAATGCTGAAAGCCTTAAAGGCGCTTCAATTACATTATTTTGAAATAAGTAAATACCAATAATATGAGTAGAAAAGATAGCTTGTTACAAATATGCTGTCACCCTTTATCCTGTGCTACATGTGCATACAATACTCTGCTTGCCAGCCAGCACATCTCTATTAGCACAGTCAGGTGAACAAAGAATTGGAGTGATGATTATAGATCGAGAGTGAGCTACACAGGGCCCTACCTGTCCAGTTTCATATTTGTGAGGCCCAACAAAATCTAGGGATGGTTCTGTACAAATATGGTTGTTTCAGAAATATCTGAGGTTTTTCAAACATAGCATTCTGACATACCAATGCCATTAAAACCCTAGTGATCAAATGCCTTAATTTGTATTTAAGCAGCAAACAGAGTCATCAAGCAGGAAGGGGGAATGGAGAAACTAATGTGGGGAAAAATAACAACAGGGAACATCCTTCCGCACAGACTCTGTGTCTCCTGGTTCTCAGCTGGAAATGGTTTTAAAAAGGGAGACTAAAACTTGAGCAAACACACACCCCAAGACACATCTCCTTTCTCTCCTGACAACACAAAAGAAGCAGCCATTAGACTCTGGGGAAGAGGTCCTGCCCTGAAGAGTTTGGTCAGTAACGCTGTTGGAAGCATGTGATGAGAAACTTTGCTTTAAATCTAATATAGTTTGTTAAGTTTGGCACTAGAAAGCGTTTCATCTTTATTTTTCTTGCAACCATTTCTGACTTTTATGCCTTATTAATTGTACTCAAAATCTCTCTCTTTGTAGTTACTAAACTTGTTTTATCTAATCTGTTGTATTTAAATTGAAGTGTCTGGGTAACTCCATTTAAAAGGTAAGTTGGTGTATATTATTCACTTAAACTTTAAGCCTTAAAGGAAAAATGGACTTAATATATTTGGACTGTCCAGGTGATGGCTGGGCAGTACAAAACATACATTTTGGGAAGGAAATCTGGGACTGGGATTGTGTATGGTCACGCTGCAATATAACCTAGGCTGGCAAAAGCCAGAGTGTAACCCAAAGGTGATTGGCAGACTGCAGTTACACACAGACACTCAGGATGTGGCTTGCATGCTGTACAGGTGAGCAACCAAATGGGGAGTTACTGCAGCAAAGCATTGTAAGACACCCAAGGTTGCAGGCCAGGTGACATAGTCCCTCACTGGTCTGGATTTTACCCTAGTATGACACAATCAGTTGAAAAGAACAAGGGAAAATGTAAAGAGATGAATGAGCTTTTTTTTAAATAATATATCATGTAATTAGAGACTGCCTCACAATGCTTACACAGCAGTAGCCAAATTCAGGTTGCACAAGCAGCCTAATTCTGACATTTCCTAACTTTTGAATGCTTGACTTTTCCACCTCATTAATGTTATTTTGATGTAGTTTATTGTTTGCAATTTTCTATTTTTTAGAAAAGACAAACAGAAATTTCCTCATATGGCAAAATATTGACACCCACATGGGTTATCAGCAGGGTTTGAAACCTTTAGATCACCATACATTCGTACCAGGCTTACAGTAGTATGTATATCATTGAGCTAGAATAATTTGCTATTAAAATCGGTCTGTTACTGAATTATAAATTTAGCAATACATTTGTGTCGGCATTACTGCTACCAGCAGTGGGTTTTCAGGAGCAGATTGACACCTTGACTAAGTCCATAAATTTCATAGTTTGAGTTTCCATGATTTGTCATGCACACTGATTGGCTTGACACATTGGCAAAGTGCAGAATTGTTTACATGTCACAAATTGCATCTCATGGTTTTTCATGCGTAATCTGAACAATTGACAAAACACAGCACGCTGGCTGAGCTCATACTCACCAGTTTTTAGTCTTTGCATTAACTGCCTAGGAATGTGCTAGCAATCATCATTCAGACAGAATAATTTTATTATGATCTTGAGGCTTTATGAATTCTCCTCTTTGTGCTACTATATTTTTTCCTTCATGTATTTTAAAAAAAGCTATTAACGGATTATATTGACCCTGCAGGTAAAGTCAAGATTCTCTTTTAGATCTTAGTGCAAATGTGTTTCACACCTCCTCATACATGCTATGGGCTAGAACCTGTGAACTGCTGAGCATCCTCATGCCCACTGATGGCAGTGGGAGCTGAAGGTGCTCAGTACCTTGCAGGATCAAGTCCCTGGTGTCTAAAATGGAACTACATTTATTTACACCAGCTGAGAATCTGAACTTCTGAGTCAAAATGATATTTTTATTGTACTGTACGTGCTTCCTTGTGTAAACAGGATTTACCATGCTCAGAGTAGAGACAAAATAGCAGAAAAAAAAGAGGATTGGAAAGAAGAGAGGGGAGACAGCACAGGAATGGGAGGAAAGAGACATAAAAGTGGGAAGAGAATGAAAGCAATAAGGCTAGTTTAAACCAGGGCTCTCACTCATACATAACCATCCTCCCTCCACTTACAACAGAATTCTAACACAGCATTCCCTCCCCTCATTTTCCCCAGGCACCCTAATTGCAGGATACTTCTGAATGCTTAGTGTAATGAAATGTTTAATAATATGATACAGTTAAGACACTATGTGGCACTGCTTGTAAAATAACTCATTTAAACTAACGTCAGCCATATCTGGCAGAGCATTAAGGGATCTTACACTGAACACATCTGATGCGTATATGCAAGCTCTGTAGAAAGTCCATACCTGGTACAGGAGCATGACATGGTGGCAGGAGTAAACTAAGAACAGAAACAGAAGGAAAACAGCAACAAAGCTTGCAGGATCTCAACAACATATCACTCTTCAATGCCCCAGACAATTTCAGCAATGACAAACTTTCACAATGGACAGACTGGAAGCAGTATTTTGCAAAATTCTGAACTGCAAAGAAACACCACAAAGAAACTGGAGATATAGAGCTATCATCTTAAACCTATGCTATGGGGAAACAGGCAGAGCATATTTTTTAAATTCTCTGACTTTACTGAAGACAGGCACAAAGATGACTTTATACCTCAGCAATATGTGGTTTATGAAAAAGCATATTTTCACCAGAGAATTCAAGAACCAGGGGGAAATGTTGACTGTTTTATAAGAGCTCTGTATACGGTGTCTGAACATTGATTTTGGGAATGCGAACCATGAAAATATCAGAGACAGGCTGATTTTGGTGTTAACAGATAAAAAACCTTTCACAGCAGCTACAATTGAAGAGAGAGCTAACCCCAATCACAGTTACTCACATGGCAAAGCAGGCAGAACTAGTGAGACAACAAAACCAAAAGCAAATTACCTGTGAAGGGGTCAGTTTACCGCTTGGCACCTCCCCATGGTCAGGTGTGCCTTCACAGCTCTCTCATTCTCCCAAGGACTATGGCCACTGGCTGTTCCACCTCTGCGGTGGCCTGCCTTCTTTTTGGCTTGGCCCTCTGGCCAAGTCACTTCAAGTCCATCCCCTTCCAGGGTAGTCCATAAACAAAATCAAGGGGAACTAGCACAAACAGAGTTTGTATGAGAGAGGAGGAAATGCTTCCATCTCAGGTTGTATCAGGGAGTAGCCTTCAGGCAGTCATAGCCTTCCCTCAGCTGCTGCAAGTTACCGATCTTCCCTGGTTACTCTTCCCTGGTCTACCCACAAGTAAACTGCTCTTCTCCCCTATGAACTCCTTCTCCAGTCTGTGTGTGTCTTACAGGTGGGGCAGGGCGGGTCTTACTGAGCCCAGAGTAGTTCCTTAGCCCCTTATTGTCCAGTGTGGGGTTTGTATCCCACACATCACCAAACCTGAAAAACCTCAAAGGAGCTTAGAATCTATAAACAGACTAGGGCTGTCAAGCAATTAAAAACAATCAATCATGATTAATGGCATGATTAAAAAAAATAATTGCACAATTAATCACACTGTTAATAATAGAATATCATTTATTTAAATATTTTTGGATGTTTTCTACATTTCCAAATATATTGATTTCAATTACAACACAGAATACAAAGTGTACAGTGTTCACTTTATATTCATTTTTAATTACAAGTGTTTTCACGATAAAAAGACATAAGAAATAGTATTTTTCAATTCACCTAATACAAGTACTATAATGCAATCTCTTTACCATGAAAATTGAACTTACAAATATAGAATTATGTACAAAAATACTGCATTCAAAAATAAAACAATGTAAAATTTTAGAACTTGCAAGTCCACCCAGTCCTACTTCTTGTTTAGCCAATCGCCCCAACAAAAAAGTTTGTTTACATTTGCAGAAAATAATGCTGCCCACTTCTTGTTTACAATGTCATTTGAAAGTGAGAACAGGTGTTCTCATGTCACTGTTGTATATACTGTACTATACAGTTCAGCCACTAGGTGACACTGTGTGTAAAAGGCCTTATTTAAACGAAGCTTAGCCATACCTGGCAGAGCATTAAAGGATCTGATGATGAATATAGTCAGTATGTAGAAGCAAGCTCTATAGCCAGTCCATATACGCTACAGGCGCATGACGCTTACTGATGGCTGAAAATCCAACATTTTCAAGAGGCTGATTAAGTCTCCATTCCTGCAGCCATTACTCCATTTTTTTTCTTATAACTCACTTCAATTATGTTTGTGAATACCCTTTTGCTTTCTTCTGGCTACCCGTCATTGAACATGCCCCTCTAACTTAGACTCAGTTTCATCCATGAACCAGGAAATCCTGAAGAATCTGAAGAGGACACAGAATAGTAGCTGAGGCTATTCATTTTCTCCTTTGACATCAAGAGAGATTTTTCTGTAGATCAGTAGCCCACAGCAGAGGATTTGGGAGGATAAAAAGTCAGTGAGATAAATAGCATATAAACAAATGCAAGCTGAAGGTGAAAGGACTCTGTGGCTGTGATAACTGATGCATCTAGGTTATTGAAGTACCATTGGTAAGCAGGCTTGTTGAGAGAGGGGATGTGGCAGAAAAGCAGTTTGCTCAGACAGAATGTAAAATAGTGTGTTTATATATGCACAAATACTTTTTTATGTTTTCTCTGTGCAACCTGCTTAATACAGGGCAAGACTGTGCTTTAAGGATCAGCTTTGTATTAGGGGTGACTCTGAGTTGCCACCTCAGGGGGAAAACCAGAGGCAGTCTCCTGGAGCTCTCTAGTGGCCAGAGGAGTGAACAAAACATTATTACAACCCTCTAAATTTGGACCATTTCTAATTTGCTTTTCAGTGATAATTTAGGGTACTCTCTTGCTTATGAGATGACTGCATCCTGGGCTAAATACATACTAAAGTCAAAAATACAAGCAACAATTGAAAATGTTCTTTTTTCTCTTACCTCTTTTCTCTATTTGGCAACTAGAAAGTTATCAACTGACTTGCTACTTCCCTCAGAACCTCCATCCATATGTCCACGATAAACATGCCTGCTTCAATTTCTGAACCCATTTCCACTCTGACAACCTCCTGATGCTAGTCTCCCAATATCTCTCTCACCCTGTTCCTCCTTGCCTCATGATGATGGACTAGTGCTTCCTATCTGTCACTGCTATGTATAATTCCTTTTCAATATTTTAGTAGAGTAAGGGGGAAAGACAGAATGACCAGCGTCTTAGAACATGAGGAAGCCATGCCTGTTGGGCATTTCAATGGGGAGACTAAAAAGCAAGTTCCAGTCAGAGTGTAGTGGCTGACAGTAACCAGAGTGAAGGGAGATGCATAATCACTGTGGTGAATGAGGAATGATCATGCTGTCACTATTCAGACCAGATCTCCTCAGCCAAACACTGTGCAAGGAACTACATAACTGTGAAATAAGTATGCAGTTATGGGCCATTAATTCTACCGTATCTTCACTCAGTAGCTGACTGGGACAGTACCATTTTAGTGTAATGTTGAACTGTATGTGATCATGGGGAGGATTAGGTTTCAGATCATCCTGGGTGATTGGCTTATTTGTTCAGTATGAATGAGCCGCTAGGACATTGGGGTTCCATTGATATATGATGCTGACATGTTTCTTGTTTAATGTAAAATTTTATCATGATGAGTGTTGCTTTCAAGTGTTTCATGGGATAATCTGAGGGAGGGTGGGACAACATACTGAGCAGAGTATCTGCTAGTTCACTGACAACCCCCAGAATGGTCTGAAACCTAATCCTCCCCTGATCACAAACAGTTACAAATTACACAGAATTGGCACTGATAAGCCATTTGTCCAAGTACTATCATGGCCAACAAAGTTGGTCTTAGGGATATGCCAACAACACGGTGCACATGGCTCCCCTTTGGCCAGGGGCTTCCAGAGATTGCCATAGCCTTCGCTTTTCCCCTCCAAGCCTGTCAAAATATAATCAACTCCTGTCCATCATGATGTCATCATTATGTACTGAGCCAGATTTAGGATCTGAGATGATTTTTTTGCACACACCCCACCCCACCCCTCCTCCTCCCAACTCATTTTGTATTTAAAAAAAGGAAGGGAAGGATCTTTGACAATTGCCATCATCCTGCTTCAGGAGAAGAGAAGCCCAACTGCTTGTGCTAAGGTTTGAGCATACAGTAGTTACTGGGTATGCAATAGCCACCATTAAAAATTAAGTTTCAAGGAGTAATTCTCCATTCCAAACAAATGGGGCAGGAGGGAGGGGAAGGGTGTGAAGGCCCGAGTCCCTGGAGCACACTTTATATAAACACACCATTTAGAGCTATTTCTAATGCTCCAGAACGAGTGGGAGATAGATGTTATCTGAGCTAAAAAATTGAGTCTGAATGCGAACTTTCCTAGATTTGGGGTGTTCTTTTGTGGGGTTTTAATTCAGCCCATTTTGGAGGTAGGCATTGGTAATAAAGCTGAGATCACGATCTGAATTTAGATCCTAACCACTCCAAATACAGAAATATCTGACTCTAAGGTGCCATTAATTTCAGGTGCAGTGAAGGCATTTTGTACTACGGTGCTGGTTACACACCCACACAATATTTTAGATTGCATTAATTAATGCAAATAAGGCTACAACTACATTGAATTCTTAGGATTTTAAATTTCTACTTGCTGTATCTAAAAAAGCACCAGCAAATGAAAATCACCCTGCTACTGAGACTTGCACATAATCTTCCAGTTCTTACGAGCTCGTTTTCCCAGCTTCAAAGCATCCATTACTGGTTACTTTTTGGACTATCATGCAACGAGCCACAAACATTTCCAACTCCCTTATCTCCTGTATCCCACAGAGGAAGACAGCATCTTTCAACTCTAGATGCTGGGTTGTGTTTCTGAAGTATTGCAGTGTGGTGATGGCTCCACAAAAGCCACCCATCACCACAGCCATGAAACACAAACCTCCACATAATTATTCATCAACAATAATAAATCATCAGCATGTCAATTTTTAATGTCTCCTCAGCACTGAATCGGAACCTCTGCCAGCATTTACTCCTGTCAATCACTCTGAAAAAATGTTGCCTGGAAGCAGAACTGATTCTGCTCAGCATGGAAGCTGCAATATTCAGCTACAAGGCACTTAGTGTTAATACACCACCTGCAATCATATTAAAATAGTGTAGAAGTTCTGACAAACAAAAGCAAAGTAATTGAAAGTTAAGGCTGTGACAAAAATATGTTGGTGAGATGGATCAATTAGCGTATGCAGCATGCACCCACCCACACGCCTGAAAAAATTTACATAAAGCTGTTGTCCCACATTTCAAGGTATAGCGAAATACAAGTATGATGCTTAAAGTGTCTCAAAAGCATGGCTGGCCCTGGAAAATTGGAACCCTTTGTGAAAGCCTAGCTTCATGGATCTCAGAAGAAGGCACTATATTCTATCATGACAATTTGGAGCATGAAGAGTGTATTTAATAAAAATACAAAGGCTTAGGATCTGGTCTGTCTTAAGCTTCAAGAAAATCACAGGTGGATCATAGACACAATATTTTCAGAGATATTTCAACCTGTCAGAGATTTTCTTGCTGTGACTCAGTCTACATCCAGGAAGTCAGTCCAGCCCTGCCTTAGTGAAAGACACTCTGGTGCTCTAGAAACTACATGGCATGGCGTCTTCACATGGTGTGGAACTCCATGGGTCTTCCTTGGTGGCCCCATTGCTATGCCCCCCCACTTGGAATGGGAGTATCAGGGGGACACATTTCCTCCAAGACTGAGCTTGGCAGCAGCATGGGGCCTCTTCAGTCCCCAGGAGTGGCAGCAGGTCCTTTTCCTTTGGAAGCAGGAGTCCCTTTCTCTACACTCCAGGAGGAGAAGGAGTGTCAGAAAGGGCCCCCTTAGTTCAACAGCAGTTATTTAACCCAGCACTTGCAATGCATTGGCTTAGGTGGGTAGACTGGACAGCCTTGCACTGTTCTCCTTCTCCTCTGAGGGGGCGGCATTGGTAGGGCGCACAGAGTGATACATTTTAGATGTAAGACCCCATAGACATGCAGTTCCTCCCACTTCCTTAGTTATAGTCAGGTTATGTTTTCAATCTTTACTTCACAACCATGAATGCTAGACATTCGCTTTAAACAAACTAAGCTTCTGATGTAATCACATGACTCCAGGAGCTAGGACCTAGGCATAGGGCTATAGATTTTATGTCTTAATCCAGTCTGGGGAAAAACTGACCCTGTATGCATAAAATGGAGCCTTGATACTATATTGCAGATAGTTAATAGAACAGAAATATTTTGCAGGTTCAACTGTTAGCACATGAGAAACCCTCATTTCGTTGTGCAAAACAAATAATTGGGAGCAGAAAACTGCATGCATAGAGAGGTAGTTGGGCATTTTCCAGGTGCACATTCAGATTGCTGTATATGAGTTAACGGAAGCTGCTTGAAAATATGGGCCTAAACCACAGATTATTAGAAGCCAAGTTTTAATTAAAAAATATGAGCAGCCAACGAAAAGCAGTCCTTTCTCCTTCAAATACATGGATAGTTAGCTAATAAAAATGACCAAACCAGTTTTATTCAGAATAAATAAATATAATTCCCTCCTGGCTGAGATTTTGTACTGTATACCAAGTTTCAGCCTAGAGCAAATTTTTACAGCTGAGTCATAAACCCTTGAAAGGCAGCATTTATAATGGAAATGATGACAGAACCGTTACTCTAGGTATAATACAGTCATCTCAACCATTTAAAATAATACTGCAGCAGAGAAAATATAAAATTGCCCTAGCAGATGGAAAAATCAAGTGAACAGAAGTACACGTAACCATAGCATCAAACTGAATTGCATACTCTGGGGTAAATATTTGAAGTGCTGCAAAGGGGATTTAGCCACATGATGCTCAGTGACATTAATGGGACCCCATTAAATCCTGCTATACTCCTACCCCCATATTTCTGATAGGTTAATTAAGCAATAGGATATGGCAGTGTGTGAACTGTGTTGTATTAATTTATGCCTAGTGCGTTAAGCACAAGCACAGAGGCCAAGTACTGTCAAGACTACTAGGCTTGAATTAATAATACACAATTTTTGCACTGCTGCACCTTATTATAAGTAGAAAATGCTAATATTTTAAAAAAATATATATTTATATTGTTAATTAAGTAATGAGGTTCTGAGCTGTGACTGTAATCAGCACTATTCAGTGCTTGCAAGTTCAGAGCCATGAATAGCACTGATTAGTCAGGGATTGGAATGCTCATTAGATCATCAGATCACTCAATTGCTCTTGCCCATTTTATAATTACTTAATGATGCAGTAAATGGAAATTTCACCCTAAAAAATGTTCCAAATGATTTTTTGTCTTTATTTTACTTGGTTATATTTCTGTTTTTATATCTAGAAAATTCACAGGATCAGTATCATCTAGTGCTTTCCACTGCCTTACAGTAGGGAAGAATTAAACTCAAACTCAGCAATAATGGGAACTATGTTTCTTTGCTTTAGGTTTTAATCCTACCTTGAATATCTTCTGTGATGACATGTTTAGTGTGGGTATTGCTCGGTTTTTAGAAGTCATCCAGTGTTTTGCAGCTTTTTTTTTTTCTAGTGACCTTTATTAATCTGGTTAGTTACTATTCTATTTAACCTTATACCAGAAACACACAGGCACAGTACAAAGGCCTCCTACCTTAATACAGAGGAGTCTACAGGTGTTTTCTAAAATCTAAAGCAATTATAAACTTAGCATATCATGACAACATAGAAATTCCTCAAGCACATTAAGAATAAAATAATCTCATTTACCTAATTGCTAAGTAGGTAATGCATATGCCTTTCCTATAAGCACAGGTTAGGATGTGGTAGTGAAACGAAAGCATTGCCCTGCTAGCTTTAGAGCATTCAAAATGCTGTTTTAACAGTAATTAATGTGCCATAATGCATAGGACTACAGGCTTTGCAGTACAAAAGCAGGTGATTTGTCTATCAAGCCCAGTATCTTGCCTGCTCTAGGGACTGATACCAGGAAGGTGAACAAGTCTCATAATGTACTGTGTCCAGTTGTGTAATACTCTCTATATAGGGGCAAATATCCTTCCTGACCTAGGTGGCAATGACTTTACACCCAGCAGTTGAGTAAGGCAGGAATGTTCTCCTTGGAATCCAAACTCGCTGGTCTGAGGGGACTCAACACATAAGTCAGAAAGAAACTAAGCGGGAGAGGGAATGACGGGGGGGGGGGGGGGAATGGAGTGAGTGGGGTGGGGCCTCAGAGAGGGGTTGGGCAAGTGTGTTTGGTTTTGTGCAATTAGAAAGTTCGCAACCGTATGATGAGGCCTAATTGCACAATGGGTGAGTCTTGTGGAAGTCTGTAAACGTAGCTAAAAATCATTTCTGCACTCCCCTGGTGTTGATGCTGCTGTCTGCAGGGCCATTACCCCTGTACAGTGCTAGGGCACCCTACTGGCTACAATAGCCACAAGGGTCTGAAAACAAAACAAAATTGGTACAGCACAGGGCTTTTGTAGCCTTTTCTCCATCAGCGCTAGGGTTGCCAAATGAAGCTATTCTGGGAGATCCCCCCCCCCACATGACGTGATGTCATTTTCGTAAAATATCCTATTAAAATCTCCCAGATTGCTTTCAATAGTTACCAGGAGATTGATGCCGATTCTGGGAGACTCCAGGACAGTCCTGGAGGTTTGGCAACCCTAGCAATGACCCCTTTTCATTGTTACACTGGTAGCAGGGAGATTAAGTGACATGAGTGAGCCCTTACTTCAGCTCCTTGCCATCTTTAGGATGGGTGATCCCCCTTAGGCCTGTTAAGAGAGATTTTATGTACTGAAGAAACTAACTCCAAGATATTAGCTAGATTGAAGGTGAATGGAGCTGGACAAGACCAAGGAGTCCACTAGAGAAGAAGCATCTATCAGGGAATGGAGGAAAGAGGGTACATCTAGAGATGACAGGGAAAGCAACTGTTGTGGTAGTTAAAGAGAAACTACAAATATGCTCCTAATGGTTATTTGCAAATCTAGAAACAATTGCACTGTATACACTGCCAATCTTCGAAGCATTCTACTCTCATTCCAGGTCAACAGCCAAACCTAAAAAGTAGCCAAGGAATAACTTGCGCCATCTTCCATGAATGTAACAGGATTCATTAAACAGATAATTCTGTATTTTCTTTAAAGTGAACTGGTCAAGTTATAGGCCTTCAAAAAATCTCAGTTCACACATATTCAGTAGAGACTTTCTAGAGTTGGCAGCTAAAGACTCTGAAGATTCGGTCCTCACTGAGCATGCTCCAGTCAGGGACTGCAGAGGCTAAGCAGGAATTTTCCTGAAATTGCTCCTACCAGCTGCTGGGGAGTGCTTTGGTGCCATGGACTAGAACTGAGAGCAAGGAGACTGTGCTCTGAATGATCTCCTGCTGGTACCCAGGCAGCAAGATGGAAAAGAAAACAACTTGACATGAATGCAGTGGTGTGAGGAATGGGGTAGGAGGTAACAGGATCCAAAGGAGTGGGGTGGTGGTATAGCCAGGAGATGGTGAGGTACATAGAGGAAGGGGGGCAGGTGCTAAGGGATGGGTGATTAAGCATCCTGGGGGGAGCAGAGGGCGGAGTAGAGGAAGGAAGTAGGAGCAGGGGTGGGGTTTGCATAGGAACAGGGGGGTAAGAACCAATTTGGGGGTAAAGTTGGTGGGAGCAGTAGAAGAGGGAGGCATGTGAAAGAAAGCATAGAATCAAATGAAGTAAAAATCTTAAATGAACCAAACTGTACCATAGAATCTCTATGGATAGTAATTCCATGCTCGAATAATAAGAATATGGGAGATGGGATATATTACCGACCACCTGACCAGGATGGTGATAGTGACTATGAAATGCTCAGGGAGATTAGAGAGGCTATTAACATAAATAACTCAATAATAATAATAATAACTCAAAAATTTCAACTATCCCCATATAGACTGGGTGCATATCACCTCAGGACAGGATTTCTTGACACCTTAAATGACTGCTTCTTGGAGCAGCTAGTCCTGGAATCCACAAAAGGAGAGGCAATTCTTGATTTAGTCCTAAGTGAAGCACAGGATCAGGTCCAAGAGGCGAATATAGCTGTACCCCTTGGTAATAGTGACCATAATATAAATACATTTAACATCCCTGTGGCGGGAAAAACACCACAGTGGCCCAACACTGTAGAATTTAATTTCAGAAAGGGGAACTACACAAAAATGAGGAGTTTCAGAGTAGCAGCTGCGTTAGTCTGTATTCGCAAAAAGAAAAGGAGTATTTGTGGCACCGTAGAGACTAACAGGTTTGTTTGAGCATGGGCTTTCGGGGGCTGCAGCTCATTTCATCAGATGCATGCAGTGGATAGTGCACTGGGGAGATTTTGTATACAAAGAGAACATGAAACAATGGGTGTTTTTTTTTCTCTCCTGCTGCTAATAGATTTAGTTGAGGATTGGTCCTGCTTTGAGCAGGGGGTTGGACTAGATGACCTTCTGAGATCCCTTCCAACCCTGATATTCTATGATTCTATGAGCCAGGGATTGATAGTGGGGAGTGAGACAGGAGCCAGGGATTCGAGAAGATGTGGGAGGAGGAAAGCACAGCTAGGCCGTAGCACAGAGCCTATAATCACTAGAGAATACTCTCCAACAGATTCTGTAACTGAACGCAGCTGTCTACAATCTCTACATTCCTCTCTTGTCAGCAAATAGCTGTGAAACCCACTGGGAATGTGTGTGTGTCTCCTCCCATCCCTAGAGAATGGTCCACGTACAGGATAACATCTGACTACTGCTACCAGTTATCCTGTTAGCTCAAGTGATGGAGGTCTGTGCTGTGGATTTATAGGTCCAAACTGGAGCTGTGTGAATAAGCAATTCTGCCTGATGTGGAGTAGAGACTTCTACCCAGGTCTGCCGCCTCACAGCTGAATGCTGTAATCACTGGCCAATGAAGTATCCAGGGGTGGGTCTCTCTCAGTATCCCCTCTTGAAGCTGAGCCACTTTGTACAAACAATTAAATCTGTGCTTCTCAAACTTCTTTTTATTGGCGACCCCTTTCACACAGCAAGCCTCTGAGTGCAACTCTCCCTTATAAATTAAAAATGGGGGGGGAAATTTAATGGGGGCTCAGGGATGACAGCCCCCACAGATGGCTGGGCTTGCGACCCTCATGTAACCACCTCGCGACCCCAGCTTGAGAACCCCTGAATTAAATAATGGAGGAGAGACTGGAACCCATGTATCCGCGAACCCTCAGGCTATACAGTCATTCTCTCACACACCCTCTCTCATGCTTTCTCAAAGTATTCAAATATTTCATGAAAAATGTAACATCATCAACAGGAGAGATGGAGAGATGCCTGCTCCCACAATACCATGATGGTTAGGGTACTCCAGTGCTACGTAGAACTTGGTTAAGTTCCTGCTCTTTTTTCTTTTTTTTTTTGATCCAAAATTATCAGCAAGTTCAACACAAATTTGAAAATCATTTTGGGTTGGCCACAATGGTATTTCATGGCAAATAAACCATTTGTCTGAAAAAAATCATCCAGTTCTAGTTTGAACACTGCTAATGATCCAAGACATGAATTTAAGTCAAAGGAACTTGTGTACTGGGATCCTTCCCAGTATGAGTAAGGGTATAACCATCTTTTTGTCCTTGTTTTTCTTGTCTTTTCTTTTCTGCTTCCTTATAATTATATAGCTCAGTCAGGCTAATACACAATCGTTGTCATTAAACAGGCAGGATTAGATCATCAGCTGGTCTAAACTCACTCAAGAATGAGTCCAATCAGCCAGGGTGAAGCAAATGGAAAATTCAGTCCAATTAGTCTTGCTTGGTGCCTTGACATGCCTCCCATTCAAAATAATTATCTTAACATTGACTTCAATGGAGCCACACCTGTTTACACTAGCTGAGGATCTGGCCCATTGTGATGACACTCTGGAGCTGGAAAATGCTTTGCCTTGTCCTAATGTCAGTGTCATGGCAGCTTCCCTTTACTGGGAACCACTATTCTATATATACATCCAGTTATAAATGTAATTTGTGGAGCTGTTGTGGCAGCTTAAGGGAAGAGCAGAGGGATTTACAAAGCGCAGTTTGGAGCCCAAGGACAAATGGGGATTGAGATTATCTGCTGAGTCAGTCCTTGTCCCCAACAAATCTTTGGGTCAAAATTCTTCCATTGGTTAACAGTCCTCCAGATTGTCCAGTATTCCTTGCTATTAAGAATAGGGAATATTGTGAATCCGAGGTAACCTGTTCTGGTTACCAAAGTTGCAACAATTTTTAAGAGAAAAAGAGAGAGAAATAACAGAAATGGAACCTTCCTGACCAGAGTAGAAAAAGATGAAGGAAAGATACTGATATGCTGAGATATTCGTGGTATGCTTCAGGTACTCATAATGCTTAACTACAAGTGGGTGTTATATAGATAATAAATTACATAGTAACAATGATACATAGTGACAAGTGGAGGGTAATAATGCACAACCACATCACAAAAGGGCAGACAAGGCCAGAAAAAAACAAAAACAAATGGAAAACAAACTCCAGGACTGTTTGTGAAGTGAGGGGATAATGGGTGTACAAGAAGTGGTTAAGACACCTTTTCATAATGTACACCAGTTGCTACTGAAAATATTAGGAAATAGTGAGAGGAAACTTTTCAGTGGGCTGACCTTAAGTTTTGCTTGCACAATCTGCATCTACAAAAATGGATCCAACATGTTTTGCAACCATACTGTATTACAGGTGAAAATTTTATTCTTTACACATCTAACTCCCTGATTATTGGTTCATGTAGTTATATCTGCAAGTTCTAGAATGCACAGCTGCAGTTCATTTGCAGGTTTAAAAATTAATATGTTTTAAAATTTGTATTATGGCAGCATCTACACACCCCAAGCCAGACTGAGTCCCTGCACTGTTGATTGTCATTGCTGAAATGATGATTGCCTACATTGTGCAAGGCATTGTACAAACACAAAAAAGACAGTCCTGACCCTGAAGAGTCTATCATCTGGAAATGCAGGCATAATTTGTGACTGCCCACAAGAAAGACGCTTGACCTTGGCCTGCCTGAAAATTTACTCCTTAATGGTTAAAAGTAAAATAAAACCCAAGGCCAGATCAAACCTATTTTGCAGTAGTGAATCCTACTGTAGGCCACTTTTCTATTAACATCAGTTTAGACCTTCACTGCCCATAACACAGCCTCCCTCATCTCCCTTGTGACCAGTGAGACAGATCAAACATGCGGTATAAATTAATAAGCTGTAGATATGGAAAGATATATTGTATACATCCAAACAAAAGACTGCTGGTGATGGACAATTTATTGAACCCTCATTTCATTCCAAAAGCTGAGAGGCAAAAAGGGCAACTGCAGATCTATCAAGTCTATATGCATTTAATATTTAGCTTAGTAATGAAGAACAAGTGCCATGATGAAGACTCACTACTACAGTAGAAATTCAGACTGTCAGTACCACAAAATGAAAATTTTATTGATGGGAGCTATAAGCCCCAGAAATCATATGTATTATTTTGCCAACCCAACTGATTTATAGCTAGGGCCCTACCAAATTCACTGCCATGAAAAATGCATCATGAACCGTGAAATCAGGTCTTTTCCCATGAAATCTGTGTGTTTTGTTTTCTGTGCGTTTACCCTATACTATACCAATTTCATGGGGGAGACCAGAGTTTCTCAAATTGGGGATCCTGACCCAAAAGGGAGTTGTGGGGGGGGAGCGGTCACAAGGTTATTTGGGGGGGGGAATCATGGTATTGCCACCCTTACTTCTGTGCTGCCTTCAGAGCTGGGCAGCCAAAGAGTGGCAGCTGTTTGCCGGGCACCCAGCAGCCCCCTGCCAGCAGCAGCACAGAAGTAAAGGTGGCAATACCATAACATGTCACCCTTACTTCAGAGTTGCCGGAGGGTGGAGGCTGCTGACTGAGGGCCCAGCTCTGCAGGCAGCAGCGCAGAAGTAAGGGTGGCAATACCATAACATGCCATGCCATCCTTGCTGCTGCTGGTGGCTGCTCTGCCTTCAGAGCTGGGCTCCTGGCCAGCAGCCACCACTCTCCAGCTGCTCAGTTCTGAAGGCAGCACCACGGCCTACAGCAATGCAAAAGTAAGGGTAGAAGTACCACAACCGCCCCCCCCCCACACCCCTCGTGCCCTTACAACAACCTTGTGACCTCTTGGGTCAGGACCCCTACAATTACAACACTGTGACATTTCACATTTAAATAGCTGAAATCATGACATTTACTATTTTTAAAATCCTATGACTGTGAAACTGACCAAAATAGACCCTGAATTTGGTAGGGCCCTATTTATAGCATATGTGAATGAATACTAAATGATGAGAATATGTATTTTTGAAATGGCTAAGAATAAGGTGCTGGCCAGAAGAAAAGAAAAATGAGGATTTCTTTAAAAGCTAGACCTCAGAAAGTGTCAGAACCAAAAAGACAAGAGAAAAATGCACTATGTTATAAGTAAAACACATTTGAGCTGTTGTAATGAACAACACTGAATAGTTACACATTCATGTATCTATTGTTTAATACAATTTACATTTGCATTATACAAGATACATTCTATAGGGCTATTAAGACAACCAGCAGTTTTTTAGTAGTTTATATCATTCATTTGTTTGTTCGTTAATTGCCTGGCATTACAAATCAAGAGCTGCATTTTGTTTTATTACTGGGAGAGCTTTCTTAGAGATTATTTTGAACGGCAGTATTTTATTATCTGATATATTTTGATTTTAGTAAGGTTTGCACACAGTCCCACCTGATATTCTCATAAGCAAACAAGGGAAATTTGGCCTAGATGAGATTATAATAGGATGAGTGCACAACTGGCTGAAAGAGCAGAGTAGTAATCAATCATTCACTGTCAAACTTGGAGAACATATCTAGTGGGATCCCACAGAGATCAGTATTGGGTCTGGTACTACTCATATTTTCATTAGCAATTTGGATACTGGAGTGAAGAGTATGCTAATAAAATTTGCTGATAATACCTAGATGGGAGAAGTTGCTAGAACTTTGAAGGTCAAGATTAGAATTCAAAATGACCTTGACAAATTGGAGAATTGGTCTGAAATCAGCAAGATGAAATTCAATAAAGACAGGTGTAAAGTAATACACTTAGGAAGAAAAAGTCGATGCCTAACTACAAGCTGGGGAATAACTGGGTAGGCAGTAAAACCATTGAAAATGTTCTGGGGGCTTAGTGGATCACAAATTGCATATAAGCCAACAATGTGTTGCAGCTTAAAAACAGACAGATATTATTCTGGGCTGTATTAACAAAACTGTCATGTGTAAGACACCAGATATAATTATCCCACGTACTGCACTGGTGAGGCCTCATCTAGAGTTCTGTGTCTAGTTTTGGGTGCCACACTCCAGGAAAGATATGGACAAATTAGAGTGAGTCCAGAGGAGAGCTACAAAAATTATAGAAGGTTTAGAAAAGGTGACCTAAGAGGAAAGTATTAAAAAGTTGGGTGAGTTTAGTCATGAGGAAAGAAGACTGAAGGGGAGCCTGATAACAGACTTCAACTGTGTTAAGGAGTGTGATAAAGAGGACAGTGATCAATTATGTTCCATGTCCACTGAAAGTAGGTCAAGAAGTAAATGGCTTAATCTTCAGTGAGGGAGATTTAGGTTATATATTAGGAAAAGCTTTCTAAGTATAAGAGTAGTAAGAGTAGTCTACAGTAGTGTAGACTTCCAAGGGAAGTTGTGCAATCCGTGTCATTGGAAGGTTTTAAGAACAGGTTAGAAAAATCTGTCAGGGATGATCTAGGTATAGTTGTTCTTGCCTCAGCATGGACTAGACTCAACTAGATGACCTCTCAAGGTCCCATCCAGCCTTACATTTCTATAATTCTGTTATTGCTAATAGCCTGGTTGAACATATAGATAGGAACAGACAGTCCCTTGCTCTGCACAGTTTTCTTGGAAATACAGAGGTGCTGAGTACCCAAAACCCTATTAAAGTTAGTAGGAGCTTATGTGTGCTCAGCACTTTTGAAAATCAGGCCATACGCTCTTTTTAGTTGTCCTTGACCATCAATGCACTAATCCCATGTGTCCTCTCCTCATCTACTTGGGTATACACATGACATGCGATGGATAGGTGAAACACCTGATGGCTGACAATAGTGAATACTGTATCTTGAGTCATCTCAGTCTCAGGATAGTTATTTAAATCATGCTGAGTTTGGTGTGGGGCAAAAAGTATTCACCATCTCCATAGAAACATATGTGAAATGTTACTTATCTCTGAATGTGTTTTTAGATAGTTAGACCACTGCGAACATCTGGCTTACAGTTGGCTTGGAAGAGTTAAGTATTTTCCATATGAGTAGTTTGCAATCATCGCAGATAAAATCACTCCAATTCTGAGTCAGTTGGCTGCATCCATGTAGCCAAATCCATGCTTGGAGGAGGACAAAGCCTTGCCTTCTCTGGTGGAATTTCAGCTACATTTACTTGCTATGATGCTAGGCTTACTGAGCATACGTGTGAATTGCCAAGTCGTGGCTGGGGGATGTTATGTGAAACAAAGACTCAAAATGAAGGCTCCACAAAATTATTTATGCAAGAAAGTTAAAATGCACGGGTTTCCTTCTGTTTGTGTTAATAAATCTTTTTATTTCCAACAATAAACGTTAACACTAAATGTATATGTAATGAAGATAACTTTAAGACTAATGTGAGGGACACTTGAAGAGGCATGGGACTGTGAGCACTTTGGTCTGCAATTTATATGTTGGACCCAGATCCTTTTATATTAGTTTAAGAAAGCAGGGAGGGGAATTGGGTCTGTTAGTAGCAATAACTAGTGCTTCCTTAAGGAAGGGCAGAATACCTGCTTCACTGAAGCAAGCAGTCAATAGTTGCCTGCTCAAGAAACCATCTGAAGACATTAATGATTTTTTTCAACTGTTTAACCTTTGCATTTACAGGGGAACAGAAATTGTTAGACTGGTGGTCGGTAACTCTGGTATCATCCTGCATCCTTGAATTTCTTTATTCCTGATCAGTGAGGTTTCAGGAATGTGTGGGGGATTGACACTGCTTTGTATTCATAGTGATGAAGAGATATTAGGTGTGTCTGTTGTTGAGTTTTTTAGTCAGTGGCCAATACCAGATTCTTCTGAGAAAGGTGCAAAAAATCACATAATCTAAATAGAATAACCTGCCCATAAGTGACTAGAGCAAAATACAATATTCCAGATGAGGAGATACCATTGATTTATGTAATGACATTAGTATTATTTTCCATCCTACTCTTTCTGGTCTGGCCTTTCAGAGGCATCCAAGAAGGGGCTGTTGAGTCATTAGTCAACTACCTCAACTGCTCTTTCATACTGTGTAACCCAATGTTCTTTTCTGTAACCCCTCCTTTCCACTGTATATGTAAATCCACTGAAGAAGGTAGTGAGATGCGTTGGGTTACAGTACCATTAGTGGAAAGCAGCTTGAGGTCTCTTTACTCAAACCTGAACAATATCCTATTAATGCTTTCCTTACTGAGTTGCCAGCTTGGATGGAAGCAAGTTGACTCACTAAAATGGTGTTGATGCTAGTTGGTTGGGGAAAGAAGTTTGAAAAGATGATGGTCTGGTATCTGACCCTGAAGTAAGAGGAGGTTTGTCCATCCTCAGCAATGAAATGTGCAGGTTAGAGATACTGTGGATCCCTGATTGTTCCTCTGACTCCCAGGTGCCATCAGTGACCAGGAATGCTTCCCATAAATCTGTGTTTATCCCATGTTTTTTCTTGAATGTGGATTTTGTCTTTGTCTAGATTGTCAAACTATACTCTGCATATGGGGCTTGCTTCCAAATCCTGTGATTCACAATGTAGCAGCTTGTTTGCTTGGGAGTGCTGGCTCTAGGAAATACATTGTGCAAATGCACCAAAAACTGCACTGGCTTCTTTTTTTACACCTTTGTGCAAGTTTAGATGTTGACTTTAATATTTAAAGCCCTACATAACTTGAATCACAGTTATCTGAAAACCACCATGACTGCCTAGATCTGTTTACAAGTGTCTAGATTTGAACACCTCTGAGGGCTTGTGGGAGGGCATTTTAATTAGAGGAGATTCAACTCAGAAATTTGCTTCCCTCATTCATCTGATGGAAGAGGCTTTGTTTACCCTCCAGGCATCCCATTTGGCTGGGGCAGTACCCTTTTTAAGCCCTGTCTCAGCAGTTCCGACTTTTGTCAAAAATGTGGGGTGCAGAGGATCCATGCAGGGGGTGAATGGAGATGCCAGCCCTGGGCACAGCCTCCAGCAAGGGGCCAGAAGGGTTCTAGTGACCAGTGAGTAATGACAGCCTCAAACCAGCGTGGGTAGGCAGTAGGGTTCGAGTGACCATTGACAGCCTTGAGCTGGGGGCCAGCAGAGTTCAAGTGACCAGTGACAGTCTGGGGGTGAGCACCTTGGGTGAGTGGCTGGGGCCAGCCCCATGGGAGGGGGCTTGGACCAGCCCTACATGGTGTCCCATTTTCCCTTTGGGAAATACGGTCACCCTACCTCCAGGAATATTGCAAAGTCCTACTGTTTTCCCAGATATTTGACAGATAGAGCACAGGGAATGGGCTGTTTATGTGATTAAAGGATGGAGTTCGGCGAACCCAGAGACATTTGTAAGAGCCTATTTTTTGTAAACGGAAAAATACATAAATGAATAAGAGTGAACACAGATGGCTGCAGGATGGTGATAGTTTATAATTTGTGGGAATGGTTATCTTATACAAAACATTTTAAAAAGCTAATCCTGCTCCAATTGATTGAAATGGCAAAACTCCCATTAATAATCAAAGGAAATGAGTTTGGGCTCTACAGCTCTGAACCTGCAAACTGATCCCTTGAATGCTGGACATAGGCATGTCTTCACACAGCACATAGCAGGAATGCGGCCTAAATGACAGTTAGCAGGATTAACATTGCCAGGTTTGGGTGTGGTGTTCAGAAACTGTTATATTGTAGAGCTGCAGGTTTTTTGTAGCCATGTGGACCCAAACTCTTAGAGAGACAAGGTGGATGAGGTAATATCTTTTATTGGACCTTCCTTCTTCTGTTGGTGAAAAAGACAAACTGGCCAAGAGGTCAATTATAGCTGGTTGAAAGTTTTTGATTAAAAAAAATCAATTAAAAAAATGGCCTTGTAATGGTCACTCCCAAAATGTGTTGCTTTTCGTGAAACCTTAAAAAAAAAAATCCCAGCTTTGTTTTTAATCTGATGATTGGCCCCCTTTTTTCTTTCGCTTTCCCTCCCATTTTATGGAAAATATGGAAACAAAAGGGGAAAAGTTAGAGAAAGGGAGGAGGAACACAGAGAGAAAGTGGGTAGGGCAGAGGGAGAATGTGAAACCAAAAATGAAAACCCCAGACATTTCTATAAATATTTCCAGTAAATGAAAAAATATTCTTTTTTGAAACCTGAATGATGAAAATGATTTTGACAGTTCCAGAATTTTTTGGAACAACCTTTACCAGTTTTTGGTTGTGTATTGTAAAAATGTCTTCAGCACAGTGGCTTATGTGTTGTACAGAATGTTATTTACAGGTTATTAATTTTCTTGAATGCAACATTTCTAATTCTAATGACTGGCTTTGGAAGAAAATAAAAACCTTTCTTATGTCATTTAATCTCCCAATTTCTATTCTTTGGAACTCCCACACAATACAACCAAAAGAATTAAAATTCAATATACATCTAATAGTGAGAGATATTAACAGCTACTTTGCATTTCTCTTATCATCAGATTCAAAGTAAAGTTGCAATAAAAGTGCTGTAAATATTTATCGGGGGTTCCAAAGACTGCTACTAATAATTTAGTGGGAAATTATCTATTTTTGATGTTAGACTTAAGCATTAAATTTTATATACTAGTGAAGATTAACAACCACAGACAGATGCAGCTGCAATGGGAAAGTGTTCCACTGAACAATGAAATAGTCGTTTCAGTATTCTGTGTCAAATGCCTCTTTTAATTAGCTACATTAAGACTGTAAGCAAAAAGCACCGACTAATCCTTCAACTGTCAAGGATAATAAGGAACTAGTGAGACACAGAACTACAGTATGTAGGCAGGGAGGCAGCAGCAAGAAGAAACAAATACTTTAAAAATCTGAGTGATAGTAAATAGTGCTGGGGTGGATTAGATGAGAACAGGATATCAGGGCATTTATTAATAAATTTCCTTCCAGAAGATCAAAAGATCAGCACTCAGCTTGGTAATGCTGAGTTACGGAAACAGTAAAGATACCTTTCCCTCATCTGATCCTGGGGACTCCAGTTGGTGCAGAAGGACTACTCTAAATTACACCACTAACAATAGCCCTTGGAGCCACTGCACCAGCAAGGATGAGCTGGAACACAGAGTACTGCCTTCACCTCCATCCTGTACCAATACCTACCCTTCAACAGGAAGTGGGGTAGCTAGTAGTGTAAGCCTTGTTAATGCCACCCAAGGATCTCCCTATGTTAGTGAACTCTGCACTGTCCATAGGTGCTGGAACTAGGGGTGCTGCCGCACGCTCTGGCTTGAAGTGGTTTCCATTGTATATTGGGTTTACAGTTTGGTTCAATGATTCTCAGCACCCGTCACGACAAAAATTGTTCCATAACCCCTGCAGCTGTCTGTTTATGGCAGCATTCTGGCTGCTATGCATTACCTGAGCAGTGTAAAGGAACTGAAAACTGGGTTGAGAAACTGGCCAAAAAAATTATGAATATATTTTCACTTTAATAATGATAGGAGCATATCATCTAGTCCTTAATTAGAACATACCTTAAAAGTCAGGAATGGCATAAAGAAATGTTTAAGATTTGAATTATCAGAAAAGTTGTATCTTAAAATTGCCAAGTTTACACCAGCTTTTAACAAAATCACATCCCAATATTTCTTAGAAAAGAAAGTTTTATTTATGTTAAAATTTAAACTTAAAACAAGTAGATGTTAAAAGCCAGTTGTCGTGCTACCTTTCATCAGAAAGTTAACTACTCTAATATTTTGCCAGTACAAATCTCTGCTTCTCTGCTATCAGTATGTATTACCACAGGTTCTTGCATTGATGTATGATCATGGAGTAGAATAAAATAATGCATTAGTGCATCAACAGTTACAGAAAAAGTTCAGTTCAATTTGAAGGGTAGTTCCTGGAAGCTTGAAATATTGTCATAGTGGTCTTTGTCTGGCCATGCTGGAAGAAAGACTAGAGGCAATGGCTGTGGTTTAATCAGGCTGCAACTTTATTTACTTAAAATATCTGGGTGTACCCAGCAATAACTTGAACAGTGCAGGTCATTATTATCCTTAATTGTTTACATCTGTTGGGGGGGGTGGCATCAGCCCTCTCCCTTTCCAAGCTGTTCCTAGCCAGCCCAGTGCGGGGACCTTGCCACTCTCTCCTTGTGTAAGGATTAAGAGGGAAAGTAGGGTTAGCTTCCCACGCTAGCTGACATTAGAAGCCCCAAACCTCCCTTTCCCAACTTCTTCAAGGGATGCTGGAGTAAAGCTCTGCAACTGCATCGGTTCTGTACTCCTGACACCCGAATGCATCAGCTACACTGCCTGACAGATGGCCTTTCCTGATCCGCCGAGAAAGCTAGCAGACCAGTTCCTAAGCCCAGCTACAACAGTAGCTCACTGGCTGCTCAATGTACCTGCCAATGGATTCTATGCCTCCCTGTGCTCATCTCTCCTGCTTTGCTCCTCCATAGCTGCAGTCCAGATCCTGCCTTGCACCCAGCCTCCTTCCTGCCTCAGAACCAGCCTTGATCCTGCCTTCCCTGAATCCTCATAATCAAGTTCCAACCCTCAGCTCTGATTCCTGACTCCAACTCTGTCTCGCTCTTTGGTTTGGCATTCGGACTCTAAACATGAGCCCTGACTCCCACTCCAAACCAGTCCATTGAGCACTAAATCCCCTTCCAGTCCATTTTTATCCAGTCACCATGTCCCTTCCATAATGTGTACCTGCACTACACATCTGCCACCGTTTTCTTTTTTAGTTATGCTGTGATACTTTAACCTAATCTCCCTGCCCATCCCACTGAGTCCCTGAACCACTGTGCAAGTACAAGAGGCAAAAAACCCCACCCTGCCTCTTTCAATCACTGTGAGGAATTCCGTCCCAGCTCCAAAGGAAAATGTGCAACTGTGTAATGCCCACAGTAGATCATGAAGAAATCAGTTCGACTCGGATTACATGGGGCGTGGAGGGGTGTGTGTTGCTAGCCCAATCAGAGTGAGACAGAGCTTCTCTGAAACTACTCAGGGTATAAATATACCCTCTTCCAGTTACCTAAAAGGGCAGTGCCTTTTCCCTTCCCTCCTCCCCCCACTGCCCTCCCCCACCTCCTGGTCTGGCTACTTCCTGTTCCTTCTTGTCCTCTCCAGGGAATCTTTCCCCTCCTTCCCATTCTGCCACCAGTTGCAGAGGGAATCCTTATTGTGATGATAACCCCAGCCAGCCAGCCAAAGGACCCATTGCACACAATTGCAGCGAGCATATTACATAACTAGACTTTGGCAGTTAAGTAGTCCTGGGTCTTTGACTAAAAACTGTGCTATCAAACTTCCAACAAGGGACCTGATTCTGCTCATACTGACACTTGCAGAAGAGTTCCATTGAAATCATGGTCAGCACTTTAGTTCTAAGTCAGCATTTTCAAACTTGGACAGAAAACAGAATTTCTGTTCCATTTCTTTTTGTTCTGTTTCAAAATTTCTGGTGAAATGGAAATTCTGAAAACATTTTGCTTTAATCATGCCAAAATATATATGCACATGCTAATATAATGCTAAGTACAGTTATAATATATCATATTCAAATTAATATTTTAGCATGAAATAAGTCAAAATGAAATGAATCACAGTGTGAAATCAAAGCCATTTGTTTTGATATTTTTCTGACTAAAACTTCTTCCAAATTGACATGTTACCAGTAAATGTTTCAATTTTGACAAAATTGCATTTTCCAATAGAAAACTGTTCAGTCAAAAAAAATCGACTTACTCTAATATAAATGAAGGCAAATGTGAGTAGCACATGACCATAAACTCTGTAAATTAGGCCGTTTTCATGAAGGAGCCTAGATAACAATTTAAATGTAGAACTTTAGATGCTCAAGTGTAAAAGTTTGGGTACAGACATGAAATACCATCTCAACATTAATAATAATTTTGCTATTCTAACCCTACAATCCCTTCCTGAATATCAATTTTTATTGTATATGGACCACAACAACACAGCATAGAAACATATCTTTGTTCTACCTAAAAAGTAGAGATCCATACCCATAAAGCATTGCTTCATTTATGCCAACAGAAGAAAGAGTCTTGCATGATATATATGCCCAATACACACAGCAGTTGGTCGCTTAAACAGAGCAGCTGGAACGAATAATTCTTTTAGACAAGTTTGTGTTCTGTTTTTTTCTTATCCTGAAGGACAACATAAGATGTAACTTTGCAATTTCATTAAATATGGCACATGTTGCTACAAGCTATGCTCTTGCAAGTACTGCATTTATGCCAAGTATGAACAAGAGTAGAGTCATTAGGGCTTACTTTTTACATGGGGCATGTCAGGCAGCAGACGAGTTTCACAAAGGGACTGAGAGCAAGAAATGTTGAAAAAAAGAAAAGGAAACTATGGGCCAGAGGCTTTACAGCTCACAGTTGGCTAAAGTGAAATTGGAAAGTCTTTTAATGACAGTGGGCCAGATATGTCAAGTAAAAAGAGGTTACAGTTTCAGGCCAAGCTGCCAAACCTGGCAACATTTTCATGTTGCTGCAAGGCAACTTCTCCAAGACTTGATAAGAGAAGCCTTCTTCCAAAAATCTGTGTAGGGGCTCCTTGGGTAATAGTTTCTTTTGTGGAATGAATCAGACTCTAAATCCCATATGGGGGGAGGGAGGGGAGAGACATGAGGGTCTGGAAGCTCATTAGCATGGTGGAGTTGCCATCTTAAATTGCTTTACATCTTTCATTCTACAGCGCTTATGATGCTATTGACAAAAACATGGGAAAAGACAGAAAACACACATTAGCACATTTTGATAGTGTACATTTTTGAAAAGTGCCTAAACAATTCAGGCCTGGTCTACTCAGAGTTTTTGTACCAGTGTAACTATTTCAGTTAGGGGTGTGATTTTTACCAAAATACTTACACTGCTACACCCCTACAGTGGCTGCAGTTATACGGGCATCAAATCATCTTATATTGGTATAACTTCTTCCCTTTCCCATATAGGAATAAGCTAAGCATCTTTATACTGGTATAACTTTAACTATACTAATATAGTTGAAGCGATACAGCCTGTATATGAAGACAAGGTGTCAGGAGCCTAAGTCCCATTGAAAGTATTTAAGTGATTTATGAGCCTAAAGCCCATTGACTATGTTACTTAAGTGCTTTTGGAAGACTTTTGGAAGACCCATTATTCTTTTAAAGTTATATTTAGTGTCATATGTGGAAAATGTAAAACCTCGAAGAACTGAATCCTAATCAAATTGAATCAAAGCAATTTGCACCATTCTCTAACACAGTTCAAAGCCTTAAGATAACAAATTTGGAGGATAAGCTCAGTTGCCTTGAATTAGTGCATTGGACTGCAACGTGAGGAATCTGGGTTCAAGTTCTAGTCTTAGATCATGACTTTTAAAAATGAATTGCCCACACTACAGTTAGGTTTCTAATTCCCTATTTAGTCACTTAAATAAAATGGCCTCACTTTCTAAAGTGCTGCCCATGCAGCAGCTCCCATTAAGGTGAGGTCTGTTCTCTTCTATTACAGTACTGATGTCAGTGGGAATTTGTTAAGAGCCCTGTGCTTTTGAAATTCTGTTCTCCTCTTTAGATGCTCAAATATGGACCTAGGAGCAAAACTATACACCTCCATTTTTGAAAATGTCGGACTCAATGTCTTCTTCTCCAAGTTGTTAGAAGGTGGGACTGTTGTTGCAAAATATTTTTAAACAAACAACTATTTAGGGTTTGTTCAAGTGTCTAACACAGTAATTATCTTCTGAGTCTAATTAATAAAGTAGGTTAACACAGTAGTCTATGACCTCTAAAGACCAGGGTTGAAAGAGAATCATGCATGCCACAAGGAAAAGTAAACTACTGATACTGCAACAAGGCAAGAAAGAAATGGTGAACAATGATTACAAAAGTGTATTGGGTGATAGACGTCCTGGATTCCACTACCAGTTCTGACAGTGACTCAAGTTTTTTTTTCCTTGAGCAAGTCAATTAAACTTTCTGTTTCATCATCATCATCTTCCAGTTCCTCCATCTACACAATGGAGATAATATCACCTGTCATAGCTGATGGGATGTTCTGATGGGAGGTTAACTTAATTATTTACTTAATATTATTTACTCAATCTTCACCTGCCTCTCCAACTACTGCTATCTCTTCCTTCGTCTCTAAATTCATCTAAAAGGTTATTTGCCACCATTGACTCAATTTTTCCTCCTGATACTCCATCCTGGATCTTTTATTGTATGGCTTATGCCCTCTCTGCTCCATGAAAATTGCTTCCAGCAAGTGTGATGGTCTTTGCTCTTGGGGAGTATTGCCTAGTGGTTGGGGCTTAGGTCCTTCAACATACAGAGAGAAGCTTTCAGTACAGAAGCCCAGGCCCTCCCACTCCACCAGGCTTCAGTCCAAGACCTTGTGAGGGCAACAAAAGGGTCTTCCACCCAAGCGCACAATAAGGCTGCCTTACTTGGATCACTTCCTACCACCCCTCTATTATCCGCAGTTCACAATCTCTCACAGGAAAGGGGGTAAGCTCACCACTTGGCACCTCTCCACAGCCAGACGTGGCATGGTATCTCTCTCTCACTTTTGAGGCGGTGGCTGCCTCCTCTCATGCCTTGGCCCTCGGGCCAGGTCACTTCCAAGTCTCCTGTTTGGAGAGTCTCCTGTCAGTTCATAAACAAAATGCAGGGATTCAAACACAAATAAGTTGGGTTAGTATGTGAGAGGGGGAAATGCCTCCCTCTCAGGGTCTAGCAGAAGCAGGTCCTCCCTCCCCTCAGGAAGGAACCTTCACTCAATTGTGGATGGAAGAGATCCTGCCTTCCCTCAGCCCTTTCCTCGGGAGCTGCAAGGTAAAAGTCCTTTCTGTTCCCTAGATTGCTCACCACTAAGCTGTTCTACCCCATTTTAACTCCTCCAGCCTGCGCATCTCTTGCAGGTGTGGTGGGGCAGAGCTGGCTAAGCCCTGAGCAGCTCCTTAGCCCCTTGTTGCTTAGTGTATGGTTTGTATGGCTTGCTACTTGCTACTTCTTTCTCTATAACATTTCCAAGATCTGTCTTTTTCTTTTGGTCCAGAAAGTCAGAAGTCTCGTCAAGACCCACAATGCCATTCTTGATTACCATAACCTCCTCCTCTTTGGCCTTCCTTATATCTAGTCATTTAATGCTAGCTTGGATGAGGGGTGGAGGCAGTATTAGTTTAAATTTGATTTGTTTACATTTTTTTAAATTGCAAATGCATTGCATGTGTAAATATTGTTTATATTTTATTGTATCCATCTAGGCACACCCTTTGTATGGCTCATGTCTTAGGGCCAGATTGCTGAATAGTGACACACGTTGAATAATACCTTCCACCATGTAGTCCCACCAAACTCAATGAGGCTACATCGTGGAATAAGGTGCATGATTAGGGGTATTATGAGTCAGCTTTTAGATTTTAAACTCTTCAGACCAGCATTACATCTGGATGGATAGATAGATAGATAGATAGATAGATAGATAGATAGATAGATAGATTTGTGCAACACCTCGCTCAATGGCACCCCAATCCTGATTGGAGCATTACTAATACAGATAGTAAATAACAGTAATTGTTACAAGAGTGCTGTATATATGTAAATGCTTAAAAGATAAGATACTGCTAAGTGGTGCTGAAGAATATATTGCATAGTTCCTGTATTTTGTAGGATGCATAAAATTTGTCATGGAAAATGTTTTTGTTTGTGCAGTTCTTTACATCAGTTCTTAATAGTAATAAATGTCTATAAACTGCTTTGAGATGCTGTGATGGAATGCACTGTAGAAGTTCAAAGTCTTTAACATTGTTGTTATGTTCTAACTTCCAGAAAGAACTTGGAGCTGAACTTGGCTTTAGTAGCAAGTGCTTTGATTCAAGCCAGGAGCATTGCTGTTTTATTTGCTGTACACATTTTTCTCATGATAACCAGTACTTGGACAAATACTTCAATTTTTCTAGTTTCAGTGGTGGATTGAAAGGAGAATTCCTATTAGTGAAACACATGGTATGAATAATTCTTCACAGTTTGACTAGCTGGGGACAAGTTATCTTCAAAATTATCTTTGGGAAGCACAAGGTGTATTTGTAAGAATATTATAGATAAGTAATGTACGTCTTTGCTGGTTTCAGAAACACTTGTCCCTTCTTCAGCCCGTTTTATATTAATTTATCTCATGGATAGGCTTAGATTTCCCAAATGACTTATTTATATATTTATTTAAAATCTCGGCTCTATTGCTTATATCCAGACATACTGTGAGGGGTGCCTCAAATATTATCTCACATGCCTTGTATGATGACCTTTTTCAGAACTTCAGGCATCTGAAATGGAAGACAAAAGACATCAATCCATATTAGATCCTCTCAACTGAAAGCTTTAACATTTCAATGGATTCTTGTCCAAGATTTTTGTGTGTGACAAATCTGAGAATGTACAGCACATGGCTATCAAAAGAGCTCTTGCCAGTAATATGTATAGATATAAGCCCTTAGATCCCTCAGATGTTTGCTCCATAGCACAGCTTTTGGATATCACACCTGCAACTGATCTAAGATACCACTGTGACCAGTTAGCAAAATGGAAGATTATTTTCCCTTTAATTCAGGAAGCCTTTATTCAACTTTGCAGTGTCTGGGGCGGTGGGGGAAAGCTGGCACCAGCTTGTCCAGTAAAAAAAAAAAATTGGAATGGCAGCATTAGCCAGAGTCTGCAAGATCATTTGTACTGATGGGAAGATAATTGAAAGGCACGCCAATTGTCTGCTGCCTGCTGTCCTTTTCCACATGAACTCGAGCAGGAAGTTTTGGTAGAGCCACTTTCCTCTGACTATGAAGAGATTCAGACAGCAGGGAAGGCACCAGGGGTTTATAACATCACCCTGAGTAGCTGAAGACAGGTGGGAGTACTATTGTACTCTGGATGTATAGACTCTTCCAGACTATCCAGTGCACAAATATCATCCTCACTGACTGGAAGGATGTAATTCTGCCTCTGCTCAAAAAAGGGGACAAAGCCAAGTGTAGCAACTATAGAGGTATTACACTATTGCTGGTCCAAGAGAAGGTCTTTGTCTCTGTTACTGTTGCAAATTAGGGATGTATTTTTGTGGCCGGGACGGTCAGTGCAATTTAGACCTGGCCATTTCACCAGTGTCTTTTGAGACAATGGCTGAATTTAATAAACCGTGGACAGCCCTTTTTATAGACTTCTGTCAGGCCACTGATTCAGTGCCTCAAGCAAACCTGTGGCATCTGATGAGGTGACTCGGCAGCCTTGGGACGATAATGTCATAGATAGGAGAGCTCTAGAATGGAACAGAAAGCTGTGTCTGAGTTAATGGTAGATACGTGGCATGGTTTCCTGTTTCCAAGGGAGGTGGCACAGCTGCATTCTGGTGCCATTGTTGTTCAATATTGGCATTTTGAACAGTGTGAGAGTTCTTCTTGATTCTTTTTTCTAAATCAAACAAATGGGTTTTTGAAAGTGTTTGACTGAGCTGTTACACTCTGAAAGATGATTGGGAGTGATGATTTTCACTGCACATTTCTGGTATGTATCAAAAATTGACCTACCTCCCCCCACATTGCTCCATCACTGAGTAAAGTAGCAGCCATTAAGAATTCTGATTCTACAGGAGGGAGTTACTTTTTTTTCTGAAATGTTTTGTTTATGATAGAGTTAGAGCTGGTAGAAAAATGGGAAACCTTGTCACAATTTTTTGTTTTGATGTGAAATAGTCATCCAGTTCACTGAATTTCAAAATTTTGACTTACATTGTTGAAAAATTGTAATATTGACCAGCTCCAGGTAGAGTATCAAAATTTCTGAATTTCCTCCAGTATCAAGGGCCAATTCTGTTTGCAATAACACACACACAAAATGTTCAATTACATGAGCACAGTCAGGGGGGCTGGAAAAAATTTTATAGTAGGGGTGCTGAGAGCCATTGAACCAAACTGTAAACCCTGTACGTGATAGAAACTACTTTCAGCCAGAGTGTGCTGCAGCACCCCCCACATCCCTAATTCCAGCACCGATGATCACAGTAAATCTGTCTTTCTTTCTCCCCCTCCCCACGCCATTTTTCCTGCAAACATGCTTGAAATAGCCAGTCTATTGAATATGCCTTTCACTGATGCTAGTCCTAAAGAAACAGTTGAAAATTTCATAAATGAAATAGGTTTCAGTTAACAAAAATATGGATGAAATGCTGTTTTAAATCTGATGCTCTCATTCTGCAAGGCACTAGTTGTTAGCTATTTTCTCCTGGAAGAAATAGAAGCAGTCTGAAAGTTGGCTAATGCAGCTTCAATATTTAAGGCTCATTCATTTCCCTTGCCCCAGTTCAGCTGCGATGGGAGAGATACAATTGCTTCATTTTTAAATACTCACTTCCCCTATTGTTAGTGTTAATCAGGTTGGAGGAAAGGGCAGCTGCATAGCTAGATTTCTCTCTCTCTCTCTCTCTCTTTTAAGACGTTCATTCTCCTGTTTCAGCAGAAGCAATCACTGGAGTTGCACAGCTTCCTAAGGATCTGTTCCTGTGAGGTCCTGTGCTCAACATCTCATCAGATTTAACTTTTCATTTTAATACTACTTAGTTTGCTTTATTTGTATTACTGTAGCAGCTGCAACTGAGTTTAGGGGCCCATTGTACTAGGCACTGTTCAAACAAATTGCAAGTGACAATCCCTGCCCAAAAGAGCTTACAATCTAAATAGAAAAGTCAAAGAAAGAAAGAAAGAAAGAAAGAAAGAAAGAAAGAAAGAAAGAAAGAAAGAAAGAAAGAAAGAAAGAAAGAAAGAAAGAGTTGTTTTAGAGAAACTGAGGCTCATCGACTTTCAGGTCAGAAGGGACCATCATGAGGCATAGAGAGAGATTAAGAAACTTGCCCAGAATCACGTAGGAAGTATGTCGTAAATCCAGGAATTCAACTCAGATCTTCTGTGTCCCAGTCCAGTATTTTAATCCCATGATCATCTTTCCTCTTTAATTTTAAATTGTTCTCCATCCCCTTTATCAACAGAAAGACACTGCAGCACATAGGCAATTTTGGAAGCTGCTCCAGCAACCTCTCATCTCTGAAGGAACAAGGATAAAGCCATTTTATTAACATTTTAAAGGATTTTAAGTTAACACATTTCTTCTCCTTTTATTATTATGTTAAATATATATGAAAAGTGACATAGCTATATAAGTACTTAGATAACTTATCTATATAGCTTTGGCACACATTACACATAATTTAGCATCCTGTAATGTTTTACACATTGAAATAATGTCAAGCAAATGAACTAGAGTTACATTACTTAAATCAGACAAAAACTGAAGTGAGCTTTACCTATCAGTTGCCTCAGCTTCTTTTATTATTTTAACAAACATCTCCTCTTGTTGGGCAATAAGGAACGTCATGGCTTCCTCAAATGATCTGAAGATATAGGAATGGCCTCTTTATTCCAAATGTAATCTGAGTTCAAAACTATCACTGGTATTCACAAAGCATAGCTACTCTCTTTAGTTTCGGGCAAGCGTGGTCTTCTCTCAAGTACTGTGGGTCTGTAATCCGTGTAGTCCGATGTGGGAGCTCCAGTAGTCAATACTGTGTGAGAACTTGATAGCTCTTAAGATTTGTTTTTTTTCTTTCTATACCTGAACACATAATGTAGATTGTTCTGGCTGGTAGAAGTGGCTTTTCCTGCAATTCAAAGGAAAGCTGATGTTGCTGAAAAATGAAGAGTTAGTAAATTGCTTTGTGATGTCTCAAAAACCCTTTCAGTATATTCTTCTTCAGTGTTCTCTGGGAGCAGGCACAAGTTTGTAATTCTCATTTTATTCTATAGAACATCCAACTTTTCAAAGCATTATTTTCAACGATCAAACTAGAAGAAATTATCTTCTTACCCTGAAGTCATGGTCTCAAGATCTGTGACATGAGACCCCTAGTAATTTAGAAGAAATATTTTCTACATTACCTTCAGTAGTATTGGGAGAGAGGCCTTTACGCCCTCTAATGGCTCTCTCTGACACACTTATTTAGACATTAATAACAGTCATTGTCTGAGTCAAAATTTAATCCTTTGTTTCTGATTGGCAAAATATTATCTATAGAGAGTACAATTAAGGAGAACATCTGTCTTATTTTTTCCCCAATCTTCCTTTGATTCTCTAAATTCCACAATAAAATTTGAATTGATCTCTTTAGAACTTGATTGTTTGCTTGAATTAATCCTTTTTGAGTTAATAAATATATCACCTATAACTTGTAGTTAATAATATGTGCTTACTGCCAGCTAGACTAACACTTGGCATTTATTTTTTTTCCCTTTAAAAAGAAGGAAGCTTATTTTCATGCATTTTTCCTGGAATATGGAAGTTTGCATTTCCACAATAGGGGCCTGATGTCAAAATGTAGTGACAGTGTGCATGCATCCAAGAAATGAAGCCTACAAGCAGTGAGAGGGAAAAAAAGAATCCACATAAAATCACTTTTTTTTTGTTTTCGCTTTTGTAACACAGATTTATTTCACTTCAGTGATCTGGTTAACTAACTAAATAAAAGCTCTCCAAAAGTTACTGAGAAGCTATCTTGACTATGATCACAAAGCAAAATTGTCAGAAATACTGCTGCCATTTATGGCTTATATAGAGATTTTCATATTCAGAATGCTTGACAGATATTAAATTAATCCCACTGTATCTTAATTCTAATTGTCACAGATTCAAAATGTTGTGATGCATATCTACTGACAAAGATATGTGTCTACCGCATCTTTTTGTCACAGGACTAGCAGAGTTAAGATTTAATTTGTCATTTTAGCTGGAGACTAGTCTTGTCAAGAATGTTGTGCCACCTTTTGAAAAGTGACACAAACCCCTGTGTGCTAACAATTGTGCTGGCCCACTCCCACAAATCAGGGGTGGCTGAAATTTTTCATTTGAAAGTTTATCATTTTTGTCAACAACGGAAATTTCCACAGGAATGTCATCTTTCAATTAATTTTGGGGGGAAATTTTAATTAAAAAACAGGGGTTTGTTTTTGGCAATTGCAAATTTAAAAAAAGCTAGTTTGTTTTTTGTGATTGTTTATTCAATGAAAACCCATAAACATCTGAATAAAAAATTCAACAATGAAAACATGTTTTTTTCAAAACATTTTATCAGAACCAAAGACATTTCCCTGTCAGGCCTCTGACTTCAAAGTAGTCCCCTTCTTCCCGATACCCTCTTGCCACAAACTATGGTTGTGCAGTTGCTCTCCTGCCTAACTTCTCCTTTGAGGCTTGGTGGACACCACCAAGCAAGAGGTGAAAGAGAAGGAAGGTCAGCTATCTCCTTCTCAAACAGCTTTTATGAAGTACCAGGAGTGAGCTCAGCATTGTACAAGACACAAGGGAAAATAAGAAGCCTGCCTCAGCAGATTGGACTCTGAAACCCTGACTCACACTGCTGAGCACTTATTCATAGAGGTAGAACCACAGCCTCAAATGAGGAAGGACGGTCCAATGATTATGGTGTCAGTCAGAGACTCAAGTTCAATGCCCTGCTCTGCCACAGAGTTTGTCTCTTAATCTCTCTACATTTCAGGTCTCATTCTGAAAATATTGCAATAATAGTATTTCCCTACATCACTCGTGTGTAGTGAGGGTAAATACAATTAAAGATCAGCCACAATGCGGAAGGGTTCCTTGTAAATAATGAGAATGCTCACCAATGCGTGTCAGGTGTTTTACAGTCTGGCTATCTGATATGAGCCAAATAAACAAGCAAATGAAGATCATTGGAAGCAAGTTATTAACAAGACAGAGATGATTATTTAGTAATATGTAATTTTAAACTCTTGCTTACAAGCTTCTGGACTCAAATTATATACCCATGACAACATGTGTATATATGTACTTGGGCTAAAGTCTGCTGCCCTTATTCATGGTGAGCAGCACTTTACTCTGAATAGCTTGATTAAAACCAATAGGTGTACTTATGGAATAAAGTGCTATTCAGGTGTACTAAGGGTGCTGGAATTGGGCTCTGCGTGATTGAAATTTATATATAAGGAGCTTATCATAGACACTTTTGCTATTGAAAACAAAACTGGCTGGAAATCTAAACAAGGAATATAAGAAAAGAAAAAGACATAATAGCAAAAAATACTTGGATGGTAAATACAGGAGGCACATGTAGCAATGCCAGGGACAGAACAGGCACAGGGCTAGGGCAGATGGTTGGGAAGTTTGCAGGGACAGAAGGATTAGTAAGCAATACAGTCCAGTCCATTCAGAATCTGGACTAGAACCCAGGCATCCTGAGTTTCAGCATTCCTCCACTGTCAGCAAATAGCCATGAAACCCACTGGCAAAATGTGTGCCTTTTCCTCTCTAGAAGTGTCTGACCCATGAAGAAGATAAGAACCAGTATTGGTAACTGTTAGCTCAGGGGTTCCACCTGATGATTTTGCAGGTTTTTTATATAAAAAAAACCCTTGGAAATTATGTTCAAAAATACGTTAAAAAGAACATTTAATGTTTCAAAGTCAAGAGTTAGGAAATACCAGAATCAAAGTTGCCAGTGCAACTTTAATTAATCCCCTTTGTGCATATTCATTTTCCCACAGGACCCTACCCCATTGAATGCATGAGATGGACGATACTTTGTGAAAGTATTAGGGTCAAGCTGTTGTCTGTAGGACCCCTTCCTCCCTCCCCGCAAACGCACACCTCATTTGATACAAAAACTGAAAGGTGTATAGTGCCTGAGGCAGGAAACGGCAAGGAGAAACAGGATGGTCTTATGGTTACGGCAGTTGAATGCCATCCCGAAGAACTGGATTCCATTGCTGCCTCAGAGTTTCTATCTGATGCTGGGCAAATCACTTAAACCACAGCGAGTCTGGGTGCCTGATGGCCCGATTTGCAGAGGTGCTGAGCACTCACAGCTGCAACTGAAGTCAATTCATGAGAGCTGAGCTGAACAAATAAAGTGCCATATAATGCTAAGATCTCTGAAAATCTCATGTCAGTCACCCAAAATTAGAGTATGTTTTTGATATTAATGTCTCTCACTCCTTCCCCATCTGTAATATTACCACCCGCACCTCACCTCACCGGGGTATTTGGAAGATAAATTCACAGAGGTTTGTGAAGCACTTAGGTAGATGATAGCAATGTGCACCAAAGAAAAGCCAATACGGAAATTATTAGTTCTGTCTTCAGAGCAAAGTTTGAACATTGTGCAGTAAACATGGAACAATGAGGATAAGACAAAATATTGAATAGATGCTCAGTATGTGAGCACTGTCCATTCTGTGAACTGAATAAGGCAGGAGTTTTGTGACAAAATAGCATGTGACCATGTTATTAAAGACTGATAATGCACATTCACATGAGGGCTAAATTAAAGTTGCATAGACTTGCAACCTTAACATTATTTAGTTTAGTTATTTTTAATTCATAAGGCTAATGGCAGCAGAGCATCCTATTGAAATATTACAAAGACGATGCTACTCTGACAGAAGCAGTAGGTTTTGCATGTCTCTCCCAGATGCATTCTGTAAGACTGTATTTAGCTTGAGGAACAGAAGGGACATAGTTAAAGCCATTTGGAACTCTTGTATTGGTTACATGCATCAGGTAGTGGCTGTCTCCTATATGTTTGGAATTCATTGACATCTTCCATTTCATTTTCACAAGTTGGTTAGTGAGCTGGGTTTTTGGCAGTTGAAGCTTTCAACATAGTTAAAATTGCAGGGCGTAAAGATGAACTCTTAGTTCTCCATCCCCACAAACCTTGAGAACAACCAGCTGTTGCTATATCTGCCACTGCATTTTACCATGATGGCTAAGTATAATAATGTTTGTTACATTTAAAACTATTCAAGCAAAAGAATTATGATTTTAAATATTTGTCTTTGCAACCATATAGGCTACAAATGTAAAGTAATGTCAGTAATAGCCTGGATATTGTGGCGCTGGAATTGTAGGGCCTTGAACATTATTTTCACAATGTCCAGATATTTTTAGGGAACCCTGTTGCTTATTGGTTGTAGAAAGATTTTTTTTTGTCCTCCTATTTTCTATTCTCCTCGCAAGCTTTTCCTGAAACAGAGAAGCCCTTTGCTGCTGATTTCGTACCATAAGTATCTGTTTTAAAACTGATAGGAAACCAGAAAATAAAAGTCAATACAAAATATATTTATTTTATATTTCATAGAAATCATAGAATATCAGGGTTGGAAGGGACCGCAGGAGGTCATCTAGTCCAACCCTCTGCTCAAAGCAGGACCGATCCCCAATTAAATCATCCCAGCCAGGGCTTTGTCAAGCCTGACCTTAAAAACCTCTAAGGAAGGAGATTCTACCACCTCCCTAGTGAAGAAGTTTTTCCTAATATCCAACCTAAACCTCCCCCACTGCAACTTGAGACCATTACTCCCTGTCCTGTCCTCTTCTACCACTGAGAATAGTCTAGAACCATCCTCTCTGGAACCACCTCTCAGGTAGTTGAAAGCAGCTATCAAATCCCCTCTCATTCTTCTCTTCTGCAGACTAAACAATCCCAGTTCCTCAGCCTCTCCTCATAAGTCATGAGTTCCAGACCCCTAATCATTTTTATTGCCCTTCGCTGGACTCTCTCCAATTTATCCACATTTTTCTTGTAGTGCGGGGCCCAAAACTGGACACAGTACTCCAGATGAGGCCTCACCAATGTCGAATAGAGGGGAACGATCACATCCCTTGATCTGCTCGCTATGCCCCTACTTATACATCCCAAAATGCCATTAGCCTTCTTGGCAACAAGGGCACACTGCTGACTCATATCCAGCTTCTCGTCCACTGTCACCCCTAAGTCCTTTTCCGCAGAACTGCTGCCTAGCCATTCGGTCCCTAGTCTGTAGCTGTGCATTGGGTTCTTCCATCCTAAGTGCAGGACCCTGCACTTATCCTTATTGAACCTCATCAGATTTCTTTTGGCCCAATCCTCCAATTTGTCTAAGTCCCTCTGTATCCTATCCCTGCCCTCCAGCGTATCAAGCACTCCTCCCAGTTTAGTATCATCCACAAATTTGCTGAGAGTGCAATCCACACCATCCTCCAGATCATTTATGAAGATATTGAACAAAACCGGCCCCAGGACTGACCCCTGGGGCACTCCACTTGACACCGGCTGCCAACTAGACATGGAGCAATTGATCACTACCCGTTGAACCCGACAATCTAGCCAAATTTCTACCCACCTTATAGTGCATTCATCCAGCCCATACTTCTTTAACTTGCTGACAAGAATACTGTGGGAGACCGTGTCAAAAGCTTTGCTAAAGTCAAGAAACAATACATCCACTGCTTTCCCTTCATCCACAGAACCAGTAATCTCATCATAGAAGGCGATTAGATTAGTCAGGCATGACCTTCCCTTGGTGAATCCATGCTGACTGTTCCTGATCACTTTCCTCTCATGTAAGTGCTTCAGGATTGATTCCTTAAGGATGACCCAATGCACAGCTACAGACTAGGGACCGAATGGCTAGGCAGCAGTTCTGCGGAAAAGGACCTAGGGGTGACAGTGGACGAGAAGCTGGATATGAGTCAGCAGTGTGCCCTTGTTGCCAAGAAGGCCAATGGCATTTTGGGATGTATAAGTAGGGGCATAGCGAGCAGATCAAGGGACGTGATTTTTCCGGGGACTGAGGTGAGGCTGACTGGCCTGTAGTTCTCAGGATCCTCCTTCTTCCTTTTTTAAAGATTGGCACTACATTAGCCTTTTTCCAGTCATCTGGGACTTCCCCCGTTCGCCACGAGTTTTCAAAGATAATGGCCAATGGCTCTGCAATCACCAAATCCGCCAATTCCTTTAGCACTCTCGGATGCAACTCGTCCGGCCCCATGGATTTGTGCATGTGCAGCTTTTCTAAATAGTCCCTAACCACCTCTTTCTCCACAGAGGGCTGGCCATCTACTCCCCATGTTGTGATGCCCAGCACAGCAGTCTGGGAGCTGTCGTTGTTAGTGAAGACAGAGGCAAAAAAAGCATTGAGCACATTAGCTTTTTCCACATCCTCTGTCACTAGGTTGCCTCACGCATTCAGTAAGGGGCCCACACTTTCCTTGGCTTTCTTCTTGTTGCCAACATTCCTGAAGAAACCCTTCTTGTTACTCTTGACATCTCTTGCTAGCTGCAGCTCCAGGTGCAATTTGGCCCTCCTGATTTCATTCCTACATGCCCGAGCAATATTTTTATACTCTTCCCTGGTCATATGTCCAACCTTCCACTTCTTGTGAGCTTCTTTTTTATGTTTAAGATCCTCTAGGATTTCACCGTTAAGCCAAGCTGGTCGCCTGCCATATTTACTATTCTTTCGACTCATCGGGATGGTTTGTCCCTGTAACCTCAACAGGGATTCCTTGAAATACAGCCAGCTCTCCTGGACTCCTTTCCCCTTCATGTTAGTCCCCCAGGGGATCCTACCCATCCGTTCCCTGAGGGAGTCGAAGTCTGCTTTCCTGAAGTCCAGGGTCCGTATCCTGCTGCTTACCTTTCTTCCCTGTGTCAGGATCCTGAACTCAACCAACTCATGGTCACTGCCTCCCAGATTCCCATCCACTTTTGCTTCCCTCACTAATTCTTCCCTGTTTGTGAGCAGCAGGTCAAAAAAGCTCCCCCCCCAGTTGGTTCCTCTAGCACTTGCACCAGGAAATTGTCCCCTATGGTTTCCAAAAACTTCCTGGATTGTCTATGCACCGCTGTATTGCTCTCCCAGCAGATATCAGGAAGATTAAAGTCACCCACGAGAACCAGGGCATGCGATCTAGTAGCTTCTGCGAGTTGCCGGAAGAAAGCCTCATCCACCTCATCCCCCTGGTCCGGTGGTCTATAGCAGACTCCCACCACTACATCACTCTTGTTGCTCACACTTCTAAACTTAATCCAGAGACACTCAGGTTTTTCTGCAGTTTTGTACCGGAGCTCTGAGCAGTCATACTGCTCCCTTACATACAGTGCTACTCCCCCACCTTTTCTGCCCTGCCTGTCCTTCCTGAACAGTTTATAACCATCCATGACAGTACTCCAGTCATGTGAGTTATCCCACCAAGTCTCTGTTATTCCAATCATGTCATAATTGCTTGACGTCACCAGGACCTCCAGTTCTCTCTGCTTGTTTCCAAGGCTTTGTGCATTTGTATATAAGCACTTGAGATAACCTGCTGATCGCCCCTCATTCTCAGTATGAGGCAGGAGCCCTCCCCTCCCAGACGTTCCTGCCTGTGCTTCCACCCGGTATCCCGCTTTCCCACTTACCTCAGGGCTTTGGTCTCCTTCCCCCGGTGAACCTAGTTTAAAGCCCTCCTCACTAGGTTAGCCAGCCGGCTCGCAAAGATGCTCTTCCCTCTCTTCGTAAGATGGAGCCCGTCTCTGCCCAGCACTCCTCCTTCATGGAACACCATCCCATGGTCAAAGAATCCAAAGCCTTCTCTCCGACACCACCTGCGTAGCCATTCGTTGACTTCCACGATTCAACGGTCCCTGCCCTGGCCTTTTCCTTCCACGGGGAGGATGGACAAGAACACCACTTGTGCCTCAAACTCCTTTATCCTTCTTCCCAGAGCCACTTAGTCTGCAGTGATCCACTCAAGGTCATTCTTGGCAGTATCATTGGTGCCCACATGGAGAAGCAGGAAGGGGTAGCGATCCGAGGGCTTGATGAATCTCGGCAATCTCTCTGTCACATCGCGAATCTTAGCCCCTGGCAAGCAGCAGACTTCTCGGTTTTCCCGGTCAGGGCAGCAGATAGATGACTCAGTCCCCCGGAGGAGAGAGTTCCCGACCACCACCACCCGCCTCCTTCTCTTGGGAGTGGTGGTCGTGGAACCCCCCCATCTCAGGACAGTGCATCTCATGCCTTCCAACCAGTGGAGTCTCCTTCTGCTTTCTCCCCCCAGACATATCATCTGGTCCACTCTCCGCAAAGGTACCAGTGGAGAGAACATGAAAGCGGTTAGTTACTTGTGTCCACGTTGCTGGAACCCGGACATTCCCCCTTCTTTTCTGGAGGTCACATGTTGCCAAGCTTCTTCACTGGCCTCTTGGCTCCACTGTGCAACCTGCTCTAAATCTTTAGAGCTTTGTGCCCGTAGAAGCATATCCTGACTTTTGTCCAGAAAATCCTCAGTTTCTCGTATGCAACGCAGGGTCGTTATCTGTTGCTTCAGACCTTCAATCTTCTCTTCCAATATGGAGACCAGCTTGCACTTTGTACAGACAAAGTCGCTTCTGTCCTGTGGAAGAAAGACAAACATGGCACATCCAGTGCAGGTCACAACAGCTGAAACCCCCCCCCCCTCCATATCACCTTCCTACTATGAGCTTCCTCAGAGAAGTTGGCAAGATGTAAGCCTCACTGGGCTCACTCCAGGCGAACTCCCAGGCAAACTCCTTCTGTGTGCTGCTCTGCTGTTCCCCGCTGCTCAGCTGGTTCGGGAAGCTCTGGCTATTTTTAAACAGCCAAGCTTCCCTGAAACAAACAAACAGATGGCCCCAATGCCCGCCCCCTGCAGGCTACCAGCCAATCAGGCACTCACTCAGGCTCTCACACTGCCCTCCCAGCAAACACACACTCAGATACTTACTCAGCAAACACGCACTCGGATACTCACCAATCCCAGGCAAACTCCTGCTGTGTGCTGCTCTGCTGTTCCCCAATTTACTCCTTGTTCTGTCGTCTGCTACACTGAGAACAGTCTAGAGCCATCCTCTTTGGAACCCCCTTTCAGGTAGTTGAAAGCAGCTATCAAATCCCCCCTCATTCTTCTCTTCCGTAGACTAAACATCCCCAGTTCCCTCAGCCTCTCCTCATAACTCATGTGTTCCAGTTCCCTAATCATTTTTGTTGCCCTCTGCTGGACTCTTTCCAATTTTTCCACATCCTTCTTGTAGTGTGGGGCCCAAAACTGGACACAGTACTCCAGATGAGGCCTCACCAGTATCGAACAGAGGGGAACGATCACATCCCTCGATCTGCTGGCAATGCCCCTACTTATACAGCCCAAAATGCCATTGGCCTTCTTGGCAACAAGGGCACACTGTTGACTCATATCCAACTTCTCATCCACTGTAACCCCTAGGTCCTTTTCTGCAGAACTTCTGTCGAGCCATTCGATCCCTAGTTTGTAGCGGTGCATTGGATTCTTCTCTCCTAAGGGCAGGACTCTGCACTTGTCCTTGTTGAACTTCATCAGATTTCTTTTGGCCCAGTCCTCCAATTTGTCTAGATCCCTCTGTATCCTATCCCTACCCTCCAGCGTATTTACCTCTCCTCCCAGTTTAGTGTTGTCATAAATATAAAGGGAAGGATAAACCCCTTTGAAATCCCTCCTGGCCAGGGGAAAGCTCCTCTCACCTGTAAAGGGTTAAGAAGCTAAAGGTAACCTCGCTGGCACCTGACCAAAATGACCAATGAGGAGACACGATACTTTCAAAAGCTGGGAGGAGGGAGAGAAACAAAGGGTCTGTGTGTCTGTCTACAGTCTGTCTTTGTCGGGGATAGACCAGGAATGGAGTCTTAGAACTTTTAGTAAGTAATCTAGCTAGGTATGTGTTAGATTATGATTTCTTTAAATGGCTGAGAAAAGAACTGTGCTGAATAGAATGACTATTCCTGTCTGTGTATCTTTTTTGTAACTTAAGGTTTTGCCTAGAGGGGTTCTCTATGTTTTGAATCTAATTACCCTGTAAGATATCTACCATCCTGATTTTACAGGGGGGATTTCTTTATTTCTATTTACTTCTATTTTTAATAAAAGTCTTCTTGTAAGAAAACTGAATGCTTTTTCATTGTTCTCAGATCCAAGGGTTTGGGTCTGTGGTCACCTGTGCAAATTGGTGAGGCTTTTTATCCAACATTTCCCAGGAAAGGGGGGCTGCAAGTGTTGGGAGGATTGTTCATTTTTCTTAAGATCCAAGGGTCTGGGTCTGTAGTCACCTAGGCAAATTGGTGAGGCTTTTTACCAACCTTGTCCAGGAAGTGGGGTGCAAGGTTTTGGGAAGTATTTTGGGGGGAAAAACGCGTCCAAACAGCTCTTCCCCAGTAACCAGTATTAGTTTGGTGGTGGTAGCGGCCAATCTAAGGACAAAGGGTGGAATATTTTGTACCTTGGGGAAGTTTTGACCTAAGCTGGTAAAGATAAGCTTAGGAGGTTTTTCATGCAGGTCCCCACATCTGTACCCTAGAGTTCAGAGTGGGGAAGGAACCTTGACAAGTGTCATCTGCAAACTTGCTGAGGGTGCAATCCACACCATCCTCCAGATCATTAATGAAGATATTGAACAAAACCGGCCCCAGGACCGACCCTTCGGGCACTCCACTTGATACCAGCTGCCAACTAGACATGGAGCCATTGATCACTACCCATTGAGCCCGACAATCTAGCCAGCTTTCTATCCACCTTATAGTCCATTCATCCAGCCCATACTACTTTAACTTGCTGGCAAGAATACTGTGGGAGACCGTGTCAAAAGCTTTGCTAAAGTCAAGGAACAACACGTCCACTGCTTTCCCTTCATCCACAGAGCCAGTTATCTCGTCATAGAAGGCCATTAGATTAGTCAGGCATGACTTGCCCTTGGTGAATCCATGTCGACTGTTCCCGATCACTTTCCTCTCCTCTAAGTGCTTCAGAATTGATTCCTTGAGGACTTGCTCCATGATTTTTCCAGGGACTGAGGTGAGGCTGACTGGCCTGTAGTTCCCAGGATCCTCCTCCTTCCCTTTTTTAAAGATGGGCACTACATTAGCCTTTTTCCAGTCGTCCGGGACCTCCCCCGATCGCCATGAGTTTTCAAAGATAATGGCCAATGGCTCTGCAATCAGATCCGCCAACTCCTTTAGCACTCTCGGATGCAATGCATCCGGCCCCATGGACTTGTGCACGTCCAGCTTTTCTAAATAGTCCCGAACCACTTCTTTCTCCACAGAGGGCTGGTCACCTCCTCCCCATGCTGTGCTGCCCAGGGCAGTAGTCTGGGAGCTGACCTTGTTTGTGAAGACGGAGGCAAAAAAAGCCTTTCATGCTGCTGCTGTTGCTAAAAACATCTTAGATCTGGAAAAAACATTCAATACATACAATTATCATCATGACTTTGATTGTCATACTCCAAAAAATCTTAAAAGCACTTGGTTTCACTTTCATGTCATATATAGAGATTAGTTCTGAGTAGGCTCAATCCTTATTTTCTGATGTGACAAGAATACTGAATGGCATGGTTAATTAAAATCCTACTTCCACTTCTGCTAGCTGAAAACAGCCCATTTGATTATGTCTGTTTAAGAAAGAGATAGGGCAATAGACACATGCAACAAGGATTCAGTTCACTTTGGCAGTATTTAACCGACAGCGATGTCTATTATGTTTACCAGTATTAGAGAGGTAATTAACTCTTGGAATCAATGGGAGTTTTGCCATTTTCAATGGGGCCAGAATTTCAGTCTTAATTTCCCCTTCTAATACTTTGATCAGTTTCACCCTTATCCCACTGTGTTCCCTAGATTTTCATAATACAGTATTTTAGTTCCTTCCACTCCCTCTCATCTTTCTGCACCTAAGTCTGTAATTTTTTTCTCATCTCTGTCTATTGTGTGCTGTCATCATAGAATTTAAGATGACCCTGTAGGTATAGTGTCATCGTGAATCTCATTTTCCTCTATCTTTTAAACAATGTTTTAAATGGTTTCTGATAGCCAACACACACTGACCCAGGATAATTTGTTTAGAAATATATTGTTTCAGAAACAGGGTAATCAATCTTTATAGGCCTGTTAAACACCTTCTGGGCCTAGAGTTTGCTATCTTAAAAACTGGGTTTTGGGGGTTGGGGGGGAAAGAGAGAAAAAGCACAAGACAGTCATTTTCAATTTTTTTAGCCTGAGTAAAGATTGCAGGCACGGGGGCGTAATTATCAGCAGTTTTAAGGCCCTACCAGTCATTCCCATTATTTTAGGGAATAAAATAATGCATGTCCAATCTCATGCATTTTTATAAAAAAACAAATTTTTTGAAATAGGTGAAAGACCCTTCTTGTAATGGAAGATGAAGTCCATGGTGAGGCTGAACATTACATAAGAAGTTACTCACCTTGTGCAATAGCAACGGTTCTTTGAGATGTGTGTCCTTATAGGTGCTCCATGTGGGAGTGCTTGCATCCTTGCACTGCTGATCAGAGAACTTCAGTAGCAGTGTCCATTAGGCTTCCACATGTGCTGTCTCACTTGGAGAGTCTTTGGGCTGATATTGCTGAGCCTTTGGCTCTTTTCACTATGGAGAAGAAAAGCCTAAGGGGCTCATTAAATCCTTCATCCTGTCCTAGTAGAAGACTGGGGCTCTCCTTACATCTACTGTAATATAGCTTCCCTGTTGTCTCACTGAGGCTTGGGGTAGAAGGTTGGAAAATGAGTCAATTGGTTCATGTGAAAAGGGGAGGTTACCTTTGGAATGAATTTTGGATGTGGCCCGAGCATAACCTTGTCCCAAAAGAATACACTTCAGTGGGGATGTGCCATCAGAGCCGCTATTTCCCCTAGCCAAGGTGATTGCTGTCAGGAAAGCCATTTTCACTGAGAGGTGAAAAGGTGAGAGGTATGTAAGCCATGGGCTTGAAGGGAGGCCTGGTTAGTCCTTTCAATACCAGGTTTAGGTTCCACGTGGGGGTAGGGAGTTGGGGTTTTGAAAAAAGGTTTACTGAACCCGAGGAATCTTTTGGTAGTTGGGTGTGATAGCACTGATCTTCCCTCTACTGTTTGGTGGAAGGCTGCGAAAGCTGCTAGACTCTGAGAGAGCTGTACGTAGTCTAAGGTCTGTGGAAGAGCCACAGATGTCAGCGAGGTTTGTTGGGAGGTACACCAAAGGCAGAACCTGGCCCATTTTTGCAGGTAAATATGATGTGTAGAGGACTTCCTATTGTATAGTAATACCTCTTGTATGTCTTTTGAACAGAAGTTCTCTAGGCATTGAAACCATGAAGGAGCCATGCCTTGAGGAGACAAATCTTCAAGTTGCGATGCAGGGTGCATCCTCTGTTCTGCGAGAGGAAGTACAGAGTGGACTGGAGAGAGACAGGTGGGCATGTTGCGAGCTGAGAGAGGTAAGGGTACCAGGTCTGTCTTGGCCAAATGGGAGCAATCAGTTTGAGCCATCTCTTTATATTCAATAGGACTTTTCACGTAGGGAAAAGGGGGGAAAGGCACAGAGAATGTCCCTGTTCCAGGGGAAGAGGAGAGCATTGCTTGTGGAGCGTTGTCCTTTCTGTGCTCTGGAGCAGTAATGTGGATTGTCATAAATATAAAGGGAAGGGTAAACCCCTATAAAATCCCTCCTGGCCAGAGGAAAACTCCTCTCACCTGTAAAGGGTTAAGAAGCTAAAGGTAACCTCGCTGGCACCTGACCAAAATGACCAATGAGGAGACAAGATACTTTCAAAAGCTGGGAGGAGGGAGAAAAACAAAGGGTCTCTGTCTATATGCTGCTTTTGTCAGGGATAGACCAGGAATGGAGTCTTAGAACTTTTAGTAAGTAATCTAGCTAGGTATGCGTTAGATTATGATTTCTTTAAATGGCTGAGAAAAGTACTGTGCTGAATAGAATGACTATTCCTGTCTGTGTATCTTTTTTGTAACTTAAGGTTTTGCCTAGAGGGATTCTCTATGTTTTGAATCTAATTACCCTGAAAGGTATCTACCATCCTGATTTTACAGAGGGGATTTCTTTACTTCTATTTACTCCTATTTCTATTAAAAGTCTTCTTGTAAGAAAACTGAATGCTTTTTCATTGTTCTCAGATCCAAGGGTTTGGGTCTGTGGTCACCTATGCAAATTGGTGAGGCTTTTTATCCAACATTCCCAGGAAAGGGGGGGTGCAAGTGTTGGGAGGATTGTTCATTGTCCTTAAGATCCAAGGGTCTGGGTCTGTAGTCACCTAGGCAAATTGGTGAGGCTTTTTACCAAACCTTGTCCAGGAAGTGGGGTGCAAGGTTTTGGGAAGTATTTTGGGGGAAAGACGTTTCCAAACAGCTCTTCCCCAGTAACCAGTATTTGTTTGGTGGTGGTAGCGGCCAATCCAAGGACAAAGGGTGGAATATTTGTACCTTGGGGAAGTTTTTGACCTAAGCTGGTAAAGATAAGCTTAGGAGGTTTTCATGCAGGTCCCCACATCTGTACCCTAACATTCAGAGTGGGGGAGGAACCTTGACATGGATATTTCTTGTTCAGGTGCATGGCAAACTGCTCTGTGGTTGGTGTCCCCCATCACCTGAATAGGTGAAGTAGTGCTGGGTCTATCTCCCGCTCATGGTTGTGTGGGAATTTTAGATAGAGACTGTCCACTATCGAGTCTTGTGTGCCTAGGAGTTAAGCCACTGACAGTATGACACTGTGGGAGATACAGCAGTTCCATCGCCTCCGCACAGAGGGAGGGTGACCTTGCTCCCCTTTGTTGATTGATGTAGTATGTACAGGCTATGTTGTCTGTCAGGATTCTTGCGTGAGATCCTTTGATCAGCGGGAGGAAATAGGCACAGGCATTCCTGACTACCCTTAGCTCAAGGAGGTTGATATGAAGGGATATCTCCATGGATGACCACTTGCCTTGTGCCATGAAGCCATTTAGTTTGTGCCTCACCCAATAAGTGATGCATCAGTGGTGAGAAGCAATGACGTGTGTGGGGGAACTGTGAGAAGGGTATCCCTTTGGAAACATTGGCTGGATCTTTCCACCAGTCTAAAGAATTTTTGACCCTGGTGGGTAGTAATAGAAGTTTGTGTAGTCTGTCTCTGTTTCATCTGTAAACTGAGCTGAACCACATCTGGAGGCACTGCATGCGAATCCTGGTATGTGGAACCACCACTATGCCCACTGTCATATACCCCAAGAGTTGGAGGCAGTGTTTGGCTGATATTTGTGGGTTGCTTTGAACAGTCTGAGGGTTGCCAAAGACAGGAATTTGTGTTGAGGTAGGAGAGCTCTGGCTTGTAATGAGTCAAGGTTGGCGCATATGGATTCCAGGTGCTGGACTGGAATGAGGGTTGATTTCTGGATGTTGATCTGCAGGCCCAGTTCTGTGAACAAGTCTATTGCAGCTTTGGTAGCTCGGCGAGCCTCTTGGAGAGACTGGGCTATGAGGTGGCGTTTCTAGCCAGTGGGGGGTGGGGAAGGAACTGAGGGGGGTTAGCCCGGGCATGCTAAATAGTCTTGTGGTGGAGCATGAGGAGGGACAGCGCATGTGCGGGCTTAAGGGACACTACTTCCAAAGTTCTTAGATCAGAAGCACAGGGACACAAGTGCACCTACAGGGGACAACTTGAAGAAGAAGAGGGGAGCTGAGAGTATGGAGCGTATTTTTAGCCTCTACCTTCATCTAAGCACATGGAAAATTGTACATGCACAGACACATTCCTTTTGCAGATGCCAAAGTCTGCATTAGAGTTGCCAACTTTCTAATTGCACAAAAAAAACCACCCTTGCCCCGCCCCCGTCCAGCCCCTTCCCTGAGGCCTGCCCCATGCTCACTCCATTCCCCCTCCCTCTGTTGCTCGCTCTCCCCCACCTTCACTCACTCCTCATTTTCATTGGGCTGGGAGTATGGGAGGGGGTGATGGCTCCAGCTGGGGGTGCAGGCTTTGGGGTTGGGTCAGAAATGAGGGGTTCAGGGTGCGGGAGGGAGCTCAGGGCTGGGGCAGGAGGCTGGGGAGTGGGAGGGAGTGCAGACTCCAGGCAGCACTGACCTCGGGGGCTCCAAGAAGTGGCAATGTGTCCCTCTGACTTCTTGGCGGAAGCACTGCCCCCGTCCGCAGGTGCCACCCCCACCATATTGGGCATGGTTCCTGGCCAATGGGAGCTGCGGAGCTAGCACTAGGGGCGGGGGCAGTGTTCTGGTCAAAAAACGGACAGCTGGCAACCTTAGTCTGCATACATAAACATAAACAATAGCAAGATGTTTTTTCCTGCTACTAGACTCTTACAATTTTTTTAATTGTTCACAATAGGAAGTTTAATATACTCAACTCGGTGGTTTTATTTTTCTTAGGTGATCGTAAAGCTGATGCTATGCAACTCTCTTGGCAGCCTGAGGTGGTGGTGATACTATGTGTACAGATACGTGTACAGATATGTGGCTTAACTCCTAGGCACACAAGACTCTGATATGTGTACAGATTCTGTTAACTGAGAGTACTTTCATCTCCAACCTTTCCTAAGCCACAACCTATCTGCTATTCTCCTGCTGTTGCCCTACATATATTACACTCAGACTCAGACATTATCTTAGTTCTCCCAAAACAATTCATGAGTTCACAACTGAGAATTCAATGCTGACATTGACTACACTAATATAACTACACTGGTTTATTAGCACAGTGATCCTGGACTGAGATTTGAGTCGTTCGCTACACCAGAAAATAAACCTTGTACTTTAAAGTTAAGAATAGTCTTAAATTCTTACATCTTGGCATTCTGCTTGCTATGTAAAATCTCGGTCCCCTTTTACTTTATTTATGACAACCTATGGCGTTATATTTGGTGGTAGAAAATCATGAAGACAGCACTTCATGTAAAATATCTTCCTGTGCTTAATTTAAACAAATAAATAATTACAGAATTCATGCCACTACTATTTTGACAGTAAATTTTCAATTAACTAGTTAGCTATTTTATCACTTAAATTGTGGTTGATGGAAAATAAGAGTCAGGGTTCTAAACAGTGCGAATATATTTACATTTGATAAAGAAATACATAATTTTAGATTTCATTAACAGTGTAAAATCACCTGGTACAATTAATTCAGGAGTGGAAAAAAAAACTGTTTTCAGATACACGTAAGGATTCTCTCTAACAACCATGTTTATGTGCTATTGCTTTAGTATACCCTACCCTTATTTTTCTAATAGTTAAATATATTCCGTCACAGGAAAATAAATAGAAATCTGAGGCTAAAAATTGTAGCAAAGCATCTTTTAAAATTGTTATGATAGCTTCAGTGTTTTAGTTGATTTTTCATATCACATTCATGTCTCTATTGGAATATTATTTTTATCTGATAATTTGACATTTTATTCTCAGTACAGAATTTCATAGAAAACACCTTAGGGTTAGTCAAACTTCTATACATAAGGCATTCACTCTAAATACTACTATTAAGGATTTTTTTCTGACCTTTACGCACTATTTCTTCTTACCGAATTTAGAACACAAGAAAATATTCCAAAACCTTTGAAAAGTGTTTTTTTCTGCTATGCTGACTTCCCAGCCAACGAACAATTGTCAATTTATGTTAGCAATGCAAGGATGACCTTGTTTTAGTACATATGAATTCTGAAAGATGAGATCAATTATCTTGCAACATGGATCAACAGCAGTAACCATTTCTGAAGCTCAGATTGCAATATATATCTCTTCACTTCACTGTTTTGTGCATTTGAATATTACTGAAGCCCATAATGTATTGGAAAAGCAGTGCAGACAGAAGAAATCTTTGCAGTTATATTGTTTGTGCCTTTAAACTAATCAAAAAGTCTTACCAAACCATTATATTACTTCTAGATGTGATCACATAAAACAACAAATGACATTTTTTATGGACAATGACTAAACCAGTTTAGCTATTTCTAACCAAAATAATTAAATGGGAAAAAATTTCCTACCTCACTTACACATTTGGGGGCCAGAACTTCAGCTGGTGGTTGACTTCAATCTATCTGCACAGATTTATATCAATTGAAGAACTGGTCCTTGGTTTCTTGTATTTCTCTGTACCAATGAGGAATGAAGTAAGCTCCAGTTACATCTGGTACCAATGTCCAATCAAAGATGAAGTTCTCCTTTTGCCCTCCAACTCTTAGCTTTGCCAACTCATCCTTCAGTTCCCAAAAGCTCCAGTTTCTCCAGTTCTAGAAAACTCTTTTAATGCTATTGGTCTGACTCATGCTAAACACTGAACCATGTAGAAAAAAAGACACCTCAAACACTGTCCTAACAGAAGCTTTCTTTTAAGCTAGCAGGGTTGTGATGGTGTTGTGTGTAGAGAATATGACTCTTTACTCCACTTGGATAAATCTTCAGGGAGGAAATTTTAGGAGACAGGGAGATACCATACAAGACAATGAATATGGTGGAGAATTGGCATAGCTTTAATTAGTTACAGGTTTTGCTGGTTTTGATTTTTCATATTTTTAAATTGAGGTAGAAGAGGCAGGGTGAGGAATGGCAAGAATGGGGTAATCAGAGTAGAGTAGAAAAATGAAAGAAGAGGAAAAAGCATAGTCACAGCTCAATTACTGTCCAACTATGGTTCACAGGCAGGATTTTGTAGACATCACAGTAGCACACGGATGACTCAGGGTATTTCTACATTTGAGCTGGGAGGTGTAATTCTCCCAGCTAGCGCTGCTCAAGCCAGCATGCTAACAATAGCAGTGTGGCCGAGGTAGCACAAGGAGTAGCTCAGGCTAGCTGCTTGAATACATACACGTCTGGACCCCAGGCAGCTAGCTTGAGCCACTGCCTGTGCTACCCTGGATACTATTTTCAGTGCACTAATTTGAGCAGAGCTAGTGCATGTATGTCTACACGAGTTGGAAACCACACCTCCCAGCTCAAATGCAGACGTACCATTAGAGTGAAGGGGTCAGCAGTATGCAATCAGACACACCGTACTATGTGCAGTCCCTAACAAATGAATGAATCCCAGCAAACAAATTCCTTGGCAAGGCTGGGAAGTAGATTACCAAAGAAATTCCCTATCATTGAATTTGGAGACTCTTACATCCATATCCTCCCCCAACAAATGTGTCTCACTTCTCCGGTCTACAGTGTTATATGTGCATGGGTTAGGGACTGGACTTCTGTCTTCGAGCTCATTTTGGAAGTTAGCATGCTTTTAGAGATGTGATAGTTTACCCTATTAGAGCTGCTAAAATATTCATGAAGCACCTTTGCATCTTTGAAGTATTTGCATCTTTATGATTATCAGAAGTTATTATGCAAAAGTCTAAGGGCTTGATCCTGTTGACTTCAGTGGAATAATATCTCAAGTATATTGATATAAATCATATCATAATCAGACTCTAAAAGTTAGTTTTGAGTAAAACAAGAAACTTTACAAGACAAGATGCTGTATTTGAGAACATTTTTAATAAATAATGTGACAAAAATTACTTTCTGATTATTGGATCCTCAGTATGCAAAATTATGGCTAAAATATGAGGTTTCTTACATGAACATAATGAAAACATTAATCACATGGATTGTTCCCTTAGTACTGCACATCCTTTCTATGTAACCATTTTTTAAAAAATTAGCTAAATGAAAAATTTCAGTCCTCGGTAAACACCAAAACACTCTTTTTTTTCCCACTGGGGCTAGTCCTGATAGCTGTCCATAAACAAACACACAATTTTCCATTAGCACCAATGACAAAGAAATCATAGAATTACAGAAAAGATGATAAAATCTACAGAGAGAGGACATCATTTGGCAAAATTCAACACAACTAATGCCTCTATTTCAGCTTTTATGAAAATCCAATGTTGAGACAGGCCACAGCAAACTTGAGAATGTTCCACAAGTCCAGGAAAAGTGAGAAGTGTTCTGTTTATGGCTCACGTGTGGGTATGTTACTTTACCATCTGTCATCATTCAAATATTCCAAATACAAACATAAAGCATTAACAAAAAGATGAAAAAAGTCCCAAACAAATGCTTCTTAACATTTTTCAATAAGACAAAAAAGGTTAATAGTTACAATGGTTTACAAATAAAGTTTAGTGATTGTGCTTTTAAAACCAAAAAAAAAAAAAAAAAAAAGCAGTGCATTACAAAACAAACAAACCCCAAGATCAAACAAAACATCTTTAAGTGGCACTTCTTTAAGGTGAATTGATATTACGAGTAGAGGTCTGAGATTTGGGCCAGTCACAATAACTATGTCCTTACCCAATTATTATTAAAAATGTCCATTATTTTCCTTGCTTATTTTTATAAGTGTCATTTAAGTTGAAAATTAGAACAAGTTTCTAATAGACTTATTCATGCCATGACTAGACCACCAGAGTTCCTACTGGCTTGGCTCCTGCCTATCCCAAAGGACATTTTCAATAAGAATGTACTTGAATGATGAAAATGGGGAAGACAAATTAAAGTACAACAGGGGCTTTAAAATGAGTATATATTTACAGTATGAGCCACCCTACCCCAAGTTGCTTCTAGTTGCATTTTAAAAAGTAATTCTTTTGCTGCTGCAAAGGGTCATTGAGAAACTGGCAGGAAATAAAAGGAACAGTCCATTTTGAAATGCAAGTTACCATTTGCACGAACTGCAGGCTATAGTAAAGCCACTACATTAGAAGAACCCTTTGCACAAATTTCACTTTATGCAACTTAGTATTTTTAATCAATGCTATATTACACAGAAGATTATCAACTGACCCGGTGCCGTATCAACTGGCTTGGTGCCGCCTGAAGGGTGAAAACTAGGAATCCCAGGTTTTGGCACCCTCTTCTGTCCAAATCCTGAAGTGACAGTTGGCATCCACACCAGGAAGAGCAGGTTACCTGCCTTCTGGGCAGAAAGAAGGTGATACACTTAGCGTTATGCAATAGTCAGGGGCTGTTCATAATGAAAAGGGGTTAAAAAGAAATAGTAAAATAAAGGCTAGCGTTCTGATGGCATGAATAAAAATGAAAGTTTGTACACTCTGATTGCACTGAACATTATTTCTGGCATCAAACATCATCAGACTCGAGGCATCTTATGTGATATTTTTCTGATTAGATTTCAAAGCCTGTTACAGTACATCTCTCGTCCTCTTCAGCTTTCGGTTTCCTGTAAGAAATCAAAATAATTGGCTAGGTGTTAGCTTGTTTTTATTGTTGAAAGTATTTTCATTCTAGCCTTAGAGATTTTTACCCACAAACAACATATAACCATGCTATTGTGCATGAATTTTAAGACAAAGGCTGGGATTTGGTTGACACTAGAGGATGACAACAAAATATATAGTTTGTCTTTAAATATCTATTTAGTCTAATCTAGGACCAGAGACTCTAAGATGTGTCATGAGAGGGTAGAGTTAAGGTTGTTTTGGGTGCCCTATATCTGAAAATGTTTCTATTATTTTAAATTTAATCTTTATTTTGAATTTCCTCTGCTTATAATGCTTGGTTTTGTGGATAACCACAACATCCTTATATGTATTCTCAACAGTATCTCTATTTTAAGATGGATTTTGTTGGGAATAACAACAATGTACAGAGAAGAGCAACAAAAATTATTAAGGGTATGGAACAGCTTCCAAATGAAGAGAGATTAAAAAGACTGGGACTGTTCACCTTTGAAAAGAGACAACACAGGGGGAGCATGATAGAGGTCTATACAATCATGAATGGTGTGAAGAAAGTAAGTGTTATTTACCCCTTCACATAACATAAGAACCAGGGGTCATCCAATGAAATGAATAAGCAGCACATTTAAAACAAACAAAAAGAAGTACTTCTTCACACAACACATAGTCCATCTGTGGAACTCATTGCCAGGGGATAATGTGAAGGCTATAACTATAACTGGGTTAAAAAAAAAGAACTACATAAGTTCATGGAGGATAGGTCCATCAATGGCTATTAGTCAAGATAGTCAGGGAGGCAATCCCATGCTACGGGTACCCCTGAGCCTCTTACTGCCAGATGCTGCAACTTGACGACAGGGGATGGATCACTTGATGATTGCCCTGTTCTGTTCATTCCCTCTGGAGGATCTGGCATTGGCTACTGTCAGAAGACAGGATACTGGGCTAGATGGACCATTGGTCTGACCAGTATGGCCGTTCTTATGTTTAATGAACAATTAAAATAATTTTCCTAAGTTAAATATTTCCACTTTTGAAACGTGCTTTCACCTTGCTATCTATCTAGGTCCGCAAATCATTTTCCAGTGACAAGGGTCTATCATATGCATTGCTAATAGTGCCATTGCAGTTACCTCTAATTCTTCTTCTTCTTCTCCTTGGTCATATGCTCCCAGTACTTGCATTTCGGCAGCATTTCTTCGGCCTATATTGGTTTGATCTGCCCTTTGTCTACCTCCTGATCCTCTTGATGACATAGAGCTGGAGGAACTGGGATCTCTTGGATTATTTGATGTTGGGAATGTAGGCCTACAATATGGTAAGATGTCCTCTGTGCAATGAAATACATACATTGTTATGTACATTTATATGCTTTAGTATAATGTGCATCTGCAAAGTCTGCATACATACTTAATGTGTGCAATTTTTAAATGGCCACACAGAGATTTAGTGATGGCTGGTAGCAGTATGAACTGCTTCACAATTGTTTCCATAACAGAGTAAAACATGTTATTGAAGAAAAGGCAATAGTGAGGTTAGAAATATGGAAATGAAGAGAAAGAAGCAACAGAAAGAGTGATCCATGATTCACGTCCACTTATGACATGAAACTTATGATCCCTGCTCTGTATTCCAGCAGAAAATGGAGAAATGAAGAAAACCTCTGCTGTATATTTGTCAGGTATGACCTTGGAAGTGGAGGGGACAATTCATCCTTGAGCTCTACTGGGGTTGTGGGGGCTCAGCACCTCTGAAAATCAGGCGCACCATATCTCAAGCTGAACATTCAAAAATGTAGGTACTCAAATTTAGTGGAAAAATTTGTTAATCTGGGCCTGTGTCACTTGGCCAGGATCCTACAAACAGTAGCAGACTCAGTAATGCACTTCAGGTCTCCTCTCTCCATAGCCATTAGACCACTGTTTCTCAAATGGTGGGTCCTGGCCCAGCAGTGGATTGTGGTAAGGCGCTAGAGGAGTCGCCATGCCCAGGGTCAGATTAACCCATCATTGGGCCCTGGCCTAGGCAAACACACACTTCTCTTGGCCTGATGAGGATGGGAGGCCATGAGGGTTGGACAGCGAGACTGCCTTGCACTCACCCTGCAGGACTGGGCCTAGCTCCCCGCTCTGGACATTGTAACCTGGTACACAGAGTTTCACCACAACTCAGGAGGCCAAGCGTGTGACCCCAGGTACTAGGTCACAACGCCTGGAGCAGGGTGTTGATTTCAACCCAATGGGACAGGAGCCACTGCTATTGGGTGTGTGGGGCAGATTCTCTCTCCAACCTCTCCTACTCACACACTGTGTCCTCCCTTCCCCTCTGCTGGGGCAGAGGGTACATCTGTGTAATGGTGGCTTGCAAAAAAAGAAAAACTTAGTGAGTGGGTTGCCTTAGTAAAAACTTTGGGAATCACTGCACTAGGCTTACACTACAGTCAACAGGATGTGCAGCTGATAAGTTAACCTCTGAAAATCAGGTCCTTTGGGTTGGTTTCAAGTCGGGCACAGAAAAACAGACACACCCAAAATTAGTTGGCACTTTGGAAATCTTTGGCCTTAAAATTCCTTATCCCTCATTTTTGATTTTGCTTTGAGACATATGGATGAAAAGCAGTATACCAGAGCTAAGTATTTTTATTAAGTAAATAATAATTAGAATCAGTAATAGATACTGCAAACCTGAATGCTTCCATTCCTTTTATTGTCAGTAAATTTCATTTTCTTACTCAGTCACATGTAGGCTACCTTATGATTTTAGAGCTCAAGTACATATCTATAAATCAACACACAGACATCTGCCCTAATGTTTTAACTGTTTCTGAAGGTGAGATGCCCCTTAAATACTAACATTGTTTCCAATTTTACTGTCATCAGCAAATTTTGCCACCTGCTCGAAGCCATTAATCCATAAATTGAAAAGCAACAGCCCCAGAACCAACCCCTGAAGTAACCCTCTAATGACTTCTCTTTATTGTGACCCACTGCCATTTACAATGACCTCTTGCTTATGTGCCCATTTAACCAATTTACTGTCCAATTTCTATTCCCCTGTTTTGTATCCAGGCTAGCTAGTCTAAGAAAGAATCAAGCGTTTGCTTGATACTTTGCCCAAAGCTTTCCTGAGGGCTAGATAGATACTGTCATATGAACTCCCTTTATCGATAGCCTTACTGACCTCCATAAAATAAGAGATTAAGTTGGTCTAGCATGATCCTTTTTTGTAACATCATTCTGGTTACTATTTGTAACCTGTACAACTTCAATCCATTCTATTGGTCTAATCTTCATTATAGTGTTCTACTTTTTAAAGGGGATCGAAGTAAGACTAAGTGGTCTTTGAAATCTGGGTTGCACCTTTTTCCTTTATAAATGTAAGGTGAAAATGAGTCAACCTTCAATTCATCAGTATTATTACTAAATATCTGGGTTACCTGAGCCTCACTGAACTCCCTTAATAAACTGGGGCAGAGGCAGGAGGAGATCACACAAGTGACAAATGTCCATAAGGCACTCCAAGAATGCCTCTCCAGGTGTAGCTGTAAAACGTAAGGTATGCACATACAGCACTTATATTGATCATACTACCCATGTGGAGCATTGTAGAATGGCTCCTGATAGCCAGTAGCAGTCAATGTAAGCAACGCAGTGTCTACACTGGTACTGCATAAACCTAATTACATCGAAGGTGACCCTATGCCATGCGGGGAAGTGGTGTTACAACACTGGCATACAGAGGCACTTATGTCAGCAAGAGCCACATTTAAGTGAAGACACTTCCACAGATAATTAGATGCAAGGCAAGTTACGTCAACCTAACCCCATAGTGTAGCAGGGGTGGTAGAACAGTTTGTATAGTGGGGGTGCTGAGAGCCATTAAACCAAACTGTAAACCCTGTATATGATGGAAACCACTTCAAGTCAGGGGCTGTGGCAGCACCCCCAGTTTCAGCACTTATATAGCATCGACCAGGCCTAACTTCTCAGGCCTGCTGTGAATTTGATCGGGAGGTCTGTGGACCAGATCTTCCTGCTTAGCTATGTTATATATTTCATTAAACTCAATGCATGTCAAAATCACCTTGGAGAAGATGAGTTTTTGCTTGTGTGCCTTCTCGCTTTGCTGCTTTGTTTCCTCGCAGTTTCCCATCATTTTGCTGTTCCTGCAATTCTCTCCGCTCTCCTGAATTTGTCCGCACATCAGAATGCTGTCTGCCATCTGCCCCTTCCCTCCCTTTGTAGCTCACTCCTTTTCTTTCCGTGGACCTGTCTGTTCTCGGTTCTATAGAGGCGAGTTTTGGCAACATGACAGGCCGCACCTCCAGCTGTGACTTGGACGGGGCAGTAGGAGATTTAATAGCAGGAGGTGGCACTGGAGGGGGTGGCAGGTCTACAAAGTAAAAAAAAAATTACATCAGGCATTAACAAAATTAAGGAATAGTATTTTACTTCCACTGTGGTAACTCATCATATTTTTAGGTCAATTTTCTCACAAAAGAAAATCGTTAACTTAGAATTAAGACTGCTCAAGTGTTCAACCAACCCAAGCATTAAACCGTCAAGAGTCAGACTTTCCCCCTCCAATCACAAGATGAACTTAGAAATCATTATTTAAAAAACAACAAATTTATTGTGTTAAAATTTTGCCTTCTGCTGTTTGAGCCTGTAGGAGGAAGTAGCCACCCTGAGATCATTTCCAGTTCTAAATTCAACCCTAAAAGTAGCAAAAATGCAGGCTTCTAACTGGCTGCTCAGAGAGGGGCTTCACCTATTCTTTCCTACCCCTGGGGTGAGAGAGTTCATTCTCATTCCTCTCCGTTGGCTTCTTTATCACTGTCTCTTCATCCTCGTAGCCCTTGAACTCATCAGCCTCCCTCTTGCACACCATACTTCTCTCCTCCTCAGTTTTCAATGCAGTCCCACATCCCTGTCTTCCCTTCAGTCTTCTCGACTCCCCTTCTGCATCCTCCTGCTCCACAATCCTCAGCATTCCTCTAAGTCTGCCTTGCTCCCACATCTCCATACAGTTCCCCTGCCCAGTTTCCTCCTGCCTATCTCTGTATCTCCTTCTAAGTTCTACCACTTCTCAGTCTCTCTTCTGCTTCTTATCTTCTCCTGTCTCCTCACACTTTTCTATAAGGCTCCCTAACCACAGAACTGCAGCCATTTTCCTTGATGACAGTGTGACTTCAATCCCAAGGAAAACAATGAGTGCTGGTGGCCACCTTTAGTAGGCACTTTTCTACACAAACAATTAGTTCATGGCATGCTAGGATGTGACTCTACTTTGCAATAGCCTGTCATGGAGTAACAATCCACATGGACCCTGCTGACGTACATGAACAGTTTGTTAATGAACTTAGATTTCGTCCTCTTTGAAATGGCACCAATCAAAGTGCATTAATAAATTAATACACACCAGCAGGGTCCATGTGAACAGTTATTATACAGCAGAATAAATTCATACTCCAGCTTGCTGCAAAATAAATGTTTGTGTAGACAAGTCCGAGGGGCAGCCTTACTTTCACATATAGACAGTTAACATCGTTGCTAATTTGCCTAATTTCAGCCCTATTCAAAGTCAAAGTATTTGCCCATGAATAAGGGCAAATCTGCAAAATGGAAGACAGCAATAGAGAGCATGTAAAAGTTGAAAAAAATCAGAATATCATGAGCGAAGCAAAGTAGTAAATAAAGGCAACACTCACCCATCAGAGTCCCCATCTCCAACATTAACCCTGCTATCATTGTGATGCCCTATCCTACAACACACTTCAAACCCTCTTTCACAAGCTCACTTTCAGATTAACAATACTATTGCTCTCAAATATATTTCATGTATGGCAAAGTATTACAATCACTGCTCTTGACCGTATGCTAGTGTAAAATAATTCTTGCATTCCAAGCGATGGAAGTACATTTCCTACGGAAGCAATGACTGTGAATGTGATGTAGTGGCAGACATCTCTCAGAAAAAGAGAATAAATTTGCTAAATTATTGACTTCTAAAAAGAAAAGGAGTATAGTGGCACCTTAGAAACTAACCAATTTATTTGAGCATAAGCTTTTGTGAGCTACATCGACGAAGTGAGCTGTAGCTCATGAAAGCTTATGCTCAAATAAATTGGTTAGTCTCTAAGGTGCCACAAGTACTCTGTTTCTTTTTACGAATACAGACTAACACGGCTGCTACTCTGAAACCTGACTTCTAAAAGAGACCTTGTAGCTTCTGAGGGAGTTCCATGTTGAATTATTGTAATGAATATTGGTAATGTCATTAGATTTTATGAAAACAACACAGACCAAAATGTTCAGTAGTTGGTGTTTATTAATAGAGTCCAAAGTCCATGCACACCGCATCCCCCTAAACGGTCCAGCTTCCACAAATCCTACTGACTTTAGTGGGAACTATAAGTGCTTGCCACCTCTGAAAATCAGTCCACTTTTATTTAGGTTCCCAAATGTGGTTTTAGGAGCCTGACTGTTGTCACCCAATTTTTAAAAGTTTGGCTATGCTTCTTGTGGATAGTCATCTTCCTTGTTGAGGTCATTCACGAGAAGAGCAAGCTTTTGCTATAGTTGTTCCGGACCTGAAATGTACTCAGTTCTTTGGGAGGGATACGGCTATTATATGAGAAACGTTGCTGATGGCTACCTGAAAAGGTAATCTAGAAGTACTCATAGACTCATAGATATTAAGGTCAGAAGGGACCATTATGATCATCTAGTCTGACCTCCTGCACAACACAGCCACAGAATCTCACCCACCCACTCCTGCAATAAACCTCTCACCTATGTCTGAGCTATTTCTGTTATTTTTCAGAATTATAGGATAGCTCACCCAACATCAAGTAAAGGAAATATATTCAGTCCTGGTCTTTGTAGGCACGCTATATGTAACCTTTTGCAACCTTATGTTGAAGTGCTCCCAATTAATATCACTATGAAGATACAAACCAACTTAGTTTTTAGGTTCAAGACTCTAGGTTACAGAAAATTTATTTAGTAGAGGACTGCTAGATGATACTTTGAATGATACAATTAAACTTTATTCAAAAGAAAAATGATTAGTTTAGCAAATAGGCATGCAATTATCACTTACACTCAAACATGAAATAGTGTATTAATGGCTATCAGTCCACTGAAAATAGAATGAAGTACAGCCTTATAATCATGAAACCTAACCATACCCGTCTGATGTTAATTAGAACTCTTCTGCAATTTACCAAGGCTACTTCTTTTATAATCTATTATAATACCAATTAACATTGAACTACACCTTACCATAATTATATTTCCACCACCTCCTTATTTGTTCTTTACATTACACATTATTTAAATAAACATCTGCACTAATGTCCTTCCCAGGTTTTCAATATAGATAGTATTTTAATCAAACATTCACAATCTTCAAAAACACTCATTAAAAACCTTGCTCAAACCAGTTATAATCAAAACATAACCACAACATAACCTTGGGTCATGTCTTTGCTAACTTTAATTTTCCCACTTTACTGACTCCAACTTATCTCAGACTTTCTCATGTTAGCAACTTCAATTTTCCATACTCCTGGAAAATTAGGCTAACTTCAGCCCAAAACCTAATTTCTACTTATTTCTTAACCTAAACCATCCTATAGGCTACACACAGCATATATACAATTCATTCATACAAGCTAGCCTGAAAGACAAGGGTATTTAAAACAGGTTTTGCATTAAAGATCGCTTTCTGTACTAGTTGAGTAGATCGCATTATAGAACCATAGGGTTAGAAGGGACCACAATAGTTGTCGAGTCTAACCCTCTGCCAAGGTGCAGGGTTTGTTGTTTCTAAACCTCCAACCTCCTTTTGAAAACCACCTGTGAAGGAGATTCCATGACTTCCCTAGGCAGTCTGTTCAAATGTCCTACTGTTCTTATTTTTCTGAAGTTTTTCCTAAGATTTAATCTAAATCTATTATGATGTACTTTGAACCCATTGCCTCTTGTCCTGCCCTCTGTGGCAAGAGAACAACTTTTCTCCATCTTTTTTATGGCATCCTTTTGAGTATTTGAAGACTGCTATCACCCCCCCCCCCAATCTCCTCTTTTCCAAACTAAGCATACCCAGCAGTTCCTTCAGCCTTTGTTCAGATGGCTTGCATTCCATCCCTTTGGTCATCTTTGTCACTTGTACCTTTCCAGTTTCTCTACATCCTTTCTATACATTGATAACCAAAATTGGACACAGTACTCCAGCTGAGGCCTAACCGGTGCTGAGTAAAGCAGTACTATCCCCTCCCATGGCTTGCATGCTATACCTCTGTTAATGCAACCTAAAATTGCATTAGCTTTTTTCGCAACAACATTGCATTGCTGATTCATGTTGAGTTTGTGATCCACTGCAACTCCCAGATCCTTCTCAGCGATGCTGCTGCCAAGCCTGTTGTCCCCAATTTTCTATTTATGCATTTTTGTTTTTCTTCCCTAAACGTAGCACCTTCCATTTGTCTTTGCTGAATTTCATTTTGTTATGTATAGCCCAGTTCTCCAGTTTATCAAGATCCCTCTGAATTTTAGCTCTATCCTCCAATGTGTTGGCAACCCCTCCTAGCTTTGTGACATCTGCATTTTTGATCAGATCTTCTTCTTGTAGGTATGCATTATGCAAATAGGACACAAATTCTGCAAGATATTAAGTGCTTCCTGCAAGACATTTCAGAGATGTTTGAAAATAGTTGACAGCTAAACAAAGTACTGAAGAAGTCGGTAGCAATTGAAGATACTTGGCACAGTCATAGAATTGAAGCCCCAAAACCTAACATGAAGACTAATGAGACTGGTCCATTGAAAATAGTTTTATAACTTTTCTCTTCCATTTAGCTTGTGCTGCAGTATCGAATGTATCCCAGCACGGCAACAATAATTATTTATAAGGGGCATCTATGCTATTTTTCTCTCTTCCACATTAATACTTAACATTTTTAAAAATAGAAGGGGAAAGCTATCAGTCAGTTATAATAGCACACAACTGTATTATAAAAGGTGAAGGAAAGTTTTAAAAAGCTCACATACTGTAACTAAGATACAAGGCTGTTTTGGATCAAGGCTACAGGAAACAAACCATAGGCATATATTAAGTAAACAGGTGAAGAAAATGTGCATGTGAGAGGAGTAAATGAGTCAGTAATGCATGCATCCCAAGTGCATCTATTAAAGAATGAAGACCACTGAACATTTTAAAATCCCTGCTTCAGCAATTTGCAATGAAATGCATTCATTCTCACTATTTCCTCTGAGACGATCTGAGAGAGCTTTCAAAATCTCAGAGCAGCTGCATTTTTCAGCTATCACCTCTGTACATTCAGATAGTTCAAGGTATATTTGTGCAGATGTACATTTGAACTGAAAACTGACTGAACTGGTACAACAAAAGTAAGGAGATGAGTTCAAGATGACTAAAAACTGGAATAAAAGCAGAGCTTAAAGTCATCCAGAGCTGTCTGGAAAGGATCTCTGGTAAATATTTTCAAATCCGCACGTCCCACAGGGCAGAAGCCATGAGCTCCGGCACTCCACAGCTGAAGGGGGTAGGGGACCCTGGGAAATAATTTCTGAGAATTTAAGCCCTGAGTACAAGTAAATGGGATGATGAGATATATTCCTGGCACTAGCAACCAGAACGCTGTCCTGTGGTGGCCACTTAAGATTCCCTCTCAGGGGCATTGCAGGGGTGTGCCATAGCTGAGGGAAAGGGTGGAATTGTGCATGAAGCTCTACCTGAGCCTTAGCTGGCACAGTGGTCCATGTGGAATCACTGCAGCAGGGCTAACACACAGCAGTCCTTCACCTGCTTTAAGTTATGCTTGGGTTCATTTCAGTCATTGGCTGGCCCAGAATCAAGGGAGTAGAAAGGTGGTTCAAGCTACATTTCCTAACTTTGGAAAACTGAGTACTTCAGGTAAAAGAAACCAATAATGCCCATCAGCCTCACCATGCACTGGCGATAAAGACCTGTCCATCTTAATTTATACAACTTCCAAGCACCCTCCAGGGGCAAGTCTCACACTTTGGGAACTAGAAAAGGAGTACTGTGGCACCTTAGAGACTAACCAATTTATTTGAGCATAAGCTTTCGTGAGCTACAGCTGAAGTGAGCTGTAGCTCATGAAAGCTTATGCTCAAATAAATTGGTTAGTCTCTAAGGTGCCACAAGTACTCCTTTTCTTTTTGCGAATACAGACTAACACGGCTGCTACTCTGAAACCTGTCACTTTGGGAAATGTTTCCCTCTGTTCCCCTTATTTGCATCAAGTATAAACTGGGAATCTTTGTAAGTGCAATCTTTTTTCTTCTCCCCTGCCATAGGGTGACCAGACGTCCCGATTTTTGGGTCTTTTTTAAATATAGGCTCCTATTACCCCCCACCCACAATCCTGATTTTTCACGTTTGGTGTCTAGTCACCCTACCCTGCCATAACATTGGGAATTTTGTGGGCATCAGTTTGGAAAGTAATTGGAATTATTTGAATATGGGATAAACTTCTTCATCAGAGGCTTCTGACTTCTCAACCATTTTTAGACATTACTAAGAAATGTACACAAAGTCATCGGTAATTTCAGAAATCAGTCAGTGAAGTATAACTAACTTTTCTCCCCCAAATCCCAACCAGTTACAAGTTAAAGTGGGCAATGATTAAAATGATTATTTAGGTAGAATTAAGGCATGGTAATAGAAGAGAAAACACATCCATATAAAAAACTTTTGTAAAATTGCATTAATACAAGAATAACTACAGAAAAAGTGATCATCTCTTCAGAGAGAGCTTTGTCATACCCTGCAGGGAAACTATAAAAATCTTCATTATAACAGTGTTCCTTGCTGAGAAGAATCCTTTAAAAAGGAAAAAGGAAACTTTTCTGAGGTCAACACTATTACACTCCTGTGGTGTTTATTTAACAGCTCAAATCACAGAGAAAATCAAAACTCAATCTACCACCTCTAGTACAAACTGTTATGTTTCGTTATTAAAAAGAAAATGGAGGCCTCTGTAGCGAGAAATAAAAAAAGTTAATAACAGAGTGACATCAAACCAATATAAGGAATTCAGAGGTACCTAGTAAAGGTCAGCTGCTCTCAACTGTTTCATTTGTGTTTGCATATAGGTGTCGTATTATTGCCCATTTAAGACAAACAATTAACAGATGCCATTTTATAACATATTTTACAGGGGAAATCTTCCATATGTGCCTTTTGAAAAGGGTGATTATAATTTTCAATAAGATTATAAATGAGAGCATACATAATAATCATGGGGAAAACAACTGCAGAAAAAATAATCAATCCACTAAGCCAGTTTTGTACTAAAGTGGAGAAACTGAAAATAAACATAAAAAAGATCACTCATAAGTAACGATGAATGAAATATTATTAGGAATCTTCTTTAAAAAAATTAAACATATAAAGCCCAAGATATCTACTATCATATCTCAGGGAAAAACAGTTGATAGTTAAAGATTGTGATATGCTATGTGATATGATATGCTAAATTGCATGAACAATAATTGAGCGAATGCATGTACAAAACCCCAGTACAATATATAAAGGAGTTTTTTTTTTCCAATGTGCACGTTTATATAATTATAACTTACACATAGTAAAAGCTTTCAGCTCACAAAATAGTCTCAGTTTTAAGGTCAGTATCCCCAGATGCCTCAGGATAGAAGCAGATGCTGTGTCCTATGCAAAAATGCTCTATCCTGGAATGTCACAAGAAACTGAATGTTCAAATTATAACATCATTTTATAGAAAAAACGATTTTTGGCAATTTGTAGAAATTGAAAAAAAAATTAGTTATAATTTTTCTCTCTTTCTGAAGTTGCACAGTTTAGACATTTTGTATTATCAAGGCAGAGAGACACAACGATACAGGTGGGTCTATAGTGGGGAGAGTCGGAAACATTTTGGAATTGTTTGTCATGTCAATATCTGGCACAGCCACCTTTCCACTTGTGAGAAATGTTGCTTTAATAACCTCATCATTTATTGTGGGTGCAAATGACAACACTGAGCTATTGACCTGTTTTCAGGTAGTTAGCTAGCTACCTACATCAAATGTGGGAACAAAAATGGAGGCTGGATTTAAAAATCATGCACCGGATGTTGATACTGCCAATGCCAGAATCTGTATGGAAAATCCCAAAGACTATAACTCACTGCAGAAGATTTTCACTTCGTTTACCTAAATGCTTACAAGTCTGAGGGCTTCTAATTAGTGATCAATCAAATCAAAACGATTCAAAAGAGGCTTGCAAATGTATAATTTATGACAAGTACGGCGCAGAAAATATTTTTTAAACTTGATTTTTAAATAAAGTATGTCAATAGATCGGCGGAAGTTGGGTAGGGGAGAAATGCATTTGTTAGTAGGTTTTAGTAACGCGCTTGCTTGTATTTAACTCTCTGAAAGACTAGACAAAGAACAATTAAATATACATACATTTATTCCTTACCCTCCTTTCTCAGCAAAAGATTTTTAGCAACAAATATGGCGAACATTTCACAGTCTGGGTGACTGTCAATGAACAAAACAACAGAGCTGAAAGTCTGTTCTACATTCAGCAGAAACTGATCTGAACTAGTATCAGGCAAGGATATAACGTAGTCATTACATTACCCTCAGCTTGTTCAATCTTATACAATGCACAGTAAACTAAAAAAACATCCTGTGTTTAAGAATAAGCAATGGAAAGCAAACACATCTCCTTTCATTGCTGCATTATGAATAAAAACTCTCTGAAGCAACAATAATCTACTTCATAAACCGTGCCGGAAGAAAGAAAACAAAACCAGAATTTTTACAGCATATGCATATAATGCTGCTGACAACATTCTTGGCAATTTCAACCAATCATCTGACACCTGAATTTGCTTCCATATTTTTTTTATCATCCAGCTGTGTAAATCCTTCATGTCACAGATATTTCATAAAACTGCTAGAAAATATTTATTGAGCTAATGTAGCCAAGTAATTTGGGAATAGTGAAAAATGCTTCTATGCTACATAAGAAATAGCTGTTGTTTAGCAGTCACTTGTGAATGTAGGTTTTATTGAAAAGATAGAGAAATGATGAAATAATTAATCTCTTCTCCCTTCTAGTATTTAACAGCTCCAACCAGGGACAAAAGTCCAGGTTCAGACCATTAGTTTTCTTCCACTGTAAACTAGGCTGCTCACTCATTATGGGAAAAACTAGAAGCTTCTCTCGTAGTAAGCAGTGCTTTATAAAAGAAATAAATCACAGTATGACACCAAACCAATGGAAGAAATGAAGAGGTACCTTGAAAGGTCAACTGCGCTCAATTGTTTCTTTCATGTCTACATATCACTGTTCTCCACTTAAGGAAAATAATTATTAGATATTATTTTCCAGCTTATTCTAAAGGAGCAGCTTCTATATGTGCCTATTAAAATGTGTGATTATAATTTTCAGTAAGGCTTCAAATATGGCTGTGCAAATGGATTGGGGCAAAAAATAATAATACAACAAAACTGAACTGGGTTTTATTAGTATTGCAGAAAATAGAACAAATCCCTACTCTCTGACCAATCACAATGTATAGCAAATTAATTATAACACAGAGGTTAGCGGAAAATCATGTCTTATTAGAAAACATGCTGAAATAAGCATCTGCTCGAGCATACAAAACAAATATTGATCACAACTGTCAAATCTGTTACAATTTTTAACCACAGTGCTGCATGGTCTAACTTAGTATAATTACTTTTACAAAATACACCAAATACAGATCCCTCACTTATTTATTCCTGTGCTAGAGGGAAAGAAATGGCCACATACAACTCCAGTCCAGATTTTCTTTCTGATGTCCTAGCTACTGTAGATGTGATTATATCAAGGTTTGATGTTTAGCCAATTTTTCAGTTAAGAGCATTCTCTTCAAGATAATAAAAGCTGATAAAATGTCCATAAAATCTTGTAAAATGCCATTACAGAGGTCCCATAAATGTAAAATTGCTGGTATAGTTTTGGGATTTACACCCTATGTTGTCCCTTTCACAGAAGCAAACACGCACAAAACCACTGTAAATAACCTCTTGAAATCAGATAATATTCTGACAGCTCAGTTTCACTGACAAAAGGGACCTGGGCAGAAGCCAAGAGGCCCAGGTGCACTGTGTCATGCCAATATTTAATGCAGTCGAATATCAGATGGATGCTAGTGAGAGAAAATACTCAGAATAAAGTCAGATAATAGCACGGACAACCACTCATTGCAAAATTACTTCTGCTCATCATGCTGTGAGCTTTGTATTAAATTTTTCTGTCAAGTGGTAAGACTCACAGGGAGAAGTGGCTCAAAAACCCCTTCTTGTAACCCTGGATAAGGATCTATAATATTATGCTTTCATATGATAATGGCAAATGATGCCCCTCTTTGAAAAATTTCTGACTAGTAATGAAAGTCCTAATCAGATTGTTGTTGCTGAGAACCAGGAGGTGGGGAATGATGCCTCTGACACTCCTTCGTTCCCCTCCTCTTTTAGCGAATTTAGCAAACTTGACAAGATGGGTAAGTCTTCAAGAATTTATCTTACATGAATTTCCACAAAGCCCTTGAGTTGTTTATAAAAACTGGAAGGCGATGGTTTAATAAAAGCTGGGCCACCTGAGGCATTTTCATTAAAGGCTCTCTCTAGACAACATCACAATGTTTGCATTATCCTCCTATACTCCCCAGAGAATACAAGCATTACCTTTTCAGCAGGAGTCGATATTGTGTGTGAAGGCATGAGAGAAGATGATTACATTTTGCCTTTTGGTGCACAAAGTAACTAACAATACTTGCATTCGGATTAAAATTCAGCTATTTTGTTGGTTACCATCTGAATGCTAAATTGTTTCTGTGAAAAAAAACCTGACACTTTGGAGGAGTTATTGTTCCATTATTTTAATGAAAATTTTAATCCCAGGCACACATTATTTTCAACTACCATACCTATATGTGCTACCTTTTCTCTTAAATAATGGCAGCAATTAGCCTATTAGGACATGACAGAAAACAGATGCAGCAGAGGCATCCATAAAGACTACCAAGTATGGAAATTTAAAATGATTAATTTGCTTAACATATTTAGCAATAGCAAACACAAATCACTGATTTTTTTTAAAACAGAATGTTATCTCTGAGGAAAACCTTTACACACTCAGCATATATCTAGAGCAGTTCATTGACACTTTCACCTGTTTCAATGGACTGACTTACCATCTGTGTAGACTTCTCTGCGCAGATGTCCTGGCTGGTGTTTTTGCTTTTTGGCAGGTCGGAGCTTTTGTATTACAACAGCACTCATGTTGCTGTCAGTAGACACAGGGCTGGTGGGTCTAGGGCAGTGCGATACATGAAAATGTCTACGGCCTGAAAAAAATAATTACAGAACAACAGAATGTTGTTATTTTTCTCTCCAAAATAAGATATTATATTCCCTCTCTTTTTAAAATGAGAATCATGTGCAGCCATTCTAAAACTGAAGTTATTTAATTATAATATTACATTAACCTAAATCTTGTAATATCCTTATTGGTGATATGGTTTACAGCATATTTTTAACAAACAATTGAAGAGATACATTAATCTTCAAATCAATAAACAGGCGGACTTAGTTTCCCAGAAATTATACAACTTGTTTGTTTCTAGTAGGTGCCCTGCAGGAATCTGAACTCTGTGACCAAGCAGGAATAGAATGTTTTATCAGCCCAATAGCAATGTCCATCAACAACAAAATGCATCACTTTCACAATGGGCTTCAGATCCTCTGGCATGGACAATGCACAGGTTCACTCAAAAATGTACCATGGCAGAACAATGAGCAGGACCTAGTTACAAATGCATACAGCACTACACTGCTTGAATCATTAACAATAAAGCACTATTTGTGAAGTACACCAAATTGTTCGTAGATCCAAAATATGACAAATCCCTGTATGATGGGGTGTTCACCCCACACCAGCCTGGAAGGGGTTAATAAGGCTGAGAAGGAATTTTGTGGCCTAATTAATCCCCTGCATGATGATGGTGCACAGCTGAGAAGAAAGACGCAGGGCTAGGATAAAGCCAGGAAGCTAGCAACAAAAAGGAGCTGCAGGGAAGTAGTCTAAGGGGTGGAGCCAGAAGGTTGGTAAAGACTCAGAAAAAAGGCAGTAAGGTTCAGAACAGGACAGAACATTCGGGACCCAGACTAGAGGGTGGGCCTCGTTCCTCTACCAGCTACTGGGGAAGTGGCACTGGCTGGGCAGTGAATGGGAAGGCTGCCTGAGCCTGTTTGTTAGCAGAGACTCTGATACGCTGGAAGGAGAGGACGTGTGTGCTTTGGCTGGATGGCCAAACCACAGACACAGAGCAACTTGCCTCACGGAAAGCTAGGAAGAGAAGGCAGAGCACACGGTAAGAGGTGGAAAGGAGGTGTCAGACCTGAAATCAGCTAATCCCCAGAGCAAACAGGAGGTGACCGACCAGCAGTCCCTGTGACACCCTGATTTGCATTTCCTAATACTTCATTTGTACATGAGCAGTGTCACATCTCCAGTGTTTGTATTCAGGAAAATGCAAACACAAAACAAATCAAAACCCGCAATTCATAATACTCTTTTAAATGTTGCTAAGTTTAATTTTTTTTACATCAGTAGTATGTAAAAATATCTATTCCAAATAGTTATACAAAAGGATGAAATTGGGGCCCCATTTAAGTCAACGTGAGTTTTACTACTGACTGCAGTGAGGCCAAGATTTCACTCAAAATAACTAAACTACCTCCCCTTCTCTTTCTTCATGATGAACAGCCATGTTGAAACAAAGGAATGCTAAAAGTCAGAATGGAAATTAGAAATGAGAAAGGAATCTTGCAGCTCTGTAGAGTGGGTGAAGACAAAACTACAGTAATAGAATCCCAGTGTTCTGGCTCTAGTGGCTATAAAGGGTTGGCAAGATAGTCACAGATCTCTTCGAACTGTAGCAGTCCCATTTATCAGCTGAAACATGACACTAACCTATTTGGTAAGCATGAAGCCTACTCAGATCACTGGTTATTCATATTCAGTTAATCCTGGTAGCTAATAGTGCTTGTGCTCCAATATGAAATATTTATTACATATTGAATGTTGACCAGCGGAAAAGCCAAGTGTAGTTTGTTTGTAATCTAAGAGAATTTTCTGAAATGACAGGTTATAAATTATGATGCCAAGCCAAGGGCAGTTTGTCTCAACTGTGCTCCAAACAGAGACTGATGATGTTCCCCAGTATAGTAAATGGCAAATAATTATCTTAAAATGTGATTAAATGTATTCTTTAGCTTACAAAACCTAGAAAATAAAGTGTTAAAGCTGAAACACTATACTTTTCACATTCCAGTAGACATGGATAAACTAAAACTCTCATATGAAGAGAACAAAAAGATTGGGATCATGTACTTTACAGGGAGGACATGAAAAATATACAAAATAATGCATTTTAGAGAAAGGGCCAGCTGGAAACTTCTGTTCACCCTGTCTCATAAAATAAGAAAAAAAGGCATTCAATTAAACTAAAAGGTAGCAAAATTTCAAAATCAGTAAGAAGAAATCACGGTTTTATATAACCTTTAGGTGTCATTGAGGCTAAAAGCTTAACAAGAATAAAAAAGAAACTGGATGTTTATACTGATAACAAGAATATCCAGAGTTATAATAGCAAATTCTAAACAAACAAGAGTTTTTGAAAGGGTCTAAACCACCATGCTTCAGGGAATACACCAATTGTAAGAACCTTCCCTCAGGACATGTTATCCCAAACTGCCTGCTTCTTCTGGACTTCTTATGCCTTCTCCTGAAGCATTTGGTACTGGCCACTGTAGGAGACAGGATACTGGACTAGTGCAGTATGATAATTCCTGTGTCCTATACATATGATGTGCATAGGGGTGATTTTGCACAACAGAGAAATTTAAGATTGAACTTTCTATGTTTGATTTCACTGCTTAGATACACATTATACCCTTACATCTTTATACTGTAACATTTAAAAACAAAGACAAAACAGTTCAACCATTTTTAGGTTTGCAAATGGCTCCCAAACTGAGTTCATGTAACTGCATGTATTTTCAGTTCAGAGCACATTCGCATGCCTGAGTTACAACAGTCAAAGAATATGAATGTTGTTTTTATTCTTGTTTTTCTTCCCCTCTGACAGACCACTGTCCACATGAGCCTTTATCCTCATCACCGACCTGCCTCCCATTCCTCCACTTCTTCACCAAATTCTACGGCATATCTACACACTCCCATTTGAAGAGGACTACATTAATGCAAACTAGTAACATCCACATGGGGAAGTTACAGTGCAGCCGTTTGGTGTTCACTGCTATTCACACATATTCCAAACTGTGGAACTGTATAGACAAGACCTAAGAGAACAATAATAATTTCAGCTGTATTTGAATTTTAAATCAATTAGAGTCCCCCCCCCCCCATGATTTAGCACACAGGTTTCATTTTTACAGCCACATCTCCGACAATTGATTTGATGTAAAACAATGTTTAGCAGCAATTAAATGTAATATAGTGAATTGGACTGTTTAATTCGAAGTCCTTCCTCACCCCGCAACCTGGAGATCTTAAGCAGCATTAACTGCCTCCCATTTCACTTCAACGAATAATACATTACCTGCTGGAAGAGCCAGAGCATAGGAGATAATTATGTGGGCATGCAAGTCAATTTTCTGAGCGTGCTGAATTTGTACAAATTGGAACAGCAGACTGTGATTCATTGTTAAGTTATTTAAGAAATTTAGGGACAACCTTTGGATAAAAGACATGGCATGGTGGCAGTTTTTCTTTTTTCATCCCCAACCAAGCACACCGTGCCTTTATAAGACCTCACCTCCTGCTGCATCCTGCACTTGACGTCTTGCTACTTTAAGACCAGCATATTCTGCTGCTGCAGCAACAGCTTGTGCAAAATCTGCATCAGTAAAAAACGATCCATCAGAAGAGCTAACACTGGACCGTCCACTTGAGATGTTGTCTTCTTCTGAGGCTGAGCCCCAACCATTAATCATGGACCCCGTTACAGAGCTTTCCAAATCGCCAACACTTGAGGCAGGTGTCTGTTCAAGGCCACGCAAAAGGAGCCTTCTGTTCTGCATCTTGGCAACCTCTATTTCTGCCTCATCCTCTTCCTCTTCTGGTGCATCAGTATCCATATCTGAGACCAGGGGTCCTGAGATGTACCCATAGGTGTGTGGTGGAGAAATAGGCCTTGGAGGGGGTGGAGGACTCACAGGCTGACGTCTGCATGTAAACACAATGTTAAAAATTGTTATTTCAGTTGCACAAACTAACCAGAACAAAACAAAATATCCTAGAAAAAACAGTGGAATATTTCTTTGACATGCCAACCAATTTGTTTTGCCATTTTAAATTCCCAGGATTTAGATTTGAAAGTAGCAGGATTTTACTTTTTTTCTATAATCAGAGATGACCGACAGCTATGAAATCAGAAATCAACCAAAAAAAGAAATTGGCCGTCTCTTATGGTACCTTTCACTCCAGTTTAATAAAAATGTGCTCGCTTATGTATAAATCTCCTTATGTTTCATAATTTAGCTCATGTTCAGTTAGGAAAGGGGAGGTGACAGTTTAGGACACAGCTTAAAGAATTACATTAGGAAGTTCACACCTGTGAATGTGAGCAAAAGGTGTGATTGTATATTGCTTTTGAAGCTTGCTATTATCAGAGACAATAGGTATCTACACCCAAGCAGACTGCTCCATAAACATTATCCTTCTCAGAATTTTTTCCCCCACTTATTCCAAACATAGGTTTGAAACTGGTCTGGAAGGTAATGTTAAAGAGAATTATTCAATATCATTTATATCTAACTTTGGAGAGTATCCAAATGTATCCATATTATTCTTGTTCCTAAATAATCAGTAACAGAGCTGCTAGATTCAAAAGTTAAAGGACTGTGTCTGGGCATTATGGGATCAATGTTTGGTTCATTTAATATTTTGATCTGCAGAACATTTATCTTAATGTTGCAGATATTGTCATTAGTTTGTCCCCTGTGCTTTTTAGTTGTCATTTACCCAAAAGGAAGATATGCCTGGGGAGGGAATGACCAGACTTTTGTCTTCTTTCATCACAAAGGATATCTGCTGTTTGCTCTTTTGACCAGAATCTGGTTTGAAAAATTTCCCAATGTTTTCTATTTCTCATGGTTTCCAACCCATCAATTTTGCTTTATCATCACTTCAGCAAAATGGCTATCTTTACAAACTTGAAAAATGTTAATTTTCCTATTTTTGGCTGGCTTAGTTTTACCCACCCACTGCTAGAAATGGGCCAGGTTTTGCTTAAAAAAAGTTATGTATCTAAACAAACATTTCCTTTTTTTAAATAAAGCAAGTGCTCATCTTTCACAACAAAATGCAGAAATCCTTGAACTGAATAATCTACCATTTCCTTAAAAATATTGTACACGCACTTCTACTGGTTGTCTTAACTACGGAAGGCCACAGAAGCAGTGACAATTAGAGATATTTTAACCAAATAATCATTTAATAGAAATGACAGAGGCCATAGCTGAGTGAAAAGAAGCTTTATTCACCTTTATATAGTGCCCCATCTTGGCTAAATTATATTGGTTTAATGTGGGATCCTGGCAAGATGTGTCCTTGTAGTACATTTGTCTACTAGTCTTCCTGTTCTCTGGATTTTGTTACCAAGAGACAGGCAACTATTTACAAAACATAGAGAGGGTTCTTGGAAAATCAGCTTGCTCACTAACCCATAAAGGTAGGATCACTGAGGACATGGGCATATTCATGGACATATAGCAGCATTTCTTCCACTTTACACAGTCCCATACTAGATTACAGTGACTCTGGCTTTAACATTCACAGTGTCTCCTATCTCACTGTGCTTTTTACATTCTTCCAGAGCAGAGCTTTCTATTTCAATCTGCTGCAACTGTGGCAAGCTGACCGAACAGACAACATTACTGAACACAATCAGCATCGCAGAGAGCAATGTTCCAGCTGCTTGGTTCCTGGGGCCCACAACACGGAGCATGGCTGTAGAATCATTACAGAAAGCATTAAAGACTGGAGAGGAGGGAAGAGGAGATGGCCCCCTCTGTTAAGTAACCTTTCCATCCTCCAAATGAACTGGAGTTCAGAGAGTAAAGCTCTACCAACCTTACAGATACATTTCAGATAATAGCATTTTAGATATAATCTTCAGTACAAAGCTACACGCTCAACTTATTTCTCTGTCAGATACTTTTATTATTTGTAACAATGAATATTTTCAGTTAATCAAGAAATCTTAGTACTTAATACAGAAGTATGTGCCATTTGAAATAAGTGTTCTCAATTAGAAAGCCTTCTCATTCTCCATGTTCCAAGTGTAAACTTCCTTCCAGAATGTATTTCAAGTGCTGAGCACACAACAGCCAACTCCTAAACATAACATGTCATAACAATGCCAGTAGAGTGGAAAGAAAAGGAGTGCTTGTGGCACCTTAGAGACTAACCAATTTATCTGAGCATAAGCTTTCGTGAGCTACAGCTCACTTCATCGGATGCATGCAGTATTTTCCACAGTATGCATCCGATGAAGTGAGCTCTAGCTCACGAAAGCTTATGCTCAGATAAATTGGTTAGTCTCTAAGGTGCCACAAGTACTCCTTTTCTTTTTGCAGATACAGACTAAAACGGCTGCTACACTGAAACCTGTCATCAAGCAAAGTAGAGTGGAAGATGCAGTCAGGCAAGCCTTGCTGATCATGCAAGAGAACTTATACAATACAGTGGCTTTATTTTAATAAAAGAAACGAACATATCAAATAGATAAGAGACAACACTGGAAAAGCTAAAGACACATAACCAAGGTAGCCCAACTACACTGTGTTTCTTATTAGGGCTGAGTCACTAGCAGCTTTCCAAAGAATGGAGGCAATGGCATTTATCCGCTAGTGATGTTTATCTAACCCCCTTTAATAACAGCAAAAAGATGTTTAGGATATTTCTTCCATCCCTTACATAGCAAATCCTTATACCCTAGCAGTTCAATGGTGCATCCTTATAGCCACATTCAATCATATTTCCTTAAGTTTGGTGATACATCTTAAGTTTGGTGGCCACCTTCCACTCCTTGTGCTGAGGGAAACATTCTAACTGCCAGGCTGTGGCCCGCTGCATCCTCTTCTTTGCACACAGGCTGCTAGCTCGCTCAGTGCACCACACTATTCAAAACAGAGAAACTGAGGGTCTGGGAAGCGACACCCAAAGGAAGATTGAGTGGACACCCCCCCTTCTCCATCGGTGTACATGGAAGGGAAAGAAGGAATGAACGTCATGAGGAGAAAGAAAGAGGACAAGATGCAGAACATGACAGAGGGTAAAAAAATACAGAATACTAGAGTAGAGAGGAAGAAATGGGAACCCTGAGGAAACATGGGGGATAAAGTTAAAAGCAGATTTGAAGCCATTTTTAAAAAGCAAGGTTTAAAGTACCAGGCTTGGCTTTACAATAAAAAGGGGCAAACTAAAAAAAAAAAAAAAAAAGATACTCGACATTCTTTTTCTGGGAAACACACCTATAAAAAGCTACATTAACAAAATCAAATTCAAGCAATTAATTCAGCAAGATGACCCTTTAGAAAAATATTGCTTTGAAATAAGCCCAGGAATAAGAAATATGAAAAATTAAGAAGTGCTAAACTGATCTTTGGAACAATAAGCCTAGAAATTCTTGAAAATAATAAAAATTTTCAAAAAAAATGACAGGAATATTAAAAGTCTAATGGTTTATCATAAATTCAATATATATAAGCTAATGGGGGGGGGGGAATCTACAAAGACTATGTTCCTGGGACAAAAGTTCTATTATTGCAACAAAACAGCAAGCTAAACCATAGTCACATTTAGTCAAAATTCACATTTTTTTTAATATATATATAGAGAGAGCAGAAGCTGCAAGGGTACAGTAAACTCAGAATGGAAGCCAAATATCCCTGGAACAAATATAGATCTTTTTAATGACCGTCTTTATTTAAAAAATGAGGGAAGGTGGGAACATGAAGAAAATTTCACAAGCAGTAATTTACTGCAGTAGGATTTATGAAAGGAGGAAAACCTATAGCTTATATAAATTATATATTTATATATATTCATACACATTGGTGACAAGTTAATTGCACAGTTACTGTGAAATAATGCAAGCTATTTTATGGTAATAATGCAGTAAATCTATTGGAAACAATGGAACTGTAATTATATGGTAAATTGTGTTAACGATACCACTTTAGTATCCTGATGACTGTGCATTTAACTTGTGTCAGCATTGTATGTAACACAAGATGATACACTGCATTTCCTTTCATATTACAATATTAAAGCAACTTAATTACCTAGCTCTAAGAATATACATAGTCAAATCTTCCCAATTTGTAAATTAAATATAAGCAGAGTAAATATGTTGGGTGAAATCCTGGCCCTTTGAAGTCAATGGGAGTTTTGTCATTGACTTCAGTGGGAGTGGAATTTCATCTGTCATCTCTGCATATTTGCGGCAACATACCTCCGGTCAGGTTGGTGTTGTATGTGTCCTATTTCCTCTTGACAATCCTGTAACATGGGCTGTAGTTCTTCTTGGGGTGAGGGTGTTAGAGTGGCAGTAGACTGGTGGCTGTAGGAGACAGCTGCGGGAGAGGAAGCTGCTCCTCGGACTGGAGGAGTAGGACCTCGCTCATCATCATCTTCTTCCTCTAGCTCATCTTGCTGTAGATACATCCTTGCAGGTGGCACTGGACATGGAATTTCTTGGTCATAACTAAGAAATAGTTTTTTAAAAAAAATGAGGACTGTAGCTTAAATTAAACTTGTTTGATGCAATAAAAATAAAGGGCTGGGGAAAGATCCTGATCCCACTGAAGTCAAAAGGGCTTTGCCATTGACTTCAATGTGGCCAGGATTTCATTTCCCAGTTGTCCCATGAGATCTGTAGGTGTCTAAATTAGCTGCTAGGTGACTAAAATGGGTACGAGGGCAAATCAAAGACTAGAAAAATAATATTTGGTGAATATATTATTCAGTGAATATTATTGTGTGTCAAATAATTTATTTGACAAAGAGTAGTAAGTTATAGAGCTGGTTGGATGCTACTAAACATAATTAAATTGATAAATTTATTTAACAAATGACTGCAATATTTGTTAAATAAAATATCAGATGAAAAATATTCCACCAGATGTATTAAACGCAAATTTAATAAACATGAAGATCTGGTCCACAGCATCTACTATTCGTTATTCTAGCTCAAATGGTCAGAGATTTTCAAACTATAAAAAACTGTGGAACTGCTTGCTTGCTGGATCTTATAATTACAGGCGAAGTGTCAAGAACGAGGCAAGGTCATTTCAAGAAAATAACAATTTAACTGTCGGAATATTTGTATTTTATTTTCATTCTTTTAAGAATATTGAGTATGTTTACTTAAATTCAAGGGATAAAATCCTCGCCCTATTATCGCAATGGCAAAACTCCCATTGACTTTATAAGGAGCCAGGATTTCCTCCCAGATCTCTAGCTGTCTACAAATATAGAACTGGTCTAATCTAATTGAAGATTACTGTGCTGTAGAATTTATTCAACAGGTTGTGTATTATACTGCTAAATATGGCCCCTCATTGAGTACAATGCAAGCCACTTCATTCCCCCGTGGAAAAAAAGAAAAAACATGCTAAAATCCAAACAACACAGAGCATCAGTTTCAGAACTGGAACAACAGTTGGTAAAGATGCACTGACAGAGGCACAATACTCTCAAAAGCCTTTTTTGTATTTTAATAATACTGTATGTAGTTCATGAACATCCAAAGTGGATTGAAGGAAAACTTCATTAGTACATTGCCAGAGCACAAATTAAATTAAATCAATTTGAGCTATCTTGTCAGCAAAATGATAAAAGGATGATTTGTTCGGTTTTCTTACCTTTCATCCACAGAAAGACTGTAATCTTCACTATTGCTGTGGGGAGGAGGGTGTGCGGGGGGAGGTGGAAGTAGATCTGCCCAGTTCATGCCAGCCTGTTTGGGTACCTTAGGGGTGCGGGCACCCTTCTTGTGTCCTTGACTCCCTAAGAATGAATAAATAATATATTTTTAAAAATGCTTTTAATTATCTCTTTTCACCTAATTACATCTCCCCTGGGTGTGTTGTGGGGGGGGGGGGGGGAGAGAGAGGATCACGATTCATTCCAGCTCCTATTGAAGTCAATGTGGATTTTACCATTGACCTGACTGGGAGCAAGTTCTGGTCCTTCCTCTCTGCATACATAACCTCATAATTACAGTTGCATTGTAAAACCAATTATTCCACATTTTGCTGCAGTTAATTTTAACCAGAAACTTTAATACAGCAAGGACAAAACACACAGTATTCATAACTTAATAAATAGCTAAAATGCAAAAAAGCCATAAATGAATTTTACAAGCAATATCATTAAGAATGATCCTCCAACAGCTATTAATTACATTATAGATTATGATCTAAACCAAATGAGCTGTAGACATATTTTCCAAAGTGCCTTTCTGTTATTTAATTGCTGGAACCTAAAATACAATAAGATACAGATATGATCTATTAAAGTTACACTGTTGCATTAAGTCACTGAATATATTCAATTTGTATATGTCCACTGAAATGTTTTAGGCACAATGAAATTACTAATTTTAGTATGAATGGCAGGTGGAGTTGAAAATAATTGCTGGGAGAACTAAAATAACTAAAAAAAAACCCTGATGAAGTATGGTGTGAATGTTTTCAGACACCGTTAATGAGAAATTATGGCTTATAGTAGAATGATGTAGCTTTAACAATCCAGCTTTACTCATCAATTATTCAGGTGCTGAATTTTGACGAGAATACTATCTGTAATCAAAACTAACTCGACATTTTCTCTGTGTTAATTTGTATACTTTGTCATTTTTATTAACTCTTTGAAAACAATTAGTAGTTTCATTTTTTTTAAATAATAGAAATTTTAAAATGATTCTTCTTCATATTAACTTCCTTAGGAGAAGCAGAGTTTTTCTTTTAATATCTAGCATAGTTTACCCTGTTCACATAATGAAGGATGTTGAAGTTATTGTGTAATTGTGCCACTGTCTCCTACATTGTGTTCCTATAGACAATATTTCAGCTCGTTATTGCTCCACATTGACTGCTACGTACCAGTATATTTTAGCTGTTCACTATTGTTTTACTGGTACATCAGTACCATATTGTGTCAAGCAAGACCCTAATTGTCCCAAGGAGACCATAATCTGCATTTTGTTCTTTATCCTCCAATGTATATATACTAGATTCAGCACAATTAATGTATTGCTCTGGTCACCTTGTTTCATTCCTGCTGGAGTCCTTGGTGTAGGGCTATAATTTGTCATTGTTATGAATAAACATATTAAGTGTCAGCACGGTAAATAATATGCCCCCCCACTCTTAATTCACATGGGTTCATATCCCCTGAGAGGTATTGCGTTGCGTTTCAAGTCTGAATACTGTAGAACTGAGATTCAGGAGATCCTGCTGCTCTAGAATTGGGCAAGCTGCCCATGCCCAGAAGGTTCTTTCAGGGAATCCTGGAGGTTTAAGAGGCTTCCTATTATTTGGGGTATATCATTATACCCCAAATAAACAGTTGAGAATACCAGGCAGACCTACCTGGAGACAGAAAATACAAGGCCTCATTTACACTAAAACACATTTACATTGCCAGAGTAGTGTTAGGTTAGGATAGTTAGATTAAGATCAAACACAGGTTAGGAAAAAGGCAATTGGGCCATCCTAGGCGAAAGCAAAAGTTAAGGAAGAACAAGGTTTCTTTGCAAGGAAATCTTTTGCAAAGGGCTCTTGGATACTCTGCATATGAAAGGCACTGTGAGAAACAAAATTCTTTAATTCTCTACTGTCTACATCTGAGTTATCAGTAAGATTAGTTCTGATAAATATTCACTGAGTCAGTGTAAATAAAAACAGAGGAATTTTTTCAGTTCTTTCAACAAAATTGTATGGTATCAGAGTTAAAAAATTACAGATGCAAAATTTACTGAAACTAGTTTTGTTAGGTATAAAACAAATGTTCCGGTGTTTTCAGTAAGTGCACTATACAATAATAAAGTAGGGTTTTTTGGTTGGTGCCTAGGGATGGGAAGGGAGTCTGGTGCCTTTCCAGAAAGGGAAGTATGCGGGTTTATATCCAGCTTTCTTTGAAATTTCTGAGAAAGACTTTTGTATAGAATTGGCTATTGGGAGGCCAAGATGTCAAACAGTGGAGGACCCAAGTTAGGAAATCCAAAGTATACTGCAGTATATGGCTTTCACAATTCTAGATGGCATTAATCAACTAGCTGATGCTTTATTTTAAGTAGTAAAGAGGAGGCAACCATAGATTATGGAAGTTAATTCTGACCCAATAGAGTTGCTGTTGTATTTCCTCCAATGGGAGATCTGGATGTGCAGCAGTTCTGCAAATCAGGCCATTAGTACTGAATATGTATACAGTTTAATCAAATATCGTAATAATAATAGAACCATATTTTATTTTAGCAGACTGTAGCTTGATATGAATATACTCACCAGATGTACTACTGCCCCGATCTGAACTATTGTAGGACCCTCCTGTATTCTGGTCATATGACTGGTTGTATGGAATAGTTGGAGCATTATTGTCATTTACTCTGTAATCTGTAGGTTTAATAATACAGTTAATATTCCCTTCACATAAACTATTTCCTGTATATTCCTGCTTCATAACACACAATAAGACCCACTGAACATGTTATGAGGAAGCATGGGTGGGGGAGAAATCTTTTAACCCTCCCCATATTTGTTTTGCTCCTGTCTTTTCCTTTAATTTCTATTACCCACAGGTCTCCAGAGTTTTAGGGCAACTCAGTAGCTACACCAAGAAAAGGTCCATGGTCATTAAGGATATGTCTGCACTGCAACTGGACATCTGTACCTGGCCTTTGCAAGCTGACTTGGGCTTGTGCTAAGGGACTGTTTAATTGCAGTGTTGATGTTTGTGCTCAAGCCAGTAGGCTCTAGGACCCTGTGAGGCGTGAAGGTGCCAGAGCTCAGGCTGCAGCCCCTTAACCCAAGCCCTGTGAGCCCAAATCAGCTGGCATGGGCCAGCTGCAGTTGTCCAATTGCAGTTAGACATACACGTAGGGTGAAATTCAACCCTAGGCACAGTGCCTATGCCCTACTCAAGTCCCAAAGCATACCGAGGTTTATGCCATATTTCTGCGTGAAAGTGAGTTTAACCCTACAAGGGCCAAATTCCACTGAAGTCAATTTACAGCAGAGAACATGGTCCAATGTCTCTATAGTATCCAGGAAGACTGCCAGATAGTGCTGACACAGTATTTACTATTAACAGCAACAATAACTGACCTATCCAATTCTAAAGGTTTGGATGAACATTTAATTACAGGGATTTTATTTTTAAATGCTAGATTTGGCAATCACAGCTACAAACATTTCTCAGGGATAAAATGTTCATCAGATAATATAATGTTTTCTTGCTTAAGAAGTGTGTATAATTTACAGAAGACTAGCAAGGAGATGAGTTGCTCTTCATAGACCAAATAAAATAAAGACATAAACAGAACCATTGGACATAAAGTACTGACAATAAAGCACAGCATGGAACTCATCAAAATGGTTATTTCTCATTATAAAAGCTATAGGTAAAATTGTCAGCGAGATGATTTTGACTTAGGAAATAAGAAATCCAAGATCAGACTATTGACTCATAAAAACCCCCACACAGAGTAGCTAAGAATCCAGTCCCCATCTGCTGCAGACATGCTTTTGATAATGTAAGCATGGGGAGAAAAATAGGAGCAAAATCATAAATCCCACACCAGAATGTATTCTGTAGTCTAGCTGCATTCCACACTTCATGATGAAGCCCTGCATTCCATGTCTGTTTACACAGAGGATAAACAATAAATCAACATTGAAATATGTATATATGACTGTCAGCGGACAATGCTTTAATGGGGTCTTTTCATAGCACAATATGCTAGAAAATGTGAAGCTGTAATATATACCATCTGAAAGAGACAATGTCTTCTTGGTAGTAAAATCCAAACATTTTAATTCTGAAACTGAAATGTAATACATGAGGTCACCACAGAAAAGTGAGTGCATACGCATAATTAAAAAAAGATAAAACCCCTCACACGACAGCTTGGAGCCAGAAAAAACCTGAATTTTCCCTTTGACTTGGTTATGTCAAAAGGCGGTATCACATTTTATACGGCCCTCTCAACTACTCTGTGCGTAAGTAGGTCAGGTAGGAAACAGATGAAATCAACCTTCTGTAATGAAACGTGTCTTTTTGCTAGACATCTTTTCAATATCACTATGTGATCATACAAGTTACAACGATCTGTTCAAAAAGTTCACACTTAGAATGGATCCAGTTCCTAGGGGCACTGCTTTGCAAATCAGGTTATTAAAGCAGGTTGCACGGTAGCCTGAAGATTAGCAAGAAATCACATACCTATTTCTTCCAAGTCCCCACACATCACATTGGAGAAACGTGCCCCTAAGGCCACAAAAGTACATTCTGATGTTTCAAGTTTACACAGAAATCGATTTATTTTTAGCTTCTGAACCCACAAACTGCAGTCAGAACAAAGGAAATTTAGTATCCATAATTTTTTTCCATAGCATTCCCTCTGAACATGTGAGTTGGAGGCTTGCTAGGTATAAAGCTAAAATTAATTGGATTGGTCCATTTCTGTCCCCAGTGTACAACACAATATAATTTTACACAGCTTGATGTGCAAAAATTCCATTTGTTTACATGAAGATGTAGATTTAATTAGCCTGCCTCCATCCACAACTGATAAAGAATGTTGATCTATTTAAAATTTAAGGTAGAATATAATGTGACTACCATGCATTGGTCTTATGAATAAAAGATATTTTATTCTCTGTCCTAACCAATTAAGCACCTACTATTAAATTTAAATTAATCACAAAGCCACATGAAAATATATTTTATTTAATTCTCTTTAAAGTTGCAGCTAGTTATTTGTGATAATAAATTCAATCTTTGAAGGTTATTGTAGTGCTAATTAACTCTTTGACACTGGTTACTGGGAATTTCTAAATCTACAAAGGAAAAAGCCTAGAAGCACCACAGAGGTTTACGTTTACTAGTCCTGACAAGCTTTGGACTCCCACCACCAGAAGGCTGACGATCATCTGATGAATAAACAAGAGTAAAAAAGCTAAAAGCTCTTCACCTTTGTTTAATTTGTTTTGCTCCATAATGTTGTACTGTACAGGTGCAACCTCTTGTTTTTGCTGAACAGAGGGTTTCCAGTGTTTCTCATTTGTATCCCCACTGCTGCTGTTAACATTATTGCTGATGCTTGACTGGATGAGCTGAGTGGTTGCATAAGGAGTGGGCTGCCCAGGTTGGTTGACAAATCTTCCATCCTTTAGATTTGGGCTATTGAAGGTTTTCATCTCATTGATTTTGTTGCTCAAGTCCACATCACCATAAACAGTTGACTCAGGCAGCATCAGGTTTGTTTGCTTGCTTTCCAGCTGGTTGTTGTAATTTGCTATACAATCAGCTAACCACAGGGGGAAGGAAAAAGAAAAGGTCATTCTGTTCAGTTACTCGCTATATCTTCATGTGATATACGAATTTGATTTACAAATATTTTTGTGCACAACTATATGACCTGATTCTGTGAAGCAGAAATGGGGTTGTAATAATATAACTTATAAATAAATAACCTATTGAACTTTATTTACCTTTTAGGTTACTGTGCAAAAACATGGATTCAGAAAATTTTGTTAGTTCTCACCTATTTCTCCATGTTATACAATTCTCCAGATCCAAAGTAAACTCCTCTGTTTGGCTTCTCTATAAATTCAGTTTTACTAAATTTGTCCCTACAATAATGTTTATATCTTTTCTGTTGCTCTTAGGTTGGCAATATAAACATATTAATTTTTGGGCAATATTCTCAAAACAATTTTGGCATCTTAATAATTGAAAACACAATTGAGCATACTTAGGACAATTTGTGTGTTTAAATAAAAACACTTAAGAGTTGGAGCAAAAATACAAAACAACTGTCTCATGTCCGCATTCAACTCACAACATTTTAAACCCTGTCAGAGTTCAGAAAAAGAAAAAGAGCTATTTATGGATTCTTCTGAGCATGTTTTTTTTTTAAAACAATGGCTCTACAGAGATAGAAATAATTAATGAAGAGATACAGTACAGTGTGAAAGGGGTCTCAGAACCTGTTTAGGAAGACTTCAATAGAATACTGGATTCTAGCACAACAACATGTGTGAGCTTCAAAGAAAAAGATAGGAAAGCATTCTTGGAAGGGTTGCAGAACATGCTAATCATAATTACTTTAGGTCTTATTAATCATACATATTATTGCCTCCGGCACTTTATTCAGTATAAATAAAAGTGAATTCACCCTCCTAGTAGTTACCTTGCCAAGAAGTTAGCTCTCAGGGACTGTCTCACAGTTACCAGGCTTGTGCTGACATTCTAACCACAATTCTAGAACACAGCTCTGGTATTAAATGCTGGGTCAGCATACTTGTCCTTCAGGAACCCCATGTGCTTCCCTGTGACTAGCATAGACATTCCTTTCATAGCATTTGTTTCCCCTCTATATCCAATCCACCAGAAGGGTGTTGAGTGCTAGTAACAGAGTTAGCAGACCTGTATATAATATGGGGTTATTAGGAAACCAGCACAGAGTGACCATTAATGTGTGTTATCATTTACCAATTTGTATATGTAATGATAACTACATAATTACCAAGAAGATAGTTGCTCTTTTTTAACGAAATATAAATGCTGCGTGGTAACCTAGGGACGAATCCCAATGTCCTTAGTCAGGGCAAACTCCAGCCAAAATAGTGAGTAAAAAATTAAGTAAGTATTTTAGGATTTAGCCTCTAGAGTTTATGAAATGAAAATGTAAACTTTTCCAAAACATTTTCTAACATTTACACTTCTTTCAGGAAAACTTTTCTGTGTAAAGGCAGTAAAATACAAAAATAAAATCATTCATTCCCATTGTAATGGTTAAGGGATGTGAGCACTACATGGCATTACATACAACTTATTCACTGCAAACTTCATGTCCTTCAGCTTCAATTTTTTAAAAAAAAATTACCCTTTGATTTATTTTTCTTTCACATGGAGCTGTTATTTATCACTCTACATACTCTTCAACTTCTTGACTTTTGTTACTTATATCTTTTCATTTTTGCCTTTCCCTTTACTTTTTTTCATGATCACTTAGAGCAATACTGCCATTCTTTCCTCCTCTTCATGCAACTTCTGCCTTCTTATGCCTCCTTCGTTACCTTCCCGTATATCCTTTATTACTCATGCCTCCTCCTCTATTTTGATTTTCTTTTAAGGGCATTCTAAAAAATATTTGTAGTTGCTTTCTTCTTCTGCTGGATCTGATTTTTTTGTGAAGGGCAATAATTAATATAGTACATACTACTGTAGGTCCATTCATAAACTATACCTATCAGGATGTCTTCCTAGAAAGTATCTATCTGTACAAATGTCAGCTTCCCTATATAACAGAAAATGTATTTTATCAAATGTGAATTTTATATTCCCCACTACTTTTACAAAGAAGCTGTCCCTATAAAGTAAGGTTCCTATTCAGTACTATACTTATACTTATAAGATTATATTAGAAATATACATGGGTAATTAGTTACATTTTTATATATAAGAGACATAAGCCTTTGTGCTTCAGGGCATAAGACAACTACAACCTTAAGGGGTTAAGAAGATTCATAGATATTAAGACCAGAAGGGATCATTATGATAATCAGTTCTGACCTCCTGTATAACAAAGGCCATAGAATTTCACCAAATGATTCCTGCATCAAGTCCATAACTTCCAGTTGAGCTAAAGCATATATTTTAGAAAGATTTAGATTTAGAGAGATAACTGTGATTTAACGATAAAGTGATAGAGAATCCATCACATTCCTCAGTCAATTGTTCCAGTGCTTATTACCCTCACTATTAAAAATGTGTGCCTTATTTCTAGTCTGAATTTGTCTAGCTTCATCTTCCAGCCATTGGACCTTGTTATGACTTTGTCTGCTAGATTAAAGAACCCTCTATTATCAGAAATCCCCTTCCTATCTAGCTACTTATAATAACGTAATCCATGTGCACATTATTCCACAAGTCTCTAATTAGAAATCTCATACCTTCCTCTGAAGCATCTGGTACTGGCCCCTGTATACTGGACTAAATGAATGACCATCATCAGTTTATGGCTGTCCTTGCAGTAATTACATTTGACTTAGAGGGAACACCATGTCTCTGCAATGCTTCCACATTGCAGGCAGTCATAACCTGACTGCAAAGTGATGGGGAATGCAAACAGTGAAGGCCAACCAGGGTTACTGGCAGTGCTTCATGCCCAAAGAGGGATGTGCCTACTTGGGTAGGGAAGTGGCCCAAGATTCCCACTTCTGACTCACTGGCAAGCACTAATTGGATCAGAGATTGTCAGTTCCATTTTTTTTAAAAATGTGTAGCAAGTGCTGCTTTGCAGTGTAGTCCACCCAGCATGCACCACAGGAGAACAGGAGGCATTATTCACCCATAATGTCTCCCTCTAAAGTGTTCAGCTACTGACATCCTTTTGTTGCCCTCCTTGTGCTGCCCTTGCTCCCAAGAGCCTCAATTTATCCCTGCTTTTATATTTTGCTTTTCAGATTCAACAGAATTAGTTGTTCTCTATAATATAATCTTTACAGACAAACAAACAAACAAAAAATACAACACCCAGTCACCCAAATGAAGGAGTTTGGCCTAGCAGTGAGTGAACAAGAAAAGGTTTGAATGTGCAAAAGTAGACTGGAAATTTCATATGAGCAGACTTTGATATGATAAGGCATTTCTTGTTTCTCATCAGCCAGGAATACGCATGAAAACCTCTCCAGTAACACGTTGGCATTTCTACCTATGGTCCTAGCCAATATTAGGACGTGCAGATCTGCACCAAAAATAAAATGTATTTGGACTTTTCAAACTCAAGAAATGTTGAGTTCAGTTTGAATTTGGGGAGCTAATTCAAGTTGTTTCTTATTTGTTTAGAACAGGGGTTCCCAAACTTGGTTCGCGGCTTGTTCAGGGTAAGCCCCTGGCGGGCCGCAAGACACTTTGTTTACCTGAGTGTCCGCAGGTACAGCCACTCGCAGCTCCCAGTGGCCGCGGTTCCCTGTTCCCGGCCAATGGGAGCTGCGGGAAGTGGTGGCCCAGCCCGTGCCGATTCCCGCATCTCCCATTGGCCAGAACGGCGAACTGTGGCCATTGGGAGCTGCGAGCAGCCGTACCTGCGGACGCTCAGGTAAACAAAGTGTCTCACGGCCCTCCAGGGGCTTACCCTGAACAAGCCGCAAACCAAATTTGGGAACCCCTGGTTTAGAATGAGTTCATTCATACCTAGTTTAGGTCTTCCATGGACTAAACCAGGTTTGTATCAATTAATAGACCCATTTAGCTTGTGTTTAAGGTGTAGTGATTTTGGGGGCACCATAATGGAGAGGCAACTTGGAGGACAAACATAGGAGTAGCAGCAAGAGGAACTGGGCTAATAAAACCATCTTGAAAATCAGCCAAACCAGGTTTAGCAGCTGCAGCTGTACAGAATGAACTGTGCTGGCACGTAACACAAAGTGTAAAATTATATGTGGTATTGTAATCTACTGGTGAAAACAAGTCCTCCTCCATGCCAGTACAAGTTGTTACTGCCGCTAGCTACAGACTCTTGGCTCTTTAGCTCAAAAAGCTCATGCTTTTATCTCTAGAGGACCCCAGGATCAACCTCTGGGCCAAATACCATAGCTGTCACACCAACACATAGCATTTTATGGCCTATCCTCAGTTGGATGAAACTCTGGACACAGTCTGCTACAACATGCATAATAAGGGACAAAAACTGTAACTCTGTAGAAGTATGAATGAGACTGGTTGTAAGAATTCAGGCTTCTTGTTAACTAGTAAAAGTATCTAACCTGGTCGACTGTACGTTGTGAGGTTGCTATCACTGTTTCCATTGGCTGAGGTGCAGCAGTTGATGGAGCAGTCATTGTGGTTGTTCCCAGTGTTGGGCCATGTATCTGCTAGCCATGGTTGAGGGGCAGGTTCACTGATGTTTAGAAGTCCTGGTCTTTAAAAAACAAAGTATGGTAATTTCATAAATTAAGGAACAGTGTTATTAAACTGATTCCTATGCTCTCCTCAAAAGGCTGTCTAACATTAAAAAGTTTGCACTGTGAGTAGTAAAGGTTTAGGCAATTCATACCTATAATCTCTCTTATAACATATATTTTAATTGGTATATGTCCACTAATCTGGACTTAGTTCTTTGAACATTGCTAATCACTTGTCTTGCCTTATGAAAGAAGAAGAAGAATTGGTATATGGAATGACTCCCCAGACATTTCCATAAAGTGTTGATATTCTTTGGTAAATTACAGAAGAGAGAAACCAACACAATGTTTTGATCATCATATGGGTATTAACAAACAGTAGGCCTTGTTGAGAAAGGGTAAGAATGTTTCTGTGGAAAATTTAGAATTTTATTAAGTTTTCTGATTTTTCATCAAAAATCTGAAAACTGAACTGTATGGTTTTTCAATTTCTCCCCAATTTTCAGAGGCAGCATGGAAAAAATGGGGAGGGGAAATGGCAAAACAAAAAGAAGTGGGGATTGTTGAAGGGAAAAAATGGAAGAGGCAGGAGGGAAAACAATAATGACAAAAACAGGGGTGTTCTGACTAAAAAATTGGAAAATTTCTCAAAAAACACAAGCAGCTCCTGTTGAAGTCCACAGAAATTGTGACTGCTCAGCACCTTTGAAAATCAGATCACAAGTCTGCACTGCTGTATGTTGGCTGCATATTGGATGATATATCATGTCATCAGCTAAAAGATTTATATTCCAGTTGCATGGTTTCCAAGTTATTGCAGGTTTTCTAGTGAGCACTAAATAAACTTTGATGAATGTTTTGTTGAATCTCCAACCCACATACTGTTTTTAATTCTGACAACATTGTGCATATTACAAAGCTTCACAAACAGTAGTTACCCTTAAAAACCTGACAATTGCTTCTAATAACTAAATAAGTATTTGAAGTTAGGTAATCTCAGTCATTGCTGTGTTCAAATTATTTCCTACAGTAGGTATACAGAACTAGAGGGGAAGACTTCAGAAACAAAAGGAACATACCTATTTATCACAGGCCTAATGGGCAAATTTTAATGGCTACCTCTATAAACAGCACAAAAGTCAGTCATTGAGTTCAGAAAAAATAGGTATCTATTGTGAAAATATTGGATATAATGCTTTTTTAACTAAAATATATTAATCCTTTAAAACTGGAAATTGAGTTACGTTTATTTCTGAATGTTAGAAGACAGCACCTTTTATACACTGTATAGGATGGGGGAGGATGCTGAGCCTCCCAAAAGCCTTAAAAATATATTTTATGCAGGGAAAGTGGGAGTCTGAGCCTGAAGGTTTGGAATTCAGAGTACAGACGCTCCCTGGGTTATGTAAGACCCGGGTTACGCAAATTCACTTACGGAAAAAGTTCCATAAGCCAGAAATAGGATTTGCGGAAATTTTTGCGTAACGCACGGGTATACGTTTCCGACTTATGCAAAATTCGAGTTATGCAAGGCTTTCTGTAATGGAACAATTGTGTAAGTCGGGGGGGTGGGTGGGGGACCGTGTCTGTAAAGATTTTATGCCAGAAACTATACAACTTCAAAAATTGATCAAATGTGTTTCCTATGCTCCAAAGTATTGTGCAACATACTATATGCTCAGGTGAGCAAAATAAATGAACATATGGCACAGACAGGATTTCCTGGCTCGATCACTTGTAAAATCTGAACTGATGAGATGAACATATATCAAAATAAGTATGATGCACCTCTAGCCCTAAAAGGGGGAAGGTTTTATGAGCGAGATTTTAGGTTATGGCATTTAGCTACCAAACTGGGGCAGCACAGAGCCACACTGCTCCAGTGGGAGCGTCAGGGAGATTGTATATGATACAGAAACACAGTTCCTCAGTGCTGCTCCCAGAACGTGTATATGTGCATAATAGTCTCTGATGTGCCAGACCAGATCTGCAGGCCAGTACAGAAGGGAGAAGAGACACTGCCTTGCCTCCTCCCCACGGCTCTTTAGCTACTTTGCTCTATAGAGGCATGCAATAACATTTATTAGCATAGGGAGGGCAAGGACTGTGATTGTGTTGAACAGTCATGCAAGGGAAAAGGGAGGACCCCTCTGCAAGGGCAGCACACAATCTGGCCTATAGTTATTTACAGGCTTGTCAATTCAAAAATATTAGAAAACTGAATGTTAATCTTCATGTCTTCATATGTCTAATCTTTATCTCTATCACATTTTGGTACATTCGTGCATGGTAAGGACTACAGGGCAGTGCCCGGAGCAGAAGGGAGGGGAATGTATTTATCTAGATGTTTGCTGAGATTTAAAGGCTCACTACAATACCTTAACTCTAATGCTGAGAAAAGGTGAGCTGGAGCATGATTTAAAAAACAGGCTGTGTTATTGAAATGACACATGCATGACATGGCCTCCCTGCCATCACTGCTGCTCTGTCCTCTGAAGAAACATAGAAGGAAATTGGGGATATTTTGTGTTCCATTGACATTCATTAGGCAATAAACTAAAACAGGCAAACACATTACAATTATGTCCTCAGTCTGGAACTGAACTAGGTTCTGAGAGCAAAGAATTATTTATTAATAAGCTACCAATTTCTCTTTATTTCATCAATGTATTTCTCTCTCTCACAAGTGATGATTTAACTGTTTTGCATTCACTGTAAGATTAAATACAATCACCTTGTGTGCTGCTGTCTTCAGCAAGTTTTTCCCCATGAATGTTTTTTTCTTTTGTGGTATCTGTGAACCAGCTATATTTCTTAATCTTCATAAATGCCACAGTTTAATTACTTTAACTCCCTGAATCATCTGCTAAATCAGTAAACCTTGTATTTTGAAGTCAAAGTGCTCCCTCTGCTGTTTGTTTTTGGGTGCATTTTTCTACAGATCAACAAAGCAACTCAACTGAAAAGGTTAAGATTTAATGTTGAAAATGAACCAAAAGCTACATTTCAAAAGCCATATATCTTCTCAGTGAAATCTGTAAAATCAGTGACCTATATGCCTAAAATGTGTCATTATACCACCACTTATAAATGTACTCAATGTATCTAAGTTTATTTATATCCAACTTGTAGTCTGCAAAATAAACCATGTCATTACCTGCCTCCACTGCTTACAGCTTCTCCTCCTCTCTGATAGGTTACTAAAATATGAAGAGATAAAAACAGAAAATAATTTAATAGTCATATTGGACTTTCTAAATAGCACTGTAAAATCTCTTTTTGTTTCCTCCTAACCAAATCTCTAAATTTTGATTGGTTAAGTTTTAATACTGAGTCTCACTCTCTCAACAGTCATTCCTTCATTTGCAAATCCATACGCGATACATTGGTCACCTGACTGGTGTTACTTTAAGCCCCACAAAACCTTTATATGTCAGTTCTACCTAATTATTGTTGTGTCTCAGACATGGAAAAGAATGGTGTAATGCATCAGGCTAAATTCATCCCTGATGTAACTCTACTGGCTTCAAACAAGTTACTCTAGGGAAGAATTTATGTCACTTTGTTTATTTCATGAATGAATAGATGATGCTAAAGATGTTAAAGCTTTATTGTACATTATCATCATCTTGCTAACATTAAGCGGGTACCAAGATTTTGAAGCTCAGACATTATTTCCAGTGTAAATGATGGTTCATTATATCACAACCTACTGCAAAATCTCATGTTGTATTTTCACATTAACAGTGTACTAAAGATCTGTGTGATTTTCAGATGTTCATCCTTATAAAAAGCCAAATGGAGTGTGATGTTTTACTGACAGACACCGTATTCTACTTAGGCATCATGCATATTTAAAAAGTCCTTATAAATGTATTATTTTCTAAAATTTTACAATTGGATTTTTTCTAATACTTTTTTAAATCTAAAATTTTAATTTATTCATTGTAATACATAAATCAGTTTGTCTGACTGGTTTGAAATTAGCAGGAAATTTTTGTACTAACACTTCCTAAGAATAAACAGGAATATAGCCAGAATGCATACAGATTCATTTTTTTAAATGTGTGTTGATATGAATGGCATGTATTTTCCAGAAAGCATCATGGTTAAAAGTTAGTTTTTAAGAGGCATAAATCAATAGTTTCAAGAGCTATAAATTTGCCATTTTCAAGTTTGCAGTGGGTTAGGCAAAGGGTTAAAGAGATTAGCTTCACTGCAAATTCTGATGGATTCTATACCTATGCATTTCCTAACTAGGAATGTGTTTAAAAAAGCAGCCAAATTCTGCTCTTTAAAAGAACTCCAAGCTGGGAGTCTGCAAGGGAGAGATAAATGCTTGCAGTGATTACAATAACAGGATTAAAACCTTAGCAGGCAATGCTACAGGTAAATCTTTTACTAAAGGTAATGCTACAGAAAAAGGCCTGTTACCATTTAAATTGAAAAGAACTAACTATTGAGACTCTAATGTATAGAAAAAGGAAAGATTTTTAAAAATCTTTTACATTGTGTATTTCAGATTTCGTCTTCTAAATCCCTTATGTTGTTGAATTTGCAGCTATGACTTGCAATACCCATATTTTCTAATATTTTCTTTTAATGTCTAGATTTCTAACTGCAAAAATGTCTATCAGTTAATCTAAAACACACCATAGAGTTTCAGTAGCATATTGCACTGTGATTGTGCTAGAAATTGTATGTAAGGCTAATTAAATAATAATAATTTGCATGTGTTTCCACTCTGGATGTCCAAGGACTGCGCAAACATTAAGGGCCAGTTCTAGCCTCACGTTGAGTAGTGAGTGAAATCAGTGGGACTAGTCGTGATGTAAGATACTACTCAATGTAACTAAGGGCATGTCTACACTGGCAGAGTAACAGCGCCGCTCAGAGAGTGCTGAAGGGAAACCGCTGTTGTGTGTTCACACTGTCAGCTGCCTGCGCAATATTCATGCTTGTGGCTCTTGCAGCGGTATTCGAAGAGGTGCACTTTGGGCAGCTATCCCACAGAGCATCTCTTCCTCTTCTGCCGCTAAGATTTGTGGGAAGGTGGAGGGGGTTGCAGGGAATCCTGGGTCTTGTCCCAATGCCCCGTGATGCATTGCTTCACATCCCAGCAACCCCTGTGCTTCCATCTGCATTTGGTGCCATCTTTCAACAGTTTGTGTACTGTGTGCTCTGCCTCTTTGGTCTGCAGGAATGGATCCCGCACTGTTGACCAATATGCTGCTCGCTCTCACTAACACATCACAAGTGGCAGTGGAGCTATTCTTTAAACTACAAAGGCAAGAGCAGTTCAACATTGATCTCGCCACATGTAGTAGCTACAACACGAGATCGCTTGTGGCATTGACGGAGGTGCTGACCACAGTGGAACACAGCTTTTGGGCTTGGGAAACAAGCACTGAGTGGTGGGATCACATCGTCATGCACGTCTGGGATGATGAGCAGTGGCTGCAGAACTTTCGGATGAGAAAAGCCGCATTCATGAGACTGTGTGATGAGCTCACCCCAGCCCTGCGGCGCAAGGACACGAGATTGAGAGCTGTCCTGCCGTTGGAGAAGAGCATGGCGATTGCACTGTGGAAGCTGGTTACTCCAGACTGCTACTGATCGGTTGCTAACCAGTTCGGAGTGGGAAAGTCGACCGTGGGACTCCTGTTGATGGAAGTGTGCAGGGCCATTTATCACATCCTGCTCCAAAAGACTGTGACTCTGGGCAACATGCATGACATTGTGGATGGCTTTGCACAAATGGGCTTCCCCAACTTTGGAGGGGAGATAGATGGCACGCATATTCCAATTCTGGCACCAGACCACCTTGCCACTGAGTACATTCACTGGAAGGGATATTTCTCAATGGTTCACCAGGCGCTTGTGGATCACCATGGGTGTTTCATAGACATGAACACAGGCTGGTCTGGAAAGGTGCATGACGCACACATCTTTCGGAACACAGGCCTGTTCAGGAAGCTGCAAGCAGTGACTTTCTTCCCAGACCAGAAGATCACCATAGGGGAAGTTGAAATGCCCGTTGTGATCCTGGGAGACCCTGCCTGCACCTTAATGCCGTGGCTTATGAAGCCATTCTCAGGGCACCTTGACAGCAGCAAGGAGCAGTTCAACAACAGGCTGAGCAAGTGCAGAGTGACTGTTGAGTGTGCTTTTGGCCATTTAAAGGCCTGCTGGTGCTGCCTATATGGGAGCAATATTCCTATGCTTATAGCCGCGTGCTGTACGCGCCATAATATTTGTGAAGAGAAGGGTGAAAGCTTCACTCAGGGCTGGATTGCTGAGGCTCAGCACCTGGAGGCTGAATTTGAACAGCCAGAGACCAGGGCTATTAGAGGGGCGCAGTGTGGGGCCATAAGAATCAGGGATGCCTTGAGGCAGCAAACTGAAGCTGAAAGCTACTAATATTTGTTGCTATGCTCAGGAGTACAGTGCTTGCAATGCTAGGAGGTGATTGTGACTGGTGCCGACGATGCAATGTGAAGGTTTAAGAAAATTGCCTGTTGCTTTGCAGGGCTCTGTTTGCTTTCAATTAATGGAATAAAGATTGCTTTCAAACCAAAACAATTATTTTATTTAAAAACAACAACCGGAGAAGAGAGACAAAGAAAAAAACACAAAACAAACAAAAAAACAAAAACGCACTGAGGGGGATGGGAGTAGGGAGGGTTCCAAGGAGGAGGTGAGGTCCCGGAATGGTTAAAGATTTGTGTATGTTCAGGTATCATATCCAATCTTCTCCTTTTGAGTACAGTGCAGTGGGTACTGCACTTCAGCAGGGCTAAACTGCAGAGGGATGGGTGTTTAGTGCAGTGTGTAGTGGGAGTCCGCAGTGCTGGACTGTGGAACGCCACAGGTGCAGACTGGAGCCAGGAGGTTGATAAGAGTGCGTTGGCAGTGTCTGGGGGGCTCATGGGAAAGAGTTTTGCGACAGCTGCTGTAGGGGAGGGTGGGCATGGAGCTGCTCAGTTTGCAGTGCTAGTAGCGCCTGGAGCTTGCTTATAACGTGTAAAAACCGCTCCGTGGCTTCGTTCTGGCACACCGCATTCTCCTTTCGGTCCCTCTTCTCACTGTCCCGCCACTCCTTCAATTGTTGTTTTTTGGACGCAGAGTGCATCATGACATCACGCAAGAAGTCCTCTTTAGTTTTTCACGGCCGCTTTCTAATTCTGCGCCGCTGTTCAGCTGGTGGTAACAAAGAGGGAGGCTGGGCTCCCAAGGTCGTATCTGTGAAGCCAAAATGCAACGTTTTACAGAAGCAGTATTGTTTGCAACACACCGACCATTGATTCAGTGATTTAAAACACAGCCACTATTCACACACCTGTCACTAACTGACTGACCCCAGGCAAGCGCACGAGCCACAAAACCCCCAAAATGGTGAGTAACCGCAGGGGCAGGGGAAATCACTTTTCCAGGACCATACTGTACACTGGGCACATGGCTCTTGGGGAGAACCAGCACTGTAGAGGGGGCCTCATTGCTGTCCCCACATTTTCCACAGGCTGTGTTCATTATGGAAGATTATCTTGTTGCTGAGGGTGAGCAGCGAATCAGGGGAGGGTCTTCTCCAAGACTGAGGCTTCTGCCCTGGCCCTTATGCCGCTCGCCTGTGTGCAGCAATGGTTCCTTCACCTCCTCCACCACCACCACCAATGGCAGAGTAGCGCAAGAAAGTTACCCTTAATGGGGCAAGAAACAAAGCAGCTCTGCCAAAGAACCTGCGGCAGCGGTTTGCCCAGTGTCTCCATAAGAGTTTTGTGGAGATCTCTGAGGCAGATTCCCGTGAAGTGAGGGAGTCAGTCAACACCCTGTTCTGCCACTCAGATTAGGCATGTGGTAGTATACACACCATACAGACATGAGCCTGCTTTCTGCAACCCTCCTGGTACCCATAAAAACTCACTTCAGCGATTCCCAAAATCAAAGCCACTTACCAGGAGCCTCCTCTCCTGTTTCCACTTTGCCAAACTCTGACAGCTGTGACTGGCTAGCCTCCTCCGGGATAGAGAAAAGCTCCTGGCTGCATGCATCTCTGACCTCTGAGTCGTCCTCTGCCTCTAGGTACCCTCCCCCTCCACATCATCGTCGAAGATTTCCTCCTCCTGGCTCAGTCCACTCTCGGCTGGCACACAAGCCACCGAAGTATCCACAGTGGCATTCACAGTGGAGGTGGGGTCGCCGCCGAATATCGCGTCCAGCTCTTTGTAGAATCGGCAGCTCGTAGGAGCAGCACCGGGGTGGCGGTTTGCCTCCCGCTCCTTCACTTTGACCCTGAACCGCAGTGTGTTCCGGTCATGGCCCCTTTCTATCATGCATTGTGAAATCTGTCCGTAGGTATCATAATTCCTAAGGCTGGAGTGCAGCTGGGACTGGACCGCCTCCTCTCCCCAAATGCTGATGAGGTCCAGCAGCTCGTCATTGCTCCAAGTGGGGGTCGCCTGTGGAGCAGGCATGGCCACCTGGAAAGATGCACTGAAACCACTGCACGCGTCACTGGGCAAACAGGAAGGGAACTTTCAAAATTCCCAAGGAATTTAAGGGGTGGGGCTCACAGTTGGTCAGCTGAGTGCAGGGCAATAGAGTTCAAACCCATGACCAGAGAGGTGAGAACAGGCATTGTGGGACACCTCCTGGAGGCCAATCGCAGTGCTGTAATCAACCAGGGTGTCTACACTGGCACCATGGGGCTGTAGCCCAGGCACAGACAGATGCATGCCTTTCGTCAGGGTGGCTTTTTTACAGCGCTGCAACTGCGCAGTTTCTGTGCACTAAGTGGCTTGGCAGTGCGTACACTTTGGGAGTTACAGTGCAGAAAGCTGCTTTATTGTGCAGAAACTTGACATGTAGACAAGGCCTAAGAATGTAGCCCTAACTCATTAAGTCTCAGAACACACCTCTCATGTAAGGCATAAGGCCTGTGTATTCAGTCAGGTCTTTGTCTGAGGGAGATGGCTGAGGGGAGTATACACAGTTTAATGGCTGGCTGAGTAGCTATTCAATAGCTGTTGTTAAACTGTATGTTTTGTTGTAAACGTGGCACTTGTACTCAAAGACTATGGGCTTGATCTAAGGCCCACTGTAGTCAGTGGAAAGATTCCCATTGACTTTAGTGGGCTTTGGATCAGGGCCTATGTGATAGGCATATTTTATAAATTCCAAAAGAGAGAGAGAGAGAACGAAAGAAAGAGAATTATTTCAAATCCTTTCTTATTCCCCACATGAAATGCAACCTCTTTTAACTATCAGTGTTAACACTGTACAGCCAACATTATAGGTCAGGACAGGAAGCAAAGAAAGGCACAGCCAGTTGACACTGGGAGGCTGGGGTATTTAGGGAGGCAAAACACAATTATCCAGGCTGAAATTTGGCTAGGAAACTAGAATTAAGTAAATATAAGTATGAACAAAATGTTCTGAGATCATTAATGACCATGATCAAAGACTGCTTTTACACCTCTTCCAAAAAGTTGGCAACTCCTACAACATAATGCTTTCTAATATCATGCTGGAGCATTGGTTCAACACTGGTTTAGAGGAAAGAGTATCCCCTATTGATTCACCCACATTTCTTTCTGCAGCATATGCAATAGATGCCATTCAGAGGTTTCCTTCCACGTAGTGACCAGGGTCCTGATATTGTGTCAGGATCCTCTGGTGTGGAATTCTGCCCCTTCTCCCCCCAATAAGTAGCCGCTTTAACATTAATGGGCTACCTTCTAAGTGCGGGAGTCAACACTACTGGATCCCTACACTACAAGATGGGAGCTCATGTTATCTGGTGAGAACTGAAAGTTTATGGGTGGGCCTATATACACTGTCAAACTGCAGGATATGAAATGACATCCACAAATGGACAAAACCTCAACTACACATAGTAGTGATAATCTCTAAAATACATGGAAGAAAAATAATAAGGAAACTACTTCATCTTAAAGAATACTGCAATGATACCTGTCACTAGAAATAATTTGTGTTAATATTTTGTTTTCAGAACAGCTGGGCTGGTTATATCAGAAAAACAGAAACAGTATCACATATACATGCCAAACTAACAAAGGAGGGGGGAAAAGTGCAAATATATACCTGTTGGTGTGAAGGTAAAAGACGGGACTGAAAAATCAAAACAAAATACAAATTGGTTATTAAGCTGAAGAGAGAAAGGGAAACATACACATTAGTATAAATCAAGCAGACAGCTGAACTTAAAACAAATAACTAACCCAGTAGTTCAGTCATACTGATAGAAGAATAAAACCAAATTTCAGAACGAAGCTTGTCTTCACAGGTACCATTTTGGAAAAGTGTAACATTTTACTACACTCAAGAGGGGAACAGAATGTGGTTTAGCCTCTGAATGACCCTCAGTTTAATATCTTGTGTTTTGCTGCAAATCCTAATATAAACAAAAGTCCTACACTATTAATCATTTCAAAACACAGAATGATACATTCTTTAACAAGCTTTATCAGGATCTTACTTGAATCTTATCTACAGTTCAGTAAGTAGATGCTCATTACACTGAACTAATAGGAACACTTAAGTATTCAATAAAGGAGCAATAGCCCTTTAAAGAAACAAAGAGAACTACAAAATAGCTGTTTTAGTGTATGTTCACCAAATAATGCCCACCCTTCATCATAACAACAGCACTACAATATGTTACAGCTGTAATATAATATTGTTTTGCTGTTGTGGAAAAGGAAGAAATAGACAAAAATCATAATGTATTCCTTCGCCCCCGCCCCCACACTATTTACATGAGCTAGCACTCCCATTGCAACTCCTTTCTACCTTTCAACCCATGACTTTAGCAGGAAAGGTTAACAATGGAACAATAACACTCCTTGAAAACCTTCACTCTCACTGCACTATAAATCTTCATTGAATCAATAAGGCTTCTAATGCAAGCGTAGTGCACTAGCATCTACTCTCCCCAACAGGACATACTCCCCCTTCTGTTGAATTCTGGCATATAGTTTCTGTATGCTTGATGGGTAGAGAAAAGCTAAGGTTTTCCTCTTGATTCCAAGGAAGACAAAGAAAAACATGAGAGATGCAATAGAATATTCACTAAAAGACATCTTAGGATGGGAATTTGGTTAGCAGACCTGCCATACAAAGATAACGTGCTGGATAAGAGATTTAGGTGCTCAAACAGCTTAATATAAATTTTACATTGTAGATAGTTCTGATGTCTTTTTTCAATTCTCTTTTTAGAATTCACAGAGTTTCTTTGGGACCCAAATGTATTAGTTAGAGTGTGCTGTATGTTTTTCGCTTCCTAAGCCAATTTATTTCCAAGCACGTGACATTGAATAAAACCGGAAAACCTCTGAGCATTTTTGCCCGTTGCAGGCTTAATTTGTAGCACAGCTGTCTTTATCTCAGGAATTCTATTGTGTTTTCTTTCAGCTAGGCCTTTTCACATAGTGTAATTTAGCTACATTCAAAAATACAGGGCCATAGTAACAAGCTTTCATTTAAAAAAAAAGGTGCATTTAAAACCAGAGCTATTCAAGGAAGAACGAAATGTCTCCACATTAATTTGCAATCACAAGGACAAGAGAAAAAGATGAATAGTCCTTGTCATCACTTTTCTGTGAGCTAACTACTAAATCTAGCTTAGTTTTTAGGGAACTGAGGATCAGATGAAAAGAGGTCAAACTAAATGAAATCTTTACAGCTAGCAAACCAAAGAACAACTTAATTCTTAGAGCTTCCATTAATAAACAGTTCTGGGTGCCTAGCAGTGCTCGTGTAATAAGTAAATGTGTGGGTACTGAAGCATTTTAACAGATGTCAAGCCTGAAGCTAAATGTTAAAAAAAAAAAAAAAAGTTAATAAAGTTCACTATTACTCAGTGTGCACATTCAACATTTATGACAATATACTGCAGAGTGGTAGATTATCTCATGATTTCTATTTCTCCAAAGATGCTGGTTTTACTTCAAGTGCAGTTGGTAACACAGACTTGAGGCCTACCTTTCTGAACGTTTCTATCAAAGGCTTTTTTCCCCTCTGCGAAGTACTGAGAACTATAAATGTGGTATTTCTACAGAAATTCATAATCCACAACAGACTGGAACACCACCAAATGCCAATATTATTATTTTTATTATTTTAAAATTTATATTGTTATGGTTTTTCCTTAACCTAAATTCAGCCAACAGCATAGTGATATTAGTTTGAAAGCATTTGTGGAAAGACCATATGCAGCATGCTATTAGTAAAACAAAAAAGAGCAGGTTAATACATTAGGGCATACAATTCTCTCACAGTTTAACATTCTCAGAGAAACAAAATCAAAGGTGAAATTCAACCCTCATTTCCATGGCTACATCTCCATTGAAATTACCAAGCCTAAATTTTGCCAATCAATCTATTGCTTTAATAGCATGGAAGCCCTCAAAGACTCTGTGTTGCTGAAAACAGAGAATTCTTCTCTAGAGCCATTTCTAAAATGATAGTGGCCAATCTCTTCTCAAAGACAGTAAGAAACAGGTGTTCAAAAAAAAGACCATGTTTGTATTTAGGCTAGAGGCCACAGTGCCTGTGTTTACATAGGATTTCTCCCACCCCTCAAACCATTTCCATATGCCTGATCATCTTAATCACTATTTTTTCATAGCAATAACTTATTTACTATCTTTCAAAAATATGTTTGTGTTATCTGCCTCCCTGCCCATCCCCAGCATACATTCACATCTGCAATGACTGAAGATGCAATCTTTTGCCTACCTTTAACAATAAATTAAATGTGCCACTTTCATGCCACCTTTGAGGCCTGGCTCAGTCTTTTAATTATCTAACATCCAGCGCCCTCCTTCTCTTCCATTAAAAAGCTACCGGAAACTCACCTATTCTGAGAGAGGCATTACAACTTCTATGACCTTTAGACTGCAATTGCCTAAATGGCACTGCTTTGAGTTGTAATGCATTGCACTGTATTGTACCTACTTGTAACTTTAGGGACCAATCAATCCAAAGCCTATTGAAGTCAATGGAAATCACACTCCTAGGCCAGAAGATCTTCTGGACAGGTATTCTGTTTATTTTCTATCACAGTGTCCAACTGTAAAGCACTGTGCCCACCTAATGATGCTACATAAACAACAACAACAACATGAAAGTGAATATGGCTGGAAGCTAGAGCCAATACTGCCATTTTGGATGTACAGTGAGTTGGAATACAGGCTGCAGGCAGTACTCTTGAAGATGTATTTCCATCAATTCTGCTTCTTCAAACAGCCACCTTACCTCTCACCCACAATGTGGGGGAACATGCACGCACAAAAGCACTCTATAACTAACACCTATAACTGACGTTGTTAGCATTCTCAGCAGAGGGCAATTGACTGACTAGGATGAAAAAACAGTTTCCTACCTTTCGTAACTGTTGATCTTCGAGATATGTTGTTCTTGTCCATTCCATTCTAGGTGTGCACATGCCTACGTGCACACCCGTCAGAGATTTTTGCCTTAGCGGTATCCATAGGGTCGGCTGTAGCATACTCGAGTGCTGTGCTCATGCGTCGGTATATTAGGGACTGCCGGCCCTATGCCCTCTCAGTTCCTTCTTGCCATCAACTCCGACAGAGTAGCAGGAGGGTGGGTCATGTAATGGATATGAGCAACACATCTTGAAGAACAACAGTTATGAAAGGTAGGTAACTGTTTTTAACTCTTGGAGTGTTTGCTCACGTCAATTCCATTCTAGGTGACTCACAAGCAGTATCCCTGGTGGCGGGCTCAGACTTCATGGTCATGTGGCTTACAACACAGCTCTGCCAGCATCGTCTCAAGCTGGGTGAGCACATAATGAGATGTAAACGTGTGGCTAGATGACCAGGTAGTGGCCCTGCAGATATCCTGAATCAGCACCTGGATCAGGAAGGCTGCTGACGAAGCCTGCACCCCAGTCGAGTGGGCAGCCACTGCCTGAGTGGCTCAGCAGTCCTGGAGCCAGCTGCACCAGCCACTGCAGAAGTCATGGAGGTCACGGAAAGTCACAAAATCTGTGATTTCTGAGACCTGTGTGACAGACACACAGCCTTATCCATGAACCGTAACAGTATGAGATTCAGGTCCTAGGGAGGGATGGGATCCCTGACGTGTGGATAGAGATGCTCCAGACCTTTCAAAAACCGGATCACCATGTCATGAGCAAAGACCGATGTGCCCTGGAACGGAGAGTGGATGGCCGAAGTTGCGGCCAAGTGGACTTTGATTGAAAACTGGGACAACCCCTGGAGCTTGAGGTGTAGAAGATAGTCCAGGATCACCTGCAGTGAGGCCTGCTCAGCCCGGATACTTCGGTCCAAGGCCCAGCACCTGAATCTCTTCCACTTGGAGTAGGAAGAGTAGGTTGCTCTGGTGAAGGACTTTCTGCTACCCAACAAGACCTGTTGGACCCAGGCCGAGTATTCCTGTTCTTCCGCATTTAGCCATGCGGAAGGCACACTGTCAAGTGCGGTGCCACCAGGTTTGCATGCAGAAGACTCCCGGGGTTCTGCGACAGCGGGTCCGACCAGAGAGGCAGCGGCTACTGAAAGGTCCATAAGCGTGCCGAACCAGTGCTGCTGAGGTCACGCAGGAGCTATCAGGATCACTTTCACTTTGTCCTGTTTGATCTTCATAAGGACCTTGTGGATTAGCAGCACCAGTGGGAAGGCATACATCAGAGCCCCTCACCATGGAAGCAGAAAGGCGTCTGATGGGGATGCACTGTCCAATCCCTGGAACAAGCAAAACACGTGGCATTTCCAGTTCTGATGGGACGCGAACAGATCCACCTGGGGATTCCCTCACCTCCGAAAGATCACACTGATCACCTCTGGGTGGAGCAACCACTCGTGGCAAGATGAGAAGGTCCTGCTGAGGCAATCTGCTACCATGTTCTTGGCTCCAGGCAGATGTGTGGCCACCAGATGGACAGCATGCCACACACAGAAGCCCCGCAGGTACAGAGCTTTGTGGCAAAGGGCCGATGACCTGGCTCCACCCTGTCTGTTGATGTAATACATTGCTGCGGGATTGTCCATCAGGATTTGTACCACCTTGCCCTTCACATGAGGCAGGAAAGCCTGGCAGGCCAGGCGAACCGCTTTGAGGTCCCTGACGTTTATGTGGAGCGACAGATTGTCCCGTGACCAACCGTGGACTTGCGTGCTGAGCTCGCCCAGGTGAGCTCCCTAGCCCAGGTCTGAGGCATCAGAAACCAGGGTCAGCTATGGGGCAGGGCTGCAAAGGGAACGTCCTCCAACACTGATTCGGGGCTCAATCACCAATCCAGGGATGATCAGATGTGAACTGGCACCCTGACCACCCAGTCTAGATTGTGTCTGTTGGCGATGTAGACCAACGCCAACCGTGCTTGCATTGGCTGGAGATGGAGCTGGACATGCTGGACCACGTAAATACATGCGGCCATGTGGCCCAACAACTGCAGGCAGGTGTGAGCAGTGGTGAGCGGCTAGTGTCTCACGTGGGAAATCATGTCTGATATGGCCTGGAAACGCACCTCTGGAAGGAAGGCTCTGGCTTGTGTGGCATCAAGAACCGCTCCAATGAACGCTTTTCGTTGCACTGGCCTTTAGATGATTTCTTTTTATTTACCAACAGGCCCAGGTCGTGGCAGGTGGAATGAATCAGATCGAGGCTCCTTTGCACCTGTTCCCCAGATCTGCCCTTGATGAGCCAGTCATCGTGATATGGGTAGTCCTGAACCACTCGAAGCCTGAGGTAAGCGGCCACTGGTGGCATACATATTGTAAACACCCTCAGGGCAGACAAGAGGCCAAATGGCAGCACTGTGAACTGGAAATGGTGCCCACCTGTCACAAAACGGAGGAATCATCTGTGACCTTGGAAGATGGAGATATGGAAATAGGCATCCTTCAGATCGAGGGCAGTGTACCAGTCTCCCAGATCCAGGGAGAGGATGATGGAGGTCAGGGAGACCATGCAGAACTTCAACTTTTTGAGTGATTTGTTGAAGCGCCGCAGGTCCAGAATGGGCCTTAGAGCCTGCTTTTGCTTTTGGAATTAGTAAATAATGGGAGTAGAACCCTTTTCCCCTCATGTCCCAGGGGACCTCCTCCACTGCCCCCAGCTGCATGAGGATTTTGAACTCTTGAATGAGGAGTTGCTCATGATAAGGGTCCCTAAAGAGGAACAGGGGAAGAGGAGACACAGAATTGCAGGGTGTAGCCCCAAGATACAATCTCTAGCACCCAGTGGTCCAAGGTGACCCGCGACCAGGCAGAATGGTAGGGACGAAGATGGTTGAGGAAAGAACGAGACGGATCAGGGGAGTTGACTGCGGCATCACTCTTAAGTGCACCCTCAAAATGAGTGCTTCTGGCCCCTGTGAGGCTTTCACGGGCCGGGTTGCACAGGGGAGCGGGAGAAGGAATGGCGACGATGACCAAAATTCCTGTCTCTATTCCTTCTCCTTGCCTTCCCCTGTCAAGGCTGTGAAGGCCTCGGCAGCAGGGGTGGCTGGAACTGCTTCCTCGCCGACTACAGCGTATGCAGACCCAGAGAGCAAAGGATGGCCCGAGTGTCAGTCTGTGCAGCCTCATGTCAGTCTGTCCTATGAAGAGACCATTCCCATTTAAGGGAAGATCCTGGATTGAGGCCTGCATCTCCTGGGACAGGCCAGCAGTCTGAAGCCATGCCTCATGACCACTGCTGATGAGACCACCCTAGCTGCTGAAACGGCTGCGTCCCATACCATCTGGAGGGAGCACCTTCGAGTCATCATACCCTCCTGCACCAGGGCCCCAAATTCCTGGGCTGAGTCCTTGAATTTATGGAGGGAGTCCCATAAGTTGAATTGGTACCTCCCTAAGACAGCCTGGTGGTTGGCCACCTGGAACTGAAGGCTGGCCGTCGAATAAATCTTTCTCCCAAAAAGGTCCAGCCTTTTGGCCTCTTTATTCTTGGGGGTTGAACGGGTTTGCCCATCTGTCCTTCTTGTTAGCCACCGAGACAACCAGCGAGCCTAGAGGAGGGTGAGTATACAAATATTCAAACTCTTTGGCTGGGACAAAATACTTTTTCTTGACCCTCTTGGAAGTGGGAGGGATGGAAGAAGTTTGCCTATGGGCTTTTGCTATTTTTAGGACCCCATCATGTACTGGTAGTGCAACACAGGCGGGGGTAGAGCCCAAGAGTTCATTGAACAGGCTGGCCACCTGTTTGGCCATCTCCTCCACTTCCAAGCCCAAGTTCGTAGCCACCCTATGAACCAGGGCCTGATGTTCTTTGAAATTGTCTGGTAGGCTGGCGTGGGAGGGGCCCACCACCCCCTCATCCAAGGACAACAACTGGGTCACTGGGGGAGGTCCCGAGGGGTCATCCCTCATGGGGGAAAAGGGTTTCAGGGTGGGCACCTGCTCCTCTACCCCGGCCTCTGAGTGCGTCTGCACTCAGCTGAGCTCACTGCCACTAGTGCTGTTGGTTGCTGCTCTGAGGTGGTGGCCACGGAATGGACTGACTGAGGCATGGACATCACAGGCATGCCCCATGCACTCCAATAGGGCCATTGCGCCAGCCACTGGCTTTACTGCCACAATGGCAGTGTGGAGGTCAACGCAGCCTCAGGTGCCCACTTGCGCCAGGGCTGTTGCAGTGAAAGGCTGAATTCCCTTTCTGAACCAGAGGAAATACCTTCCAGTGGTCATGGAGGGGCTGTCGAAACTTGCGTCTCATGACTAACCGTCTCTGCATGAGACCGGTGCCTCGAGTAGGAGAACTGGTGCCAGGGCCAGGGGGATCGGTACCATGATCAAGACTGCTCCCACTGCGGGAATCTGTGCGGAAGGAGGCAGCTGGTAGGAGGATGATTGGTGCCGGCGATATGGTGACTGGTGCCTTCTTTTAGGAGACCCACATCAAGCGGGTGGAGACCAGGAGCCTGGTGCTCGTGAGATAGTACGTCCCACAGAAGACAGAGACCTGGGGCATGGAGATGGGAAGCGCTCTCTCGTCTATGGAGACCAGTGTCGTTACCCTGCCCCCTGGGAGGGTCTTTACAGCTGGCTCGCCCTCAGTGGAGCCTTTGTCGTGACCTGTGACACACCTGGTGCCGGCGGCACTGGTAGAGGCCTTTGCTTTCTGGGCGCCAAGAGAGCCTGGGAAAGCGTTGGCACTGCCACCAGTCTGGGTCCCCTACCACTCCCTGGAGTAAGTGGCGGATCCCTCAGGGAACTAGGAGGCTCCATCGAGGGAGTGTCCCCATGTGGCTCCAGTGTTGGCTGTCGGTCAAAACTGGGTTCTTTGCCCATCTTGCTCAGTGCTGGGGAGTAATTTTTCTTCGACCTCTTCTTAGGCACTGGTGACCAGGAGAGATACTGGGTAGAGTCCGGTGGTGGGGGTGTGCTGTGTACCGAGGCCAACGTACTCAGGGCAGAGTCTGGCTGGGAAAGCTTGGAACCTGGGTGGACAGCAGCCTCCTTGAGGAGGGCCCTCAAATGGATGTCTCACTCTGTGTTCTCGGACGAAAGTTCTTACAGATGCGGAAGCAACGCTTCTCCTTCACATGTGATTCTCCCAAGCATTTGAGGCAGCTGCTATGGGGGTCGCTAACAGGCACAGGCCTGTTACATTCAGAACAGGGCTTAAAACCCGGAGACCAGGGCATGCCCTGCCTGGGGCAAAGTCCCTGCTGGGACTCTATCTCTAACTACACTACTTAACAACTACGTATTAATTAACTACTGTAAACAAAATATTTACAAAGCCTTAAGGCTAAAAGAGTGAAGTAGAAGAACCCTTCGCCCTTGTGAGGCAAAAGAAAGGTGCTCTAACTAATCACCATGGGTAAAGGAACTGAGAGGGCATAGGGCTGGTGGCGCCTAATATAGCGACGCCTGGGCATGGCACTCAAGAAGGTGCTACAGCCAACCCTACGGCTATCTCCGATAGCCGCGCTTGTAGGCGCACGCACACCTAGAATGGAACTGACATAAGCAAGCACTCAAAAAATACTGAACTACCATCCAGTTGAATCTTTTTTCAGGTCAACCATGTGGCACAGGAAGAGGAAACTTGCCCTGCTGCTACCCTATTCTGTAAACATATAGACAGCTGTCAGCACTACATTCACACACACACACAAATGAAAAGCAAGCCTGGGTATTTTGATTAAGGTTCTTAATGAAAATTCACAAGTACTACATTATCAAAATTTTCATGTGTTCTCTGTTGGGGGTATCTGATGCAAAGCCCATCTAATTATTCAATGGACAGACCCCAAGTATTCAGTGGGCCTGAGATGATCGAGATCTTTCTAATTAAAAAGTTATAAAAGACGAGTAAATATGCATTCAACAGTTAACAGATCAAGAGCTGTAATTCGGCACCTTTTCTGATACCAGCATAAGTACTAGTGAGTCCATTTCGCTTCTTTCGGTGGCGGTATAACCAGATGCTGAAGACCATAAGAATAATCCAACAGGCTGCACCAATGCCAGCAATAAAAGCTGGCTGTTTTACAACATCTGAAATCTGCTGAGCTAAGCTGACTTGGTCTTCTGGTGACACAGGGTTTCCATGGGAATCTAAAAAAAGGAATCAAAAATCTCTGATTAATTTGGATGTGCAGTTCTAAAAACCAAATGTACTATTATTATTGCTAAGTAATAATAATTGTAGACAGTGATTTAAAAATACTATGGCCCAGATTTTCAAACCTGGGCACCTAAAGTTGGCCTTTTAAATCCATATTTAGGCACCCAAATAAAACTGGCCTGATTTTCAGAGGTACTACACGACTATTATTATTACTTATTATGTGTACTGTTGTAGCACCTAGCAGATTTAGGCATGGACCAGGAGTCCATTGTGTTAGGTGCTTTACAAACACAGAAGAAAAAGATGCTCCCTGCCCCAACTCCTGTGAACTTCAGCAGGATTGTGGGTGCTTAGTGCTTCTGAAAATTAGGCCCCTTTTATTTAGGTGACTAAATATGGATTTAGAAGGCTGACTAAATCCATGGTTTAAAATTTTTGGCCAATAATTTTTCATCATTTCTGCAATATAACACAAATCAAATTATTTCAGATTAAATTTAAAAATAAAATACAACAAAATCACCACAGAAAACTAAGGAGGAATGTGTTGGAGAAGTCTGTTTCCAGAATTCCACTAAAGCTTAGAAACAAGCTACATGAACACACACACAGTTCCTCAGAAGTGAAAATCATAGAAGCATTACAAATTCAAAACACATTTATAGAAGGTGGATACTGAAAAGATGTTTTTTAAATTTAGCAGTTTCTGACAGGCGACTTGTATCTCATGTTACACAGTCTGTTTTTTTCTCAGAGTCTTATTTTGACCTCAATTCAAGAAGACTGAAAATTCAAGACTAGCTAAAGAAGAGAGTGAATAAAGTAACTTGATTCTACCAACTTAGCATGGCTGGACAAGCTAGTCTTTAAAATTATAGCTTTGAGAATGCAAGAAGGGATATTAAATATGCCAAGAAAAGGTACAATGCACTAAAAATAATCAATAGGCCTTCCTAGTAGTGGAAAAAGCAGAGGCCCCTTGATCAACTACTTCAATTTAGAAATCAGAACAGAAACAAAGGACAGCTGAAAATGTTTTCATTAATTACTAAATGTATAAGAGTTTTCATTTTTAATATACAGGGTATTTATTATTTTAACCTAAAATTTCATTTTTCTTTCCATATATTATGTCTGTAAATATTAACACTATTTCAGACTGGTCTACTCACCAATATCCTATAATTGCCTTGAGGTTGCTCAGCAAGAAGACATTTTGCTAGATTTTTATCATCCGGGTACATTGATTTTTAGCAGTAAGAGGTGCTCTTTGCAAATTTGTGAGCTAAGAGATCTGTATTATTGCTCCCCGAATTGAGGACCAGATTCTGAAACTCTCATTCACAATGTATAAATACCTTACATCACTCACACTGTGTAATACCTAACTTTTTGATCAGTCCCATTGATTTCAGAGTAAATAGTCAAAGAATTAAACACTACTGAATGTGAGTAAGATAGTAGAATCTGGTCCTGAGATTGGTCCTTTTAGGAGAAAAATATGTTGTTTGTTCAAGTGGCCTGATCAAATTCTGTTAATGCATACTGACTAAGAAATGGAAATCAGTTCACTTAAAACACAACAGCATTAATGCTCTCAGCACTAACCAGTGAACAGGTTAATACTCTTAATCATGACACCCCATGTTCCCCCCCCCCAAAAAAGTATAAATATATATAAAAGAAACAGTGGCACTATAGACTACAGGGAAAACAAGCCATATTGTAGAAAAACAATTGCTCTGGGAAAGGGACACCTTTATAGATTGGAAATGGTTACATTATTAATAGTTTTTTTCCCTTGGCTTTTTCTTCCACAGAATTTCAGATTTTATTCTACACGACATCCAGGCTCAATACCTATTTTCACAAGCAATCACTACCTTTGACTGTTTGTTGACTGGAAGTTTTATTTCACATAACAAGCCCTTTTATCTTCTGTGATCCTAAGAGCACTCATAGTCTGAAAGTTCAGCAAGCAGACCTATTCTTTTCTTACCAATACACCCTTTGTGTCTCCTAGATTTATAGATTTCATGGCTATTTGTGCAAGGTTAAATTGGGTTGCTTCAGATTTTATGGAGACAGCCAAGTGAGGTTCCATGCAAGTGGCCAGATGGGCTTCACTGTATAAAGTGTACTGTGACTAATGAATTAAAATTGCCACTCTATGTCTCATCTTTTGTCTCACAGCAGCTGAGGCTGTATTAAGATATTGAAAACTGCAATATCATTCTAATTTCAAAACAACTACATTTACTTTTTTTTAAATGCTGATATTATTTGAAATTGTTTTCTTCGACAGAAAAGTGAATTTTCATTGGAGACACTGTTCACCTATTGTTTTGCGTATGTTAACATTTCTTTGTTATTTAAATATTACTCTTTCATACTTCTAATGAAGTATTTACAATAAAGAAAAAGTTACCTTATTCTCCCTGGTCCCCTTCCCCCCCCCCCCAAAAAAAAAAAAAGAATACTACAGCATAGAATCAATAAAATTTATGAAGCCCTAAGCTGTGCATAAGGAGCCAGCAATGTAAATGATTCTGTAACACAAACAAATATAGTGGTAGTATATATATATATATATATACACACACACAAATGTTAAGTGCATTATTCACACAGTGCATGTCTCATGTACAAAATACTCCATGAACCTTTATTTTTCTAATCACTCACATTATGAGATGTAACTTGAGAACTAATTAGCATGCCTTTAGTGATATTCTGTTAGCCACTAGAAATACCTGTATATTATCATAATAAATTGTTGTATTTAAAGCACCAAGCCTGAAATACATTATGCATGTGTGGACTGCTACACCTGCACAAAGCCTCATTTTTCATATATATATTTTACACCTCTACACACACACACACACACTTTCTTTTTCTCTTATTCTTTAGCTTCAGTCATTTAACTGTACACACACACGTATCTGACTATATATTCCTTTATTTTAATAATAGAAGCTAAGCTAACCACTAATTTTAAGGGAAGCTGGTAGTGACCCATCTGTTTATGTTGCTAACACTTTCCATTATTAAAGATTCTTGCAGCCTTTTTTTTGTTCTATCACTTTGTTGTTTGCATCAGGCCTTTGAAATTAGGGGAAAAGGGAGAAAGCCCTTGGGCTAGAAAAATGCCTTTTCTTTGTGCCATGAAAATCCATTCAGGTTTAGCCGACACATAAACTGTTGAAAATCACCATATCACTGCTGTTGTTTCTGGTTCCTCCAGGTAAATGTTGGCAGCATACAAAATAATAAGGAACTGTGAACATTCTAAGGTCACATTCACAATGCTGACAAAGCTGCCGAAGCACACATTGTACTGAGAATACCTAGGAGCTGCTGGAGAAGGCTGACTACCTCACTCCCTGGAACTGGCATATTTCCTGGCCCCAAGATAACAGACTTTCCCTGCTGACAGTTAATGTAGTTAGGTCTGTAGTTCAGGTACTAGCAGTCTGCAGTCCTGTGTGGAAGGTTCAGGGCTTAAATGCTGGTGATATAAGATACGAGGTTGTTACAGTTGCACATAACAATTGGTTTCTTTCTTTGTCCTTTTCAAAATAGACAAGTAAATTACATACAAAAATACTATGTTAAAATAAAGTTATTTAGGATGCAAATTCAAGAGTTATGAAATCTCAGAATCACGGTGACCTGTGCAAATGCCTCCATGTGCATGCATTAAGATACAGTCTTTAATGGTACAATCAGGTACTGTTCCACAGGACTCCTGCCTCATTCAGTGCACAAGATAGCTGGTCAAAGGGAAGTGAGAATTAAGGTTGCACGGGCAACCATAAATCTGGCATTTCCTAACTTCTGAGTGCTTGACTTTGCAATAACTTGCTCCCTCTTCCTCCCCCCCCCACTCAATGTGGGTATATATAATGTAGAAAGACAATTCTTTGGTCAGAAATCAACTTATGAATATTCTCTTTTGCCTTCTTTCTAGTTATATACAATGTCATAAATGGAGAAGTGCCACTTTTAGGCTAGAGCTCTATAGTGTACTGCATGTAAGTGCAGTGCACTGCCCATGTGCAGCCTCACTGACATCAGTGGGGCTTTGGTTGGGCAAAGCAGGCCACCTTTGAAAGTCTACTGCAGGCCTAAAAAAGATACTATATTGTGTTGGGCAGCTTACTTGCAGTGGCTGACAGAATGATATCCCTAAAGGCATCCTAATTAGTTCACAAATCACATGTCTTAATGTGAGTGATGAGAGTAATAAAGGTGCAATAAGAGTTTCTTGTATTTTGTACACTTGAGACATCCACTGGTTGAAAAAAACACTTAACATTTATAATTATTTTACGGAAACCTCTTAAGAAATAAGTGCATAAAATGTATTCACTCAGGTTAATATGTTTATTATGAGTAATATTAACTGCATCTGAGATGCCTCATGTGAACAGTACACTGGACAGAACATGCTGCAGGATGTACCAGGTAATTCTCTATTGAACCATCAGCAAACCAATGGAGTGTCAACATTTCAAAGCTGCCATCCATGGTACTCCATCGTTGTACAGAAGCTATGGTGGAGATCAGTATCAAAGGGATTAACAGTTCTCTGGGGTAATGTTCTGTAGCCCTTGAATGGTTGCAACTTACTTTTACTCACATGCTCAGCCAAAGGTCCACATACTCATTTCTTGGCACGAGAGAGCATTCAGAGCACTCCAAAATCTGAATAGCCCTATCTGTGCAGGGGAGGGGTGTGCTGTGTGGGGACTTACTCAAACTAAATCCTAAGGGGGAAGTTTTAGAGCTAGTCACAATCTAGCCCTCAATTTTTAATCAAGATTTGTTCAGAGTAAGATCTAAAGCTGATTTAATTGTGAGAGACATTCCAAAATTTAAATGAATATACAAATCATACAGTATATATAATATGCACACAGGGAATTTGTAATCAGTTTAATAAAGGTAGCAGCATACTAATTCAGAAATCAACATCAAAGCAAAAGATTTAAGCTTCCTGGCTCTAAGAAGGAAATACAGATTTCTCAAATTGGTGATTGCAAGAATGCAGTTCATCTAGCATATAGATATCGGAACTAGCAATTCCCGCCAAACATTCTATGAACAACATCCTTACCCACCGCCAAACACAGCCCCCCTTCCCAAAACCCAAAAAGGAAAAAAAAATGCCCTCTTTATCTAAATGAATGTATTGCTTCTGGAAAGTACTAGACTGATGGCATCAGCAATAAGGATAAGTTTTGTATCCTCAGAACAGCTTCTGGAAAACAATGGTGCTATCTATCCCTCACTGCTTTACTTCTTCTCTGGGAGCACATCCAAGAACCAAGGATGAGATTCTATGATTAGCCTCTACGATGCACAAGCACAGAACTCAGGGTAAGGTAAGGAAGTTTTAAGCCACTTTACCACTCTCACAATCCTAGGCTACTCTGGGTGAAGAGTTTCCTTGGGGTAATTTAGGTAGCCCTAGGGGCCTGTTTGAGTTATGGCAGCCCCTCCAGGATACCCTATGGGCCACAGTACTGCTCAGAATCTCCACAGTGTGTTCCCCACAAATGCTTTCTGCTCCAGGGCTTACAAAGGGGTCCTCAGAAGGGAGCCATACAGCTGTCTTACACTGCATCTATACCAAGGGAATCCTTCCAACAGCTAGTTACAAGGCTGTTGAGGTCCTTTACGTTGTTCTGGTCCTTTGACCTGGTGTAAAGTGGCAGTAGTGGGACTGAGGATCTCACCACACATTATATCTGATCCTTTATGGGTACAAAAAGAGGAGAGGGAGCTGAAGAGGGCACTAGAAAAATCCTTTCTTTTAGGGAGCACAAAGTTTGCTTGAGGCCTGTACTCATAAGAGTGCTAACGTCCCTGAAAGGAGGCAAATGAGAAAGAGGCTTTGTGCCACTTCCTTCATCACCAGCCAGCACAGCTTGTCAAGAGATGGGCACCTGGTGTGCACTATTAAAGGTCACAGCAAGGGACTCTCGGGTCAACGCTTCTTCAGTGTCCCCAAAGGCAATGTGCTTACTTCAGGAACAGAGTTTCTGAGACCTCCCACTGGGATGATGTACTACCACCATGCTGTGTGGCACAGGGATGTGTCTCAAATGTACATTTTAGCTCTGGGGAGTGAGATGGTAGGGTTTTTTAGAACTCTCATACAGTGTAATTATTTCTTTACAAAATGCCATAATGCTCAATCCCTGGCTTCTGCTGAGAATGTCATTAAGGACATTAACTGTCACGTTACCATCTGTCCACTAGGGATTGGACTAAGATCACGAACCACTGAGGCCACTAAACAGCAAATGATAACTTTTGATTACTGTAGATCTCAGGTGAATCAGAAAATATGATCTGGAGGAAAGAGACTTTGGGCAATATTTTCAAAAGCACCTAACTGATTTAGGAACTTAAGTCCCATTTTCAAACATGATTTATGCACTTAGGAGCCTAAGTTCCACTTATTTTGTGAAGCACTAATCAATAGCCTTAGGAGAAGATTTTCAAAGATGAGGCACCTGATTCCTATTGACTTTCAATAGGACATGGGTATCTAACTGCCCTTTGCCTTCTAGTGAAGTGTCCATACATGCCATTGCTGGAAGCAGGCTAGTGGCCCTGCTCAGTCCTGGTAAGGCAAATGGTCAACTATGTTCCTTTTCCAAATATGCTAACTGGAAAGGCAAGGAAGGGAAACTAAATAAATCATGTTCTTGTAAAACTGGCGTTTATTTAGGATTAATTTACTAGCAGATGGATTAAGGAAAATGTTAATATCAAGCCTGCAGTTTCAGACATCAAGGCCTCTTGATTAAGCTGGTATCTATAACACTTAAAATTTCAAGGTTTTCAAAATATCAGCAGCGAAACAAAAACCCTGATTCTTGAGAATGGAAAATGAGCACAGAAAAGAACATGCCAATGAGCACTTATAGGTACTACATTAATGAGTCATTTAAAAAAGTTCTGCATTCTTGCTATGCAATTTCTATTACAATCAATGGGAGTCACAAGCCCAAATTATAAGCAATTTTTTGAAAGTTACCTTAATTTCAATGGCTAAATGTAATTTTTTGGTATTGCAGCAATTGTTCACTCAGAATAGGGTCCTTTTTTCATTCTCAGTAACTACCTATTTTTAACTGTAAAATCACATAACTGGACAGGTCTTTTGATGATGGAGACAGAGAAGGGCACAAGGTCAAAAGGAACATGGTAAGGTTCTATTTTGGTCTGATGGGACAGCATGTTTTGATTTCATCATGCTAATAAAGAGCAGAATCACTATATTGCAAGGCATTTTAAATATTGTTCTGTAAACCAGCAGTAATCCCACATCACTTCCAGACATATCCATATCCTATGGCCCCCAATCTTAAGCTGTGTCAGAGGAATGGTTGGTGCAGATGAGGAAAAAAGGAATGCAAAGATCACTGTTGCATCCCTTGCCCTGATACTGGTAGGCCAGAACTAATATGAATGTAGCAAACTTGGTGGCTCGGGCCCATCTTAAACTGCTGTGTTTTTCCTACACCAGTCTTAAGTATCAACCACTTCGCAAAAATCAACAGCCAAAACCAATAATGAATGAATTGTGACTCTTTGTTTAAAAAAAATGCAGCAACCATTATACAACAAACCTTTGAGAGATGCTGTTACAACACTGTCTTTAGAATCCAGTTCCAATACATGTCCAAAAACACAAATACTAATCTCATGTTAAAATTCAAGCAACACTCTGCATTCTGCCTGACTTGTAAATATTTCTGGATCCATAAAAGGAAAAATAAACACAGCACTGAATTTATACGCAAATTTACCAGAAGGCTTACCTAATTGGATAAACTGTGGCTCACTTTTCACTCCGGGTCCTGCCGCAGTACTTGCTGCTACTTCCACACTGTATCGAATACCAGGAACTAAGGAGGGGATGAGTACAGAAAAGGTGGAACCATCTACGGTCTTGTTTATGTGGTATCTGCTTTCATTGCCCAGGCACCAAACCTGTAGGTAAATGAAGTACATAGCACATGTGTGTGTTAAAAGTTAAAGCTAAAAGGATAGTTACATGATATGATATGGTCCTTTCTGATTCATAAAGGGAGTCAAACTAGATTATAACTGTTATTTATTATTTGTATTGCAGTAGCACCAAGCCATCCCAGTCACAGGCTAGGTGCTGTACAAACAAAGAGCAAAAATATGGTTCCTGCCACAAAGAGTTTACAATATAAGATAACTTGTTAGCTCCCTTCTAACCCTCTAACATATCAATCCAAGACATAAGCACTAATAATGCACTAATGAGCATTGGTTGCACTCCACAGATAATGGAAAAGAGAGAAAGAACTCTCAATCATTCAGTATGACTAAAACAAGGGAATTAAATTTGATGATATTTGCAACTCTCTTTTTCTTGAATAATTGGTCAGGCTAGGTTTTGTTCAGAGACATGTTTGGGGAAATTTGTATTTGCATGAATTCATACTTTTCCCTGAGGACAGGTATTCATGCTGGAAGCAATAAAAATTATAGTAAACCAAACAGGGATTGGATGCAGGGGATGATGCAGTGACACCCCATTTTTAACTAAGAGTTAGGTCACAGTGAGAACGTGGCACATGCCATTTTTAACTAAGAGTTAGGTCACAATGAGAATGTGGCACAGGTAAAAGCTAGGGGCCTGAGACTCAATCTGGAGAAGACTCAGGTGATATTGGCTGGTTAGGGGAAAACAACTGGATGAGATGGGAGATAATGTTGCCCCCTCTGATTCAAGGGGCTTGCCCACCATTTGTGAGTAGATGCACAACTCAGGAGGCTGGATGGACTCCTAATTGGTATTAAAAAAGCAGGAAACCAGTAGCACCTACTGCTAGATCACCTATTTCTCAATCTGTACTTCCAGGAGGTTGCGTTACTTTTGTAATCTGAACTTGCAACTGTCTTTGTCACCTCCAGATCAAGCTATTGCAATGAGCTCTACATGCAGCTACTCTTTCAATCTACCTCGAAATCAAAAACGGTGCAGAATTCAACAGCTTGTTTGTTATGAGGTAGGTCCTTCTGGGAACACATGATACCGGTACTTTTGGATCCACACTGGCTACCTATTAAATACAGGGTACAATTTAAGGTTGTGGTCTTGACCTATAAATAGTCTAAAATCTTGTTATCTGAAAGACTGCTTCACTCTCCCTGTGCCAGTCTTCTGCATTTGAGATCTGCCTGAGCTGGAACCCCAGCCATAAGGGAGATCGAATCAACTAGCACAGCACTTTCTGTGAGGGGGCCACCCTCAGCTTTGAACTCACAAATATTCCTAGTACATTGGCTTTGTGAGCATGCACACATTTGTGGCAAGACATGTTTCTTCACCCTAGATGTAAGCGGGTTCAGAGGACTCTTGTGGAGAATTATAAAGAACTGGAAGATATTTTGCTGGATTATTATATATGATTACTGGGGAAAGATAAGGGGTAAATGGAGCAATCAATTTTAATAAACATAATTGTGAAATGGGTCAAGGAATGTCCAGAGCATAGGATAAGCACTCACTTTTTACAAATGAGTACTAAATAAATGATATCATTTTTATTAGTGCCATTAAATTCTAGACAATGATCCATAAAACCTGCAGAAAAGTTATAGAATGATCTTATAAAAATGATAAGACTGCATGTTTTAGAAAGCTATTAATAAGTCAATACAGGGATTTGGAAAGGGAACAGTTATGCAGCCTTCACAAGAGCAGTCACAAACCCTTGTGCCACGACGCACACAGAATATAAAGCTTAACATCCCCCACAACCCACAAACAACCTGTATTTAACGAGCAAGAAGGAAGTGACACTATGCTGGGCAATAGATAGTTATGGTTTAAATTTGTTTTCTGCTTAATTTCTCACGATCTTTACATAGAAGTGACTACAGTATATGATAATGATCCATTATACAATCTATATAGGGAAGTTTGAACAGATAGAAGATGCTTGTTAAGGAAACAAAAGGGAAGCCACTCCTGAACAGATGCATCACGGAAAAAGAAAATGAAAAGCGTTGTAAGCAGCCCTGTAACTTTATGCCAGAGATGTGACAGAATAGACTCATTTGAACGTTATTGTTTTTTGTAAAGTGCTATTCATACTTCTGTAGCTGTGTCATCCTTTCCATTATAACCTATTAATACATTCAAATTTTCTCCATTCTAAAACTTAGTGTGCAAGGTGTCAACCAGCTTGGGTTTTAATTGTTTTGAAAAAATAAAGAGAATCCACTTGTTGAGAAAATAACATGATAGAATAATCATTAATTCCTTTTTGTATTAAAAAAAAGGGATTTGAATTTCAGGGTTTTTTTCCGGGTTATTTGTTCCTAACATTGACTAGTTGTTTTTGTTTTTTTAAACAGAAAATACAATTATGCATGCTTTCATGATGCCTGTTTTCGATCCAGAGGGAAAATTATCCACTGACCCACATTAAAAAACAGTGGCAGCCCCACCGCTGCATAGGCACTAAGAGATGCCTGCTCATAGCTCACTGCAACCTATTGTCCCCAGATGCTAGCAGACACTGTACAGCATATTCCACACTCAAATGTGAATTTCCTCTCTTTTATTGTTTTGTCCTCACAACCCTAACATTCTTTTAATACAGTTTCTGGTGGGTGAATAATTCCATCTCTTTAGTTCAAGGTCTAACTGCCTTTAAATAAAACTTCCTTTGTGAATATTTTTTTCAATTACATCTGAAACTAAGCCACAAAATGATTTTGTACCAGTCAATCAGGTTCTGAAAGGCATTTTATTATTTTAAATTGACCATGAAGCTAAGTGATCTCCACTCTTTTTTCTTTTCTACAGTGTAAAGAAAGAAATGAATGGAATGAGTTTTGATGCTTAGGAATAAATGCCTACACTGTGGTATTTTATCTTTAAAAAAAAAGGCTAAAACATTCTGATTTAAAAATCTCTCTCAACAATGCCAATTTGCTACAGACTAGAGCAAACCATCCTGCCACTAGTGGCTATAAAACAACCTTGAAATCCATGACTAGACACTTACAACATCTCAGCCTTGCTTAGGCAATTTTAGCTTCATTTCTTTTTTATGTAATTTATTCACAATTTAAATTACTCTAAGATAAAAACAGTATGTTGCTACAGAGGCCTTAAATAATAAAAACTGTCTACTGAACTTTAATAGGTTAAAAATATATATAGTATAATGAAGGCTAGAATGCAAAGATAGATTTGTAAAAAAACAAAAAAAATTGCTATAAATATATTTAATCTTACACTAACTCTCTTTAGATGGAAAGCTTTTCCATGTTTTTAACTATCCCAGATGAATAGAATGGTACACTTTACTCAGAATGTTACATAATAAATTATGTCGAAGCCTTTCAAATGATTAGACCCATTTATTTCCTCAAATTCCCTGTTTTGATCACAAAATAGTTCTTAAACTAGCACATTTTTCTTTGTGTTTTGTGTACGTAATTCTCATGTTATAGCATAGACGTGAAGTTGCTTATTTTAATTATGAATTTTGACCTTTTCTTTAATTTCTTGCACTACCATCTTCCCATTCAAATTAGTAGGCAGTTTTAATTGCTTTTGTACATGTAAAGATGCCACAGACTAGATAGAATTCCTAAATAAATGGTACTATAAAAAAAAATAAACTGAGAAATATTTTTTGATTCCACATGCTTTTGATTTTTACCAGTAGATGGAGCCAAGTATCCACGAACAATTTATCCATCAATAGCATGTCAATACTTTGCAGTGAATAAGAACTCTACATGTCACCTTATATTCTTGGACCATTCCATTCTGGGTATCCTCAGGGGGTGGCTGCCAGGTAACCACAATTGCAGTCCCATTCCCGTCATTCTTAGTCACTGAAACACTTTGAGGTGGAGCACTAGGAGCTGTTTGCGGGAAGAACCAGATGGTTAATTTGTTGTTGTATTTCTAATACAATGTTGCCAAATGCTTTTTAACAAGCTGCTAGTGCTTGATACATAAACAGCCCATTCTGCACTACACAAATGTAATCATAATTTCTTGTTTCGCCATTAAGGATGTTTCTGTCTGTCAAGGTAAACGGACGTGAGAGACAAAATATGGTCTAGTAATGTGAACAGGTGTTGGGATCCTGGGTTCCATTACTGGCTCTGCCACAGACTCACTTTGTCACCTTGACCCAACACTGAGATCAAAATATTAAAAAGATTCCACTAATTTTTGGTGCCTAACCTGAGACATGTAGATCCTTCCTTTCAGAACTTCTGAGCACTAAAATTAACCTAACAAAGACCTTTGGGTGCTCATCACTTTAGAAAAACCAGGCTGTTGGTGTGCCAAGTTGGACACTCAAAATGTAGGCACCAAAAAGTGGATGTTTTCAAAAATGTTGGCTTTAATTTCCCTCAGCTTTAGTTTCCCCTTTTTTGTAAAATAAAATAAAATAAAATAAAATAAAATAAAATAAAATAAAAATATGTACTTCTTAAACTCCTGTTATTTGTAGGTACTTTCAATGAGAAGATTCTTTTTTTTTTTTTTTTGGTCCATTAGAGTCATCCTAAGATGTTCTGGGTTCAGGTGCTGCTCTTTTGAGGCTGCTTCAGAGGCCTAGAGGGAAGGCAGTGAGGGTCATCTGTTCAACTAGTGCAGCCAAAACGTATGGTGCAGGTCTGGGCCCCACCAACGCACTGAAATGTCTACTCTGAGGCATTTTGATTATGTTTGACCTTGCAAGTAAAAATGCTATGGTGAGGGAAATGGCTTTGTGAACCCTACCCTCCTTCTAGCACATGCACAGAGGAAGATGCATAATTTAGTCCAGTGTATTTGTTGCTCTCACTCATCATCTTTTCATTTTGTACCAGTGATGGATCCAGACATACAAGCACCCTAAAAATGTGGTTTCCTTCCTTCAGCTACAATACTTTGATGATTTCTGCGGTATCTGCTATTTACTTTAGATAGTGATAAGTATGTGTTTGAATTTGATACAAGTCACTTGTGACCAGACCATGAACTCAGCAGGGAGGAGAACACACTGCACTGGAGATAAAAAAAAAACACATTTCCCTTTTATGTGCTGGAGGGGATTTCTGCACATGCCTCTCTCACATGCAAAGTTTTAAATATTTACTTCTGTGCCATGAAACAAGTCACATAATGATCAGTCCAACACACTGACAGTCTCCTCAGCTGTGCACTGCTGTGTTCTCATACAGTATGCACTTCAAACAAAATCAAATAATGAATGTATCATAGAGAAACCGGCCGAAATACTCCTTCAAAAAGAAAAGATGAAGACAGACTTGCTGATACTTGCCTTCTTCTAGGGTTTTTGCAAATTTCACTTCGCTATCTGCTCCTTGAAACTCGTTAAAAAAAGGGCGGGCCTTGATTTCATAGTTTACACCTTTCTTCAGCTCTGGAATGATGACGCTATTTTTGGTTGGTGTTCTCACTTCAAAAATTAACCATTCAGATTCACCGTGGGATGCAGTGGTAGGCCTGTACAGAATTTTATATCCCTGAATATACTGGGATTGCTGGTCCACCTAGCAAAACAGTAGAAACACATGTTAGTGAATGACTAATGGACTGTTTAATACATACAAACCATAACATTGCCTGTAGTATTATGCAAAATACTAAGAACTATCCATTTATTTTATCCAAAGTAAACAATGCTACTGAACCAGATAAAAATTCCTGGGAATTACAGCAAATTATGGGCCTTATTCACCACTGCATTAATACATTTTTAAGATAGTATAATGGCACTGACATCAATGAAGGGATAACAAAATGGTGACTCACGTTCTATATTTTGTAAAATGAATAACCCCGATGCCAAGGGGCTCCAAGCAGGGCAGGGGTTTGCCTAGGTGGATCTGTTTGCCGGATTGGGGTATATATTTTAATAGTTCAGATGATGAATATAGAAATCAAACAAAGAAACAGGTCAACCTTCCTGAGGAGTGGAAGCCTCCCAGCTTGCACAAAATGACCCTTGCTTCCTCCCCACTTCCTTGTGGACAAAGTGGATTTTAAAGGGCAGCCAAGTGGCACTATCTACATTCTGATGATTATGCTTGACTCTGTCAAAGGCCAGATAAATCCAAACATTTCCTCCATTCTCAGTGACTCAGCAGGGGGCTACTGTGCTGTAGAACTGGTGCTTTTTTAAGCAGTCACCACAGGGCCAATAAAAATCAGCTTTTTAAAGGAAGGAAGCGACCAATAAAGGTGGATCAAAACTGCACTCAGTTGACTGGATTGTCATTTGCAGTAAAGCCACTTTATGTCACTTGGCAGTGTACAAAGGCCTTAGTGTAAATAAGAACCAGGGTCAATATATTTGGGGATACTTGAGACAGGAGGTTACCTAATAGAATCGGTGTCTTGTGCAGCTTTCAGTATATTTTTGTCACTGACTTTGATAAATGATTTCTGATGTATAGGCAAACTTGAAAATAAAAACGTCTACTTAAAAACATTCAGATTTGTCCCATTTAAACTATTTTATCTGGTGACATAATAAAACTGTTTGTTTGCAATGTAATACCCAAGCAACATGTTTTGTTTCAAATAACTGACTGATGAATGGCTGCTCGCTAAAATTGAGGTAATGCTTAATCTTTGAAATTGCAGTCAGAGACCACCCAAGAGACCAAAAAAATTGGCTGCCTGGAAAAGGTTGTTCTGTAACTAAAGGTCAAACAAAATTATGCTTGGAAGCTTGGTGATGTTTTTAAGTGGTCAGTTGAAACGGGAGATTGCCTGCTGCAGGTGGTCCTAAGTGCAGGTTTCACTGTAAATACTGGGCATCACAGCAGTCAGTTTCTTTACAGTTCTTGACTATGTAAAATGCTTTCTTTACAAAGTTACGCCATGCTAGCTGTAGCATCTTGTGATCACTTCATTATCATGAATCTTGCCCATATGCTCAGGGTTTAGCTGATCGCCATATTTTGGGTCGGGAAGGAATTTTCCTCCAGGGCAGATTGGAAGAGGCCCTGGAGGTTTTTCGCCTTCCTCTGTAGCATGGGGCACGGGTCACTTGCTGGAGGATTCTCTGCTCCTTGAAGTCTTTAAACTACGATTTGAGGACTTCAGTAGTATAGATATGGGTGTGAGGTTTTTTGCAGGAGTGGGTGGGTGAAATTCTGTGGCCTGTCTTGTGCAGGAGGTCAGACTAGATGATCATAATGGTCCCTTCTGACCTAAATATCTATGAATCTATGAATCATGCCTGTCAACATTTTGAGTTGATCAGAAGGTAGCCCAGATGACAGTTTAAAGCTCCATTCCCTTGCGATTAATTGTCTCCACGAGTGGAGTTGCCCCGCTCTTTTCCTGACCACCTAGTTGATATTGCTTAAAACAGCCGTTCGTTCATTTACATTGTCTTATATCTTTCCTTGAATAGACTTATTCCTTTCTCATACTGTACTCTCTTTCTTTCTTTTTTCCTTTCTCCTCATCCATCCCCTTCATGCCACAATTTATTTCCCTGTATTCCTTCAATTTTTCTAAGCCCCCAATCTTCTCATTCTCTCTCCTTATCCCTCCTCTGTATCTCTTCCTACCCCCTCCCTTGGGGACTCCTATAGTATCTTTTTCTTTTCTTGCCCTGGTTTTCCTCCTCTTCCATCATAACCTCCATACTTCTGACCTGCTACTGACCAATGTGATTGTTTCCCATTGTGTTTTTCTTTCCCACCGCATGTGTGTTCACTTTTAAGCTAGTAACTGCTGTGCTGTGGGAGGAAGTGCATTTCTCAATATCTGATCTGGGGTGGGTGGGCAAGGCAACTACCACATACCACTTCCTGCAACTCTGGTTGATAGACAGAGGAGCTATTGTGTTATCTCAAACATGACTTAGGGCCTGATGCACCTCTCACTGAATGCAACGGAATGGCTCTCATGAACTTGACTTTGGATCAGTCCCTTCACCTCCTGACAAAGGATGCTGAGCACCCTGGATATGGCATAGCACTCTCTGTAGAATGAGAAGATAATCTAGGTTCTGATTAAGACAGGCACAGTCAGGGGAGTGCTGTAAGTGCAAATACACATGAAGTGATTTTCATGTACAACAGCAAGCTATTTTCATAGCTTCTTGATATAGTTTAACTCCCCCATCAACAGTGCGGTGTAGTATTGGGATTTAAATAAAAGTTCCCTTTCTCCCTACCCAAAACCCACCTCCCATTTTATAACTTTTACTTACTGTCCAATGAACTTCAATTGAGGAAGAAGAAAGGATAGTGGGGTTGTGAAGATGCAGAACCACATCCCCGAGCTCTCTCTGGACCTGTTTGTGATCCACACCCTGGCTTGTAGGTGGAACATCTGGAACAATGTAAGAACCCATTCTTATAACTGAACTGAGTCTTCCAAGTACATAACTTGATTGACAAATAGGCTTAATCACAGTACCCACTAGAAGAGCCCAAATGTGCAGGAAATAGAACTACGTGAAGCATTTTCACAGCAAAATGGCCAAAACCAATCTGCTTTTTCAGTGGAAGCAATGTGGGGAGAGGGAAAACATGGGTGGGTGGGTAGGTGGGTTGGGAGCAAGGAGTAAAAAGAAAGAATAAGGTCAGGGATAACTATGGTAAATTACAGCAGTAGCATCACCTCTCATCATGCAAATCTCTCTTTCCTGCAGGGAAGGGGAATCTCCTACAGCACACTCCAAACACCATAGAAACCAGGAAACAATCAAGGAGGGGCAGAAGAGTAGGTGTGTCTAAAAATAAATTCAGTAGCACTCTAGCAAGTGTTATTGTTGGTTTTTAATTACCTATTAACTGTAGTATAGTAATTAAATGAGGGGAAATGAACCACACAGATACAAGGTCTTCCAAGGGCAGGAGACTTCAGTGAACAGGGGCCAAAGCGCAGTTGCCTTCTGTCTCCCTTGATATTTGCAAATCCAATACTGGTCTCTTATTGTTGAAAGAATTGTTCATACATATGAAAAGAGGAATTCCATTTGATGTGTTCTATCATTTGAGCTGGTACAATGTGGTGAGGATGTTTTCCATGTACAACTCTCAGAAAGCATCTTGGGCTGAAAAGAAATGACTCTCCCCATATGACACATTTATAGTGCACTCATCACCATGATATCTGAAGTGTATGTGTACCATGGATATCAGAGTACAGTATTTTTATATTCACTTCATAATTTCCCTTTTTTTCACTTCATTATACACAAAAACTATGTTGGCAACAGAGAAAACCTCAAGCTCGGAAATTCACATGACATGAAAAGCGCTGATTTTTTTTTTAAACAATCACAGATATGTGTGAGCATGTTACACACACTTCGCTCCATGATACTACTCTCTCAGTCTAATCTTTTCTAGTGTTTAGGCAAGGTTATGAAATCTACAAGCATTCTTCTTTCTGAAACATTCAGTAGGATTCTTGGCAATTTCAATATCTGCCTGTTCACAAGAATGGCCAGAGAGGGGGCATAGAGGAAAGGTGTATGTGCATATCCATGCCTGCAACAAAGCCAGATCCATGAGTTTGTTGCAGGTGGGTCCATCTGAGGAGTCCATCTGAGGAGTGAGAGCGGCAGAATGTTGATGACCTCCCTATGGAAATTGCTTATATAAAATATGAAGGGGACACATAAAAAAGTGTAACTTTTGAGGGGATAGTTACATTTCCAACCCATTACCCAGTGTATTTTTAAATAATTCACTGACCATCAAATTAAGAAATTATCTATCTATATATGTATGAAGTTACTGGCATGTGAACAAATTCTTTATCCAGCAACACAGTCCACATTTGAGACTGTAAGAGCTATGCCACCTGGCAATTTGTCATACAGCTTTTCCAACATATTCACAAGAGTGTGGGATTATTTCAAAACTAAATAATCAGCATGTGGCCTATGTGCAACCAGTGGGTGACAAATCTGTCTGCTTAGCCATGAAGACTTTTTAAAATAAATACACCATTGTGCAGCTACTGTATCCAAATGAAAAACATTCCGCCAAATTGTCCACAAATCCATGCATCTTTTCCTCCTTCTGATACTCTTAAAGACAGTAACTTCTGCAACTTGGATTTGTGTAAATCTCTGACCATCCTTTTGCCTGGAGCTTAAAGGGAGAGTCATCTTAATAATTAGCAGCCTAAACAGAAGATGGCACAACAGTGAGTCACCAACAATATAATAAACGGTTAACAAACCTTGTCATTCATACCTGTGAACTACACCTTTGAACTACTCAGTACAGCTTATCTACTCTTTGGCTTTCTCATTTCAACTTTCAGCTTTCCAGAGCAAAGACTGTCAATGTTCTGTATCCGAAGCACATTGTTCAGACTTTACTAATACTAAAACGGCAATGGCTGAGTGAGAGGGTGAGAAGGGGATTGCCACATTTGAACTATATTTAGCACAAGATCTCCAAAGCAATCAGCCTCTATGACCAGAAGACAATTTTGACCTATTCTGGCTTGAGAGGAATTCATGTGAGACTGAGGTGATACTGGGAGGAAGAGGGAAATGCTTTCAAGAACTAACCTCTTTTATAACATTTCCCACAACTGAAGACATATGCTCTGAGATTGTTCATTTGGCATACAGGTTTAATGCCATTTTGATCTCCTCAATTCTACTAGAGATCCAAATAGCCACAAAAGCAAAAAAATCCACTTCCATCTTCAATTAACCAGATTATTTTGTCTCATCTTATAAGAAGCACACTAGGCCCCAGTGATATATGCATTCGGGAGTTTCAGGCTTGATATAACAACTCAGATTTAGGATTGAAGCCACAAATCCTGAAAAACTTCAACTGGTATAGAACACAGCAGCCTGCCTGCATAGCAACACGGGTTGCCATATCGACGAAACCCCAGCGAATTGCCCCTACATTGTCTTCCCATAGAACACAGAAATCACTTCAAGGTCTCGGTCTTGTTATTTACACCCATCCATGAGATTAGCCCTAACTATTTGAGAGATCATCTCTCCCTCTGTGACCATGATCTCCCATGATGGCTATGCTCTACTGGAGCAATGAAACTGTCATCCAACAGGGGAAGCTTGTGGGTGCAGAGGATGGAACTTTCGCAGGAGCTTGAGCCAAATTGTGTAATTAATTCGCACAAGAGAATGACCAAAACCCAAGCAATCTGAATTAAATGTAAAACTCATTTCTCTGATTTGCTTTCCCTCAGGAACTTCTTCACACAGGGTACGTCTAAACTGCAATCAGAGGTGTGACTGCAGCACATGTAGCAGCTTTGATCTAGCTGTTCAAATAACAATAGAAGCAAAGTTGTGGCAGCATGGTCAGCAGCATGGGTTGTATAAAACTTACTGGGACCTGGGATATGCACTCCAGCAGCTAGCCCACACTACTGCAGCTTCACAGGTATTATCTGAGCTAGCTATATCAAAGCTAGCTCAGGTATGTCTTCACATTCTGCAGTCACACCTCTAATTTCAGTGTAGATATACTCACGGACAACAATGCATGTCCTCACGTGCACACAATGCAAACTAATAAAACTAATTCTCCTGTAGGCTGGTTAGTAAGAAATTGAGAGTTTATCATTGTTAATTCTCTTCTGAAATACTTACTCCTGGGGGGATGCTGCACCAGTGCGGGGGTGCAGAATTCATAGGGCCCACATTTTTCTGTACCCCCGTGCAGAAAAATGCAAAAAAAGATCTGCAGGGGGACACGCGCCTCATCTCCAGCAGCCCAGGCAGTGCGTCTGTTCCAGCATGCCTGGAGCAGTCTCTGAGATGGGGAAAGGTGCTGGACATGCGTGCCTGCAGGATCACCATTGAGGCGGTGTCTATTTATTATGCACAAGGCAGGCTAAAGACACAAATTTTTACTCCTGGGGGGATTCTGCAGGACGGCACGCCCACAGAAAACGGCATCACTGCACATTTCCTGCTTTTCCCTGCAGAAAACAGCAGGGAAGCAAAGGGAAGCCTCGCCGTGGGGAGGAGGGGTTGTGACCATATGTGCAGTTTTTTGGGGGGGGATTGCTCCCCAAACAGAGGCGAGGCATGGGGTAGGCACACAGGGTTAGCAGGGATGGCGACTTGTATGGGCTCATAGTGCCCGGGCTCCAGCAAATTCAGGGTCCCCTCATGCACTCCAACCCCTTGCCCCAGCCCAGAGCCCACACCCAGGACCCAAACTCCCTCCCACACCCAACACCCCCTCCTCCCCTGCACCAGCCCAGAGCCCAAACTCCCTCCCAGAGCCCACACCCCTGCCCCACCCAAACTCTCTCCCAGAGCCTGCACCCCAACTCCCCTTTTGCACCTCAACCCCCTGCCCCAGCCCAGAGCCTGCACCCAGCACCCAAGCTCTCTCCCAGAGCCTGCACCCCAAACCGCCTCCTGCACCCAAACTTCCTCCAGAGCCTTAGGCTATAATTATTGTGTGCATAATTTTTAATTTTTTGGCACAGAATTCCCTCAGGAGTAAATACTTGAAAGGCACTCAGATAATATGGTGATGAGGAGAGAGAGAATTTTGCTTTTAGCATAAATAGCATATTGTGTTAGATTTATGTATGTGCATTTTCTCAGGAATGTTTTATAACATCTGATGGCAAATGGGTAATTTGCCTATGTGACAACTAGTGTTCTGAGTTTAGAGGTAGACTGGCCATCAGATTAAGAACTTCCCCGTCTGCACTGGTTCACCTTCAGAAGTTTTTCACATCTGTGTTATTTTCTCAATCTTTGATTCTCATGAATTCAATAAAGTTATCAGATTGGGAACACATGAATGCACAGTTCTGACTGCACAGTGCCTATGTGCTGTGTCACAACTTCATTTGTTTTCTATATTAAGCTAAATTTATTACAATTTATTATAATTATATTACTGGGCCCATGACTTCTATCTGCCCGAGGAATAGTGTTTGTATTTCAGACGATTCCTTATTCATATTTATGCAATGTTATTATAGTAGTGTGGGGACACTAATTCCATCTGCTTCACTATAGGGGTTGTGGCTTTACTGAAGTCTGTTTTCCCGCACTGGACTTACCTTTAATAGTAAGCATTTTGCTGAGGATTACACTTTACTTGTGAAGTGGTATCCTGATCCTCCAAATTTTTAATTTCTCTGCTTCCCCAGTACAACATACAGCACATAATACTACATGCTCTCTCTCTGTGAATCATAACCGCAGCTTGATTCTCCTTTTAAACTGATAGTATGAAAATTATGAAATTTCCACAGAATTTGGGGGTTTGTGTGAAAACTTCACAAAGCCGAAGACGAACAGTGCTGCTAAGACGGGTCACTCAATTAGGTGTAACTATATTTGGATAAAAATTATTAGGGTTCCCTTATGTCAACGTGAGAACCTTTTCAAGTAGCTGTTAAATAAAATGCAGCTTCTGAGCAATGTAAGTTTACCATCTAGTAGATGCAGTGACTTTTAGACATCATTTTAAAGTTAGCATAAATATGATCACCACATCTAACGTTGCTCTGTAATATATCATTACAGACACTGTGGGGCCTAAATGCTTCAGTAAATAGGTTTACCTTGAGTTTTCACTGGGTCAGATATCTGGCTAGGATCACTAAGTCCATATGCATTAGCTGCCCTCACAAGGAAGAGGTAAATTGCATTCGGTTTCAGCCCTTTAACTGCAAAACTTTCAGTTTTCACATTTTCTGCTACAGTTTGCCAACTGCTCCCAGATGCATGGCTAAGGATAAAACACACGGAACAGCAGGTTAGAATATGCTAATTGAACCATACATAAACTGTAAGTACAACCAGGTCACATGAGAATCCTAATACCTGAAGGCCTCTATTATGTAAGACGTTGGAGTTGCACCTGAATTCAAATTAGGTTGCCATGACAGCGTTGCCGTATTCCTGCTGGCATCTGTAACTTCGGGTTTCGAGGGCGCGCGAGGAATCAAGTTTGGGTCAGTCGGTCTTGGCGGTTGCACTGGAGCTCCAAATTCTAACAAAAAGGGACAAACATGGATAGAAAGTGGGTGGGGGTTCAACGACGTTCACACCTGCATCAGCGGTGTATGACCAAGTAAGATAAATGTTGCCTGTTAATTTCTGATGTTCGTCAAGCAGAGAAAACCTGATTGATTTACCTTGGACCTCAATATAAGCACTCCAGGTTGCTTCGCCACTTGGAGTTGAGGCAATGCAGGTATACCGGCCAGTGTCACCGAGCTGAATGGAGAGAGAGGAAAATAAATATTTGGAACAATCAGGCACTCGGTGGGCAGGAAAAGTAACTACAAATCAGTATATCACCAAGAAAATGGATAAATACATTAGAATTTTCCGACCAGAAACGTCTCATGTTAGAAGGCAGGCCTTCACATACTGCTAAGTGAGAATCTGTACATACTTCTTCCATTCTATTTAAAGGCACAGGAAAATGCCAACACTTTTTAATGTATTAATTCTCATTCTGTAATGAACGAAACTGACAGACAAATCACTAAATCACTCCTTACCCTGCCAAACTCCCACTGAAGTCCATGGGGAGAAATAAACTCAGAAAGGCCCACACAAGGGCCTATGCACTACTTAAACTCCCACTTAAGTGGTGCTTAGGGATTTATGCAGGGCCTCAGGAGTAAATTTCAACCTTAAAACAGGGCTTACGTAGTTCACCGGGCCATGTACAAGGTTGGGCTCTCTGGACTAGGGTGAATTTTACTCGGTGGCAGACCAAATACTAGGATCCCCATATACTATTATAATCCAAATCTGAAGAGTGGATTATTTGTCCACCTGTGACTTAATCACAATTCAAAAGAGTTATGGTCAAAGAAATGAGACTATACTCAACTATCAGCACCAAAAAACAAAAAGACAAAAAACACGCACAATACTCAGAAACGAAAGGTCAGAGGTTCAAATCCTGCATTGGCACAGTGCATTGGTGTTTCCTGTGATCAGGTAATCATGACATCATCAGGTAGCACACTGCTGCGTGAGAAGTCTTACAAATGATTTTATTTGATTACTTTGATTTACCAAGGCGCAAAGACTCTACAGATAACCACAGATGTTCTAGAGCAGTACAATATTTTAAGACATCATACAACTTGTCTGGAATGAACAGAAATATTGGCCAGGTATCCTGCTCCAATTCCCCAAGGAAGTCATCCACACAGAGCTGATTAACCACTTTAAATATTTTATATATATGTCAAGATCTACCTTCCATACACTTTGTACCACATATGCATGTGTAATCTTGAACCAAAAAAGGCATAAGAACAGGTACTATATAGGGACAGGAAACTAAACCCTGAATTTTACCTGTGAATCTGGAAGAAAAAGTTTTCATCTTTTAACACGGTAGCTATGAATGTATATGGTGTAAGGGCAACAACATCATGGCTTTTTTGGGGTTTTTTTGGCTGTCTACACTACTCTGCAACTGTGAAATCCTGAACTAAGGTGGCATGTTTGTGTGTGGAGATTTAGATTATTTTCATATATTACAGAGCTGAAGCTTTTGGTCCTTTACAAACAGTGTAAAGATTCATTGTCATTTCAAGCTACCTTGGCATATCGGATCTGTAAAGCTCCTGTCTCCAGCTGCTTGATGCGAGAGTCCTGGGTAGAGATGAGGACCCCATCCTTTCTCCAGAGGATTGTGGGCATTAGAGTGCCTGTGGCCACGCAGCTGAGTACTAACGTACCATCCACAGCTACAGTCTGATTCACAGGACCCTGTCGAATGACTGGGGGAGGCCGGTCTGCAATCACTGCCAGAAGAAACAACAGGCAATGGATTTTTGCAAATGAAAGCAATTTTCTAATCAGCTAAGCAACAGCAGTTGCTTGAGGCTTTGAAACAAACTGAAGATAATTAAACAAGTAATTAAAGTATGAGACATGCATTATTCCGGGTATATTAATATGATGCACAGCTACAGAATATTAACATGATATACTATATATTATTTTCAGAGGTGAAGGGGTGTCAGAAGTTGTGAGTTGGCATCTTCTAGGCACACTTAGTTCCATAGTCTTTAGATGTGATAATGAAACAAAAAAGGATTTCTCAGTTTCTTTGAAAAGGCACACTCTTTACTTTATATATACACCTTACTATGCGATGGGTCGGTATAATTTGGGATTTGGAATTTGAACATTCGTTTACAGATAACTAAGAGGGCAGATGGGAAGGGAATAATTCAGCAAATATGCAGACACACAGTTTCCTAGTATGAAGCTGACTAATGGTAGGGTGGAATAAGTACAAAGCTGCTGCCTGGAAAAATATCAGCTTTTTCAATTAAAAAAATGTTTTGCAAGCATTTCCTTATACTCAGTTCTGTGAAAAACTATCTGACAGTACTGATTTGAAATCATAGTGAGACTCTTTCACAGTATTTCTAATAATTTTACTGCATCTTACACTCAACATAAATTAGCTATCTGTGATGAGTCATTTCAACGCTGTATTTACATAACGGCACAAAGTACTTTTAGTACTTATGCAAAGGAGAAACCATTGTCTATGTGTTGTGTGCACCAGAAGATTAGCAATTTTCCCAGAAGTGAAACCTATGGTACTGTACTTCAATAGCTTCTCCTCCTAGCTCAGGGATCAGCAACCTTTGGCACGTGGTGCGCCAGGGTAAGCCCCCTGGCGGGTTGGGCCGGTTTGTTTATTTGCTGCGTCCACAAATTCGGCTGATCGTGGCTCCCACTGGCCGTGGTGCGCCACTCCCTGCAGCCCCCATTGGCCTGGAGCTGATCCCTGTCCTAGCTCATAATATCCTGAGATGTGCTGACACTATAAAATAACTGAAACTTAAAACAATATCCATTCAACAGCCTAACGGGAGCAGATGTGACTTGAAACCTGGTTTGTTAGCGTGAAACATAAAACTGAAATCCTGATAATTTGTGATCATTAAAGATCCCATGACACTTTTCACAACCAAAGAGTGTTAACAGTGATGTTTTGGCCAAATTCCAACTCAGGTAATTACATTTGCATACCTAATTGCCACCCTGCATTTTCAATTGTGTGATTTATACTTCACTTCCTTGTCTTAACCTGTTCTGATGTGTTGCAGTACACTGTTAAATCTCTCACTCCGGAGATGGCTGAAATGATCCCCAGTACAGTTGGAAGTTCAATTTGTTAGGTGTGTAAAGTGTTTGGAGGACCTTATGGAGAAAAGATGCTACATAAATGTAGGCTATTATATTTGGTTTGGAGGTAATTTTCTGTATAATGTATATATCTATAGGCTTTATATTTAGGTCTTACCTTACTTGCTATTTAATTTAAAATAAATTATAAATTGGTATTTGCATAGTTAACAGCTGTGGCAATATCCTGATATGACACCATGGATGAAAAATACTTAAAAAAACCTCTATATCACAGATAATATCAATATGTCTTTATTAATTTCAGCTATTGACCAATCAGGATTTTCTAATGGTATATTTTTTCATGTAGCCATTCACTCAGTTTGTTAGTTGACCCAAGCTCCATGGGTAAAATCTTAGCCCATCTGACGTCAGAGACAAAACTTCCATTGACTTCAGGTGGGCCAGGATTTCACCTTATCTGTCCTGTCACTCAGGATATGTCAAAATAGCAGCTGGAAGGGTGCTCCCCTGAGTGGGTATACAGACAAGCTCTAGCTCTGTTTGAGCTAGCACACTAAAAATAGCCATGTGGACACTGCAGCATGGGGAGCAGCTCAGGCTAGCCACCTAAATACAATCCCACCACGAGACCCTGGGTATGTACTTGGGCAACCAGATCAAGCCACCTGACAATACTGAAGTCATGCTCTTCCACTGCTGACATTGTGGTTTTAAATAAAAGTGATAACTGTAAAATAAAAGTATCTTCACTTTACCATCAGTAACTTCCAAGTATGCTTTTGTTGTGATACTTCCTGCAACGTTTAAAGTCTGGCAGATATAGTACCCAACGTCAGACCTCTGGACACTTGTGATTGTGAGGTCACCAGTCTGAGAGACTGAAAAGCGGCTGGATGACTGAGGCGGCTGGTATGAGAAAAGCAGATTCTAGAATATATATATATATATATATGTGTGTGTATATATATATATAATTAGGAGAGGGAGAGAAAGAAATGGGTTAGATAGAATGTAACACATCTGCAATGTTCACCTTAATATGCCTAAACATGTGTGAGTTTATTATGCTATATATTCACATTATGCACAAAATATCTCTGTTTATATATATATATATATATATATATATATATATATATATATATATATATATATAAAGCATTTCATTATTGTATACTAATTATGGGACCTGTTTTTGAAAAAAGGTAGGCACATCTGTGAACTCGTATTTGGATGTATCTTAACAGGCCTGATCTAACGTCCATTGGAATCTAGAGCAGACATTCCTTTAATTTAAATAGGTGTTGGAGAGGTATTGATATCCACAGATTCCATAACTGTGCAAACAATTGTGGTTTTTCTGCATATTGCAATAGTAATGTCCATGCAAATGTTCACACAACCATCTTTCAAAATCAAGGTTGCAGCATTTCTTGTAGTGAACTAGATTTTATTTCAAAAATGTATAAAAAGATGCCAGTTTACTTATTTGTGTTTAAACTTTAGACTGCCAAAGAATGGAGACAGAAATGTTTTATAGGTTTTCTTTTTAAACAGATGTTTTAGTCTCACTAATCATAGTGTCTGTTCTATAACCAGTACTACATTGTATAATAAAGTCCTATGCAAGTTTCCCTTGACATAATTTTGGTTTGAAGTTAGATGCTATGGTACCAACAGCGGCCATGAAAGTCAGAGCTGAAACCAAAATAACACACATGCGTTACATCAAATACCGGTTTCAAATTTTTGTCTATGGCTTAGCATTTTGAGGGGAAAATATTTGAAGTTCTCTGTACTTTATGGACACTATTTTTATTGCTGTCTCTTGTCTGACTACATTTTGCTTTTCCTAAGAATGCCTAAACAAAGAAGATAGAGAATCTTCAATTACAATACAAGTGCAGAAACTTGTCAATAATCTTTTCCGTCTCCATTTCCGGCTACATACTATTAGCCACTCAGTAAAGTCAAAAGGGACCCAGTGAAACCAAGAGGTTTTGCATTAAAAACCAACAGCTCTACTAACAGCCCCCCCCCCCGAAAAACCAATACATAAAAATGCACCCAGTGTAGCAGCCTACTTATATCACGAACTAACACCAGAGATAACCAGCTCAATTTTTGTCTAGTCACATCATTTAGTTTGATAGATATTTAACAAATAGAAAGAAAGGAGCCTATCCCAAGCTCTGTTTGACTTTGACTATTGTTTAGAAAAGCGTAACTACCCACCAAGAGCAATAGGAATCAATCAATACTCTCAGTAACAGAAAAATGAGAAATACCCTATCTTCACTGAAAATGATCCCTTATGCAACTTGTTCCCTTCGAAAGTCCCCCCTAAAAATGATATGTTAGGGCATTGAATAACAACAACTATCTTTTATAACTATCTATAGAAATGAGGTTTTTACCCACAAAAGCTTATGCTCAAATAAATCTGTTAGTCTTTAAGGTGCCACCGGACTCCTTGTTGTTTTTGTGGATACAGACTAACACAGCTACCCCCTGATATCTTTTATATTGTACTTTTCTTCATCTCAAAGCATTTTACAGAGTAGGTCAGTATCTTTACCCCCCATTTTACAGACAGGGAAACTGCAGCACAGGGAGGGGAAGCAACTTGCAGTACTGTACACATTTGAGTTAGCCAAAGATACATAAACACGGCAGGTTATTTTTCTGGATGAGCGCAAGCCACAAAGCCCAGATCCATTTTTTTTTCCAAAATGTGCTAGTGTTTGGACATGATGTTGTGGTTCAGCCAACTACAGTGCTAGGCCAGGATCCAAATTCTTGGGACTTTTGGATGCAGAGTTTTGGTTTGGTCCCATCTCTAATTATTCTATAGATATTACATCATTTTTCTCAATAGTGAAACAATTAATGAAAACTGTGAATCTAACAGGACACTAAGAATGTACTCATCCTTTCCAGCTTGTTACTATACTGACCTTTAAATTTTAGGAAAAAGACAAGTCCAGTAGGGAGAACACAGTTTTCCTTTCCATTTAGTACACAACATACAATATTTTTAAACTCACATGATGTATTACAATAATGCAGATGGGGTCCAGCATTTGCAGGCTTAGCAGTTATCTTCAGCGGGTAAACAACTGCAGGAACTGCCATCCTCTATCTGGCATTATTGCTTAAAGAAACTGGCATGAAACAAGAAAAGAAAGTTGGCTTTACCTGACTTCCCTCCCTCCGCCAAAAGATGGCTGGTTGAGGGTTTCCAGTTGCTTCGCATTGAAAAGTCACTGTCCGTCCCAATGCAGCCACCTGGTCACGAGGTTTCACAACAAAATGGGGAGGTTCTGAGGGAGATAAAAATACACTAAAATCTGCAGTCCAAAGTTCACCCCACTTGAAAGCCAAGTGGCAACTTGGCTGGTGCCTGAGCACCACATTTTATTTGTTTAAAAAGGTAGTGTGTTATAAACAACCTTTACTATGGAGCTGCGGCACAAAGAGACTGCAGCTCCCAACATTCAGTGCTTCATCTTGACCCAAGATTGATTGTTCTTGTGCTGCTCCTCCCTATTAAGATCCTGATTGTGCATTCCTTATTCAAGTTTGTGAGCTTTCAGCCAACCAAGCGAGTTTTAAGTCTCATTGACTTCAACAAGCTGCGTTGCATGAATAAGCATTCACCAGCATGATCACAGGGGTCACAATCAGGTCTTAACAGAGGAGAGGGGCCACAGATCCCAACGGAGAAATCTCTGGGCTGCATCCGGCTCAAAGGCCACACTTTGTCCACTTCTGTACTAAATGCTATGGAGTAACTGTACATTCAGGTTTACATATACAAAAGTCACCCTCTTTGATTTAGGAAATCTCAGGAGAAAAAAACCGACCTTTAGTTGCTTTTATAAGAATGATCTGATGAAGTCAGGGTCTCAAAAATTTTCAATTTAACTCAAAGGCCCCAGAAATGCTACTGTGCAAATGATAACCATTTAAAACCTTCAATCCAATTATTGAAAAGGAATGAATTTAAAGTAACAGTGGGGCTGAATTCCTCCATTTACATAGGCAAGGGCATGTTCAAATAAAATATATATGTAAATGAAGACAAATTTGAAACATCTGCTCATTCTAACATTATAAATGCTGCCAGCATTGTCCAAACTGTTTGATTTACACCGACTTAAATGGCCTCTTCAACTAGTAGTAAACAGAATGTCAAAAATTATGTCAGCTACATTAAAAATAAGTTAGAGCACTTGACAGCATTAGATACACTGATGAGGTTAGCCCAGAAAAAATAGAATATAAAGTCTGTTAGGTGGTGTCGTCTTACACCTGGAAAAATTTGCATTAAATGAAAAGTCCTTTCACTTACTGTTTACATTTTTCAAATTCATTTCTCATCAGCTGTCTAAAGCATTAATTATTCTCCCCTCTTGTCTGAGTTCAGAGTGAAGTGAATGCTTTGAATCGGACATTTTAACAATTTTATATTCTTTTCTTTGAGTGCTTTTTCTTCACTTAAAACACCTTAAATTACTCATGTCACTTAGGTGGTGCAGCTTAAAATATATTCTGTGACTAAAACAACTGTGAATATCTAGATGAAACCCATGGATGCGAAACGTCCCTTCTGGACAATTTGTTTTCTTTGTTAATCCAGGTCAATATTTTCAGTTATCCATTTATCTATTCTATGACTATGCTCCCTATTTAGATCAGAATAAACACCAAATGTTCCTTTTCAGAATTTATAAGCAAAATTTTGGGGTGATTTATACTTGGACACAAATGTTAACATTGGTTGAATGACCTAACTAAGAAGCTATAAAAGGTAAAGCCCCACATAGATGTCCCAGTAATAGAAATAATAATAGACTCATAGTGATCACCATACCTTTAAAACAGAAAACCTGGATACATTTAATATCATGAAACGGGGGTTCTGGAGGATTTTTGACATCTACAGAGGGGATTTAATTTAGTATTGCAAGTAGATTGGGAAACGGAGTTTGCCACTGGGCTGTGGGGAAAGATTAGGAAACTAGTTTTAGGGGGTGCTTGCTTATAGTTTTCCAGTCTCCCTATCCTGCCTGTTGGGTTCCCATCCTCTGCACTAACCCTCCTTACTATAAAGGTATATTTAGGGCCTCACTGCCTCTTTAATGGATGTTGGCACAATGCCACACAGAGTAGAACCCTGGGTTTCTAAATTATATTCTGCTGCACTAGGACACATAGTGTTTGAGAGCTTACATAATTATAAAGGAAGGACTACAATGGTGCCCATCAAAGAGGCAGTGGGGTCCTTGTATTTCAACTTATGAGGAGAGTTGTTCAGGGAGTACTGTGCAGATGGAGGGAGAAGAAGGGAAAAGTCAGTTGGTCAGTCATTTACAGTGTGATTTCCAAAAGCACTTGCGGTGTTCTTTCAATTCTACTCCCATGAAAGTAAATAGCAAAACTCCTAATGCCTTCAATGGGAATAGAGTTAGAGTGCAGCTGAGTGCTTGTGGAAATCCCACTCGCAGTGTTCCTTCACTGGAAAAATTAAAAAAAAAATTAAAACACTTTACAAAATATTAATTTAAGTTTGCTTTCTTAACTAGGGTAAAATGTACATGCGTGGCATGTCATGAATATTTATCTTTATAGGACGCTGCAGCCGTTAGCTACTAAGGAAAAATAACTTCTACTGTCCTTGGAATCTTTAAACTAAATTGAATTGATTATACAGGAAACATTAAGTATGACTTGTGTAGTAATAGGGGGGAATGAAATCAGGAATCAGCTTGTACATTATTTAAAAACAGACAAAAAGTTAGCAACCCATTACCTTTGCTCTTTGCCAAAAAGTTACCCATACTTCATGCAGAATCTATTCTGTGCAGTCTGTCTTGTCAATAACAAGTGAAACATGGAAGTTGATTGGTTGAAGGACATGGAAGGGTATGGATGGAAAGGGTAAGAGAAGTTCCAGTCACAGTGATACGGTGATTAGAAGATGGCCAATAAAATTTCAACTTACCAGACACAACTAAAAACAAAACAAAACAGAAAGAAAACATGGAATAAATAAAATTAAACAAACAAAACTAAACAAAAAGTAAAACAAAAGAAAAGTAACAGGACCTTAGAAAGCACAAATATATTCTGATATATGAATAAATATGCAAAATCTATGCTATCCCATTGATTTTTAAGCAGGATTCCCCATCAACTTTTTAAGGGGAGGCTGCCTGGTAAAATGGATAGGAAACTAAACTAAAGTAAACTATGAATCACGAGACATGGGTTCTACTCTGAGCTCTGCCACTAAACTTCTGTATGGCCTTGAGTAGGTTGGTTCAATTCTCAATTACCTCATCAGCAAAAATGCAAATATGGATACTTATCCTTTCTACCGCACATTGAGATCTACAGCTGGGAAAGGCTTTTATAAACCTAATGTCTATTAATAGGGAGTTCTGCTTAAAAATCAGTGGCATGTTTTGTCCCAATTTGCAGCTTAGATATAATGACTGCATGCATCAGAATCATAATTCTCAGTCTAAAATTCTGCAAGTGAACTAAATGGCACATAATGTGATAATCAAAACAGATACAAAAAAGCCCACTTGTTACTCTTTTTCCCTCATTTTATCAACTTATCAACATATTCAAAGCACAGAGTTAATGTAAAATAATATGGATATCAACAGCCAATTATGTGAAACACATACATGGATTTTTTGTTCATATTTGAAAATTATCGTAATCCTAGAAATTGTATAGTGCCTGGCTGATTAGTTTTACTTATTAAAGAGTAAGCATGTTATGGGGAACTCCAATACCAAGTAATTGATTTACTGATGTATTCTAAAAGAAAAAATTGGGCATTTCAAAAGCCAAACAAAAACAACAAAACAACAACAAAAGACTCAAATCAAACAAAGTAATTGTTATAAAATGAATAATTGCATTATCTTCAATACATGTCAAGGCCTTTTTATATATATCCTTTTTAAAAAAAATATAAAATATATATATAGTCACAATTCCTTCAACACTCTCATCTGGTTTTACCCTTTTACAGAGAGTAAAAATAACTACTGTTAAGCATGAGTACACTTTCATAATGAGCTAGTAAACACCTGCAATATGCCATCCTCCGATGAAACATACTGAAGAAACTAGTAATATTCAGCCTGTCAAAATTCATTAGGCATGGGAATCATGGGCTTACTGCTCAAATAAATGGAACATATTGTGGACTGCAGGTGTGCTACGAAAAATAAGTAGACATAATATGCAGTTATAAGACCATATTCAAACAGTATCTCTTTTGGACCAGGGTATAGCCAGGAAGCTGTAACTGAATATAACAAAACTGGATGAAATACAGCATACATTGCAAATAAGTAGGAATAACCATTTTAGGAGGGGGTGTGGAAGAGAGATGAAGAGAGGTGTGTGAACTGAGGTTTTCAAGTTTTTATTTTCAATTTTGCGAAAATAAGCTGAATGGTAGTTTTCACGTTAATATTTGGGTTCACAAAAGGTAAACAACAAAAATAATCCTGTTCACATTATACAGGCAAATAAATGGTTTGTCTGGTTATACCAGGAGGAGAAGAAGAGACACTAGATGTGGTTTAATTAGGTTGCAACTTTATTATTAACTATATGGGAGTAAGTACCCAGAAGATAAAAGTGTACAATGCACGTAATTCCTTGATCATTTCAATATATACCCAGGGGGCTTCAGTCAGCTCTCTTCCTTTCCCATCCTGGTCCCCAGCCCACCCGCTGCTGGGATCTTACAACCCACCCCCGTCAAATTACAGCTAAGGAGGGCTGAAATAAGGAAGGGGGTGTTGGCTCCCTGCTATACCAATCATAAGAGCACCAACCCCCTCTCCCCATTTCCACTCCTTTAACAGATACCTCCTTTAAATCCTCTACAATCCATGTATCTGATCACTGTATCCCTTCTCTATGGAGTACTTGCACTGATTATCTTCCCCATGTCAACATACTGAGTTGCGACATCATAGCCTAACTCCTGTGTTTGCTTCCAACTAAAAAACCTCTGATCCTGCTGTGGGGAAGGTGAAAAAAAAATACCCACTTTGCCTAGGTAAATCTGTCAGTGAGGGAAAAATTCCTTCCCAGGCCCTTGAGAAAGGAATGACTAGTGCAGTGCCCACAGGGGATCCTGACCAACCTGGTATTTCACCACTTCCATGGGTGGGAGGGTGGATGCTGCTCCACTTGGTCCTGGTAAAAGAGAACTTTTCCTGCCTGACATGTACTTATATAAACTCCCCTCTCTTCCAGTCAGCTGGGTGGATCAGTCAGCATCCTCACACTGACTTGCTCTGTGGCTGCTGCAAACTCACTCCGTGCCTCTGTAGCCCTTAAAGAGGTACATACCTTCCTCCAGCAAGCCATACAATGCCTTCCTCTCACCCCCCTGCACCAGCTTCATGTGTGGTGAGGTCATTATGGCAGAAGTGGCCAACTGATGGCCTACTGGGTTTGGGATGCAGCTCCACTCCTCATCTCAAAAGCCGAACTTCAGGTTACTCTTGATTGTACTACACTACACAGCATCACTCTTTCTCAACAGAACAGCTCTCTGCCCAAAGCATGTGAAAATACGATCTGACACATTCTGGAATTTTCAGAGGATGTCTAGTAAAACCACCCAACAACTCGTATCCCACATCAGAAGACCGTGATAAAAGAAAAGAACAGAATTCAAATGAATGTTCTTTAAATTCTTGCACTTTGGAACTCACTCTGAAGTACCACTTTTCTGTTTCTTCAGAAATACCAAAAAGGAGAAAAGTTTAGCTCTCGCTCACAGGAAGAGGAGTGGCTCCAAGAAAAGGAGGGAGATTGGGACTAAAACCAAGCAGTGATGTGTATAAGGTAAGGGCAGAATGGCCTGTTCCTTGCCAGGCCCAGTGCCTGCTCCAGCCATCAAGCTCTCCACAGTAAAATTCATCTGAAACCTCCAACAGATACACATCTGTCTTGGTTGGTCAATTACATTCCCAAAAATCAAGTTAATTTATAAGTGCTGACATTCCAACTTTTTTTTACAAGAGGATTTTGTTATTGTATGTCAAAAATAACTCCATCAAGCAACTGAAGGTTTTTGCCCACCTGTAAAAACACAGGGGATACTAATGTATGAAAATAAATCCCTCTAGAAACAGGGCATCATGTCAGCTACAAATTTGTGGTGAGGGCAAAGGGTGAGTTTCATATCAAAAATATAAGCAAGTCTGTTAAAGAGGCATCATGAGCTTAAAAAAAATTGGACTCCTAAGCTTTATTAGTCTTCTCTTGATAGTTAAAGTTGTTATAACTGAAGAGAAGTGAGAAAAGATATTTTTATTATTACAGTTTTGCATTTGACAGCACTTTGCGTATAGCTTTCAATGAGTCAGTTTCCACTATGTCTGTGATGATTTTTCACATATCAACAAGGGTAAGAAAACACTAGTGTCTAAATAGGAAAAATGTTACTGCGAAACCACAAAAACTGGCAAAGAGACTCAGGAAGAGGTGTGGTACCTAAAGCTTTTTTTTAACATTTTTGAAACTAACTCACTTTCAAGTAAACACTGTCTTTTAAGCATTAAGTTCACATTGCAACAGAATTGTGCATTTAAAAGTTAAATACAAAGAGGTAGCAACATTATTGCTGTTACAATTATTTTCTTAAAATGTGAGATTTACAGTGAGAGAAATGAACAAAAAATGGTGAACAAAGTGATTTACTGATTAATGACAATCTTTTAATACTTTACTCATGCCATCAATCCTATCTGTCTCATTGGGACTATTGATGTCAATAAGTCTACTCACTAGAGCAGGAGTTTGCTAGTTCCCACCCCAATGCTGCATACAAGTACAAGTTGTGGATGTCAGAGAAACAACTATTGTGCTTGACAGATGTATAAATGTGATCAAGAATAGCTTCAAATACACAGATGTAGTGCCTGCATTTCTAAATAGCACGTTATTTTCCCCACAGAAGTGTACGCAAACGTAGATCTAATGTTTGATTGTCTTTAGTCTGATTTTAAAAGTTATAGCTCAAGACATGGAGTTAGGTAATCTCAGTTACTGGCTTGGCTTTACTTCCCAATCAGGACTTGGACAAGTCACAATCTTCATGTGCCTCAGTTTCTCATTCCAGAAAATTGTGATAATACTTATCTACCTCACAAAACAAAGGACTAAGGTGATAAGAAACTTTGTTCATTTATATTTATAATGTGCTGTTGAGATTTCATGCTGGAAGGCACTAAAGAAGTGCCATGTATTAACATACTACTTATTCATTAATTATCAGTATAACTATTACTGTTTGTGAATTAGTGCCAGGTTCTCAGAAGGTACCTTGCTATTCAGCTGAGGCAAGTTGAATTTATTTGATCAGAGCTCTGAGGGTTTTTTGGGGTTTTTTTTTTTGATCTTTCAAATAAAATCCATTCTAAAACTTTAGACTTATGGATACTTAAATCTTTATTTCTTCATCACCTTCTTGACACTTCTCTTCTATTGCACTATATATGCTAATATAAAAGATTCAAAACTATATAATTTATACAATAGGAATCAAATAATTGTAATCTTCATTTATGTACGGCTTCTAAAAAACTTTAATCCAAGAAGTTTTAAATGAACTAGTATTTACTCGTAAATGCCTGTCAAAATTTCAAGTGACTGGTAATGGGGTTTCCACTTCTGTTGCAGGGGAAAAAAATATTTTCAGAATGTTGCCCAGATTTTATATATCCTCTAAATATCAAATAAAGAACTAACTTTATGCCACACTAATCCTCTTTCAAGTGAGAAACAACAGAGGTTGGACAAGCCTACAGGGACAGAGACTGATGGGAGATGGGATGCTAGTGGCAGCTGTATGTTTATGTATGTTGGAGTGGAGCAGACAGGTAGGTTGGGAAGGAGAAGTAGATAGGTAGGGTGACAGGCAATGGAGCAGGCACAGAGCATTTAAGATGCAGTAGGCCAGTCAGAGAGAAGACAAGAAATGGACATAGTGGAGAAGCTGCAGAGCTGGCCAAGGGGAGCAAGTTCTCTGAAAAGAAAGTGTTGCAGTATGATGGGTGTGTTGCAAACTTCTGATCCCCCAGTTCTTCCCAGTGTGCTACACTGTGTGGTCCATGACTAGGGCTCCCATGGTAATCCAAACAGCAGCAGCAACTACTGGAATGATGGACTAAAGGGCATAGAAAAGTCTGTGTGATGGGTTGTCAGTGCTTAATGAGCTGATCGAGCCTTGAACGCTAATTCTTTTGGAAAATCGAGGGGGCCTTCCACTACTTTTAAAGTAACTACTCATAAAAGGGCTTCAACCCCACAGAAATATGTTCCAAACCTGACATCACTAAACAGTCCAATATAATTACACACTTTTTATTTTTAACTAAAAAATAATTAAATAATTAAATTATACAGACTCCGGTATGTAAATAGCATAACATTTCCTTTTTACAAACTGATTGCCGATACTGCGTAGTTGTTTTGCTTGCATTTTTTAAAACATGTATTCTTAAAAAAGGTAGTCTAAGTCAATGTGCTGTATCCTTTTCTCCAGTGGTTTCTCTTTGTAAGTTGCTCTGATCTTATCAAGGCAATTTGAAACCCTTAGTGTCTTCAAGATTGACCATTTCTCATGCAGTCGTTTGTGTAAAGTATCATTTTCTACAGAGCAATAAAAGACTACCAACATTTCCCGCTCTAAAAAATTTAAATACTGCCATTCATCTGTGTGTATACCACAACTAGGAAGAATATACGAAAATAATACTAGGTACATTACAGAAGAATTAGGGTATCCCTTTTCACCCTTGTTCTTTGGGCTCCATGTAGAAATGCTATTTTCAACTGCTGCTTATTGCTATTCAGATACATACATAATTTGACCTTTTTTTCAAATATTCTGTTAGAAATTATCTTCATTTAAGGCCTGATTGGATACCCTTACTCACCAAGAACAATAACTTGCACAATAAATAGTCCCATTGACTTCAATGGAGTGCCTTGTGTGGTAAGGTGCTACTCATTGTGAGTAAGAGTATCACAGTCTAGATCCATATGGGTGGTACACATACAAGTATGTGGTTCAGCAGGAGTTTTCACATTTCTTTGTAATATCTTTCTTAAATTAACATGGTGTTTGTGATTCCAGTTCCTTCTAGAGAAATGATTATATGTAATTATACTTATGAAGATTTGAATACTTCCTCATGTTTCATATTGTGAGCTAAAGTGTTTAAGTGAGCTAAAGTGAACAAGTTATCTTGGTTATATAGAGAAACTACATGTAATTCTATATAGAGAAACTACATGTAATTGCTATGAACTGCATCTTACGTGCTGACTAAGATGGATAGCAATCTGAAAGAAAGACAGAGGATAAAGACCAAGGAGAGAAAGAGGGGGATTATTTAGCATAATAATATTGGATATAAGTAGTCACCATCAGAAAAAAATCTTTGTCAGAGTAAGATCTAGTAGCACAGTACAGCCGCCTGAGGGAAGTGGTGGAATCCCCAACAATTTCAACAATAATGCTTCAAATGCACAGCAAGAAAAAAAAAAAGGAAGTGACGCTAAACTGGAAGGAGTGGTAGATACGCTGGAGGGTAGGGATAGGATACAGAGGGACCTAGACAAATTGGAGGATTGGGCCAAAAGAAATCTGATGAGATTCAACAAGGACAAGTGCAGAGTCCTGCACTTCAGACGGAAGAATCCAATGCACCGCTACAGACTAGGGACCGAATGGCTCGGCAGCAGTTCTGCAGAAAAGGACCTAGGGGTTACAGTGGACGAGAAGTTGGATATGAGTCAACAGTGTGCCCTTGTTGCCAAGAAGGCCAATGGCATTTTGATACGTATAAGTAGGGGCATTGCCAGCAGATCGAGGGACGTGATCGTTCCCCTCTATTCGACATTGGTGAGGCCTCATCTGGAGTACTGTGTCCAGTTTTGGGCCCTACACTACAAGAAGGATGTGGAAAAATTGGAAAGAGTCCAGCGGAGGGCAACAAAAATGATTAGGGGACTGGAACACATGAGTTATGAGGAGAGGCTGAGGGAACTGGGGAAGTTTAGTCTTCAGAAGAGAAGAATGAGGGGGGATTTGACAGCTGCTTTGAACTACCTGAAAGGGGGTTCCAAAGAGGATGGATCTAGACTGTTCTTAGTGGTAGCAGATGACAGAACAAGGAGTAATGGTCTCAAGTTGCAGTGGGGGAGATTTAGGTTGGATATTAGGAAAAACTTTTTCACGACGAGAGTGGTGAAACACTGGAATGCATTACCTAGGGAGGTGGTGGAATCTCCTTCCCTAGAAGTTTTTAAGGTCAGGCTTGACAAAGCCCTGGTTGGGATGATTTAGTTGGGGATCGGTCCTGCTTTGAGCAAGGGGTTGGACTAGATGACCTCCTGAGGTCCTTTCCGACCCTGATATTCTATGATTCTATGAAATGCCACTGAAAAGTAGCTGTCAAGATCGTTAACATATATCATTCAAGTTATAAATACACCTTAACTAGTCAAATTCTCTTCCTAGATGGACATTTGAATAGGTCTCTCCAAAGTGGATTGGTTGGAATTCTCTGCTCCACCTGAAAGTGCTACTCCCACAATACGCACAGATTGTGCTGTAATCGAGACATCTCAGAAAAGTAGCACAGTCTCACAGGAAGTGGGCGGGGTAAGCAAAAGTTTGATGCTACCATTTGGGAAAGACAGGTACTGTACTGGTCCAAATTCAATGCTGAAAATTTAATTATGCCTAGAGCTGGTTGCAAATATGGTGTGAAATATGCATGTGTGGGTAGGTTATTAGGACATGTTATCAAAACTGCACGGTATGTCATCACCACATATATTGTGATAGTTTAGCAGCATCACCTCTGAAGCCACAAGTAACAAGAGGTCAATTTAAATAGCAAAGATTCAAACTCATAACTGTTTTCCGCGTTTCATTGAGCAGCAGACACACTTGCAGCTGGAGCTCCGTGATGCATGTGACAAACAATTCTGTGTTGGTGTTACCGCCAAGATGTCACCAGCCTTTTTAGTTGGCACAGGAAATACACACCAGCACAAGGCTGACATATCATTTAAATCTCCCTATTTTGTTTTCAATGGTAGTTACTGGCTGCTGAGCTCTTTTAAAAATCTGGTCACTTCATATAGATGCCCTGGAAAAGCTGGCCTCTAAACTGGGGGTGCAGGGCACTAAAATCTGGCCCCATCCCCATTGTGTGACTGTGTCTCATTTGTAAAATCAGCATTGTATTAATATCTGCCTTATATGGAGTTGTGAAGGTTACTTTTAAAGTATTTTGAGATCCTCAGATGAAGAATGCTATTCAGGTGAAAAATACTGCAGTGAAGTGGCCTTTTGTGGGAGGAGGGTGAGAAAGAAACTTACTCAAACTACTTGTCTCTATGGTAGACTTTACTGAAACCAACTATGAAATAAAAAAGTTGATTAAAAAGGTTTTCATTACAAACTAAGAAAAAAAATGAGAGAGACCACCTGCTGTGTGCTTCTAAAAGTCAGCACTTCTCAGGTTAAAACATGCACGATTTTCCGTTTAAAATGTTTATAAGTTCTGTAGTCATTGCCTGGGGGTGATATAAACCCCCTTGGAGAATCTCTGAACTATGGAGGGTGTGTGTGTTAGTGTGTGGATATTTGAGATAATCTAGTCCTTCAACCTGTTTCTCTCCCAAAGAAAAGACAAAAAATAGGCATATTAGAGATTTCTAGCAGAAAACATTTTATAAACCAGTGACAATTTAGGGAGCACAGATAGGACATGAATCCCCACTGTGTTACCCCAGATTTACACTCCATTCATTTCAAAACAGAAGCAATGCCATAAATGAAGCATTTTTTTTTAGTTCTGCACAGCTCAGAGCAGGAACTATGTATTCTGCTGTGTTTCGAAAGGACCTAGCTACTATTACAATCTAAGTAAATACTAATGCCTTAAAAAAAAAGCCAGTCAGAAACTGTAAATAAGCCTACTGAATAAGAGTATAAAAGATGTGATGATAGCCTAATGCAGTTGGAACAACTCCTAGGAACTGTCTAAAATGTTTTTGTTTTTTTTTAAAGAGATAATGGACTCTGAATTTTCCTCAGTCATCTGGTTTTGGCACCACAGTTCTTTTCTTAGGAAAGATTATTTAAAACCCATAGAAAATGTTCTCTGTCTTTCAGAAGAAAATCTGTTCGGGCTCCTTTGCAAAAGCTAAAACTAAACTGTACAATTACGGATTAACAAATGGAAACCTTATGCTGACAATACATTAAAGCTATTTGGAAAGAGCAGGGGAAGACTCCATGATCAATGGCTACAGACACTCAGTAAAAAGGAAGGAAAGTAAATCACTACCATGAAATAATGTTTGAACCTTAGAAAATGTTGTTTGTGTTACCTGGTAAGGAATACTGTTAAGTGAAACAGATACAATTTTAAAGAGATCTGAATTAAAAAAACCCAACATTGCTATCGGTAAAAATTAAAAAACGGAGTTCACATATGGCAGACCTACTGCAAAGTTGTTTTGGCTTTTAAACCCATAAAACAAATCATGAACTATCAGGAACTTCTAATTACAGATAGTAAAAAGTGACACAAATATAAGAATCTGGAATTAACCAGCCTGGTTACGCCAGAATCAGCAACAAAACTTGGCTATTTTCCTGTTGGTCGTGGTAGAAAAGAGCTGCTCAGGGAAGGAACCACATCTTTGGGCAGAGAAAACCCTTTGATTTAGTTACTACTGCTCTGTTTCCAGGATATATCAACTTAGCCTGGTCAGAACTTCTGCCCTGGATTTACTGAGCTGCATTTCAGAAAGTGGCAGCATTGAGTGCTAACACTTAGGAACTCAATGTTTTCCCTTAATTCCTGTCAAAGGACCCCCTCTGTACTTAAACTACTGGTAGGCTGGAAGGAGGGGAAGAGACAGGCCATAAAATACTTCCCAGAAAGGAGAATTCATGGAGACAACTCTGCGGAACCTCTTGATTTGCATAGTGACAGAAGCCCGGGCTTTCAACATGCCGTAGACCCTCCTGTAGTGCCATCAGGGAGAGCTGGCAGTTAGCTTGGAGAAAAGCCAATACAAAAAGGATCATACCTGCCTTTGAAATATGGAATGAGAGCAGAAAGCCCATCATATTCGCACTGAGAAGCAGGGGTACCCAGTAAGAGAAAGAGAAGCAGCAGGATGCATGATGTAAGCCTCAGTAGTATCACGCAGTGGCAAATGAATCTTGTAGGATATATTGTGCATGGCTGATGGGGCATGTGCCACAAAGAGAAGGAAAATGTTTGGACTACAATCTTGGGAGTACCTTTGCAGTCATTCACAGCAAATAGAAGAGGATACCAATAGAAGTAAGTATATTGCTCCTGCAAGAAGCAGAATTTACATGTGCAGTGTGCGTCATTCAGGCCTGCAGCAACAAGATTTTTCTTGCACTGGAGGATCATGACATAGTGCCTAGTTACATGCTGTAGCTTGCCCTATGAAGACTTTTAAGAGTACTGTATTTATCCTTAATTTGTCCCTCTAACTTCCCTAGCTATTATTCAACACATAATGAAAGAGAATTTTAATGCCCAAACACACCAGTAGCAAAATGGTATAGTAAACCTGCTCCTTAGCAAAACAACGTAAGAGTGCAGTGTTTACTGTTGAAAAGTCAGCATTTGTCACCAGTTAGCACACATGGTGTCTAAGTTTAACACATGGTGTCTAAGTTTTGTAAGGTTGGGCGGATGTTCAGTGCAGGTACTCCGTAGGGAGGACAGCCAGTGACCAGATAAATGGCCTGGTAAAGGACTTAAAAGGAGGTACTGGATAAAGGAACAGAATGGGGGAAGGTGTTAGGGACTCCGCTGATTGGTACGGCAGGGGGCCAACCCGCCCACCGTTCTCATAGCCCTCCTTAACCCTCTTACGAAGGTGGTGGATGATAAGGGCCAAGCCATGGGTCGGCTGGGGGACCTGGATGGAAACAAATGGGGGCTGGTGGAAGCCCTGAAGAACTGATTTGAATAAACATGGATTTGCCTCCACTGTACACTTTATCTGTCAGGTAGTCCCAGACATCTATATAATAAAGTCGCGGCCTGATTAAAGCCCGTAACAAGTCTCCTGTCCTTCTTGTGGTGTACCCAGACAACAGAAACACAAATACGGTACTTTGCACATTCTTGTGTTTTTGTGCTGTGGTTTCTTTAAAAACAAGCAAACAAACAAAAAAAACCCAAAAGACTTGCTAGCTAGTAAATCTGCTGCTGTGAAAAGTAAACATTTATATGTTTGTTAATATCAATTTTCAGAGCAGCAGACTTACTAGCTAGCTGGAAGGCTATTAAAACTGATATTAGTAAATGGACAAATATCAATTTTCACAGCAGATTTATTCAGCCTTGGCGAGCCAGAGGACAAATTAAGCCCTGGATGGGGAAGTGGGTAGGGAGACAGCAGCGGGGGCCAAGGGCAACATGTGGGGGAGTGTAAACTCAGGGCCCGCCCCGCGGCCCAGTCCAGGGCTAGAGCCCGAAGCCCTATGACTGGAGCCTGCTGCCCACCACTCCACGGCGGAGGCCTGAAGTCCGAGCCTCACCACCCCAGGAAGGTGGGGAACTCACTGGCTGCCTCTGGCGTTTGTGGATCCAGAGGGGGGCAGGACCCACCCCCTGATGGTGCTCCGCCCCACCCACCCCCAGTCACTGCCCAGGAGGCTGTGGCCACAAGAAAAGCCCCTGGTGGCTGCATGCAGCCATGGTGGCCACATTTGAGAAACACTGTTGTAGATCTTCTGTAAAAAACAAATCAGGAGTCGAACACAAAGCAGAAAAGTAAAGATTACCTTTATATTGGTGTTTAGCATAATTTCATATAATCCAAGGATATTTCACAATCAACATAAAATATACACACCTGTTTATGATCCAACCAACCACTGGATAATATTGTCACCCCATTATTAACCAATTTCACACATACACACAAAAATCCCCCAACAGAAGAAAAATTGAGCAAATTGAGAATTGTAAAATTATATTTTCATCCATTCTGATTAAATTATTTAAACACTAGCTTTAGAATAAGAGCAACAAAACAAAGTCTGCAACAATGAAGACTATTACATCAGTTATCAATTTTTTTCCTAACCGTAAGGCTTAGGAAATTACAGCTATTAGAAAAATAGTCTTCAATAGCTCTATTTATATAAATATTCTTTAGTTGGTGATTAAAAGCCATTGTTTTCATGTTTTTTACAGCACTGATGAAAAAAATCGGCAAGTTGAAAACTCCTAGCTTTAAAATATTTTTAATATAATACTTCTTTGGACCACCGCTGGTCCACAGCACTTGGAATGATTTCCTAAGAGGCAGCTGGTTTCCTTCGCTGTTTCCAGTAGCTAACTTGGATTCAGAGACTTGACATTAAAAAAAACAAACAAACAAAAAAACGCTTTTCTAACAATACTTTTTCCCTGTAAGCATTTGCTGTAGCTATCATGAGATGTTGTGCAGTTACTACTGAGAGGGAACTGGTCCAGAAGATCATGAATTGTAGGGTAGATAATTAATTAAATAATCTATTAAAATGTGGGTCACAACATGAAAAAGTTTGAGAATATCATAGATCATAATTTCTTAAAGCCCCAATTCAAAAATGCAATTTTTTAAAAATTAGGAATGGTTACTTATTAAGCTATGTTAAATGGATTTGAAGAGCTCTGTGTAAGCTTGAAAGCTTGTCTCTCTCACCAACAGAAGTTGGTCCAATAAAAGATATTACCTCACCCACCTTGTCTCTCTCAAGATTTATATCAGTTCACTTGAAATAGTGGAGGCAACAGATCACTGATAGAAATCTCAAGTGCTGTCATAGTTATGGCAGTCATTAAGGGTAAAATGGCTGTTCCTTAAGCTATAAAACCACAAGTGGTGCTTTCCCTCATTTGTCTTTTCACAAATTTGTTAATAAAGAATCACTACATTTTACAGGACACTCACTTGTGGCTGACTATTTTGTCTGTGTTTTGATTGGGAATTATAGGCAGGATATGACCTAAGAGTTCTAGGAATAAAAAAAAAATCTGCTTTCAAAAGGAAAAATACATTTGAATTAGGGACTCAAATCAGGACGATTAGATCCAAATCAGGAACCCAACTTCAAAATTCAAGGGTGTTAAGATCCAGGGATTTGTTTGGGTCCTTCTCTAATGTCAATAGTGTGTTCGAAATATCACACTATTTTTAAAGCCACATGAAAAAAATCAGAATTTTATTTATTTTTATTTTAACTCATGAGCTGGAGATACCCTCACAGGAACTGTATTTACAATGAAACTCAGTATCACCCCAAACTGCATAAAAATGAACATCTCATTTGATAAATAAAGCAGCAAACTCCTTGTGTCCTCTGCCCCCTCCAAAATCCCTATCAAAATGATGATTTTTTTGCAGCATTCCTTGAGGTTTAAACTTGACCTATTTTGGACCAATGGGGGGGCGAGGGGGGAGAGAGACTACAAAGCAAAGATGCTTCTCCCTATCTTATTAAAACTCTGGCTCCCAGTTTATCTAAAGGTTTTGGTCACTATCACCCTTGCATAGAAGCATGGATCATAGTTAGCCTCAAGTGAACTGCCACTACAAGCAAAAACACAATGGATCCCTGATCTAACCAACCTTACAGAGCTGCTAGAGTCACATACTCCTCCAGAATAGTATCGTTGTTCCTGCCCAGTCGTCAACACTGAGTACCTTTACTAGTATTCTAGAATCCTTTGCACTTGTTCTTCAAAGCTGATGCTCTGTGACGAGCGCACAGGATTCTGGGGTGCATCTGAGACTAAAGAAACCTGATACACATGAGTATGCAAAGGATCCTTGTTTCGGATATATGAGACTGTAATCCAAAGACCTCTTGATGCCAACTGCAGAGGTACAAGGGTTCCCAGGGGTACAGGGATCTCCTTAATTCACCAAAAGGGGCCATGCAAAGTCTCTACTGAAAGCCAGTGTCACATTAATGATGTGCAATGTATTATGGAAATTACATGTGGAGTGTTGACCATTGACCCCTGACCTGATCTTGAAGGATCTCTAGTTTTGGGTTAAAAAAAATCTATTTGATAAGCATGCTTGTAGAAATAATAATGAAGGTTATAATGCAAGTACGGAAACCACAGTGTACGTATATATACCAGTATTGAAAACAGGCTGGCTATAAAAAAGTAAAAGTATAGTAAAGAATGCAATTACCATAAGATAGCATGAATGATATATGCTTGACCTAAGGTTATGAAATCTAGTAATATGTATCTTGTGATAATTCAGCTATGTGTCTTGTGATAACCCAGTAAACCACAAATGAACAAATAACAGAATTTGAGAGTCTTTTTCCAACAGCTGTATTGATGAATCAAAGTGATGATTAAAGGAACTGATGGAAATGGTTTGGGTAACTGCTGAAAATGTAATTATGGTCTCCCAGAATGCCAGATATGGTCCCCTGGAACACCAAGCACAGGCAGGGGATCAAAACCTAATCAGATTTGATCTTGGATGTATGTGTGTGGAATAAAAAAAGCATCTAAAAGGTAGTCACACCCATCCCTAGTTGGGACATCCAGGTAGTAAGAAGGCAGAAGCCTGTGCAGTCACACCCTCTTATGTAGGTCTCCACTTACTTTGTTTCAGTGTCACTTCCACTGGCTCTACTGGTTGTGAATATGCCAATACAAAGGGTCGTTCTGTTATACTTATTTCAATTTTCTTACTCTTGCTGTACTGATTAAGAGAAGCAATTAAACACAATTCACTTGAAGCATGTGCTTAAATCCCATGAAGTAAATGTGACTGAAGCATGTGTTTAAGTGCTTTACTGAATATAGATGGACCTATGCATATGCTTAAGAACTTTGCCATATCAGGGCCTAGGTTATGGGCCTATTCCAAACAAGCATTATGGTATTCTGGAAATACAGCCCCACACCCATCCCCCTTTGATCTTGTAAACATTTATGCAACTAAGTAATTCTACATATTAGTAAGCCCCTGAAAAAAATAGGAATACTCAACATGTGTACATTTATTCACCTGCGTAAGTGTTTGCAAAACAGGGGCCACAAATTATTTCCGAAAGTGTAGCAGCAGAAATTGTAGTCACAAAATTAGCTGCTTTAATAGTAGCAACATTGGTTTCAAGACTAACAGTTGATCTTAGGATCAAATCTAACAAATTGTCTTGAAAATAATTTGAATTGTTATTCTTTCACTATTTTGTTTGTTTTTGTTTTTAATTTGAGAGTCCTTAATTAAAGAAAATGAACACAGGAGTGAATGATTTTGTGGACATCAAGTTCCTTATCTCATTTTCTTGTCTTAGTACCAAGATGTACAGAAAGATAAAACACCTCCAAAAAGCCTGGGGGATTCGTATGAGAACTTCACAGCAGAAGTATCCCTTTCCAGCAGGGCCGGCCCACAACATTTTGGCACCTGAGGCGGGGAGCTCAAATGACGCCCCCATGCCCCCTCGCTTGGGTCAAAACTTTGAAAGGTCTCAATTCTGCCTTCTTCCTGTTCTACTCCTCTCATGGTATTGGTCTGCTACCTACCCCAATAAAGGAGAACTAACAAATTAAAATGCAAAAAGAAATGGAGTACTTGTGGCACCTTAGCGACTAACCACTGCTGTAGCTCACGAAAGTTTATGCTCAAATAAATTGGTTAGTCTCTAAGGTGCCACAAGTCCTCCTTTTCTTTTTGTGGATACAGACTAACACGGCTGCTACTCTGAAACTTAAAATGCCTTGTTCAAAAATGTTAAGTAACACTTAACTTTCAAACGCCTGAACAACAAATGTAACTTTTCTTGTCTGCATAGTAAACACTGGCATTTTTATCTGTTTGAATAATCAAAGTGGTGCTTTCCGTGCCTTCTTGGTTGCAAAGATTTGAACTGCTTCCTTAAGGTCCACAGTCTGGGCCAGCTCACGCTCTATTGAGATGCTTGCAAGGCCGACCAGCCTCTCCTGTGTCATTGTCATAGATGTGTTTTTATTAACTTCAGCTTGGAGAAGCAGCGTTCTCCACTGGCAACTGTTACAGGAAGTGTTAGAAGTATGCACAGAGCAACAAAAGCACTTGGAAAGAGGGTAGTCATCTTATTTGTGCACAAATATTCCAGAACAGCCGTTGGAGTTGTTCCTGCTGAAATGTATCTTGAAAGGTCTTTCAGTTCATCACCTAAATCACTCACATCAATATTGCACGTAATCATGTGTCAACACTGTCTCTAGTGCTCTGCATTGCTGGTGTATAGTGAAGAGTTTTGGAATACCATACAAAATCCCAAATATACTGCTGTGTTCCTTGAGCTGCATGAAACGTTCTTCAACTGACTTTTATTGCACAATCTAGCATCTGGTTAAAGAATTCAACTTTGAATTGTTGTTTGGGGTCTCTTATGGGATTATCCCGTGCCTTGTAATCAAAATGTCTTCTTCTTCAGTGACTCTTGTATTCTTGAATGGGTGGGAAAATAGCTTCAGTGTGAAGTTCCTCTGCCAACTTCTGTGCACTCTTCAGAACATTTTGAAATCCCTCATCTGACCGGTAAGACCATAGGTCTGACTTTGCTTTGTCCAGTTGTTCCATTGCTCCAGACATATCATGGTTAACACCTTGGAGTATCTTGCTTACAACATTTATTTCGAACAGTATGTCATGCCACAACACTAAGCCACACAGAAATTTGAAGTCATGTATGTTTCTGGTGATTCAATTTCCCTCTGCCACTGTTCTCCCACAGACAGTTCCAGTCATAGCATTATCCTCCATAATGGCAACTTTGGCATCATCTATATTCCCAATTTGGTGTCTGATAGGCTTTATTGCCTCCACTTGACTTTCCCATCATGTGGCACTCAGTGGTTTCAGTGTCAGAGGATTTCCCAGATGTTGCTTCAAAATTTGCCATTGATGAGTTGATGCAGAGAAAACTACATAGATGCTTTGAATTACATTAAAAAAATTCAGCAGTCTCACTAGAAGCTGATGTTGCATCACTGACCACCAAGTTCAATGAATGAGAACTGCATGGGACAAAAAAAAGCTTGAGGGTTTAACTCTCGGATCCGTGTCTGCACTTCTCTGTTCTTTCCTCTCATGTTGGCACCATTATTGTAGCCCTGACCTCTCATGTCAGCTATCGCAATTCTCGTACCTTCCAGCTTTTTAAGAGCACATTTGTCATACCAGCTCCTATAGTATCATCAATGTCAATAAATTCTAGAAAATGCTCTCTGACAGTCACCATTGCAGGGACATTTTCACTAGGTTCTGTTGTTGTTACAAAACGCACCATTAAAGTAATTTGTTCTGTATGGCTGATGTCAGGTGTGCAGTCCAGAATAACAGAGTAATATCTTGCTGACTTCAGATCTGCCACAATCTTCTGTTTGATTTTTGTTACCAGTAACTGTATGATCTCATTTTGAATAGTTTTTCCAAGGTAGTGGTGTGTGTACATTTCTTGAGTGGCAACTCTTCTTAGATGCTCCTGGAGTACAGCATCAAACTCAGCCATCAGCTCCACAATTTTAAGGAAGTTTCCATTGTTTGGCACATACAGCTGATCTGAAGTGCCATGCAGTGCTAGGTTTCTCACAATGGCAATGAGACTTTTCAGAACATTTTGCCAGTAAAGAGACTCTGATGAAATCTTCTCTTGATGCTGATCATCTATGGTGGCCTTTAAACTTAGTCTCATCTCAAGCTCTTTCCACCTATGGAATGCTCTCTGGTGACTGCTGCCTTCTCATGGCATGCCAGTTTTCTAGCCAGATTCTTCCAGTCCTTTGTTCCTGTAGAACCCAATGTGGCTGGAACATTAGACTGGAAGAGTTTGCAACAAAACCAGTATGCAGCATTCTGCATTTTTGAGTATATAAGCCATGGCCTCTCCACTTTGTCACCATTGGGGATTTCACGCCAGTAATGTGTTGGATGGAAACTTCTGTTTTCATTGTCTTTGGGGAACATGAAGTTTTCCACTTGCTGTGGCCCATGCAGTACAAGGAAGTCCCTCAGGCTACTGCTCAAATGGGTTCCCAGTCCTGGATCATCTAGACTTAAGGAACTAAACTCAGCAGCAGCTGTTTCTTGCACCTCCACCATACTCTTCTCTGATCTACACTTTTTTTCAGGAATGTGCATGGTTACATCCATTTGAGATGTGCATTGTTACATCCATAGATGCTGTAGTAGCTGCCCCGTCACCTGCACTCTGACTAACTGGAAGATCAGGCATCTCCTCACCACTCACATCCCCACTGGGGCTGGAAGGCTCACTGTGAACATTTGTGTCTATGTATCTCAGGAGAGCTCCTTCCTGCTTAGACAGAAAAGCTTTCTTTCTTTTTCTGAATGTTGCCCAGAGGGGCGTTTTCTTCTTTCACTCATGACTGCTGTTCTGTGTCAGCTATAGTGGCTCTCAACACTCATCTGAAGGGGACAAATAAGCAGGCTGGTAGCAGGGCCTGAGGGAGGGAAGATAGCAGCGTATTAAGGGCCTAACTGGCTTCCACTACTTCAGTTGACTGCCTGTTCTCCTCAAGTGCATTCAGGGAAGCAGCAGGAAACAGGAAGCTCCCTGAGAAGCTGGTGTTAATCAGGCAAGGCTCCTGGGGGTGCTAGAGAGGTACATAAGAGGCTCCTCCTCCTCTCTCTCCCTGCAGCTCCTGCTGCTTTCTGTTATTCCTTCTCACCTTTTCTCCTGCCTGCCTGTTATGTTTCTTGTGCCCTTCTTCCTCCAGTACAGCGCGCCACCATCTCTGTGCATCTAGAGCAGAGAGAATACATATGCACCAGCGGCAGACACAATTTTCTACACTCTGGGTCCTAGTGGCACCCCACCCAGTCTGGCACCTGAGGCGGCCACCCCAGTTCGCCTCATGGTAAGGCCAGCATTCTGCTTAAGAGCCACAGATGGCTCAGTGTTGAGAAAAGATGATAGCACCAAAGATTTCTAGAGTCAGCTACTGGAACAAGCTAAGCACTTTATGAGCAACAACTTCATTGCTATGGTAAGTGTGTCAAAATAAGAGTTTGTTACTGAATAAAATATTTTAAGCCCATATTTCCCCAGAACTCCCGCCTGCTGAACAGAGAAAAGGACAGAAGGGACATCATACCCACTAGTTTGGATGTGGAAAAAAGCATCATTGGCTGTCTGCTAGCTGAGAAAGGAAGAGAGGGATTATCTCAATGGTGAACATCTGGACTGTGTATAAAAAGGCAATGAAGTTTTTTTTTTTTTTACACATAGTAATTCCTTCAGTTCCTCTTGATTTTTATCATTCAAAGGAACAGTAGTGCTCCAGTATGCTTTAATAGATTATTAACATGAAAAAGACACGGAAATTGTATTGATCTGGTTTAGTGTATTAAATGTATGTATGCATATACTGTACACACACATCTGTGGTTCACTAGCTGAAAAACACAGTTCACTGTAACTAATCTCACCATACATGGGAATCACCAGACAGGATGTATAAAAAACAAATTGATTTTATCACTTTCAACTGTAGGTATACAAAACAGTGTTAAGAAGGTTAAGGTTATGCCAAGTATAGATTCTGGATCAGATCACGGATTGGTATTGATAAATCTGAATATCAAACTGAAAAAGTTACAGAAAGCCAAAAGCTCTCAAGGATGGAACCTTGCACCTCTGACAAATCATGAGATACAAAGTCACTACCAAGAAAAAGTGACTACTAAGCGACTTGGGAACAGCTGAAACATGCTATCAAAGAAGCTGCAGATAAACATGTAGGGAAGAAGTTTCTAGCTAAGAAAAATCCATGGGTAACAGATGAAATCATTGGTCAGATAGACAAAAGGAGGGAAGTAAAACCACAAAGATCAACAGCAGAAAGAGAGGAATACCAAAGACAAAATCAAAATTATACAAATGCAAGAAATGCATTTATAGAAATGCAAGAAATTGAACAACAGGATAAAGAGACCAAAGTGAGATGTATCAAAAGATAATAGCCTTTAGTTACAAAAGAAAGGAGATCAATATGACCCTTAAGGAAAAAAATGGACACTCTCTGATAGACTCTAAAGATAAGAAAGAGAGATGGCGAGAATACATCATAGAACTATATGGTGATGATAACCCTCAAAAACCTAAAAAAGGGATTGATGAATTAAGCCCGTCAATAATGGATGAAAAAATCACAGTAGCAATAAAAAGACTTCCGAAAGGAAAAGCACTAGGTTGTGACAGAATACTAGCTGAACTGTTAAAAAGCATAGGGGAATGAAGGCTTCAAAGCTCTGTCAGATGTAATGAAGAATAAGTTTGAGAATTGCCAGAAGATTTTACAACCTAACTGGGTATCCAAATCCTTAAAAAGAACACCACTATGGATTGTAAAAACTACAGAACAATTGACCTAGTATTGCATGCCTCTAAGATACGTTTGTGAGTTGCTCAATACCAAATTAAAGGAAAAATTGGTAAGGAAATAAGCAAACAACAATACAGGTTCAACTGTGGAAAGGGCACGATCAACGCCATTATGAACTTGAAGCTCATACTGGAAAGATCAATTGAAATGGGGAAAACAGCATACTTGTGTTTCACTGACTTCCAAAAAGCACTTGACAGAATCTACCTCTACAAATTACTCAATGTATTAAGATCTGTGTGGACTGATGGATACAAACTCTGAGTAATAAAACAATTATGCTGAAATCAGAAGGTAATTATAATGGGAGATGAAAATGAAAATCTAATAGAGATCAAGAGAGAAAACTGAGACAAGGTGATCAACTTTATTCAACATTTATAGCGAGTGCTTAATTAAATTAATACAGGCAACAGAAGAAGGTATTAAGATGAGTGGAAAAATTGGTGAATAATTTCTTCTATGCAGATGACAGTGCTGATGGCTGATTTGGAAGATCTCATGAAGTTAGTAGAGACTGTATATGAATATGGCAAAGAATATGGTCTAAAGTGGAACATGGATAAGACAAAAACTATGGCACTAGACAAGGATCCTGGGAAAACATGTAAGAGTCCAGTGAATGACACAGCCACACAACAACTAAGAAATCATTGCTACTTTGGAAGCATCGTTACAGAAGATCAGATACTGAAGTCACACCAGACTAGAAAGACACCAAAAGAGACATCTGGAAGAATAAATATCTGATGAGACTGGTGATTATTGTAATTTAGCAAATGCTATTAGAGATCTTATTAAAAGAATGATTCAATTTTCAGGGCACATTTTAAAAGGGTCAGTGGCATGATGTGTTTGCAGGTACTGGAAGGGAAAACTGATAGCAGAAGAACACAAGGCAGAAAAAGATCTTGGATGAATGATGTGGTATACTGGGTGGATCAAAAGGAGATCAGCAGAGGATCATACAGAATGGACTACCATGGTTGCAAACTTCCACTAACAGAGATGCCACATAAGATGTGGATGAAATATCTTACATTCTGGAATCTAAAAAATGTCAACTTTACTACTTTAAATAAAAAAAATCCAACAGATACTTGAAGTCACAATATTTTTATCCAGTTAAAACAATTTGAGATGATACCAATCACAGAAAGGATAAAAAAGTTCTCCTATGGAAGTTCAAAATACATGCCCTTCCCTCCCAGCACTGAATATTAATTCTTTTCACACTTATGAAAAAAATAATTGAAATGCTTCAGTAGTTTAACAGGGCTCAAATAATCAAACCAAAATGATTTTTCTGTATTTTTATAACCTAGCCTATCACATTAAATATTAATTATGGTTCTATTAAAGTTACTGTATAGAAAATCAAATTTCTTTCCTTTTTCTGGGGTTAAGTATTATATAAAGAAACAGCTCACCTTGAACTGTTAGAGTTGCTGATGCTTCAGCTTTTCCAACCATATTTTCGGCAACACAAATATAAGACCCCATGTCTCCTGCCAAAACTTTCCGGATTTTCAAAGTGTGATCATCACGGATTTCATATCTTAAATACATATAACAGCAAATGAGCGTGACAGTATAAATAGAAAATAATATTGCCAGTTTCTTTAGTGTATAAAGAGTAAGCATAAGAAGTTTTTGCCTTCAAATTCATATGTTTCTCTGAGATATGAGCATATTTAAGCAATACATGAAACGTGTATTGCCTTCGAACTATGGACATTTTTTTTCAAAACAAACATATTTGAGAGCTTAATCTGATCTCACTTACAATGTGAAAATCAAGATCATCACTAATAAAATAATCATAAATGGTAAATCTGGTGTAAGTGACATTAGACTTTGGCCTAAAGACTTTTAATTACAATACATTTAGTAAACATATTTAATGATATTTCTAAAAGAAAAAAAATAATCCATATATTTTTCTTCATTTGCATTTGGGAAGATGTAAAAATCAGGAGCTATAAGGTTTTAAAAGATTAAAAAAGCAGCATTGTTCTTATGAACATAACCAAAGGCCATCTTAAAGTCAAGCTAAAACATAACTCATTCAATCGTTTTATAAGGAAATAACATAGCCTTATAATATTCTCTCCAATTTCATCACCTTTTACTCATCTTTGCATAATGTAGCCAGTGTGTTTCTAGTCCTAGAAAGCAGCTATTTTACCCTATATGCAGTAGTTTTTAGATAAATTATAAACTGGATTAACAGGAAACAAGATGTGGCTGTAGAAGATGAAGGGACCCAAATGTTACAGTAGGTCCTCTTCGAGGGAAAAAAACCACCAGTACTTTAAAAACTGATGATTAGGAATTTAAGCAAAAATGCAAAAAAAAAACCTTCATGTGTTTCCTTTTTACAAGGCTACTTTACTTTCCACTCTGTTAGGCCAATGACGGAAGAGATGTGAATTGGAGACTTGATAACAAAAAAAGCAGGTCTCCTAAGAGCAGCACTATACATTAGCAGGCTGCATCTTGCATCAATTGCAATTCCACTGTCCACTTCTTGGTGCTGTAGCCTAATTATATTATCTATTTGACATTTTACAGTAGTTTTGATAATTACAGTAGGTACTTCAAGTACAGAATTCATTCATGCCATACATTGTTGTTTGAATTTGATACTTTTGCTATTTTTGTAGTAGGTTGGAAAGATTTTAGTTCAAGCTGTTTCTAAGTTTTCAACACAAGTGAATTATATCTGTAAGCAGAGGACCACGGGATTCAGAAATAGAAGAGTCCTATTAGATCACCAAGCCCATCCATACAAGCACAGGAATGATCCCCTCTTAGATATCAAACTGATACCCGCACTTGATCTTATCCAAAAGGTAACTTAACATACTGCACCTTGCTTTTGGTAATTCCCCATCATCTTTTCGCCATCTTACTGTAGGTACAGGGTCGCCCCGAGCCTCACATTTAAACTCTGCACTGTCTTCCACAGTTACAGCCAAATTACTGGGTCTCTTCACAAAAGATGGTCTTTCTAAAGGAAAGGAAAGAAACACTGGATTACAGCTAAAGGCACAGCACCGCAACACCTGCAGTGCCTCAGGGTGGCTGATGTGGGGATTCCAGAGTTACTTGTGTGCAGCCAGGTAAATTTTGTTGTAAGAACAACAAAAATCAGGTACACAATGTAGATATGCAAATTACATCAGACCTGACTCTGGGCTTGTCTACACTACTGTTTAACTTGATGTACGTTATGTCGCTCAGGGGTGTGAAACGCCCCCCCCCTCCCAGGGGACATAAGTTACATTGACTTAAAGCGGTGTCCACACCCACGCGCTGTGGGTGGGAGATGCTCTCCCACCGACATAGCTTCTGCCTCTCGTTGAGGTGGAGTAATTGTGTCGACAGGAGAGCTCTTTCCCATCGGTATAGTGTGTCTTCACCAGGCGCAGTACAGCGGTGCAGCTGCATGAGTGCTGCTGCACCATTGTAGCGCAGCAGTGTAGACTAGCCCTAAGTGGCCTCAGTTTCTCTTCAGCAACAGAAACAGATCTGCTGCAAGGCACCAAAGCTGACAACGGGCATCACTATTTTATTGTACCTTTGACAGAAAGCACACATTAAGTATTGCCTCCGCAGAGACCCTGATGCAATGGGGAAGTACTGAACATATTCTGAGGCTAGTTAAAGCCACCACCGAATCTTCGGTATGACTGTACCTTGTCATCAGTAACAGTTTGTGTTTGATAGAATCACTTCAAGTGCAGCAAAGAGAAAAGTGATCATTTTCTTTCTCACCAGCACAAAGAAAAAAGAAAATTACTTCTGTATAATTTTTGTTCACAGAAGTCGCTGTTATCACAGGTCCATGCTCATATTACGTATCAGGCAGGAACGTCTATAGGTTTTGAATTTTTTCACAGCTAACCTCAACACACATGAAGTGGAAGAGAACACCTCGCTGAGCTCTAAATATAAGTTGCTGAAAAGGTTTTATTCATATATTTGAATCATGCACTTTCCACTCTGTGGATAAGGTGGATAGAGGAGAGTGAACTTATAACAACATACCCTTTACAGGTAAATATATTTTCTCTATAACGTACAGTAGAAATTATAACAGAACCTCACTCCTGGAATGTAAAAGTTATCATGATTGCCTCTACAAGAGCCCAAACAATAGGCAGAGGATGTTATAAAAGAGCTACCATCACAAACAGGTTTAATGCAGCTAACTGGCATAAAAAAAAGTATTGGTGCAACAGAAGCAAAACACGTTTACTTGCCCAGTTATTTAGAAAGTAATAAAAATCCCCAAAGCCCTCAAGGCATGTAGGTGCAAAAAGGTTGCAGGGAAGCCTGTTGAGCACTCTGAAGCCAGTACATAAAATTCTGGAAATGGCGAGCCTAGATTTATTGAAGGAGAAGAGTCTAATAATGATGTTTGGCAAAACTATGCAAAAGAAAAATTATTCTGACCTAGTAACAGTGACATGCTGGACTGCTAGGCAATACCAGTGAACATGGCAGTCAAGCAGTTCTTTAGATCCTATCGGAAGGTTAAGGATGAAAATGATATATTAATAGTCCAAGAGTTTCTGCCTACTTCAGATAGGTATTAGGGCGTTTTCATAACAGACGCTCAGTAAAAATAACTTCAGGATGTATAAGAAGGAAAGGAGAAGTTTGGCTGGATAAATGTAAAAAACGTCATCTCTCCAGTTGAGAATACTTACCTATCTATCTATAGGAAAATGAACCTGTTCTCTCGAGTCCTAGGCTAGTGCCCTACCCAATACACCATTCTTCCTCTCCAGAAGGGAATCTTTTTGTTCCCCAGGACAAAAATCAGAGATAAATTTTGAATTAAAGAGAAACAAAAAACAAAATGAAAACCCTTGAAGATTCCTTCTTCCTATAAGTCTTCAGAAAGGAGAATCAAACTAATACTTTCCAATAAGGCAACTATAACTCATCAATACTACCATTCCTGGGATAATGGTAAAAAGATACTGGTGTGGGTAATTAACCAATGCAGCTGCATGGGCACTTAATATAAGAACCATACTCATGCAAACAAAGTTTCTTCTAATTTCCAGACTTCACAAAGATGGAAGTCCTAACAGTTGACTTGACTTAAATTTACCTCTAAACCAAGTGTTTCCAAGGCATCTGAAATAGAAAATATCACAGCAATATACAGGAAAATATCCTGAGCTTCCCCAAAAAATCACCACAATGTCTTGCCGATTGCTGAGAAGATGCCAACATAGTTTGAGATGCTAAACACTGTCAACTTATTAAGGAACTCCCCACCACTCATAAACACTGAACAGGATTTCAAGATGTCCAGCATCTGAATTGGACTGAAAACAAATCAAATCACTGAACACTGAGGAGGAAGTGCCTCAAACAGAATAAAATACCACTGCTAGAGACAGGGCCAGCACTGAGGAACTTGACCTGAATCCAGCTATTTTCAAACTTCAATGTTGCTGTGAAGTTTCCAAGCTCATGGGTGTAAACCCTGCAGTCATAAAGTGTTTGTTCCCAGGATAAACAGGGTTAAGCTGTTTCCAAGCCTTATACTGCTTTGAAGCAACATTTCACACTGAGAGTCCAGAATCAGGATTGCACTGAAGATCCTGAAGCAGCCATGAAATGCCAAAGATATTCTGAGGCTGCACTGCAGACATCATAGGGTCTTGTCTACGAAGACAAAAAAGGTGTGGTTTTTCAATCAAGGTAGTTTGAGTTAGTTAATTTGACTGAAGATCTCCTTTAATGATTGATTAGACATGGTGTAATGTCTCTAGGATTATTTGAGCTAGTTGTTCGGTAGCAAATTTATACCACTCAGCAAGTCTCAAAGTGGTATCCCACCTCCTGTTTTACTAGGTCAACGTATATGTATGCAGATAACAGATCTATCCATATTTTAAGATTTCATTACATAAATGATTCAGTAAAGTTTCCAAGATTATATTAGTTTCCTCGTGGAAGAGGAAAATGATACATATGCTTGTTATTGAAGTTAACTGAAGTTAATTCTTGTTTTGATATTATTTATAAATACTGTTATGGTCAGTGCAAACTGAAATTATCTGCAGTGTGAAAACTAAGTCAGATCTGACTGCATAAGTGAAAAAAACCCTATATTTTGTGTTCACAAATCAGCATAGTTCGCTGACTTGTGTTCATTATTTCCTCTTTTCCCTCGATTTTCATCCTGTTCTGGAGTAACAAACCTCTTTATTTCAACGATATTCCATTATGTGCTGAAGAACCGATATTGATCATTTATTTTCTGGAATATGCCATGAGGCGGATATCCATGACTGTCACAAAAACACGCCCAATGTTAACATAGCAAAAGAGCTGGATGATAACAAAAAAAAAAAAAAAAAGCCCTTGCTATAAAACTGCTTCTCCCCATACCAAAAAATGAAGCTGTATTAAATACTGGCATTTTCACTAATGAAGTGTCACACAATGGAGTCTCTCTTACCTAAAACGGTGAGCTCTGCCACTTCACTCTCTCGTTCTCCCACCATATTTGTTCCGACACAGACGTACTTGCCAGCATCATTCTTTCTCGTGTAGGTAATCATGAGCTTTCCTCCTCTGATCTAGGACAAGTCAAGAATAATAAAAATTACTTCTAAAATAATCAATTAGATAATGTCTGTAAAGTGTTCTAAAGATGTACCGTGCTATGTAGATGCTAAGTATAATTATGAAATTATGATTAATTTTGTTGGGGATTGGTCCTGTTTGAGCAGAGGGTTGGACTAGATGACATCCTGAGGTCCCTTCCAACCCTGATATTCTATGATTCTGTGAAACTCTAATTGCTGATTGTAGACTCTTGCTTGGTGCATCTCATTTACTGCACATCTATTTCAGCAATAGAAAGCATAAAATACAGAATACTAAGCAAATTTTATTTGGACTTCCATCTAAAATTAGAAAGTTTTAGTCTCCAAAGCCTTTTAGTTATGGATAACAAACATCCGTATGAGATCATGCTTTAGGAATTTGAGGTTGGGTGGAGAAACAAGGCTAATTAACAACTTTGACACCAAAACCATTTTGTTCAGCTTATTAACTTTATACTTTTTTATTTCTGTATTTTAAAACCTCTTCACTTTTATGGATCCAGAAGATACTCCACTTCAATCTGTCTACTACCAAGTAGTGGCTGTTCCTTGCTTCTGTTTAATGCTTGATAGATACAGGTTCTATTTCCTTTCTACTGTTAATATATCAGAATTAGACACATCTAATATGGTCTTTGCATACAAATTATTTCAATGTCTTTCTGCTTGGTGACAAAAATATATTTAATTCATACCTTAGAGACAAATTTGCCATTCAGCGCTGAGTTGTTATCTTCTTGTTTATAAACTATGAAAGGTTTACAACAACAGAAAACCCCTCTCACCTGCATCACAACTTTACATTTAATTAGATTCCACTAACCATAGAGCGGTTAAGTACCTCAGCAAAAAAACTGAAAATCACTATTTAAAAACTGCTTGTCAATTTAAAAAAAAAATCTGACTTCTGTTCACATGCACCACCAAGAGCGTGGGTCTGCTTGCTTATGCCCTACATTACTGGTACTGGTAGAGTAAATAAATGATGCCTTCTCCCTAGGATAGATCCTGATAGAAATACCATACCTCACAACCTGTGTAGCAATAAGATATATTTATACCAAGATTTTGTTTTAATGGAAGCCTAACATTTGGCTCCTAAATCCACATTTATACAAATAAGTAAGGGTCTGATGTTCAGAAGTGCTGAGCACTCAGGTAGAGGTATACAGAGCCTATATTTGGCAATATTTGGAGTTAGTTAGCTAACTTCCTGCTCTTATTTACTCCAGTTCATTTCTTTGCAAGTTAATGGAGTTGAACCAGTATAAGCAAAGAATTCCCTGCAGATGTTTCATAGTGAACAGTGCTACATTTTACTTAAAATAGATTGTGAAATATAAGCCAAAAATCTGATTCCCTCTTTATTTAATAAAAGCCTTGGTTAATTAAGTTTTTAAACTTCAACAAAACATGTTCACAACAGAACGAACGCATACATTTATCTGAATAAATCTCCTGTTGCCTGCAATGCCACTTAAATATTCTTTAATGATTTTTGTAAGTTAGCATAGGCTTAAAACTCAGATCACATATGATAATAATTTAAGTTGAACTGTAGCGGAAAAACAAAAGGTGCCTATAAAGTTACATTAAAAGGCTTAATACAATCAGTGACTAGCCAGAGAATGTTCACAATGTGAAGTACTTTGCTCAAGTTGCCTGCAGCTAGAAATCTATCCCTGAGAACTTGACATCTTGAGCAGCATTGGACTCATTATCATTGTAAGACATATACACACAATGATGATAGTCAGTTATTGAGATAGATGGACATGCACTTATAATGTAGATAGTATTGAATACAAATTTCATGCTTTTGCTGCTGGCGCACATCATTTCAGAGAGAAAAAGCAATGTCCTTTATCTAGCAATGATGAAATTTCAATTGGAATTTGAAGCATTATGGAGTATTAAAGGTGACCTGTAAATATTTTTTTTAAAGTAAGGTAAATGTGTTTTTACTTGCTGATAGCCTTAAACAGCAAGAGAAAAGTATGAAGTACATAACTAGATTTTCATTTCATATCCCCCAAAGTCATACAATTTAAAGGACTGCAATAATAAATATTATCAAGGTGTTATATTATTCATTGTATGTGTGCATATTTGTATAACTACTTCTAGATATACATACACACATCTCTCTCTCCCTCTCCATATCTATATCAACATTGACTATATGGTCGTGTGAAATAAAAGTTTATTGGCTTACCTGAGGGTAGTTGAACTACTCACTCATCTCAAACTTAAGTAGATGAAAGGTGGGATTTCCACATGTACCTCAGTGACTTAAGAGCACAAGTTCCATTGACTTTGAATGACACTTGAGCTCCTGGTTTGACATTTATGAAAATCCCACCTTTATATCAACCTTTTTAACATATCACCATACATTCTGTATGAACCATAATTTACAGAAAAACAATATTCTAGGAACAGTTTAGAGAGCTTAAAAAAATGTTATTGGAACAATCTCTTGTTAGACACCTGACTTTGCAGATGGTTTCTTCCCATGAATCTAATTGTACAAAGTTCAACTGGAGGTAAATGTTAAAACAAATAAGTAAAATAACTCAAAATTACCTAAAGTCACTTGTCTATATCTTGGGTCCTTCCCAGTTAGACATGAGTGCTGGGTCACAACAGGAAGGAGTGATATATGTATGAAGATCCACTTTCTAACCCTCAAGGACCTTCAGACATCAGATATAAAGCTCTGACATTTTTACGATTAGAAAAGCTGGTAACAGTCTCAAGGCTCATTTTTGTATCTCCTGGGCCTCAGGCAGTATGGTAGTTTGTTTTTAAAGATGACAGAAGCTGCAGAGAGGTCAGGAATGTTAGAGTAAGTTCCTGGGTTGCTGGCTCAGTGGGCAGGTGATACAATCACAGGCATATGAAAAATTGCACAGGTTTATGATATGTTTATCACATAGATATCATCTCCCCATAAATATGGTGTGTACACACATACATGGACAGAGTACTGTATGTATCCTCAATGAATTATTCAGTGTTGACTGATTGAAAATGTACTTCCTTTGTTGACTGACTACATACGTTTCCCATTACTTTTTAGCTATTAGCCAACTCCCAATTGAAGGGGACATATTACATCACCCTGTGTTTTAACATAAAAAAGCTTTGCCTGAGGAAAGCTGTAGCTACAGTAGATTTGTGTCCTATATTCCTTATTCCCCACCCTCCCCTCCTTTTCTCTCAAGCATGAAGCTCTGAGCAATGGCAGAGAGGAGACTCTGAAGTAGGTGGAAAAAAGGATTTGATGTAATTGTAGGTATATGTCTGAAAAACATGGATGGATCTGTCTGTGCGTATAGGGGGGATAATTTACAAACTGAGATTTTCCAACATATTTCTTCTGTTACTGTTGAATTGTAAGCTACCATATAATAAGGTGGGCAGCGAAGAGCCAAATCTCTTCTTTGTGGGCAGTAACTGTTTTAAATTACTCAAACTAAAGTTACTCAAATCAGTGGAGAGACTTATTAGTTGTCAGTGGTTTTGCTATGAATATTTTAGCTCTCTCTTTCTCATATTGTGTGTGTGTGCATATCTATATATAGATATCTATCATCTGAAATTTAGAGTACCAAATGATTCTTTGGGTTAAAAAACTAACGGCATAATATAATACCCCAAACCCCAGGACGGGGCATTTTTTTGTGCAGTAGGGGATCCATTTTCAACCTAAGGAGTAGTAGTTTTTTCCTGACAAACAAGAAATAATAGCCTCTGTTTTCAAAATATTTTATACCACCACTTCCCAGTGAGACCCAGTGTTTTGCTTCTAGTCTTGGAAAGATCCAAATTAATAGATTTTAAAAGTCATTATGTTTTATACTTATTGAAAATATAATTCAAAACTTTAAAAAAAATTTTTACGGTTCTGACTAAGCCCTTTACAGTTGAACTCCTGGTAACAAAAGACACCTGGCTTTACAAGTGGAGGATACAAAATAGACCCATTAAAAGTGTTTACAGCTCTGCAACTGCTGGGAACTGTCAATGAAAAGATGTGGACTCACAGCAGATCACAGGTGGCCTAGTGCTTTATAGCAGTTCTAGAATATTCGTAAAAGCAGTTTTTCTGTAACATATGTTGTGTATAAAGAATACATGATATGATGGCATGTTATACAGCCTTTAACTGACAAGTCACTTTGCCATTCATGAGTACTTCAGCCATCCCAATTTCATTTTATTTATTTAATTAAACAACAAAATATGTCCATACAAAAAGTTATAGAAATCCTCTCAGTTAAACTTAGAATAATAAATTTTGACCACTCAGCAGCAAAAAAGATATACAGATAATAAATCAATTCATTCAACCAATATACCAAAACCACAAGACATTACTCAAAGTTACACAATATCATATATTCACTACAAACACACACTATATTTTCTATATATATATACACACACACACATATACAGAGAGAGAGAGATTTATTTATTTTATAAGGACTATCAAGTGATTTAAAAAATTGCATGATTAAAAAAAGTAATCATGATTAATCGTACTGTTAAACAATAATAAATACCATTTATTTAAATATTTTTGAATGTTTTCTACATTTTCAAATATATTGATTTCAATTACAGTGCTCACCTTAAATTTATTTTTATTACAAATATTTGCACTGTAAAAAACAAAAGAAATAGTATTTTTCAACTCACCTAATACAAGTACTTTCGTGCAATCTCTTTATCATGAAAGTTGAACTTACAAATGTAGAATTCAGTACAAAAAATAACTTCATTCAAAAATAAAACAATGTAAAACTTTAGAGCCGACAAGTCCACTTAGTTCTACTTCAGCAATTGCTCAGACAATCTCTGCCCTGCACTTTAAGCAGGGGGGTGGTTTGTCTCGCATCAGTGTGTTGCTCTTTTAAGACTTTAAGACTTTTAAGACTTGGAGAAAGAATGCTCCACACCTCGTTCCTCTCAGATTTTGGAAGGCACTTAAACCTTGGGTCGAGTGCTGTAGCTATTTTTAGACATCTCACATTGGTACCTTCTTTGCATTTTGTCAAATCTGCCGTGAAAGTGTTCATAACCCGATGGGTCATCATCCAAGACTGCTATAACATGAAATATATGGCAGAATGCATGTAAAACAGAACAGGAGACATACAATTCTCCCCCAAGGAGTTCAGTCACAAATTTAATTAACACATTTTTTAACGAGCATCAGCAGCATGGAAGCATGTCCTCTGGAATGGTGGCTGAAGCATGAAGGGGCATATGAATGTTTAGCATATTTGGCACGTAAATACCTTGCAACGCTGGCTACAAAAGTGCCATGTGAATGCCTGTTATCACTTTCAGGTGATATTGTAAAGAAGAAGCAGGCAGCATAATCTCCCATAAATATAAACAAACTTTTTTGTCTTAGCGATTGGCTTTAAAGTTTTACATTGTTTTGTTTTTGAGTGCAGTTATGTAACAAAAAAAATCCACATTTGTAAGTTACACTTTCACGATAAAGAGATTGCACTTCCGTACTTGTATGAGGTGAATTGAAAAATACTATTTATTTTGTTTATCATTTTTACAGTGTGAATATTTGTAATCAAAAATAAAAATATAAAGTGAGCACCATGCACTTCGTATTCTGTGTTGTAATAGAAATCAATATATTTGAAAATGTAGAAAAACATTCAAAAATATTTAATAAATTTCAATTGGTATTCTATTGTTTAACAGTGCGATTAATCACAATTAATTTTTTGAGTTAATCGCATGAGTTAACTGCTATTGATTGACAGCCCTAATATAAATATAAAGAATAAAAAAGTCTATGAAGTGTGGGAATGAAGGAAGAAAAGAAACCCCGGGAGAAATATTTGAGAAATCCAGCAACAAAGACCACTAAATGTGTTGATTTACAACTCGTAGTTATCATTCTATTTAATACATAAAACCTACAATGCATTAATGCAGTGGTTCCCAGACTTGTTCCGCTGCTTGTGCAGGGAAAGCCCCTGGCGGGCTGGGCCGGTTTGTTTACCTGCCGCGTCCGCAGGTTCGGCCAATTGCGGCTCCCAGTGGCCGCAGTTCGTGGCTCCAGGCCAATGGGAGCTGCTGGAAGCAGCGCGGCCTGAGGGACATACTGGCCACCGCTTCCAGCGGCTCCCATTGGCCTGGAGCAGCGAACCGCGGCCACTGGGAGCTGCAATCGGCCGAGCCTGTGGACACGGCAGGTAAACAAACCGGCCCGGCCCGCCAGGGGCTTTCCCTGCACAAGCAGTGGAACAAGTTTGGGAACCACTGCATTAAAACAATGCTAAGGGGTAACTTAAATCCTTAAGGAAATAAAACTCAGATTGACAGATGAAACTCTGTCCTCAATTCACACAACATTGTTGACAGTATGTATGGCAGATTGTAATGTTGTGCGTGTTTCAGTATTGTCACATTATTATTATTTGTTTAGCACCATGCCTGCGGCACACAACATATGCATAGTCAGCCGTTGCCCCTGCTTTGAAGAATTTACAATCTAATTTTGGAAAGAAAGACATAAATGGTTAAAGCATGAAGGTGAGGACCCACAGAGTTGTAGGAGATAGGTGTCAGAAGAAAGGCAAACGAATTGGGCTTTAAAAAAGAGATTTGGAGAAAGACAGGGAAGACATATGAATACCTTAGCAGGCAATGTTACTTTAAAAAGCTGCATGCATTTTTTGTTTTAGATTTTGTGACTCAGAGTGTAGCACTGACCATTCCCAAATTAATATCCTTATAACAATGACCAAGAAAGATTTTAAGTCTCTAGGTGAGTCCTTCCCCCATTGCATGACAAAAATATGCTCCTCTCCCAAAAATGTCACACACAAACTGAAAGCAAGATTAAAAGAAAACATTCTTGGACTGAGATCTTTCTTATACCATGTTTTTGCTCATAGCAAAATCTAAGAGTTGAATTGTAAACCACCTCTCTCCACCACATAAACCAACAAACAAACCCCTGTGATGGTGCTGGGTTGGGGATGTGGAGCTGATAACGAGCACAATGGCTTATCTATAGCAGAACTGCTCTACTTAAAATAGTCTTGAGGGTGGAGATATTGAAAGAACATTCAGCTCCTACATGGTGCTTTTGGCATCCATCCCAGCCTGTGCAAAAAATGTGAGCTTCAGAGTTAGGCTCAGTTTTTCTCTTCAAAATGTCTTACTGTCTCTTATAGCCAACTTCATTAAAAGTCTAATCCTGCAAGAAGATGAATATCTACAAAGTGTTAAACGCTGTCAGCTGTCCCTGGACCTGTTTGGTAACTTTAATTGTGTTTTGAAGGTGCTCAGTCAGCACTTGACACTATCAGGCACCAAACATCAGAATTGCCCCAACACTTGGTATTTCCTCCTGATTAACAGAGAAAGTGGAAGCAGCCAAGAGACACAGTTTGTGTAATAAATAATCTTGATGAAAGAAAATCCAAAGCTCAGTGTATTTCTCTTTTAGAAGCTTAAAATATTAAAGATTCAAAAGTTACTTAAACTTTCTTTTACATTTGGTTCCTCTGAATTACAAAGGCAGCGTGGACTGATGACAAAGCCCAGACTAGTCCACCCCTAACCAAAACTCATTTAGAAACAGTGGTGCTCATATGAAAATAATTGAACTTGACAAATAATTGTGTGAAACATTTTTCATGCTACTATTCAAACCTCAGTGGATGGTATGTTCACAAAATATTTACTATGCAGTATTTTCGCTGTGATAATCCATGAATAAAACTCCTCGCATAACAAAACCATGTTATTACTCCTCCACTATATAAGAGTCCTCTATCTCTAGACCTTTAGAGAAATTGTAGGGAATCCTTTTCTGAAGATCTAAGTCTGCTTTTTGTTAAGTAGTTTACTGAGCAACAAACAATACATGTGAATGCTGAAAAACACTCAGGCTATATGTACACTTCAAAGTTAAGTTGACTTCAGTTACGTGGACGTACAGCCACCGCTGTAATTAAACTGTTGTTGCATGTCCACACTACACTCCTTGTGTCAGTGGAGCACATCTTGCACTTGACAGAGAAAGAAGTGCACCATGTGTAGCTATCATAGGTGCTGACTCCATAGGTTCTCTGGGGCTAGAGCACCCACAGGAAAAAATAGTGGGTGCTCAGAACCCACCAGTGGCCCTGCTGATCAGCACCTCCCTCTCCCCCCCCCAGCGCCTCCCACTCCCCAGTGATCAGCTGTTCAGCCTGCTTGCAGGAGGCACTGGGGGGACAGGGAGGAGTGGGGGTAGGAAGAGGCAGAGCGAGGGCATGACACACTTGGAGGAGGCGGTGGAATGCGGCAGGAAGAGGTGGGGCAGGGGTGGGGCCGTGGGGTAAAGGGTGGATAGCTATCCCACTGTGCAACTGGCCACAGTTTGGGAAGGGTTTGCAATGCCTCATGTGGGCAGATTCAGAGACACATAATGCAGGTTTCTGAATTACTCCATGGGCACCGTACTAGGTTTCCAGCCACTTTTCAACCACCCTAGTAACCTGCAAGCCAGCCATCTCTGTCAGAAAGCAAGGGTCCTGCACTGCTCTTCAGTACTGTGCTGTGCGTTATGAACACAAAGCTATAAGAGGAGCTCAACAGGGAGGCTATTTGGCTGAGGGAGACCTTGAAGGAGCATTTTAACACTAAGCCACAGTAATGTGTGTTGTTGTAGTACGCTGAGTCTGTCATTGTTTGCACTGTACTATGAACCTTGTAATGATTGCTGTGTGTGCCCGACTATAACAGTGCACATGCACCTATTACTATTGTCATGAATGTTAGCAGCAGGCACGATGTGATGGAGAATAATAAAGATAAATTAAGTTTCCATAAGCAGTATGAGGAGTACAGAGAACTCCCTTGTGATGCTCTCCCCCTGCCACCCTACAGCAATTTCTCGTTATATCAGGACTTGTGCACCTATCCAAAGAGGAAAGGATTTGATCCCCTATGTTTATGACAGGTTTCAGAGTAGCAGCCGTGTTAGTCTGTATTTGCAAAAAGAAAAGGAGTACTAGTGACACCTTAGAGACTAACCGATTTATTTGAGCATAAGCTTTCGTGAGCTACAGCTCACTTCATCGGATGTATTCAGTGGAAAATACAGTGGGGAGATTTATATACACACAGAACATGAAAAAATGGGTGTTACCATACACACTGTAACCAGAGCGATCACTTAAGGTGAGCTATTATCAGCAGGAAAGCTGGGGGGGGGGGGGAGCCGTTTGTAGTGATAATCAAGGTGAGCCATTTCCAGCAGTTAACAGGAATGTCCGAGGAGCAGTGGGGGGTGGGGGAAATAAACATGGGGAAATAGTTTCACTTTGTGTAATGACACATCCACTCCCAGTCTCTATTCAAGCCTAAGTTAATTGTATCCAGTTTGCAAATTAATTCCAATTTATCAGTCTCTCGTTGGAGCCTGTTTTTGAAGTATTTTTGTTCCAATATTGTGACCTTTAGGTCTGAAATTGAGTGACCAGAGAGACTGAAGTGTTCTCCGACTGGTTTATGAATGTTATAATTCTTGACATCTGATTTGTGTCCATTTATTCTTTTACATAGAGACTGTCCAGTTTGACCAATGTACATGGCAGAGGGGGATTGCTGGCACATGATGGCATATATCACATTGGTAGATGTGCAGGTGAACGAGCCTCTGATAGTGTGGCTGATGTGATTAGGCCCTATGATGGTGTCCCCTGAATAGATATGTGGACACAGTTGGCAACGGGCTCTGTTGCAAGGATAGGTTCCTGGGTTAGTGTTTCTGTTTTGTGGTATGTGGTTGCTGGTAAGTATTTGCTTCAGGTTGTGGGGCTGTCTGTAGGCAAGGACTGGCCTGTTTCCCAAGATTTGTGAGAGTGATGAGTCGTCCTTCAGGATAGGTTGTAGATCCTTGATGATGATGTAGATCCTCTAAGGTGCCACTAGTACTCCTTTTCTTTTTGCCTATGTTTACGATTTCTCTGCAGCTACTAGCTCTTTTCATTTCAGTACTACTACTCCAACACAGAATTGAGGCAAAAGAGCATGTCAGAGCAAAAATAACCACAGGTGCAGTGAAAAGACAAAAATTCTTGAAACTGGAGGCATGGGTCCAGTTCTTTTCTGAAACCTCCCTCTTTTCCTTGGCAGAGGTGAGAGTCCAAAGGATACCACTGTGCATCTGTGATCACTGTGGAGGTAGAGACCCAAGTCATATTGTCCAGATAACAAAAGTTCATTCCAATTTTTAATATGTGCAATGTAATGGAAATATAGTATTGGCCGCACGACATTGACTCACTTTTAATAAAGCTGCACTGAGCCATGCAACACAGCAGTTTATTTTAACGTAACGTGTTACTAAAGTAAAACTGTCTTGAAAACTGGGTTTTGTTTTAACACAAAACCTTCCTCAGGAGAAGTAAATCTCTTTTCTTTAATGAATAATCTACAGTAGGGGTTCAAAAACGGTACCATTTTCCCACCCTCCATCAGTAATTTAACCCTGCTCAGTTTACATCAATATGAAAGAATTAATGCCAGTAGTATCCACTTTCACTTGTCCAGGGAAAGTTTTAATTCTCTCTTCTTTTCATTCTTCCTTAAAACTATGTTCCCTTTTCCCCCCAGCCTGAGTCTAAGCACCCTGAGCCCATCTGTGTACCACCACCCTGACCCATTTCCACATTCCCCCACTGCCCCCCCCTGACTGCCCCCCCCCGACCCCAGTGCCCTCCTTGTAGAAGTGGCATGTGTGCAGCTCCACAACAGAGTGACTATTTGCCTTCTGCTGTGCCTGCCACAGTTCTTTGATTATTATTATTTACACAGCACTGCTGCGTGTCCCTATCATAACCCTTCTCCTTCATGCCCCGAGCAAGTTCCTGCAGCTGAAGCGGAGCAGTGCCTGCACAGCCTCTTCTCCCCACAGACCCAGGAGACCCACCACCTCCCAGGTACTCCAGACAGGAGCGCATTTGCTGCGTGGAGCCGGCCTGCTCAGCTTGGCAGTAGCTATGCGAGCTCTCCACCCCGAGCAAACAGGAAGAGCAATTTCAAAACTTCCTGGGGCTTTAAAAGGGGAGGGGTGCATACCTGTGTACCTGCCTGCAGGGCAGTGGAGTTCAAACCAGTGACCAGAGAGGTCACAGTGGGCACTGTGGGACACCTCCTGGAGGCCACAAAGGGCAACATAAGCAATATGGTGGCTAAACTGACACTGCGTCGCTCTATGTCACCCTAAGTGCTATGCCTCTCATTGAGGTGATTTCATTATGTTGGTATAACAGCTAAAACGGCAGGAGGAGCATTGCAGTGTGTATACCTCCATAGTTAGGTCAACGTAAGCTGAATTATGTTGACTTAACTTTCTAGGGTACGGAAGCCCTCAGTCTTTTGTGACCTACTGTTGAAAATCTGCATATCTAAATAGTGTTTCCTCAATGTCTGAATATAACTGCCATGAGCACTATGTGTATGCACTGAAATTAGGACTGTAAATTTAGCCCATTGTATGAATATATTCTGGATGCATTGTCACATATGTATCTTTCGCTCCAATCAGTGACTGACATCAGAAATAAAAGTGAACTTGAACTGAACTCCGTGTCTGGTATGTCTGCGGTTCTCTACCCTTAAGCAAGTCAGATGGTTTGAAGTATCTGTTACACAGGAATTTTTTCAAAGCATCTCTACTGAAGTGCTGTTCACACACCTCTAAGGTTAAAATACTAAACCAACTGGGCCTAATTATCTCTTTCAGCCATACACAGGATCCCTTCTGGTTTTAATTACATCAACCTAAAGTATCAGAAAAAAAAGCTTAATAAGCCACACATATTAAGACACAGAAGATTTCTAATGGCAAACCATGAAGCAGAGACTATATCCTTCTGATTTTTTCCTAAATATCTAGTTATCTTTTGTTTGTTATGTAATGCAATTCAATTGAGTAATGGAGTGAAAGAGTGAGCAACAGTAGCAGCCTTGTGTAGTCAACAGCATACTACTGCCCTCCACTTCTCTGAGACAGAAGGAACCAGAGAGAAAGAGACAGACTTTTTTGGTACATTAGACACTGTGGACCTCATTCTTCACTGCATTACATGCATGAGTGTTACATTGGTATTTTTCCACTGAAGTTACAGTGATGTAAAAATGGCATGTATAGTGCAATGAAGCATCAGGCCCAGTGTGTATAAAGAGATGGAATGCTGGCTACAATACATGGGTTTTCTGTCATGGTTTTGAGAACTGAAAATGGATTTCTGATTCCACCTTCAAAGGCATTGATTATGGAGAGAAGACACTTCACTTAAACTTATCTCCTGAAGAATGACACTTCTAAAAGTGCAGCACCTCTTTTATACTGTAGTGTCAGCACATGTTATTAATCCAGGTCCTGATGTGAGAACTGAACACAGGATCTTCTTAACAAAACTGGTCCAAAAATAGAAATGTTGTTCATAATTTTTATTTTAAATTTTTGAGTAAAATTTATCCATTCTTTCACTGATTATTGTTTAAATATCCAATCAGCTCTCCTTCGGGATCAGCAGCACCAGTATTACCAACTCAGCAATACGCACACTTCTATATTTTATAAAACATAACTCTGAACAAATAAAACATTCATCCAAAAAATTGCTGCTTCTCAGACTTTTGACTAAGATTAAGTATAATGCAAATTTAGACCCCAATTCAAGAAAACGCTTAAGCATATGATTAAATGCTGCTGACTTGCATGGCACTGTACAATGCTGTGCAATGCTGATGACTTGCTAGGCCCTGTAGAAACACATACAAGAGACGGTCCCTGTCCCAAAGGGCTTACAGTCTAAGCAGACCGGATAGACAAGGGATGGGAAGGGAAACATGGCACAGAGAGGTGAAATGACTTGCCCAAGGTCAGCCAGCTGGCCAGTGGCAGAGATGGGAATAGAACCTAGGTCTCCTGACTCCTACTCAGTGCCCTATCCACTGGATCACACCTCCTTTCAGTCTAACTTTCAAAATATACTTAAATTTATAGACCTAAATATTCAAAAGTGGCCACTGGTTTTAGCTGTTTCTGGCCTGGTCTACACCTAAATCATCACTTGAGAAACATGGGCCCACACTCTTACTAATAACACATACTTTACACAACAAAGATACAATAAGTCTGCTCCTCATGTGTGAGCCTTTACCTTCAGAGTAGCAAACTGCTTAAAGCACAATGTGTAAATGTCAGTGATTACATTATGAATAGTGGAAGAGATTGAAGATATTAAAGTAGTAGTGAATGCTCTCCCTCCTTGTCTTGTCTTATCTGTAGTGGCTCTCTTGTCTGCTCTCAGTTGGTGGTTGACCAAGTTGTTGCAAGGCCTGTGAACGCCTACTGGGATAATTGCTTCCTCTGAGGCAGTTTCTTGCTGTTTCTCTCTGATGCCATGGTGTGTTTAAACTTTTGGCTCAATTCTTGTTGTTAGAAGGGTATTGTAAACTGCACCACAACAACAACAAAAAAATGGCAGGGAGTAGGGAGAAACTGCTGGAAAAAGGAAATCTTAGCTAACTTTTTTCATGAATATTTCTAATGTAAATGAAACAAATACCTGGCTGGCCACTATAAATCACAGAGATGGTTTGTTTTTGGTCGAGAGGAAATGGAAAAGACTCAAAAAAATTGTGATTACAAAATCAAAAGGAGGACTGACTTTCCCTCTAGAGAAAATGTTTTAAACATTTCTACAAAAAAAACACAACACATTTGCTTGACTGACATTATTCTAGTGTCATAGCCAATTTTGTTTTCATAAGCGCTTTCTACCTCATTGCCAGTGCAGCTTAAATAGTATATGAAAAAACATAAGAGGGAGAGGCATTAATGACAGATAAGCAAGTGTGATATATTTGAACATTATCTTCAATATGAAAGTCACTATTTAAAAGAGATCCTTGTTAACCTCTCTGCATATTAAAGACATCATAAAAAGAGCTTCCCAAGTCTTCCTAGCTCTCTTCTCAACACTCACAAGAGCAATGTAATTAAGCATCCTGCAATATGTGGATACACATCAGTTAACTATTACTAAGGCAGAGGCACACCTCTCCTGATGAATTCTGGGCATTACAGTCAAAAGTTCACTCCATATAATCGTAAAGCTATGTCCTAAAAAGTGCGAAGGGATGATGTCTGTTCTCTCTCACTTGCAAAATCATTGTTTAAGGAAAATTATCACAGGCATTTCAAACTCAGAACGTCACAGGATTTTATTTGTTTGATTACATATGTTAGCAAAGTAATGTGATGGGCTGACAATTTTTGTTGAAAAATAGACTTTAAAAACATAATAATTGCTAGCTATTCTAAACAACACTTTGTTCAATATTCCATTGTTATGCAAATGGAGGTATGCCCTTACATGCAGAACAAAAATCTCTCTATTGAGAATCATGTCTCTAAAACACAAAAGTATTAAAATAATGAATATTAGTACAGTAAATTTAATGTAAGACAGGCTAGACATGGTCTGTCATGGTAGAGTTTCCTTGACCTGTTACTGATCCCAGAGAAGAGAATTGTATTTGGGGCTGGCAGAAGTAAACAGAGTTCAATCACAGCAGGGCTAAGACTAGTTAGCATTCAGAAAGGAGACTTTCAAATGATTAACAAGGGGCTGTGGGAAGTGATGTTAACAGTTCTGGAGTTGGAACTCTAGTCCTTAACTAATGTCTTTGATGTCCTTCATGATGTATCCTTTTGCATGGCCTGGCTGTATAGGTACATAAGGGGCAACTTATCTCTTCACCTGTTTTTTAACTGCAAAACAACAAGGACAGCTATTTTGCCCTATGGAAATTGAATGTTTAAGAAACCACTGAAAATTTCACATCATCTTCTTAACTTATTAAGCTGTGAAATAAAAATGTTACATGTTCAAAAGGAGTCCTCTTGACTTGATGTGAAATTAAATTTAATTACTCAGTGCATCATATGCCTTCTTCATTTAAATACATTTTGAGTTATTTTATTCATTTCCCTTCCCAACGATAAGATCAATACAGTAATTAATATCATGCAGAGAAGATGCTTCATAAAGAGACTTGACTTAATTATATATGATAAAAGCAATAGAAACAAAGTAAGAACAGTACCTCAATGATAAAATATAAAAACCCTACTGTAAAGAAAACTATAGGTTGTAGCATAAACCAAGAACACTGATTACAATCAACTTCAAAGTTAATATTTTCACTTACACCACAATGAAGGAAAATAACCACCACACTAGTGTGGGTAAGGTGAAAAGCCCTAATTTTTCGTTCCTTTTGTTGTGTCTGTGTCACAGCTTTAATATTTAAACAATTGTATTTCCTTTATAAAAGGAATCTTTCATGGCAGTTCTTTTTTTTACAAAAGGACAATAAAGCACCTTTCTACATGTTCAACAAACTTCTTCCACAAACACTGGGTTCCATAAAATTAGCAAACAAAAACTATGTTAATTGACAGTTCAGGATGGGGCACCCACCCAAAACTTTAAAATCATAGAAATAAGAAGGTAAGGTGAAAAAGTATGCATTCCTTTCCAACTTAGTATTACCTACAACACTATCAAAAACACACTAACACTCCATACATAAGGATTTCATATCCAACAGATAATAAAAAGGAATAGGTACCCCAACTTCAAACCTGCACTGCAATGCAAAACCTTCACAGGGACCTGATATGCCTTTATGAACAGGGCATGTGACTATCACACATTCCATGCCTTTGGGAAGTTATTGTGCCTTAACACTTACCAGGTCACTGTTAAAATTTTGTTCTCGAGTGGAAGTCTAACCAACCCCCAAGCCTGCACTGCTGACCTGCTAGCTTGTCAGTGTGCAACACTGTTGTTCTGCCTGTTTGGACATGAAATGGCACTGTGACCATGAAGAGTCACATTTGCCACAAATAGGACCTGGAGAGAAGGTCAATAAGCTAAGTATATTAAAGTATAAAGAAATATTTCATTTTGAAGGTTGACTGTGTAATACAAACAAGGGATGGAGCAAACTCCTTTTTAAAATTCTCACACATTTTAATGTATCAATGTACAAAACAGGAACAAAATATATTTCTTCTAAGAACAATCAAAACATGTGTCTGAGGGAATAAGATGGCAATAGGATAAAGAGGATTTCATCTGCAGCTCAGTAGTTGAATCCAGCCCAAATCAGTAATGACCTAACATGGACAGATATCCAGATTAAAGAAACCAACATCACAGATTGTATTTATTTGTTAACCCCGTTGACAGCGGGGTCAAAGTTCAATTGGTATCTCTAGAAGTGAACCTTCAAGGTAATAACTGGGTCACATTTACAAGACAGCAAGAGGAAGCTTGCCCTGCTGCCCATGATGTATTTGTTACAAGTACAGGGAACTTCAGTCTCTGGCCTCTTTCATGGACTCTAAATTCACACTCAATATATATTAGGGATGTGAATTAATCACAGTTAATTCATAAGATTAACTCAAAAAATTAACTGAAATGTCTTAAATATTTTGGATGTTTGTCTACATTTTCAAATATATTGATTTGTATTACAACACAGAATACAAAGTGTACAAATTGTACAGTGCTCACTTCATATTATTTCTGATTACAAATATCTGCACTGTAAAAATGTTAAAGAAATAGCATTTTTTTTCAACTCACCGCATACAAGTGCTGTAGTGCAATCTCTATTGTGAAAGTGTAACTTACAAATGTAGATTTTTTTTGTTACATAACTGCACTCAAAAACAAAACAATGTAAAACTTTAGAGCCTACAAGTCCACTCAGTCCTACTTCTTGTTCAGCCAAACACTAAGACAAACAAGTTTGCTTATGTTTACAGGAGATACTGCTGCCTGCTTCTTATTTACAATGTCACCTGAAAGCGAGAACAGGCATTCGCATGGCATTTTGTAGCCTGTGTTGCAAGGTATTTACATGCCAGATATCCCAAACATTTGTATTCCTCTTCATACTTCAGGCAACATTCCAGAGGACATGCTTCCATGCTGATGATGTTTGTTAAAAAAATAGTGCGTTAATTAAATTTGTGACTGAACTCCTTGGGGGAGAATTGTATGGCCCCTGCTCTGTTTTACCTGTATTCTACCATATATTTCATGTTATAGCAGTCTCAGATTATGATCCAGCACATGTTGTTTGATTTACGAACACTGTCACTGTAGATCTGACAAAACGCAAAGAAGGTACCAATGTGAGATTTCTAAAAATAGCTACAGCACTTGACTCAAGGTTGAATAATCTGAAGTACCGTCCAAAACCTGAGAGCAATGAGGTGTGGCGAATGCTTTCACGAGTCTTAAAAGAGCAACACTCCGATGCGGAAATCACAGAACCCGAACTACCAAAAAAAAAAAAATAAATCAACCTTCTGCTGGTGGCATCTGACTCAGATGATGAAAGTGAACATGCATTGGTCTGCTCTGCTTTGGATTGTTATCAAGCAGAAGCCGTCATCAGCATAGATGAATATCGCCTGGAATGGTGGTTGAAGCATGAAGGGACATATGAATCTTTAGCACATCTGGCACGTAAATATCTTGCAACGCCGGTTACAAAAGTGCCATGCAAATGCCTGTTCTCACTTTCAGGTGACGTAAACAAGAAGCAGGCACCATTATCTCCTGCAAATGTAACCAAACTTGTTTGTTTGAGCGACTGGCTGACATAGGACTGAGTAGACTTGTAGTCTCTAAAGTTTTACATTGTTTTATTTTTGACTGCAGGGTTTTTTTGTACATAATTTGACATTTGTTAATTCAACTTTCATGATAAAGAGAATGCACTACAGTTCTTGTGTTAGGTGAATTGAAATATATTATTTCTTTTGTTTTTATGGGGCAAATATTTGTATTCAAATATAAATAAAAAGTGAGCACTGTATACTTTGTATTCTGTGTTGTAATTAAAATAAGTATTTTTAAAATGTAGAAAACATCCAAAAATACTTAAATGGCATTCTAGTATTGTTTAACAGTGCAATTAATCCTGTCATTAATTGCGATAAATTGTTTTAATTGCGCAATTATTTGTGATTAATTCATTTAATCGCTTGACGACCCTTGTGTGTGTGTGTGAGACACACCACCACCAGCACCACACATATTTAGCTATATTTTAGACCTCTTTCTGACTAAAACATGGAGGACCCAGTCCTGCTCCTATTGAAGTCCCAAAGATTAAAACATTTTCAAAGGGTACGTTCTTACTGTTTTCAGACCAGGCATATTAGACTGGTGTAACTAAGCTGCATTAAAGGATTTTGCAAATATGAACAGCTGTTCCTATATCCTACTTTAAATTTCCAAGTTTCTTAATATATTAACTTTTTTTTTCCTCCAAAGTGCTGTGATCATCTACATCTGTAAGCTTCAGAATAAGAGCCTTAAACCATCAGATAATAATTTCTTAGATGTGTAAGGAATTTCTTAAGAGAATGGAAGAATTATCATTCTACAAAATCCCTCAATTTTGGAAGGATAAACCTGAACTCATCAACTGTCACCTGCAGATTGGTAGTGGTCTTATAGATAATTAACATTTAAGAATGAGAAACTTCCATTGACCTCAGTAAGGCCATGATTTCACCCTGAGAATACACCACATATGAAAGAAAAAACACTTTATAATGTGAGCTAATCATGCAGTCATTTTGAATACAAAATTCCCAGTGAGTTCAATAGGAGTTATAATCATACAGAGGATCCAGGAACAAGCAATAGACTTAAGATCCATGACTCCAAGTGCAGATAGAACACCTGTGCGCTTAAATCTTCCACATTCAGCTACGAGAGCAACTGCCCAAACTTGGATGTTTTCTTTTAATGTAAAGTGAGATCTAAAAACATTTACAATCTAAGGGCTTTATCCTGTAAACATTTACACATTTGAGTGATCATATTAAACTCAGTGAGCCAAAATTCACATGAGCCAAACTAGGGAGCTCAACATGAGCCAAAGTAGGGAATTCCACATGCAAACTTACAATATCACAAATATACTTGCATTACAAAATAAAATATTTTTGAAAACTAGTAAAATCACAAATGCCAACAATAGTGCAGGGAATGCTGTTTCAGAGAATAATTCCATCTGCTGTTATAGGGGAAATATGGAATCCTCAATTCAGGTCATGTTATATAACTGTAGACTTTAACAGTTTTATTTTAACACTCTGTCTACATATAGAATCTGTTAATGATTTAGGATTTACTAATAATACTTTGCACTTCTGTAGCACTTTCTTTTCAAGGATCTCTAAGTATTTTACAGGCATTAATGAACTCTGGCTCACATCATCCCTGTGAAGCTGGTAAGTATAATCATACCAATTTCAAAGATGGAGAATCAGATGCACAGAGAGCTTAAGTGATTTGTTGAAGAACATACTGCAGAGAACATAACTGCAACATAGGTGGAACTACAAGAATACAGCTTCCTGATTTGCAGACTTAACTGTGCTTCAAACACAAGACCATCCTTCCTTGCCTCTAAACTATTTTTCCTTTAGAAAAATGCTTTGCAGTTCACTTTTAAACCACATTTTCAATTTATCTACACTCTTGTGGTAAGAGAAATCAAAATTTTAATTCTATGCTATGTAGCAGGGCTTTAGAGAAATGAAACTGTTCATTCATTCCTAAAATCTGAAACAGCTAGCATGCATTGTAAAATGACTCTAACAAGATACTTTTCAATAGCAGCATCCAAAGTAACAGTTCCAAATTGAACTCAATGCACATTTCCATATGGCAAAGCTGAATGGAGCCCTGGTTTTCATCAGCCCTCCTTTGAGGCTGGACTCTTACAAGTCTTAACCCTAAGACAGGATCATAGACTGAACACCACAATTCAAAATGGTTTAAGGAGCCACAGGCCATCAGATTAAATTTTAATAAAATCTGGACATCTACAAAGGCAAAAGTTATAAAAAAGAAAACAAACAAACAAACAAAAAATCCCTCCTTCTCATTCAAACATTCATTATAATATGGCATAAGCCACCACTGGGAAAGCTATGACACAAAACAAAAATACCAAGATAAAGTAACCTTGAATCAAAATCATTATTAAGGCTGTATATTCTTTTAAGGAATCAAATTGCATATTCTGTGGGGCAACAAAACATATCTCTGCATGACCAGTATCAACCAAACCAGTGCTCGAATTATTTCAGTACATTCCCCAGAGAAGTTTTCACTCATGTTTTAGAACTTTACATTTTTAATAGTACCATTGTCTCGAGGAATTCTCTTTTGTCCTAAACTTGTTGCAGGTTTTATTCCGTTTTCCCTCAAATATGAAAGGTTTATTAGCCCTTCGGCCAAATTGGAGTTTTGTCTTTAGCACAGACTCAGCTGGTTACATAATCTTTGAGATAGTTTGGTCTTGTCAACAGAGGATCACACTGGAAGAGACCTGTCTCCGTCACCTATTCCTGAGTCTAGCAAACTCTTTTTCTGTGGAGTCTCCTCATGCCCTGTGGGGTTGGCTTAGGAATGGTTCTGTGTCTCTCTTTTCTGTGGTGACCACTATATCTCTGTAGGCTCTATCTGGATGTTGTGTCTGCTAGCTTGTAAGTGCCTCCTGTTCCTTCGGATCACTAGTCCCTCTTTCACAGTCATTTCATACGACCTGGGTGCCACTGCACCCCTCATGACTCCTTTTGTCAACTCCTTCTGGTGTCCCTCAAATGCTGAATCCTCATAGGTGTCTCCAGAGCCAGCAGTTCCTCGGCTGACCAGTCGGACTTTAGCCAAGTCCCACTCTACATGCCTTCAGTACTCACATCCTTACTTCAGAAAGATTGCTCTCTCAGCCGCACCCACACGTCTGTGCACGTGCAACCAGAGGAAGATTTGAATACTTCATTTTTCATGGTAAACAGTCATTGTAATGTTTTCTGTGAAGTCTGTGACAATTCTGAAAATACTGCAGCCCTAAAGAGGAGTAATTCACAAAGTTCCAACAGAAGAGCATAGGGTGACCAGACAGCAAGTGTGAAAAATTGGGACGGGGGGTGGGGGGCAACAGAAGCCTATATAAGACAAAGCCCCAAATATCGGGACTGTCCCTATAAAATCGGGACATCTGGTCACCCAAGAAGAGCATGTCCATTTTATAAGCCTTCCCACACACAAGTTCCAACCTATCCTTAAACTAATATTGTCCTGAGAAATAACAGATGTATTACTTCTCTTGAAATCTTAAATATACTATATGACCTGTACTCAAATCTATTAGCAGTCCTGCTGGGCACAGGTATAGTTTGTTCAGACTCACATTGCTACTTTACTGGAAAGAGGATCTTTGAATGTTCTGGGCCCAGTGTGACACTGCACCCCATATTCTTCAAAGTGATATAATTATGATATGATTATAGCATAATTATGATGTATTTTATGCAAGATGGGTCATGTAAGGTATCATTGGAAAAGTAATGATTTGCTGAATATTATCCTATTTGTATGCATGTATCATTTTTGTATATACTGACTATGAATCTGCATTTCAAATGTAGTTACACTTGGGTAATGCCCACTAGACAAGATGCTTTCAGGATAGATAGCTGGGTGGGAAGGGCCTATTCAGGGCAATGAGCCATTAGGAAAAACAACAGGCCTGAGGAGAAGCTTATCTCCCACCTGGTGAGTCTTCCTCAGAACACTCCAGACAGCCTGTAAGTTATTATGGCTGCTATGACTCTACAAGGACATGTGACCAGACCACATGTCTCTAGACTCCATCTTGGGATGTTAGTATTCTTCTACAAACTGGTCTGGGAGCCAAGTTTTGAAACAAAGGGTTCCCGCCTTTCTTTCTAAGTCATCCTCAATGATTTGCTTGCAAATATTGGTGAAGAACTAAATCTCATTCTCAGAATTCTCATAGTTTACATCCTCAGAGTGTCAAGCATGCCTCTATGTCTTTGCTGTTGAGACTTTTCAGTTTCTTGCTCTTCAAAAAACAAACCTTCTTCTGATTCCATAATATTTGCGTGTCCTATCATTCTATTATTTTAATACTGTGTCTAATATGAATGAATGAAAACCTAGCATTCAAAAACTTTTGAGGGGATTTGATGACCTTTCCTCCTTTGAAAATTTGCCTGGCATTACGTTCCTCCTTTGAGATCATTTCTCTTTGAACTGGGTGGATATTCCTAACCTTTCTGCATGTGAAGCAGCAGCTTCCTTAGATGCAGCAAACCCAGAAGTCCATAATTCTGATAAAGCATCTCAAAGGCCACAAAGTGAAAGTCAAGATCCGGAGTCTGCAATTTTTTGCTCACAATATTAATTTTTGATCAGCTAGCATAGTATACCGTATCTCAACCAAAACAAGAACTGAAATCTCTGAAGTCTTTATTAGTTTCCAGCACAAGTTCTGGCATAACATTGTGTGAAGCTTTGCTTCCATCTAAAGCATCAAAAGCACCCTCAACATGACTGCTTCTATCCTTGCTGACCATCTTGTTGCACTTTGGCATTTTAATGTAATGCTCATATGCTTTTTCAATACACCCCAACCATTAGGAGAAGCAGAAATCAGGGTATACAGTCTTTGGACAACTTCAAAATATACAGCTACTTGAGGAACAACCACGGCAGCAGCTTCTCCAACAAGATTCAGTGAGTGGGCAGCACATGGACAAAAGATAAAACTGATTTAACCGCTGAATTCAGTTTTTCACACCTTTGTATGCTCTAGTCATGTTTGCTCCATTCACATAGTTCTGTCCCTGCAATCAGCCATATCTAAACAGTCTTCTTCTGCTCCTCTAAAATAATTTCCATAAATACCAATCCCCTGTTTGGCATGAACAACAATGAAGTCTAAAAAGTTCACAACAACCTTCACTCCATCTTTCAAAACCTCAACATACCTCTTAATACTTGAGACATTTATTCTGTTTGGGAGGGGTCTGAAGTGCACTCAAACATAACAGAGAAGTATTTAGCTTTCTTGTCATCGAAAATAACCTGCCACACTTTTCTTTCAATCCCACTGATAAATTCACTTTGAATTCAGTTTGATAAGTTTTGCAATACTGGCCTTACTAGTTTCCACATGATCCTGCAACACTGTGTCTTACTTATCAAGTAATTCAAGTAAACCCAAAAAACCATTACGAGGACTATTTAATTTCTTGTCTGAATCTCTCAAAGCTAAACACCTCTCAATGGAGTACAGAAAAAATATCCAAGAGATGTTACAAACTACTGCTATCTCATATCCTTCCTTTATCAATTGTTCAACCCTTTTCCAATAGTTCTGCAACTTACATTCAGATTGCCTCCATGTGTTCTTTTGAATGTTCATATTGGCACACTTGCCTGCTAAAATGGAAAAAGTTTGCGAACCCAGCTTTATAGTTTGAAAAGACGAAGATGAAGAAGCAAAAGAAATAGAACAAGGAGGCAAGAGTTGAACTGTACATCAACCAAGACCACTCATGTAACTTCTCACTAGGAGTTTTGACAAAGAACCATAATTTTAATACTTGCCTTCCTTTGGGTTTCCTGGGTGAAAAGTTGTGTTCCAAACTAACAATGGGAACATTTTCTACTTAAAGATAGCTAACAGAATCCGTCATCTGTGGCCAAGTAGCCAGATCTGCCTTGTCCAAGTCAAAATTCTACCCCATGCTTTCAATAATCAAACCACTTTCAGTGTCTACATCCATAACAATCATACTAACAACCAAAGGGCAACTCTTTGTCCTTGAATCAGAGACCCCAGAGTCCAACAATTCAACACTAAGCTCTGTGCTGGAATCAACAAGCCTGAAAAACCCTAATCAAAGTCCTTATGAGCTAAGGATGGCTCAGAGTGCAAATAGTGGAACCATCCACAGATTGTTCACAGGAACATAGTTGAACTTTGCATGTTTTAAGAAACTCTGTAGACCAGTTGCACTTTTCTGACCTTTATCATTGGCCTAGTGCAGCCTGCCCTTTTGAGCACTACTCTTGTGCTTGTAGGTATTCATGGCAGAAATCCCAGTTGAATTCAGTAAGGATTCACCCACCAAGCGCTTCACAAATGAATTGCTAGGTTTTAAATTACTGCGGTAGTGAGTGAAAGATATATATCTGTGAAACTCTGGGAGAAATCAGGAGAAAGGTCCTAATAGGTCAGTGAACTGTGCTTAAAGTGTGTGTGTGGGTTGGGGGGTGCACTGTGGGTGCAGACCCCCTTGCAGTTGATTTTTTTAAGGTAGAAATGAATCACTGAGACCCACACACAGCTTCTAAGAAAGCTGTTGCCGCACAGAGCTCCCTGGGCTCCTGCTGCTTCATATACCTGCCGAGGTTCAGTTCCACTCCCCCACGAGCAAGCCGTGCCCACTCCGTGGCCCATCCTTCAACACAGGAGGAGTGCAGCGCAGCAGTAGGAATCTGCAGAGGTAACAGCCCTGGGGGAGGCCAACACAGCCTAGAAGCTGGGGAGAGGTCAGGAGAAGCTGCAGGAGTCATGGACTCTCTCTCACCAGCCACCCAGCACCTTCTGGGAAAAGAGCAGCAGGGATGGGAGAGTAAAGGCAGCAGCCCCGACACAGACCTCAGAGAGGATGCCCCATCCCCACTGTCACTGCACCCCGAGAGACCCCTGGGACCCAAAGACAGAGGTAACGGGGTGCATAAGGGTTACAGAGATCCCCTGAGTGTGGTATTTACATTCTAGTTCACCAAAGAGTCTCATGTAAGGTTTCAGCTGAAAGCCTACATCACATGGGTCATCATAATCTTTGCAAAAGATTAGCTGACCATTGTGTCCAATAGAAGTCTATTAGCATACTGTGCCAATGCTAATTAGGGGATTGTGGGGATTTTGAAAGAAGATGAGATGAACAACAGGGAAGGAAACCGTGTTTACAGGTAAAGAACAAAGGACTAGTCTAATATATAGAGGAGTGCAGAAAGTCACCCTAGCATCCTTCATCTGGGGAAACAGGCCTCCAATGAGCTTGGGCTCATGACAGAAAAGTCCCATATATCCTGAAAAAGAGAAGGAGTTTAGGTAAGCAGTACCGTATTAGATAAGAGGGCATTTTGTTAGTTAACTTTAGGCCCTAGAACATGAGACATAATTTTATATGTACCCCTTTGTTCCCAGTATTTCTGTTTGCTATCATATGAATCTCTATTCTTTGGTAAATTAACTTACAGTTGCTTTTTCTATAGATAAATGTAGGTGCTGTGCGTTAAGCAAGAACTTTGTTGTAAGTGTAACTAAAAAGCTGAGGTGTACTGTTCCTTTGGGAACATTGGGTCTGGTAATTCTGTGAGTGTTCACTGGTTAAGGACACCACAGCGGGATGCTCAGAGGATTGGGGGTTGGTGCGTCCCTATTGCTAACCTGCATGAAGGACAAAGAAACCTCCTGGGTTGAGAGGAGAGTGATTGTGTTGCCTGTGACAAGGAAAGTCAGGGTGCTGATCCCTGATAAGTACACACAAGGCTACCTCATGCTAAGGGCAAGTGGTAGCAAGGTACCTCATAACCCTGCATCCTCTTGGGAACTGTCACAACCCACTAGCTCACTGCACTGTCACTGCACCCCCAGTCCCAGAGAGACCCCACATCCCATTGAATCTCACTGAACCCTCAACCACCAGACACAGGGAGACCCAACCACATGGAATTTCACTGCACCACAATCCCATATGCCAAAGAGACCTGCAAATCGTAGAGAAACACCCCCTGATCCCAGTGAATCTCACTACAACCCCCACAGAAACTCCCAAATCTGAGTGAACCCCCAATTCTTCAGACCTTCACTGCACCCATATTCCCAGACAGACCCTCCCCTGTTTTGGTCTGGCTGTCAATGACATACACAATGCATTAAATAGGGCCCTGAATACATCATTTGGGGTACTGAATAGGAAAGGCCCATGACAGAAGAAAAGAATGAGCAATTAAAAAAAACGAAACACAAAAAAACCCAAACAGCATCAAAAACAGAGGCCCTTTAAGAGCCCTGGCCCAGTTCCACTGGAACCATTTGATCCCCTTTCTTTGCACAGCCCTGCCATGTGCCACAATATAATCTGGGCAGACAGTGACTCTTGAAACCTGGGAGGAAAAAAATTCCCAATCATCTGCTAAATGTTGTACTAGCAAGTAGAAACAAATGACCTGTAGCCATTAGAAAGATAAAAGTATCATTTGGAAATGCTGAAGTCAGCTAACCCGATATTAAATTCGGGGACATGGCAAAAATCAAAAACTCAGATAAAGAGACAAAACAAAAATCAAAATCAAACTGCTACTCTGGATTCCCACACTCAATGTTTTCAAGAAATACCATTAATCTCACATTCCAATCCAGGCTTTAGTCTCAGCTCCAGGTGAGTTTATTTTCCAATGTCTTGCTATTTTTCATTATTTTTCTGACATAATGATTTCAAGTTGCAAAGACAAGTCCTTCTGCCTGGTTACCCAAGTCTCCAAACCATATAATTTGTGACAGTCTCTCAACTTTTTTTGTCTAGTCCTACATAGGAGCCTTGGGTATCATCCAACCAATTCTATGTCAGTTCCATGCTTTTGCACATTGCACATTTCAGTTCTTGGCAGAAGTCTGACTAGAGGTAATTTAAGTGTATTAGGACCAGAAAAGACAGAAGTATACTGCTGGGTCAAGAAAACTCAAGAACTGAAAAATTATTTTTTGAAGTACTGTGCTTTAGATTAGACTTTTCATATGACCAGAAGCATCACTGGAGATTTGGTAAAGCAAAACTATCCACACTAGCTGAAATAAGGAAAAATGAAGTAGCTAGAACTTAAGAAAAAAAAAGGGGGGGGGGAATCAAAGCAATCCAAACAAGGGAGCTTTAATCATTCACATCTGTTCCAGGCTCCAACCGTCATCCCTCTATTTTTATTTTATATTTTTCTTCTTTTGATTATTAGACATAATATTTGTCAACTCCGCACATTGATTGTTGAAGTTTTTTAAAACATATTTTTAAAGTTAGTGTCATTTTTACTTTACAAAAATAATTCATAAAAAGCAGGGTATGCAATAAAGCTTCAGTTAGCAGATATCTTAGATTCCCATTTTAAGTGACAACATGTGGTCACTGCTGTCAGTAAGTGACAAGGAACAAGAAAAATGCCAAGAACTTTCAAATATATACTGTCTACTCTTGCTCAAGGAAAAAAAAAAAGAAATCTCTTCCAGAAGGAATGGGCTTTGCTGTTTGGAAAGTCAATGGGATGAGGATTTTGGTTGATTCAGTTTATAGCAGGTTTCAGAGTAACAGCCGTGTTAGTATGTATTCGCAAAAAGAAAAGGAGTACTTGTGGCACCTTAGAGACTAACCAATTTATTTGAGCATAAGCTTTCGTGAGCTACAGCTCACTTCATCGGATGCATACTGTGGAAAATACAGAAGATGTTTTTATACACACAAATCATGAAAAAATGGGTGTTAATCACTACAAAAGGTTTTCTCTCCCCGCACCCCACCCTCCTGCTGGTAATAGTTTATAGCAGATATAACTTAAATATAACGACTGCTGTTGGATACTTGCTATGTCTCTCTACTTCTGTATAAATGGAAATAAATTTTCCCCCTTAAAAACAAGAGCCAAGTCTAGCACGTGCTTAAGTAATCTCCTGAATCAGGGCCTATGTTTGTAGGACTCCCAAGTCACAAACAGGAATAGCAGAGATGACAGGTCTAAGTCATTCAGCACAACTTGATGCCTAGTAGTTTGACCAAACTACTCCCAACAACCAAACAGCAGATTTATTCAAATAAAACACAAATCAGATTCTGCCTACAGTATTTATTCATAGTTCCAAACCACATATTGAAGACTAAATGAAATACTATTTTCAAAACAATAAATTCACAAATCAGTAACAGAATATGATAGATATTTGAAAGTCGTAGTAATTTTTTTCTTCTTTTACCTAGCATAACCTACACGGCAGTCACTCAGAGGTCTTGTTGGACAGAATGCAGGTGCCCATTCTGTATGGCAGGGCATCTTGCCAAGAGCACATTACATCTCTGCTCTGCATTTGTTCCAGCATGCAATTAAAGGTGTTTGTTTTAACCTAAAAAGCCCTTTACAGATTGGTTTGTGGCTCCCTTAAACATTGTCCCTCTTCTCATTGCTTTAACTCAACAATTGAGTGTGGTTACATAGGGTGCCTGATCCAATAGTCCCTAACAGGAATTGGGAAAGGGCATTCTCCATGGAAGGATTTAGAGTCCAAAACTCACACCTGCTCTTGTACAACACAAAGCTCAGTTTTCTGACCTTCTCAGCCCATTACAAAACCCCCTATTCACTCAAGGTTTTCCTGAAAAAGATGGGGGGGGGGGTTTAATTGAGAAAGACAGATTTTTTCATTTGTAAAAGATAGGGCAGGCAGAATACTTTGAGTGTGAATATTTTTGTCAATGCATTTTTTTAAACACTGTAATTTTAAATGTACCTAGGAGATATATAATAGATATATGATATGGATATCATATGGAATGGAAATAAAGACCACAGTTTAGGGTTGTATATTTCTCCTGCAACATCTAATCATACTGTATATGCCTCTGAGCATGCTACACAGGCAAAATAAAGCCACGCTCTAGATTCAGATAATATATCAGTCTTGGATAAAGAAAATAGCAGTATTACCCTTATCCTGTTTCTCTCTCAGATTTGCTAACATGCTGGTCCACACATTTATTTGCTTCCTTGGAGGTAGAAAATACATTGGGTGTGCTTATTAACACTAGTCTTCAGCCTGACTGTATATAATGTAAACAAAGTCTCCTTTCAATTTCCTGAATTTTCCAAAAATTCCTAAACAATCTTCTCTTTTTTAGTAAGAGAGAATAATTTTTTTAACAAACAATTTAGTTCTTGACATATTAAATCACCTTTGCTTCTGGCCATTCACAAAATACAATCTTCAATACTCTGAGTATCACAAGAAACCCAGGCTGAGAGAACAACCATCTGTTTCTTTCAACTTCATAAGAGAGGGAATCCTCTTCCAGACCCCAATTTTATCATTTCAGATTGTCCCTGAGTTTCAAAAGTCTCAATAAGCCTCTTTAACAAGAAAATCCTAATATCCTCTACTCTCAAGTCCTATGCAAGTCTCAAAGATCAGATATCTAACATATTTTATTTGCTACATAATCTAATCCAAGCTGCAGGCATTTATTTTCTTTCTCTATCTAGGTTATTAGTTCATGATCAGGGACAAAAGAAATCTGTGGAGAGCTGTGGCTCAGTTTAGGAACCTTCACAATTCTTTCATATAAGCAGAGTATATGCAAGATAACTTATTCTCTCCCCATTCTTCTTTGCTCTACTTTTATATTTTAATGCTATATATCTCTGTAAAATGAAATGTTCAAAATATGTGTTAATTTAACAAATAGCATGTTTTTAATAGATTCCAAGGCCAGAAGGGGGCTATTGTGATAATCTACACAGACCTCCTGTGTAACACGGGCCAGATAACTTTCCCAAAATAATTCTTAGGGTGTATATTTTAGGGGAAAATATTCAGTCTTGCTTTAAAATATGTCAGTGATGGAGAATCCACCATGACCCTTGGTAAACTACTTTTGTTACTGCTGGACCAAATACAGTAATATGGAAAAAAAAACTGGAATATACTGGATGTTACACAATACAAATGTCTAGCCCACTTTAGATGGCAGCTACAGAGTTACTACTTCTATTCAATCTATTTTTTTTAAGAAAGGGAAAGTATCTTAGTCATCCAGAAATCACAGGAATATGCAATCACTACATATTGAAAACCTGTAGCCTACGGAACACATACAACTCACCATAAATGAAGAAGTGACACACAAATCCAGCCACATGGAATAAGTGATTTACTGGTTAACAATGTTAGCTGCTAAGTAGTTATAATTGGCCTTCTCATGTAACATTGAATTACGATACATGGAGGAAATTCACACTTTTCCTAAAGCTGCAGTTTCAATTTGTCTGAATGCAGACTAGGAAAAACAATGAGTCACATTGTTAAGGCATATCTTTGCAACCAGAGTTCCTAGGAGGTTAATTTTGTTTTAAATGAAAAATTAGACCTTGTCAGATTCAGTAAAAATCTGCAGGGAATACCCCAAAATTCACATAGTTCATGAACTCTCCATGCTGATGCACGTTGTCCTGCATCATGAGGCTCTTCTCATCTAGTTCTACATGGCAATATTTCATCTTGGAGATCCATGATGAAATGTCTCATGTTTTTTGGTTATTCTCTGCTGGTGTTTAATCACCTAGTGAACGCTTCTTTAACGTGATGTATCACGCCCGAAATTATCATGTCCGAAATTATGCAACAACCTGTTGATTAAGCTCAAAGTGAACAACGGAGCATTTAAATATGGTGGCAATTCTTTCTACTGAGTAAGATTCAGAAATAATATCTAAGACTGATATGTACCTGTTTAAAAAATGTGCCAAAGTACTGCAAGAAAGTTACCTTCCCTCCACTAAACTGTCAAAGAAAGTTGATCATAAGAATCAGGAGAAAATTTAAAAAGGCAAACCAGCAGGGGGAGAACATTATTATTATTGGCTCAGATTTTCAACCCTAATTCCCTTTAGCTTCTTTGAAAATCCCAACCATTATTTTTAGCTGCATTGAGGTAGCACCTAGAGGCTCAAATCAGGATTGGAGTCTACTTGAGGTAAATACTATAGAAATGTGGAAGAAAAGTCAACTCTGCCCTGAGGAGCTTAAGGTCTAATTTGAGACAAGATGTAACAAGAAAGGGGAGACAGGAAGAGGAAAATGAATATCAGACCACACAAGCATTAAGGTAGTTATTGCCCAAACTGATGGCAAAAAATGAGAGATAATGATGACTCTCAACTAGAGCTTTAGCATTGTGGACAGAAAGATGATGTCAGATCTTGGAAACATTATGGAAGATGTAGCAGCAGGATTTGAAACATCCTCCTCTACCTTCACTGTTATTTGTTTGATCCCAAACTATTTTCCAGTCTTTAAATTCCTCTACATTCAGCTGCATATTAATGCCCAGGCCGACAAGGCCTAGGCCTAGAGCGGCAAATTTGCAGGGGTGGCAAATTTATAATAGCAGCCAGAGGCTGCTTTCCCCGGTGCTGGTTCTTGCCCTCCGCCCCCGGCCCTGCCCCAACTCCACCCCTTCCCCGCCCCCATTCTCCAGCCCCTTCCTGCCCCTGTTGTTCCTCTTCCTCAAATCCCCACCCCAGCCCTGCCTCCTCTCCTGAGCGCGCTGTGTTCCCCCCCCTTCCCTGCCTCCTTCGCTAAGCTTTTTCGCACACAAGCACTGGCAGGGAGCGGGGAGAAGCAGGACCCGGCGGCGGCTCAAGGGAGGAGGTGGAGGCGGAGCGGAGGTGAGCTGGGGGGCAGCAATTATTTCTGGGCCTAGGGGTGGCAAAATCATTAATCCACCACCGTCTATATTGGGTGACAAATTAACAGACATAACCTTCGTAATATTTTCAGCAGAAGCAATGTTAAAAATGTAAGAAGAAGTGTAAATCATTAACATTGATCCTCAAGGAAAGCAGACAATAAAAGTATCGATCAGCAGAGGAAGGAAGATATGGAGAGGAGAGAGGGGCCAGCCATTTCAGGAAGTATATGTGAGGGGGACTTAGGAGGAAGGATGCAAGGAAATAGTGAGGCAGGGAAGAGAAGACAGGCACCAGGAGAACAGGAAATGGTTGTATATCTGCAACTGATGCCTGCCCTTTAAGTCCTTCTAAATAAATAAGTAAATTAAGTAAGATGAAATAAAATACTTGCTTGTGATTTCCTTTGCCCCATTCCTTTGTTTGTTAATGTACTTAGGACTTAAACCCACAAGCACTTCTGCATGTGAATGTTTTCATTATTCAGTGAGTAAGCATTTGCAGGACCAGACCACTGAAATACAAGCTCTTCGGACTAGGGGCTAGTCCCTAAACCACGTACACGTTTCTGGGCGCTAATAGATTCACAGATTCATAGACTTCAAGGCCACAAGTAACCACTGTCATCTAGTCTCACCTCCTGCATAACACAGGTAATAGAACTTCCCGAAAATAATTTCTAAAGAAATGAATAAAAAGATAGGAGGGAGGGGGAGAAAGAACTGACAGGGGAGAGAGTGAAGGAAAGGAGACATGTACACACAGCATAAATACAATATTGCACCCTAATAGTGTTTTAGAAACTTAGCCTAAGGGAACACTCAGTATCAGAAACCTAGCACTTAACAGGTTAAAAGCATTACTCCCAAAACAGACAACGACAAACTCTACTCCATCTATTTGTTTCCTCCTCCTTGATGCCCCTTTCCTGACTGCAACTTATCTTCTGAAGGAAAGGCTCCTCTGGATAAAGATGGGAGTAATTTCTGCCTTTTCTTCCCCCCGATCCCTACATTAGAAACTGATCTATTTTTGCTTCTCCACGTGGGCACCAATGATACTGCCAAGAATGACCTTGAGCGGATCACTGCGGACTATGTGGCTCTAGGAAGAAGGATAAAGGAGTTGGAGGCGCAAGTGGTGTTCTCGTCCATCCTCCCCGTGGAAGGAAAAGGCCTAGGTAGGGAGCGTCGAATCGTGGAAGTCAACGAATGGCTACGCAGGTGGTGTCGGAGAGAAGGCTTTGGATTCTTCGACCATGGGATGGTGTTCCAAGAAGGAGTGCTAGGCAGAGACGGGCTCCACTTAACGAAGAGAGGGAAGAGCATCTTCGCGAGCAGGCTGGCTAACCTAGTGAGGAGGGCTTTAAACTAGGTTCACCGGGGGAAGGAGACCAAAGCCCTGAGGTAAGTGGGAAAGCGGGATACCGGGAGGAAGCACAGGCAGGAATGTCTGTGAGGGGAGGGCTCCTGCCTCATACTGGGAATGAGGGGCAATCAACAGGTTATCTCAAGTGCTTATATACAAATACACAAAGCCTTGGAAACAAGCAGGGAGAACTGGAGGTCCTGGTGATGTCAAAGAACTATGACGTGATCGGAATAACAGAGACTTGGTGGGATAACTCACATGACTGGAGTACTGTCATGGATGGTTATAAACTGTTCAGGAAGGACAGGCAGGGCAGAAAAGGTGGGGGAGTAGCACTGTATGTAAGGGAGCAGTATGACTGCTCAGAGCTCCGGTACAAAACTGCAGAAAAACCTGAGTGTCTCTGGATTAAGTTTAGAAGTGTGAGCAACAAGAGTGATGTAGTGGTGGGAGTCTGCTATAGACCACCGGACCAGGGGGATGAGGTAGATGAGGCTTTCTTCCGGCAGCTCACGGAAGCTACTGGATCGCATGCCCTGATTCTCATGGGTGACTTTAATTTTCCTGATATCTGCTGGGAGAGCAATACAGCGGTGCATAGACAATCCAGGAAGTTTTTGGAAAGCGTAGGGGACAATTTCCTGGCGCAAGTGCTAGAGGAGCCAACTAGGGGGGGCGCTTTTCTTGACCGGCTGCTCACAAACCGGGTAGAATTAGTGGGGGAAGCAAAAGTGGATGGGAATCTGGGAGGCAGTGACCATGAGTTGGTTGAGTTCAGGATCCTGACACAGGGAAGAAAGGTAAGCAGCACGATACGGACCCTGGACTTCAGGAAAGCAGACTTCGACTCCCTCAGGGAACGGATGGCCAGGATCCCCTGGGGGACTAACTTGAAGGGGAAAGGAGTCCAGGAGAGCTGGCTGTATTTCAAGGAATCCCTGTTGAGGTTACAGGGACAAACCATCCCAATGAGTCGAAAGAATAGTAAATATGGCAGGCGACCAGCTTGGCTTAATGGTGAAATCTTAGCGGATCTTAAACATAAAAAAGAAGCTTACAAGAAGTGGAAGGTTGGACATATGACCAGGGAAGAGTATAAAAATATTGCTCGGGCATGTAGGAATGTTATCGGGAGGGCCAAATCGCACCTGGAGCTGCAGCTAGCCAGAGATGTCAAGAGTAACAAGAAGGGTTTCTTCAGGTATGTTGGCAACAAGAAGAAAGCCAAGGAATGTGTGGGCCCCTTACTGAATGAGGGAGGCAAACTAGTGACAGAGGATGTGGAAAAAGCTAATGTACTCAATGCTTTTTTTGCCTCTGTTTTCACTAACAAGGTCAGCTCCCAGACTGCTACGCTGGGCATCACAAAGTGGGGAAGAGATGGCCAGCCCTCTGTGGAGATAGAGGTGGTTAGGGACTATTTAGAAAAGCTGGACGTGCACAAGTCCATGGGGCCGGACAAGTTGCATCCGAGAGTGCTGAAGGAACTGGCGGCTGTGATTGCAGAGCCATTGGCCATTATCTTTGAAAACTCGTGGCGAACCGGGGAAGTCCCGGATGACTGGAAAAAGGCTAATGTAGTGCCAATCTTTAAAAAAGGGAAGGAGGAGGATCCTGGGAACTACAGGCCAGTCAGCCTCACTTCAGTCCCTGGAAAAATCATGGAGCAGGTCCTCAAAGAATCAATCCTGAAGCACTTGCATGAGAGGAAAGTGATCAGGAACAGCCAGCATGGATTCACCAAGGGAAGGTCATGCCTGACTAATCTAATCGCCTTCTATGATGAGATTACTGGTTCTGTGGATGAAGGGAAAGCAGTGGATGTATTGTTTCTTGACTTTAGCAAAGCTTTTGACACGGTCTCCCACAGTATTCTTGTCAGCAAGTTAAGGAAGTATGGGCTGGATGAATGCACTACAAGGTGGGTAGAAAGCTGGCTAGATTGTCGGGCTCAACGGGTAGTTATCAATGGCTCCATGTCTAGTTGGCAGCCGGTATCAAGTGGAGTGCCCCAAGGGTCGGTCCTGGGGCCGGTTTTGTTCAATATCTTCATAAATGATCTGGAGGATGGTGTGGATTGCACTCTCAGCAAATTTGCGGATGATACTAAACTGGGAGGAGTGGTAGATACACTGGAGGGGAGGGATAGGATACAGAAGGACCTAGACAAATTGGAGGATTGGGCCAAAAGAAATCTTATGAGGTTCAATAAGAATAAGTGCAGGGTCCTGCACTTAGGACGGAAGAACCCAATGCACAGCTACAGACTAGGGACCAAATGGCTAGGCAGCAGTTCTGCGGAAAAGGACCTAGGGGTGACAGTGGACGAGAAGCTGGATATGAGTCAGCAGTGTGCCCTTGTTGCCAAGAAGGCCAATGGCATTTGGGATGTATAAGTAGGGGCATAGCGAGCAGATCGAGGGACGTGATCGTTCCCCTCTATTCGACATTGGTGAGGCCTCATCTGGAGTACTGTGTCCAGTTTTGGGCCCCACACTTCAAGAAGGATGTGGATAAATTGGAGAGAGTCCAGCGAAGGGCAACAAAAATGATTAGGGGTCTGGAACACATGAGTTATGAGGAGAGGCTGAGGGAGCTGGGATTGTTTAGCCTGCAGAAGAGAAGAATGAGGGGGGATTTGATAGCTGCTTTCAACTACCTGAAAGGGGGTTCCAAAGAGGATGGCTCTAGACTGTTCTCAATGGTATCAGATGACAGAACGAGGAGTAATGGTCTCAAGCTGCAGTGGGGGAGGTTTAGATTGGATATTAGGAAAAACTTTTTCACTAAGAGGGTGGTGAAACACTGGAATGCGTTACCTAGGGAGGTGGTAGAATCTCCTTCCTTAGAGGTTTTTAAGGTCAGGCTTGACAAAGCCCTGGCTGGGATGATTTAACTGGGAATTGGTCCTGCTTCGAGCAGGGGGTTGGACTAGATGACCTTCTGGGGTCCCTTCCAACCCTTATATTCTATGATTCTACTGATATGCATAATGTTTTCTTGTTGTTGTTATGACAAAGATCACCTTAGGATCCAGCTACTTCATATATTTTTGTTCCTGTTTAAGCAATGATGCTGTGAATAGTCTCAAAACATTATTCATAGGGCTCTTTTCCAGTAATCTAATTAATTAACACGAACACTGTGGCAAACAAACAAAATGTTCCTGAGTGGATGGTAGCTTTGATGGAATCATTCATTCCACAGCAGCATATTTTTGCATACTATCAGGATTTCATCACTCAGTTATGGAAAAATAATATTTTTCAAAGCACACAGAATGTTTCATCCCTCTGATATGCTATCGAAGGGTCAGATAAAAACAACAATAGAGAATTCAAGTTACAACTTATCTAAAACAAGAGTTTGTCATTCAAAAACGTTTATGTTACAAGGCAGCCACACACAAAGGGGATGGAAACCTTGTATGCATTATTCATCCTGTAACTTTGATCTTAAAAGCTGAGAATCTTGAACATAGAAAGATGAATAAGATCTCAAAGTTTTTCTTTCAAAAACTCAAACGAGGATGATTCAGGAAAAATGATAGACAAGAGTTAATATGAAAGGGGAAAAACTGGATTCACAGTATTGCACCCAAATTTCAATAAAAGAGCTCTGCTTTTTAAAAATCAATTACAAAGGTATTTTAACGTATTACCATCCCCTTTCATGCATATGTAAAGGAATTCTTCATATTACATTTTTTATGTTCAGTGTTCCCTCTTTTTTCCACCATCCACGTTCTTATTTCATGTGAACAATTAAGGGGTGTTTCTGAGGCTTGGGCTAGGGGTTGTGGGAAATGAACGGAAGCTGGAAAATCTTGACCTCTAATCCTGGATCTGAAACAGACCTGTTTGGGGGCTTGTACAACCGAGTAACCTTTCTGCATACGTTTTACCATATGAAAAAAAGTGATAATAAGACTCACCCCTACTTCACTGAGCTTTAGTGAGTCTTAATAAATTAAGGAGGAACTGCTACTGACAGAAAAAACAACCTAATGGGTAAAAGAGCTCATCTGTAAGGAAACTGGGACCAAAATAGTTTTTAATTCACAGTTTTAGTTATTTTGGTGCAAGTCTGTGTGGACACTCTTAGTTCAGAGTAAAAATGTTCTATTTTGATGTAAACTGAATTGTTTTGTTAGCAAAAAGAAACATGGGCCAGTGGTGAAGGCACTTCCTTGGACTCAGGAGACTTGGGTTCAAAAGCCTACTCTTCCACAGACTTTCTGTGTGACCTTGGGTAGTCATTTAGTCTCCTGGGCATAGTCTGGGGGAGGGCAAAGGCATTGTCCCCCAAATTGCAAGTCTCAGGCAGGCATGGAATTTGCCCCTCCCCCCCCCACACACACAGCCTCATTGGCCTCACTGGTGCTGCCCGCCCAAATATAGAAGTGAAACTATGCCTACGCTTAAGTTTCTCTGTTCTTTGGCTCCCCGCTGGTAAAACAAGGATACAGCACTTCCCTACCCAAGGGATAGGGCAGGGGTGAGGATTTTAGTCATAAGATGATTGTGTGTGTTCAAATCCTGGTGCTTACATAGTTTCTCCTAAAATCACAAGGAATGTTTGTGAAGACAAACTTTGGAAAAGGAAATTGTATTTTAAAAGTGTTCAGAAAGTGAAACCACATCTATTTACCTAGCTGTATTTAAGTTTAGCTGTTAGGCTCTCCAATGATACAGGAAGGATTTTTGATTTTCAAGAAGTCCCTTATAGGGAAAAACATCACCAGTTTTGCTCTGACACCATGACAAACATTTTTTGATGCAACAAATTAAAGATCAATATTTGCCCCACACATTAGACATGCAATTCAGAAGACACAAACATGGATTAACCAGATTTATAAGCAGATGCTTTTAGACAACTGAGTAAAGAATACACTTGAGGGAAATCATGATTAGCTTTAATATTCAGACAATTGCTTTTGGCCATATTTCTTTATAAAGTAAGCAAAATGTTTAGACTGTGATTTTTCACACACACACACACACACACACAAAACGTGTACAGTGATCAGCCTACACAGAGGCTGACCTGAGCCAGAAACTGCAGAGCCCAATACATTTGTGGTCAATGTGGATGTCTGTTTTTATAATTCATCATTGATAGCTCAGTCTACCCTTATCTTTTTCATATTTGCTCCATTTACTATACTTCATGACTTGATAAACTTGTATTATTATTTCACTGTAATACCTATTTACTCACCACACAAATGGACAAAATCATGCAAAGGTTACTAACATCAATTTTTCTTGTGTTACATAACAAATGTAATTAATCCTTAATTCTATCGGGACAAAAGAATATTTTCTGTTTATTGTGCTCCACAGGAAGTTGTACCTTAACCTGGATCTAGTTTAACTGTTTTGTTTTGTTTTTCTTCAAAAATTAGATTTAAATTAAGCCGTGCAAATACAAACTCAACAGAATCTGCACTACAGGGCTGTAGGGTGTCTCAGTCTTTTGCCTTCGATTCTGTCTCAGGAGCCAAACTACTGCCTGTGTTCCTTATTCACCTTTCATGGCCCACAAACCTCATATGAGTTGCTGGCTGTGAAGTCTCACACTAACCAGCCCAGGCCTGGCACTGTTGTTATTAAAGAGAAAGAATTCTTCAGATTCTGGAGGAATTTAATAAGTGGATTGTTTCATGGGTCAAGACTTCTCTGGAGGCAGTCCATCTGGGTGACATGAACCAACCCACAAACCAAAAAAAGTGTGATTTTTTTTGACTGTTTATATCTTAATCACTTATCAGCACATACCATGACTTCAAAAATTCAGATGCTGCAACAGTATTTCCCACTTCTAGTTCTCCTAAAATGGCAAGAGATTTAAGCTATTAAATTCTGAAAGTCTTGTCAATATCAAAAATTTGACATAAACTTAACTATGGAGCCACTACTATCAGCGTTTCAGTAAGTTCTCAAGTTAATAAGCTTTATACACACACACATCCACCTATTCTACCCTTTGGCTTCCATGTGCCTGCAATTTCACTGTGTTTAAAAGTGGCAGGTAATCCCAATCTTCTAAAGTTTAATGGGCGAAATTTTAATGGGTGAAATGGAAGTTTGGCCATTGACTTCAGTGGATCCAGGACTTCTCCCAACATGTGTGCAAGCACAAATATAAGATGCCAGGTAAGAAGCGGCCAATTAAACCTGACAAATGTGTGTTCAGATGTTGCTTTCAAACCTATTCCTTCGCCATTATTTTAGTCATCTTAATGGTTTCATCCTTTCTGACTCTATTCTTGGATGAAATAATGCTACATAAGGAATTCTGGTTTATATGTACCTCACTAAATTAAGTTTTCCAAATCTTTTACTTCTCTCATTTAGCATGCTGTCCGTTCCTGGTCCCATTCTCCTTTGTCTCCAAAATAGCATGAAAAAAGAAAGAAAATATTCATTGTTACTGCAAAGCTGCTAAGACATATGACTGAATGTGTATTTATCCTTTTTGTCAAGACTCCTTTACAGCTGTATAGAAATGGGAATCTGAATTATAATGTAGTTTCAACCTCTTGCCTATATGAGAAAGATGCCATGTTATTAATAGTGCTGGTTAAGACAATGCCTGGTAAATATGATGTAAATTCATTCAGTGGAGTTTGCCATCTCAGCAACATTAATTTATACCTCTGAATACAAAATGAGCATTTCAGCACAAGGCAGTATCTGAATCAAGTTTATTCCTAGACCCATCAAATCCCGTTTCTTGTTTGTTTGTTTTTAGAAAAAGCAAACTGAAAATACAAAATGATTCTGTCAGGTGGAGTGATGGAAGAATGCTAGTTAAATAGGCACAGTATATAATCATCACAAAGCAAAAACAAACTTAGGTGCTATTCATCCACAACAAGCACAGATTTAAGATAATCAAATATACAGATGGTGTTGCCAATTAATGTATGTTTCCTTTGTTCTGGGTGTATCTTTGTTCTCACAGGTGGGTGAACTGCACTTCTAAAGTGCAACAAGAAAATGCACAACATTAAACAACACCGAAATTCCGACAACAGAATGAATGGTAGCAATAAACAATACACGCTTAGAATGCATTTCACAGAGATACCTAATATTGCTTTAATCTTCTGCTTACCTAAATTCAATAGCCTGTACACTGCAAGGAAATGCAAACACACATTTTAAGTTAAGGGGATTTCTTTTGAAACAACTAATAAACATGGGGCTAGAGTCACAAAGAAACCTAGGTGTGCTGACAGTAAGTGTTGCCACACCTAACTTTCAGGTGCCTAGAAAATCACCGCAATTCACAAAGCCTTAGTTAGGTACCTAGACTCCCTATACAATGACTGGGGAGAGACAGGTGCCTTAGAATGGGATTCACTAAAGCAGGGGTTCTCAGAACAATTTTTTTGGTGGCCTCAGGGTGTGGCCACCAACCCTTGCTGGTGGCTGCTCTGAATTTTTTTCAAAACTGAGCCCCGCTGGCCTGGGCTGAAGCCCAGAGCTGGAGCCCAGAGCTTGAATCCCATTGAGTACACACACTGGCCCCATGTGACTGCAGAGGTGCTGCCCAGAGCCCCCAGGAGGCTGCGTGGTGCAGGCCTCTGATCTCCTGCTGGCGGTACCAGCAAACACCAAGGCATCCAGGAGCAACAGCTGGGCGCTGCAAGGAGGGTCTGCTGCTTTGCCCCACCCCCATCTCCATCTCCACCCAGGAGGCTGTAGTGGCTGAAGAAAAAATACCCTGGTGGCTGCATGCAGCCACAGTGGCCACATTTGAGAAACGCTGCACTAAAGCCAGCATGCTAGATGGCTTCTCACCTAAGCTAATCAATGGGAGGTGTCAAGGGCTCCTCCACCTCCAACCCCTCGCCATTTTGTGTAAGCTCATCTACAGGGGTTCATCTACAGTAGACAAAGCCTGAACACACTTACCAGATTGGGACCGTAGACGAATCAGGCACAGGAATACCTATCTTCCCCCAGTTAGGTTTTCACTCTTGAGATTTAGGTGTCAGGAACCTGGCCTGGTGCAGCAATGCACAGGCTCAGAGGCAGAAACATAGGAATCTTTAAATGCAAACATTTTAGGGACCTACAGGATTTGGCTGCAGCTGACCGGGGGTGGGTTATGAATCCCAGTGGGGCCTGAGTCTGGGATTCAGGCACAAAGTGGCAGTTAGACATATAAGTCCTTTTGTGAATCTAGCCCAGGTTTCTATAAAGTATTTTTAATTTTATAGTTATGTGGTTGAAAAACATCCATCATCATAAACAGCTGTTTCATGGTTTGTATATCTATGGTACTAAATACAGAAGAAAAACAAAACAAACAATTTAGATCTCAAAAAGGAGCAGTCATTTTGAACCTTAGTTGCTGGGGTTTTGTGTGTTCATTTCCTACAGTAGTCATTCATTTCAGCAGGTGTTTAAGGTATAAACAGCATATCTCCATTTTTTTACATCAGCTTAACAGTAGTAATTCAAACAATGCAGAGATGATCTTATAAGTACATTTTCAGATGTTGCTATTTCCAACCATACAGAGTGATGTCTTCGCAGCATATAAATGGTTTTTGAACTCTTTATGCATTAGCATTAGTAAAAGCCAGTTAGGCTCAATCGTTTATGGTTTTGCATGTCAAAATTAAAAGAATGATAGCTTTCTGATTTGCTTTTACCATACTCGAGATAACCCATGCATTGCAAGCTTCAGCCTACACAGGCATATGAAAACACTTCTAATGAGAAGAGAGCTTACCTCCAGAAAGCAAAATAAGCTATTATGTCCCTAAAGAAATATGATTTTGTCCCAAAAGCCTTATTATACTTTCTAATCCATTCCATAACTCTGCTGTGGGAAGTATAGCAGAGACATTTCAAAGGAATTTAAAAAATGGTTCACCTACACTACTAATGGTTCACCTTTACAACTGAAGTATTACTTAGCTTGAAAGAAAACACTATGGAGCCTAGATACCAATAGTAATCAAAAGAGAGAAAGATTATGTGACAGTGGAAAATGTGATCAATTTTATTTTCACAAGCTACAGATTGCAACATAATTCTCAAGTGGAACTGGTCAGACATTTCCTTTAGAAGGATTTTTTTGACAAAAATATCTTTTTCTGAAAACTGAAATTTTCCACAGGAAAATTTGAGTTTTGTTGAAAATTTTCAATTTTCCACTGGGCAAATCAAAATGGCAGCTCCCTGGCTGCCCACCTGCAGAGACTGAAACTGATGAAAGTATCTAGGTGAGCTACCACGGTGAGGTCACTTAGGCACCAGCCTCTCGGCTCTGGCAGGCTGAGTGGTACAGAATGCAGAGACTCAGCCTCCCAGCCTTCTCACAAGTCTGGCACCCACAGAAGCAGAGAGATGGGGAACTTAACTTCTCTGGCATCCAGACTAGAAGAGTCGTATCAGTCTCACTTTGCACGTTCCTTTCTCATGAAAAATATTCTGGTTTTGGCATTTAATCCCAGTTCGGAATGAAAATTGTTTGCAAAAATGCAACATTTTTCTTAGGAAGGGATTTTCATTCTCTGGCCAGCTCTCCTCTCAAGCAGGGGGATGAAGTGTGTTGCACATGATCATTCCAACAAATAGACATGCAAAGCCCACAGTTAGACAGTGTATGTCTGAAGTTAGACAGAATACATTTCCAGCTTTGTGCAAATGAGATGCAACATTTAGGAGAGGCAACAGAGGGGCAGGAGTGCAGAGGGGCTGAAGTTCTGCAGCTCAGCACACTGAAAATGGGTAGATAAGTGTTGTTCACTGAGGAATTATGTGAATGGAAAGGGGATAAGTATTCTCAAATGTCAGGTTTTTACACTCACTGTAATTCGTTCATCTTTGTCATCCAGTGGGGACCCATCTTTTTTCCATGAAATAGTGGGTTCTGGATGACCTCTTGGGGGTTGGCATTCCATCAC